>NC_092829.1:23533369-24945869 GCF_039878825.1 Excalfactoria chinensis | reverse complement strand
ATATGATCACTTCTTCCCATATAACTATTGTACTAATGGAAAAAAGGCAGTGATTAAATTGAAAGCAATGCCATTTGTATTGGCTCTGAAACAATGCATTGTGTTTGGTGAGACAAATCACTAAATTTAAGTCAGACAGTAAATCAGGCATGCAGAAATATTTAATCATTTTCCTGTTAATTTAAATAAGTAATTATTATTTGTTTAGAATTTTTGCTGTATAATGTGAGAAGCTGTGAGTAATGGAAGAAACAGGTTGCTAGGCATACCTAGACTTAATTTTTTCTCTTCTCTAATGTTGCCTGCTGGAAAATAACATCTGAGAAACTTCACAAAGGTTAACCTGTGTTTTAGTTCTGAAGGTATAGAACACAAATGACACAAGTGGAGTTGTATTAGCACTTTGCCTAGATGTCTAAAAGAATGTGAATTTTTTTATTATTGGGCATATTTTACCTTTTTCTGCCATCATGTTCCAGAAATATTCCCTACTGAAAAAGAAAAGATATTTTAGATTTTAATATAAACTTTATGACTGCTGACAACAGACGGAGCTCTTCTAGCACACATGACAATGGATCATGCGTTGATGGAAGTTATACTATTGGTAAATATTGTAAGACTTAAACATAAATTTCTTCTTCATAGAAGTATCAGATTTTCAGTGTAGCTTCACAATGACTAAATTGTGTGCACATATGCATGTGTATAAATATTTCTTCTTACTATTTTACATATAAACTTAACTTGCAATTGATGAATGTAGTTCACCAATGATAGTCATTCTTAAAAGTCGTAAAAGTAAATCCAGTGTTTATTTAAGGCATTATTTAAAAAAAAAAAAAAAAAAAAAAAAAAAAAAAAAAAAAAGGGATTTCCTTATTTAAGAAGTATCAAATATAAAATTTAAAAAAAAATTATATAAGACAAAGCATTTTTCTTGCCATCACAGTAACAGTAAAATGAAAGCCATTCTGACATATTTTACCCAGTCCACCTGTATTTCAATGAGCTGAAACTACTATTCTAATGGTTTTCTTGAGTCATTATGACCTTTTGACCTTTTTAGAAAGAGATGAAACCACAGGCCCAGTCCTATGAGAAGATTCGTGGATATCTTCACAGACAGTAGTAGTTCTGAATCTATTTAATTCACTGGGAGTGTACTTGTTGAGGAAACATATGCAAAAGTACAGCGTTAGCATTATTTAAAACCAACAGAACTCAACCATGAGTACTATTTTCTTCAAAGGAGTTTCTCTTCTACTTTGCCCAAGTTCAAAAACCTATACCCAGTCTTAATAATCTTTATTCCACATGAGCCTCTTAAGTTTTTACCTTATATATGTAAAAATATAAGCTTTACATTGACACAAGTTTTTCAATTACCAATTCCAGTGCTTAGAGAATCATGGTGTAGAGTCTTCCTATTTTATGTCAATGAATACCAAATATATTTGCTGAAAATACCAGGAGCTCAAAAATAATATTTTATTTTCAGAGATCTCAAACTAAACATTTTAAAATAGAATTGTGTTTGTGCCAGGCTACGTTTCCAGAGAAAATAGTTATCATAGTAATAGTCTGATGTAGATTAGTAAAAAAATAGGTGCCAGACTAATAATAAGTAAAAACACATTTAATTAGTATTCCATAGGTACTTATCAATATGTAGCTTGGAAATATTAGAGTCTTTTTTTGACATTCAGGTTTTCCTTCCAAGTAATAATTTGTTGGTTGATTAGCTTAAAAATGTTTGAAAATAAAATGAATATAGTGTTTATTAAAGTGCCCTTGAATTAGAACTTTTGGCATTTTCTTCTTGCTGTAGAAGTTTGTGTGACCTTCACTGAATGAGATAAAATAATCTGTCTTCAATAGTTGAAACCTTTGGAGCCTGTAAGGCTTTTTACTGTATCCTAGAGCACTTTCTGTGGTCTTATATTTACACAGTTTTTGTATCAAGTGTCAGACGACTCTGAGCTCTGTTGTTCAAGAAGTATAAATTCATTTTGGTGCAAGTGTTGTAAAATAGCAATCCAATTAGCACTATATTCATTTTAACACATATGCAACATGTAACAAAAATTTAGAAGTTGTTTGTAACTGTGAAAAACCTTCCTGGTACTCAGTATTTCCTAGTGTAAGCTTTTTGCAGGACAATTAACCTTAGCATATAGAGCAGCAGTTCTGAAAATAAATACACTGGAAAACACATAAGAAAGATATCATGGTTAATGCAAATTAATGTAATCATAGATTCAGAAAAAATAAACTTCTCCAGTGCCACAGTTTATTTAGCTTTGTTACGTGATGGTCTTAACCTTTCCTTCTTTTCCTGTGATTCATATTTATCATCTTCTTTGTTGTGCAATTATTTTGCCAAAATATATTTATATTTATCCATCCTTTTTCCATTTTGGATTGATTCCTGAAACAAAGAAGTTCCAGACAAAATCAAGAATGGATCTATTTCAAAATAATACTTGCTCAATGCACTAGTATATTTTTATTGTGACTGAAGCCTTTTTCCTAGAACCAGTGTGCTGCAGACAGATTTTTTTTTAACCAGAGCAAATTCAAGTGTAGCTTTCAGACCAGCCAAACCCAAGACACAAGCAGGAGGGCAGCCCTTCCTCAGCTTCTCTCTGCATTAGCCTTTCATACGCAGCCTCCATCGACCTGTCACAGACATCACAGTGATTGACTGCCCTGACAGATGTGCCGCTATAACAGGTAACTTGATCATCCAGACCCATCTGTCTCTCAGTCCTCTTCAATTCACACTTTCAAAAATATTAGAGATTAGGGAGGGGTTGGATCCTTTGTTGTGAATGTTTTTAATATAGGATATCTGTATTTCACAAAAGGTTACCTTTGGTAAATGAATGATGATTTGCAGTACTTGAACCATATCCTACTGAGAGGATCTTCCTAGCATTGCTCGGTGTCAGTGTTTGAGATCTGGGTTAACAATATCCAGAGAATTTAAAAACTTGTTTGTGAGATGTCTAAAATTAAGGACAGTTTTTTAAAACCACTGTGGTAATAATAGAATGATGTTTCAAAGATAACAGTTCCAATGTGAGACAGATGGGCTGTTTAACTGTGCTCAGTGAGAGGAGGGGATCTGATTCAGTGGGAGTATTTTCACGTCTTCTCTTCAGTGCCCACAGCCTGGCAAATGTTGTGACATCATTAAGCTGAACTGCTGATTTTAGATGGGTCTGGAACAAGAATGGGCAGGGGTAACTCAAGCTTCCCGCTGAAATGTAGTTAACTAATTTACTCGTGTCACTATTTCTGATAATTACTTTTCACCAAAATATTTTGCTGTGCTTGTGTGTAGAGGATTTCATTCTACAAGTCAACACCCTAAGTGTTGTAGCCTCGCAGGATCTATCAACAGCTTCTATTAAGAGAGAATATAATCTTGGTGAGAGCAGTGGCTAACACTTCTCTTTTCTATTTCTCAGTAAAGTCTACTGCATACTCACTATCAAGGGATGTACATTGGCACAGATGACATAGTTCACAATATAAGGGGAAGTAACATACTGAAGCAAGCAAAACAAGGTAAAATGAATGACAACTGACAAAAAAGCAAGTGAACTCAGAATATTTTTTTTCAAATGAGAGGAATAAAAATATGTTAAGTGTGTACATAAGCAATGACACATGCAGAATGAAAAGAGACAAATACTGGGGGGATGGGTAGAGGACTGAAGAGCATGTAAAAACAGAAAAGGCCTCTCAGGTGTGTATCTGTAAGGCTTTTGGATCATGCTAAAAGCAGACTATCATGACTTGGAAGCTACAGAAAAATAAAAGTTTTATGCATTCCTGAAAATTATATTTAGCATCCTGGATTTAAAACTTCAGTAAGATTTAAACCACTTTGGCAGTTTCCACCATTTCATTAGAAAATGACATTGGTAAGTTTTGAGATCAGTAGGATTTCATGGAGGAATCTGTAATTACGACTCTATTACTTTGACTTTGAGAATGGGGTAAAAACATGATTTTATTCATTTTTAGCTTGTTACATAATATTTCTAGATTATTTACAGTGTACAGTCCTTTGTGCCTAAGCCAGACAACCAGGTAGTATGACAATCATCACCTTGTCGTGATTCACTGGAGGCATCCAACATGCAGCTGAATGCAGACAGCTGAGCATTGGCACAGTCAAGGGGAGGTGTAAGGGAGTCATAAGTAATGACTCTGCAGATGAACCAGTCTTATTTTCAAATATGCATCTCTGCAAGAAGGGTGCAATCTCTTCTGAAATGGAATAATAATTGTCATATAGGAAACTAGGCCCCAAGTTTTCCTCACTATTTGGTGTTCTCAGGCTGGAGACAGGATGAAGAGTTGCAGTATTGAGTCTTGCCTAAATGAACTTGCTGTGCCACTTTGTAACAGAGTTGCATGATGAGTGTGGGTATTACTGTTAGCCAAGGTAGGCTTCTTCCAAGAGAGATACTGCTTCATGTAATGCACATCTTAGGAACTGCTGGGTAAGTAATACTGAAACTGCATTGATCTGATACAACCATGTTCTATTTCAAACTTGCATAGTACTTCCTCTATATTTTAGATAAATTAACAAATGGATTCCTTATGCCACCATCCTTAAATAACAGGCAAGAAAATTTAAAAAGTAAATGGACCCTAACTGAATTACGTAAGAGGAAATGTGAAATATTATTTTTTTTTTTCCTCAGCTGAAAAGAAAGTTATCTAAAAACTAAATACTGGGACATAGTGGCAATCAGCTGTCTTGAAATTTTATACTAGAAGTTGTGTCTAAGAGAAATAGATTTATAACCAGTTTATTAGCTCACCTAACTTAACTGTTAATGTGTTAAAATAGATATGTACAGTATAGAAAATATAAAATTCTATATAGATTTGTACAGTGCTTAGAAAATAATGGTATATGCATATAGATAAGATTACATATAATAGTAACCAGTATATGACAGTTTAAAAACAATTATGGATATAAAAACATGAAGTTCGATTATTCTATTATTAAAAATATATATATAATCAAGTAATAAGGAACTGTTAGTTCAATAATATAAATGTATTTCACATTGTTATGGACTGTCCTAATGTGTCTTTCACAGATAGATACCAGTCTTGCAAAGTAAATAATTTGAGCAATAGCTACTCTTCAAGATGAAGGCAGTAAGAGCAAGAAATGCTAGAAATGTTGTGTTCTGCATATGATAAGCCATAAGTAATAGCACCATAAAGTCAGCAGCACAGGCTCAAATACAACAGGAGTGGAAATACACTCATGCAAATAGCAGGGTTCAGAGTATGATTTGTGGTATACTAATTTCCACACTCAGATCTTTTACATGTCTGGTTTCGGTACAGTGGAGAAAATTATTTCAAACTACTATGCATTCTTCTTTCTTAATCTAGAACATTCAATAATATTCATTCTATATTTTTTTAGTGAAGACACCAAAAGATATCTGAAAGGTATGGAAGAGTTGACTATACAAATCTAAGAATGAGTTTTGGACTAACAGGTTTTGTTATTACTGAGTTCTCAGATATAAACCGAAATAAAGTTGCCTGGTCAGATTGAAAGCCTCAGTCAGCTTCTTTGCATGTAACAGAGCATTTGCAGAATAACTGAAATGTTTTCTTTATTCTCTTTTTACACATACAACAGTACACACAATCTATGCAAACCATAAAGGAAATTAGAAATTTTACCACACTGCAATTACCTGAATGATATTTATTTTTTAAATTGTATTTTCTATTTGTTTTTTTCTTTGCAAAATTAACAATCCACAGAGTTAATCCAAACACACATAAGATGAAGCTGTTTCCATGGTTGTTTAGTTTTAATATGAAATACATAAACAGGATGTGAATTAAGGGATTAGCTATTTCTCCTAGGTCAACACTAACAGCTTGCCTAGATGCCTTGTTTGCTTATGGTTTTCTCCTCTCAGAGCTTCAGTGAAAAGCATAGCAAGTGACTCTCCTACAGTCAAGTTATCATGTAGGTCATCTCGTGGAAAAAGAAAATGTAGAATTAGTCACCACAAGTAATGGAGGAGAAGGAATAAATTGCTTGCATTTTACATGAAAGGCGATTGTGTGAAAATGAGGCACCTTTTTTGATAGTCTTTTAGAAGATTAACAGCTGCACTTCTGGGTTATATTGCAAGAATTTGTGGATTAGCTCTTGTGTAATTTTTAGGAATCCTGGGGAAGAAATACCTGATTTGTGGTACTGCCCTTGATTTTGGCAGAAGCTCACACCATATTCACCAAAATATGAAGGAGCTCTGGGCACTACAGAGGTATAATTAAGCATTTCAGGAACTCTGAAGGTAAAAATATGAGGCATTCTCTACAGAGAAGAACAAGAACTTCACATAAGATTTTTTTTATTTTGGATCTGGCCCTAGATTCACAAAATAGTATTACCTTCTTCACGTTACCAGATTTCTGTATCTAACAATGGGATGCACCATATCTCTCATGAGATGAGAAGAAAGATGACTTAAGTAGTCACTGGACAACTGAAAAGGTGAAGTGCACTTTAAATACTGCTTTTTTCTGGCACTACAAATATTAGACTGGGCTACCTTTCAGGTAACTTACTTCCCACAAGTTCCCAGAGCTACACTGAAGTTAGATACAGATGTCCTTCATTTAGAAAGAAAATGAGGAAAGTGGGGTAGATTTTTCTTTAGAGAAGGATGGTTGAAAGTTTTAAATCAAGGTGACTTCCATTTGTGTAGTCTTTAACTAGTTAGAGCACTCACTCATATTGTACATGAGTTCAATTTTGTGTTTGACTAAAATAACTTGACAGGTTATATTGAAGGTTTTTCTGGGGGGATGCTTTGGGCATATTGTCTCATTATACATGTGTTATTTGGGGTACCTTTTCATTTTGTTTAGAACTTTTCTGTAAGCTAAGCAACTCATCTATGAGAAGAGAAACCTCAGTCATGTTTGCCATTTGGTATTTTCAACATATGCTCCAAATTACAGGCTTCTGGGGAGATTTGCTATCATTTCTGGTGCCCAAAAGTTTATCCAAAATGTGAACTTTTATAAAATTGAAGTTCATAATGCAGTATTTAGACACCTCTTACCTTAATTTCCCATCATTATAGAATTACTTCCAGTTTATAAGGGTAGTCTTGTGTCTGTTGGTGAGTAAATATTTGACTTGTAGTGAAACTATTGAAAATAAAGTGTTTTATCTTTGGAATTTTAGATATGCCCAAAAAGGCATCTTCATAAAACAACAGCAAGTAAAATAAGCTAAAACAATAACAAAAGCTTTATAGTTACCAACTTAATATTTTCCCAAAAGACCTCTTCCAAATCAGGTCTGTCTTTTTTCAATTTTTATTTGCTTTTGTTTTCTGAAAGATTTCTGCAGGTCTATGCATATCTTAACTCTTTAAGCCCTTTTAAATACAATTTCCTGCTCATTATTACAATACAAGAAGTTTAACATAAGTTTATTTTTAGTGGTTTGCAATATGAAAAGTATCTTGCCCTTAGTGTATACTAACAAGATGTGTACATACAATTATTATTAGCAAGCACTCCACCTACTGGTTTAAATTATGCCAAGCATGTAACCAAAAAAATAGTCATGTTCTAATAAGCTTTACTGTTTGAAGCTACACTCTGGGCACCAGTAAGTTAAGTATTTATACATCTCCTGCACAATAAATCAGAAATATGTTTGCCTTTAAACTGTTATTGAAATTCATTGACAGAATACACCTAATTTATTTTCACAGATGAATATCTTTACTAATGATTCCCAACCTTAACTGTGAATGTCAAATGAAGATGCATAAATTAAAAGGAAAAGGTATGAAAAAATAAAATGAGATGCTATTCTTTTAACATTTCCTACATATACGATGTTTTCAAATGATTTTTTTAGAGAGTTTTTTTTTTTTTTAAATATATGAATAAAAATACAGCCTGGCATAGTAGAAGTAAGCACATAAAAATATGTAACAGCTGATTAAGCTCCTAATACTCAATCTTCATAACTTGATAAAGGCAATAGAGAATAAAATGTTGTGATACACTGGTGAGCTTTCTAACAGAATTAGGATAAAACAAATCAGTTATAGCTGATGATCTATTAAAATGGGCTTCTTGTTTTAAGATACACATGCACACACATATCAGCAAGCCATCCCTATTTATTTTTCAGTATAACTTGCTATGCTGTTATTTGCATATATTCTACATAATTGCTTGATCTTATTGCTTTCATACACAGATTTTCCACTGAAACCTATAGGACATTTGTGTATTCAAGGGATGCACAATTGCTTCTATTCATGTATAGTTTAAAACAGCAAATTATAAGGACTCATAGATGAAAAACAGACACATATGAATGCAGAAGAATATAGCTCTAAAATAGCATTACTTTAAGAAACTGTGATGCAAAAAGGAATACTATTTCAGGTATAAATATGCAGCAGAACATATATGTCTCTTAAATGGTCATTTAAATGTTATTATCAAAATTCCATCATGCACACTTCCAATAAAATATATCTTAAGTTTGTTCATTTTCACAGATAGGAGGTCTTCTACTGTCAGCAACTTCATATGGTGTTAACTGAAACAAACGCTGATACAATATGGTGCCATGCAATAGGAAAGTGATCCACCTATGACTGAAGATTGTCTCTCTTGCCCATTCCAGCTACTGCTTTTCAATAGTACTTAGATGCGTAATAGTACATGTTAATATTAGCAAATACAGTTGTGGATAGTGGCCCCTTAAAGGAAAGATTTTTAACAGAGGAAAAAATGTGGCTCACTAAAATAAACTGAAAAACTAGCAAACAAACAAAAAGAATGAAAAAAAAAAAAAAAAAGAAAAAAAAAAAAGAATGAGGAAACACAGCACAAATCTACTCAACAAAATTTACCTGACCCTTTAAAGCTCACCAAAACATGACAGAAGGTCCTCTTGATAGTCTGTATCATATATATGTTCTGAGACTGTACTGCCCATATGTTCAATAAAACTGTTGAATCTCAAAGTTATAATAATTTTCAACAAGGTGCCAGAACCAATTATTAAATATCATATGATCCAACAGAGATGAAATAAAAATATACAGGGTCGATTTTACTGGCTCTGACTGTTATGAAGATTATAAAATACTTAGAATTGCAGTTTAACTTTAGGAGAGAATTAAGCATTCCTTATGCTTAAATTTTGCACATAGCAGAATATCAGAAGCCAAATGCAGATGGTATTTTTTCTAGATACAAAGAGAAGATTGCCCTTATCGCTATTGATTTGAATATCAACTTATTAAAAAACAAAAACAAAAACCCTAAAACAAAACCAACAAGAAAGATATGCTATTATAATATTTTTTAATAGCATAAAGTTTTGTTCAAAAGAGCAAGTGGCAGCTAAAAGTGCAGTTCCAGTGAGAAAAAAGGTACAGTGTGATTAGGTCAGTGAATGATACCATCTCAGCCAAATAGCTGCCTATAGTGTGGAAAAAGAAGACACTTAGGACTAAGTGTAAACAGTCATTATTTATTTACCATGACATCTCTTAAACATGAATGAGTGAATGTTTTAAATACTAGTTCCCATCTTTTAGCCAAGGTCAACTGTTTCACACTGGTCTGTGCTTTTCCTCAAGCTGTAAAACATAGAAGATGATCTGAGATTATCATATATTTTTTAAAAATTGTTATTAAATATTGGGAAGGAGTGTCACTGAATTGTATATATGTGGAGTTCCCCATAAAACCACACAAGTGTGCTTTCAAATTAACTACAGAATACCCTCCTACTCCATGTCCTTAAGAATTAAATATTGCATTGTTCAGTAAGGAAAAAAGTATTTTATTTCTATCAGTGAATGCAAACTTGATCTTAAAGTATTATGCTTGCAAGCATCAAAATATTGTTGCTTCAGGAGAAAAGTATTTCTGCCCTCAATTATTGGAGCACTGCAAGAATAGAACCATGTTTGTCTATGTATGTTTACAGCACCTGTCAGCCGATACAGGAGAAACAAGAAGAGTAATGTAAACTGATCCCCGCCTTTTGCTGAATATTTAATGCAGTCTGCTGGAAAGAAAAGCACATACATTCTAGTTTTCCAAAGCCTGTCTTCCTTGCCCTCTTCTAATATTCTCTAGGGAGGGATGGGTTTCGAACTTGGTCACTGGTAGTGACCATTTTCTTCTGGATCTTTACTTTTCAGTCTTGGCTTTCTTCCTGTCTCCTGAAAGTAAATTTACTTCATTTTAGCCACATAAAAGACTTGTGTGTATATATTTTCAAGGAAATTTGATTGTCTATATAGATTTTTAAATCAGCTTTCAGATCAAATTCAGAAATTTGTAAACTGTTGTGTTGTTGCATCAGGCAATAGTGGAACATAGACCTCGAATGTTGATCACTCAATACTATAAAGTGATCTTTAAATGAGACAACTAAGGCATAAGTAGATTAAAGTGGCCAATAATGGGAAAACAAGTGCCCATTCCAAGAGCAATTGTAAGAAACTTAAGCCTCAGGAAGTTGCATTATACATTTTATTAAATTGAGGGTATATTCACACTTATTGTGGCTTGAAATTTGAACCAGTATTTTCTGTCTTTGGTTTCCTTACTTTAGGATTCCTTAATGGGCTGAAGATGTAATGCATAATATCATATGACTGCTTTAAGTTTGCAAGTTAGTTTCTCAAAAGTTGTAATTTAATTTAAATTGACAACTCTACAATAAACCGCTTGTACTCTCATAGCAAACAGTATCTGACCTAAAATGCATGTAACAAGACCCTAAGAATCTAAAAAAATCCTGCTCCACTGCCAGTTTAACCTTGTTTGCAACAGCAAGCATCTAATTTTGAAAAGTGCTACCAGTTGGCAGTATATAAAACATTAGCTTTCAAAAAGATTTAAATCATATTTGCATTCTAAATCTGCTGCTTTTTCCAATAATCAAGGAAAAAAGAAAAAAAAAAAAAAGAAAAGAAAAAGAAAAGATTGAGAATCCCACTTACGTACAAAGAATGAATTTATGCATACTCCAAAGGAGTCCTTTTCATTAGAGTATCTTAAATGTTATCTGTTTGCACAGGAGAATACAGAAACTGATCAGTGCCAGACAAGATAAACTGTGGCATGGAAATTTTAGAAATTACACATAGTGTGCTATGCAAATTGTTAAACATAATTTCTACAAGTCTCAAGATTTGATTAATCAAAGGAAATGGAAGAGTTGTGGCCTTTGCATTTTCTTGATGTCAGTGGTTTATGGGCTGATTCAGCCCACTTCCAAAACTAATGGACTGGGGGGACCCACGGACCCAAGCCCTAGGGAAAGGAGGAAAGTGGAAAGGGGGAAGGGGTAGGGCAAAAACAGTGGCAATAATATGAGGAGGAAAACTAATTTACTAAATTTGATAGTGGAATGCAAGATAACACAAATATAGTACAACGTGACTGCAATTGAAGCTAATGAATCAATAAACCAAAGAAGTCAACAAAAAATCATAAAATCGTGACACTTGAATATTCAAAGACTCATAGGTTGCTTTGGCAGTCTCAAGACCAACTTCTCCATGACTGCTAGATGTTCTGTAATGTAAAATTAATTGAAAGGCCACACTGAATCTTGTACATTATATAGATGTCACTGCTGCTAGTTCCAGATGGAAAATATAAAAGAGTGTTTCCTATGGGTGCTGAATTGTTAACATATCTGTAGTTCTGCCTTCCTATAGCTTGGAAGTTTCCATCATGTATTTTCGTGAAAAGATGTTTCTGCCAGATCCAATAGAATAGGCAAAAACAATTTAATCTCAGTCTTTCCCCTCCAGTATGTTACTGAATTCCCATGGAAAGTAACCTTTTATCTCATTTATGCACCAAAGTTCTGTTTTTCACTGCTTTTCATCAATATTAATATTTCTGAAAAATACAGTAATTAGGCTTTAGGGGAAAGGTACCACCAACTTCTAGGTGCTAGAGAGGAACATAGGCTTTTACAAAAGCTTGCCATATATAGGAAAGATTTTCTTCTTTGAACATCAGTATGTTGTAAGAAAAAATTATTTCTCATGGGATTAACAGGAGCTTGTTTTTACAAACAATGTGTTTGTGGTCTAATTTCATCATGCAATTTGGCAGGAGTTTGAAGAGCTATTGGAATTGTAAAGGATGAAGAAATGGTTTAAACAATGAAAAATGTATCACTCATTATATTCCAATTTTGTCTTCAGTAGTATAACATATTAATGATGTTTTCCCGCAGTTATGTTTCTCAGAAGTTAATCTATTAATGAAAAAAGATTACAAATTCATAGTTACATATATATTATTGCATGTTATTGGTTTTATATAAGTATGTGTATAATTAAGAGTCCAAATGCTTTTGGAGTTATTCTAAATGTCCATAGAAATTGCCTATGGCTACATGTTAATATCAAACAATATAACACCACATACAAAATAGTTTAAGATAAAGCTAAGGGTGAAAGAAGTCTGCAAATCTTTTACACAGATTTACAGGGAGTCCCCTTTAAAATTTACTCAATTTCTGTATTAGTGTACTCTTTTGATAATGAGATTATGAGTCTTTTTTCATTTTCCTAGTGAATATGCATAACTTATGATTCTCTGTGCTGTTAAATCCTAGTGCAAATCCCAGTAAAGGTATGACTTTCACTTGTAATAACATTCAAAACATTGCTCAAAGATGCCAGTGGCAGGAATGAGTAATTCACTGTATTGTAGCAAGGGAAGCTGAATAGTGACACCCACCTATATATGTTTAGTTCATTTATATTTAGTGGCTGATTTAGGATCCTACCTCCCCATACAGTCAACAGTCTCAGAAGGCGGTTTAGAGTATCTAAGCAACCTCTGTCTTTTAGCTCTGCAGGAGATCTTTGATGAAGACAGCTTAATGTGACTCCCTCCAAGTAAAAGGAAATTGAGTTTTTACACTATTTCAGAAAATACACACTTGATGCTTGATTCAGGTAGAGGCAAAGAATAGAAAAACTTG
This sequence comes from Excalfactoria chinensis, assembly GCF_039878825.1. NCBI lineage: Eukaryota > Metazoa > Chordata > Aves > Galliformes > Phasianidae > Excalfactoria > Excalfactoria chinensis. The sequence goes on along the minus strand of NC_092829.1, from coordinate 24,932,782 downwards.
AATTTAGGACTTTTAGGGAAACTTGCAACATTTTGGAATTTTACTTTTTTTGAAACTAAATAAAGTGAAAGCACCAAACAACAACAGAAACCAAGACACCTCCACAATACAATGCTCTGCTCTGCTTTTCTTATTTAAGATAATGTTTTTGTTTGTTTGTTTGTTTGTTTGTTTGTTTTTCATTTCTGAATATCCTAAGTTTATATTAGCTACTCTTCATCCACAGATAGAAGTGATAAATAGAATATCCTTATGTGTCTCTAATAAAAGGTATTGACACTGAGATGTAATGGAACTGGGCAGATTCCATACTCATTTGAATCAATGGAAAGATTCACTGATTCGAGTGAATATTGGTTCAGCCTTAGACTGTGTTTTCACTCCTTTCCTAAGACTAGTTCTTCTCTTTCTTTTATTACTAGTGGTAATCAGCAACAGTCAAAGGAGAACAGAGAGCAAGGTGGGAACAACAAACAAAAGCAAACATGTGCTAGAGATGAATAATTACTATCAAGACTAAATGTTAACTTGTGAAAAGAATAAGTAACTCACACTGATAAACCATATTTGAGGGAATGTGATAACACTAAAATTTTAAGCAAAAGAGAACAAGAATTCTTGTACACTGCAGATGATAGTGGCATTTACTATTGCTTTTTTGAACCATGCACATCAGCAAAATTCAATGTAAAATTTGTACATGACTGTTTTGCCTGAAGCTTGATCTGTGGTATAGGGCTTTGGTCTGTGAAGTTCTGCCTTAATTGTTTTGGATCTACTATGTAGGAAAAAAAGCACATTATTTTCCCCTTTCTGCTTGAAATCCTCTTTTTTGGAGTTCCATGTTCCAAATGCTAAACTCAAAATTTTATAGGGAGGTGCCTATCATATCCCTGCTGATCTGACTGAGCTTTTTGTTTCCTTGTTTCAGATATTTAATTCTAGGTGTGAACGGGAAGAAAACAGTAAGTGTGGGACCACTTTCCACTGGTAAAAGAAGATACGAAATCACTAAAATGTCACCTTCCTTATTAATGTTCCATTAGGTTACGGTTTAGATGACAATTAGGAAAAATATTTACAAAGCTGAATCTACCAAGCTCTTTTATAGTTAACAGAGTAAGGGACAGTTGGATATCTAAACTTTAGCCTTTGTGTGAGTCACCTGCTGAAGAACCTAAAGAAACAGGCCTACAGAGAGTGCTAACTTTTATAAATACTCTAATGATATCTTCACACATTTACATTTGGAGTTCTCTGATTAGTGGTTTAAAAGAAAAATGTATTGAACTTGTAAATGACAATTTGAATAACAATACTAACTGAATCACTGCTGCCAGCTTTCCAAAGCTTCATTTTTCTATGGATAAGTTGCCATGTCATAAAAAGCTTTTAAATTTACATTTTGGTTCAAGGATATTGGTTTAGAATTAAAGGCTTGTCTCCTGCTGAATTATCTTCCTTAATAGCTTCCATTCCATTTTGTATGCACCAATCATAAAAAATTCTTGAAGTTATAAAATGAAAGATCATTGTGATTAAGTACTTTTCGCTCTAGTAATATGCATCTGAACATGATGTAAGCACAAACAAATAGGTCTAAATCCATCCTGATGTCCACAAATAATTAGAAGTCAAGACAGCATTCTGCACTACTGCCTATGGTTTCTGAGTTGTGAAAGTGATCTTTTGAAATAGCCCTATGAATACTTGAAAAATTTACTTGAGACGTTGAATCTGAAAGGACTCACAAGAGATGTTGACTCCTCTTGACCTTATGCTACAAAATCTTATCAGTCTGCTAGAGAGAACAAACAAACCAACCAACCTCTTCCACCCCCTTCCCCCCCCACACACAAAAAAAACCCCACCAACATAAAATCAAGTGCTTTAACTCGTAGATCTTGGAAATGTCATAGATTTCAAATAATAACATTTTTTGTACTCTTCAGAGAAGAAAAGTTACAGTCACAGAGTATGGAAAAATTATATGCAGGTGGGCTGCCATAATTCAAGAATTTGACTTCATTTAGCACAGGAAACTGAGGGTGTGAAAACATTAATGCTGACACACTATCCAGATGGCTAGTTTACCATGTGCAAGAAGACAGTACGGCAGAGATTATGCTGGAGCCAAAAATTACACGTGGAGATGGAACAAACTTCAAAAAGTCAGTCTCTTAAATGTGCCACTATACAAATTAATCTAAACTGATATGTTCATCTATTGCCCTACTAAAATATTACTGATAGAATATTACAGACAAGCTGTTCTGAAAACCAAGATACTCTTCTATTGCTATTTTTATGATGCCTAAGATGATCCATCACAACCCCTTTTGTACATCTGTTCTTCACAATGTTGTATGAGAGACAGCCTATGCACTTGAAATATATGAATGCATGTTACAATGAGGACAGCAGGTGAAGTGAATACCAACACATTTTAATAGGCTTCCTAAAGAATACGGATTATGTTACACCGACAACAAGAGAAAGAATATTAAAGGTACTTACAGATTCCTATAATCACTTGTACAAACCTGATAAGACTTAACTGGAAGTTCTGTTATGAAGCAAAATATCTTCTTCCAGGGCAGGAATTATTTTCTTACTCATGTAAATAGTTTCAAAAACTTAGAAGTTTTAAGTTGATTTAGGGTATACTAGTTACTGAACTGAAGCATTAACTTTGAAAATGTTTACCAGGATTATCCTTAAAAAACTTTGAATCTGGAGAAATTCTGATTTTCTAAAAGTCACACTCTAGGAATAATGGTGGGATTTGTTTATGCAAATAACATTTTTGAATAAGACTTTATATTCTTTGAAAGGACACTGTATGTCCACAGCAGAAGAAATAAAGAATAAATACCCAAGACTAACATTATTGAAAGCAGTAGACAGAGTAATTGACTGTATAGGAATTCAGAACATTTGTCTTTACTATATATATGTGAAAAGTTTTGGGTTTTTTTTTGTTTTTTTTTTTCCCCCTCCTTTCTATTTCCATTGTTTTGGTGTTCACTCAAACTAGTATATCAGTGCTTTCACTCAAAGACTTCTTTTATTTGTGTATGCTCAACCTAATGGGTCTCTAATCCCAATGGAGGGTCAAGAAATAATCAGAGTAGATGATAAAATAATTTGCTGTCTTAAATATATGTTTGCAAAACAAAGAAAATTATTATCAACTTAAATTAAGTAGATGTTACATCAAGATATTTCACAGATTTGTATGATGTAGCTCAAAATGTCTCAACTTAGAAACAAAATTGTTACGTGTGAAGCACAGTTGCATCAGCTTAAATGAACAAAATTGAGCAGAAATTTTGCAGAACACATTTCCAGAGAAAACTGATATACATAGTGTTGAACCTACATTGGATAGTTGGTTGTTTCCAAAACAAATAAATATATACATATATTAGAAACATATATGGTGGATCTGCAAATTCTGAACATTTTACAAACTATTTGTCCATTAAAGGAAGAAGATTCACTTAAATAATCTCAAACCAGAAACTAACACAGCAACCACAGCAGTGAAAAGCCTATGGACAAGTCAGTTTCCCTAGATTGCTATGTTGCAGGTAAGTATATGGAGAGTTCCTTTTGAATGATGAAATTGTGTGTATACAATGGAAGGGTCTATTTGGTATTCTGTTTTCTACTCAGAGCATATTATTCAATTTCTGTTTTAAAGGAAAAGAATGGATTTCTCAGAGGTCTTCTAATAACATTTCTATTTCTATATTTTTTTTATTATAGATAAGACTAATATTATCTTTTTTTTTTTTTTTTTTTTTTTTTTTTTTTTTTTTTTTAATGAAGCATCCAACAGCATCTCATTGTTGAAAGGTATTTCTTCATTGGTTTCTTTATCTGTGTTTACGGACTTAATTTTTAGAATATAAGCCTTTTGGGGTGGCTTGAGTTTTCTGTTTGTGAAGGACTGAATATAATGTGATTCCAGAACATGACATTTAATACAGCATTCAGTAAAGAAACTAAAATTGCCAGAAATTGGTGTCTATTTGCCTCCTTGGTTTTGGAAATGTCTAAAACTACTTCAGATGAAATGTTTCTGTTTAAAACAGCTATTCACCATGAAAAATGCATACTGAAACAGTTAGTTTGGCAAACTTACACTTAATTGAAAGCAACCACATAAGGAAAAATGTCAAGTAACTGAAAATAGGTCTAAAAAGCCTCATCAATAATAAGAATGCAAAAGGTTAGACCAGTAGATTAGTAGTAAAAACTTCTAGATACATATTCTAAGGGAAGCACTGAAACTGAAGAAAAATGCTGCTGTGTCTGCCTGAGGTCATTTTATCAACTCTAGTGTGGCCATTTGCATGTATCTAGTGAATGGCTTTAATCAAATCTTTCTCAGTCATTTCCAAGGGAAGTTCCACGGTGAAATCTTTGCTATTCATTATTTCCTGCACAGTAGATATTGTCACAGAACCTTTTGCCATTAAATACTAGTAGAACCACTGCTGGAAAATGAAAATCAGATCGCTTGGACCTCCTGTTTCAGGCCAAGTGTCTGGGTTGCTTTAAGAGATTCCAAAGAAGAAGAAGAACTGACCATAAACAGGAGAGGGAGCTCTAGAGATGCAAGAGTTGTTCATGATGTTTTATTGGGTAACATAGGCAATCCGGAGGTGTTTAGTTTACATGAAGAAAATGCTTCTAGTGGCTCTGGGTCAAATATCATATGTATGATATATGTCTTGTCTTGAAGAATTAGTCGATTTTGTTTTCTTTTAATGTGCTCTGCAAAATATTCCCGTAAACCATTCTTACAATTCAAAGCTTGAGTGTTAACAGTCTGGAAATTATGCACTGCTGCATAGTTGCTGCTTGTATTGAATAAATGCGGTTATCATTAGAAGTATAGTATTAATTGAGATGTGTACCACACTGAAGTCTTGAACACTTTTCTGTAATGGAAAAATGAAATAGTTACATTGTTCCAAATACCATATATGATAAATTGTTTGATATTTATTTTCCAGCCAGGCAGTGTTTTGATCCTAAAATCTAAATGGATTTTGTAGCAGTGCATTTTATCAATGTATACTTAGCATATTTGATTTTTCTTTAAAACTCACGTTGGACCATGGTCACCACTATGTTTTTTGTACAATTCTAGTTTCACAGCTCTATATCAAAGGTAGAGGAAAAGCAAATCTTGACAAACTGGGAATTTTAGAACAAAAAAAAGCCAAAATATAAATGGAGGGAATCCTGAAGAAAGGAGAGCTGTAGGATCAGAAAAGGCTGGTACTAAGTAGTTTTTTTGAATAGGGTTGTAAGTGGATCAGTGTTTACCTCTCCACCCCCTAAGGTCCAGGACTTCTTATGCAGTACGGATGAACTCATTCTTCTGCGAAAAGGATTTAATTAATCTTATCTCTCCATATCAGCTTTATGTATAAAACTTAATGAGTAACAAAAGAATATGTTTAGATATGATGTTACAGATAATTTTATCTTCCTAACTGCTTTTCTGTATTGTGTGACATGAAGTTAGGTTTGAGGGCAGCAAATATGACTGTTCATGTTTCTTTACTAAAAATCTAGCGCTACATTAAATCTATTAAGTAAATAAGAGATGATGAGTACGCATCAAAAAACACTGTATGGATGAAAATCTGTTATTATTCGCTTCACTTTCTAAATAGTCAATTTTGTATGACTATTCAGGAAACTAAACCAAATTAGCCCTTTTGACCTCAGGAGTCTTACACAGTTAAATATTTATGAAACATCAGAACATGATAGCAGCTATTATAGCGCCTCAATTTTAGCAATTAATTTTATTGACAGAACAATAAGGATTGCTTCTTTATCAGTGTAGGAACATCATACTTCACTTTCTACTTGTTTAAAAAACTAACAAGCCACTGCATCTTGCCTGTGTGAAATGGGCAACCTCAGTCCTGATACAGGTCTATTAAAAAGCTGCGTGAGGCCATGTCTGTGTTTGACCATATGTGAGACTGCCATGTTGTAGTACATGTTATGCTTTCCTTCTCAACACATTAGAGATAATCAATATATTTTTTTAAAAGTACACAACTGTTATTTAAATCAATTGAAAACTTTTTCATGCCATTTAATTTGCTTAATTTAACCTCACCAAGCATTCCACTGTTATGTTTTGATTTTACTTAGTACACTGAATGCTGTGTTTTGTTTTCAACAGATGTGACTTTGAGTGCACTGGAGAACAATTTATGCATTAGACTCAGAATTTTAAATGAACATGCCCTCTAATGATTTCCCCAGTCTACGCAGACACTTAAAAAGTGACACTGAAACCAAGAAAAATTACTTAAAGGATCAGTTACATCTAAAATGATGAAATCAATAACAATATTTTCTCTGGGATTCTTTCCCTTCGATAAGCAAAATCTTTACTTAAGTTAAAAGCCACATTAAAATTTAATTACAATCTGTGTGCTTTAGCAATTGATAATTTCTGGACATCTGTCTTCTGTTTTGTTAAATTCTTGTAATCCTTCTGTTTTTGCCTTGGTTTTTCATAGAAAAATTATATACTTTGGAATTTTCAAAAAATTGTTTAAAGGATAAATTATTTAGTCTTGAAAATGTTACAATCTATAAGCCTTAATTTTTTTTTATAGCACATATAAATGTTAACTATTGTTATAACTAAAGATAACCTCAAATAATCATGTTACAAGATAACAAAAATATTAGTTCTAATATGATCTCCAACAAACAAGTTTATTTTTTTTTTAATTCTGTTTATTGATTCTATTTATTCTGAAAGAAAATCTTACTACTGCCAGTTTATACAAGCTGTTTTCTCTTTCTAAATGTTTTTTTTTTTTTTTTTTTTTTTTTTTTTTTTTTGCTACACTTTAGACAGCCTTAGCAATAACTTAACAGTAACTACTTAGAGCAGTTTTAAAAGCATAGCAATGATGTTAATTGCATTTATACATTTCTGAAAACTTTTGTCTTTGGATAGATAAAATCTAAAGAGTTATGATATTCCATAGTCTAAGAATGGATTTTATAGGAACAAGTATAGCAATTACAGCTATCCCTAGCTTCCTCTCCACCCAATGTCTCGGAGGAGGAGAATAAAGAAAGATTATCTTTCACAGAACTTCCTCTGATTACAGCTCCATTCTCTGATCACCTAACATGTCTGCAGAGACTTGCAATGATAATGTAGTATTTATTATTAGGAAGACTATTTAGGAAAATCAATATGTTCAATGTAGGCTGTGCATTTAAGTCTTGAAGGCTGAAATAGCTGACACAGTGGTCATACTATAGTGTCTTGTGGTAAAACATTTTTCACTCTATTTCAGTGTGCTTGAGTTAATCAATAAGGTTAACTACATTAGTTAGGATTAGGGTCAGTAAAATTTGTACTTGCTCAATATCAGAAGAAATGTAAGTGCTTGTATTTACTTTTGTCATACTTTGCATCAGCTGCTAATTAATTAAACTTCTGCTGATATTAATAAATAAGTAATAATTAGATACACACATTAAAAAACATAATTCAAAATGAACCAGATTGCTGTTTCTTGAAAATATAAGATCCATATAGTATGTCAATTAAGAGAAAAACTGAAATATTCCAAATATGTCCACAATATGTCCAAATATGTCTGCAATATGTCCAAATGTATGCACAATATTACAAACTTCAGACTATTGCATATTTTAGCATATATAGTGCTTAAAATCTGTACATTAAAGATGATTATTCTGAAATTGTTGAAACTGTCTACATCAATTTCTGAAAATATAATTAGTAGATTTCTTTTTTAATTTTATGCATTAAACATCTGTACACTATAGAGTGAGATTTGAAACTGCAGCTTATAATAACACTGTCAACAACCAAGAGGACTGAAAATTATAAAAAAAATTGTTGTTCTTCTGTTGCATTTTTTAGACAATACAATCATTTCAAAAATTTATAGTATTCCATTATCATTTCACCATTTCACTTTCAGCATATTTTAAAACATACTCGCTTGTCTTAATTGTAGGAATATTTTATTTTTTTCCTTTATCTGTTGCTTTTGATAATATTTCTCTTCTGTTTTTTTTTGTTTGTTTTTTTGTTTGTTTGTTTGTTTGTTTTGAGACATCATGCTTTTTCTACTACTGAATAGGATTCAGAGTGAAAATCTTCTTTAGAACATAATACAAACTTATAAATATTGCATACTTATTAGGTACAAGAAGAATGGGGTACGTAAATTCTTGAGGAGTAACATCCCCCACAGTAATATTTCAAGCATGCAATCATTGTAGAATCAAAACCTATGTAGTCATGTTCTAACTACTCCTATTTAGTCTTACAGTTATTAATATATTTTTTTTCTAATACTAGCACTTTAAGTAAGTCTTCTGTGTATTATGGTGTTACTTTCCTCTTAATAGCTACAAATTTTACTAATATTTACAGGATCTTTCCTTTTTTACTCAATAAATCTATATCATCAGTTTACACTTTCAAACATAAACACAAACATATATGCTAAATGATTCATGAATACAAATACTTTACCGTCTTGTCTTTTTTAAACAGTAAAGGAGACTAAATCTTTTCAAATGAATGCACTGTCTGCTTTTCTGAAAGTAAAAGCCAAATGAGTGGTTAAAAATACTGCAAGTTTGAAAATGCAAATTGTGTTATCCAAATACGCAGCCATATGTCCACAAGACACTCATTTTTTGGAAAATTTGTAAAGCTTTGAAGAAAAAAAATATATTTAGAGATTCATGGCCCTGCTCCCCCACCCCCAAATGTAATTAGAAAACAACCATGTTAAAATAAAATGTCAATAGCACTTGTAGTGCTGACTTCATTGAATGTTATGCATTTTTTCAAATAGTAGCACTGAAACCAAATGCTACATTATGCTATAAAATTCTATATAAAGTTCCAATACTTCTTCAGAAAGCATTTTTATTTTCTAACACCTATGTTTATGAACACCTGAGGAACTAATAGACTCTCTCCAGGCTTAAATGCTCACCAAACTTTAACATAAATTAGTTTGTGTAATTTATGCCGCAAAGTTTGTCTAACCTTTAAACAACTTTGCTCTGCTGATCACAGCATCAGTAACAATAGGGGATATGAGGCCACATCCAAGTGGTTAAACCCCTAACAGGAAAATATCAATTAATCTTTTTCAATGGAGTTGAAGTATGGGTAATCCTCTCATTAAATAGGTTGAACTTTTCTCCCAGTAAACAAAAGAGGGATAATGAGTGATGTGGTCTGACTTGTTTACATGGAGAATCTTCAAGAGGCTTAAGCTCAGCTTCTCAACACAGGGTTCTTGGTAGTCACTTGCCACTAATTGCCCTGTTTAAAGACATTTGTGTCAGTTCAGAAATTCCAAAAAGAAAACGTTTTGTTGTTCTAAGAGTCATGATGAAAAATGCTGATATTTTTAATCAGGTGCACATTAATTTCATTGTTTTCAAATGTACAAATTCATTACTTAATTACATTTTATAATTTGTTGATAACTTTCAAAACTACTGTACAATGTTTCAGTGACAGCTCAAATATTTTATGTAAATAGAGGTCTTGAAGAGATTGTTCAGGGTAGTTCATTTTCATTTTAAGGATGAACGGGGAAATGGTATATTTTTTAATTTTATTTTTATTTTTATTTTACACAAAAGGACTGTATTTTCAGAAGCACATATTTACACTATTTTGCCTATTTTGTTTGCTTACTTCTCAGGCTCAGTGGTCTGGATTTTGCTTTAGCTTTGGCTTAGTCAGTTTTTGCTAAGAATTCAGACAAAAGTTGTCAGTTGCTTTTAGTTCTCTAAGGTCCTCTCATTCCTCTTTTGAAGGCATACTCACTCCATCACCAAGCTCAGTTACCTTGGAACAAGATACAATATATTAGTATTCAGATATAAGTACAAATTCAGAAACAGTAAAGTTAACAAATGCCACTCGGGGCTTTGCAGTACCAATTCAGAACTTCAGAGCCAGGGATCAGTCATCAGTTGCAAATGCAACTTCATAAGAATTTCTTCTGCAACTGCTTTTGGTACTTAGGTGCAGGATGCTGTGGACACTAAACCATTCACAAAGTAAGGAGCTTCTATTTCTTCTAACATGCCTATTTTCTGCTTTTAAAGAAATTAAACAAAACAGTACTCTTTAGCCAATAGTTTTTTTCATTAGATAGAGAAAAATGTTTAGCATAGCCTACAAAAAATTAATATACATAGTTTTGACTTCAATGAAGATTACAATGTTAAAGGGGAAACTCAAGTTCCAGAAAGTTTCCAATTTCATGTCATTTTCATATGTGGAGAAATGGAGGCCAGCATATTTTGCAAGTTTCATTCATTGCATGAATGAAAATTAAATCCCATGGGGACATCACATGTTTTGCCTTCACAGAGGAATGCAGTGAGTTCACCAAAAGTCCTGCCTCCTTGTACAGAAAACTAAGCTCTGCTTAGATCAAGAAAATATTTGTTCTAACTGTTGACTCTACGTGATGAAGATTTTTGATGTGGCACTGTTTCTTTAGATAGATCTGAGCATCTCTGACAAATCAACATCATGCACAGAAAGGAAATCATATGTAAGTATAAAGTATAAACATAGAAGCAAATGAGTGAAAAAACATAGACAATATATTCTATAAAATAATTATTCGCTTTCAGAGAATTACAGGAAAAAATTTTTGAGGAACAGTCCTGAGAACCAAGCTTTTCTAATGGCTCTGAAGGTAGATCTCCTTAACTCTGTTTTCAAAGTTGTAAAGGGGGAACTGCCATTGCAGCTTAGGGACTAATTCTTTTGCACTTTTTTGTGGTGCCTGCTATACTGTATCAACAAGCTCAGAGATTTGAACCTTAATATGAATTATATTTTTAACAATTTCTTCTTTAGCAATGAACACAAGCTTAACACTGGACAGTCTGTGTAGAGAAACCAGTTTCCCTTATACTTTCTTGCAGATTGAGAAGAAAAAGCTAACCAGTCATTTAAGTTAAGGAAAGAAATGTCACAGCTTTTGTTTTCATAGATACAAGAGCTGCATGGTATAACTCCTGCAGTAAAGGTAAAGGTGACTATTCTAACTAGGCAAATCTTAATGCTGTATTTTCTGAGGAAAGGTCATGACCCTCTGTTTCATGTATTTTGGACAATGAACTCTAGCCTAAAGTAGACTAAATTTTCTTGTATGCTCTGTCTGACCAGAAAATTTGTGTTGAATCATCTTTGAGTTTTGCAAGACAAAATACAGATTTCCCTGTAACTGCAACAGGATTACCTCCTATGGAAAAATGTTTTCTCTTCTCCTCCTCCTCCTTTTCCATCTTCTTCCTCTTCCCCATACTTTTTCCCTTTCCATACAACTCAATTACAACTTGCCAATGTTTGAGTGCAATTTAATTAATTTGAATGACTAATAGAATAGTGTGGATTTTCACAGAACAGTCATATTAACCACAAGGCTCCTTAGACAAGAGGAGGTAGAACTCCTTTTTGTGAAGACATTTTGCACGTGATATATGTATATTTAATGGAAGTAGGAATATCAAGACAAAACAAAAACTTAAGATACTTTCTTTGTTTAAGTAAGTCGGATATCTCCCCCAATACCTCGTTTTTCAACTGTCATATCTTACCCTACATGAGCTACTAGAGTATATATAAGATCTCTTACAAGCAGAAAATACATATATACATACAGTGCCCTCCTTATATTGTTCTATTGATGTTCTGTTAGCTGCATTCACTAGTACCTCCACTCAATTTAGAGGGAAAAAAAGTGAATGAAATGGTATCAGAATGAGATTACTGACAATTAGTCCCAAAGTTTTGAGAGTTGCAGTTTCTGAAGTCATTTTCCTAGGCTAGTTGAGCATTTAACCTGGAATTTATGTAGATATGTTCTGTAGAAATGAAGAATATTTATATCATAATCCAGTACCTTAGTTTTAATAAAAGACACAAATTAAGATTGCACAGATTCTTGTTTATGTCAACTGATGTTCATTAACTCATTAAGCTACAGACTGAGATCCGAGACTCTGGAAAAGGAAAATATTAGTAAATAGTTTTGTATTGGTTGTGTAAATACTGAATACTTAGACTTCAAAAATCCTTGACTAATCCAGGCTTAGTAGGATTTTTAAATTATGCATTATCTTTGCCTGCTCGCTATTTAGTAAAAGAATAACCTCTACCCTGCATTTTACAACATCTGACTAGTCATCTAGCTACACAGGTAGATACTTCTTAAAAAACAGATCTTAACAATGGTTATTTTATTAAACAGAGGTATAACATTTTATTTGCAGTGTAATTTCTGTTCTAAGTAACTTCAGTCTTTTTTAAATATATAACTTCATTTGCAGGACATGCTCTTAATGAAAATGCTTACTATAACAGCTCTCCTAAGGCTTTACTCCAAAACATAAAATAACTATTGGAAGAATTTCACCTTTTTTCCTAAAAAAGGAAGTTGCCTAAATAAAAATGAATGGACTACTCTCTTACCACCTGCAATATATTTTACTTAATCTACATAAAAGCAAATATTGAAGCTAGTTTTTCTGCTGAAAAATACTTGTCGTTACCTCAATTTAAGGTAAAAGATATGGTGAGAAAAAAATTGAACATGAAAACTATGATGATGACCAGATGCAAAAAGCTGAAATCCTTCAGCTGCCCACCAGCTAAGCTTTTTCCATCAACTTTGACACTAAAAACCTTGCACTGAAAAAATTGTCCATTTAGTCTGGCAGAAAATTTTACACTTACTTTGTTGGGTTGGTTTTCAGCCAGACTGGTGAATTTAATAAGTCCAAATCAGAGCATGAAAAACTCAGGATCCAGCAGAGAGTAGAAGCAGAAGTGAAGTTCATTTCCCATCTCTCAACCTCTCTAATGTGTCTTTTCACCCTGATTAATAAAGATGTTTTACATATTGAAAATAATGATATATTATGAAAACTTAAAATAACTAATCTGATCATCGTCTTTCTTTCTAACACTAGTTTGTTAGGAAAATTCATAATTCCTGTTTTGTGAAACTTTGGAAAGAGATCATGAGCTGCTATTAAGGGAAAGGATTATTTCCAAATATTCTTTGTGCTATATCCGTAAGTATAGCATATGTCTGAAGACAGTGTTCAAAGAATGTATGCCAGTGGTGTTGTATTATAGCAGTACAACATAGTGGGCTCTATATCCTGTGGGATGATCAAACTGGGAATCCAGAAACTTGAGTTCTTTTCCGAGTTCTGTCTTCCTGTGATTCACACCACAAGAATAAAATTTTCCTATCACAGACTAAAAAAGTGGTGCCATTTTTTTTTTTTTCTCTAAGTCTTCATACCTGTTCACTATCCAGATCTACAGTAGTCTCCCAAGATCAGTTCACTGATTTATATGATCAGTTTTCTTTATTCATCATTATAGAGTAGCTATGTGTATGAAGTCCTTAGCTAGATATTCCACTTCTTCCTTGGCTCATGAAGTACTGGCATAGGAGATGTTAGTCAAATAAAATAAGAAGTTAACTCCTTTCAAGAAGCGTATTCTGGCTCAACAACTAGTAATTTGCCCTTTTCCTTCTCATGGACAAAGTTCAGTCTCATAGTCTAAAATGGTCAGCAAAGGACAACATAGATGAAAAGCTGATATCAAAGGAGTATAGGATAGCTTCCTATCATTTTCAATTCATTTATGTGTGAACAAAGCCTTAGATAAACCTTGTTTATGAAAACTAAATGAACTCAATCCCAGAATGCACATTCCACCCTAGTAATTAGAGTTGCTGATTAACACCTCACATTCACAGCACTTGCATAAACATAAACCTGAGCAACAACAACAGAAAGTGTCATTAGGACAATCTTAAGAACAAGAAACCTGTCACCTGCTGCTGACACTGGAGTTTGTTGATTGAGCTAAAATATGTTTCTAGCATACAGTACTGCAAAGGTACAGGCAGGGTTCCTCTGTAGCAGATGTGAAATTATAAGTCACTGAGGGACCTGGGAGGAACAGTAAAAGGGATTCTGAATTTGGACCTGATTTTGCCATACATATGCTCTGTCCCTGCCTATCTTTGAAAAATAATTGTGAAAAGATGACATTTTGTGATCTGCCTTTTGCCAGTACTTCTGAAAGCTTTCTCTAGGAAAAAAGACAGAAACTGATAAATCCTGGGTTATGACTTCCTTCTTTTAGCCTCCCTTCAGATACAGAAAGACTACTACCAGGTCTCCTCACAGCCTTCAAGTCTCCAGGTTGAACAGCCCTAGTTCTCTCCACCTGTCTTCAAATTGGAAGCATTCAATTCCTTGGATCATTTTTGAGGACTGCCTCTGGACATGTTACAAAGGAATATGTCTCTATATACTGAGTACTCCTTCTGATCGCAGTACTCCAGGTGAGGTCTCACCAACGCAGAGCAAAGGGTCAGAATCACTTCCCTTACCCTGTTGGTCATACTTCTTTTGATTCAGAACAGGACACACTTAGCTTTTGGGCTGTATGGGCACACTGTTGGCTGATGTCCAGCTTACCAGCAACCTGTAGCTCAAGTCTTTTTGTCAGGGCTGTGCTTAATCCTTTTGCCTTTCAGCTTGTACTGACTGTGATGGTTGCCATGACCCAGGTGCAAGACCTCTCACTTGTATGTGTTAAACCTCATGAGGTCTTCCTGGACCCATTGCTTGAGCCTGTCTAAGGCTCTCTGAGTGGCATGCTGTCCTTCAGCTATGTCAACTGCTCCACACAGCTGGGTGTCATTTACAAACATGCTGAGAGTGTACTCAGTCCTACTTTTGATGTCGTTAATTAAGATATTTAAGAACATTGGTCCTAGTACTGACCTTTGAGGGATACCACTCATCACTAATTTCCATTTAGACATTGAGACAGTAACCATTACTCTCTGCATAGAATCTCACAGCTAGTTCCATCATCCATCAAACAGTCTGCTCATCAAATCCATATCTTTCCAATTTGGAGAGAAGGATGTTTTGGTGGACTACATTGAAGGCCTTACTGAAGTTCAGATAGATGAAATCAGTCATGATTTCTGCCACTTCTGAAGTAGTATTTGTATGGGTTTTTTTGTTTGTTTGTTTTAAAGGACTTCAAAGTATATCACAAAAATTGAGGACTCCCCATGTCATGTGATATAGTTTTTGTACTCTCTTTGAAAGTAGTTAAGTAAAATGAATACATATTTTAATGATGATCATTAAAAAATGGTTGGTAAAGATGCAAACAGGAGCTGGGAATTTCAGCAATTAGTCTTTCAAACTAAGACCTACTTAGTACTCTTTCCAAATATTCAAGGTAATATATGAAGGACATAATGTACACATTCTTAAATAACACCTTGTAATCTTGTCTGCTTAAAGGTTAATATCAGGATTGACAGTTTGACAGTTGTTTTTTGAAGTTTGTTGTAATCTTCCTTGTTTGGAAACCTAAAATAAAATCTCTCACCAGCTTTACTAATTCAGTATCAATTTCATAGCTAAAAGAGCTACACTCAACAATGACATTTATACTATAGTATGGGCAAATATTGTGGAAACAGGTGTGTCAGAGAATGAAAGTATAGAACTGCAAGAATCTCCAAGGAGACACAATGTTATGTAGAATAATACTGTTAAATATATATGTAATATTTACTCTTAGCGTATGCTGTTTACATATAATACCTAATAAACATATATAACTATAATTTAATATGCCCTCATGGTTTAATTACATGAAGCAGATGTGTGTTTAACACAGTAGGAAAGAAAGCAGTGGGAAAAAAAAAAAAAGTAAAAAAAATTGCAGAACTTAGCACAAACTAACTCAGTTTTGTGCAAGATAGAATCTTCTTTTGCAAATTTCTTGAATATTACCAGATAAATTTTGATTCTTTAGCATATCTGCTTTTAGACAATTCAGTGCATTTTGATGGAATTTCTGACAGAGGGAGAAAAGAATGTACTTTTGCTCATAGAGGTTCTTCCAAACCATATCTGAAATAGTAATGAACATGTTGCTCCTATAATATTGACTCAATCAGATCATATGGTGAAACATTTCCAGACGTACTGATAAATCCATTGATTCTTCCCATTCTTCTGGTCACTGGACTATAGAAAAAGGGATCACTAGCCATTTGACCTTCATTGTGTATTAAATAAACACCAGATGGTAAGGATTCATTCAGTAAATCTATTCTTTCTTCTTCATAGTCATGTTCACACTGTTGCTTCCCACTGAGTCTTTATCTTTATTTGTCATGGTGCCAAAGCTGCCTCTATAGCACCTTTCATGCATCACAGCTTCCAAATCTCGTCCCATTAGTTTCATTTTGTTTCTATCATAAATAATCTACCACTTTCTCATACACTCTTTCATTACCTAATAATGTCCAGTCTTTGTACAAAAGGGTAAAGCATTAAAAGGTTAGTGAGTACAGTTTGCCCATTAGTATATACTCTGTGTGACACTTTATTAAAGAGAAAAAAAAATGTAAACTACAGGTAATAACTATGAATGCTATGAAACATGTACTCTTTCAATAACTAGATATATTTTTTCAGCTTGAGTTACCCTTTCATTTTAAACATGCTACTATCTAGAATTTGATACCATGAAATTTCACCTAGTTACAGTAGGGTAACTGGAATTAGCCATTTTGAATATCTGTCCACTAGATATGTTTTTGAAAGATGTGTAATTCCTCAAAAAGGAATTACAAAATCATAATTAAGTGCAATTTTGATCCACTTTAGATTTTTTAAATGACCCAAAGTTGAAAAAATAAAAATTTTTTTTAAAAAGTCAAGATTTTGGTTCAGAACTATTATTAGTTTGAATAGATGAAAAAGCATAACAATGCAATTCAAAAAAATATACAGGAGTGTAGTATATACTCTTGTGAAAAACATGCCCCTGAATTTTTTTTTCCTTAATTATACTCAAGAGATAGAAAGAGAGCTTCATGTGTCATCTCTTAAATCTGTTACTGACTAAAATAATCCAGATGTTAAATGGAAGATATATAGCATTAGAATTGTATTACCAGTAAAAATTATATTCAATCTGAGTCACGAAGACAGCTTTTCACAGAATCACAGAATCACCAAGATTGGAAAAGACCTACAAGATACCCAATCTAACAATCCACAAATCACCAATAGTTCTCACTAAACCATGTCCTTCAACACAATGTCCAAATGTTCCTTGAGCACCTCCAGGTTCATTGACTCCACCACCTCCCTGGGCAGCCCATTCCACTGCCTGACCACTCTTTCAGAGTAGTAGTATTTCCTAACATCCAGCCTGAACCTCCCCTGGTGCAGCTTGAAGCCATTCCCTCTATCCCTTTCTATATTGTGAGAACAGCCTTTCACATAACTTGAGCTGATGTAAACTGAAGGACAGAGACTTGCGTAAACGTAAGCTCAAGAACAGAATGTGGCAGTGGCCATGGAGCTTGTTATCAAGTGAAGATAAGAAAGTAGAATAGGTGTCCTGTTGTTGAAGATAAGATGGCATAACAGATGCCTCAGCTCAGAATAACATCAGTGGGAACTGGTTTGGGCTACCCACCCTTCAATGGTTGGAAATTTAGAGCAAGAATGCATCCTATGACCACCAGAGATATTAATAATTTTTTCTTGGAATTTTTGCCCATTACCTTGGAATATAATTAATACATAGTCACTGCTTCTCTCATTGTACATGTTTGGTGGAAGCAATCCCCTATGCACACAGGGAATACCTGATTGACATAACTTATTGTCATGTTGAGTTACTCTGTCAGTTTTCTTGGCCTCAATCAAATACTGTTGGTTATTTCAACTGTGAAGGCACTACCTGCATTGCCTGCAATTTGAAATTTGTGCTGTGATTCATAAAGTTCACTGTGGGTTGGTTCTTCTGGTGGCAGTTCAGTGGTATTTTTGTTTGTTTTCCACATTTGGGAATTGTAGTGCAGATATATTGAACAGGAAAAAAAATTCTCTGGAAAAACTTCTGACTCAGTAGCTTTCTGACAGCAGTCAAAAAACAAACAACTGTTATCACTCCCTGAGAATGAAGAAATACTAATGCTGCCAAAAAGTTCCTGATGCTGCTCCCAGGATTTCAGAGTGTATTCTCTTAATTTGAGGGTAGCACTTTACCCTCCCCCTCACTGCCCCCCCCCCCCCCCCCCCCCCCAAAAAAAAATAATAAAAAAATAAAAATCATAGCAAATATTCCCCTGTAATGAATCTTTTGGCAGTAGGAAACACTGAATCCCACATGGAAGCTTGCTCTCTACAGCTGAAGCAGAAAAAACAATATCTAAATTGAATGAGGAAAGGAGATATCCTTTATGAGGAGCTTTTATTTTCTTCCCTCCTTCTCTTTCGTACTGCAGGAGTCTAAGAAAAGCAGAAGAGAGGGATAAATGACCAGCACATATGCGTCACACCTACCTCACTGCCTAGATGACACTAGCATACAACTGTCTGTTTTCACATCTTCAGTGAATATGATGACTCAGCTTACCTGCAGCAAACAATGCTTAACACCCTGAGCAGAGCTAAGTAAGTTGGGAAGAACAATTAAGTTTTCAAAGCATTTATTAATCATGCCTAACTACTGTATCACCACTCAGAAGCTTGGAATATTTTCTGGATTAATCCAAGAAGGTCACATTTTGAGGGGGAAAACATGCTGTGAATACATGTATAGCTGTTAATGATCTGGAAAAATGTTTTGTTTAATAGGATGAATCAGTAATGCATACTTTGTCCTTGTATGCACATTTTCAAGTATTACTTTCTAGAAACAGCTTATAAAAATCAATCTATATTACAAGGAACATAAATTTGAATTTGAACTAAATGGAACAGAAGAAACTGAAAGACAGCATCATTGCTGTTCTGCATTGTCTAACTGCTGTTTTTTCTTTAAAAACTTGAGTAGAAAGAAATACAGGTTTCATTCTTACCCTAGCTCCAATACAGAGATAACAATGCAGCAGTTCTGTTTATTTTATACTTTCTGATTATTACCATTTTTGAATCTATTTAGTCCCTGGGTGAAGTGGGGCAAACGATGATTTTAGTCATCCTACTTACATTTTATTTTCATTTTATGTTGTTAACAAAAAGAAACTATGCACCT
Organism: Excalfactoria chinensis; assembly: GCF_039878825.1. NCBI lineage: Eukaryota > Metazoa > Chordata > Aves > Galliformes > Phasianidae > Excalfactoria > Excalfactoria chinensis. Next base: position 24,913,569 of record NC_092829.1, on the reverse strand, counting down.
AAAACATACCATTTGTCCTGTGGAATATTTAATACCCGACACAAATGCTAGTCAAAATTCATATTTCAGCTTATATTCTTGTAGTTACAATAAATGTAAATAATATTACTCAGTCAAGGTTATGTTGTGTCCTTAGGTAACAGAGCAAAAATACTTGGTGGAGGAGGAATGATGTCACTTAAACCTGCTATTTAGATCTAAAAGCTGAAAAAGGCAGTGTAACCCCCTCATGCATAAATATATCACCTTAAGTTTATATTTCACTACTTTTAAAAAGTAGCAAAGAATATGCCACAATATGTCTTGTTCTAGCAGCTAAAAAATTATGCTATGACTAAAATGACATCATTCTGCCTCCCACAGAATGTTTTGGCTCTGAAAGCTCAAGGAGCAGATGAAATTAACATAAAATGTCACTCTCATAAAGAAAAGAAGAAAAAATATTACCATCTTCTACATATCTTTCACAGGTTTGAGTAGGAGGTCAGCATAAAGATGTCACAAGAACTTGGAAGGATGAAATGTAGCTTCTTGCTGAGGGTCAGTACAATGGACATAGTTGATGTTTTCAAAATAGCATTTATTCTAAATCAGGGTACCTGTAGGATTTGTATTTCTCCTTTTCTCTCATATTTGCTCCACTGAAATGTTTCACTTGTCTTTCTTGCACCATTAGCCAATTTTAAGTGGTTTGAAGTTCAGCACAAAACAGTCACTATCATTCTAAAACTATATTATTCACCCAGATCACATACTTTAGTGGTTTTTTTGTTTGTTTGTTCTGTTACATCTCAGAATCACATACAAAAAAATTGTATTGTATGTACAATAATATCTATTGTAGTAAGTTACTTTACGGCCAAGCAGCAAGTCATCTCTGACCTAAGGAGTTTAAATCCTAGATACCAAAATGGACATGGCGTGTTGGAAAGAAAAATAGACAACAATCAGGAGGGTGGGAGGACAAAGTAGGAAACTGAGCTAGGCTTACCAAAGACTGAAGCCTCAGCTTGCAATAATTAACCAGTGTGAAATGGAAATTTTTCTGTGGCTATCACAAAAGACTTGTGGTTTGAGAGTCAATATTCCTTCTCAATTTTAGCAGAATTTGCCATGATTAAAGTTGATGCATCCAAATCTTGATGCTGCTTAACCTCTTATCAAGAGGAGGCCTTGATGTTAATAGAGAACTGAGTAAGCAGGAATATATAAAATAGAAATAAAAAAGTATGTTCTGATCATGCTAATCTGAAGTGCAAGCTACACATTTGAGAGAGAGCAAGAAGGTAGGTCACAGTCTTGGATGTAGGCAGGTGTTCAGTCAACAGCTAAGACTGTGAGATTCTGACGTAAAGAATGAGGTGCAGAGAGTAAAAAATTACCAATCAAGGGCAGAGTAATATGGGAAATATACCAAAAGAGTGAGACTAGAATAGGATGGGGCATCAAAGTTATTGAGGAAATAATGAGAAGTTAAAAGAAAATAACTAGTGAAGGAAAAAGATAAGATTTTTAATGCATTTTAAAATAACCACATCATAGTAAAATGAAGCAGAATTAAACCCAGACAAAACTGAACAGCGCAGATGGCATCAACTAGGGAATTATTGACAATATGATTCTCATTATATTTTACTGGTCTAGATAGGACTGAAGAAACAATATTAGCCACCAAGTCCAAAATAGTGTTGACTTGATTGGGTTTTTACAGATGCTTTGCATCTGGTTTATGGAAAAATAGTCACTACTTAGACAAGGAAATGAGACTTGTCTTTTATAATTTCCTTTATTTATAATTTTGATAATTATTGTAGGATGACTGCAGCTACAGAAAATGTAATGCAAAGAAAATGTTTCTTTAATAATCAGCTTTAACCTAAAAGTCAGAATTATTAGAAAATGTCATATTTCACTTCCTTGGTACAAACTTCCTCCCTAACTAATTTTATTAATTAGTGATAAAGGCAACTATTTCCAATGTAGCTTCTATTTTTATTTATTTTTTCTTCTTTTTCCTCCTTTCTACACTCTTCTGCTACATCTTTTACACAATAGCTACATTTGTTTAGGGAACTGAATTACTGAAACTGGAGCAACCAAATCCATAGAATATACACTATCTTGACCATATATGCCAAATATGCATTTGAAGCTAAGTTTTGTTGTTTAAATCCTTCCTCAACAGAGATGGAAAAATATTGATGAAGAGTAGAATTACTAATCAAAGTTCAAGGATTGGTCAGGAAAGTCATCCAAGTAAGCAAGTTCCGAGGCAAATATGCAGTGTTTTTACCGTCCAATACAGTTGCTTAGCATATTATTACAGAGAGGATAAATAAAAGACAGATATAACATTTCACTGAGAAGAATAGCACAATTTCTTCAGGTATGCATAATGTAGAGGGAGTCTCAGATACTTGCTGAGGGTTATGTACATGGTAAGAAAGCTGAAAGCCTGAAAGAACATGAGAGTAGAAGACAAGGGTTGAGTCTTAAGAATTTGATGGAAATCACAGTTATGCTGAGGAACTATAAGATGAAGCCAATAAAGAAAAGTGAGAATAGAGAGAAACCAGTCTTTGGAAAATGAAGTTGACCCAGGAACTTAACTGATTCCTAAAACAGGAAGAAAGTAGGGAGGAGAATACTTTGTTGCAGATGCATAAAATTAACCTCAGGAAAAAAAGCCTTGCCAGATATGTCATTTAGAAATTTCCTTACTTTTAATTAGCTAATTGTGAAAGATTTTTTTTAACCTGTGAGAAATCAAAATAGTATCAATTTGGTTTATATATTACTTGAAATTACATTAGCTATTTTAATTTTCTAGAGGAATTTTTAATTAGATATCAAATTGAAATTGTTTAAAGTTTTGCTACCTATTATCCTTGATCAGATATATGACATATACAACATAGTATATGAAATATACAATATTGTAAGATTCGGGAAGCTTAATTTTCCAATTTTAGAATGAAATAGAGTAAGAAATTTCTGTATGTCGTTGAAGTCAAATTATGCACTGCTACTCAGCAAACCACAAGTTTAAGGAAAGTCTTCACAGTAATCCAGGTAATTTTCTAGAAGCACTGAGAACTTCTTAAAGTAGTTTGTTTCTAAGCTCACAGAAAACACTATACCAACAGACCAAAAATCCCTTTTACCATCACTTTATGTCACTAACAATTTCTAAAACTATTACAGATGGGATGGACTGATTAGAACTAAGAGAGAGGATCTTTTTCCCAGCCAGAAATTTCCCCTGAGACTTCTCCTCCATGTGAAATTTCTTATGATTAATGGGAAGAAAATAGGACCGCCTGTCCCATATTTGCTGCATGCTTAATTTAGGAAAGATTAGTTATATTTGGTGATTTGCCTGTATTAGAGGTAAATATTAAGTGGATGTTTTTTAAAAAGAGCTAGCAAAATAAAAATCAAGCTATGAAGCCTAATTACTCAGTTTTTCCTTGTTCAATATTCACTTTCTAGTAACTTCAGTGTAATTCGTATAAATGGTGCTAAAAGACTAAAATATTTATTTTCTCCCCACCACACCTTTCTATTCTGATGTTTTTATTTCTGTAAATGAAAGCTACAGCTGGAATATTGTTTTACTACAAATCTCACACCAGCACTGTCAGTTGTGATGTGACACCAGAGATTCTTATCTGTAGGGTGGGTTGGAATTATTAAACATTCTCACATTGTGTGAAGTGTTGAAGATGAACAGCAGTGCAGTGAGGTGCATCCAACACTTCTGTGCTTTCCACCTGATCCTTGAAATATGACTCCTTTAAAAGGCTAATATCTGCTTTATATAGAAGTGACAATATTCAAGCACTAACATGTACTAGAAAGATACATTTCTGAATTTCCTCTACATTCTTTTTTGAAGGGATTTTTTTCTTTTTAATTAAGGGGGGAAACTAAGGACCATTCAAATAAAAAGGTACTATTTCTACCAGAAATATCTGCAGCAGTTTTATAAGAGGAGAATTTTTAGTTAACCTAACTTATAATGTTTCTTGGAGCCAACATATTTTATTGCCTTTAAAGATAAGAAGCCAAAGAGGGAAGTGAAAATACATTTCTGAATGGAGTATCTTATTTTATCTGACCAATATCCATCTATTCAGTCTTGATTTTCATTATAATTACAAAAAACACTAAAAGTAGCATAGCTTCAACATCAGCTCAAATAATAAAGCTGTACTGCTTTTATGGAAACATCAGTGTAAGGTATAGAAAGGGAGAGGCAATAAACTAATGCTTATGCTATAATTATGTATACTTAAATTGCATTAACCTAAGTTAGCTGATTAATTCTGTTCTACTGAGTAACTATACCAAATCTCATGAATCAGATCTTAACAGCATAAAAGGTCTACAATAAAGTAGTTATCATGGGCATACATGGAACTCTGACAGAACACCTAGATAGTGTCTGACACAGCTGAAATTATTTATTTCATCATGTAATATATTCAAATCTAATAAAAGGCTATGGGAACAAGACAAAGCTCAGTCTGGGACTACTACAACTTTCCTTCATATAGCACTGCTTGGAACTAGCTGTCTGAAAGAAAATAAGTGAGATGAGAAGGAATGTTTAGGGATAATAGTTGCTAATAAAAAACAAACAAACAAACAAAAAACAACAAAACAAACTTTCTCCATTGTTCTCTACAACATTTGTTTGTTTATTTATTTTTTCCTATTCTGTGTTTATAAGTTTTGCAAGATATTGTAAAAAAGACTTGCAGAACAACATCACAGTAATTTGTCCTTCCTCTAACATATATCTTCTAGGACAGTTACATCACCCATTGTAGCTGAATAATAACGTACTACTTCCAAACCTGTATCAGCCAGAAATATAGAAAAAAAGTAAGTCTAACACAGTGAGTTGGATATAGATGAGATTCTTCCTCTCTGCTCTCGCTGGGGCAGCAACTCAGCACCACACAGCCACTCACTCACTGACTCCTTAGAGGGATTAGGGAAAGAATGGGGAAAAAAAAAGTAGAACTTGAGGAATGAGATAAAAGCTATTTACTAAAACAGAAAAGCATAATGAAAACAATATACACCCATACACATCTGCAATGCAGTTACTTATCACCTTCTGACTGACAGCCAGCTAACAATACAACCATCTATGGACCAGCAGGCAAAGCAGCAACTATCCCCCAGGCAGCACCTACAGCATTATGTCCTCCAGCACAGTGTTAGTATGGAATAATCCTTGGTCTAATTCAGGCCACCTGTCCTGGCTCTGCTCCACACCCTGCTGCCAGGCTATAAAGGCCGTCATGTGATAGTAGTCAATTTGTTGTTAACACTTTCTCAACTGAAGCTAGGATGGTTTTGCTGTTATGAGAGTCTACCTGGAATACTGTAATCAGTATTAAGATGTCTAGTATAAATAGGACTTTATGAGGGGGCATATCTGGAGAATAACCACAAAAATGGTCCTTTCTGCTGAGGTAGTTAGGGTTGTTTAATCTTCAGAAGAGATTGCTTTAGGGAGATCTTGTTGCAGCCTTAATAGGGCTTATAGGAATGATGGCATAAGACTTTTGATCAAAGTGTGTAGGATAAGAGGCAATTATTTTACATTGAAAGAGGGTAGAATTAGTTGGGATATGAGGATGACATTTTTTATAATAAACGTGGTAAAATGCTGGAACAGGTTGCCTAGAAAAGCTATAGCTGCCTAATTCTTGGATGTGTTTAAAGCCATCCTGGATGAGACTTTAAGCAACTATCTAATTAAAGACATTCTTGTCTATGGTTGGGGTAGGTGATTTTGAGAGGACCATTCCAATTGAATACATGATCCCGGGAATGTTTTATGAGAAAGTTTGCCTTTTACTTAAGATACACTGCTATATGCTTAAGTAGGACATTTCCAGGGTTGTTTCACTAAACAAACAAAAAAACAAACAAACAAACAAAAAAAAAAAAAACAAGTCATGATCTGAAAGGCAAAACATTTCAAATTTAGAACTAAGAGTACACAAAAATGCAAGTGAAAAGTTTTAAGTTATGCTGCAGTGTCATTTTGAGGAGAATGTAGACCAGACATGAGAATTGAGAAACCAAACAACATCACACTTTAAAGTTTACAGTCTATATTTCTTAAATCACTCTTGTAAATATTCAGTCACTTGGTACATTGGGGCATATGCTATTTTTAAGAAAACTAGTGCTGTGAAAATTAGTCCATTTGGCCAGTTTAGGTCAGCCCTTCTAGTGTCCTCTCCTAGTTCCTTGTGCTTTCCCTAGGCTCCTGGTTGTCAGGACATGTATGAGAAGCTGAGAAACAGAAATGTCGTTGGCTCCATAGAGTGCTGCTCAATACCAACTAAAACATTGATATGTTACCAACATTGTTTTTCTCCTAAAGCCAAAACATAGCAACATGCCAGACACCCTGAAGGAAAAATCAAGTCTGTTCCAGCTAAAACCAGAACAGAGTGCAAAGAATTCATAGTTCAGTTTAAATCAGTGGGGAGAGCAGCAGAAAGAGTACCCCTGAAAATAGTTTTGTGGCAATAGAATTTGTAGTCAATATTTTTGATGATGTAAATTTGAGCTTAGTAAATGGGGTTGTTTGTTCCTTGTATAAGCTCATTCCCCTTTTACTGGCTTCATCATTCTCTGAGTTTTACCATTCTGTATCACAAATTTCCTTCTGATTAATGTTCCTGGGTGGGTGGAAGGTTCAATTTGTACTTTGCACTAGTATCAATACTGCTGTTTGAATATGTTTTTGTCAGGTTAATAGTTTTGTTTTCATAAACAGTTGGTGCCATAATACTACAATTGGTTCTGGTGAACTCATTTATCCACGTAAATTGGACAGACTTGGAATAAAGTAAAGGAAAGCTGTAAAAGTGGATTGTCTCAATTAGGTCTATTCTAACATAACGAAATGTAATGTCTGAAAAATCATTTTTTAAATTATAATGTAGTCAAGTTCTGTCTTCTAATTTAACTTCAGAAACATACCTTTCAAAGGGATATATATTGTATGCACTCATTAACATACATAGAAGAGCTATCAAAGACAACAAAAGGAATATATATGGTAAGTTAGTCTTTTGATATTGTCACAAATCCATGCCTGTTGTTCTGTTACAAACATGTTAGAATGTTTCAAGAAAATGGCTGAAACTTATAAATTAAAGGTTCTTCAATATTGCATCTGGCTGTAACATCTAATTAACATTTTAAAGGCTACAGTTTAATTTAAATGAATGGCAGGCCTTTGACTGCATAAGACAGCTCATGAACATGATTACAACAAAGTAATTTCCTTTTGTCAGATAGAGACTTTCAGTAATAGTGTTCTCTTAGCTTAATAAAGTTAAGCACCACTTACAATCGGCACTTCATTTTGCTTCTTTCTATTATATGGAATGGTGGTTGTTCAGTTCTTATAGCAGCCATCTGCGTAGGTGTTCATTTGTACTCTCCTGCTGTGTGGGCACTCTGTCTAATTCTCAAGCTTCTAGCTTTATAATAGTTTCACAAAATGCTGTTTGAATTTTTATAAGCTAGTTTTCATTATCATTAGTTGAATGTTCCAAAGCTTTATACTGCCCAATATGGTTCTATTTTGACTCATGTTTGTATGCATTGATAATGTCACTGTGCTGTAATATTAGTGTTACAATATCCACTGGAAAAACTTGTTGTATAAGTAAGCTGAATTTTTAACATTATAATTTATTCTATAATCTTCCCTATCCCCCTAAATTAAAGAAAATTATAGATATATTTCAAAATCATGATATAGTTTTCATTTTGAAGTTCAATTCCTTTTCAAAGCAGCTGTGAAATTTGTGCAGGTTAAAGATATCCTAATGAGTAATGTATAAGCTAATAAATTGGAACATTCTGATATGATTTGTTGCTATCTAAGACCCCTTGTAGCTGTTCCTGTAATTCTGCCTCAGACAAAAGGGAAGAATGTGATGGAATGGTATTCTGCCATTTTTTCCATGTTACTTTTCCCTCCTCTCTCAAGTGAATTCAACCATTATTACCCCTTAGCTTCAACTCTGTTAGCGAATTCCACAATAGAAGGTTCCCCTTGTGTTCATCAAAAATGTCCTGCATTCCCTTGGAGAGGCATATTTGGAAGAGCAATTAAGCATTGTTGTCTGCAGTAGAAAGTAAGACATCTACTGGAGTTCTATACTTATATCAGGCTCTCCTTCTTAGGTTTGCTGAATATTTTAGAAGTACTCATTAAATTTACAACACTAGCTGAAGTATGTACTTTACAGATGCATATTATAGTTATGGTATGGATGATCAAACAGATTTCTGCAAAGAAAAAATGAAAATTGCTCTTTTTTTTTTTTTTTTTTTTTTTTTTTTTTTTTTTTTTTTAAGCAAGTGGCAAAGATGGATTAGAGTTCTCAGGGCTTTTGATGTTTTCACATAGATAAGAATGAGCCATATTTTGCATTAACAGTTTACTGTTGGGAGATTAGATATTTTAAAAATGTATTACTACTCAATATAGCCTTTTAAAATATCAATCTGAAACAGATACAAACTCAAGAAAATTCAAAATTAAATCAGTGTTTTCCTTGGTGAATATTGATTAGATGTAGCCATCTATCTAATATATCTTTCCCACCCTATGTTAATTCAGTGACTAAAATAAGTCACAACTAAATTGGAGTACAATAAGCACTCTTAAATTTTCAGGAAATGAATGTTTGGTTTTGAAAATTTTACTTCTAATAAAATGACAAAGAATTATGTAATGAGCTCCATAGTACTTGTCAGAAATATTTTGGAACAGTAATCTAAATTCTTAGAAGTAATGTCATTTGTTTCATATTCAGGCAAATTTGTCCAATTTTTCTGTGCAAGAAACATTTGCCTCCAGTAGATTCACAACATCATCCCTACATCTGAGGATAGATTTGATAAGAGCCTATAAAAAGCTCCTTTGCTATAGGGGAAGGATAGAGAAGACTGTGGAATCTGTTGGAGTTTTGGTATAAGTCTCAATCATGAATGCTGTAACTTAGCTGAGAATCTATTTCACCTGAAAGAGTGGTCAGGCAGTGGGCTGCCCAGGGAGGCTGTGGAGTCACTGACCTTGGAGGTGTTCAAGGAACATTTGGACACTGTGTTGAGCGACATGGTTTAGTGACAAGTATTGGTGTTCAGTGTATGACTGGACTGGGTGATTTTATGGGTCATTTCCAACCTTGGTGATTCTATGATTCTATGTGTGCTGAGTACATATGGGGAAAAAAAAAAAAAAAAAAAAAAAAAATTACAAGAATTTTCTGTGTGAATTTGAGTGGGAACAATATTCCTGAATCTCTCAGTTATTGTTTCATGCTATTATCATAGCAAAAATTTTCTTCACTATAAATTCCTATAGGAACTGATGCCATATATCAGTTAGTGATATTGAGAATGATCCTTAATTTTTTACACATTTTCAGAACATGAATATTGTTTTCGTTTTCCTTAAAATCCATCTTAGAAATTCCAATCCAATTAGAACAAGAATTCTGTTGTTGTTCACTGCAGCCCAAATTTCACTTTGTGTTCTTCATTTGAACATCTGAAAATTAAGTTTGCATCTGATAATAAGCACTACACAGTTTATCCTGAGGTAAGAAGTTCTGTCATGATTAGATCTTCATTGGTCTGTTTTTGTAAATCAGCCTGAAATTGAGCGGATTTTTTGCTCTAGTTCTGGATTCAGTTCATGCTCACTAATCTAAAAAGCCCTGCATGAGCCTGAGCCTAATTAATTCAACAATCTGCAAACTTCATGAGTCTTATCGTGGTAACAGCAACAGAAGATGTTTCCTAAATTCATGTGCTCTAGAGTGCACTTAATAGGATCAGAACAGTCACAGAGAAGAATACTCAGTTATGAAATTTGTTTCCACCATTAATTGAATTGAGTATGATACTTTACTTTGTGGCCACCTGCAGTCAGAAAAGGAATATTTTCTTATTGAACATTATATTTTTCCTGAAATGTGTACAAAATGATCATACAAATAAGAAGGTCTCAAGGAGGACCACGTGATGCCAGCTTTAGCACAAGACAGTTTATGTAAATAGCTTCATGAAGAATGATGGGCATTTTGAAAATAAATGTGGAAATATGTACTGCAGCAATCTGACTGCCTTGAGATAAAGTGAAAAGCTCAGGAGTCTTTGTGAGTCATTTTACAGCACAACTGAAATATTGTTTCAGTCCTTCTAATTAATTCTTAAGCTCTCGTTCATAATTAAAAAAAAAAAACAAAAAAAAAAACAAGTTACACTTAAATTTTTTTTTAGTGTTTGCTGAAAAGGACTAGGACAGCATCCAAATTTTTAAAGTACCAGTGAAACAAATATACTTCTTTTATCTTAGAGTCTACTCACAAAAAGTGCAGATGGCACCACCAATAAATGACTGTCATGGACCAAGATCTTTTCTATGCAAATGACTAATGCATCACTAAAATTCTGTCAGAGCAATAGAAAGAGGCTGCCAAAAAAAAATCATATCATAATCAGTGAGTGTTCCTGATTGTTCACTGTTTGTGGCACATATGGATCTTCTGAAATAAAGAACACCTACCTAAAAGAAATACTCATATCATTATGCATCATGAACTTTTGCATGTGTTTAGAATGTTTTAAGGAAACTATTTAGTTTACAACAAACAGACGTATTTTCCCAGTGTCATTACAGTGATTGCTGTGTTAAAAAAAGAAACAAAAAAACCCCAAACCAACAAAGCAAAACCAAAACAACAACAACAACAAAAACAACACATTCAAATTCACGCTTTAACTTACAAAGCAATAATCAGGACACAGTTTAAAACTGAGCTGTCTCAAGCATTTGTCATACGCTTCTTGAAATGTCTGTGTAGTGTGAAAACTAGATATGTAATAAAAATTTGAGGAACTGGAAAGGAGAAGGAGATCATTATTGTAGTTCTTGTTGTATTGATTAGGGAACATGGCTAGCTTCTAACAATCCCATAGTGTCTAGTGTGAAAGATCACTATGTCTATCACCCAGTGTCTACACAGAAATTGAAACCAAATCAGTTTGCATAAAAAATAAATGTTCATCAAAAACTGCTTGGAGAGCAAATACACTCAGTGAGAAATAAAATCATAGAATATCTGAAAATCGTTTAAAATAAAAGAGAGAAACTCCTCCGGCAAATTAGGGAAAAAAAAGTCTCAAATCAAATATTGTATTAAATGGCTCTATTATTTTTTTAACAATAATTTCAAACTGAAACTAATGCTTGGGTCAACTATGAGCCCCTACAGCACCATGAGAAGAGCTTGACACTTCCTTTGAAAACATCACGGTTTCAGAATAGACGGGCTTGAGTAGAGGATGAGCCCACAGGCTTGCTCTCAACATTAACACTCTCATGAAAATTATATCAACTTAGGAATAGAGGTTTGTTTGCCCAGAAACAACAAGGACATGGCATTTAAGTGAGTAGTAATTACTGCTGGCAGAATTAGTGTGTCACAATAGATCAGATAACTTTACTGTACATTAGGGCTCCTCTGTAATGAAGAGACCATTCCCCATTAACTGTTGATAGCTTGAGTCATCTGAAGTTATTGCAGTCAGGCAGGCCTCTGAGATGGAAGAGATTTTAAAGATCCTTAAAATAATTTTATCTGAAGAAACCTATTTTTTTAGATTATAGCATTTTCTTCAAAAAGGTATCTCATCTTTCTTTAAAGATTTCAGGCTATGAAGAATTCCTTTGCTCCAACTGTGTTACACTTTCAGTGTAGAATTCATGTCCTGTCTGAATATATCTAGTTCTTCAGTTCTCATGCACTGAATCATTATTTTGTTTTGTTAGAATAAGAAATCAATTATTTTTTCATTTTACATATTCCTCTAAGCAAATACCTTTTTAATCTGCTTTTAGATAAATAAACCACATTCAACAGTTTACATGCTGATAGAGAATACATCTGTTTCTCAACCTCTCAACCTGTTCTTCTGCTATCTGAACTCTTTCCTCCAATATATATATATTTTTAATAAAAGCAAAACTACTGTAAGTAGTGATCCATGAATGTCTTCATTACTGCCATGTAATGAAATCATCTTCCTATTCGTCTCACCTAACAGTACTCAATGTAAGATTAGGTACCTGTTCCAATCTGATCTGTTCTCTCAGTAATTAAATGAGAGGGAAAAGCAATTCTACAGTGTCAATCATTCTGTTTTAAGAAAGATGACTCACCCTCCTGAATATTTGTGTATCTCTCTAAACTATACCAGGATCCCAGACTGCTGGTTAAATTAGATTTTTACCTTTCAGGCAAGTGCACTAGGTGAAAAAAATCCCAAATATATGGTGAGTTAATTCTTTCACATGAGACTTAATTTGATTAAATGAATTAAATACTATAGGAAAAAACAGATGGGAAAAGCCTGCTTTGAAAATCTTTCTGAGATTTTGGCTGTAACTGCTCTACAGCTTCAGGACTTAAGCAGTTGTGCACGCTGCCACCAATTTGTGTTTAGGAAGCTGGGGCACTTTACATGATAAAACACACATGAAGGCAGACAGTTTTGTGAGCCTGCATCTTCAAGGAGCTATGCAAAATAATGATCACAAAATTGATTTAACTTTTAACTTTTTTATAGCTCCGAAAAACAGAGATAATGTTTCTCTTATGCCTTTTGTGTGTTTCCTTACTTAAGACTAGCTTATATCTGCTTTGAACGATGGCCACCTCTTTCCTCTGTTTCTATGACACCTGAAGGTTACTGTCTGTATACATTAGAACACAAATAATTGCTGTCTGTATTATTTGACTATTTAGACTTTGATATCTCTTTTTTTACAATATCTAGTGCAAGAGAACTCTAATCTCTTTTGGTACATACATATTTGCTGTAATGCAAATAGTAATAGTATTAAGGAGGTTTCTTTAAAGGTGAACAAAGGTCTGAGTATCTGCATACCTACAGCGCTGGCATGAGACAGATCTACTCACTCAAAGTTTTTGTGGTGTTCCTCTCTACACAGAAATATGTGGGTGTATTTCTTCCCATGATTATTCTTTCTATGGTCCATGGATATCAGGATCTTAAAGCACATTAACAATACAGCTAACTAATTAATTTATGTTCTAGACTTGAGTTCCACTCAACCACCTACATTAGCCTTTTCTTTTGCCAAATTTAAGCATTAGATCTGTATCTGTTAATTTATAACTATGAATCAAAATGCTTTATTGTTGAATGGATTTGGATCTTTGTGAAATAGAAAAGAGAAAAGCATATTTTGCCCTATGAGTCTGAGCAACTAGGTCTAATTATCAAAGTTCTCAAGCAATCAAGGGTATGATCAAAGTAGATCTGCAAGTTTGCATGGTTTTGAGAAACATATACACACACACACACACACACACACACAAAAAAAAAAAAAAAAAAAAAAAAAAAAAAAAAGAAAAGAAAAGAAAGTAAAAACAAAACATTTCTAGCATAACCAGTGCTGAATGTTTTAATTTCTTAAAAATTATTCTGGAAAAATTCCCAGATCATACATCTGCCATGCTAATTTACAGAGGCTGTACTCTAAAGGAAGAAGCACTGAAAAGGATCATTCTTCTTCTCTCCTTTCTCTGTTCAGCATGATTACCCTCTACAGCACCCTTCCAACATTGTCCCCCTCCCCCACCAGAACAAAATAACTACAAAAAAAAACAAACAAAAAACCACAACAAACAGTAACACAAAAGTGTTTCCTGTCTACCTGGCAAGTTTTAGCATGAACACCTGCATTCTAGTTAGAATTTGCTGTATGCTGATAGGTGCCATTGTCAGTCCATCTGCCCAACATTTTATTAATTCAGTGCCTAAAATCTCATGGGCTAATATTTGTAGATGGAAACTGTGAAAGAGAAGGAATAAGAAACAGCATATTTCCCACCAAACCTTTGGTTATTCCTCTTAAACTGTCTGTTATAGTTTAGCTTATTCTTGTCTTCTGTTAAAATGCAACTATGGCACTGGAAATGAAAAGTCATCCTCAGTCATCTTGAAATCACACGGCATTACTTCTGATCTCATTTACACAGGTTCTCTGTCAAATATGAGTTATTCTTGATTGACTGGCTTCTGTGGCCAGAATAGAACACATAGTTTAGATATTTATAGAGCCTCCTTGTTCACAAAAGTTGCTGGAAAGGTGTTTTTTTCTTTTTATCAGTATCCAATCTGGCTGGTTGACAGTTCAGTATAAAAAGACCTATTCATGATAAGTTTGTGAATTCTTTGTTTATAAATGTAAATTTTTCTTTATGAAAACTGTTACTAGTTACTCCTATAGTTCCCGATATAGATGTAGTAAGTGTCACAATGCCAGAGAAAATGTTATAACCCCTACTACAAAATGTACTAATGTTCCATCTTAATACCAAAATAATTGCAGGGCATTGACTTACACGTAAATCAGATTCTTGTGTCATTTTGTTGTCAGTCTAGTTCAACACAGAAGTATCTAAAATGAGGTTGTCTGACAAATATAGAAGTTCAATTTAATATTCTGTTTTTAATAATTCATAATTCAGTTCTTAAGAAGGCTTAAATTGCTCAAAGCAATTATTCCTTTTTAATATTATTACAATTTCTTCTAATATTATGATAACACAAGTTGCAAAATTAAAGTGAGCAGAAGAGCTTTATTTCTAAAAGAGTGAGTTGTTTTATACTTAGAGCTTAAACTCTGACTGACACCATAGGTTTTGTAGCACATGCGTAATGCTAGAACAGGTGTTGTTTTTGTTAAATTATATTTTTAATTTTTAATTTAATTAAGTCCCCTAGAAGAGTAGATTCTCTCTTTTATAAAGCAAGTTTGAAAAAATCTGGAAACATGTCCAGTTCTGATGTCTCTAGTTTAAGAGATGCAGCCTTAAATGGGACAAAATGCCCTCTGTAGAATGATTTGAGGAAATAAAATTATTTTCAAGTGTCTATGCTTCCTATGTAAGCAATATGTACATATCTATAAATACATATATAAACTCCACACACTGAGTGCTGCCAACAGTCACTATGAATGAAATGCAGTGAGAACAAGTGAAAAAAGACTGGTTGCTGTCTTATGGTTACCATTTTGTTACACCCATATTTTTTTTTTTTAAATTCACAGATGTACTCTTTCCCTTTCATGATGAATTCCCTTAAGTGACATGCACTGGGAGAATTTAGTTATTTAATTCCAAAGCTGTGTTCCTGAAATTCCTGTTCACATGCCATGTAGTAAAAGAATTCGGATTTCAGTGGTGCTTCAGCTCTGACCATACTTTTACCTGCAGCTCTGTTTCATAAATTGGAGCTTACTCCACGATTAACAGAATGAAAAATATTGGCATTTCTTATATATCTGTTCCAAAGTTTTAACTCAGTAGATTAGGGTAAATATACTGAACTGGGGTTCACACAAATTCCAACTGGTACTTATGTTTTCACTGAACGTTTCTAGGGCACACTACAGAAACGGAGTGCCTGAGCTTACATTTTCATCATCTTATAGGATCTATCCCTTTGAGAAACTGCCCTCTTTGTAAACATAATTAAATGAGACATGGCAATATAACAAGAGTTTCCATTTGCACTAAATAGAGAGCCATTCTATATGCTCTTTCAACATTTGCAATGCTCTGCTTTTTATTTATTACCAATTCCTACCTATGTAATAATACTGTTTAGAAGTTTTAGGGGTGTACTCTAAAAACAGCTCTAAAAACACTGGAAAAACCCTAGAACCAAAAATTTGCTGGCACTAAAAAACACAAACATTACTATTTTTATGTTGATTCACAAATGTGATATTAGAAAACTGGGTTCACATCAAACACATAAAATTAATAAAAATGCCAGTATTTTCATTCTCAATGGAATGAGTGAACTGATGTTTGTAATGTTCTGCTTTGTATGTAACTTCACATGGTGATGGATACAATATTTATAGTAAAGTCTATCACCGTTTATTAATGGTATAAATTAGAGTTTTGATACTTCAAAAAATGATATGTTAAAACACTCTGAAACATTTTCAAATAAAACAGTAAAAAAATCTAGCAATGTATTAATTGTATTTTATTGTTTATATGATAATGCATCATAGAGCAGTGAATGAAGCAATGTAAATATATTGATTTTATCTAGCTTAATTGTTGTAAGAGTTTAAAAAACCTTAATGAAGCCTCAGGGAGCAATTTTTTGCATTCCTGATTAATAAATATCCTTCTTTTTCTATTAGCTTAAAAATCCTTAGAGATATGCTGTTACATGCATTCTAAAAATATTTTCTTTTTCCAGATATTATTTATTAGATTTCAAAAATTGAATCAACAATCTAATTTTCTTTGAAGTGGGTACAAGCAAAAGTAGTTCTATGGACTAATAATGTACTGTAATCAGAAGATTTAAAGCAGCTGAACATATTTCCTCATAATCAATTCTGGAATTTAACTATATAATACTAACACACTAGCAGTCAATTTTCATGGAAAAACAGCTAGGGTTCTATTCTGAGGTGTCTTTTACGTAGAACTTGAAATAATTCTAATTCAAAAAGTTATTATTTCTATTGCTTCATTAGAAGTTGATTAATAAACAATCGATATGTTTTTTTCTGGCATTGGCTGCACAAAAAATAGCTAACAGATATCTGAGCTGGACAACACCTGTAAAGTTATGACATGCAAAATAAGCAAGGTTTGTAAGTAGTGCAGATTGCAGGGAAGTCCCAAATCAGCTTCACTCAGACGTTTGATTTGTATTCTCTATGGAATTCACTCAGGCTTGGCAAGGAATAACCAACCTTGTAACCCAGCAGGATTTTATTTTTCATTTATGAGCTTCCTGAAGCTCCCTTTTACCAAAAGGCCATTCAGGGCATCCGCGAAGATAAAAGTTTAGCTGTTGATGAAAAGGATGCAAGTTCTTGCAGCTGGCATAGAGGTGGAAAAGCAACAAGAAAAAAAAAAAACAAAAAACAAAACCAGAAGAATGGTTAGTTGCTTTAGATATGTTCTTGGAAAGATATATTACAGCTGCTTTATAAATATCTTCAATTTTAAAATGCTATGATTTAGTCCTAATCAGGAGAACAGTTACCTATAATCATCACTGGAAAATTTCATATTATTTCTTCATGTTTCAAGATCTAATCTGTCCATTTTTCTCTCCTGTTTGTAAAGTCAACATTATATATTCTACTTTCAGTATCAAAGTCTGGTAGCAGCACACCAATATAAATAAAGATCCTGTCCTGAAAATACATACTTAGAGGCTGCATGAAAGGTAGAATATAATTTTTTTCTGGGGCTACATGTTCTCTTCAGTGCTGACAACAGGGAAAAAAAATAGTAGAAACTTGCATTGAAAAATAAATAGAGCTGGCTGAGAAAATGAGCAAGGTTAAATACTCTTTTCATTCACCTTTTTTCCTCTGTTTTAGCCTATGTATTCTGCTGAAGTAGTCTTGTGTCAGTGGAACTGATAATCAGGCAAATGTTTTCATTTATGAAATAATTGATGACTTTAAAATCTAATAAAAGGCATTATAAAAACTTTCACTTTTTAATACAGGTATTTCTAAGATGAGGGAAATACTGATAGGTTTGAATTAATCATTTTAAATCACTTCCAATCATTTGTTGATGCTCCTGTAGTGATTACCACATGGAAAAACTGGCTTGCATTTATTGGTTGGTAAAATTTACAAATTCCTTTAAATTTGGATTGTAGCGACAATGTGATGGTATAGCCAGATAAGACTTATTGCTAGACAATATATACACAATTTATTTCTGTAAGTCAAATAACAACATTTATTTACTCAAGTTCTTAATTTTTATGTTATTTTTCTTTTAAAAAGGGATGAACTTAATCACTAATACTCTGGATTTTGGCAAAGATAATTTTGCTCAGAAATTTGAAAACAAATGCAAAAATTAGGAGATTAAAACTTATTGCTTCAGTAAAACCATTAGCTGTGTTGGATAAGTAAGAAAACTATTCAGGAAAGTGTAATCTGAATGTAAATGAACAGCCACCTAAGAAAAATCAGCTAGTAATGCAGCTGCCATTGTGTTGACCTGGCAGCCTTCTATCAGGGGCAATTGCTTAATTCTTCCTTTGAAGTCTTTTGAACAGGTCTATTAAACAAAATAAAAATTATCCAGAGTTATCTTTAAAGAGTTTAGAATGAATAGATCTCAGTATTTCATAAATAATCTCTTTACCTTTTAAGTTTCTCATCTTGAGTGAAGAAAATCAAACACAATCATTCACCTCTGCAGTCATTGAAAAAAAGCGGCTTTTTACTTCAGGAAAATTTAGATTCGGGTGCCTATTCAGTTTTTTCAAACCTAATGTTTAAGTTTTTTTTTAAATGTCAGAAGCTACCCTATACATATTAAATAGCATTTTTATTTAAATGATTTTCATATGAGTAAAGTGGATCTTGGAGAACAGATTTAATGACTATGCAAATAAAAAAGAATAATATTAATATGAGAGTTGTTTGTGCCAGATCTGGTTCTACAAAGATGGCACACATGCTTACAAAGTCAGATTATCAATTGTTTTATATTATTTGAATGTTGGATAAAAATTAGTTTATAGTCAAAGTTCTCAGATATGTATTAAGCTACACTATTCTCCAGCATACTGAATGTTGCCTTCATGTGTTTTAAAACATGATGATATTTAGGAAAGCCGAGATACTTCAACTCTCAAAAGGATTAAAATAAATCTTCTGTTTTGATCAAGAACTTAAGTGTAGACAGTACGTGCCAGAATACAATGTCACCTCTTTTCTGTTTAGCCCTTTTTGTCTAGTTCTGAAAATGTGCATTTACAGTTCAGCCACTTATGAAATCCATACCAATTGCAAATCTTATAGGCTCTGGTGATTTTCCAAACATGTTTTTGTGGGATTGAAGGTGGAAACAAATGAGAAATATTAAGACTGTTGGATTTAAATGCAGTTTGTGACAATGAACTTTGTTTTGCAGGTGGCTGGAGAATAAACTTCAACATTTTATTTCAGGTGATTTCATTTTCATCCATCCACAGAACACCTACATACTGTTACTTTACTTCAAAAATTAACAGTTCAATATCACCAATCAGCTCTAAACAAGTTTTAAATTTGGAAAAAAAAAAAAAAAAAAAAAAAAAAAAGTATCAAACAAACTAAATAATGTTTAGAAACTGAACATTTTAAGGGTGAAATCTTCTTTGTATGTTTTTCAACACATTTTCTTTGTTTGATCACAGTTCTCCATGCCCCCTTCTGATTTCTATTATCATTTACACAGGTAAACAGGTATTTATGTGTATTGTCATTCCTTGGCTCTCCGCACAGAAATGGAAGTAGTGCTAATTAAATTCAAGAAGCTTACCATCTTTCTGCAAAGTAGATCAGCTTAGATCAGTGATGTATCAGTGATATATATTCAGATTCTGCTGTGACTAGAAGTCAGGTCTATTCCTGTCCCTGTAGAAGCAGATTTGACAACCATTTGACAACCACGTTTGTGAATGTTACAGTACCTAGCATCAGGTTACACGATGTAGTAATCTCTAAAACTATTAACACACACACACACACACACATGCACACACACACACACACACACAGAAAAAGCAAACAAACAAAACAAACAAACAAAAAAAACAAAGGAAGAGAGGAGGACCTCCAAGTCTGGTTCAGTTCTCTGGAAATTCGGAAATTGCCTCGAAGCCAGACAAATTCTGACTTAAGATGAAGCACCTATCTTAAACAACTAGAATATGTGACTACTCAAACAACTTGATTGGAATGGAAGTGTTTTTTGTAGTGAAGTGGACTATTTGGAGTATTCCTGTAAGCATGTCTGAACTAGTTTCTTAGATGCATTTTCAGTTCCAGTTTGTTGACTTAGAGAAATCCTTAGTTAATACCTATGTTGAAGTTAAGAGGATCACAATGATCCCTTTCTACCTTATATTTCCCTCTAAAAGAGGAAAATTATTTTCACTTTATTACTCTGTGAAGTTTTATGTCACCTGGAAATTTTATCAGAGTAATGTTTTGTTACTTAAATATTTGTGATTGCCTTAGTTTCATGTGGGACGGAATTGTTTTCTTCAGATTGTCTAGTACAATGCTATGTTATATATATGTATATAACAAGTGATGCATAAGCAATTGCTCATTATGCTCAGTACCTGCAGTCTGATGGTCAGCCAGGCCTTTAAGCATCAAAAGAGTGTGAGATGAACTCCCACCCCCTTCAGTACTCCTTCCACTTGGTGTCATATCGTATGGAATATTCCTTTGGCCACTTTAAGTCAACTATTCTAATTCTGCCCCCTCTCAGCTCTTTGGGCCGTGAGCTGTGACTCTATACAATGCTGACTAGCAGGCAACTATAAACAGTGGTGTGTTATCAATACTGTTTTTCTCCTAGAACTAAAACATAGCATCACATCAGACACTCTGAAAAAAGCAGTTCTGTCCCAGCTTGTTACAGTCCCCATGGAATTACATTGGAAATGCTCTATTTTTGGAATCTATCAGTTGGCCAGTTCATTTTTACCTAACCAAGTCTGAAGTTTATACAATTAATGCTAATGAGGAAACTTGAAATCTTGTCAAAAAATGAAATTACTTTCGTCTGAAAAGACACATTTCTGGTAGACTCATGCTGACTGTAATTATTATATATTAATTCTTTGACAACTGAATTTCCTATCAACTTTTTCATAAGCTTTCTATATTTTAAAATGTTAGTGGTTTAATGTAGTTTGCGTTGCTTCACATCTCCTTGTCTTATAATGTTCCTATGCTTCCTGAAGATCAATCACATGAAAAGTAAGCTCTAGGAAGATGATATGTGCCCGGATCATGGAAACAATATGCTGATAAACAAAAACCTTGATGGTTTTTCCTTGTAAGAGTTTCTAGCACAGCGTACTAGAAATACTCCATTACTGCTTCATGAAGAATAAGGTATCAGACAGCTTCTTTCTGATATACTAGAAATATTGATATAAATACTTTCCATGGTCCTACTATATTGGTCAGTAATACTTCCTCATATGTAGATATCATTACTATAATTTGATTTGTTACTAATATGCTTTTAATTTTCATATTTTATGGAGTCACGTCAGGGATAGAATTTTCTGTGATGTATTTAGCTCTGTAGGTAACTTTTTTAATTGTCTGACTTCTAATTTACATTAATTGCATTATTTCTTCCATTTTACCTTTGCCTTTTATTGAAAATTCATATCTCAACATAGCTATGAAAGTTTGGATCACATCATCACCAGGGATGAGACATGGTATCATCACTACAAGATCAAAATGGCAATCCATGAGGTGGTGATAGGTGAAATCCTTGTTAAAATAAATAAAGAAATAAAGATGCAACCATTAGTTGATAAAGTGATGTACACTGTCATTTAGGAAAGGGGTAATCCTTCTGAATTTTCTTGCATGTGGACAAATCATCAAATCTGATAGCTACACTGTGACTCTGATCAAGCTGAAGGCGTGAATGTCCAGTGAGGCCATAGAGGAAAACAACTTTTCTCTTTCAACATAATAATGCCTACACCATTTTGAATACTGTGGGGCACACTGCCAATCTTGGCTGGAATGGTAAATCTTTAGCAAACATCTAATGTGTGGCCTGTGTTTCTAAACTCTGAGAAAAATATTGCAACTGCTGTCCATGCAGTTGTGTAAGTACAAGGAAATGGTGAATACTGTTTGTTTGTTTTAATGTGTCTGTTGTCATAGATGTAACAGACTGAAGACAACCTAAAGGTAAAGCAGATGAAGATATATTAATCAGTACAATTTTACTGAGATAAACTTTCTCAAGCCTGACTCTCTTTTTATCCTAATTATCTCTATTTATTACAATCTTAATAGGCTTTGTATTGTTCTCCTTAGAGAACAGTTTTTGATCACTCCATGTTACTGATAAAAATTAACAAAATAAAGGAGACCACCACTTTACATTTTAAACTCCTTCATTTATTCATAGAAAGGAGCACCTCATTTAATGCTGAAAAGTCTTAACCATTATCCTTTCATATAGGAAGTGCAGGTATATATAGGTGATTTACATTGAAAACAGAGACAATTTATTGTGTTTAAGTTTTGTTATTTCCTCCTGTCGCCATAGGCTTTAGTAAGGTATAATTCACCAGCTTTGGACTGTGATTTCTAGCATTTGAATCAGATATGGTAGGGTGTTTTGCACTTGCTGGTATTAAAGACTAGTAAGTATCTGCATATTTCCCTATTTTGTTTTGTTAATTAATTTCAGTATCTCTAACTTGGATTAGCACACAATTCTATGCTGCTTAATAAATTTATTAGATATTAAACATGAAGATCTTTAATGATTATTTGGCTAAGAGGATTGAGCACACCCTCAGTATGTTTGCAGATGACACCAAACTGTGAAGAAGTGTTGCTCTGCCTGGATGTAGGAAGGCTCTACAGAAGTATCTGAGTAGGTTGCTGGATTGATGCACTGAGACCAATTGTACAAGCTTCTACTGGTATGACTGAGTACCAGGTCCAGCATTTTTGTCCTAACAGCTCCATGCAGTGCTACAGTGTTTGGGGTAGAGTGGCTGGAAAGCTGGAAGGATGAAAAGGATTTAGGGGTGCTAGTTGACATCTGGCTGAACATAAGCCAGCAATGTGCCCAGGTGGCCGAGAAGACCAATTGCATCCTGGCTTATATCAGAAATAGTGTAGTCAGCAGGAGCAGGGAGGTGATTGTCTGTCCATACTCAGCACTGGTGAGGCTGCGCACTGAGTACTTTGTTTAGTCCTGGGCCTCCCATTGCAAGAAAGACATTCAGGCAATGGAGCATGTCCAAAGAAAGCAGAGATGCTGGTGAAAGGTCTGGAGCATAAGACTTATGAGCAGCAGCTGAGTCAATTGGGATTTTTTACTCTAGAAAAACAGAGGCTCTGGGAAGACCTTGTCACTCTCTATGGCTGCCTAAAAGAACGTTGTAGTGAGGTGGTAGTTGGCCTCTTCTCCCAAGTAAGTAGCAACAGGACAGGAGGTAATGGCCTTAAGTTGCACCAGGGAAGGTTCAGGTTGGCTGTTAGGAAAAATTTATTCTCTGAAAAAGTGTTGGAACAGGCTGCTCAGGGAACTGGTGGGGTCACCATGTGTTCAAGAAACAGCAGAACCAGGACTGGTTTAGTGGGCATGATGGTGATGGGCTGCCAGTTGGATTAGATGATCTTAGAGGTATTTTCCAACCTTCATGATTCTATGGTAATTAATTTGAAAGAAAGGAGACTATGTTAGTTTATCAGCAGTAACTGTGGGTCTGATTTTTCTCTACCTTAATTTTAAGTAATCCACTACAAAAAAAAATCATTATGTATACACTTTATACTGAGATAACAGTTCTGTTAAACAGTTCAGCGTTCTTTTTTTTTTTTTTTTTTTGCTAGAACTTTCATCTCTAAGAGAACTAAAACCAAACTGGCTTTTCATCTAATCACAGTTCTTGGCACAGACAAGAATAATTTGACCGTGGTGAATTTTTACAAGAAGGTATTGCTTAAGATATGAAAGCAAATAAAGCAGCCTGAATGAAATCTGTAGAAAGTGGGTATCCCTACTTACATGTTTAGGATTTGCTATTTGATTTGAAGAATGCTTTGCAGGAAATTGTTCTGTGTCTTCCATACTAAGAGAGAAAAATATCTAATGCTATGGTAAATGGCAATGGCAATGGCAGTAACATGCCATTTCAAACGTTAAAATTCTGTCTTCTTGGGAGGTAGAAGTAGCTTTTGCTGTAGATCTCATATTAACTCACAGAATTCTTTCTGGATAAGAGGAAACAAGTCTAATTCTTACTTCAGTAGAGCATAGGGACAGGTTCACTATAATCTACTTGGTAAGATCATTGGCATTTGTCTAGATGTCCATTGTTTGAGTATTGTTTTTTCTGTGAGGGAAAGAAAATACTCATCAGACCTACTTGCTACATTTTTGTAACCAAGTATAATTTACTAACATATTTATAATTATATTATGTTCAGATTACATATGATGTCTGAAGAAAAAAAGTGCATTAGATTTATGTTAATTATATGTTAATTATATGCATTATATATTTATGTTAATTATATCTACATCATCAGAAAGCCTAAGCTTTTGCAGATATATCTAATACATATTCTATAATTTCACAAATACATGTTTTGTGCTGATTGTTCATTTGTTTTTGTTTTTGTTTTTTAACATGGAGCACTCTATACTGTAGAAACACTATATTGAACAATATTTTTAAAAGAATTAATTGTCCACAATACTTAGGTATGAATATAACATAAAGAAAAGGTCACCTGATTACAATTTCAAATGCCAGTCTTGAAAGACTGATATAGGAAAGTAATACTTAATTTTACTACCATAGTATTGCTTTATAATTTCTTGTTCTTCTCCATATTAGATCATTTGTCTTTCTGTTGCAATTTCTCAGAAATCCCTTAAAGAAAATCCTTTATGCAGTGCTATATATACCGTAAGACAATCTTCTTTTACCATCTCAAAGATGTTTGCACCATTTGGAGCACATCTATCATCAAAACTCAATTAAATAGTGCCTTTCTATCTTCAGCTAAAACAAACTGTTTACTTATATTTGTTCAGTGTTTAGTTGAGAAGAGGTAGAGGACCCAAATACAACAGTAAAATAGGTGTCTTGGGATATAGTACGGGTCAAAAAATTTGACCCAAGGAAGAAGCTCTAATCTTTTGGTTGCAAGTGTACACTTTTTTTCCTTGCCAAGTAAATGGCAGTATTATAATGTGATTCATACCTCACGTGGTGTCCTAACAATTCCTCTATTCAAGCTGAAAGGGCTATATTCCCTTTGTTGCAAAGTATTAAATTTGTCCCTTGAGATTAGCATGTAGGCAGTTTTAAAGGATGAAACAGGATTAGATAAGGTTTCTCACTGAGAACAAGTTCTGAAACTATGCTGCAAAAACCTCTTGTGTTACAAGTGCTGAAAAACATCCTTTGTTTTAACACCAAACCACAAGTCAAATTTATTAAATTGTTAGTTGACAAAATGTTTCTTTACAATGTTTCATGAAAAGCAAATTAAGTACAAACAGGGAGAAAATTGCAGTTGCTATAATAATGTTTGAAAAATTGTATAAGAAATTTATTACTATTTATAATTTGAAATATATTCCAAAACATAATATAAAGTATTCTTAGCATATGAATGTTAAAAATTAGGACAGATAAATGAACTATATGTCACTTTTACCTAATAAGCTGACAAGAATAGGCAGTTCCTATTCTTTATCCCACAGATTTCCACAGGCTTCATAGACTTTGGCCCAATCCTACTTCACATCCCTGCTCTTGATTATCACTGCTGCAAGAAAGACTGTACAGTCACCCTTTGGTATCCTACAGTGGTCCTCCCACTAGTCCTCAGAAGAGTGAGTGATACTACATTCAAGAGAGAAGTGCACTGTACTGCAGGTTTAAAAACCTTCTTAGGTTATGAATATTGACTTTTAATCATCCTTCCTGCTTTTCCCCTCTACATGCCCCTTTTTTGTTTAAGGTAGACAGCAAAATGTGACTCCTTCCCACACAAGGCTACTGGATCATAAAAATGTACATTATTAATGAAGTTAATTGGCACTGGGTTTGTAATTTTCAAGACACAGATAGAAGTGATGTGCTATTATAATTCATGGACCTTAATAATAGATATATTATCTTAAAGTAGGGCTCTGAAATTACTATATCTTCAGTTTCTATAGCTGGAAGAAAGCTCTTAAAAAAAGAAAAAAAGTCACCTAAGAATATTTCCAAGTATATAAATAAATAAGGAAATTTTCTCTGCATACCATCAAGATGATATAACATCATGAACAGAGAATGTCCATTGTGCTTAAAAGCACTGAGTGACCATGTGCTAAAATAAACAAATAAGATCTTATTAAATTCACATCTTGTATTTTAGAGCTACAGACTCTGTACATTTCAGTTAACCACTTCAGAGAAATCCAAGTCAGAATATTCAAGAAGATATTAGAGTATTTTTCAGACAGTGCATTTTACAGAACGTTTAAGCAAAAGCCTAGATGCTTTCAGCAATCGGGGTGGTAACTGTGGGATAAATGGCAACCCTAATGAACACTCAGTCCCAGACTCACTTGGTCTGCATCATTTGTAATGTGATGATCAACACTGGTAAGGTTTGGACTTCAAGGTGAACCAGTCCCTTAGTCTGACTAATTCCCTCTTTGTCCTTAGGAAATTTAGTTTTAGCTACAGGAGTATTTTTTGATCTCTTAAGTTCTCAAAAATGAGGCAGGAAATGGTGTGTTAGTAGGAAAAAGTGCCCCAAATATACTCTTCCCGTTGCAAATGTATATAGAATAAAACAAAGTTAGTTGATATTCACACTATAAATGTCTGTGCTACTGTCATACAGTGCAGTATGTGAACAAAATAATAAAAGATGATCTGTCAACAAGCTGCTCCCTTAAGTTGGTAATTATTTTGAATGACATCGTATCACATCTAAAATAAATTTAAACAGTATCAGCAAAGTACAGATACAACAATATCACACAGCTAAGATTAACAGCATTCTAGTCAATACTTTTTGTAATATTTAGTTATTGTTTGGAAGAAAACCATTACCACCCAACAGTTTTCACATTAAATATAGACAAATAGTTTAAATTAAACATATGATATTTCATCATTTTACACAGGAAGTCATATATTTAGGCATTTAATTTCTTGAATTACAGGACACAATGGAAGTAAAGATATTCCTATATTTTCAAGTTCTCTTTTGATTGGTAAGGGACAGTGGAGGCCCATCTGTTTTGCAGCAAAGAAAGCCCCAAACCATCTGTGTAGAACCACATGCCAGCTAAAACACAGAGATATGCACAGTTTTTTGTTATGAAAAATTTTGCAGTATTTTTTTCCTGTATTAGTGTGAATAAATTAGCGACAACTAAATTAAAGAAATCTTCTGAGAACATATTAACTTTCTAGTGCATACTGGAAAATGTATCCATTTAGAAGTCATGAAACATTCATTGGCAAAATGTGTTCTTCCGAATTTCTTGTTTTTTGATTATTAAGACAGAGAAATCATTATGTTTTTAATATAAACATTTAGCATTGTAAGAAAAGTTTATGTACCTGAATTTTATCATTTATCTGTACTGTCTTTCAAGAAAAAAAAAAAAAAAAAAAAAAAAAAAAAGAAAAAAAAATCCCACATAATTACAATCATGCAATCATACAATATATATAGGCCTAATAACAGCATTTAAAAAATTGGGTCCATATGTTTCTCTTCTTTATTAAAATAGAAAAAAAAAAACAAAAAACAAAAAACAAGCAAACAAGAAAAGAGGCAGAAATGGTAAAATCACCCATAAGCAACTGCAGCTCTGGCTTACCTGCAGGGTTGCATCACATTTAGATGGGTGACAAATGAAAATCTGAATGTAGAGATCAGTCTCTCAAATATATTCACAGAGACCAGAGACTGTTGTGCAGAGCTCTGTCCCTCACTCACTCTTACAAAGGCACAGAGTTCTGTGTCATGTAGAGGTAACACCATGAGCTTTGTTGACAGTTCATTAATGTTCAATATTTTCTTGAGATTAGAACAATCTTAGCCAAGTGGGCTGCGGTAGTCCTAAGGATGTGATGTAAAGAGAAAACTTTTTTTAAGTTAACAAGGCCATCATTTTTGTTTGTTTGTTTGTTTGGGTTCTCAGTGACAAGCCAAATGATATCAGAAGCTTCTAGCAAAGCTTCAGGATTTCATTAAAACATTAAAACTTTCTCACCTGAATAGTGAGCGTTGCCATGAATTCAATAGGAGTGTGCTATGAAAATGGCATGATGGTTAATAGTTTCCATCTTTCTAGAAATCTTGTGTGATAACTTTTTAAAGTCTGTTTTTACCCTGGGTTGCTGAATGCCCACTTTAGACAAAGAAACAGCCCAAACTACTCAGAAGTATGAATTTGATTCGGAAGACTTACAGTAGGACGAAAATCTTGTCTGTGTATATGTGGTTTGCATCAGCTCTAAGGAAGAAAAACAGCATTTCCAGTAAAATAGAGTTCTAGTATTCATGGTTATAAGGCTACTGTATTAGATTACAATCCTAATTCCATTTATGAAGAAATGAATGCTGTCTGTATTTTGTTTGTTTTCAAAAAACAATGTCTAAATCCTAGATCTGGAATGGCATGTTTTATTGCAGCAATTATTATATAACTGGTTAGATATTCATGATAAAAGTTATGCCTAGTAATACTATATTTCAAAAAGAAATTACTATAAATGTAGAAAACAAAAACAAGAATAGCAGCTATTTTCTAATAGAGAATGCTGTGACATAGAACCTAGATCCTAATCTGCAGATAACATCTCATAAATACGATGTCCAGATGATTGGATGCTGTTGTAGAGAATCTATGAGAATCAGAAGGATCTATCTTCTTATATTCTGTATTATACCTTTTTTCTAACTACAATTACATCACTACAAAAACTGCGGCTTCAGTTAATTTCGCACCATGTGCAGTACTTAACAAATACACAGATTTGTGTTTTGTAGCTGCTATCTACTCTCAAGCTCTCTCAAAAAGGCAAGCTTTATGTACTGGTGGCCTAATGGTCAGTTGCAGATCATTAAACATTTGCCTTATAGCAACACATGATTTATATTATGATCACTGGCATGAGATGGAAGTCTGTATTACATTGGTATATAGTGTTGTATTTCAGTACTGCATGCCCTCCTGCATATTTAAATTATACAGAACTAGGTGTTTTACTAAATTTGTCTATTCCGTTAATTTAGAAATCAAAAGTCCTATTGTAATTTTATTATACTTCAAGTTAAAAATTCATTCATATTAGACTCAGTGTTCTTTGTGGGTCCCTTCAATCTTAACTGTTCTATTCTATTTATTCTACTAAAAAAAAGTAACAAACATACTTTACTTACCAGATATTCAAAACTATACTCAGCAACTAACAAAAAGGAAAAATATCCCTAAACGTTCAGTTCAGTAGCATAGTACTTAGTAGTATAGAGTACTGCACAGCTCAATCCATTGGTATATATGCACATATGTCCTAATGCTGCACATGCTGTCAGATGCTAAATGGGCTTTCATGCTAGAAAGCAGCATAGAACTTTTTGACATTATCTTAAGCTTCAAGTGGTCATTTTGTGTAAGTGAAAAGTGAAGGAAATATAAACAGAAGTAGTGTTATCTTTGAACATACAGTTAGGGAAATGATAGGCCACCTGCCTCCTACATCCAATAGGATGAATTTGCTTAGATGGGAGAATAGACAGACACAAAGTGTGCAAGTTTTGTGACTTTTGTTACTGCACTCCAAGCAAATTCCCAATAGAGTAAAAGACTAGCAAACAAACATCAATTTTTGGAGTTCTTCATCAAGATAAATGCCACCAATTCTAATATGATAAACTAAACTGAATGGATTTACAAAAAAACAAAAAATCAGTACAGCATTGTCTTCTTGTCTAACGCTTTTCATTATGCTATACAAGATAACTTTGTGATCCTATAATTATTTTTACATTCATTATTTTAGAATGTGTAGAATTTTCCCTTCTTGCTAAATAATGAATGACCTGTTTTGAACTGTACAAGAGTTTTGAAAGGAGAAACTATTCACACATGAAGGAGTTTGGAAAAGCTGTGATTTTCTGCTTGACTTAAAATCAGTTTATGATTCAGTTACAAGAAGGTTAATCAATCTGAACTGAAATGGAAAAGAATATACTTAAAAATACAAAAAGAGATCATTATTGTTTCAGAATAATATACTTACATGCATACAAAGTGATGAGACATTTTCAGTTTATTCCTGGCATGAAACCTCTAATAATTTTTTCCTATCATCTTTGGTCACACATAACTGAGAAACATTGCTTTCAAATGAGACCCTATTTTGCAATATGGCAGCTCATGAGATAGTCTTACACAAAAACATGAATT
The DNA here is from genome assembly GCF_039878825.1 of Excalfactoria chinensis. Lineage (NCBI taxonomy): Eukaryota > Metazoa > Chordata > Aves > Galliformes > Phasianidae > Excalfactoria > Excalfactoria chinensis. The sequence goes on along the minus strand of NC_092829.1, from coordinate 24,883,405 downwards.
AAATAAGGAAGCAATGTAGCACTTGACATTATTGCTTTAAAAGCAAATTTATATAAATGATTTCAAAGCAATAGTAGTGAATAAACTTGGTATATGAAACAATAATCCAAAAATAGACAAAATATTTCTATTTTAGAAAGCAAACTTATTTCAAAATTTAGGTTCCATTAATATTAATTCTCCTCCTTGAAGAAAACATAATTATTTTTCAAGGAAGAATATGCTGTCATGCTTCAAAAAATTCTTTCCAAAGTTGTTCTTTGTAAAACACAAAAGCCGAATAATATATTTACCTGTATTAGTCAAGACTGTACCCACATACCCACAGTGTATTTGCTTGTTAAAGTCTTCCAGTCATTCTAGGCTTTAGGGAAATAGTGTCCAAATGTACCATATTTAGCTTCTATCTCAAATTCTCCCGAGCTGTCAATTTAGGTGTTAAAGAGACCATTTGTAAAGCTTGGCTGGGAATTGCCATTATTGACTGGAATGTGTGTTTATCATTACATTCAATGATGAAAGTGGAACATGTAGCATATGAATAAATGTCAGCAGATGTTTCTTTTAAATGGCCTGATTTCAACCTCCTGTTGTTTGTCTTGAATACAAATATTAAAAAAGAGAAAAAGGCAGAATTTTTTATGACATAAGTACAAGAGTAGTTTTATTTAAAAAAAAAAAAAAAAAAAAAAAAAAAAAAAAAGATGTAAAATCACAGAAGAACGAGAAAAGCATAATTAATAAGGATTATTTTGAAGTTCCCATGCTACTATCTGGTACATTATTAAAAATTTCAGTGTGGGCTGTATCACTCCCTAGTCACTCCATAGGGAATCGGGTAGACATGGAGTCTACTCCCAGGGAAGAATTGCTTGAAGTTCTGTTTCTTTAAAGATCTTTAAATTTCATAGCATTGTTAGAAAACTCCTCAGTAAGACTCAAAGTAGCATAGAAAAGTGGGTCACGTGGAAGAGAGGTCGCTACATACATTCATTTTTACACTTAAAAGGAATATTCCTTTTAAAACAATCATAATTCTTGGAACCATGAAAGCTTCTCAGTAGTTACAAGTAGGACTCACCACTAAAAAATTAAAACTGGAATGCATCTTCTTTAGTGTGTAGAAATGCAAATAAAGGATTTACACAGACCTCTCTTTTTTCTTACCCCCACCCCCCACCCCCCTTTTATTTTTTTTTAAAGAATGACAAAGTAAGATTAGTATGAAATACAATATACAGCTGTCTGCTACAAAACTCATATTCTGCTGCACTACTTCACATTGTGGTGTCCCACTGACTACCCTGAGAGTAAAATGATGCTCAGTGTGAGCAGTGAAGCCAGATTCTGGCAGGAATTAGTATGCAGCTCTGTAAACTCAGCAGCATTCCAAATAAATCAATAAAGTGAACAGAGACAAAATTAAATCAGCCTTGTGTTTATTGGCATGTGTTGCATTTTGTATCATCGAAATCGCAATATGCTATTGAGGTGTTGAATATCTGAGGCTCTCCGCCTTTACGAAGAGATACAGGTGCTTAATGCCATTATAAATCCAGTTTTTAATGCCTGTACCATGACTACAGTATGTATTTGGATGCTATCAGAAATCTAATTATCAGAGAGAGGTTTTAGGGAAATAAAACTTATATTGATGCAGGGCATTTTTTAATACATTCCTACGAAAGTTATTACTACTTCGAGGTATAACATAGTAAATATCTGACAAATTTCTACATGAGCATATCTAATGACTGTAATGGACTTGTGTTTTGTAGTTATATAATGCTGAGGAATATCACCAATTCCTATACTGAACAATAATATGAATTTACTAAGTTTCATGAAAATAAAGTGTGAAATATGACAGAAAACCTAGGGTATCCCCCCTTTCTCTGCCCTGTTCTCTGCTTGTGTTGATTAGGTAATTGGATCAAGTGGAAAAGTATATCCCATATCACATAGGCAAGATAATGACTACTACAGATGTAAATGTACAGATAAGTAATGCTTAACACATCAGTAACACATATATTTAGCAATGTATAGTCTAATATTCTTAATGTCTTCATAGATCACGAATGTGTCCTTTACCAGTTTATCTGATAACATTAGTATTGGTTGGTTGCTTTTTGATCTGGTAATACTAATACTGACCGGCTGCTTACTGGAGGTAAGAGAAAATTATGTTGCATTTATTCATTTTCCTTCTGATGATGACTGATATACTCAAATCTCACTTCAAAGAAATTATTTCTTCACCTAAAGCAAACGAGTGGGAACTACAAAATTAGAGCACACTTCCTTCCACCTGCAGTCCTTTCCCAGTGTTCTTGATGAGCTGAGAGTTGAGCAAGTACCTGTAGGTAAGTATAGAGTAATAGAAAAATATGGTAAAGGAATGCACAAGTAAATTTAAAATATAATAACACATTTTAAGTGAAAATATTAATACATTTGATAATATTCAAGACTTATTTAATAAAACATTTCCCTAACCTCAAGTAATGAGTAAGAAATTCAAAGAAGGATTGCAATTTGATTATTTTAGCCTTCATTCTGGAATTTAATAATGATTTCATTAATATTATCACAAAAATTGTAACCCAAAAATATTGTGTTAGTTGTTTTTTCATTTTAGCATTTCCTCTTTAGATGTTCTCAAAGAATGTTTTCAAACATTTCTGTTCTCAGGCCTGGATTTATCAAAACACTAAGCTCATACTTAGCATTGTTTCTGCAGCATAAGTAGCATGTTTATATGTATGTATAAATGTTTTCTAGAATAGGGTTGATTATAAACATGCAAAATGATTTGATCAATTTGAAACAAAAACTAAAAAAACAATGTAAATTGACAAAATAAGCTGTTTCTTTTGGAATATTCTCAGATAAGAGTATTTGAACATGAATGAGAGTCTTGATATAAAAATATATGAATTAGGATATACTCCCTATGTATAGAGTAGAATATTTAATACCAAACACAGTATTAAATATAGTTTTCTTTCCTGTTTCACCCTTCAGAAACCTATAAGTAGTGTACACATACAACAATCAGAAAATAAGAAAGAAATATAAGAGAAAGACTCCATTTTCCTTATCTGCTTAGATCTTGGCACATTCTCTCTTCAGTTGTGCCTCACCCTTCAGATAAGCTTGAGACAAAACTTCAGCCTTTCAGCACTATGCACACTTCACACATTCCTTCACTTCATCAGTTAACTCTTGTCTCCTTGAACCAAACCAAAATACATACACAAAAGTCCTTCCATGTTCTCACTTCTAAAGAAACAGTAACTCTAGGTCAAGGTTACTTCAGAATGACTTAAATTTCTCTTCATATTTCCTTTTCCTTTATCATAAATTACTTCCCTCCCTCTTTTGCCAGTGAAGTTTTGGAAATATTTGTGCGCATTCTCCACAATTCCCTATAATATCTTAGATAAATATAGTTCTGAAGAAATCATTTTCTTGTTTTCTTTTTTCTTTTCATAGAATACTGGAAGTGATAAGGAGTGTCTAGTGGAATCGTGTAATCTGTGAGAGCAATTGTCTGACCTAAGAATACACCAAATAAAGCATCATCTTTACTGGAGACTTTCTTGCATTGCACTAATTAAGCACACTACATTTTGAATTTAACAGTCTTAGATACAAAACAGCAGTTTTTGGATGATGGGTCAAATATTAATTAAGCAGCTTATTATGTGGCACAGGTCTAGGAAATCTTCCTCTGTTTCCCTTGTTGTTCCCTTCTGGCCCTCTTGATAGGCCACTAGCAATGGAATATTTAATCCCATTAAATTTGCTGATCATTCCAGTTCTTCTCAAGAACAATCCTACATAGCGTTTAGCACACTGATTCAAATTTTTCTAGTCCAGCAAAAGTCATTTATATACATTATTGTGTAAACTGTGCACAATACCTAAAATTTATGTATGAAAAACTAGAGATTTGTTGTTACAGTCTTTCAGTCTTTGTCCAAATTATAGAATCATACACAGAATTGCTCAGGTTGGAAATAGCCTTCAAGATCATTAAGTCCAACCACAACCTAACCATACCACCCTAACTCTAACAACCCTCCACTAAATCATGTCCCTGAGCACAGCATTCAGACGGTTTTTAAACACATTCAGGGATGGTGACTCAACCACCTCCCTGGGGAGCCTATTCCAGGGCTTAACGACCATTTCTGTAAAGAAGTTTTTCCTGATATCCAACCTAAACCTCTCCTGGAGCAACTTGAGGCCATTTCCCCTCATCCTGTCACCTGTCACCAGTGAGAAGTGACCAAGCCCACTCTCACTGTAAGTGCCTTCCAGGTACTGGAAGAGAACAACAAGGTATCCCCTCAGCCTCCTTTTCCTCAGCCCCAGTTCCTTCAGTCACTCCTTGCATGCCATATTCTCCAAGCCCTTCACAAACCTTGTTGCCTTTCTTTGGACCTGGTCCAGAACCTCGGTGTCCTTTGTGAACTGAGCTGCCTATAACCAAACACATTACTCAAGGTGGGGGCCTCACCAGTGTCCAGTACAGGGGCAGGATTACTTCCCTAGTCCTGCTTCTGCTTGTATCCTCTTGTACCTTGTGATCACTTTTCACAAAAAGTGACTTTAAATATTTTCAGTATATACAATAGTATTAATAAAAAATGAACATACACATAAAAAAAACAAAAAACAAATGAAAACCTACCCAATGTCTGATATCCATATGTATATGTATTATTTCATAATATTCAAGATACATATTTGTCTTCTTGATCTTGGCTTCTCTTTAAAAACTGTGGTAGTTTTAAAGAGTTACAATAGAGCTAATGCAAAAAGGCAAAAGTGAAAGACAAGTGCATCCACTCCTTTTTTTCCCCACATATATCAGCTTGTTGCTTGTAATTTGCAGTTGTCACTTGCAGCTTTAAAGCCTACAGTTCTTCTGCAGAGCCTCTCAACCTGTTGTAAATTAGCTGAAAGTTGCAGGACTAAGCAAAAGTCACCTATATGCCTACTGAATTCCTATTCTTTATGGCTGAGCCAGAATCTAGAACTACCTGAAAATACCTCCCAAAATTCAGGCAGTGGTTCCAAAGAGAAGGGGTTTTTGACATTAAGAAAAACACCTGAGATTCTGGGTCTAAGATGTGCCTCTTTTCTCAGGTGGCAAGGGATAAGATTCAAAGACTGGACATAAGGAAGAATTTCTTCACAGAAGAGGTCATAGGATTCTTGTCTGCCCAAGGAGGCGCTGGAGTTCCCATCCCTGAAGTTATTTTAGAGAAGTATGAATGTGGTGCTCAGGGACATGGTTTAGCAGTGGACCTGTAGTGTTAGATGACTGGTTGGACTTTATGATCTTGGAGGTCTTTTTCAACCTGGATGATTATATGATTTGATACATCTACCATGCTAGAGTTTTTTCCTAAGGAGGTGGAACTCCTGTTGAGAACCCATTTCATAACTAGAAGTTCCAAGCAGCTCTGTAATCTATGGGTAAGAAGCATCTAAAATAGGCTTACATTTTAATCTTGGAAGCATGCTCAGTGTTGCAATAAGCAAGCAATCTAATTCTTACATATGTTAAGTAAATAATGAGGACCAGAGGAAAGGAGGTCTAGAAAAAACATAATCAGGGATATAATGGTTCAGCCACTCTGTAACAGGAAGAACTGAAGTACATTATCCCTTATTTTTTGTGCATGTGGCCTGATGAAAGTAGTTTGATGCGAATCAGTATGCTTCTGTTTCAAAGCAAAATTAACTATATTTTCAATTGTTCTAAGCCACATATTTGTCGGTCTCATTTTGGAATGCAAAGATAGACCATTCATGCTCCCTCTCAAAAGACAAGTGTCATTACAGTGTTTCTATACAGGAAAGCCATAATCTAACTTCTCAGGAATGTTTATGCTACTATAGATTTATGATATTTTCTTGATGCAGTTGACTTCAAATTGTATGTTTTTTTCAGTGTGCTTTTTAAACTTCTCCTCATATGCTTTTGAGTGTTTTCATCTCTATTCCCTGATACCTGAACTGCAAGGTTATTTTATCCTATTACCCTTATTTTTCTTCTTTGGATATTCATATACTACTCCCCTCAACACTGAGAGTTACCATACTGAATAAAGAATAGACACCTTAATCCTGCTTGGCAAGATTTCCCCTTTAAACTTTAGTCCCGACCAGGCATGTGAAGTGTTTGGTGACCTTTTGAACCAGGCCAATCAGTCCATTGTAGTCTAAAGTAAGACTTCCTTTTCTTGGCAGGCAGCAAGGCAGAGTTTGTTCATGAGATCTTTGAAGTATGTCTGAAGTCCCAAGCAAAATAACTGCTAAAGCATAATATTAGAAGTAAAATTTGCTCCTATTTTCTTTCCATTGCAGTTTAATTTCAAATACATTAAAGAATTCTGAATGTTTAAAGTTATGTTCCAGAAAAGGCTTAATGAGTAAGTCTCCAAGCATGGATATGTATTTCCATTAGATTTGATTCTCCAAATTAAATTCAGAAGTAAAATACTGATAACTTTATATGTCCACTTTTAATAGGATCACTACAAGACTCTGTGTCATTCTTGTGTCAGTATGTAAAGCACAAACCCTTTTTAAAAGTCAATTTAACTCCGCAAAGGAACTTAGTAGGAAGAGATTTGGATTGCTTAAGCATTGTTAATGTTAAAGCCCATTTCTTTCAATGCCCTTTGTTAATGCAACAGAGGTCTTAACAGCCTGGGAGACAAAAAGGAATAATTATTTGCAAGATCTTTTTCATACTAACTAATATAACTGTTCCTTCATGTTTTGTTTTGTTTTGTTTGTTTTTGTTGTTTGTTTGTTTGTTTTGGAGGGTGCTAGGGAGAGGGAATTAAATATTTTAAGTTTCACTGGGAATGTTATCTGTATTGTAAAAATAGTTTCAAATAGTCATCACCTTTAAAAAAGAAATGATTAGCGAGAGAAATGCAAAATACTAGTTTATATGACCAAATTGCCAGAAAAAAATCTAATAGTTTTCATAATCTCTTAATGCACCTTAAGTTCTGGTACTCAAAATATTTTTAATGAAAGACAAAAGCAAGAGTACAGAATCAGTTATTTGAAATATTTTTAGAAAATCATCATAGCTTACTGTCTTGCTTAAAAACATGCAGTACAACAAAATACAAATATGATGAACAAAACTAAAACTGTAAAGCTAAAAAAAATAGTTTTGTACCAAATTCAATATAAATTAAATTGTTGTGCAAAAATCTTGCAATGTCTATTTTAAGGATATATGATCTTATATAAATGGGCAGTTTGCAATGTAAGCATGGGAAAAACCAGTTGTGGTTTTTGCTGTGCTCTGATTCACAGCTGTTATTCAGTTCTCCTTTTCTTCTCTCCCAGGTCTCCTCTTTGATTATGAGTTTACAGTCTAAAACTCTACTACTTCCTTTGGAATGTCATTGTATAGATAGTTCTAGTTCTTCCTATTTGATCATTTGATTTATTTCCTTTACCTAAAAAGGATTTCTATCAGCAGCTCCAGTTATACTGCACAAGGGAGGAACTATACATAAGAAAAGATAGACTAAAAACATGCTAAGACAGTACAGAGCCTGTGTTAGTTCTCACAGTATCAGTGATCGTAATTCTGCTACACTAAGATCTCTGAACTGGGTTTATCAGGGAAGTCCACTTAGTACAGCACAAAATGAAACATTATGTTTCCAGATCTGACTCATTGTAGATACTGTGGTATCTCTGCAGAGCTGGTGCACTTTATTTGTAATTTACTAATCTATAATAAAGGGATGTCCCACTTCAGGGATGAGATTATCCTCATATGAAGTCAGTTTTCATTTCTTTTTATCTAATTAAAATGAACAGAAATAAAAAAATAAATGGAAGCATCAAGCATCCATACACACCTTTTAAGTTACATCATACTCCAGTGATAAGACACTTAGTCACTTAAAAGGAATGACCGGGTTAACAGGAACTTTGAAAATTTTAGACTGTTTATTAAGTTAATTCTGTCTACTGCACTAATCCCCACAGGCTCTTCCCCATACAATGGAATTCTTCCCTCTCCTTTTCTTGTTTCTTACTCGATTATTTGAAGTTTGTTTATTTATTTATGAAAATATCTGAAATTTAATTCCTTCTCCATTATTTCTGCTCTGTTTCTCTTAGAAAACTATTTTTACTGTTCTTCATAACATTTACTTTTCATTCTCCTGTATCAGTTCCCAGTACTACTGGGATTGGACTGTTTTCCGTTTTTTCTACCTCTCTTCCTCTCAAAATCAATTGGCTGAGGATGATAATTAGGCAATTTCAAATGTGCAGTCAACATTAATAAATTTGTTCCAATGTGATATTTACAACCTAATGAAACAATAAAGGAATTCTTTCTGTATAGGTCCATACTCTGCTGCTCTGGGCTTGCAGTGAGTGATATTGCACAACATTATGCACAATGATAACTAATGGTTTTTGTGATATAAAAAGCAACATGTGACTTTATGTTTCACACCAGATAGTCTGAAGATGGTGTTCTTCCATCATCCTACATGAAACTTTTTAAACTAAACATTATACCTGCTAAGCTACTTGGTTACTCAGGTCTATTCATCTCTGGAATAATGCATAATGGCATTATGGCAAAGATTATTTCAACCTCTTATTTCTATGAACTACCATGAAAAGCCTACCACATCATACCAGATGTATGGAATATTCGGTCATGTTTTTTGATGGGTTGGAGGATTAAAGAGGAGGAAATGGAAATGAAGTTAAAAAAGCCTTCCCATATAGAATAAAATTTTCTGGTTTTCTGTAAATTGGTATTTTCCTATAAACTTTTCATGTTTGTGGCTATAAAGATATGTTTTTCATACAATAACACATTTTGTAATAATAATGAGATCCTCAGATCATTTTTCTCCCTATTATTGGATAGCACTTCCAGCACTCTGCAAGCACAGTTGGCTACCCAGGGTCCCTGATGCCAAGTTGTGGAGGATATTCTTGTAGCAGTGACAAATAGCTTGCTGGTGGGCTGTGCAGAATGTTGTTCTGGCAGCAATGAAATTGTCTATGTGTCTGTCACTTGGTTAAGCTATTTCTCTGCCTTTGGAGAACTTTGTTTTAAACTTACATGTTTCTGATGAATTACTAGGTTTGACAGCAAGGTTCTTAGCAGACCCCTCACAAGTGTTACATGTGAGTACCTATATGATGAAAGAGAGAAAAAATCTTCACAGTGCCATACTTGTTTTCCATACAAACCTACATGCTGCCATTACAGCCACCCACATACCGTTTGACAAGTCACTTATGCATCAGGCATCTTAATGAATCAGGACTAAACAACTCAGTGTCCCCGCGTAAAGCCACATATTTTCAGTGTTATTCTGACTTGATGCCTTTCCGTTGAAAAATTTGGTTAAGCTGTGTGATGTGTAAACAAGAATTCTGGGACAAGCTCTGTTTTAATTATTTCTCATGTTGACAGCATTTCATGCTATTGATTACATTTTAAAAGTGCGATTAGTAAAATCTGATGACTGTAGAAGAAAACAGCAAATCTTACTGGATAAATTAGCTTGTAGACATATGCAGACAATTTATATAGTGTCTTTTTATATCCTCATAAGTATATAATTTAAGACTTCTAGATAATTTATGAGTAAAATAAGAAGCTGACACTGCTAGGTAAAAAATAAATATTACTCCTATTGTTTTTCTGAGTTAATAATTAATGGTACATATGAAATTTAGATTTATATATATATATTTATTATTTATTTTATTAATAACAGGAAACAAAAGCAACAATATTTATTTTAAAATGCGAGAATAATTTAAAATTCTTTCAAACATTAACGGGTCTACTGTATAGAAACTCTACTGCATGAAGTAAAACTAGATAGTAAAAGGAAGTAAATGCTGTTTTCATGCAAGTCAGTATACAATGGCAATGATTTAAAAGGGCCTAGCACACTTTTAATCTTATAAAGGAAAAGAAAACCGTTTATTTTTCTTTTTTTTTTTTTCTGTGTATATAGATGTATTTGCTGATTTGATTATTCATATTGGCAGACTGAGTTAAATGTACTTTGAAACAGTATTACATTATTTTAGTATATTAAGCCACTGCACTGGTCTTGCATTCACAAAAATCTTTTTAATATACTTTTCCAAACTCTCTAAATGAAAAAGAAAAATTCTACTTCTGTTAACTAGAAAAATAATCACAAAAATCTCCATGTAAGAACATCTTAAATTAATGATAGAGAGAGGAAATTTCAGCTAAAAGTGATGTTTGAGTTAGTTTGTTTTCATTATGACTGGTGCTAGTACTTAAGTCAGCCTTCTAGACTACATGGGTATTACTAAACTAAACTCATCAAATTTGCAACTATATCTTTGCCAGAAGCATTTTTGAAAAGAGCCGACAACAGAGATTTTCTAGCTTTCATCACTTAGAAGCACAGAGTGAGGCTATTGATCCTAAAATTGCTGGGATTTTCTAAGTAGACTGCTTGTTTGTTCTGTGCTGTTGTCACTGAAGTGGTTAAAGCTTTGTTTGTTTGTTTTGGTTCTGAATGGCTCTTAATGGATTAAGCTTTCCAGCTTTCACCAAAGCTGAAACTGTTTATTAAAGTATCAAGATATAAACTAACCTCTGAGAATTTTAACTAACTATATAAAGCCATACTGTCCTAATGACCTATCCATGTGGATTCTTTTGAGGGCTTTGATGTGTTTGCTTTTGCAACTCCTACCAATCCGAATTACTTTAGTTATTTTTGGAAAATAAGTATATATGAAGCTGGACATTGTAATGAAATGTTTTTCCTCACAGATTCTATGTGGGTTCTGTAACTGCCTTATCAAACTGTCATCATGTGTACTCTAATGAAATATTTTTAGTGTTTTATTGTTGCTAAATGTTTTGTTATTTATGTTATTTATTCTACAAGTGACCAAAATAAGGCTTTGATGGTAACTGACCCAACAGACAAGTCCTGTTTCTAAGCAGTCAAAAATAAAAAGCCACAGTAGACACAGAGAGATAATTTAGAGCGAAGTAAAAAGTAAGGAAGAATGAAAATTTTCTCACACTTTTCTTTCTTGTTGGAAACAGCTGCCCCCAGAAGATATTATAATCAGTATTCTGTGCAAAGGGGCTGCCATTAGACTTTTTCACTTCTTCACCATTGGCTATTGTACGGTACATGTTATGTGGAGTCTGAAAAGAGACCAAAATAAAAGTGTACACTGAGGAATCTGGACATCTCTTATTAATTTAAACACTCATATAGCTATTTGGTTCCAGCTAAAGGTAGTTTTATACATGGCAACATCCAGATATGCAACACTTTTCTTGTAAAATTGCAGCACAAGGAGGAATTTATAAAATCGTGCCCAGGTAAGAAAAGATGCATGTATACGGGAAGAGTTGTTGGATATACACTATTTGGTGATATTATCATTATTTTTAATAGTATTTCACCACACTTGATAGATAGATTTCCAATATCTTCTGTGAATACTCCTGCATTTGCACAACTTTTAGTATGCATACCTTCATATTCATATCTGCATCACTGAATGAATGTATTCAACTTCTTTTTCTCTTCCTTATCTGTTAAGTTGTTCCTTGACAGCTGGAGTTCTAGAGTTCTATAAATGAATAGTTTCTACAGATATTTGGAAGCTCTATATGTTTTTATATATGCATGTTTCACAAAAACTTTGGAATTGTCAAGAATCATTCAAATGTCTCATTATTGTCAACTGTCATTTGAGTTCAAAAAGAAAAACATGGAAAACTAGCATAGGCAAAAGTTCTTTTGAATGAGGCTATATTTGAAGACTTACTGGTTTCATTGTAGGCAAATGATGTCATTATGACGCCTCTGTTATTTTAACATTAATTGTAGTACAGTCATAGCAGATATAATTGTAATATTTCAGATCATAATGTTGCGAGATGTTGATTGAGTAATTGTTGTAGAGTGATGTTGCATAATTATTTATATTTTTTGCTCATATAGTAATTTAGGAAGAAAAAAACTTGTTAAAAAAACTTGTTAAAAACTTGTTAAAAACTTTTGAAACATTAAACATAGTTTCTCTTCATTTAGATTTATTTGTGTGTGTGTGTGTGTGTGTTACAAGAAATATTAACATATGTTAACAAATATTAACAGCATCAGAAACTGTTTCTATGTGCAACTACTGTCAAAAGACCATTTACTACAGATAAGTCATTACAAACCCTTTGGAGGAAAAGTCTGAAACAGATCAAGGTGTAACCTATATGATCTATTGGAAAATACACATTCTGAAATCTCTGAGTCATGCAACTCGAGGAAAAAAAACAGGCTCAGCATTGAGAACTCACACACTCATATGTGAACTGTCACATGGATGCATGTTACGATGAATGGGTTGCAAATCCGTAAGTCACACAAGGAATCAATGGAAAGAATATTGATTAGAACCTGAAGTTTTGTAGACGTTATTCTCAAAACAAATCTGTCATGAGAAAAAGCACTTGAGTACAGTTACAGGAATGTGCCACTAGAAAAACATTTTAAGATTTCATTTTCTTTCCTATCAGAAAAAGTTACCATTTTTAAGAACCTTTAATGCTAAGAAAAATGTGCAGAAACATTTCTAAAAATAGTCCAATAATTATTTTTACTCCCTCATTCCCTCATTATCTGATAATCCCTTTTATCAGATAATGTAAGCATAACCAGTTTTGCTAATTTTCTTTCATTAATCTCCAGGAAGGTATAGAAAATACTGTGTTAACGTTATCAAAGACAGTGAGAATGTTTGATGCACGTATGTAAAACTATTATTATTTTTATTTTATTTTATTTTATTTTATTTTATTTTATTTTATTTTATTTTATTTCGGCTACAACATTAGTTACAAATTTTTGTGTGGCTTAAGTTCAAAGTACTCTCTATTAGAGAGTAAATGTTGTAAAATGAAAGAGTGAGGAAGGGAATAGAAGTATGATCTGTAGTTCATGCATAATATTAAGAACATCTTTCTCTTGTTTCACAGAATCACAGAATCACATCATGGTTGATGTCGGAAGGGACCTCTGGAGACCTCAGTCTCTACCAGCCTTTTATTTGAGGTATAACTATCGTAGTTGGAATGTCATCATATTGGAAGATAATTCAATAAATAATTAACAGATTTATAAGAAATCTGATTCAGATATGTAGTATGTGTAGATTGACTACTCCTTCATCAAGGAGTAGTAGAATGTGAATTGATACTTAAATCTTTCATCACAGGACACTATTTTGCAGTCAGCTGAGAAAAGAAGCCACTTGGTCCTCAGAGTCAACAGTAACTATTAATTCCCTATGGAATAAATGGTGATAAACTGTTGGCTGTTCTTGGAAATGCTACCAGTGTCAGCTGGTATACCACAAAGACAATATAGGTGAAAAAAACCATGAATGAATGCAAAGAAAATTACATTACATTTAAAATGTCACTTCAATTTGTACTCAAAATTAAAAAAAAAAAAAGGGGGGGGGGGGGGGGGGGGGGGAGGGGGCATTTTAGTGATGCCTACATTACAATTTTAATAGCCCAAATTCACAATACTAAAGTAGGTAAGGTACCTACTTATGAAGTACCAAGCTGAAACTGTGCTTGTCAGTGAGAGAATCAACCAGGATGCAGGAATTACTCAACGTGCAAAGTTTACTGTATTATTTCTAACTCCTGCTCCCCCTCCTGTACATGGAAGAAATGTCACAGGGAGAGGAGTATCAAAGGGATCTGAAGATCCTATTCTTTATACACACTTTCAGTCAATCTGCTTATATATATATGTAGGATTAATCATGCTTGTTTACAAATTTGTGGACTGACACATACTATGATCAAAATTATGAGAACTTTCATTGTGATATTAGACAACAATGTTCTGCATTTTTGCTTCTTAGCAAAATTCTTACTTTCTGGTAACTGAATTGAAAGCTCAGGCTCAGATGTTTACTAGTTCATGAAGTTACAGCTCAACTGTCTTCTGAACTTTTTCACTGTATTTGTGCAGGTGATATTGTAAGCCCAGTCCTTACACAGTTCTGATCGTTTGCTTTTCTGATCTACATTACTGGTTGATCTGCAACTCTCTGGCACTAGTAGCACACACAAACTCTGTTTATAATTTCCACTGCAGAACAACTTTTATTATCATGAAAATCTTGCATAGCCAGTATTTTGGCTGAAGATGAAATTAGCAGATTCAACAAATGCAAGTTATGTAGTAATAAGAAAGAATTCTGTTAATACAAACTTATACCATGTCATACAAAATCCTTCATTTAAATATTGATTCAAGTCATACCTGAAGTAATTTTTCATTGTTTATTTAAACTTGCAAGACAGAAGTCCAAGGTTTTTGAAAACCATGGAAAGAATTTGATGTCTGAAGAATGTACTGGGGGGTATAATCCTGGTTTTCTCTTAATTATTCTAATTAGGAAATGTTGCATTCTCAGGTGTTATGTGTTGAACATGAAGTGTCCCCTGTTCCCTTAATCTAACATGTTCATATTTTGGGGGGGAAAAAAAAGATGGGAATAGGCCTCTCTTGAAAGACTTACACAGAGTGGTATATGTGATAATGTGGATTTCCATTTGGCAGATAAGCAGAGAATCTCTTCTTTGAGGTTTTGTAATGTATAAGTTAGATTCAATCAGATATTTGTGTTCCCACGCTGATTGAGCTGTCAACGTTCTCGTTAGCTATATTTGTCTTACCCATTACATCTCCCATGTTCCTTAGAAAATGTCCCTTATATACTGATTTACTTTAACTGTTTAATTTTCCTGCCTAACATATTGCAATTGGTAAAGTTTTCTTAAGATTCTAAAACTGGTAACAACTGTTTAGTTTTCTGTCCTCGTTTAGGACATGCAAAGATAGGAATATTAGCCTAGCAAATAAGAGGCATAACAATCTTGATTATACAGTATCAATTTTCTGAGATAAATTTCCTGTATTTCTTATCAGGGACATGGAAAATTCCTAAAGAATAACTGTTTTCTTAGATGTTTTTCCTGTGCTCGTCAGACTTAGGACATGGGAGAAACAGACACAATATGTTGTAGTTTGACCCAGCAGGTAGCTAACAAGCACTGCACAGTTGTTTGCTCTCTACTCCACCTCCCAGTGGGATGGGGAGAGGACCAGAAAAAATAAAAATAAAAAAATAGAAGAAAACAAAGTCGTGGGCTGAGATAAAAACTAAGACAGAAAAGGAAGAAGAAAAAAAAATAACAGATATGTATACACACACACACACGAAACAAATGATGCACAAGCTCAACACCCATCGACTGAAGCCCAGCCAGTCCCCAAGAAGCAGCTACTCCCCTGGACAATTTTTGAGTGTTTTTCACATTATGTCATATGATATGGAATATCCCTTTCACCAGTTTAGGTCAGCTGTCCTGGTTTTGTCCTCTCCCAGTTTGTGCCACCCTCAGCCTACCTCAATGGCAATACAGTATGAGAAGCTAAGAAACTGAAATTTTCTTGGCTTTCTACTGCACTGCTCAGCAGCAACTAAAACACTGCTGTGTTATCAACAATATTTTTCTCCTAAAGTTAAAACATAGTATCGTTCCACTGTGAAGGAAAAATCAACTCCATCCCGGCTGAAACCAGGACAAATAAAAAGGAAAGAAAGAAAAAAAAGCATGTGTGCACTAGATGAGTTTTAATGTCCCTTCCAACCCAAGCCACTTGATGTAAGAAACTGGAGTGTAAGTGATTGCAACAGAACAAACGCCGCCCTAAGTTTACATAAAAGCTCTTTCTTTTCATCATGCAACTTTAACAGCTGCACTGTTTTTATGCATGGTTAAAAAAGAAGATACAACTGAAGCTATTTAAATCTGCATCTTTATGGTTTGGGACATTGATATATATTGATATCAACATGGAGGCAGGACCTCTAGTTGTTACATAGGCACTGGAGGGAGCAGAGCATTCACACAGCCCAGCTCTTGGTGTTAGCAGGCTAATGATCAGATTCCCAACATAGACAGAGGAGAGTGACAAACTCCTTCAGAGGATGTTTCAGGATATCTAAGTTAGTCTGCTGATTTGAATCACCCTAAAGAATTCACCACCATTCCCTCCCACTCTCCATTTCTACCCAAGGATTTTAGGAAAAGATAAAAAAGATAAATGTTGTTCCACAAATAAAAGCAAAGTGTGTAGTACAGACATTGTAAAAGGAGTTAACCCATCATCTCCAGGGACCAGGAGTTAATTATTATTACTATATTTCCTTAGTAATTACTATTCCTTATATCTAAAGAATTGTGAAGAAATTAAAAATCCTTACTCAACTGGTTTCCACACTCATCCAAAATAAATACTGTGCTATTCCTAAATGAACCCACAATCAAAACACAGATGCAATTCCAACATTATTTCATGGCGAGAGGCAGGGGCATCAAACTTTCCGACGCAGAATCAAAAGTTTCTTAGAAGACAAATAAAAGTGAAGTGTCTTCTGGAAACAGTTGGCTTCCTGGTCTTTCTCCAAATGCAGAAGTTAAAATTAGGAAAAGGGAAACAATTTAATTTTTTCATCATCCTCCTGCTCATGTATTTCTTCTGTTTATTTAAAATTCTGAAGGCATGTCTTATCCATCCCTTCATTACCCCTGTTCTGATCAAGATATCTGTAACATTTTTTTACTAAGATTGCATGGGAGAGCTGGGTTTCATACTTAGCTACCAGCGGTGTTTGTACATGTGAGAATTTTGATTGTAGTGCCAGATGATCATGGTAGTAGTCCAAACCTGTACATTTATACCCGTTCATTTATTTGCCTGTTTTCGGGAAAAAAAAATAACCCCTCAAAAATACGCTTTTATGAACATTATGCTCCTAGTGTAGGAAAAAATATCATTGATGCTTGTCCAAATTTTCTTTAATATACTACCCCCAACAGATCAAAAACTTTAATTGCTTCACTGTATTTCAATATGTACATTTCTTTACAAATTGCTATTCCTCTGTGACTTTGGACATTGCTGACTCAAGTCTGAGTTTAAAGAATACATGCAAGCTCATAGTTGCCTTTTAATTTTGTGGCCTTAAGTCTTTGACCCAACGTGGTGTTTGGCGTTTGCTAGATTGAGATTGAACGGAACAAATACTTGTACATAATACCAGACTCTGACCTTAAATATGTAAAATGAATTGGCTTCTGGTTATAACCACTGTTATAACTAGACAGTTCTCCTGAGTAGAATGGGCAGCAAAAAAGTAACACATTTTGTAAGCACTTGTGTCTAATGGCTTCCTATTCTATTGCAATGTTCATTTTCGTATTTATTTTTTATTTTATTCTATCAGATTATTTATTTGACTTTCATTCAGGTGCAATAAAATTTGTACATTGAATCTCACAAAGTAGTTACAGGTCACTGTAGGCACCTCAAGTTGTTCTTCATCATGGAGAAGGATAGGACTTGTTTCTGCTGAGTTCTTCCCCCTCCCACTTCCACCCTCCCCAAGAATTTTCACAGCAAAGTATAAAGGCCATAATATAAAATGAAAATAGAAATGATATAAGGTTTGCATTTTATTGCTGTATTTGAGTACATTTCAAATGAATGTTTGTTAAACAGGGGGAAAAATCAGGCTAGCATTGTCATGATTATAAGAGAATTGGGTGACGCAGGAACAGGAAGAATCTGAGTAGCTTGCATTTAATTAGCACTTACTGGAACAAAATAAATTAGACAGATTTGTCTTGTTTTATGAGCAAGATCCTGTTTTTCTATTTCATTTTCTTTGTGCTTTTGGTAAGGACAGATCTGGCTCTTTGGATACTAAATAGGCAACTAATTCAATTGGTGCTTTCTCCTAGGGTCTGCTTGCAAACCAGTGCCAGGCTCACAGGCTCTTTGTGTACTGCCCTCCCTGCATGAGTCTGTGCTCCCCTGGCTAGTCAGTTTTTTTGTCTCTGATGGTTAATAAGCTTTGAGCCCAGTAGTCAAATGTGGTGGGAACGGGGACAAGACGAAGGTCCTTAGTGAAGGTGTTTGTTGTTAAATAGAACAATTCAGCTGTCTCTTTAGAAAACTTGACAAAAGGAAATGCTCCCTGCTGAAAATTTTCTTAGCCTGTTGCACAAAAGATGAAGTTTGTTTAAGAAATTGCTGCTAAAGAAAGCGTCAACCCATTAAGGTAATTATATGGAACCTGTGCCGTATAACAGCTTAATTGATGTTAATGTTTGTCTAATTGGTGATTGGGAGAGTGCAAAGGACTAAAGGTCTTCATAGCACTTTCAGTCATGGCTCTGAAAGGGGTTCTTCTGGTTTTCACAGTTATAACAATGCCTGCGCGTCTTTCTCAGATTACGCCTTGTTTTCAGCCCCTTACAGCATTCTGCTCCACTACTTAAAGCGTAAAATAAGGGTGAAGAGCCATTGTCTAATGCAGCCTTTTTCAAAGAGTGTTTCTGACAGGGATTGTTCTAGGAATCAGGCAGGAGAGAGGGGAGTGCGAGAGGTGAAAGCCACTATCACCCACTTGTGTCACATCCCCAATGAGCGGCAAGAGCCGCCTAATTGCTGCGTGGTTGTTGTTGTGTTTTTTTTTTCTCTCCCCCCCCACCTCCCCCCCCCCCCCCCTTTTTTTTTTTTTACCTCCAAATGCCCATTCTCTTAAACAAGATCCTCGCACCAGTGCCACATGTTCCTGTGGAATCTATCAAACAACACAAAACAAAAAATCCACCCCAACAACATTTCCTGACATTTTAAAAAACTACGCATAAAAAGAACCGTTAGGGAAACGTATAACCCAACGAAAAACCATCCCTCTCCCCTAAAAACAAAAACAACAACAACAAAAAACCACACGGGCACTCAAATCCAAAGTATGTGTTTTTCAGCCTGCATATGTATGATCTCGTATTATGTAAAAAGATAAAGCAGAAAAAAAGGTAGGTATAAGCTACCTTTTAAAAGATAAGGCTCGTACCCCACTTCCTCTACCTTGTTCTTGCACAAAGAAGACGTTAACAAGCCAGTGGCAGTTTCTATCATGGAGCTCAAAAGCTTTCTGTATTTTGCCTGTTCCGATGAAGCGAGAAAGTGAAGCCCCCGGTAAACTCCTTTCTCTGTGCTTTTCTTGTGTTTGCATACGCATATACACAATATCTTTCTTTCTCCCCCGGAGTTTCAGACCCAGGCTTTCTCGTTTTAATATTTTAGATTCCTACATTCTAAGGGAGTGCTATTTTCCCTTTCTCTCTCCCTTTCTCAACGGGATCACTCAGAGTATATTCATCCACTGTCTTAATGAGGAAATGACGACTTTTATCAACCTTATTAAACATACACCCAGAAGATATCCATTTTAATAAGAGGCCAATTACTAAGTGTGTCTTCAGTTAGAAGGAACGTAGCTTTTACCTTGTTCTCTGGCTCTCTATGTCTCTAATTAATTGAATCTTGAAATCGTTGGACTTTCAGCTTAAGAGAAGACTGAAGAAGGGAACTTAACAACACTGCCTATTCCTTTATGTCTAGAAAGGGCTATAAAAAAAAAAAAAAAAACTAAAAAAAAAAAAACTAAAAAAAAAAAACCCAACACCTGTAATGCTAAAAGACTCGAGCTTTTGTCTGTTTCTAATATTACTTTTCTGCCTAATTGCCATCACTGCCACGTACATTAGGCCCTTTTTCAGCAGGGTTAAAACAGGGCCAGTGATGAATGGAAAACTGATTGTACTGCTGTCAAACTTGAATGTGAGGCTTATTCTGGAGATAGAAGTATGAGGAAAAGGACAGAGAATTGCACTTCATTAAAGCTCTACCAAGCTGATTGGAGTGGAGGAGGTAATTGAGATTTAAAGTGGCATTCCCATCACACTGTCCCTTTTTCAACTTAACAACTGTCATTCAAGCCACATAGGGCAACAATTGGCCAGATTTCCCAGCTCTTCTGAGTAATAAAACAGACACTCACCTTCTGGCTATTCGTTTTACTTACTTTGTTCTAATTTCCAATTCATGTGTCATTAGTGAACGAAGATTGACAAGAAATAGCTTTGACCTCACAGATTTGACCTTCAACCTCAGAGACCCAACTCTAGACTGAACATAGGTTGGAATATGCTAAGAAACACCTTTCCTTTGCACAAGGATGAATGGCAGTTTTTTTTCATCATTGTACCACCCCCTGCTTGCCACTACATTTAGACTATGAGACATGTCAACTGCCTGTCACAATTACAATAGACACAGCAAACCAGAATTTTACCCAAATCCAAGGGGAACTTCCTGAACAAAGAGTAAATTTTACTGCACAGATTTTGGAGACCTCCAATTTGTGTAGGCATAATGAATGCAGCCTACAGACAAATAGGTAGTTGTTAATTATCCCAGCAATTTCTTTTTTTTTTTTTTTTTTTAATGTGCTAACAACACAGTGCACTAAGCCTTCATATATTACACTGTTACCTGATGATCTCATCACATTTGAAAAGATGGTAGTCAGGAGGAAGGCATAATTATTGCAAGTGTTCATGATGATAAGTTACATCAGAATAGTCCCTATTTTTTTATCATTTAATAATGTATGTCAGAATAAAAACAGTCAGATTATTCTACATCTTTCACAATAGACTGAAGTTTTCTACCAATATAGTACTCCTTTAGGTGTAACTTAATATTTTTATTTTCTTCAGGCAATTATCCTAAGTCTTGTGTATACTAATTTAGTGTCATATTACTTATCAGAGCATTTTGTGGATGAATAATAACCACAGGGCAAGACCTATGACCTTAATAAGAACCTTCAATGAATTTTAGAGTAATTTGTGCCTCTTGCACAGTGGTCTTTTAGAGCCCTACTGTTCTGAACAGAAACTTGATCCCAGTAAGTCTATTGTATTTAGAACATTGTTTTTGTTCCTTCATATTTAGCGAATAAATATTTGGATGGTCTTGGTATTAAGCACCAATAAACACAATAATTGAATACACTGAGACATTGTCGGATGTTTAAGAAGTTGATTGTGGATTTTTTTGCTTGTTTGTTTGTTTTGTTACATTTTTTCAAGGTGAAACATTTTGAAAACACAGGCAGTTTTCGTTACTGCATTAACTTCTCTTTAATGAGAAGTCTCTTTTCTCTTTTTTCCTCCTATACAATATTCATTCTTCTATGAATAAAGGAAACAACATGGGCAGGTTAACTGGATTGACTTCACTCGAATGTGAGACACAGTCATTTTGTTTTCTTCTGTAATATTCTTTCTTCTATTATAAGATATATTTGCATAGCTCATTGTGCTGCTGTGTTTTCTGAATTCCCCATTCATGTTGCTGAAGAAAAAAAAGAATAAAATGTACTCTATTTTCTAACAGAAGGAGGTATAAACTTTTGTGAATTCTCACAGTTGTCACCACGTCATTTATAAATACTGTTACAATCCTTTACCTTCCTGAAATTTAAATACAATTCAAAGAGCTGGCTTCTATTGAAAGGATACTATTAGCATATAAATACAACAGAATCATTTTGGAATAGTACACATATCCAGAGTACACCATGGTAAAGAATTTAGCTGTAATTATAAAGCCCATGAACTCTACAGAGTGTACAGCAGTGGTCTCTATTGAAACCATGTTACAGCAGTGTAAGAAACACTCTTTTGTGCTGATGAAAATAAATTACTTTACCGTCACTCTGCTTTGTTTGTCAACTTAATTATTACACAGTTAAGATATTACTTTGCATTAGCCAGAACAGAGTACATTCCTTTTATATAATTTCCTTTTTCGAGGGGTAAATTTTAATGCCCTAGAAGGTCAACAGAGGTCAGGACTTTTTGGCCATATCTCAACAGTGCATTTTGGGTCATCAAAAGAAATAAGCCTCTGACCACTGGTAGCTGCTGTAGGGGTTTCTTTTATCCTGCACCTGTGACAATTACCCTGTGTTAGTGAAGCTAACAGGAGTCAGGTTGTAGGTTAAGGGTCAGGGCACTGTCAAGAGGAAGTTATTCTTCAGTCCACTAAATCTGTTATCATTTTCATCTAATGTGACATCCATCTGTCAATCAGGGAATTTAGGCAATTGTCTTGTTCTAAGTGCTGCACTTTATGCCTCAACCAGCTCACATTTTACTGCTTTTCCTATAATTACATTTTTCTACCCCTGAAAACCCATCTACAAAATAAACAGGGAAAGTCTTACTCAATCATTTAGAAGATCCAGGCTTTTTATGCTAAAAGATGTTTCACTTACAAAAACGAGTGATTTCATGCAAAGTTTTCTGTTCATTTAATTTTCATTGGTGCGGCTTTTTAACATGTAAAAAGGGAATAAAACTCTTCTAACTACATGGATATCAAAATAACGTTTTATGTTAGACTCAAAATGCATACCAGCCAAAAGGGGTATGTATCGTGATCTTTAAATGCTGTGTGTGGATGAGCTATTACAGTGAACTTTTGTGGAATTAAAATCTAGCATGTAGCTGAATTGATTATAAATGAGCAAAGAGTTTGAGCAACTCCATGGAATGGGCTCCCAAAGTCTGCTAATTCTAATTCAGCACTGCTCTTAAGGATGTGCTTAATTTCAGTCATGTGAACAATCCCAGTCTAGTTATCAAAACACTCTGTCAGTGGGAAGGCACATAAAGGCATAAGTGCAAAGGTAAAAGGTCCACTGAATATGGGTGATATTGCTCATGTATTTCAGTTTAGGCATATTTTTAATTGCTTTGATGAAAAGGAATCTAAATACCTTGCCAAGCACAAAAACCATGATGTGGATGCAGTTGAGCCAATCTAACAGCTTGTTACCGCTGAAATGAAAAGGATGGTCCTGTTCCCCTTATTTCCTCCCCCTGCCTTCCCACCCTAGATTAGTTTTCTGCTGGGTTAGCAATTTTAATTGCCTCAGAAAGTGTTTAGACAAGCGTGCAAGCCAATAGGGACAGTGACAAGAGTACGCTGCTGGAGAGAATGCTACTGGCAATCCATTTTGCAGATCCACTCATGTTACCGAACTGTACTTTCTCCTTTCACTTTTGCCAAAGTTCCCTCTTTTTAAAAATGAAGTTTGACTGATTTTCATTTCTTGACAAGAAACATTTCAGGTCTTATGCTGCTATGATTTTACTGATACCAGAGGTAATATTTATGATATGCTCTCATACATTATAGAGGAGAACTTACCTAAATATATTAGTAACATCATTAATAGAAACCGGCTTCTGGCATATTTTATTAGGAGTGCTTGAAAAAAGGCTAGAACTCTTATTCCTCTATTATAAATAGGGAAACTAAGACACTACCAGGTGGTTGTGGTGGTATAACTTCATAAGCAAAGAAAAGCACATTAATATCCTTAAGTCCATTCCAAGAGTACATCCTGTAAGCTATACTATTCTTTCTATCAACTCTGTGGACTTGTCTATAAATTGTCTGTAAATTCATGACAGACATTTAATTGCTGCAGTTTGGGTTCCTTGCAACACCCAGCATTTCTTACACTATTCCACTTTTACCAGCACAGATTTCTTGTAGTTCACAGACTTTGTGTATTTTTTGTTTTGGGGATTCTCTTAAGCTACTCAAGATGTTCCTTTCTGTAATCATAGAATAGCTTGGATTTGAAGGGACCACAAGAATCATCAAGCTCCAAGCCCCTTGCTGCATACAGGGCTGCCAACTTCCATATCTAATACTAGACCAGGCTGGCCAGGGCCCCATCCAACCTGGCCTTGAGCTCTCCAGTGATGGGGCATCCACAACCTCTCTGAGCAGCCTATGCCAGCACCTCATCAGTCACTTGGTAAAGAACTCTCCCCCAGTATCCAACCGAAATCTTCTCTCCTTCAACTTAAAATAATTTCCCCTTATCCTGACAGCATCTACCCTTGTAAAGAGTTGAGTCCCCTCCTGTCTGTAGGCTCCCTTTACGTACAGGAAGGATTTAATGTATCTGACTCCAGCTAATTTCTCCAGAATGGGTGGTTGAATATGCTTGCCTCCCAGCCAGACCTCTGCATTTAACTCTTTCTGCTTTCTAGCATTCATCAAAAGCATCATAGTTTTGTCAGTTAATTCTAGAAGTACTTTCTCGTGTTCTTTACTTTTATCTTGCCTGTTGCAATTACTGAAAGATGTCACATACAAACCTCACAGCAGTTGTTTTTATAAGACTTTACATCATCAGACCATTTAATTAATAACCAGATATTACACCGCAGTGGATGTGTTTATGAGGTTAAAAAATAGCACAGTTGTGTACTGTTCTGTCCAGAGAGGAAGGTCAGTGTTTGTGTACATTGACTAGTGGCACTGGTCAGCACACAACTCAGAAGTTTAAGGTTCAAAGTCCAAGAATGAAGATAGAGTAAAATTATTCATGCAAGAGAGAAGTTCTGCAAAGCTGGGTGCACTGGGGTGTAGTTCATTTAAATACCTTACCCTTATGTGGTGGAAAGACTGCTGGGTCATATACATAGGTTTCTCTGAAAGTAATGCCTCCTATTTGTTTCCACAGAAACTATAGCAGATGCAAGAAGCATGATAAGAATTTGATAGAGCAAATTCTGAGCTAGAAAGCCCTATTTTTCAACATAGTTACCACCCTTAGCTAAGCATTTTCACCAGTTTTAATGATTTCTGCAGGTTCCAGGGAATCCAGAAGGTTCACCCCTTTCCGGTCCCAAAAGACACTTTACTTGCTAATGGCTGCATCCTGAACTTTTTGTTTGATTAGGAATTCATGTCACCACTCCATAGACATGAATGTTTTGAGTCTGGCTTGTAATGGTGACACCATGGCTCATCACCGGTAAGATGTGATCCAGGAAGTGTCACCTTCAACCTTGTATTGATTCAATAGATCCTAACACACTTGCATAAGCTATTCTTTCTTTTCCTGTATGAGCATTTGTTGGACCTACCTGGTTGAAATTTTGCAGTATTCCAAAGGTGTCACCATAGTTTCCTATTCATGTCTGTACACACTTCTCTGATTGTAATCCCTAATTTGCATGGATTAACTGATTGAGATGGTCTTCCTTTCATGGCACGACAGCTGTTCATGGCTGTCCAGAACATGGATTGTCTTTCATGTTACTGCCACCACTGCTGATCTGTACCACCCACAACAACTTTCCTAACATCTACTATTTATTCTCCATAAATGATGGGCAAGTGTCAATGAATGTCAATAGGTGCTGTTATTCTTCATGGAGAAATTCAATTACATACTTCTTTGTCAGCTGTCATTTTGTCAGACTGCCCCTCTAACGGAATATGGTGAGAAGATTAAGCCTCTCTTGCCATATCCCAAACGTTTGCCTTTGAGGACCAACATAATAAAATAGGAGGCATTACTTTTGGAGCCTTCATACATAAAAAGGGAGTAAAAAACCAGTTCCCATTTTCATGGTATATAAGTGCATTAAAATGTCTAGATAAATAAAGAGCTGTCTAATTACATCCCCAGATGCATCTTTTGCTGGCAGAAAGAATATTCTAACACTCTTTTTTTTGCCTTTTGAAGTACAAGTAATTTTCAACCCAAAAAATGGCAGTCCTGTCTCATACAGCTCCCACTCAAGTTGGTTAGGCTAAACTGTGGCTTAAGGCTGGTCCACTATTGTCCATTAATCTTCTCAGTTCAGAATGCTATGGGTATTCATACATACCTACTGGCTTGAGTTAGCCAAACAATATAAACTATCCCCAGCATGTGACATACCAATACAGGATTAATAGATGAAAACTAAAGGTACCATTTTGAGCACAAAACTGCACATTTCAAAATTTTACCTGAGTTTTTAAATAAAATTATTTTAAAAGATTATTTTAAAAATAATTGTAAGCCACAGATTCCATATTCAAGGATACAAGGAAAGCAACACAGAAATGTGCTCTTTTTTTTTTTTTTTTTTTTTTTTTTTAACCAGATATTCACAGTATCACAGTATCGTGCGAGTTGGAAGGGACCTTAGAGATCATCGAGTCCAACTCCCGGGATTTGAGCCCTCTGTGTAGCAGAGCAGCATTTCTGCCACTTAAATATATTCGTATTAATTGGAACACTTAGAAGAAATAACTCAAATTTTCATAATGGAATTCTGGTATTAATTTGAGCTGTTCCTATCAACACTGTGCTCTGTTTACAGAAAATTCTTTTACAGCTTTGGTTCTCAGCCTAGTACCTCTTAAATGTTACATGCACTACCTAAATGCAAATAATGCTACAGGCTCTGTATAACTATTGTCCACTAATTCCATTTCTCTTTGGTACTTATTAAATAAAAAAACACTAATTTGTGTCCCTTCCTATAGATCCTTTCAAAATGAGTAAATTCTATAGAGAAACTATTAAGTCAGATCTGTCTTGAGCAAATCTAATTAGGCAAATATAATTTGGTTTCCTCTAATGAAGCTGTAACAGTATATATTAGAAGGCAGCATATGAATGATTTTGGTTTTGTTGTTTTTGGTTACTGGTAATTTAACTTGAGTTCAAGTATGTTTGAACTTTCAAATAGCAAGTAAAATGCCAACATTTAGAAAGGAAGTGTGGTGGTTTCAGTGCCCATGTTCTGCTTGTTCATTTAAAGAACAAATAGAATATTTTCAAAATTGAAGTGGGAAAAGAATTCCTGTTAAAGGAAAGTATGGAATTCACAGTGAATTAGAAAACTAGAAACAATTGGTTTTCCCACCTCTTAAATACAGAAACATTCTTGTGAACCACTGAAGAAATACAGACTAAATTTCAGAAGTCATTCACTGAAAAAATTAAAGACAATCCATAAGCAATCTCTGCTGTTACATCAGAGTTTATAAAGAAAGGCAAAAGACAATGTTTTTGAAAAATATGGAGAAAAATGATGATATTTTCTGCTACTTATTTAAGCAACCTGTGAAGGCTGTTACTGTAAAATCATATGTTTTGGATCTAAAAATTCTGGTAGAAGAAAGTAACCACAACACCTTACACACAGTAATTTCTAATTTACCATATATTTTGCACTTCGTTTTTTGATTGATCTAACTTCAGTAGAAGATTCTGATGTTCGGTAGATTATTTCAAATGTGTGAATACTTATGAAAGTAAAAGCAGGAGTTTATTCAAACTATATTAACTTTCTGAACCTGATTATTTTTGGCTGCTCAATCATAATAGATATTATCTATCTATTATGTCTGCATATATATATAAAGACCTAACAAAAAAGAAAATCTGTGCTATCTCTTAGTGACTGTGAAGTCATGAAGATCATTTAATTACTGATATTTAATCATGATATTTTAAGCTGAGCAAATCAAAAAGTGTGCAACAAACATGAAGTCAAGTCAGGAACACTATCATATGCTTACCTTAGGGATTTTGAGTTTGTGTATATACTAAATAATTCCTGCAGCCTGATAGAAAGGTTTCTTTTCTATCCTCAGGGAGAGAAGAAAAAAAAAATCTAGAAATATTTTTCAGTATGTTTCAAGACCATATTTTAATTGGCAGAGAAGGAATAATTAAAATAGCATTGATTTGGCTTTGTTGTTACCACCTCACTGCCATCTGACAACAGCTATATAGGCAGCCATTAGAGTCTATTGGTATCTATTGTGTTTGTGTAACTAAGTGGGGAATATCTGGCTACACTGAGCCATCAGAAACTTTGGGCCCACTGCAGTTCCAAGTAATTATTAATCTAACACATTAGCTTGTAAAACTGTGGCTGCTATGGATTTGCACTGGTCCTGAGTTCTGTTGTAAAAACAGGTTAAAGTAAATGAAAATTTCAATATGTAAGTTCTTCACTAGAGTCTGTAGTAATTCTGTCCTTGAGTAAGAATTGTATTCACTTTCTTTGATTTCCTACGTGTATTTGAAATTTGGAAATACTTTAAGGAAGAGACTGTGTCTTTTTTATTATTAGACCATTAGCTAGAGTCATTAGGCACTAGTAACAACAACAAAAGATAATTATTTCTGGCATAAAAATATTTACTCTCATATATTTGGTTGGAGATATTAAGATAGAAAGTGTTAGTGTACACTTCATTAACTATCTTCATAACAAAAAGCAAGAAGTTACTTTCTAAGAAGTCGGGCTAAATTGTCAGAAAAGAGTAGAAACTGTACTCAGGTATTAAAATAGCTGAATCTTGAATGTTTTATGATTGCAGGTTCCCATCAGCCCAGCAGAAAAACATCATAATAGATGGAAACAGGATATGCTGCAATCTGCAAGTAGCTGTCTTTTTATTAGCACCTTAATAACCCATCAGTCACGACAGTGTGCTACTGTAATGAAACAGAAATTCTTTGTTGTTGTTGTATTTGTTTTTTTAGAAGGAAAACATTTTGTGATTACACACAGCCCTTCACTATGCAGTAAATGTGGTTGCCAAAAGCATTGCATTCCTTACTTTTATTTCAAGTTTTCTTAGAGATAATGTAGTGCCAAAGGCACAAGACTGTCAATACAGGAATATGAAGCCTGAAAACTGAAGTCCTCTGTTTATTCACAGAATGGTTGCATTATGTGTCTGATTTTGCTATCTTGTAATCGTCACGTGCTAGAAGCAAGATGCATTAATGTAAGGGTAAGACACATTTCTCCCCAATAAAAATCTCTGTTGACGCTACAAGCAATCACAACTGCCATTATCTATTGTGTAATGGTATTTTTAATTTTGCAAATGCCCAGCCATTAAAGCAGGCATGAAAAAAAACAAATGTTCTAACTTTACTTTAATTGTGTCATCGATTGTCCAGGAGTAAAAATCTTGAGGGAAAGGATTTTAAAATTACATGAAATTTTCATAATTAAGAAATTAATTCCCATCGCAAAAGGGAGCAATGTAGAGTCCAACTTCAAGTCTTGAGATGACTCGACGCATGTCAGAAATCACAAGGAAAAACTTACACAGTAATAAATCTTATACATCCTGTGAGGCTTATTGTATCAATTCCTATTTTTACGTCTGATGAGAAGAAGAATACCTTCCATCTCTGTGGCTCAGTACTCTTCCTGCCAGCATGACTCTTGAATTTACATAAAGCAGATGCTACAGTGGCTGAAGCTCCTGATGTTAATTTGTAGTGGTCATGAAAGTGGCATAAAGCTTCTATCATATAATCTCACTTTCCATTGACAGCATTCCATGTCTACTTTTTCTGCTAGCCAGTTCAGCAGGGGTGTTGGAACTGGATGATCTTTCAGTTCCTTTCCAACCTAAGCCATTCTATGATTCTATGATCTTGCCTGGCATATGTCCTCAAATGATAAATTTCAACTCTTTGAATTTAAACATTCAGGATTCAAACATTTAAATATATATTTAGAAATTTAATCATTTATCTTAAAATCTGCTAGCTCTTCATTTGTATGAAAAAATACTCTTGTTTATCTCACAAATTAACTATGAAGTTAAATGCAGTAAAAATCATGAGGTGGTCAGTAATCATTGCAATTGAGGTCAAAAACCATGGATAAATTCTTAATTGCTGATATTTGGAAGAAGTAAAAATAAGGTTGTATCTAGTGACCAGTGAATAACAAGTAAATTGGCTTTAGTTGGTGGTTTCTTACACCAAACTTGTGTGCATTTAAAATATTTTGACCCTTCTCGTTTCTGAGCAACAGGATCAAAGGTATAACTGTTTTCATGCCATAGTAAGGAGACTGTGCTAATGCAGCCTTTTTTGAGCCTTTGTATTTATCTTCTAAACAACAACTCTTCCTATGACTCAGGAATGAGGGCATATAGATGTAGGGTGTATAGATGATAGATATATATTAAACATTTACTTCTGGACAGTGTGCAACTTCTCATTATTAAATCAGTGCTTGAAAATTGACTTGCAAGTGCACTGGCAGAAATAATTTCCACCTACACAAAAATGTCACTTAACAGGAGAAATTCCTACTAAGTCAAAATCTCCTCCGCTGTCCCATTTATTTTTGCTGTAGAGTAAAACTTGATGTCACCTTTGCCCACAGAAAATGCTTTTTCTGATTGTAACACTGAACGGAGTATAGAAAAATGCACGCTGTAGTCAGGAGCTTTTGCTTCCAAGAAATCCAGAGACAGAATGGCAAAGTTTGTAAAGTTTTATAATCTGTTTTCTCCTCTCCCTGAAGTATTCTTTGTTACTTACCATTTTCAGTGAAAACCTAACATCCCTTCATTTTCAGACACACTTCAATTAAGTCTAGGCTGTCTGAGCAGTGGAAGACTTGTATAAAGAGAACTTGAACCTATGTCCTCTGTTTAATACTTGGGTTGTCTAACATGCAGCCTACCATCTACTGTTCTTTCTTACTCTTCTAGTCCCTTTGTGAAGGCTCTGATTTGTTCCTAAGTCTGAACAAGAAAAATAATTGAAATATTTTAAAATTTGATGAGACAGAAAAAGCATTTATGGCCAGCTTTAACACTGATTCATTCACAGCAATAGAAAAAGAAGGGTTTGCTTTTTATTCAGTACCCTTCACAATATTGTCACCATGTTATCCTCACACAGTCCTTGAAAACAAACAGTACTTTACGTTGCCATTTGTAATATATTATTTTGATGTGTTGAATCAAGTTTATTGTTCATTAAGGAAGAGATATGCTAATTTTGAAGTCTATCTACGCTGGAGTAGTGGTGTCTAGGAAACACCTGCAGAGCACTTCAAAAATTATTTCAAAACACGTGCAAGTTTTGTTCTGAATTTAGGTAGGCTTCTACCTTGTGCATTATTTACTGAATAAAGCTCCACATTCATTACATCTCATTTGAACTCACAATTATTTAAAAGAGGACCCGTAAATTTCTTGCACAAAAAGTTCTCTATATTTTAAGCTTTCATAAATGTATCTTTAGTTATAAAGCAGAAAATGAAGTACCATTCTAATTTGAAATAAATAGACTATTGTTAGTTTAAAAAATAGATCCATTTATCCTTAGATATTAATCCTATTTATCTTGACTGATTTTTATTTATTTATTTTAATTTCTGTACATCCACTTAATAATCCTGCTGGAATTCCACAGCTACTGCCTTTACATACACAGCACACTTGCAGAATTCCAAAAGGTTTATTTTCTTCCATTTAATGTAGCTAAAGGAGATCTTCCCTGAATACAAAACATATCTGTTTTGATTATGCAAACTGTTGTGTGTAATTTTGCATCTTCTTTTTATATCATCATGTCCATTGAATCCATTTTAAAGGGAAATCATTTTCTAGACTAAAATGTTATCCTAAGAGCAGCTCCACTTTTGCTGACATGATTATGATTAGGAAATGTAGATCACTGCATGTGAATACATTAGAAAAGAATTTTTCTCTCTACAAGAGAACAAAATACACCACAAATAAATAATCAAGCAGCTAAGTTTAAAAATAAGTCATATATTGCAAAGTTAAAACAACAACAACAACAACAAAAACAACAAAAAACATAGCAGTTTGATCTGATAAATAGCATATCTAATTTACAGCAGATAGAATCCAGCAACATCATTTTTTAATTGGGTAGTAGAAGTGCTAAGGTGACAGGACTGAGAACAGGTAAATCATCTAGGAATAGAAATGCTCTAAGACAGAAAGCCAGCTGGTGTAATGCTTCCTTTGTGTCAGTGATCCATGTTGCATTCTGTAATAGGGACTGTTCAGACAGTCTGTTGCACAGCTGTTCTTCCTTAGAAACAAACAGTCAGGTCCGTTAGTGATATCACTCTGCAGGTATTATAATGACAGTAGGGTTTTTTTGGTTTTGATCTGGTTTTCAGTTTTGTTTGAAAGGGGTATTTCATTGAGGTGAGCAGAATCATGGGGATATGAATAAAAGTTGATTTATGTTGCCATCCACACTGGATTAAGTGCATTTAACATAGTGGTAGAGGGAAACTGCTGGAGACAGTCTATTTTATGATACATATTTTTATGTTGCTATTATTTTGGTGAATAAAAGGCATGAGAGGATTATTCTGTTGATAGCTGTTATTTAATATTAGGCAGTTTATAAAACACCTGTATCTTCATGACTTTAGATAAAGAGTTTGAGTTTTCAAAGCCAAAATTTTGTTTCTGCTCCACTCACTGCTGCAGTGGTTCATGGAGACAGAGAACTCCCAGAAAACACAGGTTACTGTATTGCATTTTAGACTATGCAGTACACCTAGAAAAAGAAAACACAGCTGGAATAAATCTCTGACTTCTTCCACATGAAGGAATGGTCTGGTTCGTGGTCTGCCAGCTACAATGGCAAGTTTAGACAAGCAGTCCAAATCTTTTTCAAGAAAATTGGCAATGTTCTATATTCTGAACACAGTAATTTTCCTCCAAAGCATAGAATCAAACCATAAAGGATTGTAAATATTTTTAAAGTCATAAATGAACTATGTCACACCACTAATTAGCTGATTATTTTAAAAACAAACACAAAATTAATTATGCCTGCTACTGAGAGATATTTTTCCCCCACATAGTCCTTATGGAAGGAATGTGGCGAAACAAACTGTAATAGTGTTGAATAATAACATTCCAGGACTGGGGTGGCCCTGAAATAGTCCTACATGCATGTAAAATAAAGTTTAAATTTTGGGGGACTGCGCTGAGGATGAAACAGGAATGTACAGAGCTGAAATGCAAGGTGGGAGGAGTGATAAAAGGTTTAAAATGCACTGGAAGTAGAACTGGTTGAGATGTTATTAAGGCTGAAAGGAATTACAGAGCTGATAACACTATGGACTGCTATGGACAAGGAAATTACTGCTTACTGTAATTTTTTTTATTATTATTATTTTTTTATGGCTTTCCTATCACTAGAGCAGGCTGAGTAACTTTACTGTGTTCCTTCTCCCTCACTTCCTTTGGACAAAGAAAGCTACTAAAGAACACTATATGACCTTGATGCCAGATCCAGGTCTATATCTAAGGCACTACTGAGTGGAGGACACTGCTGTCCTGTAGTCAGCAAGGACAAACATGCAGATGTCACAGTCTGATCCAGCTGTACTCAAAGCATTATGACAAAAAAGAAGCTGAACCATGATCAATGGTGCTTACTGTTTGTTACCCAACACATATGCATATCAATGTTGACTATTGTTTTTGAGTGTTAGAATTTGTAGCACAATACAGACTGTTGTTCGGATCCAAAGTCTGGGACTTGATAATACGCAGGCAGGTGATAATTTTGGAAGAGAAATATCGGATCCAGTATATTCCAGTAAAGGAATCACAGAATCTTAGAATTTCTTGCATTGGAAGGGAACTTAAAGATCATCTAGTTCCAAACCTCTGCTGTGGAATGTGATTACAAATCTTAGTTACTACTATGAGGTGATATGTGTTCCTATTGTCAGTTTCCCTGAGCTACAACATGAGTACCTCCAAAGCACCTCAGGATTATGACCTAAGAACCAAAGTGAATGTTGTGACTGAAAAACTCAAAATATAACTTTCAGTTATTATTGTAGCAATTTTCTCCACAAACATTTTAATTAAAACCAGATTGCCGTTGAGAAAAAGTTGGAGGCTTTGAAGAATCATTTCCATGATCAAAATAAACAGATGTTAGGTACGCCAACATAGAAAGAAGCTCCTTATTCTACTGCACTTATTATGATAGATTTTTTGGCAGAAACAGGACAACAAGGATATGATATCTCACATGGTAACAGTGCTAAATTGTCATTAGCCAGATAGGAGAAATCATTACTGTTACTTTTTGAAGTGAGAAATTAGGGATTTAATCCAAAAGCAACTGAAGCCCAAAAAAAGACTAATATGATTGGTATATAAGAAAGGAACATACACACAAAGTGCCAGAGTGACACTGATTTGCAGACTCAGTAAAAAGAAGGTATAACATTACAGAAGTTTTGGAGGTAGGGGAGAAGGCTCTTTTTATTTTTTGTTCTAAGAAGTATTCTTAGAAGCAACACTTCTTTCCCTGTAGCTTTGCTAATTTAGTTTGATATATATTTTATTTGACATTGGGTTTTGCTATTGCTCCTATATTTTTTAAATAAGATAATAGAGATCCCACACATAACCAGCAAAATCTACTGCTTTCTTTTCTAGATTTTCCTTTTCATACATGCTTTTTATAGCAATTATCTGATCTAGACTGAGTTGGGGACTACATGAAATGCTTTCTATTGGCTTTTTGATTGTGATGGAAATAATACAATATATTAGGAACTAAAACTTCTGTGCTGAGTTGTCTTCACAATTGACTGGAGATGGATAAAGACTACTAGTCTTCTCTCAGTACTTCAGGAATATTCTTGCAATGTTTATCAAAACTGAAATGTTTATGAGGGTAATTTTTATAGATGCTGTTCTTTTTCATTTATTATGTGTTTGATTTATCATCAGTAAAGCCAAATAGACAGTAAAATCTATTAAAAATATAATCATCTAATAGATGATTTAATTAGTGCATGTATGTAGAAAATGTAATCTGTGGTAATAACCTATAATTATGTTTTCCCTGTAACTTAAAATAACTTGTCTTTTTCAGTAGGGAACAACCCTCTTTTTCATTTTCCACTGCCTTGCATAGCATTCTACTGCACAGTATATCAAGAAAGAATTCACTAGAATTTGAACTAGAAGAAAACCAGAAGAATTCACAATTCTTTATAGTTACTCAGGTACAGAAACACTGAAGAAAAAAGGTAGAAATATGGAGATAAAGGATAAAGGAGCATTTAACTTACAGCTATCATATAAGACAACAAACAAGGTAGATCATTAATGAAAATCTTCTCACCAACTTTGAGATCTATCACTCACGAGT
This sequence comes from Excalfactoria chinensis, assembly GCF_039878825.1. Classification (NCBI taxonomy): domain Eukaryota; kingdom Metazoa; phylum Chordata; class Aves; order Galliformes; family Phasianidae; genus Excalfactoria; species Excalfactoria chinensis. The sequence continues at coordinate 24,848,524 of NC_092829.1, read as the reverse complement.
GTCCCACAGGAAAGTGATGGAGTCTTGTGTGCTTAATTCCTAACATGAAACTGGTACTCCTGTTTATATATCCACTGTTTATCTCTCTGTATTTAGGACATGTATGAAGGGCTTGGGAGAATTTGCAGTTTGGTAGTGTTGAGATGGATAGATCTGTGGGCAGAATGCACAGAGGGAAAACATAACCTGGACAGAACGTGCAGTATGACATTCAGATACATGCAATTTGTATAGATAGTGAAGAATTATTAAAATTCTGCAAGAAGTCTGTGAGAAAAAGTCAAAATATAAAATGCCCTGCCCAGGAATAGCTATAAAAGTTTACATAAACACTCCAGAAGTATATGCCCCAAATCATGCATTCACAGATATGTGATGTGTAGAATGCGTTATTGAATTTCCATGCTATAGGAAATGTAAGTAATTCCATATCAGAACACAAAGCTAGAATATCAGTATTTTCCATAGGTTTCACTTTGGTATTTTCTATTGAATAGGTTATGAGTATATTCCCATTTTAAACTGAGATAACCAGAAACATTCAATTTGAAATTGGTCTAATAATACTAGACATTTATTTTCTTTCATATAACATTCCAGTTCTCTTTCCTGAGGTGCAGTGAGTGTCCTGTATATGAGCACATACTAACCAACAGTGGATCTTCTAAGGGCTTTTAAGACTGAAGTAAAAGTTTTTGAAGCACTTTGCCAATTAAGAAAGACTAAAATAATGCGAAGAAGAAAAGCTTTTAATAGTAGAATTCAACTGACACATAAAACATCTCTTACAACAAAAGTAGTTTCAAATCAAAGTTAGTTAATTTTTTGTTTCCCAGTTGCAGACAAATATTTTGTGTTTGGTTCAGTTTCTGAAAATTCATGGTTTTCTTTGAAAAGCTTGTCTAGAGTGAAAAGGTATTTTCTCCCTGAACAAACTGTCTGATGTCTGACTGGGTTTAAGAAACCTTATGCTCCAATGGTCATCTTCATTCTTGATGTTTAATATGAAGAGAAGTTGTGCATGTAGTTATAGTGGTACAGTACACAATTGTGGATGGAGATGTAAAGATAACAAAAAAATGTCATAGGTGTTACTTAAGTTTTAATACAGCCACACTGGAAATGTTACAAAGATGTTAATAATAAAATCAGGGCTTCTCTTCTAAATGTTGAATTAAATAATTTTGTACAGCAATGATGAACCAGGAATTGTTTGCTTTTTCAACAAGTGCAGATCTAAACAAGGTAGAGATTATGTCAACCTCCTTAAAAACTCAGTGAAATTGAGCAGTCACAGGTTCAACAAGAAACATCTGTATGATTCCACTTACCTCTGTTAACCAGGTACCAGGATTCTACAATACAGACACGTCAAGACCAGATAATACAAGATTCCAAAATCCACACTAAGAAACTGTATTTGGTACAGTTTTACACCCACAGGTTACATGGCTTTCTTTGTCTGTTGGTATACAACCTTTCTCTGATGCTCAGGACAGTGACCATGACAGCATACCACCAATGCCAGACACTTCTATCTTCCGTGATGCTGTCACTCAAGCTAAGGGTTCCTTTCTTTCCACCACTTCCCTTTTTGCTGCATAGAGATAAGACTGAGAATCATATAAAATCCTTTACCAAAGAATTTGCAACATTTCCAGTTAAGAGACCTAAGGGAAAAGAAGTTAGCATATGCCCTTCCAATAAGAGATTCAAGGAAACTCAGCCTAAAATGTGTTTCAGTGGTGTTTATTGTTTGGGATGGTACTTTTATGATATGAATAGCATAATAATTTATCTGCTGCTCTTTCTTTTAATATTCTGTGTACAGAACAGATCTTATCAGCATGTTTTCAAAAAAAGTGTTACATTCCAGCAGTTGTCCTTTAAGTAAGACAGGAATCTGACTCTGGAAGATGTAAGAGTTTTAAAGTATTGGAATAACATTCATGGCATCCTGAGATGTCTAGCACCTCAGTTCAATAACGCTAGAAATTTTATTTCTAGCCTGAATTAATCCATAGCTAGTATGTGTCTGCTCGCTTTTTGTCAGCATGGCTTAAGCTCCACCTAATATTTAATAGAAGAATGTATACATAGCAATTATCCTCCCTTTTTCAATCTTCTAGAACAGAGAAAAAACAACAAGGTCTTTCATCACTATTTGGGTAAGACAGGCTTACCCATAATCTGTTCATCTTACTAAACTTTCCCTTCTCCTTTTCAGTTATAATTCAGTATTTCTGAAAGTTAGTGCTCAGAATTATAAATGTATTTCATATGAGCTTTCATATATACAGGAAGATTGTTCCACACTAATATTATTATACAAACATAGAAGTTACTGGAAACTAGAACAAACTCATATCCTATGTTGTCTGACAGCATATCACACTAACAATCCTTCTTCTCCTTGCATAATTCAGGCAATAGACATAAGAGAAAGTGAAGCAGACCAAAGAAATCTTAATTTTCAGTTGAACTGCAATTCTCTTGAGATATTGGTAGCATACTTTTTCTCTTAGCTGTACTTACAGATATTGATAGACTATGTTCTATTTCATATTTTTTTTCTCTAAATCATCAGTTCAGTTCTCTGTAAGAATTCAATATTGTGCAGCTCACATAATTGCATATAACAATAAATCATGCACCTTTATCATACCACTCATTCGTACTCATTGAATATATAACTGTCAAGAAACAACTATGCCATCATATTTCAGTAAAATGATCTGATTTTATTGTGGCTTTCACTCATTCCCAGATGTCCTCCCTTCCTTGAAAGGAGACAAGCCTGGGCGATGCCAGATTAAGATGAAATATCACCACCGCAACATATTAATTTTTCTTTGAAGATCTTAAAATAGCTTTCTTATGCTTTTGCTGGAACATTTTCCATCTCGCTTGAAGGGGAAAAAAAAAAAATATGGATATGAAAATCATCATCATAACTTGAAACTGAGTGGTGTATCCTCAAAACGTGGCTTGCAAATTTAACTGCAGTGGCACATACACTTTGCAGAAATAAACAAATGTATACTGTTATACTGGAGAAAACATGTCCTTTTTGAAGGCTGCACCCTTTACACATAAGTAAAAAGCTGAATGTAAATCAGTACTATTTCCCAGGAATATTTATGAGGGATATGCAAATGAGGTAAAAATGCAACATCTCTGAAGCGAATTAGAGCATCACGGGCCTGTCTTCTGAATCAGATATTTTTTACTTCTAGAATTTTTTTTCTTGTCCTTGTGAAAAACTTCAAAGTGACATTCAATTATAAAATAAAATAAGTGATTAAAAACTGTATTAGCAAAGCACTTTCATTATCAGTGAAGATAGTGGTGAGTTAGTAAAATGCTACTAGGGGAATAACTAAATACAAGAACAAAAGCAGAAAAATTGTATGTAAATATACATAGGCAGAAAAACACACAGTTCAGTCATTATAGGCTCTTTGTTTTGATACTGAAGGACTGAATTATCTTATTGGGATTTTATTTATGATTATTCTGCTATTTTACCATGGGAAAACAGTTCCTTTTTAATAGCTAGCTTACATTTGTTTCATGAATTGTGTTCTGTCCATGTTTATCTCCAGAACCATGCACTTCATTGGCAAGACAACCAGCCTTAGACTTAATCCAGAAATATTTTCATATTATGCTAGTTATTTTCATATTAGCAAATATTAGGAAGTATTACTTCTCAGGAAGGGTAGTCAGGCACTGGAATGGACTGCCCAGGGAGGTGGTGGAGTCACCGACCATGGGGGTGTTCAAGGAACGACTGGATGTTGTGTTGAGGGATATGATTTAAATGAGAAGTATTGGTGATGGCTGGACTGGATGATCTTTTAGGTCTTTTCCAACCTTGATAATTCTGTGATTCTGAGCCAAAGCAGATAAAAAACATCAGCAAGTACTGGGTGTAATGGATTTTACATGCCCTGAAACCTCACACTGAACTTAGGCACTTCACTCTTTGTAGAGTATGGATTTTCCTAATAGGTCTAAAATTGTAGCATATAGACAGCACTTATTTACCACAAGAATTTGCTAGGTTAGATTGAGATACTGTATTTATGGAAGCAAGAATAGATGCAATGATGAAATTCTCAAATGTGGATATCCCCTATAAATATGACAGCCGTTAGAATGCTATATTGAGACCCAATCTTCTGTACTACAGAAACACTCCTACCTTGCTAGCACTGAGTTTTCCTCCTCCCCTGACTGTCCAGTGTCTCTTGCCTTTCCCTTCTTCCTATAAATAATGTCCTCCCACCTACCCATATGGCCAGCCAGGAGATACACTTTTCATCAGCTGCTTACAGCTGAGAGGTTGGTTAAAAGCCCAGCCAGGATGCACACCCTGCTTTTTATAACAGTACACATTGCTGCTTAGTAGCTGGCATGCTAGAGAAACTGCTCTGCAGGCTGCATGAAGTCCCTGAGCCGTATGTTATGCAGGTCTGTTCTCCAACTCATTTTTGTTTATTTCTCTGCATGTCAGTGGAACTGTGGATGTGGAACTGTGATCTGTTTGCTTGCAGAAAAATATCAATAGATATGAAAGGCAGAGTGCTTTCATAAAATCATTATTGCACGGATATGTCATTATTTATTTTTAATATGAGGTTTCATACATAGCAGTTAGTCATATGAGACTGATCAATAGATGCATACATCTGTATTATGATTTAGGATTGATGCTAAAATTTAACAGTAATAAAAAAAACTTGTCAGAAACTTTAATGATGACTAATGTGACAGGAAAAAGCATTTGAAGTGCTTCTTGTTAAGTTCTCCTTGTTAAAAACAGTAACAGAAAAAAGTCCATACTTCTAGTATAGGTACAGCTGCTACTAAATCTAAGAACTTACTTAGCGCAGATTTGATTTTCATTGCTCTTTTCTCCCCCAAGATCATGCCTTCTCCAGCTCTGGGTAAATGAGAAATAAAAAAGTTATTCTTACAGTATAGCAGCTCCTAGTAAGCATTTAGCTTTAATCCTGAAGGAAAAGAATGACTTTCTATCACTTGAACTCAGATCTTTGTGTTTTAGAAGTTCTAAGCCTTCATGATGCTCAAGCAAATGCACAGCATTAGCTGTGAGGTATCAAGCATGAGTTGTTACTTCTGTTATAGGAGTTGAGCCAGTCCAATCTGTGTCAGTAAGAGAAGGGAAAAAAAAAAAAAAAAAAAAAAAAAAAAAGCAAGATTGTGCATAGTAGGAAAAAGTAGTAGTAACTGAGGTGGCAAGTGACAGGGTTAATCATGGATGAATACTGTGCCTTTTAAGAAACCAGTGTAGATCCAGAGGACTTACTGGCCATCTCAGACTGTTGAGGGAATCAGATACTGAAGCTTAACATATTTATAAACAAAAGCTTTCTTTTCTAGCTAGTAGGAAATGGAAAGTATTCTCATTGATTATTGTGTGGCAGCTCATAACAAGATTGTCATGAGCACTTAAGTCCTGAATTACTTAATTGTGTGTATGACAATCATGCTTCTAAGCAGTATGATTTCATACTGAGCAAAATGGCTTCTTCATATTCTCCATTATTTCTAGTAAAACCATGATTTAACTCAAGTAGAGGCAACTAGTTTATAATTACACAGGTGTAGAGATATAAGTTGGATAAACATGATGCAATGAGAAAGAAAGATTAGTAAAACAGGGGAAAAAAAAAAAAAAAAAAAGTAGTGTAGAAAAAACTCAGTGAATTATCATTTCAGAAGATTCCCTCTCCTTATCTTGGTCACTTTGGAAATAAAGCCTCCTATTTATTTCTATGGAAACTACAACAGCTACAAAGAGCACAACAACACTTTTTGATAGAGCAAATCCTCAATTTAATTTAGTCACCAGCACTACCTATGAATTCTCACCAGTGATGAACAAGAGCCTGCATGCAAGGCTCATAAAAATCTGCATGGCTGTTTGGAACATGACTTGTCTTCAACATAGCTGTTGCCACTGCTGAAACACACCACCCACAGCATCACTGTGCTCATATCTACTGTTTGTCCTCCACAAATGTTCAGTAAGTGTGTATGTATGTCACTGGATGCAATTTATTCTGCATAGTGGAATTCAGTGACACACCTTTCTTCACATGCAATTCAATATTTTATCAGACTGTCCCTCTGCTGCTATCTGTCACACAGAAACATAACATCACAGAACATTGGCAGGAAGGTTTGACCTCTAGGGCCATATCACTACCATCAGCCTCTAATGCCATGAGTCAGCACAGTAAAACAGGAAGCATTACTTTCAGAGCAGCCCTTGTGTGAACATGTATAGAAAACCATAAAAACCATAGATTTGTCAGTTCACAAAGAGTACATTATAGGGTTGTAACAGTGCTAACAAACTGATCACCTTGGTAAAGTATTCTCCTTATTATAAGCAATAAGTTTTGTTGGTTTTTTTTGCTTTTGTTTTTGTTTTGTTTTGTTTTTTTGCTTTAGAACAAATGGACCATGATTATAAAGTCGCAACAGAGTAAGGGAAAGTAAGTATGGCCTAAGAAAACTTAAGTATAGAAAGATGAAAAACACCTTATCAGGGAGATGAGGCATTAAAAAACTTTGTTCTTGACACCTACTATATAGTAACTATCCATATTTGTATGCTTTTTGTTTGGTGCAATGCAGCATTAGCATGTTGCAGAGGATTGTGTAAAGATAGGAGACAGCAAATACAGTTGCTTTAAACCAGTTTTGGATCCCCCAAGAAACATAGCAGTCACAACCAGGTACTAAAGAAAGAAGGAACAGTACTTACCCCTTTAGGATGATTAGAGCCCATCAGGCACCAAAAAAAAGAAGTAATCTTGTGGCTGCCAGCCCTCAAGTGAGGTTAGGGAGTGGTCCACTCCTTCCAGTCACACAGATGAATTGCTTCCACCTGTTCTCTGAGGGCTGGCAATGCCCTTTTACCAGAAGCTCGGTCACTGGACTGTGACCTAACAGTTCCCATACAGATGGGAAATGAGTTCAGAGTGTAACTCATTCATCTGCACCCTTAACACCTCACAAATTGTCCAAATGAGGGATGCATACAGGTAAGACAAAATAATTATGTAGAAGCAATTCCTATCACATCTGTAGCTGATTATAGCACATGAAGTAGTCTAGAAAGTGTAAAGTCAAATGCACATAGCCAAGAGAGGGATGATTTCATGAAATTATCTTTGTTCAGTTGTGATCTGTTATGAATTTTCCAATAACAAACTGATGAAGAACAGATCTGTGCTTATTTAATCTGATCTGCTAAGTGACTGAAACTTATTGCATAATTGTAGTATATAGGTGTTTGGATTGAAAGTTATGGCAAGAGTTTTTACAGTTGAGAACCTTTCAAGCTCTGTGTACTTAATCTGAATGAAGACTGGTAAAAGGTGTAGAAAGTTTGAACCTTTGCCAAAAAAAATCATTAAGTAATCATGGAAAACAGATTACAAACTAAACCTGTAAAACATTTTACTGAACTTTAGTCATATCAAATAGAATGTATATTTTCTCAAATTGTCCACTTCCTTTGAACACTCATAGTGAGAGCTGCATAGCTAATTTAAATCTATTTATACCACTCATCCAAAGGATTTTCTGTGTCTTTTCCAAATGTGCATATTCATTAGAAAAGTTAATTACAATCTGAACATTTATTTTAAAGACTGGGATGCTACCAAGGTAAAGGAAAAAGTCATAGCAGTGACCATTGTATAAAGGATATTTACAAAACTACCAGTTGTTACTACTAAATGAAACTCAATTTTTAAACTTTTCCCAAAATGCACAGGAAGGCTACAACAACTGATAAAGATGATTGCTCAATCTGAGAATTGTTTTCCAGAATTAATGTTATGTTTGACAGTATTACTTGCTGAGTTACAAATCAAGGACAGGATAGTATTTGATTCACCTAACTTTAGATGGATGCACATTCCAAGTTAATTGTTGATCTTCACAGAATCAGAGAATCAGGGAAGGAACTTCTAGAGATCGTTGAGACCAAATCCCCTGCCATTAGGTTGCACAGACAGGCATCCAAGTGTTTTTTAAATATCTTCAGAAAAGGAGACTCCACAGCCTCTCTGGGCAGCCTGTTCTTTACTGTGAAGTTCTTTCACATATTGATGCAGAACTTCCTATGCTTCAGTTTATGGCTGTTTTCCCTTTTCCTGTCCCCATGGATCACTGACAATAGGTTGGTCATGTCCCTTTGAGTCCCACACTTAAGATATTTATAAACTTTAATATGTTCCCCTCTTAGTCTTCTTTTCTCAAGGCTGAAAAGACCCAGGTCACCCAGCCTTTCCTCACAGGGGAGATGCTCGAGGCCCTTTATCATCTTCGTGGACTCCCCACCGCACTTCTTCTAGGGGATTCCTGTCTTTTTTGAACTGGATAGCTATCTCACTCCAATTATTAGGAGAGAGAGGAGGTTCTTTTAATACATGTATACCCAACAGAGAGATTTAGACAGGATGGGTCAAATGTTTGTCTGGCCAGTTTATTACAAGTCCTAGTCAATTAGAGTGATGGGGAAGGGAAAGTGGGTGATAGGAAAGATAGGAAAGGAGCAAGAATTATGTAAAGTGGGGATAGTTACCACCAAGATCCAGCATCATCCCATTGCACACTGTTCCGATGGTCCAATGCCAATACAGGAGCAAGAGCACAAAGGAGAGCAGCAGCAGCATGGCCAGCCTTAGGCAACAAGTAGGTACAGTGACAGCGAGTCCAGGAGAAACAGGCAGGTAGCAGGCCGAGGAGAGTCCAGCAGCAGGCAGGTATCAAGTCATGATGCACCTGATGTCAGACACCACTCACGTGGTTGTAGGTCCCATTTTTATCCTCTTCTTCTGCCAACATGGTGTTCCTGGCCACTTAGGTGAGAGACATGCACAGCATCCCTGAACATGCAGATATGGTTATCTCCCTCAAGTCTAACTCACAAACAAGACTGCTTATGGGCCATTAAGCTGCTACTCATCTCTCTCTCCTTGCACCTGGCCCACAAATCTTCAGGCAAAGGATTTCTTGAACTGTAACCAGAACTTGTCCATCCGTTGCCTTTATCAGGCTTTGAGACAAAGGTGCAAAAAAAGATCAGTCTCTTGCAGGAGCCCAAAACTGGAAACAGTATTGAAAATGTGGCTTCTACTCTTCACAAGAGTAGATGGGGAAGATCAAGAGTAGAGGAGGGGGGACACTGATGGCTCATAGCCAATCAGTCATCCACCAGACCTCAAGGTCCTTCTCCCCTGAGCTCCTCTCCTGCAGGTCATCCCCCAACCTGTACTAATATATGAGAACACTCCTCCATGATGAATTCCAGGCTGCAGTTTACATCTTAGTTGTAATGACTGGAATTACCCTCCTGGAGATACCTGTTCCACTCACTGAGGACAAGCTGGGAGTATGAATGTAGATAAGATGCCTAATTTTCATATATACAACTTTAATTGAAATAAACCTCATTCTATGGTTGTGTCTTCTACAATAACATAAAAGCAAGCTTAAGAAATAGTTTATAAGTAGTTACATTTAAAACAGTGGTATAGTCAGCATGTTTTAGATTGCATAGCTGCCTGAATATTTTGTTTGTACCTGGTATAAATCTGTATTGTGTAGACATCTTTCCTCTTTCAGTTGTAACTGTTAGGTAAAGTTAACCAACCTCATACTGTTTTCAGTAGCTGTCAACCTATTAGTTTTTGTGTGGGAGCTTCTGCTGAGATTATTTCATAGGTTATTAATATTAAAATGATCCAGCATAAACCATGAAAATAATGCTCTGCCAACCAAACTCATTTTGATATAAATTAGGAAATGGTAGCACTTGGTTCTCTGCTCCTGGAGTCGACATAGGCAAACAAAAAGAAAAGATGAACAGAAAGAGAAATGCTTTACCACCACTTGTTGAATAGTTATTTTGGAAAATGATTGGGAAAAAAAAAATAAAATAAAATAAAAAAAATTCTATCTACTGTCTCAGATTTAACATGTCTAAATACTGTAACTTACTCAGCAAAAGGTGCAGTGATAAGCTCACTGATAGCAACCTAGTTTTTTTGCCATTTATTACTGCTACTGCCATCATATCTAGCTGTTTTACAAATTAGGAGAATGTGATCTTTATGTCTTGATCATCTACAAAGAAAATTTTGGGGTAAAATAATTTTGCTTTAAAATATTTTTTCTTGGGACCAATGCTCACAAAGCTTGAAGAGGTGTTTTGCCTTGGATTCTTAAATAGCATTTCAATATACAATATTTTAATTAATATGTCAGTGTAAAAATATATTATTACACATTTTTATATAATGGTTCAAAATTTTCAGGCAGTATGGATAAGTTCTACAGAAAATCTGTAAAAGTAATTCTACTTAACATAGGTATGATACTGCTTTAAGTACTAACTCTGTCCCACACTTGCAAGAGCATTACTTTTTTCTATCACATATTCAAGAATATTTTCATAATTATATCAATCACAAAGAAGATTTGAGCCAGGAGTTTTCTCAAAATACTACTGAATCCTTTTTACTGAATGTTTTGACTTTATTTCTTCTGAAGAAATTTCAAAGCAGTTTTAACTAGTCTTTTATTACATAAATTTCAATCTATTTCTAATTAATGTGAGCAGTCAGAGGACCACACTCTCTTCTCACTGTGGTGAGTAGCCTTTGATAGTAATTGATTGGTAGCCTTAAACAAGGTGAGGTCATGAAACTTATTTATCTGACATGGTGAATTCTACGCCTATGTAAGAGGGAAAAAGGATGTTTTTTTGCCCTCAGGGTATTAGTCATGGTCCATAAGTTCGTGGGAAAAATGTAGGAAGTCTCAAAAGTTTGTTCCTATTATTTGAATTTTTCTTAGACTTCATTTGAATCCCAAAGTGAATTTGCTATTATTCCTTTGAAGGGTGCATAGGAGGGTACCAACAGTCTTTGAGGAGCAACACCTGCAGTTGCATTCAAAGGCATGACTTTTCCAAGCAGTTTCTGAGCTGCCTGGTATTGTCTCAGGAAGGATAAAGGCCTAGGTTTTTTACCTGACTGGCAGAAGCATTCCACCACCAATAGAACTCTAAACATTGTTTTAGAAGTAATGAGTCCTGCTGGTTTCATCCTACAAGACCTTGAAATCCCACAGGGCAATGTGGTTAGGAATAAAACAGAAGCCTGAGGCTTTTAATGAGTTTCCTATCCACAGATGCCATCAAGCTTTTATACTATTCATTTTATTTCCACAGCTTCAACAAAGGATCCCAGAGTTGTGGGCAATACTCTGACAAGTGCAGTTCAGAAACTTGGCAGAAATCTAGACTTTAGACAATAAAAGATCATTGAAAGAAGTAAAATAAAATGCATAATAATAAAAAATTAACTTAAATATCTGATAATTTACTTTAAAAAGTAAACATAGTGCAATTCATACATGCTAAACTTTTGGAGCATGGAATGAGGATATGAGTGCTGTTTTCTATGATGTTACAGAGGTTATGATGACAAAGAAAAGTGAAATGAAAAGGGCCAGTGAGAGGTCAGTGTGCATTTGGGGAATGTTCTTCATGTAACACTAAATTGATCATTCTCAACCTCGTCACTGTATATAGGTATTAACTATCTGAAGTCTACTCTACAGTTAAAGAAAATGAAGAATGTTAATGAAGATGTAATTTTTCTTTCTCCTTGTGAGATGACAAGGGTAAAAGCATCTCTTCCTACATAGGGAGATGTAGGCTATGCTTGTGTGCATTTTTTGAGACACTACGTTTCATTTTACTTTTCTATATTTCACATCTCTTTTTTATTTCTTTGACCTCTGTAGAGCTCCAGTCTGGATTGAATAGTATCATGCAAGCTGTTCTTGCTTCATCCCTAGTAAAATATGGACCATTTTGACTTCACAAGTTAAAAAATTTCTACCCTGTGTATGAATATAAAAGAAATAGAGAAGCACATAAATTTGTTTGTTTGTTTGTTTGTTTGTTTGTTTCCCCCAGTAGTTTCTTCTTGCAGCTGTAATGAACAAGGTCAACTTCAGGATTCAATCAGTTTGCAAGCTAAAAATTACGTAGTAACAGTAACTGCACCCCATTTTACAAAAAGAACCCTTTTTTTTTTAAGATTTCCAGAACAATATTTTCATCTTGGGATCTTTCATTAAAAGACTGTAGATCTGTTGTAAACCCAACATCCATCAAGAATAGTATTCTAGCTATTTTAAGTTGTGCCCTTCACTGGGGTTCAGATGGAGAAACTATAGGTTACATATCAAAACTAAAAAATTCTTAAACCAATAATGGCACAAACTCCTCAGGTGTATGTAGTGCACAGTTATTGTACTACAAATGTCAAGATTTGGCATTTATTTTGTTATAAGAAGTGATGCAACCTGCAAAACACTCTCCAACCTGTAGAGAACAATCAGAATACTTTAAAGAAGTCAGAATCCTCTTCTCTTGAGCTCTAAATCCTGAAAATGGAGTTTACTTTATTTCTGGATTTGCAGGTCTGTAATTTTAGCTTCTGAGTTTAAGCACTGAGTTTCATTCATCCTTTTCACTTAGTCTTGGCCAAATAGGCTGAAACAGAGTACAGGTACAAATACCTTAAACTCCTGCGTACTAACTTTCTAAGAATTTTCTGGTGCTCTCAGAAATACTTACACAGTATTTCCAGCTACATATTTTGGCACTTTGAATCTGAACATCTCTCTTTCTGTCCTCCATTAGTATCTACTCAAATTAGCTGTACAGAGTTTAAGTTTTACTATTCAATATTGAAGGGAAACTGCACTTCCATCCTCTTGCTGTCTTTGAAATTTGTTGTTTATTTTTTAAAATACATCATGTGTTATTTACAGTGCTATCATAACAATTGTATTTAGCAGTGAAAGAATTGGCTTACTAAAAATTTGTATGTACATGTATATAATATGTAATCATGTAAGTATATATATACACATATGTACGTAATCATACATATGGTTACTCTTACCAGATCTCATTTTTACAGAACAAAATAATGAAGGATTATATTGTTTTGCCTTTCTAATGAAACTTTTAAGCTGATCACAAATGAAGTCAGATAGTTTCTAATAGATAATGCTGTCAGTAATGAATAACTAGACATCCACTGATAGTTCCTAATATTTGTTATCTATTACAGTTTTTAGAATGAAATTAATTTCAGTTGACATGTTAAATACATAGTCTGCAGCAACTACACATTCTTACCACTTATACCTAAATGTTTACTCCCATATTCCCCTCTGCAGGGCCCAGTTCAACACCTTTTGAAATTAATTGGCTCTTTTAAAATGACATTTTGACATTTCTTAAATCTGAACATTTCTGTTAGCATTTGACTAACAATGAGCAAATCATGCTTATTGATTGTACCATTCAGTTTTATACCAAAGTCTTAAATTAGATTCTAGTCCTGTAACTGAATCTACAGCAGCATATGTGTCTACTCAGCACTCCAGTCACTTCGAGTAGGCTCTGGTTTGGTATAGAAAACTAGAGCAGAACATTTGGTTTTGACAGTTTGATTTTCAAGGCATAAACTAATTTTCTAAATGCTTCTACGTTACCTTCTGCAATTCCAGTAATATCCTGAAAATAGCTATGTAATATTTAGTAATGATAATAAAAGAATACAAATATTAGATGAATAATCTCAAATGGATTTTTTGCTTGTTTTAAGCTTACATAACTTCTTATGGCAAAGGCAGTTAAAAATCTTTATGCCTTTCACTATACTACTCATATTTAAAAAAAAAAAAAAAAAAAAAGAGAGAGATTAAAGATAGAGAGAATCTTTTTTAAAAGATATGTTGAAAAGTATGTTATTTTTTTCTAGTTGAATGCAAGTTTAAGTGCTAACTAGTATTTTTGATTCTTACCATGAGATATCAAGCAGCATGTGCTTTCTATTTATATTGGTTACCAATCTCAATATTCAGAGGAAGAGTGTATAAAGTTAACAAGCAATTATTTGGCAAATTAGTACTCAACAACCCCGAGTAAATAGGAAGTTTGAAACCTATCTGTTATACAGCTACTTTAATTTGCATAGCACACTGGTGTGTTTGCTTTGCAAATACTTTGCAATGAATCATCATTTGTACTATACAGTCCAAAGAAAAGCAATCAAAATTCACAGCAAGACAATGAAATTAATTATAACTGTTGAATTCTGTGGTGGTAATTCCTCCTCATGCAGGAAGATTAATTGCATTGCACTTTCCTTGCACTCCACTAAATGATCTGATGAATGTATAATCATTTACAGATTTCTCAAATGCTGAAAATTGATTACCTTTGATTAGCTCTGATCTGCACAAAGAGCTCTGACAGAGTATCAGTGAAACATTACAACATTACAGACAAAGTAACAAATGATTTAATTACCAGTGTGCTTATTAATGTTAGATTCCCTGCAGTGATCCTGGCAAATCAGGGGCCTGTAATAGACCTGTGGGTTTCACTGAATTCCATTAGGGTTTAAATAATATTTCTCACTATTTCTCAAATCCTTCTTTTCATGGCTTCTTAATAACTCTAATTAATTCTAATTTGCACAAAAATCCATTGCATCTCCATAAACTTTTAATTAGATGTAAAGTAAGATAAGTCACTGCTTTCAGAGACTGGCAAAAATGCAGACTGCAGCTTTATATGCTTCCAAATAAGTTGTTCATTGACAAAAGATATTTCTCTGCAAAGCAATTTATGAAAGTTTAGACCTAATTTTGAATTTGGCACGTGGTCCAGCCATACTCTTTTGGCTACAAACATAATAATAGTTGCTCAAACATGAAGCAAGTGAAAAAACAGGATGGTAAAATGTTTATCTAACTAAATGGTAAACATCATTTTAATACTTTTTTTTTTTTTTAATGTATTGCCAATATATACATTAATTCATTTTGTTAATTGTGGTAGATAAAACAGTCTGATTAAGCAGCTACACTTTCTGCTGAAAGACTATTTGAAAGTGAGATAGCAAGGCAACACTAGCCCGGTTAGAGGCTATGCTGAATGTTGTTGGCAGTAACGAATCAGGCTTTTCTACACGAACACTTAGATCAGTTCTCATTGGCAGGTTCCTTAGTTTTCCCTGGTTTTAGGTCATTATATATGACATTAAATTATTATGAAGCAGTGACAATGGAAACCCAGATGATCAGAGAAGTCAAACAGAGCTCAAATTAAGCTCTGTTTCTGCAAGTGTTTCTTAGAGTAAAAAATGAATGTAGGTAATTAAAAGCTTATTTAGCACTGAACTACTAATACATAGACAACTTATAATAACATTTTTGTATTTCAATTGTGTAGGAAAGGAGTGACTGTAATACTGCAGGTGTTTCTTTGTCATTCTTAATGCACAAGATGGAAAACTTAAAAAACAGAAATATTCAGCCCCCAGTGTGGATGATTACATTTATTACATTCACTGCTGTCAGCAGCTGAAAAGCTATCCATCACACTGAAACAGTGATGAGAGTCAGAAGTCTCATTTTGTGGAGAAATATTGAAGTCAGATTGTTGATGTCAAAAGTCAAACTCTAGTTCAGTTATCTGTTTTATGAATCTGACTGAGACACATTGTGCCTGTGTTCAAACTGATATCTAGCAGAGCTCATTTTAGCAAATGTGTGATTTAGAAGTCAGAAAAACATTTGTACCAGCAAAATATTAAGAGGAAACTGATAGGGCACTCAACTGCTTTTATATTTAAATATCGCATCATTCAATAGTAATGTATCATTTATTTTACTCTGACAGTTAAAAAATTAATATGTATGATACAATGATATTACTGTAGTTACATACAGTAGTCACAACAGTATTTTATAAATGCACAAAAACAATTTGAATATGACTACTTTTACCACATCTGCATAGACTTTTGTTGGCATCTGAATACTAATTGTTCAACCGATTTTGCATATACACATGCACACACATATATGAGGAACGATACACTTAGTTTCAAAAGGAAAGGAGAAGACTTACATGGAGGCACACTGACAATAAGGATGAAGCAGTGCACATACAGTAGCTGAGTGAGAAAATCCTGTGTAGGCATGATGAGAAAAAAGGAATGTTTTAAGCACTGAAGATTGAGTACATGCTCACCATTGGAATTGTCTGTCATTACTAACAGTAGTTACCATGCGCTGTGCTTCGATAGCATAAAAAGGATTCTTAGAGAAGCAGTCGGAATAAAAATATCTAATGCAATGTATTTCCAACTCTTCCAGATTCTCCAGGTCTAACTTCTGAAAAGCTGAACAAAATCAGCTAATTAATACCTTTCATTCCATTAGAATTTTTAAAACACAATTTTACAAATAATTTTGATGAAAGCAAGTTTGGGGTAACAAATTATACTGCACTGAAAAACATTAAAATTAAATCAAGAAATGTACTCACAGATTGGGGAATACTATTAAATATGAGTCTCTTCAGTGGTTTACATTGAATATTTTATAAGCATTTCTTAAGGAAGGTGCTTTGTAGCTGAGAGAAAACGTATGCACTACACGTTATTGAACTTGCTACCGTCACTGCAGATTTTGTTCTGTTTAACAAAAACAAGCACAGTTTGTGAATTCAAGTCAGGGAGTTCCTTTTATTTTTGCTAATTTCACCATCCTTTCTCTTTTTAAGCACAGCCCTCAGGGTACATGATGTAATGGTCACCATTATAGAAAGAACAGGAAAAAAGGGTATCATGAAATGCAGAATTGAATAGTATTCTTAGAAAAGAAAAATGTATGCCAGATTTTTTCTAAGGGAGCTCTACTCAAAAACAAACAAATATGCAGATAGTGTACAAAGCTTCTTGAATTATCATTAGTGGTTAGGAAAAAAAATTGGCAGAAAGAAAGTGGACGGTTAGAAAAAAAAAAAAAAAAAAAAGCCAAAATGGAAGGACTAATTCAATGATACCAGATGTAACACATGACTGTGGGGATTGAAGGGTCATGAGTTTGAGTCAAAACTCAACTTCAAGTTAATTGGCTGGCAGTGGGGCTGCACAAATTGCAGAGATAGAGTACTTGTTTCTTAGTGCTAGAGGTCAGGCTTCTTATGCATTTGCACTCTTTGCATGGCATCCAGAAACTAACACTTGTATTTGCTATAAAAGAGCTTGCTTGCTTGTCATCGTTTTAAGCAGGAGAATAAGAACTGGCTGAGCATAAAACAGAAAGTCACTTTAAAATGATTCAAAAGCTGTTCAGTCATGAATTATATGTATTTTCTCCCCTGATTTTTTGTCTTTACAAACAATCCACGAAAGAAACAGTATACAATAGTTACAGGGAATGTTTTAGCCAGGTGCTATGAATTTATTGCTGTGAAAAATGTATAAGATATATAATCTTAACATATTTTCCTTTTGAAAAGACCCATATAGTTCTTTCCACCTTGTTCAATTTGAAATATTGTGTTTAAAAGAGGAAAATAATTGTGGTTTACTGACTTTGATGGAAAAAGAGAGACTTGCTCCTTAAAACATTTAAAAGGGGCAAGTAGGAAGATTTTTTATTATTATTTTTTTAAAACAGCTTCTAGCTGCATGTGTGGAAACTCTGGCTCCATGCCCAAGATGTACAGCAAAAAACAACATATGGAACTCACCAGTTCCTAAAATCCCTTCCACAAAATTCATGCCACAATAAAACTCCTCACCACAATAAAATATCCCACAGAGGGGTGTGTTTTATGCCTCCCAGGCAAACCTCCTTAGTCCACAATTAGTCTATATATTGAAAGGCCAATGTACCTTATTGTTTTACTTGCTGTATAATTATCTGTTATGATGAACTGTGATTCTAAGGACTATTGTCCCCAAGCGTGGATATGTGTGTGGATCGGCTGTCTGGCAGAGACCCAGGAGTGGACCTTCCATTTAGGCTCTATGCCTGAGTGATTTCTCCAGTCTCTCTCTGACTGGCTGAAACAGGGACTGTTTCTGCATGATTTCTTGGGTTGATGAGAAGCAATTATGCCTTAAATGAAGTCATTCATGTCTGCCATTTTGTTTGCATATTTTTCAGCATTCACCTGTTATTAGACCTGTTTTTG
The DNA here is from genome assembly GCF_039878825.1 of Excalfactoria chinensis. Classification (NCBI taxonomy): domain Eukaryota; kingdom Metazoa; phylum Chordata; class Aves; order Galliformes; family Phasianidae; genus Excalfactoria; species Excalfactoria chinensis. Next base: position 24,830,385 of record NC_092829.1, on the reverse strand, counting down.
AACTGTAAACTAGTTTCAAGTAGACTTTTGTGTCTAATGTGGTTTGGTAATCGAAAGAAAATATATATGTAATGTTTTCTTCGCAAACCACTCAAGCAGGAAATCTAATAGAGTGATTTACAAGTAACGTAGCATTTAAGAATGTCCCAGGCATTTCATTTCTGAAATGATAACATATAAAGAGGATAATTTTTGAGATATTGACTAAGATTTTTAATGGAAACACTTTAAATAACCTTATCTGGAGGAAAAGAGTGCCAAAACAGTTGCTTCACACTATTTAAATCCAGAATCCAGCAGCACTGCTAACTTAAACAAAGCACTATTTTAATATTTAAGAATATTTAAGTGTTTGCATGTGAAGCAAGTTACTGTGTGCCATTTTTCATGATTCTTTTTGAACTATACAAACACTTTAAATAGCCATATTTACCCAATGCATTTATTCTGATGGGTCTTACATGATTACAAAAATTCATTTGCTATGTATAGAATCTTCTAAGTATTTGTCAAATAATTTTCTGTTTTCATCCCCAATATTTGTAGAGATTTTCCACAAAGCAGTTTCCAAGGTGATGTTAGGTACAGTGCTGATAAAAGGGAGATTCATCATGAAAACAAATACTGTAGAGAAAGCTTTGTCAATTTTTACTAAGCTGGATATAAGTAATGGTAATTAAACAAATCTTCTGCTGATCTGTCAGGCTTCTGAATTTTTATTTTCTAACAAAAGTGTGAGAATTTTGGTAGATGCAATTTATGTTTGAGAATCTCTTCTTAGGGAACAAACTGTTTTTTTGCGTTTTTCCCTGTGGTAAATACAAAGACCAATTTTCCGATATTTGAATGAATTATATGTGTAGATCAGTGATTAAAACAGTAAGTATGCTATGAGAAATCCTCTTATCACATAATCTCTATAGACATATATATAATTAAATTAAATGAACAATATGCTTTGAGGTTTTTTTAATGTATATAAAACATTGGAATGAAGTTGTGAGTAGTTTTGATGTGTGTTAATTGGGTAGAAAAGGGTTTTTTGTTGTTGTTGTGGTTGTTTTCTTAGAAGATACTTGTACTAAGGTGACCTCTACTGTTTAAAAAAAAGGCTTGCAAAAGCAGCCCTCCTAAATCATCCAACAATCCCAGACTGCCAAGACAGACATGGATACTGCTGTGCTTAAAGGTATTTGCTTAATTCACTGCTGTTTGGATTACTACAAATGATTTTAAGGTTTCTTTCTCATGCTTTGGAAAGTTCCCCTGCCATTTACTTCATAGCCATTTGCGTGCAAATTCTGTCTGTACTGGGATCTCTGCCATTAAATTTTCTTCACACTGAAGGGTTTTCTCTGCTCCTGGCGGGGCAAAGTCATGACCCAGAAAAAAATTGATTCATGAATTCTCAGGGTGCAGCTAAAGAAGAGAGGAAATATGCCTTGGCTGAGCTCCTACTAGTGACAATTTAAAACCTGTAATTAGTTTGGATTCAAGCTGCAAAAGGAATCTGAATTTAAAATGCATTAATTCAAACTGATATATTAACTTTAACAAAGTAGATCTCTTATTATGTGGAATGATTACTGCAGTCTGTTTTGCTGACTGTTGAATTCTAGACTTTATTAACTTAAATTTTATTAGAAAGAGTGAGTAATTGCTGTTGAATACTTTATCTATGTGATGGTTTTGCTGGTGAAACATAACTTTTTATTGGGGTTAGTTAGCTTTAACACCTCCGTTATGGATTCTATTTTTGCAAATTCCCATCATCCACATGCTGCACAATGACTGAGGCCACTTACCCCCTGCTGCTATCAGGACCCTGCATCCCCTTTAGCTAACTCCCTGACATTTCTATGAACTACACAGCTGAAATGTTATACAGTAATTAATGTTGATCCTAGCACACACACAGCCTCCAGTACAAATTAGGATAGAAAAGGTTATCATAATATTTTGCTAGTCTGTTTGGTAGACTTGAATTGCTCCCTGTGGGGGACAAACAAAAAGGTATTTTTAAGATTTGCATGAGGAAGTTGCATCCAGGACTTTTTATTCAAATGAAGTAAAAGCTATTTAAAAAACTTTGTCTAGGAATATATCATCTTACTTTTTGCATGTTTTGATACCTACCATCTTTGTGGTCTGTCAGAAGTAGCGGATAGAACTGTATGTATTTTTGTATATCATGACCGAAAACCCTAACTAAAACTCTGTTATCTCGTGGAGTTCAAATCCAGGTACAATCAGCAGCTGGATCCTCTCGGACTGTCAGTGGTGTCTGAAAAACACCCAGAGACTAAATAATTTAGATTACACTATTCTGACCTGTATAATTGTTTAAATGAGTAATGCAGTCACTAACTGAAAGAGGTCAACCATCTGTAGAGGAAACATAGAATTTGGTTTCATTTCCAAACAAACTTTTGAAGCGCAGTGCTGTGGGAGGTAGGAAAAAGTCTGATGACAGATCAACGACTTATCTGATACACCAAGGTTAAATCTTCTATCACTTGCAGAAAGCAATGTTAATAGAAAATGCTCCTGAGAGAGTAGATTTTGTGCAAATAAAGTTTGATCCATTCAATATGTCATTAATTGCATTTTCTGTGGTTTACCATGACCGTGTCTTAAATAGCAATGATTAGTACTGATAGATTCTCATTGCTTGTTACAGAAGATCACAGTCTTATTTAAATACTTTTTGAACAAATTAGATTTATCAGGAAATTACTGAAAAATGAATGTCTTGTCAATTTCCATTAGAGAAAAAATAATAATAAAATTTACTTCTGTGTTAGGAACTACAATTCCTCATCCACTCTGAAAATGTTGGCAGAACAGATCCCTCATCGCAAGCCAGGCATTTATGCCCATTGTCCTGCATTTTTACTTCTTAATCCATGAAAATAGATAGTATTTGTCTTCCTTCTTGTATTATTATGCCTATTTTACTAAATAACAGAGGATTAGGTATGAATAAGGGCACTATTTATTAAAATCTTACATATCGAGGCACAATTCTTCTCATTATGTTATGTATGGTAAACCCCAATGTGAAACAATATCCTTTCCATAGTTTTGATAATGCATATAGATACATCAAAGTTTTCCTCTCATTTTCTGTCTTTTTTTTTAATTAGAGAGTATATTTTATATGCAGACTGAACCTTGCTTAACACTGTGCTTAACACTGCACAAGATTGCAACTTGACAAACATATATTATTGAATGATGCCATTCATCACATTCAGAAACAGAAGTGAAGGCCAATTCCATTTAACAGACAGTGTGAGGACTGTTACTGAATGCACAAATGGTGCTCTGTAAATGTTGCTCCACTCATTTAGGAAGGCCCTTTATAAAAAGAGCTTTTCTTTGAAGATGGGAGACAAGAATCTAAGATTTTATATTAAAATTCAACAGAAATACTTTTTTCCTTGAAAACTTGCTCAAACTCATATAAACTCATAGAAATTAATATAAACTGATGAGTAGGGAAAAACTATTGTACTTTCTCACCCAGCGGTGAAATTCAACATTGTGCTTATACAGATACATTCCTCTTATACAGTTAACAACACATTTGATAATTATCTCTAAGGTATGTTTACCAATTCTCCCCCAAAATTCTTATATCACAGGATACTAGCATAACATTCACACAAACTATGCGGGGCGGAGAGAATCATGCATGTGCTTGGAAAATGTTCCAGCATTCAAAATTAAGACTTTTCAAAACTAGTCTCAGACTCTTTGAGCACAAAATATTCATCGCAGGGTTATGAGCTAAGGTTACCTTCTTCTCACTGTCTCTCTGAACCCTTTATTGCTTCATGTCCTAGTCAGAAGGGATAGGAAGTAAATCCTGTCCCATGCGAGTCTGCTTTGCCACCAGATGCAGGTTTTAACATGTGTTTGTGAGAATAGAACTTACATTCTCCAATTTCTAGTTAAAAATTCAAACAATTATAATATAATGCTTGGCCTTCACAGATTGTTTTGACACAATGGCCTATGCAGAAAAGACTCATTTGAGAGAGCCAATGAAGAATAAAAGTTACAAGCTTTCCATCTCAGTCTTTCACAGGCACCTATATGAAAATTTTAGAGGATCCTGACAAGTGCATCACAAGGAGGGTATATCACAGAGATCTAGAGATCTTATGGGATATTGACTACAAGTAAGTATATGATAGAAATCCTTTTTTTTTTTTTCCTGTTTTCTAGAAGTTAAAATTACATTATATAAGTTTGATGACACATTGATGTGTGCATGTATATGTATGCAATTAAGTATATATATATATATATAAAACAAGTTATTTCGTATATCTGTATAGACTTAACTTTTCTAGAATTTTCATTTTGAAGGAGTAGAACATAAAATATTAATTTATTGGTGCAACACTGTAAATATTCTGTGCTGTAGCACAGATTTAAAATCACGTAAATAATTGATTTCTGCTGTTTACATTGTCTTCAACTGGACTCATTTGAGCTATTTGAATTTTAACTACTGTTACTGAAAAAAGAATCTCTACTGCAATGCAAACCTTTTATAGGTTATTGCCCATAAGATTAGTGCCTATAGGTTAGTGCCTATTGTCATTTGTTTAAAAGTGGGGGTTGAGCAACTTGGGGACCTGAAAAAATTGCTGTCACAGAATCTGGACACCTGATGGCTTGAATCACACAAGAAAATGAGGTCTAGGAAATGAATATCAAACTAGTATAGGAAGGCAGCACGATCTACAAAACTAGCTGTGTTAGGGAAGCAAGAAATAGCAGATTATGATATTTAAGCACAGACATTCACTGCCTGTTCCTCTGTCATTTTTAAATTATGCTTTTTTTGATAGAGTAGAAAGCTAGATTTACTGAATTAGAAATTAGATTTGAAACTTACAGTCCTTGTAATATTTTCTGAAAATAATGAAGTTCATAAAAAGAAAGACTTTTGAAAATATCTTTTTGTTTTGCTCATTAGTATTTCTCTAGTAACAGCAATAGCAGGTAGAATAGTGACATAGGTACCTAATCTAGTAACCACAAAACTGATAACCAGGATGGATACTTCCTTTGTAAACTCCAAACAGATAGCAGACTGTCTCAAAAACAGACAAACAAAAATCAACCAAGAAAAAATAAACACACCATGATCAAACATCTTCTAGTTCCAGTAGCAGAAGTATATGAACAGATAAAAAAAGTTTGTCCTTTTCATGATGTATTCATCTTCAATAGCTGAGGCAGTGCAGTCTGACAGTTCTTGTATATCTGCATTCCTAAACTAAGGTTTATGAACATCATGAGCAACAAATGCGGTGCTACTGGTGTTTGTCACCATCTGATTTATACATCACCAAAAACTTGATGTAGGAGTGTCATATTATGGTTCTGTACCGTCACATTTAAAAGATATATTTAAAAATAGATATTTTAAAATATTTTGAGTTATTACATTAGATTTCCTCTTAATCGATGAGTCAGTTTTCTGTTTAGAAGAAAAACCTCAGGATATTGCTGTAATATGATAAACTCTTTTGCACAGTCTTAACCTTGAATCTTTGTATTCTTGTATTTTTATACAAAGACCAGCATATGAAGAAATGAGAGGTGCAAACTCATAATTCAGGGTAGCCACAATTGTACTACCTGCTTCTTAGGGCATTTGCTACCTATCTGATATTTTGAAAAGATAGCTCTTTTTAAATGAGTTGCAGAAATGCAAATTAAAATATACTCATATAGTTGTGGTGACACTTTTTCCATTTTATCACACTTTTCAATATTTTGTATTTTTCTTCAAGCATAATTTTGGAGACATTTAAATATGAGAGACTTTAAACTGTCATTTCAGAAAAAGTGTTTTGTTAAAGATCTGGAAGGCCTTAAAGACTCAAAGAGGCAAATGAAAGGAAACAAAACTTTCAAGTTTCATGTCAAATTTTTTTATACAATTTTTATTGAAAGTAATTACAGTACTAAATTATTTACACTGTGTACTAAGGGTAGGAAGCCCTGAAAATGAACGCTGTATAGTCTGTTGCATTGATCTTTAGACACCATTTATCTTTCCATTATTTTATGGCATACATATAGTGATCAGCAATCATCATGAGATTCTGAGTACAATTTCTTTAAAAGCAAGAAAATATGAAAATAGAATAGTCATTTTGTAATGGGAAGAATCTCACTTAATAATTACAGTATATAGTTGTATTTATTATGGAAAAAGGTATTCTTTAAAGAATCTAAGAACTGTATAAGCCACTTATAAGTTACCAAACCTGAGACCTCTTGTATAAAACTGTGCCATCACATCAGCATGTAAGTGCACTCTGCATAAAAAAGGATGGGGATTGATTTAGGCCACACTACGGAGCCAACCCCAGGCTGAGAGTAGCTTTATTCTCTGCTTGTTTTCTCAGCTTTTTATTCATTTGCAATGAGGGAGTGTGGTGCTTTTTTGAAAATGACTCTCTTGATGAGGCCTCTGATTGTAAAGTACTTTCAAACTGGGAACTTCACCACCTTTGTTGCTGAGTGGATAACTTTTCCATTTAAAAATGTGAACCTGCTTTCCACCAACTCCTTTCTTCCTCCTCATTATTGTTCATGTGCATCAGAAGGGAATTTTCCTGCCTGACTGTGTGTGAAGCTAGGAAAAAGGTAACCAAGTTCTTGTGCAATTGCTTAGAAGCAAACTCTTTTAATTGCCAGACAGTACAAATAACAGTTCTCTAAATGCAAGCTGAGGCTTCGTCTAATCCACTTTACCTCTGCAGATCTCCTTATAGGCTTCCTATTCCCAGTTTCCTCCTCTTACAGTACATCTACACTACGCATGTACAAATCAAGCCATGCAGTGAATTTTAGTAACAAAAGTGACTGACTTGATGACAGATGTTCAGAGAGAATTAGTCCCTGGAAATGCTTACATTCCTCAACTCCCCTTTCTCCCCCCACCTAAAAAAAGTGCAGGAATTCATTTTATCAATGAAGACTACAAGCAACTACCCATTATACTTCTGATCTTCTGATCCTTCTGCCCAGAGTGATCTCACACTGACTTTCTAATTCTCTCTCAGAAGTAGACCAGTTGCTTTGCTTACGAACGTGAGTTGTTTTTTCTCATGATGATTTGAAGCATACCTCTCCTATGCACTATGATACACTATGATACACTAACTGTTCTTCTTACTATATACTATGGCTATAGCTGTCAGATCTTCAAATCAATGGTAATTTACTTGTGGAAAAAAAGATAGATACTTAACATTTTAGCAAAAGTTTGGGCAATATTTAGCACTTGAGTGTTAAAGGAAGTGAGAATTCAAATTGTCAGCACTTAGCACTTTCATTCATATTCACTAATCTCAGGAAATTATGTCCTGAGAAACCAGTACATACTTAAAATTGAAACAGGCAGTTTAAAAAAGATTCTGCATGGCATCATATTGTTCAGTATTCAAAGAAGAGAGTGATTATTTTTCTTTTTCACATTAAATTTGTGATTATATGTCTTAATATTTTATTGCTGCTTTGTTTACAGCATCCCAGGACAGAATTTCTCACAACCTATTATAGGAATACACTACCAAACTCTGTCAAATTTGGGTGTGAGGCTATGTAATACATTATAAATTACAGCAGCAGATGTTCTTTTAAAAAGTTGTGGTTTCTTTAAATGATCTAGCTGAGGCAAATCTTTGAATTGTTGTGGTGAGAGACAAAATTGATGACAGGCTGATTTACTGGTGCACTTTTTAACCAGCATTCTGGAGAGTTTAGGAGGTTGTCAGAAAGATGTCAAGGTAGGTAAAGATATTTATTTCAAAAGTTGTTTTATATTACGGACAAATTCATAGGTTTTTTTGAAAATTGAATGGAAAACCAGTGATAGATAAACTTTTCATTTAGCATTATTTTACTTTTTTTTTTTTTTCCCCAAGAAAATAATTTCCAGTAATCTGCTAATTTGTCTCAAAAAAAAAAAAAAAAAAAAAAAAAAAGAGTAACATAAGCATTTATTGATGATCACATTAATTATTTAAGTTTCTTAAGTAATTCTTCATCCCTGAAATATGCTTAAACAACAATAAAGAGTGAGCATGTCTGAAAGAAACGTGTAAATAAAATGTGAAATTCACTTAAGAAATAGCAAACAATATAAAAAACTATATCTAAAACATTTTAAAGACCTATGGAGTGTTAACATGCAGGAAATGTTACTTAAAATATGTTTATAATTATAAAAGAAGTTCTTATCTCAGAAATTGTTGTCACTTAACATGAAATAAGTTACATTGGTAACTTGATTTGTGAATTTTCATAGTAATGTTTCAAATATTATAAACAGGCTGTGCTTCGATAATAATACTGGAGTTGTTAACCTGAAGATCCACTATTATTTTCTGCAAGGAGAAGTTTTAGGCAAAAAAAAGCAGACTGGGAGCTGCCTGAGAATTTTACCCTTGGATGACTCCATGCACTATCTTAGAATGGATGCTTTGGGTTATACCCAAGATCATCTCCCTTGACTTGCTGACCACACATCTTTTGATGCAGCCCAGGATATGGTTGGCTTTCTGGGCTTGATGGGCACATTACTGGCTCATGTTCAGCTTGAAATTTACCTGTACCTCCAAGACTTTTCTGGTAGGGCTGTGCTTAATCTTTTTGGCCCCAAGCTTGAATTGATAGTGGCCTTACTGTGACCCAGGCACAAGACCTTGCACTTGAATTTGTTTAACTTCATGAGATTCACCTGGACTCACCAGTCAAGACACTCTAGGTCTCTCAATGGCAACCTGTCCCTCAGGTGTGTCATCCACATTGCACTGCTTAGTGTGATACACAAACTTGCTAAGGGTGCACTTGATGCCAATGTTGATGTCACTGATGAAGATATTAAAGAGCATTGGTTCCAGAAGTGACTTCTGAAAGACACCATTTGTCATTGATTTCCATTTGGACACTGAACCACTGACCACTACTCTCTGCATACAACACAGCCAGTTCCTCATCCATTGAACAGTCCATTCATCAAATCCATATCTTTCCAATTTGGAGAGTTGTGGGAGACCAATTTGTGATGTTGTGGAAGACCACTCATCAACTGCCTTAATGAAAAGAGAGATAAAATCAGTGGCTCTTTGTCCTCTGTGACAGTTTTGCCATCATAGGAGGCCTCCAGTTAAGTCAGGGTGGACTTGCTCTTGCTGAAGTCATGCTGGTTGTCTTGTATCACATCCCTGTCTTCTATGTGCCCTAACATTGCTTCATGGAGGATCTGTTCCCTGATCCTTCTTGGCACAGAGATGAGACTGACAGATTGGTAGTTCCCTGAGTTATCCTGTCTATCCTTCTTAAAAAGGGGTGCAAGATTGCTTTTTTCCCAGTCACCAGGGACTTTATTTGACTTTTCAAATATTGTGGAGAGTTGATTAGTGACATCAGCCAGTTCCCTCAGGACTTTGGGATGCATCTCACTGGGGCTCGTAGATTTATGTATGTTCAAGTTGTTCTCCCTTTACGTACCTTCTGACCAGTCTGCTTGAGGGTTTTTGGAAGACCAGTTGCCAGTGAAGACTGAGGCAAAAAATTATAGACTACCTCAGCCTTCTCTTTGTTGTTACCAGCCTGTCTGTCTTGCTTACTAAGGGGGTATGCCTTCTTGAACTTTCCTTTTCTGGTTGATGCACCTGTAGAAACCTTTTCTGTTCTTCTTTGTAGCCCTTGCCAAGTCCATTTCCAGTTGGGCTTTTGCCTTCCTGATCCCATCCCTAAATAGCCTAGCTGCATCCCTATATTCCTCCCAGGCTAACTGTCTCTGCTTTCATTGCCTGCGCATTTTCTTCTTGCTCTCCAGTTAGATGACCAGATCCTTGTTCAGCCATGCCAACCTCTTGTCTTCCTTTCCTGACTTCCTCCACCTGGGGATGGAGAGCTGTAAGGAAAAATTCCTTATAGACCTGTCAGTGCTGCTCCTCTCCCTTATTCTTGAGGACAGTTTCCCAGGTTGTTTTTTGTTTGTTTGTTTTGGTTGTTTTTTTTTTTTTTGTGTGTGTGGTTTTTTTTTTCTTGTTGTTGTTTTTTAAAGATAAGATCAGCTTTCCTAGAATTAAGTTCCCTGATTTTACACTTTGTCCCATATCTCTCAGGAGTATGAACTCCACCATTCCATGATCACTACAGCCCAGGCAGCTTCCAATCCTAATATTTCCAATCAGCTCCCTTGCATTGGTGAGCAACAGATCCAGTACTTCATCCCCCATCATCACTTGTTCAGATGTTTAAGTGCAAAGCAGCTCATAGTCATAGTTCTGTCAAGATTAAGAAGTAACTAGCATCTGATGTGCTCGCTGAAATTAGTCTAAGATTAGCATAACTTCAAAAATTAAAAAAAAATCTGAGTTGAAAGTCTTGTCTCTGCATAGTCTGCTTCCAATAAAGAAAGCTACTTTACAGAACTCCTGCACAGAATATGCTAAAATAAAGCTTGGGAAGAGAAGGAAAGTAACAAAAACTTGAACTGCACATTCAGAAGGAAAAAGGATCAGTTTCTATATACCACAAAGAGAAGGTTAAAGTGGGATTTAGGGTTGAATAGGAAGAAGCAAGGAGGAAGATACAACAAAGCAGAGCAGTCCAAACATTAGGCTCTAGGTCTAGAACTGATGTCCAGTTACTCCAGTTCTTCTGTGGTTAAAAAGGAGGCATGGAATTATTACGTTCATATGTGGACCAACCCTGGCTCTCATAAAAAGTTAGTGACTTGACTTCAGATACCAGAAAGATTATAGTTCTAAAAGTATCTACTTCTACATATTAAATTCCAATGTTATTTTAATTTGAAACTTTTCTGAACATGAAATGTTTATTTTCTCGGTTAATTAAACAATAAAATTAAAGATATTATATTTCCCATAGTAATTCAATTAATATTCCTGCATATATGCATTACAGTGCTGTCCTTCATTGGATGATCCTATTCTATTTCTCTGAGAGTAGCTGTATTTTTTTGAGCTAAACTAATTATTTCTCTGTTCTCCACATTCTCACCCACAGACAGGGAAAATAACACGATCTTTCTTCAAGGAACTTTGTGAAGATAAATTCCTTTACTTTTTATATCCTTAAGATGCTCTAATAAACACATCAAAATTCTGAAGAAATCTGTAATACTGAAGCAAACATAAGAGATCACACACTGAATAAGTAGTCGAACACCGAGTAACTAACCATTCATTAGAAGAGGCAGGGACTGTACAGTAGTAGGTAGTAACTAAAGAAACAGTGCATAAATAGTCTGAATTAATAATGATCAAACTGCACTAGTTTTAGCATTACAAAATTTACAACTGCTCTGGAATGGGCTGCCCAGGGAGGCATCATCATCCCTGGAGGTATTCAAGAAATGTTTAGATGTTGTACTAAGGGACATGATTTAGTGGGGAAATACTGGTGGTAGTTGGATGCTTGGACTGGATGATCTTGGAGCTCTTTTCCAAACTTGGTGATTCTATTATTATATTCTATGATTTTAAGTTTGGTTTCATATGTATCTTCTATTTTATAACTTCCAGATGTTGTTCTATAGCTCTTTCTCTGTGTGAGGAACATATATGGCCCACTACACTAAAGCAAATGCTTTGAAATCTTTTTTTTACTTATGTTCACAACATATTCCCTTGAGTAAGGTTAGGACTGTTTCTCTTATTTCGCTTATTTAAAACTACTACTTATGAATATTCCAGAAAGCACAAAAATGAATTTGGCCTCCCATTTTCAACTTTTATTTTATCTATCAGATCACACCTCATTCTGTGTTTGAACCTATTTTAGAGGAGTGAAATGAAGTAATGTGTAAAAGAAAATAAAGCACCAAAAGTTAAAGTACTAATACTAAATAAGGAACTGTCATACAGGAATTGTAAATGCTCCTTGCACATTACAAAGGAAATGATGTAATGCGTGGTTTTCTAGTCCATGTTCTTGCGTACATTTAGTAAATCGAACAGCAAGGAAATGAGAGAGTGAGCAGTGGGCATATTTATCTATATGCCTGCGTCCTATGCTTAAGAACAAAAGACAGTGAAAGGAAAGTACCATTAAGTATGTTTGAAGTGATGCAGCTGGAAGCATAGTAGTGCTCTTTCTAATAATATAACCTTATTCATATAATTATCTTCTTCAGCCTACCCCTACTGCCATGCAGTAGTTACAGTGGCTCTTCAAAGTTTCCATTAAAGCGGAGTTTAAAAAATTAATTTGCTCTTAATTCTACCATTCTGTATTTTATGCTTATATAATGCAGCTTCTTTTGCATCCTTCTGCAATTCACTACAAAGGGAATGTAAATTATGGCAGTGAGAAAGCAAGTTCCATCTTTTATTTCACTTAAAAATAGATCTAACTATTTAGATCTCAGTATACCTTAATTGCATTCATATTATGATTAACTGCAATAATGAGAAGGATTATCAAATATTTTTGTGGGGTGCGTGGTCTGCCATCTATCTCAAAGTGCTCCTGTATGACTGTCTCCTATGCTATGCCGTAAGCTTCACCGAAGCAGAGAATGCACAAACATACCCAGAAGTGGGAGTCAGCTAAGGGTCCACCAGCCCATGCCATCAACCCACTGATTGGAACTACTTCTTGCTACCACTCATTGTTCTTCACATTCCTTTACCACCTGACTCCCCATACTGCACAGCGTTTTCCAGCACTCACCATCTAAATGATGCAAAAGAAAACCTACCATCCAAGTGTTTCATTATATGCATATAATATATGGATATATATACTCCCACATTACCCACAAAGGAGTAGTAGAGCTGTATGCATAACTGAAACATCCAAGATAGAGTGACAGAGCAGAAGGTAGAGATGCAATGTAAAAGTCCAGTCTTCTTGAGAGCAGAAATCAGGTGTAGGCACACACTGAGTAAATCCTTGGCCAGACCCATTCTGAGATCAGAACACTCCTATACATGGCAGAAATCAGTCCAGTGTCTCAGGACAGGACTGAATCCTTCATCTTTTGCCTGGCAGTAAGACTTAGAAGTAGCTTCTTTGTTAACTTTCTGCTGGTCAAACAACTTTAAAATATCAAGTACTGTAGGTAGTCCAGGAACCTCTGTCAGGGCTGTTAAACAATCCAGAAATTTGAAATAATGTCAGCAGTGACTGCAGAGATTGTTTATGCAGTCATACAGGCCTGTTGAATATTTAGGATGAAGATCTAGTGTACCATATACGCAACTTGACATTGCTTAATCTTGTGGATATAAAGTAGAATACAATGAGTGTGCCCAGAATAATTGATATACAGTAACCCTTTGGGATGTAATGGCACAAGATCAAGTGTGTAAATGTGCATAGGACCTAGACATTTTGACCTAACACAAATCATCTGTAAATCACAGAATCAACATTTAAGTCAAACCTGCTTAATCAGTTATTCAATTGTAAGTTCTATGGCAAGTGATATTTTCTAGGATCATTACTTCACTTTGAACATGCCAGGCCATTTCATTTTCACAGACAATATCCATGCATTTAATTAGAACAAGCTTACAATTTATTTATTTTTTTAATTAAATGTTGTCTTCTTAATATGATTGTGCTTTTTGAAACATAATTTTTCTTAAGAAATGCTGTAAGAGAGAAACAGACCAAATGGAGTTTATCAGTGAATGCAGTGTTCCTTAAAGTTTCCCACAATTCAGGTGTAGGGACCTTTTGCATTCTTTTGAGAATCGAGGGATTTCTGTGGGTTTTTGTTTGTTTGTTCTGCTCAGAATAGGTGCAAGAGAGAAAACAAAGAAACCTCTGAAATCTTGGTAGCCACTTTTCAATAATTCAAGTGACCCTTATTGCCCCAGCTATACCTTCTCTACTCTGGATGTCATCCCATAATCAATACACAAAGCCACAAGAGTACATGATAGCCATTGGGGATCAGCTTCTCTAATCATGGCCACACTTAACGAAAAAAATGTTTGTGAGAAAACCAAGGATTTCAAGTCCGAGAGGACAAGAAAAGAGAATCTGATAGGATTCGGCGTCTAAAACAAGTCTTGTATCTTGAGCATCTTCCTAGCCTAGTTTTAGCAATCAGCTTCAAGTAATCAGTAACAGCAGTTTGTAAGTCTACAGTAAAGTAGGATGCTACAGCATGTGTTTGGTTCAGAAACAGTAACTCTGCTTCAGCTGGGTTTTAAATGTCTTCCTAGCCTCTACATAATCCTAGCTGCAGGCTTTGTTGAACCAACTGGTGTTTATTTTGAAACTGACATCTTAATTCCAGTAGTCTGACTGCTTGCTGTAGGTCATTATCTCCCCAGCAATGTGCTGACCACTATGCAAATAGTTGGAAAGGGTAAAGAACCTTTAAATGATACTTGAAAGTCATGCAGTTTTGTTTGAATTACTGTGAAAGTTGTATTCGTGTTTCTGTTTTCCACTCTACTCATCAGTTGTTTGTAACTAAGCTAGAAAAGATTCTCTCCTGGCTGCAGCCCAGCAGATTGGTGCTCAGCTTGAGAGGAACAGTATTATTTAACTTTGAAAATATTTATTGATTCATGTTTTAATTAGCAGTAAAAAGCATTTTGTTTATTTTCAGAACATTTTCCCCCTCACATTTAAGGGCAGATTCTACTCGTTTTGTGTTTCACTTGCATAAAGGTGACATTTTCATAGATGCTTGCTTGGCACAAGGCAGAATCATGTACTTGGTATCCTGCCCTTGCTTTTTGGAAGATCCAGAATTGGCAGCTATGGTTATGCGTAGGGGGTTTTTGCTCTCTCTACAATTTGCTACCCAGATCAAATATGGAAATTTTTAACCCATATTTTGTGGTTTTATTACATTTTTGCATTTGTAGGTGTTTTTCCTGTAATATGCTTTGTTCTGACATTTAAACACAGAACAGATATGTTTTAAATGCTTATGCTTAAAATACCATTCATCGTGTTTCTAAGTTTGCACAGTACATTCTAATGAATAGTTAACATTTTGATTCCCAAAATAATCTCTGCAGAGAACCATTTAACGGAGAAGCCAGGAAAATGGTGGCAAGTAAATCCAGGATTAAATGATTTACACGCTGATCCAAAATCATGCATCTTGTCTATCTCAGGAACATTTGGGTTAGGAACTTTTAACAATGCCACTAGTGTTAGCGGTTCTCGCAATGAATACCAAGTACTGGTAGAAAGGATTAATTATTATCATAACAGTCCTGAAAGTTAAAGCAATGTTATTTTATAACACAAATAAATCAAGCATCCAACACTGCCTCTAAAACAGTAGAACCGAGCAAAGTATTCCTAAAGAATGATTAATTTGTTTTCGACAACAGCAAAAAATCTGTTTTCTAATCTTCAATTGATTTAGAAGAATACAATGACATTTTCAAAGTCGTGAAATTTCATTATTCGTGATGTGGTTATTTCCAGAAATATGAAAGATATGTCCTTTCATACTCATATTTCCACTTGTGAATTTTAAAAAATCACAATGAAGTGCATGGACAGTGACTGCTAGAAAGTTTTTGCAAATTGCAATCATGGTTATCAGCTTAATTTTTTTTAACCATACTTAATGTACTGGGAACTGATGTTTATACAAGTAAAGACGTGTGCTCTGCCTGTAACAAGTCTAAGCACTCCCAAAAAAGTTCAGGTGATTTGTGTTGCGTTGCTACAAAAGGAAAGTAAAGGACAGCACAGGCCTTGCCTGAACAACTGTTTCCAGAGTGGCTGTTAGGAGATTTGTGCACTGCTCACAGGGTGTCTGCAGAAATCTTAGAACTCTGGCTATGTCCAGTTACTGGAGGTGATTGCCTCAGTGGCAGTGATGCCAGTAGGGTTGGGATGCCCTCTGCCATCACTGCAACTTACTACATGACAATGCACAGCAAAACCCAGGGTGATTAATGCAAGTCTGCATAGCTCCTATACCCATAATTTTCCATTAATAACTTTTAACTACTGTAATTCATCACAGACTGTAGTGTTTTGGTAAAAATAAAATAAAATAAAATTGTGAATTTGTGATTTGCCTTATGTATATATTAGTCTCACTTTGACCCACTGAATGAGAAGCCCTCTAGAACAAGTCAGCCCACTCAAAATTCTTTCAATTCTTTCAAAAGTTCAATAGGATAGTAACTCCTATTAAGACTCACTTGCTTATCTCACCATTCAACCTCAGATGTTTCTAGCATTCTGCCAGTACCTTTGTCTAGCAGAGAGGTTCCAAAACTGCCATTCAAAGTGTTTCTTTTCCCACAGATGGGTTCAGATATATTATCCATAGCATCACCAATCTTTGTCAGCCAATCTGTCAGCTATGAAGTCATAAATTACAGCATCCAAAAATTCTTTCTGTTCATACTTTTTCACTATTATTTTAAAAAATATTTTAAAATATTTATTTCAAGGAATATAAATGAAAATCTGAATTCATCATTTCTTACAGTGAAATCCTATTCTCCCATAATTATCTAATGGTGGTGATGAAGAGGCATAACCAGGGAGATTAAAGTCTTACTTGAAAAAAATACTGCCACTTGTGAGAGTTAATTTCATTTAAGAAAAGACTTCAGATGTGAGGGAGAGTTGTTTCATTTCTTTGGAAGTTTTTCAGTTGTGCTGTATGATTCCATACTGTTAAACAGCTAATAAAAACATACAGAGGAAAAGATGTTAACCTGCAAGCCTATACAGGCACTGTTTCCATTTGTCTTTATTCTGTTACTGCTACCTTTTCTGGAAAGAATCTTCAAGCTCACTCAGACTAACATGCCAGCACCACAAAGACAAGCATTATGTATGTTTATCAAGCTCTTAAAACCAGACAAGCATGTTCTGTCTGTTGTTCTCACATGGTCGTGAGTTGTCTGAAGCTCTCTGGAGCATCTATGTGAACTATTTCTGCATAACCCTGGCAATCTCTATTGTTTCCTTTAAGGTCCACTCCACTCATCCCAGTTGCTCTTCCCTTCTCTGGTTTCAGTACAAGTTTAACTTCAGTGATTATGGATAATCACTACATACTACATACAGTAGTAAAATAATCACACTAGGTTCTTGTGCAATGGTGTTAGAAATTGCATGGTTCTCCTGGAAATACTTTGATAAATTCAAGGTTCAAAAGTTGAAGATCACATTTGCTTACTTCAATAATTCTTCACAAAGAACAAGAATCAATTCAACCTAGCAAGTTATTATTTTTATTATTATTATTCATGCCATTATTTTGAGATAATGATTTTTCATCTACCTTTCATTGCCTTTCTTTATTTTCACTCCTATGTAACTGAATGCATAGGTGTGCAATATTTTAACTCATTTTCTGTCACTGGAAAATTTCGAAACCAAACTTATTTTTCCAGCAGTTATTAATGAAACCACTTAGTAACATCAAATCCTAAACAAGTCCTAGACAAAAGTGGCAATCACTTAATTTAACAGTTCATTTTCAGTGCTGCTCATTCTTTCTTTTAGGAACCTTGCAATCTTTTACTTGTTTTCCTGCTTCTCTAGTTAAGATAACCAGCTAAGATAATCCAAGCTGGTTATGGTAATCTACTACATTTTTACATGAGAATGAGTGTGATGATTGCTTTGCACAAATGCAGTGGCTTGTAGAAAGTCAGCACTGTTCTGATGTCCTGCCAATTATGATTCTACTGATGAGACCTTGATCCTTAATTCTTTCTTTCTTGCTTGCTTGCTTGCTTGCTTGCTTTTCTTCCTTAGTTTTTTTTTTTCTCTCTCTCTCTCTTCCTTTCTTTCCTCCTTTTTTCTTTCTTTTTCTTTTTTCATCTCATTCTGTTTTCTCTTTTTTTTCCCCACTCTTTCTGTATCCCAGATTTACATTCATTTTTCTCAATTCATTCTTCCTTTTTCTATTTCCATTTGTGTTCCAAGCAAAACTTTACCGTTACTTTCTGAACCACACAGCCTACCTTCTTTGGACACTTCCACTGTGGTTGTTCTGTTCTTGCATAGCTTCTCTCAAATCAAAAGTTTATTCATGTCACAGACATCTCAGAGAAACAACTTTTTGGTGAAGTTTCCATTCTTATATTGGTGACACTTTAATTTTGTTTATGATGTGATGATATCTCTGCTGACTGTCTGTATTTAAGGTCCTTTAACAATCTGCTTAGCTCCTCTTGGTAAAATATTCTAAAACTATGACAACTTTATTAATTTCAACCCAATATATGAAAAATCACAAATGTTACAAAAATATCTGAAAAAAAAAAAAATCTGCATTTCTTAAGTTTGTAAATCTTCAGCCACTGAGATTTACAACATGAAGAAGAAAAACTACCAACTGAAAAGTTTTCAGCATGTAAATAGAGATCAGCAATGCTTACATGTATAGGCACATATGTATATATATATCCATATAAACCTATGATATTCTTAAACTAGTCACTCCGAAAAATTTATAATGCGTATTCCCCAGGAGGTGTCACATAACATTCAGAGAACTAGAGAGGAGACTATATGAGATAATATACAATTCACGTCTCTGGAACTTTTTGTGGGCAAAAAAAAGAAGAGCAAATCTGTCACGTCTTTTTCTATTTAATTTATTTTTATGTTGAAAATGGTTACAGTACTAAGAACCTAGTCTCTATAAGAGTACTTTGAATATGCATAAATTAAATATAGTCCAAGTAAAATAGTTATCAGTTAGTGTATGTTTATCAAGATCTCAGTTAAGAAACTGTGTCTATTATTTTCTTTTTTCAGTAATGCAACTGTGGCAGTCAGTGAATTAGGACATTTTATACATTACAGGAGGTATTTGTAATTCAGGATTCTAATTTAAATACAACACCGCAGATTATCTGGTCTGTAGATATCCCGGCGGCAACATCCAAGATTTCCTTTTGTTAAATGAAACAGCAGCTGAAAAGTCCTGAACCTGCTTCCTGAACCAATGCGTTGTCAACACTAACCCCTTATTCTCAGTCGTATTTCATGCAGTGGTTTATCAGGGTGGATCTCCTGAGCTTGAAAGCATTTAATGCATTAACTCTGAACTCAATCACAGAGAAATACAGATAAATTGCAATCTGAAGTTTTCATGTGTTTTGTTTTCAATAATTTTGCATTTCTGTTACACAGTCTATATATTTATTGTGGATTCGTTTGACTTTGAATGATCTGGTTAATACTAATAAAATAATTTTAATTCATGCAGAACATTTGGAGGATTCACACTGAAGGGATGAAAGTGGGAACTCAAAACGTCACATGATGGCGTTTGACTACTGCAGCAGAATTGTACGGAAGGGTGTAACAAATGGAAGGTGTGGGAAAATTTTCACCTTCAACTGGACTACAGTGTGTAAACTTTGTCTTAAATATGGATATGAAAACTGTACTCTGCAATAAACAAAACATAAGCTTCTCCAAAGAGAAAATTAACGTGGAAAATAAAAACCATATGATATAACCATGTGTCAAAATAATAATAATAATTTAAAAAGGATTTCTGCCTTAAATATATTATTACCTACACCTCTGATTACTTTGGAAAATAAAGCCAAATGTTAAAGCTATGTTCACCAATCTGAAACTTTAAATCGACAGTTTCTACTCCAGTATTTGATAAGACCTACCTACACTCACATGAGACCATTTGCATTTAAACAGAAATTTAGGTCATTTCTGTTAATTTGGATAGTGTTTTTCACCCCACATTTTCCATCTGTTTAACTCCCTTACTAAAAAGTAAAACTTAGAATTGCCTGTTTTTGGATCTGACTACCTCAGTATTTGATTATTACCACCAAGCCTAGAGTTCATTTTGTAAGATTTCCTATTTAACACATATCCTTGCAGGATTTCTGTCACAGTTCATGCAGTTCATGCTGACAAGGTCTCTGCTCAGGGGGAAACTTAACCAAAAAGACATTCTCCTTGATTTAAAATAAAAAACAAAATAATAATAATAATAATAATAATAATAATAAAGACTTCTTAAAGATGTTATTTTGTCTTGAATTCTGGCTGTACATGAAGTACAGAAATTCACAGATGTTAAAAAAAAATTAAAAAATTGTTGAATATTCTGAACTTAGCTCTACACTTTACAGCTCTAACATCAGCTTTTACTGCCTGATTGCTAACCATCTCTACAAAGCCTTTATTTAATTGGAATATTTATTATAATGTTCATCAAAAGACAACTATTTAATAATATCAATTAGCATGACTTCGAGCACAAAAGATGAAACTATCTTAAAAAAGTACTTTTATTCACATGCTGGTCATATAAATAACTGGTTCCTTTACCAACTATACAATAAATATTTATTTATGAAATTCAGAAGGAAAGAAAACAGTGTTTACTTTTTTCTCTCTCTCTTTTTTTTTTTTTTTCTTTTCCAGTTGCATTTTATTTCCCTAATATTGTGTGAAAATCCATACTGCCTGAAATATACAATTACTCCTAGAGAAGCCATAAAATATATTGCTCATGTCTCTCTCCTGGTAAGTAAAATCTTAATGTAAATCAAATTTACCCTTTAATAAGTGGTGATTTAGTTTTCATATCAATATAGCGTAATTCTTTGCATTCCCACAGTGTATGCAGAAATATGTCTTGAGTTAGTCCATAAATGCCCTCTGGTGACTGTCTCCATAAATGCAAGCAATTTTTCTCTGACATAACTATTTTCAATATCCAATACATAGTTCAGCCAAATGATGCTGAAGTCATAATTGAAAAGAATGAGACAACAATTTTAGAGATCAAACCACTATGATTAGTGAGATTCTTTTAAGAATAGTGTCTATATTTTTCTTCTCAGTCCCAAAGATCTAGGGGCAGCAGTGTCATCTCTGAGCTTATCCAACTATTAGTTCACAAGGCCTTAACATTCTAAGACATAGTCTATAATAGGTATATTAAATTATTTCAATTTACCTTAAGAACCATTTAAAATATAGACCAGGCCAACAGATCAAAGGGAAAGCAATGCTGATACTTTTAGAAAAAAAATGATCTAAACCAACCAACCAACAAAACAGCAATGAAGAAAACCAAACAGAAAACATTGTGGAATTTATACAAACATTAGACTGGTAAATTGAACAGAAATTGAGTTCCTTAAAATTTTAGATTAAATAAAAAAGGTTTCATGTGATTGAAGTCTATTAGTTATTTCACTTACAAATTTCAGTGCATATGATAAATAATTGCTCTTGAGGTTGTGACAAACTTACTGCACTCCTCTCCTTTCATCACCTGTGCACAGCAAACAGTTAAGTTACAGTTTGTTCATATGGACATGTTCAGATGTCCTGTACTGTATTTTAGAAATTGAAAATAAAATAACTTGAAAAAGTCATTAGAAAAGTCAGTAGGATAGAAAACTCTCCAGCTTGTAAGTATGTACTTCACTTCATCTGTATTGCTCACACAATTCAAATTTTTCCTTAGAATGGTTCCTCTAGTTTAAATCATGTTCTAGTCTGCTTCAGCAGCATTTCTGAAGGAGGATCAAGAATAGCCGTCCTGGTTTAAAACGTATGAAGCTGTATGGAATGATGACAATAGTTCAGAACTGCAAGTTTTAAAGAAAACTATGAATCTTGGGACTTGAAAAGGTAAGGGTAGCAAAATAAGTTATTACCCACTGAAATGAACATGATAACCTAATAACAAAGAATGTAATCCACCACCTTAGTTCTCACAAGCCAGTGGGATGTTCAGCAGAAATTGTATCAGGCTGATAAATGTGTTTCATGATCACATTAGAAATAGTCTAACCAAACACTGCATGCACTAATACAAAATAAATTATTCTGTAAGGATAACTTTGTCCTCATAGAATACTTTCTCCTGGAAATATGAAGGATTTAATTGAAAACATTGTAAAAGGCTTTAATTTAACTGAGAGTGAAATAAGATTGCCTGAGCGCATCCAGAAACATTTCAGCAATTATTTGAGGAAAGGATTTTGTAACAATGTTTTTGATCCAAAATTTCTGTATTGAAATATAATCTCAAATTTGTGCTAGCCTTTATTTACAATAACACAAGCTACAGTGATAGAATAAATACATAAATATACACAAAAATAAATTCCATTTGAGGAATCTATCCAAAACCAAAAAAGTATTGTTTTTCTGTGAGTTCATGAAAAAATGCCTATCTTCTAAAATGCTCTGATAATTTATCTATTGAATAAGAGCTTGCAACATTCATTCTGAGAACTGATTTGGTTTGCTTCATTATCTCAAATGCATCATTAAACAGTGAAAATCATGTCTTAATAAAGACATTCTGGTTGTGTCAACAACTTAAGAAAAAAAAGAGTTTGATTTTTGCTGTGTGACAGTATGCCAAATCATCAGGTTTCCTAGCATTACAAGATTTACTATACTCAAAGTGCTCTGGAAACAAAATACAGCCAAACTTTACTTTACCAAACATAAGCAGTGCCATGGCAGAGAACAAATGAAGGCACTGGTTCCAGCAACACCACTCCAAATAAATGAATCAACAAGAAAGTAAATAAATGAGAGAACAGATAAATTACTGTAATTACAAGTGATAGCATAGAGAGTTTATGTTCACTTTTATTCTTTTAGAAGTTAGCTAAATTATCAGAAGGACTCAATAGAAAGAAACTGCACTAGCATTTTAGGAGCCCCATTTTAGGAGAAATAAGATGTCTGTGGTAACTATGATAGAAAAAACAATTACTTTCTTTAGGAGTTTGTATACTATATAATGTCTGTGGCCTAGGAGCTGGGACAGTTTCAGTGGTTGTGGAGGAAATAATTGCAATAGGCCAGTAGGTGTGTAGGTGAAACTGATCTCCGTATATTCCAAATTCACATAGAATTCATTTTGGTAGACAGAAGTTCTATGAGTACCATCTTCACCTTCCTCTAGTTTCTCACTGCTTAGCCAAGTGATCCTGAAACAGATTAATAATATTGTTTATTGTAGAGCAGGTGGATTGAAATGTTTCATGGAGACTGTAGTCCCTGGAAATGGTAAATAGTTTTCTTTTCACACAGAGTATATTTTTGGTGTTGCTGGTGGCATTGTTACAGACAAAGGAACCCTGCCCAGTATGAATACCATACTTTTATCAAGATGAATCTGGAATGATTCCTAGGTTATACATCTGCTTGCTCCATCTAATTTACATATCAGAAAATATGCTGACCAGGGGATACGGAGAGTAATTATATGTATTACAATTTGTTAGGCTACTATTTCTACAACTGCCAAAGATTCATCACCACCACCCCCTAAATCTAAACAAGCTTCTGGTTAGCTGGCTGTCAGAAGCGAGTTAAAATGCCTATGTGCCAGATATGACTAGCTGTACTGTGTTTACACGCTATCATGGACATATTGCAACACTTGCCACAGGCTACACATTTTGCCACTGACTAGAGGACAATTAAAATTTGAACATTCTAACATTATACGTAAGTCGCTCTAAAAGTAAAGCCTCCTATTTATTTCCATGGAAACTACAACAGACACCAAGAGCACAATAACACTGTGTGATAGAGCAAATTCTCAGCTGCAAAACACTATTTTTCAACAGTCACTACCATTAGCTATGCATATTTGCCAGCAATGAACAAGAGCCAGCATGTTATGCACGTAAAAATCTGCACCAGTGGAAATGACCCACTGTCGTTGTTGCCACTGCAGAAACACACCACCCACCGCTTCACTCTGCTCACATCCACTCTTTGGCTTCCATGAATGTTCAACAAGCATCAATGAATGGCTCTGGGTGCCATTTTTGCCACATGGAGGTATTCAGTTCCATGTCTCTGCTTGGTATGCACTTCGTGTCAGGCGCCATTTTGTCAGACTGCCTCTCTGCTGCCATCTGTCACTCAACAACAACATGTAATGGGATATCGGTGGGAATGCCACCATCATCTGCCTCTTATGTCTTGGGGCAACAGAATTAAATAAGAGGCTTTACTCTTTATGCTGTCCTTGTGCATTCTATTAGATACTTTTTTCATTTCATGGCAATTTCTCTTTAACACTTGTCATTATACATTCATCTTGTGTATGAGCTCTGGATGAAAGCAGTGTTAGAGGTATATTGAAAATAAATGACTTACCTTAAGGGTCAGAGACTATTACAATTGTCTCTATAGATGGTGCTCCTGTACAGCCTGACATGCAGCAGCAGCGTCAAGACAGTAAAATGCCACTGTGTTTGTTGGTACTGGAACTTACATGTGTAGTGGCTTATCACAGTAAAGTCAGCACTGGAGCAGCTATGTAATTTTTGCAACTGTGAATGTGATTTGATATACATTGAACAATGAAGGAAATACTTACTGTTTTAGTAAAATGGCTGGTATGTTTGTTTTCAGGGGTCTGAATTTTACCTACTGATTTGCATCCATCAGTATTAAAGTCAATTAGTAGAAACTAACAAGGTTTAGAGTGTTTCCCAGAAGAACATGATACAAATCTTGATTCTTGTTTGCTCATCCTGCTCCATCAGGAATGATGAAACATTAGACTGGGTCTTCTATACACACATATGATAAATATATAATAATGTGTCAAATCCACAGTGTTTAGCCAAAAGTTGGGAAAAGAAACTCATAGGAAACACTTGGTCTTAAGTAAGTGAATGCACTGCTCAGCAGTGAATAGATTTAAGAGGCAGCTGGTCAATGTGAAGTGGAGAGTTGAACACATTGATGCATCTAGTTAAACATGCATCTTTATATAAAATTCTAATTGGAATTTGCACTGTATTCCATACTTGGTCAAAATTCTGTTGCTTCTAGCTAAATGAGAAACGTAAAACTAGACATTCTCTTGCTTAGATTTTCAAAAGTGTCCAGACGGAGCCAATTGATTATTTTTTAATGGAGATCCACTAGATAACTTTAACATCAGCAGCTCAGCAGAACGCAGCACTCCACCTACTTACTTGGCCAGGTGTTGCACGTTGGCTTAAGAGCAGTAAGACATAAAATTGTCCTTACATTACTTTTGAAGAACTGAAGAAATTGTAAGAAATGTGGGATATCTAATAGAAATGCAAGTGAATGTTTATGTCCATGTAATTGTAAAGATCAGGTTTACCTCAGTTCAGGTGAGTATACCATTTGGTTTCATAAAACCATACTAAGACTTCCTTGCCTGTTGAACATGCATGTTGAATAGCTTTGGAATACAGAATTTCTCAAGGTTTTTGTTAATACTGGCACTTAAATTTAGGTCTCAGCATTCAGTAGTTATTGGAAAAAAACACAAATCCAACAGCCTTTATTTCAGAAACAGTTATATAAAACCGTGAAGTTAGTAGCTTTGTCTTGTACAAAGTGGAAAAATGTCTCATAACTATGAATCCGTGTGAAACAGTAGCCAGTATTCAAACATTTCATTCATCTGATTTGGGCTATCATTTGATTCAACTGAACATAATGACCTTTAGATGAAAGGCTTATGTTTGTGATTTATTATTATATATTCTGTTTCAAATCATACTTAATCAAATAAATTTTCCAGGAGTTGTGAAATACACGCAAGCACCTGAAGAGACACAACACTGTCTGATACTGAAAAAATGCTTTAACTTCTTAGGCCAAAATAAAAACAGGCTAAACAAGGTCCCTTCCAACTCGCACGATACTATGATACTATGATATGATGATAAACAACAAATCCTTTTAAACTGACTACAATAGTTGTTCTGAAATTAATATCAAACAGTCAGTCACTCAAAGTTTTCCAAAATTTCAGAGTCCTAAGGCATCAGAAATTGAGATTGCATTATACAGCACGTAAAGACTCCTTTGTATATTCTGTATGTCACTCTCTTTTTCTCTTATTTCATTTTTTTTTCTTTATCTTGTTCCTTTACTTACAGAAAGACATTGTGGATCTGATCCTCCTGTCACTTACTTTAGTGATGTGATATGACTGATTATAATATGAAAGAAAATCTAGTGACTCAATACAGTCTCTGGATCAAATGTAGACATACAGCTCCCAAAAGAATCCTGTAATTGTCTCCTTTTTGTTTTTCTATATTAAATACATTATTTAAAAATATAAAATATTCAGTTTTGCCATGTGATCTTAGTATGACATCCAGGTCACTGTGAGATTTCAGATTTGAAAGTAAGAAAATTAAGACTTAAATTTCTCCAGCCAAAATGACTTTGAATTTCACTTAACCAAGTTGTGGATGTGAACAGAACTCTATAAATTAAAAAAGCTACCGGTAATGCAGTGCTGTGATTATAGTACTACATCTAATGATCTTTTATGTATTCTATTAGTAGTTTCCATTTATAGCTTTTTTATAAGGAGAGATTACCAAATGTACTACCTACATTATTTGAGATCCATCCAGTACAAGTAACTGCATTAATTAATCTTTGAATTGCACTGTATTAAGCTAAAAATATTATCATCTGAGTTAGAAAAGGAACTCGGTTTTACAGGTGTCAAATTTTAATAGCTAAAGTGCCTAGAGTTAAAAGAGGTCTTTTTGCAGACTTTAGAGATTTATTTTTATTCTTCAATAAATAGAACAGAAAATAAATTAATAAAAACATTAAGTAGCTGCAAAATCATATAAAATATTTCAGTGTTATTTTCTGTGACCTAATCTGTTCTGTGACTGTATTCCAGAAGAAATTTATTATGCATTACTTTTAAGTATTTTTTCATTTTAATTTTTCTTTATAGAAGTTGTTTAATTTAATGAAATTTAATTTAATGAATATGATTCCCAAGTTACATCTGGAAAATCTAAAACTGTATTTAAGTAAACCATAAAAAAAAAAAAACAAAAAAAAACAAAACCCAAACCAAAGAACCCACCACCATTACAGATTTGTTAAGTATGGTCCCAGCACATCTTTAGAAAGATTCCTTTCATTTTGAGAGAGTAAGTTGGTCCACTGTCCATACTATAATATCAGATCAAATTGTACTAAATCTTTACAGGATATGCACATTAGTGCAAATAACTGAAGAGTTATAAGCACTGCTGATGACTTACTAAATATTTGTTTAGGATGTGTGCAAAAGAGAGTAGTTGTTCTAGAATAATATTTTTCATGAGAGTGTAATGAAATGTTTATTTTGATGTGCCTTGCAGATTTATATTTGTTGTTAAGACATGCATTTACAGCTTCAGATTGTCCTAAGAACACTCTGCATTCTGCAGGTGCAGATTTTAGTGCCTTCCCTACTTCTCTGCTTTTTTTCCTTATCAAGTCTTTGCATCACCTTTATTCATATTAGGTATCACTTCTGTCTAAAGCATATAATGCACATTTGTTTATAAATATGTACCTTGTTCAGTTTCTTCAATGAATGAAATTGAAGATATGAACACTTCAGAGAACAGAGCACTTGAATTCCAGTGTTTTAATAGGGTTAAAGTACTAAGAAACATCTGGAAGAACAGATAAAAAAAGAGGTAAATGTTTAGCTTTGTTATGAGTAACACACTAACATACGATTAGGTTGTAATGGTTGTAATTTAACAGAACTGTTGTATGAAATATTTTGTTTAGCATTCATTAAAAACTGCTAATGTACTTGTGGTTTTTCGTGGACTATATTTTTATGCATATCATTAGTGGAATACAAATATGCAAAAAAGAAAACAGTTTGGTGTTAAAATGTGAAAAGAAATTTTACACCAATCTTATTTTTAATTTGTATGGGAACTATTTTACCACAAATTCCATATTTTAATAATACTATCCCAACTCTATTTTTTAAACTCATTTTGTCACTGTTTTGTAACAGAAACACTGTAAATATTATAGATGTGGTAAACTATTATACTTGTTTTCTTATAAATGAAATGATCTGTGCCAACACTGACAAAATGAATTAATGTGTTACTAAGGCAACAGTCACATTATATGCTTTCTCTTTCACAGTATGCGGTAGAGCATATGGTTTACTCTTAATGGAACACTAGCTTCTCATTAACATACCAGTAGCAATGTCAGAACTTACAAACCAGCATAACAGGGAAATGGAAAAAACTTATAAATTAGACCCTTTCAGTATTATTGACTAGGAAATGACTGATGTTGTAAGGTACAATATTTAGCTAATACAATGCCCTTTTCTGCACCTTTTTATCTCCCCCTTCCCTGAAAAATAATTTTAAAAGCCTCCAAATTTTCATCTAATAAATACAAATACTGAGATACTTTTCTCTTTCTTCTTCTGATTGACATTCTTATCATTTAAAAAATCAACAAACAAACACGTTTCAGTATTTGTGTTTTACATAAACTTCCTTTTCTTTGGAAGCTATTAACACAAACTACATTACTGGAAATAAGTAATTCTCATTTCTGTAAAGGAACCATGCCTTCAGAGTACGAATAAGAGTTGTAAAACAAACCACATGGTTTTCTCAGCCCTTCAGGATTATGTGAAATAATTGAATACGCCAAACTGTTGGATAATCCTGAGAGGAAAGATAACTCATCAGAACCTTATTGCAGTTTTTTGGTGTTGGCAGCCATGTTAAATTTTCCCCATCTGCAAAAGTTACAACTTATTTATGCCCACTAACGTGTTTTCTTCTTTTGCTTAGTATCTCCTAGTTTAGAAGTACCTGTAGCAGGACATTAGTATGTCAACACCTTTTCTTTCCCCTGAAACTGAAAAATAACAGCATAATGATGAGAAAATAAGCAAATATGCCACATTTCCTCCACTTCTGTACTCTTATCTCTAAATTTCAACAGTGATATCACCAGATGAGCCGGTTGTAAGTGCTTATCTGGTATCCAAGTCTTCACTCTGGTAAATCGGAGTTCCTTAGGAACAGAAATCTGGAGCTGAAATTCTGACCATTTCTTGTGATGAGTCTCCAGTCCCTGACTATGTCACAAAACCCATTTTTAGTCTCATGGAAAGGAAAAGAAAGTGATACAGCTGCTGAGTTTTACTGGCAGTGAAATTCTCATTTCAGAAAAAGCTTCATGTGATCCAGCTAAATTATACACTGTAACACTACAGAGCATAGAGAAAATCACCACAATCTGGTATTTTATGTATAAACTATGTATCAAAAGGTGGTTTGAGAAAGTAATATCATTATGCAATGATAAGGACATGAGAAAATGTGGATTAAAAATCTATGTGTCATTAAACATACAAACAAATTTTCAGACTTGGACATTACAGGTAGTGCAAGGCAAAATATTTGCTCAGCTTCATCTGCTGAGACTTTTTTAACCTGTCTTCACTAATGTTTTGTTCTGCCCTCTCTTCCATTTTCATTCCTTCCTTTTACTTTTTTATTCTGCAACATGTTCTTCCATGGCTCTCATCACAGTTCATGAGATTCCTACAACTGCCAATTAAGAACTGTGCATTAAGACTTAATCCAAATCCATCTCTGCTCCTGAGGGTTTTAGCAAATAGTAACGATATCCAACACAGGCTTAGGGCAGAGTGAGTTAGCAGTGTTTCCTACAAAGGCTCCAAAGAAAAAAAGCAAAAAAACTGTTTACAGACAGGTGTGTGTGCCTGTGTGTATAAAAAACACAGTAAAGCATACTTCATTTGGGGAATCCTGTTCTTTCATTGAGAGGAAGTCTCAACAAAAAAGTGTAATCATGAAACTTAGCTTAGCTTCTCCTTGTTTTTTTTTAACTGCATTGTGTATCTGCACCTGACTGAACCCTTATCTCACCTCATCAAGGATACATAAGCTGAGTATCAGTTTAACTTCAAGAATACAAACTGTTACTGCAATTAGTCCTATACTACTAATTCAGCAATGTTTTTTGTCCTGTACATGTATTTTAATGACTGCAGGTAGCTTATCTGTAGAATGCAGGGTAAAAAGGAGGATGCACTGAAAACTCCTTTGACTTCATGAAATAGAAAGATAATTGCCCTAAGCACAAATTGTAGGTACTTTTCAATACAATAGATGGTAATAAGTATATCTGAATGATGTTCTTCATTCAAAGAGATAATTAAAATGTATGTCTATCTGACCCCAATTTATGACAGTTTTACATAGCTAGGATGCTACTACTATCTTTTTGTTTAGACATAGGAACAATATGTTGTATTAGCAATAACATTTAAAACAATTGCTGAAGCAAGCATTTGACTCAAACCAGAGTTACAACACTGCTCTAGTTCTGTTGAAGCTCATGAAATGTAACAATCATTGATTTTTCCAGGAAAAGCATAATTTCAGTGAATTTCCATTGATGTTAAACTTTAAGACTAAGTCTAGGCTTCCTGCAATTCTAGATACCTTCTTCAAGAGAGAAAAGAAATTAGAGAGCTAAGGAAGTAAGCATGCTTATCATCTGATCAGTTCATTGATGACATAAGTGCTTCACACTTTTTAAAAGCCAGAAGCTGTCTTATACACCTGCACAGAGGTCTCATCAATTTTATCTAAGCAAAGCCATTTCTTTTAAGCTCGTCCATGGAAAAAAAGTGGCAACTGTTACAGGGAGGGGAAAGAGAAAGATGTGCTGCAAGCCTTTATCTTGATCTGGTTGTTTGTTTTTCATTGATGTAACTAATGAAACAAAGAGGATTTAATCGTGGCAAACAGAAGCCTATTGCAACCCAGAGGGATCTCATTTTCTCTCTTACAAGTCTCTTTCGTTTCAGGTTGCAACATCTTTTCAGCCTACCTACAAGACTGGGTTTCTTACCTGGGGCTTAAACTTGTGAGGCATGAAACTCTTCTGTTGTTTTGACAGGTGCTCTTTGCTACACATCTGCCTAGTATTCGTGGTGCTAATACACAGAACAAACTTCAGATATGCTAATGACTGTAGTTACCAAGCTTCTGTCTTTAATGAGTTTTATTAGCTTCCTTCACTTACAGTTCTTTGGATAAAGTGCTAAAAACACATTATGCCAACAGAAGAGTGAGAAAGTTAGTTGCCTGTTACGTGTGTCATGAACATGGATTTCTCACGTTTCTATAAAATCTCTAGAGTAATGGGAATGCCATAAACTAGTATACAGGAAACAGACCATAACCTCTTGTATAGCATAAATGCATGTAAGGAATTTCAAAGATAATGTACAGAGATATTTGAAATAGGCCTGTAACTCTATAGCATCCTACCTCCTGCAGAAAGACACATACTTTTTTTTTTTTTTTTTTTTTTTTTTTTTTTTCCCATCCATCTGCCCTGAGCCTAACATATTATTTTCAGATTTTAATACATTTACCTTGCCTTGCCTTGCCTTCCTTTCTCTCTTTTTACCTTAGAGGCCTCACCGTCACTGAGACAAATGTAAGGTATGCCCAAGATACAATGTAATGACCATATATATTTCTATTTTGACAAATTATTTGGAGGTGATGGTTAATTTGTTTTATGTCCTCTTGTGGTTTAGATGGAACTTAAAGGCTACGGGAAGAGGGAATTTTAAGAAATGGTAGGGAAAAAAAGAACAGAGAGTTCACTGATTTGTTCCAGTTAGTGGATGGAAGTTAAATACAAGTTTCAGTGTGGCAAAATCATTAGCAAATGATAATTCTATTAAAATTTATTTTGTTCTCGTTAATTCAGTTCATTTTTACAGTGGCTTGACTGATTTATTCCATACTTGTCTTCATACTTTGCAAATAAAGAAATCACAGCTGTGGAATCATGTGAAAACAAGAACACGTAACTTCTTTTGGAGCTATTCAGCTTTCAGTGTATCTGAAGTGAGTATGAGAGGTCAAAAATGCTAGTAGCTTGGATTCAGTGGCTTTTTTCTCACCTCTGACTTTATCCTGTGAATAAACTTCGGGAAAAGTAGAAGTTTCATTGTCCAAACTAAGATACTGGTTAGAAAAGTATATTCTAAAACTCCCTTTTCATGTATCAATGAAAGAACATGTCTTACTAAATCCTGTCACTTTGAATAAACAAGCTTGCCTACTACATTTAAAACAATCATTCAAAATCGTTGCCAGCCTAAAACCAGAATGTACTGCTTGACAAAAACAGTAGTTTTAAAGCCACTTATTGTCCTTCAAAGACAAATTTATTTGTTTATTAATGTATTAATCTGTCTGAACAGCCCAAATGGGCAAGGCTTTGATTTTTGACTTTTTTTCCCTCTGGAAGGGGCACTTGACATAGTCAATATGCCCCATGGGCATATTTCTACATATGCAATTATCTGTAGGCAAAATAGTTAATTTTATTTATGGCTTCCACAGGCTACTTTCAAATGGAATCTCCAACAGGGGGAAAGAGCTGTGAAATTTGGAAGAGAAACATTGTTCAGAACCACCAGCACAATATTTCACTGAAGAATGAACTCTTGAAGATATTTTGACTTAGTGCTGGAAGGTGCTCCCCTCAAGTTCTCATGCTGATGTTCAAAGCTTTCTTCCATTAGGTACTTCGGGAGGATGAAGAATTGAGTGAATTCTGCTGAGATTTGACCTGTGATTCTAGAGCCTAAATACTGTCGAAGTACTGCTTCTGAAGTACTCATAATCTTCTCTTAGTGAACCAGAAGCCTTCCAAAGTTGCATTAATCATGTTACTTTCTGATGGCTCTAATAGACACAGTTTTATATAAACTTGTGTATGCAAATGGACTTACCTGTAAACTTGCAATATAGATACTCAAAGAGGAGGAGTGATAACTGTGACAACTTACCAAAAGTCAGTAGAGATAATATGAACTTATTAAGTTCTCAGAAAGTGTCTGGAGTACAGAAAAATGTGCTTCAAAGAATGATTCCTTTAAGCTTGGAATCACTGAAGTACCCCAGTGGTTTTCAGTTCCAACTGGATCAATGGCTGATAAAACTTTTCTGACTGTTAGATTTGCCAGGACTACAAATACTAAGAAAAAGAAATACATACATAAATACATATAAATATATATGTGTGTGTGTGTGTATATGCATATATGTATGTATACATATACACATACACATACATTTACGACACTTCAGATATTGAATGCCAATACTGTCAAACTGAGGGGTGTTGAGGAGGAATAGATGCATTTCTTTGCAGGAACCAAGGAGCAGGATCAGCAGATCATGTGGAACATTTCCCTTTTTCATTCCTACCTTCAGTTAACTCTGAAACAGAAATTCAAGCATAGAAAAAATGTATCAGAGGGAAGTTAATGCCCGATGTTTTTGGAACAGTGTTGTTCTGCACATCTTATGCAGCCCAGTTTCTTACTCTGTTACTGGCTTAGTACAGAAACTTCCATGTCTGGTGACTTGACCCTATGCTCTGTAGTTCCTGTGATTTGAGCTTTTTGAGAACTGGAGTCAGGCATCTTTTACAAGAAATAAGGCTCACATTTCAAACACTGAGAGCTCTCAATCAGTAAGAAGAATTTGCTAAATAAAAGATCGGAACCTTTAATTTTTGAAGTATTTAATCAAGGCTTGAGCTCTTTCTTCAACATCCAATCAAAATTTCTTAGGTTTGCAGGAATGATTACTGGTATGAGGCTCTAGTCCACCTTGTGGAGTCCTTAGTGCTGCTGTTTTCTAGATTTGTGGCAATTGTTTCAATGAGAAACCACCAGCTTATCTTTGTAGTACATGTATGCAACTACCTTTTTGTTCCATCTCAACTCAGACTGATATAGGACTTTCCATGAAATCTGTTGACAAGAAGTATGTCCTAGTTGTTCCATAGCAGTTTCAGATTTCTTTAATATGCTACTAAATATTTAATTTGATTTGCCTAGTTATTATTATATGCTATTTAGGGGGAATGTTTTAAGCAGCATATATTCTCCTTGGAAAGACATAATCTATGTGTGAATCCATCAATGTACAGCTTCTGGAGTGTGAATGTTATATATATTCACATCTGATTACAAACTGCACCTTAATTATAAATCTGTGGTACATTTGCCTGCTTTCATCTTCCATCTTTTGTGCTTAGGGACTGCTGGCACCACACCTATAGCTATAACCTACAATTGCTCTCAATAGCAGAGTGCCATCCTGATAGCAGAACATGCGTGCAAAATGTAGGATCTGAAATTAAAACCTTGCAGATGATGTGGCACCTTACTGAAGGAAGACATCTCTCTTCTTCATCTTCCTGAAGATTTTCAAGAATTTCACAAATAAGGAGAGAGAGACCATTACATTTAGGATGTTTTCTTTTTCCCTATACTTTATCATGTATAAAAAAATTTCTTGCTTAAAAAATCTAGGGCATAAGTTTTGCTACTGTGAAGTGTGATCACTGATTTGGCTCCTGAAGGGTTAAGATGTAAACTGGATAGTTCACTTTTCAGGGAGATTCTATGAGTTTAAGTGACAATGGGAGTTTGGAATTGCTGCTGGGATAGGAAGTGGATGGCAAGCTTCAGCTCTTATGAGGGAATCTAAGAGTAAGCCAAGAGGCCAGAAGGTTAAAGGGCAGTACTCAGGCTTCCCCTGGGTTCCCTGGACTCCAAACACTCAAGCATTCAGCAGCCAGATCCTCTCATGACAATCAGATGAATAGCCAGTAGGGACGCGCAGCTACAACAGATCCTGCTTTCATCTCAGTATAACTTGTTGCCTGCCCTCATTCATTTAAATGGATATACTAAGTGATGGATAATTCTATTAAAAGACATATGTGAGAAGAACTGTAGAGGAAATTGCCATTTCTTAATTGTCTTTAAATCTAATCCCCCATGTTTTGAAGTGCATGCATAAATGTAAATAATAACAGTGTGCACTTCAAGAACTCCAACTCTGTTCTTTTCCATGCTTGCATGCAGAAAAGTACATTTTGTGCTAACATAATGTTGTAGAAGACATGGCTCAGAAGACACATGAATGCTTAGGCCACAGTAAATGTATCTTAGGGCAAAAGCTTTAGTAAGTTACAGAGGTAAGACCAGAAGTTAGAAAAGACAAGAATTGCTGCAACAATCATTTTGCAGAGTAAAGACTGAGTAATTGTGTAATATATATATTTAAGCATCCCCAAGCAGTCAAGCAGCATGTAAGGTGTGGTGTGTTGCTGTTTTTTTAGGATAAGAAATGTACTCTGAATTCCAGTTTGCTACAAAGATCATCTACAATGTTGTATTTCCCTTTCCCCTGTAGATAACAAAAGATTGAGAGCACCTTTGTTCACAATTCCATGTGTATTTTCCACTTATAATTCTTCCACTGCTATTTCCTTTTTGATGATACACTACTTTTTCTTCATTTAAGCTGTTTATATGGTGAATTACATAGCATCATACTGCAGTCTTCTCTCCTGATTTTCAGATGATCTCTGCATTGTTTTGCTTTCCATCTCTTGTGTTTGTTTTTAACTGCTGTGCCCAAATATTTAACCTTCTAACTGGTTTTGCATGTTTTGAGAAACATCTTGTATCCTTTCTGTTTTAGTAAAGAAATGAAGGCTTCATACCTAGTTCCTGTAGGAACAACATCATGATTCATGAAAATTTTATACAATTTTAAAACAGTATTTTCATCTGGGTTTTATGCAAATTAGTTAAGTAACCCCTGCATGCTTTCGTATCCTTGTTTGTTTTACTGTTCTAGCCTGACCAGAAAGTAAAAATTTGAGATCTCTTTTGCTTTTCTTTATTCAGATGCCTAAAAGTTCACCATGAGGCCAACGAACAAGTGAAGTACCTTCACCTACATGTCTTAGCTGTGCCCAGGGCTGTTCTGTACCAGTCTGACTGTCATCCAGCTTACTGCAATTCCTGTAAAATCCCGTTTTAAAAGTTATCAGGTTCTATTTGCAGAAGACAAAAGATTTATTCATAATCTCATATGCTATGGCATATGAAATACCATTTTGACAACTGATAAATAATTTGTTGTTGTTGTTGTTCAATTGTTGTTTGTTTGTTTGTTTTTCTTTTTGGCAGGAAGGGACAGGAAAAAAAACAACAACAGTAAACACCAGATCTATATAACGAATTTTTAAGACCACAATACATGAAATGTATCTCCCTGTGTGCTGAAGCGTCATATACGAGACTAGTTATCACAATTCACAAAGAACCATCTTAACCATTTAAGTGCACTTTTAGCTACAGCAGCTGTTTTGATTCATAATTTATGCTTAGCAAGGTTTATTTTAAAATACCAAGCAGGGGACAGGGCATTCAAACATCAGTTACTTAACTGAGAGGATTCAAAAACTGAGGTGCTTGAAACTGAGATGAAACACATGGCAAATATTTTGCTTCCTGTCACACAAGGGATCTGATCCTGCAAGCTGTGTGTGTGCAGAGCTCTGGGTTGTCTGCAGTCAACAGGTGAAATTCTAATTTTATAGCAGTCAGCCTAAACCTTTCCTCCACCTTCCATGGGAACAATTGTACGACAAGGATGATCTCTGAGCCAGGTAAGGATGAGATCTCAGATTCCTTTAGTTCCTGTCTTATTAAGTTGAATTCCCTACAGGCTTGTAGAAATAAAAGTGCTTGGTGTTTTCCTTTGGAGATGCTGGAGCAATGAGGGAGAATGTCATACCTTCAGTCTCCAGAAATAATTGTTTGGATACTCACATTCTGCTCTTTCAGCTTTAATCCAAGCAAGTCCACGTCAGTCATTAATTTGCTGAGAATTTACATTCAGTTCTGTATGCAGCACTGTATGCAACTTAGTTGCAGCATACGTAGAGCAAGATTTAGTAAATAACAAACAAGGATGTAAATAAGGGATATGTGGCCTCAGTCCCTTTTCCAAATAAATATGTGCTGATCAGGGAAGAAAATACAGGCCAGTAATTGTTAGTCTCTTCCTGTACATGGTAAGTCAGCACAAGAGGTGATAAGACAACCCGAGCACGTAACTCACCCGTCATACCCGCAGTCTTTTTGCCATGCCTGGGATCCCTCACGTGTGAGGGCTGCCTGGAGAAATGATTTGCAGGATCGGGCTCCGACAACACCTGGAATTGTCAAAGGAGTCAGACATACAGATGGTTGAGAGGAACTGTATGTGGCATTTAAATTATTTTGTTAATGGTGCCATCTCCTGGTAGCAATTTGCTAAGCTAATCTTTGCCCCGCTCTAACTTGTTAAATATTTGTACTTTCTTTTCTTCAATACTACAATATCAGAGAGAAATAAACAGAATAATTTAGATTGATTTTTCTGCTAATTTTGTCTTCAGTATTTCGTAGGGAATTCTCAAACAGGAGACACAATTTTATTAAATAGCAGAGCATTTTAGAAAATGCAGTGTGTAGAGACAGTGCTTTTTGAAAAGA
This sequence comes from Excalfactoria chinensis, assembly GCF_039878825.1. NCBI lineage: Eukaryota > Metazoa > Chordata > Aves > Galliformes > Phasianidae > Excalfactoria > Excalfactoria chinensis. Next base: position 24,793,115 of record NC_092829.1, on the reverse strand, counting down.
TTACACTTCTTTCCACTCAAACTGTTTTCACTTCTGGCTGACATAAGTATCAAACAAAATGAAACTGAATAAGAGTAGATGATACTCACAGAAGAAGATGGATCTGCATAGCACTGCAGATCCTAAACCTGCACATTTTGGGAGAAGGCGTAGCTGGAAGTGCATTCAACAACATTTGACAAACAAGCAAAGGGACTGTATACTGTATGATACTTGTGGTGCAGCTAAATCTGTAAGAAATCTGTCTTCAGCTTTAGAATGGGTTTAATGACATCTGAATGCCATATCCAGAGGCCTGAACAGGCTCACTTTTTAAATCTAGAGTATAAAGTGCTGCTCAGTTTAGAAATACTAAGTTATCACAGTGAAGGAAGTGAAATACCCAAGTATTGAACCTAGTCACATGTAATAACACTGAGGAATTTATTGACTGATACAAAAGGATTAGTGTGTAGGTTGCTCCAAAAGTAATGCCTCCCATTTATTTCCATGGAAACTTCAACAGATACAGAGAATACAGTAACATTATTTGATAGAACAAATTCTTGGTAACAAAATGTTTCAACATAGTCACCACCAATAGCCACGCATTTTTAACAGCCATGAACAAGAGCCTGAATGTCACGTTCACAAAAAGCTGCGCACCAGTCCAGAACATGGATATCTTTTACATCACTGTCATCACTGCTGAAGCACCACCCACTGCCTCACTGTGCTCACACCCATTGTTTGGACTTCACAAACATGCAGCAAGTATCAATGAATGTCAGTGGGTGTCATTTTTTTTCTGCACGGAGGAATTTAGTGACACACCTTTGCTTCATACACACTTCCATGTCAGACATCAGTTTGACGGGTTGCCCCTCTGCTACCATCTGTCACACAGCAACAAAAATGTCATGGAATAGTGGTGGGAATGTTCAGCCTCTCCTGCCATACCACCACCATCTGCCTCTGAGGTTGTGGGCCAACATAACAAAATAGAAGGCATTACAGTGAAAAGATTATTGTATATATATGTATTCCAGTCTTAAATATAAGCTTCTCAGCGATGCTGAATTTGGTTTTTAGTTCACGCATTTTTGTAGAATAACAGGATAGCTTACTCTGCAAAAACATCTTGAATGTTTGGGTTAACTTCACTTCTAAACAGGGATGGACATACAATCTGCCTGCAATTCATTTTGTTGTGGATTTAATTTTGATGCAGTATTTGTTTTTCTTCAGTTTGCTATGCATGGAAACCAATGTAAAATTTATTCTGCTCTGCACTTGAACAATGTTATCATACCCTAAAGTTAATCAGCCAGCATCTCTGTATTTTCCTGGGTGTGTCTCTTTGGCTGGCAGAAAGCAGCCCTGTATGTCTATTTGCTACCTATGTTCAAATTTTTCCATGCTCATCTTGTAATATCTCAATCTTCCTAGCTAACAAGGAGATACAGAAGTAATCCAGTGCCAAACTGACTACCTACATACTGCAGCTGTTTTGACTTCAGACATTTTGAGAGCCTGTAGCAGAAAGACCATATTGGAAATAGGTTTCATTAAATAAATGCATAAATACCATGGCTGGTTTTGGCAGAGCTTGCGCGGGATTCATGTACAGTACTTCTGGGGAAGAGACCATTTCTGTCCACATGTGATTTATGATGTGCAGACAAACTGAAGTGGTAGCAAGGAAAATAAGGACAATATTACTACATGTAGTGAAAATGTGAGAGCTACAACACTGGATGCCTGGATAGAATCCAACCAGGGCTAAGAAATATTTTTTACAAAGATGGAAAATGTAATGTAATGTAATGTAATTACAGTGTATTTAAGATAAAAATAATAAGAAGCTATACTTACAAGGAGATAGAAGTATACAGAATGACCTGAACTTCTACTGGAAAAGGCTGAATTATTTAAGTGGCAGAACATTTGCTCAGCGCACTCTAGTAATGAACAGACATGAGCTATGCACTGAATTGCTCAGTAGAATTGGGTATCTATTTGCACATAAAAACTTAGCTAAAGATAAACTTTAAAATACAAATTAGGAGGAAAAAGCAAAATACACAAGGCCAGATACCATACAAAGATCATTCTCTTAGAATCCTGAGAGTGATGTGGCAGAACAGAGGTCTATCGCTAGAAGCAGACAGAAAGAAATCAAAGATTCATAATCAACTTTCTTCAATTTTCATGTGGTTTTATATCTTACCTTCCTTTTTGTATCCTCAAGTGTATCTCATTATAGTTTAGCTGTGGTTTTTAACTCGTTTTTCATTTTGCTTGACTTTCAGAGAGAAATCACTTTGTTCTATATATGAAGATATTGCAATTGGATCCTGTGGGCACAAGTAAAACAGATACACCTTTTTTCTTTTCTCTTTAATCAAGTGTTGTAAAGGAATTTCAGGATCTTTTATTCAAACTGCTAAAAGATTTTCATGCAAGCTAACCTTCCTACTTTTTAAAGCTTTTTAGTGCAATGTGCTAATTATCAATAAAAGAGGCAATCATTTCAGTGAACGCTGTATGTTACACGCCTCAAGGCTTTTTGAAACGGGAGCGACCGCTGTCTCGTTTTGGGGACGGCCACGCGCCCGCCTCTCGCAGGGCGCAGTACCAGCGCCGGCCGGAAGGTGGCGTGCTCCGTCAGGGCACCGCGCTCAGCCTCCGCCGGCCCAGCAGGGACGGGAATGGCACAGCGCGTCCCGCTCGAGGCTGCACTCCAGAGCTTTAGCGCCGTCGGTACTTTCTAAGGGTGGTTCCTTACCGAGTATTATATACGATAATTAAAATCATACGGAGAATAAAGTCCGCTCTGTGTTGGAAATATGAACTGGCTAATAAGGATCTTTAATAATAGTAATAATAAAAAAAGTTTGAAAAGAGCTGGAGAATTGAACAAAATCACACAGTCCCTTATTTCACAGTTATCATGCAAATCAGACAGCACAAGGTCTGGTTCCTGGACGGCGCAGAAAATTGGCAGCATCCTGACATTTTTGTCTTTGATCACTGGTTTGGGTTCAATCTGGGACGGTGACAGTTACTTGCTTGGCATAGATGAGAGTTGGGTGGTTTCAGGCCAAAGCACAATTGGCCACATCATAAACCAATGACAGCTACTTGGCAAAGCGATTTGAAAAGGGAGGGCAAGGCTTTGTCTGAGCAGTGAACTTATGTGGGCTTAGCTAAAGTGATGTTACTGTCTGGATCTGGTCACACTTTGGTAACTATTCCTGCACAAGCAGGGATTAACCTCTACAACTGTAAGAGAACTTTGTGCCCATTCACAAACATGTCTGCTCTAGTAGCTGGGCTGACATCATTTTATTAGTAAAAATACACAGCTTAGCCATCAAAAGAGAAGAGAGACTGAGAGAAGATTACAGGAGTAGATGACATGGAAATTAATTTTGTCACTGTTAAGGCAATGAATATATGAATAAGATAATGTAAAACAAATTAGACCTGAGGCATTTGGACCGTGATTTTAAGTACTTGTGACAGCAAAGTTACTAAGCATGAAAAGAATACTGCAGTATTCATGATATAGTGGCCTGATCCAGTGGTTGGAAACTCTGCCTGTGGCAGCTTGATGATCTTTAAGATACCTCCCAACCTAAACCATTCTATGATTTTGTGAGTCTATACTAGTCCTGCATCTTCTACATTGCCCAATCTTCCCACCCTGCCGTTTCTTTCTCCAAAACTAACTCTGTTATCTTCCTAAGCTTTCTGCTATCACAGTGGAAGAGTTGGTAGGCTGTCCTCTCCTTCTGTCCAAAAGTAAATGGTGGAGGTTTGTAAAACTCAAAAGGAACAGGGTAGATGCGAGGGGATGAGGAAGGGCAGGGGCTCCTGAGGCTTTTTAAAAAAAGGACAGGAATTGTCCCCTTGCACCAGGCACTGGAGCTGCATACACAAGGTGCTTCCAGAGACAGGAAAGGTCACCTTGGTTGGAAGGCTGAAGAAGAAATTACAGTCCTGGTACAGTTGCTGACTTCTCTAACCCCTTAATCAAAACAGTACGTTATGTCGTGCAATCACACTTCTTTCATATATGAAAGGATTTAAGCAGTATCACCCATCTCTGACACACTGGTCTATTTCTTGTTACGCCGAGCTGCAAAACTGTTTTATCAATTCTCATTGAGATCTGCTCCATGCTCTGTGTAAGGTTAGGCAATGCATAGGTGCAGTTTAATCTCAAGTTCTGTGAAAATATATCCTATTTTATTTTACCATGGAACATTTTTAGCCATGCACTAATAGATTAATACTGAATTTAGCCCCAAACTCACAGATCTGTTGTGGCTAGCTAGTGCTTGTTAGGAGGACTTGAATAGTTATCCCTCAACTCAGCGTCTTTCGTGTGGACACTGTGATCTCTAAGGCAGCTGACTATATTTGCTGCAGTGTGTTTGCAAGTTCTTTAAATGCCTAATAAGACTTAGCTTATAAAAAGACTTCCTTTTGTCTGGATTGTAATTCCCACTTCACACCTACTGCATAGGCTATACCTCCCAAAAATATCTCCTGTAAGGAAGTGTGTTTTTCAGGTGAATTCAAGTTGAGTTACTAGAGTAAAAAAAACATGATTTGGTATGCTACCACCTGCCTATTTCTGGCTTTAAGTTCCAGATTACTGCTCCCAAGTCATTCATCTACTTACTTTGTCACTTTGCCATCTACAAATTGAGTTAAATATAGAAACAAACTGAGGGGCTGACTGAGAATATTGTACATTCCTGCATATATTTGAATGTTGCATTTTCCAAGCATCATTAGTTGCATGAGGAAAAACTGAGATATAAGTTGGGATACTGTTTATAAAAGTAATCTTTATCTGAGGCTGCTTTTTAGGCTTACCTCTGCTTTACGTGAATCTGCATAAATCAAGCAACTGTATTCCTTTAAACCTGTTACCCCTGCTGTGAGCAATGGAATTTACCTAACTCCTCAGAGAGGGGTAGCTAAATTTCTAGAAAATGTAAAAGTAGCTGCAAAAAGAGAAAGATAAATCCAGCTTCCTACCAGTTTTTCTTTGTGCTCTTTCCAATTTCTAAGCATAAATTAACTGTCTTAGTACTGCAACTTCCTCTCTGAATTTCCTGAAATGCTATGACCTTGAAAATCAACACTGAATTTTTTCATTGCTGTTTTACCAAGTTCTGGAATGAGAAGGAATATTTCAAGTTTCTGAGGATTTTTTCCCCCTCATTTAATAGCAACTCTTCCAGCTTTCCATTAATGGGAATCCATTCACAAACATCTGCATGTTTTAGGGTACAGAGGTTTCTTTGTACCACACAAAACACATTACTAGACTCAAAGCAGTTGACCTTGAACTGGCCCATCTTCTAGATAGAATTTTGGTGTACAGAATTTCCCATTAGGACGAGGGTAAAGTTCATCTTGGGAATATAAAGTATGCTCCTCATTTTGAGCTCCTTATTTCCTTATGAAAGGTAACAACCATTACATTTCCATTAGTAGGTCTATTATAGGTTTACCAGTCTGAGACTACAAGAAAGAAACTGCTCTAGCTCTTCACCATTCTGTGCCATGAATATACTTAACTGTACGTGTTTCTGCACATATTTCCTCTAGACCTTACAGCAAAAAGCCAATGGACGTATCAAACTTCTACATAAGCATGGGGATTTAACTTCAATTTAATTATTGTTTTTATTAAGATTCTCATTCATAACACCTGTACTGATCAGCTGAACTGAGAGCATACAAAGGTACAAAAAGAAGTATCAGGGCTAGATGCTTAGCAGCTTTTAGTAACTCACTAATTTACCTTATATCTTATTGCAGAAGAAATCAGGAAGCCTAAGACATCTTGAAAGCCCCAGAGATTCAGGATTACAATCTCCCAGCTCACTTTTGAAAAATGCAGGGCTCTGACAGATGATTTCTGGCCAATAACAAACAGCTGGGAAGTTAGATAATAACATCTTAAACTGCTGCAGCTGCTTACTTGGTAAACGTGAGCTAGGTCCCTTAAGTCAGTTTTTACTTTTTCTGAAGTCAGTATACTTTCCACTTATTAAATTTAGTGACCAAACTGCTCAAAGTTAACTTGTGCTTTTTTTATGCCTAAGTCAACAGTGGAACCAAACTGAATTATTTTCAAAGGGTATTAGGTGTTAGGACTTTCTGAAAAGTCATTCTGTATTGAAAGTGTAAGAAGTCATCACTGCTAAGTCACTATTTGTTTAAGGAGTTATATTGGAAACTATTTAAATTATATTTGGCCACATATCATAAATTCATATTGGAAAATAGTTTGCCTGGAATAGAAATACTTCAGAATCTGCCAATATTTTTTTTTTATTATTTTTTTTAAATCTTTGGCAGTATTCACGTGCTTGCAGATTTTGGTATTTGCCTTAAAGGCATGTTTTCATCATGCCTATTTTACTTGTAACTACCCTGGTTGGCATTCTGCCTGGTAGATGTTTGCAGGATGGGGCTTCAGGCCTTCCAGGCTCGCAGCACAGCTAGACAGCCTGAGGTGCAGGACCATGGGATCTTACAAAACAGCAACTTTTCAGTCTCAAATGTAAGTATACTTTTCTTATGTTCCTGTTTGTAAACAGCTGATGTTCAAGTTTGTAGATGTGCCTAGCAGGTGAGCAAAATAACTTATACCTCTTATAACACACGGTGCTTGTTCTTCATTGAAGTTAAGTAAAGTTTCAGTATGGAGAGCAGACAAATTCCAGTTTCTCCAGTAGACCATCACATGCCTGGTTTCACAATTCACTTGCTCCAGTTGCTAGGAATAAGCTTAGCAAAAATCAAGGTGAAAGTCCCAGATAAACATCTAGTTGGAGTACCAAATTTTACTGACACTTAAAAAGAACCTGATCTACCAAGACAGTTCCTTTGGTTTGTAATTGATTTGTCTGAGCCCTCTCTCATACAGCACGTGCACTATAGACAGATGAATATGAGAATTTTGTTTCAGGTGCTATAGTACAGTCATGTGGTAGAAAGTGTCCAGTGCAGTATGTGGATGCCTAGAATAATCAACTAGAATAAATTTACAGCCTATAATTCTGGGAAAAATAATAGTTATTTACCCGGGAAAAAAAGATGTTGGCAAGCTTCAGGGACAGGGTTCTGGTTTATCTGCATTATGCAGAGCTTACCCAGGATGTCAGTATTTTTGTAGTCCTATCTCAATAATCCTGAACCATAATTCATAGTTGCTCAACTCTGATCTTTCCATCTTGTGGGCTGAAATAGCATATAGAAGTATATGGTGTTTCAGTGTTCATTCTTAAAATGACTGAGCTGAACTGTAGTGGTTGCTGAATTGCGTGCTTTCTGCTCACCTCCTTTGTTAAGCTAGTTCCACTGCTTGGACAAGAAGTAGGATAGGGAAACAATCTGAATGAATAAAGATGGTTGAAGCAAAAAGGGCCATTAACCATATGTGCTTGATATGCATTTGATAATGCAGTGGCACAGCAGAAAATACCGTTAGTCAACTCTCAGCTTGATGCTTGTTCTACAGAATAATCTTTGTTGATTTCTGCTTCTGAGATGCATGCGTAGGAATTCTCAGCCTAATGGAAAATCTAAAGGCCATGAAAAAATGACTGCAAGCAGCCTACAACTCCTTTTACCTGAGTGAGAAAAAGAGAGGAAAATCACATGGGACAAAAACATTTCTAGATTTGCTGTAGTATACTGAGATGCTGGTGTATCTGGAAGAACGAGTTTCCACTTATGCTTTGAGTTAGGAATCAGTGAATTCATCTGTCTGGCTGGACTGCAAACAGTTCAGATTTCACCGTGTAACATTTTTGAACAGCAACGAGGAAAATTTTAATTTATTATGTTGGCTAATGGTAGGTTCTTTTCAGAAATGCAATGAATATTTGCACAATAAAAAAGGGATCTCTTAAAGAGATGAAGCAAGAGGCATGGGGGGAAAATATGATATGCCTCTAATAATACAGGAGTTCCTTTCAAATTGTGCTTAGGAGTTAGCCAGAATGTGTCTCAGAATAGTAATTTATTTTTAATGTTGCCCTGCTATATTGCATATGCTTTATCATAAATGCTTCATGAGACTAAGCTTAGGCTTGTGCTTAGCAAACTCTTGTCCATGATGGGCATTGTTAGTGTTAGTCAGCAGAAGATAGGGTTTAGTGTAAGCTGTCAATGTCGTTCTTTAATATAAAGTGGTACTTGTTCTAGTTGGGTCACCTAACTTTTTAGAGATGCCATTGAATGCTGTAAAGTATGCTTTCTGTTTTAATCTCCTGACTAGCATCAATACTGTTTGATGTTTTTGAGAATTTCAGCACTTTTGTCCACTATTACCTTTACTCAAGGTACACTAACTATAAATAAAAACAAGCCACTAATAAAATCTTGACTTAATTGATTGATCAATATGAAAGCACAGATCTACTTTTCTTATAGTGTTTATCGCAGAAATATGAGACAACAAAATGAAATCACTTTTGTGAGATCATGATCATAAAATCATGAATTTACCACTGCACCTTTAGGTGGACTTGCTTTTAAATATACACAAACATTTGGAGCTTTTTACTGAGTATAGAATAATCAGCCTGATTTTTATATTTATTTTACAGTTGACTTAATGCTGAGTCTGAATAAAAAGCAAACAAACCAACCCCACAATGACCAGCGATGCAGTGTTTCAAAATCAGGGTGTTTGCATAGGTTATGCTGATTCTGGCTAGGAGACGCGTGGTCAATTTCTGCATAATGACTTTTTAAAATTTCTTGTCATTTATTGACGTGAATCAGCCATACGGACTGAAAAAAACAAAGAGTAGCCACTCATATGTTGTTGGGTGTCCCTTACTGTCATGCTGCTTTATATCATGGCTAAGAGCAGAAATGGCATTGGACAGACCGATGAGTATCCTCCACAATAATTGCAAGCTTTTACAAAACGCTATGTCAGTCCAGCAGAGGCTCAAATTACTTTAAAAATTCTGCTGGCTTATTCATACTTTATACCTGGCATTAACTTCTGGACAAAGTTTTATGGGAGGAATGAATGGATTTTGCTGATGAATCTTAGGATAGACATGGAATCTGTATTTGATTAGTAGAGGTTTGCTGAATGTACTCATTAACTCTTTGCATACTTCTCCCTCACATCCCATTCATCTTTTCTTTTTCTAAATCTCTCTCTTCAATATCTGCATATCAACTGTTATTTTGGGTTGTTTGTTTGTTTTCTAGTGGTTTTTGGTTTTTTTTGTTTTTTGTTTTTTTGAGAGAAAGTCTGTGGCACAGAATAATCCCCAGCTTGTCACTGAGTCACTCTAGTGCATGCTTCAAATTACAGCCTGAACAGCTTTCACAGTTAAAGCCAAATGGGTTAGAGCTGGAAGACAAATTAATTGTTATAAACTAACAGGAGTATCTTTAAAATTTTCAGGGGAAGGAGATTAGGAGACATCCATGTTAATTTTTCAATTCAAAAGAACTCAGTGTTGAAGAGAACTCAAGAGAAACAGCACATTTACCTAAACACTAAATTCACGTTAATTTCACTTGTGCAAAATCCATGTCCTCAACTGCCCCCAGTATACTTCAAAACTATACAAACTCATAATAATTTTTGTCCAAGCAAGTTCTTACAAAATGTGTCTTATAGGTCCACAGGCTAGCTAGCTTTGTTTTTCTACCTACCTCCACATGGGCTTCTTAATGATGAGCTAACTTACCCAGCTACTTTTGATGCCATTCCGAGGATATTTTAAACAGAAATGTTACTCAAGAGAGATATTTTAATAAGACTTTTATTGAAAACATACACAAAGTCAACATGTTATTTAGGTTCTGAATGTACATATTACGGAATATTCCTATTAGAGAAGAATATTTTGAGAAAAAGCAAAATATAACTGGCATATGCTGCAGTTAATGTTACTAAGGCATTTAGGCTTAATAGCAGGTTTTACCTTGTGTGTGTGCCTATTTATATACACAAACACATACACACAGGTTATGATTTGGAACTGTACAGTGCTATGCATACTGTTGTTGTTGGTTTTTTTTGTTTGTTTTTTTCCTGTTTTTTTTTTTGTTTTTTCTTTTTTGCTATTTTTTCCCCTACACTAAATAAAGCTTTTATCCAAATAGTAGTAGTTGTTCACAGAACAGCAGTAATAACCTACTCTTCAAGAGTTTGCTTACAATTACAAAACTAATGATGCAAAAAACAACAACAAACAAAAAAACACAGATCTTCATGGGAAAGTTCTCTTACCAAATGAGGCTCAAGTAAGAAAAACACTAGTTTGAAAAGGCACCGTGGAGACAGGTTTTAATACATTAAATACAACATGAATCATTCACAATAACAAGTTTAGTGTTTCTGGGGAACTTTTGTAAATACAACACAGTTGGTCACACAAAAATGTTTCTGTTGATTTGTCTTGGCAACTCAGATTCATCAACAGTGTAACAGCATAACAGCTTTGTTCCCATCTGACAGAAAATAATGGCAGTTCTGCAAGGCAAACGTTAAACCTGACCGTATGTATTTATTAATTCCACAGTGTTTTGACAGATTATAGGGATGCAACTTAAAGGATGCTGACACGCTCACTGAGGGCTTTCATTTCTGTTTCTTGTAGCGTGGTGTTTTCATTGTGGTTAGCACTTGAACTGATGAGGTGTGCTGGATACTGCAGTCCATGTTCTCCTGAATACTGTTCCCATCGAGAATCGTCACTTTCATGGGTGATGTAACGCTCCCCCATTTTACATTCAAGCTCCCTTAAATCTAACCAGGTCTGATAATCCTGAAATAAAGTAGTAGGATTTGTTTTAACATTTCTAAAATAAATGACATTCCCTTTTACTACCAATAATATGCAAAGTGCTATTAACTTGTCAGTCTGCATCCCTGTTGCCCCAGAACAGAGAAATTATACAATTAACAAATATGAAATCTGCCTATAGAAATAGGTATATTCAGGTATGCTTGAATCATTAATTTTATTAAACTCTACTATTAGTATGAAGGTATTACAGGTTGTTTTGCTGAATGTATAAATAGCCTACAAATTTTTGAGAAGCAAGGCATGGGTGATAAAACAATTCCTTATCACCCTGCCTGAGGAGAGGAAGGCCCTACAGTGGGATCTGGACATTGGGCAGAGGCCAATGAGATAAAATTCAAAAAGTGTCAGGTCCTGTATTTTGGTCACAACAACTCCACAGGCTTGGGGTAAAATGGAAAGCTGCGTGGAAGAAAAGGATCTAAGGGTGCAGATCAATACCTGTTAGCTAGCAGTGGGGCCCAGGTGGCCAGAAAGGTTAATGGCATTTCAGTTCGTATCAGAATTAGTATAGCCAGCAAAACCAGGGCGGTGATCATCCCCCTCTGCTCAGCACTGGTGAGGTCATACCTTAAGTGTTGTGTTCACATTCAGGCTCTTCACTACAAGAAAGACATTGAGGCCCTGGAATGTGTCCAGAGAAGGGCAATGAAACTGGTGAGGGGTCTGGAGCACAAGTCTTATGAGGAGTGGCTGAGGGCGCTAAGATTATTTAGTCTGGAAAAGAGGGTGCTAAGGGGAGACCTTATCACTCTCTACAACTACCTGAAAGTAAATAATGTCCAGGCAGGAGTCAGCCTCTTCTTTCAGGTAATTAGTGTTATAACAAGAGGGAACATCTTTAATTTGTACCAGGGGAAGTTCAGGTTGGATATTAGGAAGAATTTCTTAGAAAGAGTAGTTAGGCATTGGAACAAGTCACCCAGTGAAGAGGTAGAGTCATTGTCCCTGGAGGTGTTTAAGAAAAGGGCAGATATACTACTTAAGAGACATGATTCAGAGAGCAGTATTGGTGGGAGGTAAATGGTTACACTAGACAATCTTTTAGGTCTTTTCCAACCTTAATGATTCTATGAACATGAAAAAGGAAAAAATCATCCTTAAACCAAATGTCTACATTCCAATGAGCTATATCACATAGTCAAGAAAGTTATTCCATTTCAGCATAAAGGTGCACAGTGTGAATTCCAATAGAGTGAGAAAAACACCTGTCCCATTCACCATTGCTCAAGGGAAAAAAGTGAAGGACATCTTCCATCATGTGAATCAGCATCCACGATGCAGGCCACAGCAGAGATTATATCTCTGGTCTCCAGAGCCTGAGACATATATTTTCTAATGACTGTATGGGAGGAGAGCACAGTACTGGAGGAAAAGAAGGAAGGTGACAGGAAATCTGGGAGGAAGAAAATAAACATAGAAGGAATGTCCCTGGTTAAGGCAAAGGGCATGTGGCTACAGCCCTTTTTCTCTTATTCCAGCAGGTCATGCTCCACTCTGAGATACACTGGTAAAGCACAGGGTACTGGAATAGGGCCCAAGTATCAGTTCAGATGTGTATTCCTTTGGGATTGTGAACTATGCATCTGATCTGTGCAATGCCTCTGCATGATTACTTTCCTATGCATATATGTGCATCCTAGGAAGATCAGTGACTGAGGGAACTGAGGCTTAGTCTGGGGAAGAGGAGGCTGAGGGGAGACCTTACTGCTCTATTCCAATACATGAAAGGTGCTTACAGAGTGAGCAGGGTTGGTCTTTTCTCACTGGTGACAAGCTGAGGGGAAATGGCTTCAAGTTGCACCAGAGGAGGTTTAGGTTGGGTGTCAGGAAAGACTTCTTTTCAGAAAGGGTTGTTAAGCACTGGAATAGGCTTCCCAGAGAGGTGGTTGAGTCACCATATGTTTAAAAACTCTTTGGATGTGGCGCTCAGGAATATGATGTAGCAGAGGGTTGTTAGAGTTAGGGTAGTATGGTTAGGTTGCAGCTGGACTTTATGATCTTGAAGATCTTTTCCAACCTGACCAATTCTACGTGTGTGATGCAATCAGTCCTGAGTCATGAGTTGCATCCATTTCGGAGCACAGAGATCCTTGGGGACACAGGCACCTCAGAAGCACTGGATGCGTTATCAAAAGCTTCAGTAACCCAGTCAATAATACAACAAAAATAATGTTTTGCATCCTGACATATTGATAAGTTGTAAGCTGTTCCTTAGATCTCATGGCTGATATTCAAGTTTGGATTTGACCAGTCCCATTCCCATGGAGGTGCCCAGTGCCTAACTTGACCTGCTCCATGCACTAATTCTGTTTTATATCTTATGATGTGCAGTGACTTTGCTACTTCCTGGATAAAAATCTAATGTATAAGGAGCAGAAGACAATGGCTGCTAGCATGTCAGAAATTCATAACATTCTAGTTTCCATGTGAAGACTTCAAATGAAAGTGGCTGATGTATTTTCCTGGAAAGCATGAAGCTTCACTGTCTCTACTGATGACTGAAGGGAAGCCCATTGATTGGTTTTAATGCTAAGTGAATCAGGGTAGAATCTAGGCAATTAGATAATGCAAATCAAATGACTATAGAGGCTCATTTCTACCATTATACATACACACACACACACACACACACACACACATATATATAAAACATTCTTAGTGGACAGACAAGATGAACTCTGTATTTTGAAAACGTGAGAGAGTTTAGTATTGGAATCTTGAACTTCAAAAATTAATTAGAATCTATCGGTAAACTGGTAAAGAAGTATGTGGTTCTCAGGATCAGAAAGCATCTTCAGGTTTGTAGATTTGTTTAGACTCTATTTTAGTTAAAGATAAAAATGTTTTATGTACTGGGAGCCTAAATACATGAAAAGAAACATGGGAGTTTGTAGCAATACCTGTAACCAGGGATGGCTTAATGTTTTGTCCACACTGTAGCGCTTTCTCATTTTCACTTGCAACAAATTATTTATTAGATCAATAGCTGGAAAAAAAAAACAAACATAAATATTGGAGTATATTAGTTGAAATGTATTTGTTTCATATAAATATAAACATATAAACAGTGACAGACAAATGTGGTAGTTGTAAAATGAGGACAGTTATCCCTCCACTCTCCAGCTTTTTACAAACTGCATTCACTGCTGATATTCCTGAAGATACCCATGCAAACCTTCCTAATAGGATTACATTTGTTCTACTAAACAGCTACCTGCTAGCTACTATACTGTCTACCTCTTTGTGTTTGCTTGTAGGCAGGTAGCAGAGACTGAAGACAAGCTCCTCAGCTCTTCCTCAAGCGAAAAAGTACTCATGTAAGTGAGGACAACAGTATAATGCAAGTACTACAGCAGTTTACAGTAAACTTACAGCGCCTTCAAGGCACAGAGTGAAAGAACCAGGATTTGCAAGTCAGCAATTTCAAAATACTACTATTCCTCATCGTTTGGAACTTGAGAATTTCTCTTTCACCCAAGAGGGAAAAGACAGATTAACCCTGCTGTTCTGGAAAACAAACAAGTTTTCAGAGTGCTGCCATATGGTCCTGATGGGCATTTACTGGCTTTCCAATTACACACCCAATCCTCAGAAATTTTGAGAGAGAAGAAAAAAAAAAAGACTTAGAGAATGTAGCACACTAACTCTCCTTTAGTGCACTAACAGAGAGATGGTAGCTAAAAATCTATTTGTCCACAAAAGAGAAAATAAAATTAAGACCATCTTCTCTAGAAAGAACATGGTTCAGAGTCCTCCACTGATCTGCTATATGACAATTCATTCAGATCTCTGTCTGGATTTTTGCCAGATACTAGCACATAAGAATGCACATGCAGGATTCTCTCTTACAGCTGAGTCATTTCACATCTGTAAAACATGCAGCCTGTTTTCAACAGTGTTAGTGGTTGTTTCCAACTTTGATCTTTCAGTCCACCAAATCTGTATTATCTCAAAGGATTTTAATACTGTTGAATATAAGGACAGAATTCCCTGAAAATATTAGTTCCTTTGCCTGTTCATATATTTTACCTTATGTGTTTTGTGGGTCTAAAATGTACTGTGTCAAGCTTTAGATTACTCATGGCACGTTTCATACTCTGGAATTTTTATAAATCATTGCTAATTTATTTATTTATTTATGTATTTTGCATCAACTACAAACAGAATGAAATACTGTTTAAATTTCACGGATGTAAAATTACTCAACTATAAGTAAGAGTGAATCCCGAATGCACATTCTTACGCACTAATATCTAGCAAAAATACAGACAGAGATCTGAATGAAGCCAAAATTGTCACATAGCAGATGAATGAATTCAGAAGCATAAAACTGCTTGATAATACCCAAAGGCAGAAAGAACAGAAATAGCAGGATAGACAAAGATTACCACAAAAATTACCTCTATACAGTTATTTCTTCCAATTCTATTTTGACACAGAAATACATACTCAGTTTACAGCAAGTAGTCATACAAAGATGAGATTCTATTGGAAAACCTGGGAAAATGATATTGTATTTTGGGGATGGAAATTAGTAAAGACATTTCATGGATGAGTGCTCTGCTTGGGAAATGATGTTCATGGTACAGTTTTGAATGGATAATCAACTGGGAAAAAATATTTGTCAGGGATATAAAAGTTGAAAACTCTTCAAATTTTACAGGCCGCTTTTTAACAGGGGAAGAGGGCAGGAATTCTGTTCATCCATAATCCTAGCTTATTAAAATTCTGAAGTAGGTTAACATGCATAAATTGAAGTAAATTTTAATTCTCTTAGATGGTAGCCTAACTCTTGCAAGTTTGCTGAATTTTATGTTTATGTCCACTATTACTGAGGTATGTACTGTTGTCTCTGGATGAAGTTACCATTATTAAAATCTATTGGTAATGTAAGATTTATAGTCAATTGTTAGAGTGACTGAATCCTTTTGAATGAATGAGAAGAAAGCACCAAGTAATGGAGAACAAATATTTACATTACTTTTTCTCCAGTGGTTGGGGTCTACTTCTGGTGATCAGGATCTACTACGGGCCATCTGACCAAGGGGAGTCTGTTGATGAGACCTTCTTGTTTCAGCTACAAGAAGCATCATGTTCACAGGCTCTCATCCTGATGGACGATTTCAACCACCCGGTTGTCTGCTGGGAAAGTAACAGGGTGGGCTGCAAGCAATTGAGGACACTCTTGTAATCTGCTGAGGATAACTTCCCAGACCAGATATGTATTGGACAGACCAACCAGCTGTGAAGTGTTACTGGACCTAGTGTTCACCAGTGAAGAGGATCTCATTAAAGAGGTTAAGATTTGAGGCAATTTGGGCTGTAGCAACCATGATCTGATTGGGTTTGTGATCTCAAGGAATATGGGCCTGGAAAAGTGCAGATTCAGGACCCTGAACTTCAGGAGAGCAAAATTCTGTCTGTTCAAGGCATTATTAGATGGGATCCTTTGGGAAACTGCTGTTTGAGACATAGGAACAGAACAGAGCTGGTAGTTCTTTAAGGATACCTTTCTGAGAGAACAAGAGATTTCCATTCCCCAACGTGTTTTATACATGTTATATTTCTCTTAGATAAATAAAGCTTGATACAGATAGGTTGATAAATGTTTATTTATGGTTATTAGATTGTGATAATGTCTAACCTCAAATTCTAACTCCAAGAGTAATACTTGGATAGAGATCTAGATTGGAGTTCTCTGTTTTAAGAATAATGGATCTGTTCAGTTTTAGACATGTGTTTACCACAACAGAATGGCTCATCAATTAACAATTTCAAGTATATAATCAAACAACTTATAAGCAAATTTTAACATTATGGTTTATCAAAGTGTGCTCTTTCTCCTACATGTATGCAGCCTGACATCCGTTTACTCTTCACAAAGGCTGTGACTGTGTAGAAGGATAGATAACACTCTGGTAGGTGAGTTTTCTATAGGTGCTCTACTCAGTCTTCACCTCTGAATGTAGAAATTGATCTCATGTCTACCACAGCAGAACTTGTGGAGACAATTTCTTGCAGCTTCTTCTGTGTTGACTGCTATTTGCTTATCTCTAGCGCCAGAAAAAGCATTGCTGCCAACAGATTCTGTCAGCTTACATATCAGGGGTGTGTGGAGGTTCAGTGAGGACATCAGTGTGCAATTGTGCAGATTTATGTTTGTTTGTTTTGTGTGTGTTTTTTTTTTTCCTAGTATTTTCAACAGATATTATAAAACTTCTACTGCTGAGATAAAATTCCAGGGAACACACAAAGAATTTTTCAGCTGAGAGCATGTGGCTCAGTGTACACTACAGTAAGCAGTAGGCAGATATCTCTTAAGTTACCATTAACATGTAAGTAAAACATGTCAGCTAAAACCAAGGAAAAGCGGTCATCTGTAACTGTATTGTAAAAATGGAAATTCTAAATTATAATCCTTTAATTCAATTTGACACGTATTGCAATTCTGGAGAAAAAACAAACAAAGAAACCCAAACCCGATACATATAACGCTTACTTTGCTTTAAGACTTACGAAGCAATATTGCAGGAAGTTAAAGATATAAAGGCAATAATAAAAATAAAGAAACTATTGAATAAAAATCCAGCAAGCTGAAAATGTTTGTTGTGTACTGGAAAACACGGCTGAAATTGAAATGGATATATTTTTAAATATTTCAAAAATCTCCTTGGGTCTCTCCAAGACTTCTCCCCACCCTTCTTTATGCCTCCTTCAACACCTAGAGAAATCTCACACTGGAGGATTATCACATGCAGGAAATGTCTAAAGCATCTAATATGACAAAACAGGGACATTAATATATGAAAGCAGAATACGCTTTTTTGGCATTTATATACAAACAGCCACAAACAGACATTACCTTCGTGAGAGATTTCTTTCCAAGGATTGGGTGGATACATGAAAGCAGCATTTTGGATTTGGTCATGTATGTCCTCATCTTCATTGAATGGAAAGGTACCACTGAGGCTTACGTAAATGATAACACCCACAGACCACATATCCAGAGATCTGTTATAGCCTTTATTCCTCAGCACTTCCGGAGCAAGGTAGGCTGGTGTTCCTACAACTGAACGCCTGAAGGATTTTTCCCCAATGATTCGAGCAAAGCCAAAATCACAAAGTTTTACCTGTGTAAAGAGAACTGCTATAGTAAATAAGATTTTTATTATTAGATACAGTTTACATACTTTTATCATAGTTTGGCTGTATAATGCATCTCTCCTGTTCCTTCAGGAAACTTTATTTCTTTTAAGCTTCCCTTCTTAGTCCACCAAGGTGTTAGACTAGATTACCAATTCATTGCATTCCTTCATGTTATAAATAAACTGTAGTAGAGTGAAAGCAAAAACATAGGACAGCCTAGAATGAAGGGAATGAAGTTTTGGAAGGGCTAAACAGCTTAGAATCCTTCCAAACAGAAGAGTTTCTTTATAGAGGACCTTTTTCTGAATGGATCGAGCTGACAAAAGTTAGTTCTTGAATCATCACTTTTTTGGACATTCAAATCCAATAATTTTGTGTAGTTATTGGAATCAATATAGATACATGCTGTTGTTTGTTTATAAAATAATCAGTGTTAGCACTTATTAATTAGAAACATTTATTTTAAAGGGAATTTTCTACTTGCCTGTGGGAAAGGATCTGCTGATGCTAATAATACATTTTCTGGTTTGAGGTCACAATGAACTATATTTTTGAAATGAAGATGTCTTAAAGCAACGAGGATCTGTGAAGAAACAAAACAGAATGAAATTAAGTTATAAATATTGTATATTTTGGGGGCTTATATTATTTTGACAGCAATAGTGACTAGAGAATCTAGGACTGCTGCAGAGAGAAACAACCGAACAAGAATGTATCATTCCCAACAGTGTCTGCAGTGCAAGGAAAAAAAAACAAAAAAGGTCAGCCATGTTTCACTGTTTGAAATAAGATTGTTCCCTCTCCAAGGATGTTATGCTCTAAACAACTTTGGAAACTGCATTCTGAATACTTTTCTTCATTTGCTTTGTTGTTGTTGTTATTGAAACTTTTAAAACAGAAACATCTGCAAAGTTGCCTTCCAGATATAAACTATTCACTCAAAAAATTTCACGGAAATATTCTGTGATCCAATTTAAGTATTTTCTTGTGGTGATGAAACAAAGAGCCTTGCATGCATTTTTATGCTGTTATGTGCAATAAAATGCCAAGGAAGTGTAACAGACATTCATCCTATCTCTGAGGTTTTAACTTAATTCCTTCTGTCTGGTCAGGGGCTGCCAGAATTTCCCACTCTATTAGAACAAGCAATAGGTAGGGGCTGAATGAACCCATTAAGGCAAGAAACCAAATTCTAAAGCTGGTCACCGTTTTGCCTATGAAAGCCTGAAAGGTAGAAAACTTGTTATGTTCAATTTCTAATAATAAAATCCACTGTAACACAACTGTTCCTGGTTCTTTCTTTTTCTTGCCTTAACAGAAAAACAGGCTGCTGTGACACTGAGGTGGCTCATTACTCAGTTGTGTATCTAAATTTAAACATATTGTGGGCAGCCAAGGAAACAATATGATAACATGACAACAAAAACCAAAAAAACCCAAACAGATCACATTGTTAACAGATGTCACACAGGAAGACAGACTCATTTTATCAGAGGTAGTGCTGAGATCCAATCTCAATGCAGAAAAGAGGCACAGAAACTCATAGCATAAACTACAGTGATTAGATATGAGGAAATTCAAAAGGCCCAAATTAATTTCTGCAGTTCTTCAGCAGCTTGCTACTTGTGTTTTCAAGTCCTGACTTGTACTAAATCCTTCAAGCATAAGAGAATGCATAACTTGATGGCCCTCCCTTCCAGCAGCCAGGCAATTGCGTGTGTATCCATGGCTAGGTTCTCTTAATGGCTCAGTAGAAATCAGATAATGTACACAAAGATGTATGTACCATCCCTGATATTATTATTAGAATAATTCTAATAATATTCATATTATAGAATCATTTTTATGATTCTATGATTATTATCCAGGCTTTCATGAATGAAGGAGAAAAATTATGTCAAAATCAAAACACAAGAAACAGTGATAACAACTGACTTCAAATATCCTTATAGGTCTATGATCAATTACTTACCTGAGTAATTAAAAACTTTGTTATTCTCTCTGGCAATCTGCCCTTTTCACTTGATAAGATCATCTCCAGCATGTCTCCATGGAGTTTTTCCATAACAACAAACACTCTTTCTGGTGTCTCGAACATACACTCCAAATTTACAACCCCAGGATGATGAAGATTCTAGTAAAAGTAAATACAACATTTGAATAACACAGATATCTCTACATGATTAGTAGGTTTTATGATTACATAACTAACCTCCAGGCTCCCCTAAACCCCTAATATTATATATCCCTTAATATTATATATCCCCTAATATTTCAGTTTTTCTTAATTTAAACTTTATATTTCATCTGTAGGCAACAGTAATGACATTTCTAGGGATGGTATAAAAGAATGCATTAACTTAAAATCAGTTAAAAGTACATTATTGTGCCTGGTGCTTTAGATTGCAGAGATTATATAGATCCTAACAGAACATTCCCAGTACTGTTAGTCTTGACTATTTATGCAGATTAGGCTGCAAAAATGCTAGAATTTTCAGCAAAAACAGTAGCCATTATCAACTGGAATAATTACATCATCTCGTATTTATTCCTTGTTCATCGCAGGGGAGTTGGACTAGGCCACCTTTAGGAGTCTCTTCCAAATCAAAAGATTCTGTGATTTATAGGAATGAAAAATAACAGCAAAATACCTGTAAAATTGCAACCTCGTTACGAAGTTGACTTTCCTGTTTAGTTGGAAACCTTAGTTTGTCTATTATTTTAATGGCAACATCTCTTCCTGTTTTGCGATGTTTTCCTGCATTAATAAAAGAGAAGGCCTCCATCAATTAACATCATTAATTCTGAAAAGTGTTCCACTTTTACTTAATCGTACAAATGACCACAAGTAAGTGGCAATTATGTACAGCTATGCACAACAAAGTAATTCCCAGAGCAAGCCTGCTGCAAGTTAAATAAATCATTAAAAGCATTCTTCCATTTCCTTTTTCACTTCCCTTTCACAAGCAAACTTTTTCTCACCTGACAAAGCTGTTGAAACATGTAAGGAATATAAGCATATTAGAAGTTTAGTTTTGCCTTTCAACAGTATAGATGTAAAATTAACTTTCTCATGTAGTTTTTCCTTTTCATGTACTTAAAACAGAGCTCTTTGCAACTGGCAGGTCATAGGCTTCAGTGGTAGTTCCAGAGTAGCAAATAATGAAGTAGGTGATCAAGAATCCTGCCTCACTTTTATCAGAGACCCACAGAGGTTTTTTAATGAGAATGCACAGTTAGGTATCACTTACTTGTCTCGAACAACTGTACCTAAGCACCCTCCTCAAAACTGCTGAAAAAATGAGGAACAAAATGGAGGAGAAACAGAACAGGAAAAAAAAAAAAAAAAAAGAAATAATCCAAACAAATTATTAAGAACAAAGAAAAAAAATCACAGTCCTGCCAAGAAAAATAGCAAGAAGTGATGATTTTTTTCTCCCCTTCTTTCATTATCTAAGTAATATACACCATTCTCTGAAATAGAGACAGTTCTGTACTTTGGGGTCTGCATTACTGCATTACTACATTACATTATGACATTTCTAGAGTTATTTAGTATACCGACCCATTATCGGCAGAAAACTTCACAGTAAAAAAAGACCTTGTCAACAGTAAATAGTGTCCATCTTTAATGAATAATACTTATGTTAAACTCTGAGTAGGTAATTTCTGTAATAAAGTATTCCACAATCCAAATACTTTCAGGTTTGCTGATTTATTTATTTATTTATTTATTTTTCAGCCCTAGGCATAACTGTAGAACTTACCTCCATAAACAATTCCAAACTGTCCTGATCCCAACACCTCATCTGGGAAGATCTGGTATACAGTGCTGATGTCCTGTTTATATAAACACAGCAAACATTAATCTCTGAAATATGGAAAAAAAATTTGCATTTGATCAGCATGCGCACTCTACAGTACATTTAAAAACACACCTGCCAGAACATTCATGCAAGTTTTCTTAAAATAATTGATAACTGCAATTGCAGTCTCATCTTAGCACAACAAAAAACACTGGATGTCTCAGTAATGATAAGAAAAGGCTTATGATAGCCTTACTATGTTCAACAGAGCTACCATATATTAATGACTTCTGCTTGCTTTCCTTTAGGTAATTAACAACCTGAAAGGATAAATTGTTAAATTCTGTTTTAAGCTACATAACACCTATTGCAATTGTCGTGTCTCAAGGAAAAGATGCCATTAAATTGACTTTTTTTAAAAGTTAATAATGTCAATTTTTTGTTAATTTCTACAGTTTAAGTAGGAAAAAATGGCTGACTAGAACTCTATTCTAACATTCCTCTTTGCAAAACAGATCAATGACTTCACTTGCTTAATCATATCATATCTTGCAGAAGCATTCAGAGAACACTCACCACATTTTCTTGAACTTGGCAGTTTGACACAGAAATACTGATGGATATATCCCCTGGGGAAGAAAGTAAAATATACTTTAGACTGCTATGCTTTCAGTTCTAACATGTAATAATAACAAATGACATTTACATGACATCATTATTTTCTGATAACCGTAGAAATTGGACCAATTAGGTCAGCTTGTTCATCTACCAGACAAAATCAAATTACACCATCTCACAAATATGTGGCTTCAACAATAGACTTCTGTTGTATATGGGAAGGAACAGAATTATACACTTCATTGCCAGATTTTATAGTGAAATCTTATATTTCTCATTTATAAGCTTCTTACTGTTTTATTCCATTTTATTTCGGGGCATTTTAGCTTATGCAAGTAACGTAACAGCAACCAGAGAAAACTGTTTTCATTTAGTATACTTCAGTGTATTGAACCAGATGATCTTTAAGATCCCCTCAACCCTAAGTCATTCTATGATGCTATTCAGACTAGGGCTAATACTTTTTCATATTCCTATATGTACTGCTAAAAGTGATATATTTGCAAACCCGTGGAAAAGTTAATAAAACTGGATTATAAGCTTACTGCTGACTGTACTACACAAAGAAATTATTTTGGGGGTTTCCTAGGAGCACTGATGCCTCTTTCTCCTACCTCTGCTTAGAATCCTGCTCAAGCTTTTCATTTTTTCAGTATGGATTTCAGCCTCAGAGAGACTCTGAATCAGGGAGCGTAGTGATAGAACAAAGGGTAACAGCTTTAAATTAAAAGAGCATAGATTTAGATTAGATATTAGAAAGGAATTCTTTGCTAGGAGAGTGATGAGGTACTGGCATAGGCTGCCCAGAGAAGTACAAATTAACAGAACAAAATTTTAAACTTCTGAGGAGGCAGAGAGGAGAGCCGTCATTCCCAGTCCAGCATTTTAGTTGATGTGTTTAGCTACACTGGGCTCAAACCAGGGGCACTAGGCATATAACATGTCTGGAATGACATCTAGAATTTGACAGTATTTCATGTAGGAACATAGTTGAGAAAGAAAAAGACAGAGATGATCTATTCTGATATGTGAGCTGCTGTGCCTGGAGATGTATGCCACAGCCTGTTGTATTACTTTGTTCCTGAAGGGCTTGCTGTCTCATTAGCATTTCACACTACATTAATAGCATCCAGATGTCAAATGCTAAAGCACATATATGTTGCAACACAAGGTCTGATCCAGTTTGTGTAGACATATCTGAATTTGCTTTACACTAAGGAGGCGAAGTACAATTAGCACAGCAACCACAGCAGCACATACTTGATAGTGGTGAATTGTTTCGTCTGTGCTACTTTGTTATCAGTACCTCAGAAGAAACCAGTTTCATGTTTGTTTACATAATGTTTTAGCTTTGGTATGGAATTACCCGAAAGTATATAAATCAGAGGCAAAGATATATTTAGCCATTTTGGTCCTGGGTAACATCCATGCCTTGCTGTGAACGGAACAGCTGTTCTTCACACTTGAGCTCATTTCATCTCATCACGGGACAATGTTTGTGGCAGTTGTACAAGCAAATTTGATGAAAAGAAGCATATAATCTACGCTGCAGTGACCTAAAGAGTGAATGGATGCTTCTGCGATATATAGCAATGTAAATTACAGTAATGAAGGGAAACATCTATCAGTTCTCAACTGGAGCTCAGAAAACTTCATGCCACTTTGCTATCATTCATGTCAGCAACACAAATATGAATGAGATGCCTTATGAGTAGAATAACTATTTGCTCAGTATCAAATTTGCACATTGTATATTAACACAGATGACCTAGTATAAACTGGAAATACATGAATGAAAAATTGTGTCTTTTAAAATAGACAGGCAGTTGATAAGCCTTTACTAGTTGTGCAATATTTCCATGCAGAAGATTGAGCCATGCCATTTGTTAATGACTGTATTTATCTGAAACAGAGGAAACAAATAAACTTACTGTGTAGGCTGGGTCCTGTCCCCAGTGATGCCCCTTTAGGGATGACAGGCATCAGGGCATGCTGTATTGCCATCTCCCACATTCTTGCCACATCTATGCCAATACCACTAGTGAGAACACCATTATTCAGTGGAACACTTGAGAGATTTTCTATATTTTCTCCAACATAATAGACTATATTTGCTGTGCTTATTTCAAAACAATGAGGATTGGCTCCTTGAGGCAGTAAAGTGAAAGTTTTTGCAGGTTCCAGAGAGAAAATTTCAGACAATGGAATTTCCTGAAATAAAATAAAAATAAATAAATAATAATAATTTTATATATATATATATATTTCCTCTGTGTAAAAATGATCAACATACAAAAATAAGACATTAATTTTATTTAATTATTTTATAATATTAGCTCTTGCTTTTATCCACATATGTCTTGTACAAACAGAAAGGTTCTTGTAATTTGGAACTGCTCGACACAGAGGCCCACTGACAGTAAAATAACAAATGTTTTTTATCCAAGACCAAGTAGAAGCTTATTTGATTTCTGAATTTACTTGTAATGAACTCTGTAAATAAAAGCATAATAAATATATATTCCACATACACATTTCACATAGGCATGAACTTGGTTGTTTCATCTTGAATAAGACTCAAGGACACATTTTACTAACTTCCTCTAAGAGGAAGCCACATAAAAGAAATGTTTTCCATTATCATAAAGGAGTTTAACTGCTTCAGATAAACGGGTAAAAGAATTAAAATAATATTTTACCATTTAAATCACAACATAATGTCCAAAGAACAGAGCTAAAATAATATGTAAAACACCTTATTGTTTGGAAGCCATTTATATAATGAACAACAGAATGTCAGATGAGTTTCTTGGCAAGATTTGTCACTGGTAGTGAATTGCCCCTATATAAAAACTTCTCATTTGCATAACATGCATGTCATTGGTCACTGTTAGTGAACACTTTTCTGATCTGACACTTCTTGTGAAATGCAATACCCACATATTCAAGTTAGGTAATGAAAACAAGCATAGTTCCAAGCTATACCATTAATGCAGCTTTAGTATTTATTCATTCAGGAATTCACTCCAGTCATTACCTTTTGATAGCAGAAAACAAAATTGAAAAATATTCCTTACCTTATAATATTTACTTCCAGTATCATTTTGAAAAAGAGTAATACATTTGCTGTCTAGTCTCCAGTAGTGTCGCTTTCTCTGCAAAGAAAAATAATAGAAAAATCTTTCTACCAATTAAAAAATAAAAATTAAAAAAAATCAAGAAAATTAAAGGATTGCTCTTTTCTCAGATGTGCCATTTCCAAAAGTTTATGTTTTCATCTGAAGGGATGAACTGGGAAGGATAAAGTTTCACTTGCTATTTTATGAGGCCTTTATGTTTCAGTTAGAGTTTTATAAGTTCGCCTTTTATTGTACTAATGTAGTTCTGTTCAAATAGTCCAAGTTTTGGAAGTTTAACACATCATCATAGTCCCAAGGTGATACTCAGAAGTTGTGTTAATAAAATAAACCAACTTTCTTTTTCTATTGCTATAGCTTACTTCAGAAGGCTACATGCTGACATTCTGATTCCTGTTTTTGCAGGTCTAAATGAAAATAACTTTATTATTATTGATACCTTTATTTTACAAGAGTCTAAACTCTCCAAACAGTAAGTTATCTAGGAAATAGCTGGAAGGTAAAGATACCTTCCAGAACCTCTAAGTTGTTTACTTTTGTTTTTACTTCCTTCAGAATGTCTTCATATTTGGCCTGTGATAATGCAACTGACAGATTCAGATACTACTGTGTGTTTTAAGTGTCTCCTGGTTGGTAGAATAAATTTCTCACAAGCACTGCCAGGGATTTAGGACTACAGGAAATGCAAATATTGTTAAAATGCCATATGTGAGTGGCTTTAAATTATTAATGTACTATTAGGATTCTGAACTGTTATATAGCATGTAGGGTAAAGTCTTTCTTAATATTTCTTACCAGTGTGTCTTTGCTGGTATAGTGAACCATCCAACCTTCTTTCATTACTGTGCTACTTCTCCTTTTTGTGTGTTTCACAGACTGTACCACTCTCATCAATGGAATATTGTTGCTGGTCGAAGGGCTTAAGAATAAATCAGTAAAGGCTTTATAGAAGAGGACAACTTCAGACAAATAGAAAAAACTTCTTTTATATGCACATTTACATTTATAACCACTAACAGATCTGGACCAGACACTATTTTGTTTTGTCACTCTAACTATCTTGAGAGTACAAAGGAAAAAAAGCTGTAAAGCCACAACAGGAGAAAGACAGAGACCAACAGAAAGTTTACATGCATAACATACACAAAATATTTCCCAAGATAGCTAAGATGATGGGCAAATGACTAGGGCCTCAACTAGAGATTGGGAGATATAGCTCAAGTCAATGCTATGCATGATTCAGAGCATCACTTGATCTAGAATCACTCATAAGGTAGGTAAGCATTGCCTTTCTTTGTAAGATTACAGTCTTGTGATCTTAGGTTCACATACACAGTGGAGTTATAACAGTTTGCAGTAGAAAATGAATTAACTAGCTGTGCGTACACTGGCAGAGTAAAGCAGAGAATCTGTGGGAACCTCTCAGAGAAGGAGGTTTAGGATAATGGAGTTTATCTTCAAAGACCTTAAGCAAAGTCTCACTGCCCTGTACTTGGTTATGCATGCTGAAAACTTTCAGTGCCAAACACAGTAACTCAGGAATTCAAAGGAACCTGACAGTATGTCTGATAGCACAGTCATATAAAACATGAAATATCTCATTGAAGAGGTTTATGAAGTAACGAAACCAAACGGAGTTAACCATTCCTCGAGCAGACTCCACATAATAGAATCATCTGCTTCATCATCTTCTTCAATCCTAAACATAAATGCTTAGTCATTTCAGGGAGAACTTGATCTTGAGACAAGATCAACAGCACAAAACCATGACAAGATTCTGCATCCTACATGAAAATAGAGCACTGAGAGCCCATGTTGTGTTCAAACGGGCTGCATGTTTCTATTCTTGTCTGACAAAGAGATTTCCTTTTTTATTTTCCTTTTACAGATCACTGAAAAATAATTCATGAATTAATCAAGTAATGTCTCCTATTTTATTATGTTGCAGCACAACATCGGGGAGGATGGTGATAATAACTGGGTTATCTGCTTTGTAATTATTTATAATTCAGTATCTATACTTTAAAGAACTCGCTATGCTGTCCCTGCAGTGTGACATAGACATTCAAGATGATGTTACGACATTGATTTTGTGATAAAAAGCAGATGCTTATATTCTAATGATACGTGTCTGTATATAAGCACCTATGCAGAAGAATACATTTACAGTCTACTGCTGCTAATAGTAAAATTGCAAATTACTGAAATGGATAGCTTAAAACTCATGTAAAATGTTTGTGTCACAGAAAGAGAATTTCGGGGAACATGTTCAGGAAAAGATTCCTAGTATGCAAAATAAGAGAAACTGCAGGTTAAACTGGCATCCATGAAGAAAAAATGTCATATAATTCTACAAAATAAAGAATCCTTGCTCCAAAGAAACGAGAGCTGAAAAGACCTTAATGCATTTTTGGTTCACTCAAAAATCAATCTCTACATTTTTTTCCCTCTACTCCTCTGCAGTTCTAATAAGTGAATAATGATTATTTTCTCCTCTTCAAATATTTCTACAGTAAATTGCATGATTCAATTCCAATTTTTCCTTCTGATTGGTCATTTCAAAACCTTTATTTATTTTGTAATTTCCTTGAAACTCATAGTTTGTTATGGGCTCATTCTTTCTGAAGATATCTGAAAATGCAAGTAGTACACCTAAAAGCAATTATATCATAGTTGATTGCACAGGTTTTGCTTTGTTTTGTTTGGTTTTCATCTATATATCCAAGTATTTCACTTCCAGTTAGGGAAAATAAGTAAATTTTAAAAACTGCTCATTTACAAATGAAGTTTCACAACATAATTTTCAGAAAAGAGCAGATATGTAAAAAATACTGTTTTTCAAATGAAATTTCAACTTGACAATAATGTTTAAATTCCTTTTAAAATCTTAGTGCATGAAATAATCTCAACATAATTTCAGAACCATCACATATCACTAGCTCTCTCCATCCTGAATGAGTGAGAATGCGGTCCACTTAGATTTCCCCTTGAGCCTTAGGCATGATATAACAAGTAAATACAAAAGAAGATGGAAGGTTCACCTGATCATCCTGTTAGAATCATCGTGATCTGGATCAGGATCCTGCATTTCCCCATTGTCACTATGGGATCCTGTCATTGATATGTCGGAGTCATGAGCTATAGATTCTTCCATGTCATCTATAAAACTGCTGTTTCTTTCACTGTCATTGTCGTCACTTCCTTCTTCCATGACCACATCAGACTCAGCCCCGGGACTAAGGAGATCTGGAATATTATTTCTTGAATTATTATCTGAACACATACAATACTCCAACCACAACATCCTAACACATTCTGAACTTAAGAAAAACCCATCTTCTCTTTGGAATTCTACTGCCTGAGTCTGTATGTATTCAGTGTGTAATGATGAAGGTGGTCTTTAACCAGCCATTTGGAAAATCACTAAAGAAAACTGGCAACATTAAACTGGAGTATTTTCAGGATTACAGCTTTCTACTAAATAATCGCCAAAGTCAAGGCAGAATTTCTTATCCATAGACTTCTATTCAAACATTCTATACCCTTTAGTTTTACTTCAGGCAGATTTTCCATGCAGCTTGAATGTTGTGCACTGACTTGATGGCTGTTGGCAGGCTACAGCTGCAAACTGATGCTAGAAGAGCAGAAATTTCAAAACTAAAAATTTTGTAATACGATGATGTCATGATGATGAACTACTGAAATAAATCCCAAGATGTTTATTTATAATGTGAATTATTTACTTGGGCAGAAAATATATTTCCTTTGCACCGGTGCTCCCCATGAAGGCTATACAATATGGTACAGTAATCCATTCTAATGAAATAACATTCCCTGCCATTAAGAAGGAAATATTTAATTAACATGAAATAGCTCTATGTAATATAATACTGAAAAAATGATGATGTTTTAAGCTTTAACCCACAGCATGTAGTACAAACAGCATAAACAGATTAAGTTTATATTCAAATAATGCTAAACTTTCTCATTTGTTATTAGATTTGCATAGGCAATATTGAAGAAATAACTGTTTACTATACTGCTGCTTGAAAGTGGATTAATCTGGAAGACTGAAAAAGACGAAAAAAATTACTTAGCTAAAGGCTTAATTACAAAAACAAACAAACAAAAAACAAAAAAGCAAAAAAAAAAAACAACCACACGGTGTAAAAGCTAACAATGGAGGGGAAAAAAACACAACAAAAACAACACAACAAACAAACAAAAACACCAGAAAAGAAAAAAGTCAAAATTATAAATTCTTTCATATATACGAGCATTAACTTTTTCTGGGTAGTTTGCACTGTTTCAGGATCCACCCAGAGACCCATAAAAAGCAATTTTCACCAAATTTAGTGAAGGAAAGTTCTTGACAGTCAATATAGAGGATGCACCTAAGAGTAAAAACATTGAGATTGCTGCTGGAAAAGTATTATGAACTGATGGTATTTCACTAGAACTGGAAGGGTATGGCTGAAACATTTGTTTCCATACACAGTAGACTTCAAATGTTTAGATATAAGTTACTGATGTACGACTAAGAGACACATTCATTTCTAGCTGAAACAGACATCCAGTCATGAATGATACTTCACAGTTCAGGACTCTCTTTTTGCTATTCATACAACATGGCTTTTATCTCTATTTTTAATAAACACAGAGCCAGTTAAAAATATCCTCCCACATTTAGTGTTTTATGTGTATATTAATGAGACCATGCTTGGAATTTTATTGCTTCAGCTCTTCCTTCCCTTGCTATTTTGGGGAAGACGCATCACACAGCAGATGGAAAGAGTGGCAGATACTGTATTTTATTTATTAAGACGGAAATTAATGTGAACCAAATTTCTGTAAGAATAGAAAAGAAACACCAGGATGAAACTGCCTATGAAAATTCTAAGGAACACATGTCAGTCACTGATACACAAAATTAAGAGTTACACAACAATCCTGTGGATACTATTTTATGGATATTGTATGGTGGGAAAAAGCCAAATTCTAGAAATTTTAAGATGGACAGCTCCAAGGACTAATTCTGCAGAGTTGCACAAAAAGTTTAACACTTTCTAAAATACTGCATGGAGTAAGCACTCTCACCCCAAGTGGCTTTGTACAAGATTTTCTCACTCAGATTTTCCTCAGAGAAAGCATTACATCTCATCAGTCTGCCGTCAGATTCATGGTAGGAGGCAAGCAAACAAAAAACAGTGTGTTACTTGTCAGGCAAAGGCATGGAGAGGATAAAGATTGTGTTGAAGGACATCTGTCTGAGATGAAGAGTGGGAAATCAAAGGAGTAACACAGAAAGAAATGCAAATTTTCTTCATTTAGTCTAGCTGTCCAGAAATAAGTCTTGCTTTTCCACCTTCTCTTAACGCTATTTTGCACTGTGCTCTAAAATTGCACCTAAAATATGTGCTGCAGAAATTTCACCATCTATAAGCAGACTTAGTGACTTTCTCTGACTCTGCAAATCTCTGCTCACAACTGCAGAGATAAAAAAGGAAGATGTATACAAGGTTGGAAGATGCATAAAAAGGATTTTTTTTTAACCTCCTCAAGATTTCTACAGGAAAATCCCCATGTTGTTATTATCAATTAGTTTAGCACATCATAGCACACTTCAAGCTTTTAGATTTGAAAGTAAGTTTACCCCCTTCCATAAGCATCAGTTCTTGCACTTCTGAAGAAACAGTTCTGTTATGGGAAAAGTAAAGCATCTAAAATGCTTTTGCCTATGATAATTGCTACTAAACAGAAAAAGTTTGCAGAAACAGTCACACAAATATGAAAAATTAATTAACACTTGATTATTGGCATCTTTTCAATAAAGAAAATCATTGATTTAAAGTTTGAAAAAGGAAATCTACTAAAGCAATACCTTCTTAACCTCAGATGCAGTTTAGGCTGACAATATGGTAATATGGATTAGACACTGAACACTTTACCACATTTATCATTCTTTTATCACATAGAAAAGTGACATTTTCAAGGCAATCAACAACTCATCTACAACTACCCTTTTTTTCTCCGATACCGCCTGTCAAGCCTAGCCATACATTTCTATACTTGACACAAAACTGACAGCACATGTATGGGAAATTCTGCAGAAAATCAAGCTTTCAATTCTGGCAATTGATACGATTAGTTTTTATCCCAACTGGCCTTACCCAGTTCTCCCAGTATACAGTTCCTTCTCTGGAAAATTATCCTAAAACAAACACTTCTTCCCTTCTCAAGTTAAAAATAAATGTTGTGTTTATATCTACCACATGAAAGCCTACTTCTCACGCATCTGGCTTTTCAATTTACTTTGGCTTTCTGTGAGCAGTGATGACCCAGAAGTTTTGCTGCTGAAGCCACCCCCGTGGCGCAGCTAAGCCTGCCTTTTAGCACTGTGTATTTTGAAGATCTGTACTCCAAAATGATAATGTATGAACTGTTTACAGGGTTCCTCCCACACTTCATCTTCAATACACAACAGAAATATCTCAGAGGAAAGGCTACTCCCAAGCAGTGGAAAAAGATGCCTTTGTACACATAGGGTTTACACTTCTCTGTTATCTAACCTGTGGTTTAAACAGTGACAGAAACAATTGTTAAAGTAACTTACCTCCATTAATGGCAACTTCCCCCAGACAGTTATTTGGTACTTTAGGAGCACAGCGTTTGTGACAATTGAACCTGCAGTCTGGCAAGAGAAAAGGAACACCATATAATTATTTATCTTTTTCATTGTCACAGTTTCATTTCTTTTTCCCACTATCCAAACTACAACTGTCAAGCTCAATCATTTCACTAGCACAAAGTTAACTTAACGTGATCAGAGAGCACTAGCTTGGCCAGATGCCATTTGCCAGTACAGCAGACAGAATGAACACACCAACAGCTGCCCACAGGGAATGAAAACAGTGCTTACAGCAATGGGAGGAGGCCTTCACTGTACCAAGTGTGTGCTATACTGATCTTGGGGAGCAAGCTGGAGACCTGTGCACCTGGCTGAAAACCAGACCTGCTTTTCCATTACAAGAAGCAAATCAGGCTGCAGCACATCTACTTCAGCTTAGAAGTTTGACTACATATCAAATACCAAAGAAAACTGAAGCAGCAGTACCTTAGCTAGCAATTTTATATGAGAAATACTTGCTCTTTGCATCACCAAGCAACTTTTGGACAGTTTTAAGTGAAGGGCTTCTTCAGTACTTCCCTCATTCCCAGATATTTTTACTATTGTCTACTTCCACTTTCTTCACATCTAATGTCATGGTTTTGTAATTCTGCTATCAGTATTCCACATTATAACATCATGTAAAGTATGGATAATTTACCACATGTTCATCTCACAGAAGAAGACTACGTCCCAGAGGACATCACGGTCAGGGATAAGTCATGGGACAAGGACACTATATAATCTCATTCCTGGGTGAATCGCTCTCTTGGATCCTTGGAGAGTGGGGGAGCATTCCAGCCGTTTCGCCTAGAGCTTACAGTAGGCCTCTCAGTTTTGGGACTCTCTCTCCTATTTTGCTTGATTCATTAGTCTTAATTTCAATTATATTGTATTATATTGTGTTATCCTGTATTTCGATATAGTATTTAGTAAATAAGTGTGCCTCCTAAGATCGTTGCTGCTGTTTTCTTTTCCCTTTCCCTTTTTCCCTTTCCTTTTTGGGCCAGAGTCCCTGCGGGCCAGCTGTCCCCATCACGGGCACAGGTAGATTTTCGGTTAACCCGTGACATCTCTAAATGGCACTTTATTAAATGTAATTTCAATTGTTTTCTTTTGGTTTATAGAACACATTTTACTTAAACTAGGAGCTGTAATTTATTAAAAGATCTAGAAAAGCAAAGTCAGGAAGGGAGAAACATACCAGGGATGCCTTATCCTTGTAATTATTTAACTTCAGATTAAAAAAACAACTCAGGTACTGCAGTGCCAAACTGTAGGCTTTTTTTTTTTTTTTTTTAAATCAGGTTATATATGCTAATTTATGCTAGTAGCTGAGATTCAAAATAAACAGAAACAGGTAATATCATTATACAGATTTTGTTAGAGTTAAATCACATCAGAATTACTTGAATGAATGCAACATTTTTATGGGGTATTACTTCAAGGAAGTATTTACGGGCACTCTAGTTGATTAAGGTGAGCCAGTAGTCTAGGATATAGTCCAAATGGCCTGATTCACTTTGGAACCTGCTAAGATACAATTACGGAATTCATTGAAAAAGCTCTTTTTTTTTTTTTTCTTTTTAAAATTCTTGATGAGCACACTGTCATCCAGTGACAAACATAAAATAACCTACGTCTTAGTGACAAAGATGTGAGGTACCTCAGCTACACCACTGAGTAATAATAAACAGCATGCAGTCAGCTCTTGTAGAACTAGTGTAGTTAAGTGATCCCAGCTTAATCCAATATAGTGTAGTTACGCTACAGCTTAATCTACTGTAATTGCGCATGTGACTACTTATGGGAACTTCAGTAAAGAAATTCTGAGTAAAGCTACATATAATTTATGCAAACATTAATTTATTAATTTTATTATGCTTAGCTTTTATGTACCTAAAGGAAGTTTACTTACCTTTACATTGCAAACCCTGTCTAAAAAGCCCTTTGAGGAGCTTCTTACAGTACTGACAAACTGTTGGCCGTGTGTAAGAGTGGATGACAAACGTGTGAGGCACTTTAACCTTAGAAAGTAGGATCTTGTCAAGCTGAATAGGTCGCCCAATGTAGGATTGTGAATTTGATCTTTTCTCTCGCCCAGTGAATGATTCTGATGGTGTTTTTTGCTGTGAAAAGGACATTTAAAAAAAATAATGCCTTATTTTTAATAGAATATCATACATATGCCCTAAGAATTTTAAGTTCTCTGTCATAAAAAGTTGTTATATTGCTTTTAAACACTAATAAAATATTCAACATACCCCTGTCTGAGATTGCTTTTAAAAACTTAGAATGGTATCAAATAATATGTTTGCTAACACTAGCAGACTAGTCATACATTTTATAATGTGGATAAGCCTGTGTTGTTTTTCAATTTAAAAACAGATTTTTATCAAAATGAAAAGATTCATTAAGAATTTCTTGGAAAAGCACTTTTTGTTCTGAATAAAATAAGTACAATTTTTTCCTCCTCTCCAGTTTCCTGTCTTACACAAAGGTAACTTTGAAAAACTACTTTCACACAAACATTAAGGAAATTGTTAACTTGATCTATGCACATGCAGGTTTTTGATAAAGAGCAGATCAGTATCTTCCATCCCCTTTATTTATAATTTTTGTTATTGCTAACCTTACCACATTCAGATTATGCACTACAGATTAGAACAGGTATTTATATTTCTCTCTATAAATACACACGAATAGAGGCACACTTTGTCTAAGCAATAGAATAAAAAAAAAAAACAAAAAACAAAAAACAAAAAGTTACCTTATTTTTCTCCTAAATATATTTAGATGTAAATATGGTGAATAACACAGAAAATTATGGACTCAGAAAACTGCCTAATCCTAAGAATTGCCTTTGAGGAACAAACTACACTCACAGTTTACATGGAAAAGAAAAATAAAGTAAGAAGGTGCAGCTTTATCTTTTAAAATTCAGCATCTTCTTGCTGTCACCCACAAATATTCACATAACTGAAGGCTAGAAAATGAGTCATTCTCTATTTGGCCTCCACTAGTCAAAGGTTGAAGTAGCTGAAACTTTAGATTGGCCTAACTTGGAAAACTATTTTGCTTCAAACTAATAATGTTACAGAAAAGCCAGCATCCTTAGAGACCAATTATTATTTCCTGCTCACCAAAATATAAAAGTCAATTTCTGTATGCTACTGAGAATCTTGGAGCAAGGAGAGATTTGCATGCCATTTTGTTGGAAGACAAACCTGAGGAGTTCTAGCCTTGCCTTCACAGTACATTTGCCATAGGAACAGAAAGATAATTCTTACAAGAACTATATGGGTTTCTTACTGTAATGACCAATTTCTTTTCTCTTGGCTATACTGCACAACTAACGCCTTCCAAAGAAGCATACGGAATAGATTTGTTGAACATTAGAGCTTCCCTACTAACTGACAACAATGCCAGCTTCACACTTATACAGCACATAAACACAGGCCTGTCAGTCAGGGAGAAATATGCAAAATACATCATATGAGCGATGTGTGTATATTCATCATAAACAAGCTAGTTTGAAATAAGTGTAGGAAAGCATCCATCTTTTCTTCACCACATATAATAACAGAAAATGTAGAAGTTCACGCATTTATGTTATATATTTACTTCCTTCCTGAGCTTTACATCCCTAGGCTCTGTAAAGCATCTATACATATGATAAACTAACTTCAGTTTAGGATTTAAACTGTTTAATATTGATCAGTTAGTAATACTCATAGAATCATAGAATAGCCTGGGTTGAAAGGGACCTCAAAGATCATTTAGTTTCAAACCCCTGCCCTGGGCAGGGCCACCAACCAGTAGAGCAGGCTGCCCAGAGCCACATCCAGCCTGATCTTGAATGCCTGCAGGGATGGGGCATTCAGAACCTTCTTTGGCAACCTGTTCCAGCATGTCACCACCCTCTGGAAAACTTCCTCTTAATATCTAACCTAAACCTCCCCTGTCTTAGTTTAAAACCATTCCCCTTTTTCCTATCACTATCATCCCACGTAAGCAGCCATTCCCCCTCCTCCTGTTTATATGTTCCTTTCAAATACTGGAAGGTCACAATGAGGTCTCCCTGAAGCTCTCTTTTTCAAACCAAACAAGCCCAGTTTCCTCAACCCTTCCTCATAGGAGAGGTGTTCAGCCCTATGATCATCTTAGTGGCCCTCCTCTGGACCTTTTCCAAGAGCTCTGCATTTTTCTTGTGCTGGGGGCCCCAAGCCAGGGTGCAGTACTCCAGATGAAGCTTCACAAGAGCTGAGGGGGATAATCACCTTCCTCTTCCTTCTGGCCACCTCTGTTGGCCTTCTGGGTTGCAAGCACTCACTGCTGACTCAAGTCCAGCTTCTCATCCACCAGGACATCCCCCTGCCCCCATGTCCTTCTCCCCAGGGCTGCCCTCAAGGAGTTCTTTCCCCAGTTTGTATAAATACCCGGGATTGCCGCAGCCCAAGTGCAACACCTTGCACTTGGCCTTGCTGAATCTCATTAGATTCACATGGGCCCACTTCTCCAGCTGGTCTAGGTCCCTCTGGATGGCTTCCCTTTCCTAAATATTGTTTGCCTAACAATTTCAAGGCAGATTGCACTATCTTATGAAGGCAGTATGAACAACACTTTGGGAGGGGGGGCAGGAGCCCAGCAGGAAGGAAACAGTGGGCCCACTTGCGCAGCACATCCTGCACTGCTCAGCCTGAACACACCACCTGCAAACAGCAGCCCTTACTACTTGTGAATGAGACAAGGTTCACAATGGGAGCCAGAAATACTGTCTCAATCCACTCAATCTAAGGACAAAGAGGGGCAGTTTTGGTCCTAGACTGATGCCACATCAGTCTTAGTGCAGTGCCTTGTAACAGTCACTCATCCTCAACCCCATTCCATAGTCAGACATCTAGCTCGGAACATTACCTACAATGCACAAGACAAAAAACTGTTGTCCTATCTGACACACTATATTTTTTATTGAAGTATGTTATTTTTGAAGGAAATAATTCTTTAAAGATTTGTCTTAACCCTAATCTCACAAAACCCACCCCTACTATTCCTCCAGTGACACTATAAACACCTTGCCATGTAAAATAAACACAGCTATTTAAGGTATTAGTTATGAAATTTGATGTCTTTGTCTTCAAATGGACATTTGGTGGAATTTTAATGAGTGATGACACAATTCTCTTAAAATGTATTTTCACGAAACAAAACTGATGGAGAGAAATAAAAAATTCTAAGGAGAAAGTGTTATGTTGTTTACTTTTGCGTCATTGCAGCAAATTAATATTTCAGCTTACTGTTCTTGCTGCTAGAGCAATTTCTTGACAATCTTACTGTTTGAGTATAAACAATCCAAATGTCTCCTAACATACTCTTGCTAAAAACACCAATTAGTACCATCTACATAAATTAAATCTACTTTGTACTGTCATACTAGGCTTTGTTTTCAACATTACTGTTGAATGAAAAATTATTTTGGCAACTGAATACTGCTAAAATCTTTCCTCAAAGGACTTCAGAAAGCTGATTTCGCTTGGCTTTACTCACCAAATAGCTAGCAGGTTTTGAAAACTTCAGGAGTGCAGTTGAAATGTACTGAGACTAACTTTAGGCACTAGTATGATCAACATAGAGAGACAATCTTTTCCCTTCATGGCCTGATCCAACAGACTGGCACTCTTTCCTCTTCCATTCAGAGGCAACATGAACATCTCCTTCTGTGGGGTAGCAGGTGCAGGGAAGTTGGGTGGCACAAAACACACAGGTCACTCCACAGCCACAGGGACTGCCTGAGTTAAGAGGACCATCTAAATTTACAGATCATGAGCTTCCCCTCCCAACACCTACCAAAACTGCTTTCAACATCCCTCAACTTTAACTTCCACCACTTCCAGCATCAGCAGATGCCTAATTTAAAAAATTTTAAAAAGAAGGAAAACAGAAATTACACTATTTTCACTGTAAAAGCAAGAGTTTCTTGCACAAAGCACCTTCTTTTTTGCCGGTGTGCCTGGTTTGTTAAAAAGATAAATTAGTTTTTCCTGGTAGTAAGCCAGACTACTGACTCAGCAACTCTGGAAACTTCCCAGGAAATGATTGCTTAACTGGATTACACCATGGAAACTAACAGTCTGCACTGCTGCAAACACTAAACAGTCCTTCTAACAATCACGCTAGCAAGGTAATCTATATTTTAACAGATTAGAATATTATTTTCCAAGAGTCAACACAAACAAAGGAACATGTGAAATCATTTAACTGTATGGATGTTCAGTCAAGCACTGAAATTGATCCGGCATTGCCTTGAGTAATGAGAATATTAGAATCCAGTACTTGCTTATTTCTATTTCTTTTTTTCTTTTTTCTTCTTTTTTGGGGGGGGGGGTGGGGGGGTGGGGGTGGGGTAGGAAAAAGAAAAGGGGAAAAAAAACCAACACAAAGGCAGGTGAGGCTTTTTTTCTTTCATTTTGGTCACAACAACCCCAGGTAACCCTACAGGCTTGGGGAGGAGTGGCTGGAAAGCTTCCTGGTGGATAGGGACCTTGGTGTACTGATGGACAGTTGGCTGAACATGAGCCAGCAGTGTGCCCATGTGGCCAAGAAGGCCAATAGCATCCTGACTTGAATCCGGAATGATGTGGTGAGCAGGACTAGGGAATTAATCCTGCCCCTGTACTCAGAATTGCTGAGGCCTCACCTTGAGTGCTGCATTCAGTTTTGGGCACCTCCATACAGAAAGAAATCGAGGTGCTGGAGCAAGTGCAAAGAAGGGCAACAAGGCTTGTAAAGGGCTTGGAGAACATGCCCTATGAGAAGAGACTGAAGGAACTGGGGCTCTTTAGTCTGGGGAAGAGGAGGCTGAGGGGAAACCTTATTGCTCTCTTCCAATATCTGAAAGTTGCTTACAGAGAGAGTGAGGTTAGTCTCACTGGTGACAGGTGACAGGACAAGGGGAAATGGCCTCAAGTTGCTTCAGGGTAAGTTTAGGTTGGGTATCAGTACAACCTTCTTTACAGAAAGGGTTGTTAAACACTGGAATAGGCTCCCCAGGGTTGAGTCACCACCATCCCTGAATGTGTTTAAAACTGCCTGGATGTGTTGCTCAGGGACATGATTTAGGGGAGGGTTGTTAGAGTTAGGGTAGTATGATTAGGTTGCAGTTGGACTCTATGATCTTGAAGGTCTTATCCAAACTGAGGAATTCTATGATTCTACGATTTAACAGCCCTGTACTCCAACTGCACAAAGCCTAAAATATAACACATTCCTGACTGTTCAACTTGTTTTAAAAAGGTTTCAAAAGTACAAAAATATTGTCCCAGAACTTCTGGCAGAACTTTACCGAAGAGTTTCATGTGCTTTAACAATCAGAAAATAAATTATTTAATTTGACATTTGGACATCTTATTTTAAGTTATGTTTGCGGAAACATATTCACATAATCTTGTCCTGAACAGGAGAAAAAAAAAATAAATATATATATATATATATATAGTTTGATTATTTATTTGATTATTTATTTGGACATATATTAATTATTATATATTAAAACAAAACCAATAAAATAACTGATCTCATGAAGTTTCATTTATCACGTGGAATATATTTGCAGAAACATGCATTTCCTTCTTGTATTGAAGGTAAAAAGATAAAGACTTAATATGTTCATACACAAATTTTTCACAGGAAATTAATGTCATATATGAGGTGATATTTATG
The DNA here is from genome assembly GCF_039878825.1 of Excalfactoria chinensis. Lineage (NCBI taxonomy): Eukaryota > Metazoa > Chordata > Aves > Galliformes > Phasianidae > Excalfactoria > Excalfactoria chinensis. The sequence continues at coordinate 24,753,163 of NC_092829.1, read as the reverse complement.
TGTCACCACAGGAACTATGTTCTCTGCTGCAACGCAAATGCTCACTTTCTTTAATAAATTAAACTATATGACTATAATTAAGTGAATTCAAGGAAACAAATCTTCAATTAAACACACTGAAATACCACACTTAGAATCCAATCAACTGTGTTGTCTTTTGATGCTTCTTGCACTCTTCTCTTGAACTCAAGTGTATGATTTAATCTCACAAGCACCACAGTTAGATATCTATGGTCTGAAAAACACTTCAATGTTAAATGTGTAAACACATCAAAGAACTGACTTCAGTACTGTTAAATTAAACTACCCAGATGGAAATTATTATGTACCCCGTTCTTCCTGCTCAGATACCAATACCAGTAAATGGTAGTATGAATGCTCTATCTGTAATCTGCCTTATTTTGCAGAGTAACAAAAAAAGTTTAATACATTTCAGCAGTAGTTGTGTGACTATGATATCTTCTCCAGTAGCCAGGGATTTCCCAAAACAAAAACCCTTTGTTGATGAAGAATTTGCTAGTGGCTACAGGGCTATTAGGGTTTATTTAGAGCAAAATTTTCTTCCTACCTCTTAAAGACTAAAGTTTCTTCAACATTAGCTTTGAACTTCTATTATGTGCTCCATAGTTCTAAGTATAATAATTTAAAGTAATAGATTATTTTTATGAAATTATCTTTCACTGGTAGAATGCCCATATTTTAAGTTAGACTTAGCAGTTCAGTAATGTGTACAACACAGGACTAATAATAATTTTTTAAATGTACATATCCTGATAAAAACAGTGATATAGTAAGTTAGAAGAGAAAAAACTTCTGGGAGTCTTTGTACAGTTCTGGTTCATATACTATAATGCATTAATACTGGCTTTTTTTTCCCCCAGTATCTGTGTAAAAGTGGCCCATCTGACACCCCATTCCACACCAGAGATAACTCCCAGGACTCTGCATTTAACAAACAATCACTCATTCAGAAAAAGTTTTTGGTAATGGAATTTCAGACAAAGCAGCTTGGAGAGGTTTGTTTAAAGTGAAGGGGTTCAGTACCAGCAGGATGTTTCCAGTGCAGAAAAATAAAGCATTATATTAGAAGAAAAAAGCATCAATGAACATGTTCTGGACAGGTAACTGGAGCAAAAAGGTTGCAATGACTGCATTCATTACTCTGATTTCAATTTGCATGTAATGATCTTGTGTCAACATGTGGGATGCTTCAGAGATGATGGGAAATTAAATATATGCTGCAGGGTTTGCCATTCTTTTCTATTTTAGATGAGCACAAATCCTCATGCTAGTACTTAGAAACTAGAAAAATCTAGCTGTGATTGTATGTTACTTACACATACAATACGTATACATAAGTGTTCTCCCCAAGAATTCCTACTGCCACAGTTACAGAGCATCTACAAGTCTAGGTCAGGTTTGTTCATCTCAGGATGTTTATTTTGTACATTATCCCAGCAAATTCCCAACTTTCTGAAAGTGAAGTTTAGATCATCATAGTATCATAGTATCGTGCGAGTTGGAAGGGACCTTAGAGATCATCGAGTCCAACTCCCGGGTTTCAAGCCCTCTGTGTAGCGAAGTGGCACTTCTACCCCTGCGCCACAGGGGGGATTCGAACCCGGGCCCTCCAGTGCCGCAGGCAGCAGCTTAAACCACTGCGCCACTGGGGGCACAGTTCATCTCATCTATTACAAAGTGTCACTTTCATATCAAAATACTTTAATATCAGGTGATTTTTACTCTTTCATATAATCAGAATTTTAATCTTCACTTTGAAATAGTCACTTTGGAGTTTCACATCAGATATACTCTTTCTAAAAGAAAAACAACAAATGCTTTTGACTTCTCAAGGTTACATAAAATCATGCTGATATAATTAATAAAAGAGACTGCTCCTGACAGCATGACAGGGAGTAAATTTAGTACATACCTCATAGCCAGGGCTAACAGGAGACTGAGACAGGAAGTTGGAAAGAAGAAAAGATAGACCAAAGAAATAATGGAAAAAAGACAGAAAATAATGTTACTCTTGAAGAAAGCATGAACAGGATATAATTTTATACATTAATTCTACGTAGCTTGTTCTGAAAGTATTGCCTCCTATTTATTTCCTTGAACAGATACAAAAAGCACAGCTACACTATTTGATGGAGCAGGTTCTCAGCTATGAAGCATTATTTTTCAGTGTAGTCAAAACCATTAGCTATGCCTTTTTGCTAGCAAAGATCAAGAGCCTGCATGCTGTACTGGTAAAACTCTGCACCAGCACAGGTAACCTACCGTCACCACTGCTGAATTGCACCTACCATCCACCATCCCACTGTGCTCGCATCCACTGTTTGGTCTCCATAAACATTCAGCAAACATTAACGAATGTCAATGGGTGCCATTTTTTCTGCACAGGGGGATTCAATTCCACGCCTTTGTATTTCTTTGTATTTCTTTGTATTTTAAATTAATTTTACTTTTTTAAGCATAAATAAAATGTATAGATTTGCAAAAAAAAAAAAAAAAAAAAATCATATAAGAATGTATCAACAACCAATGGAGTCATATAACTGAAAGTATTTTCAAATTTAAATTGTTTTCCTTATCATGTAACTTACTGTGCACAGTGAATCGAATACTGATAGAGAGTATACCAGGACTCTTACCCATAAGACACTTTTAACCAGAGTTCCAGGAAAAGGATTAGGGTCAGCCTTTTCTCAACATTTCACTGGTATTGGTCTGAATAAGTCAGTGTTTTGAAATAACCTACTGAGAATCATGAATAATCTATGAAGATTTGTTCCTGCAGTTTTTGCAGAACTTAAGCACCATACTCATTTATGCATTTTTTCAAGTAAAATACAGATTCATAATGTTAAACTTAATTTCCAAGTAGCTTTACACTAATGATAATCAGCAGCATAAGTACATAATTACGGTTCATAGATGGCACTGCATATAACACCAGATCTACACCATTTGCAATAGTGTCCTTTTAGTATGTCAAGTTTAATAAGTTTAATATTCTAATTGAGAGGAAAACATGATAATCGTTGTGTGTACTTATAAACTTCTTCCTCTCTTTCAAACCATAAGGTTTTCAAAATTTTCACTTAGAAGTGGAGTCCATTTACACACAGCGTAAATGGCTTAACTTTTCTATTATGATCACGAGAAAAACACTGCCAAGACAAAAACAAATCCAGTCATTGCATTTTGTTATCAAAAGACTTTTCATCATGGAAAACTACTATATTAATAAATAAAGAAAAAATCTGTTGTATACGTATGTGTGCATGTGTGCCCTGCAGCTCTGCATTTATTGATCTACACATATAAATACTTATATTCCATATATACTACAATTACCACAATGTTTTGTGTAAGGAAATAATAAAGATTTCTCTTTCTCCAAACACTAAGAGATATTCTGTACATACAAGTTACCTACAACACATTACCTGTAGCCTTGACTGTTACAAAAACTGTTTGATGCAGTGTCTCAGTTTTCTCCTGAGGTCATTTCTTTCCTGTATCATGAACTAAGGGACATAATGTTCCATGGCAGAAAAATACCAAAATCTAATTCCAGTGACAACATCCAGTTTTGAGCCTCAAGATGCAGCTTCTCACATTAGCATGGGTGGCAGTTTCAGATTTTCAAAATAACATAATTCTTCTTTAAGGAAGGAGACCACTGGGAGTATCAGAAATTGCACATACCTTAAGCTCACGTACCTTAAGATGTTGACCTCCCTTTTACATCAAGATGCCTTTTCCCACGGAAAAGCTTTGTAATTTGCATACTCTTAGCCCCAAAGTCTTCAACAAACAAAAACAGATCCTACAGCACATAATTGTTTCTTAACAGTAATACCCGTAACCTTGATAGCTAAGGAACTACATACCAGAAGGGCTTCATCTGGCACACTGGGTGATGTCTCTGCAGAAACTGTTCGAATAGTGCTGAGTCCTGTTAAGGAAACGTTTGACAGGCGCCTTTTACGTACACCACTGCAGTTGTTAGGAATTTTAAATGCACATCTCTTATGGTAATTTAGACCACATCCTGAAAAGAAAAATTTAAAACCATCTCATTACAGTTTATTACTGGAAAAGCATAGAACATTTTTCTTTGGTGAATAAAAACAACAGCCTTTTCTGATGAAACTTTCTTCCTCTACTCTGCTTGTTTAGTTCCTATGTTCTGTTTTTAGTGACATTATGAGCTCTTGAAAACTTCTATACAGTGTTGTGTTTATCATAGAAACAATAGACACATGGAAGGAATGGCACAAAGCTGCACCAGGGAATATTCAGATAGGACATTAGGAAAAATTTCTTTACCATCAAGATTATACATTATAGTGGCTTCCTAGCAAGCTGTTTGGATTATTTTCTTCAATTTCTGGTTAGGCCTGAATAAGTCAAGCAGTTGGAAGGGCACTTCCAATCAAACTATTCTGTTCTATTATAAATAAGACACAGATAAGCTTTTCTTAAAGCAAGTGAGGAAACAAACAACAAACCCACATATATAGACTACTTGTTTTGCACTTCTGCTTACAGAACAATATCTAGGAGGCCTCTGGGGAGTCAAAAGGATCACCCTCCTTAATCTGTTAATTATTTTGATCATCAGATCTAACTGTCTATACCTACCTAGTCAATTTAAAAGAAATCATCAGTAGATGTATCAGAAAGAACATGCATAAAAATGTAATGTAAGATTTCCTTCCTGAGACTAAACAGCCCATTTCACTGCAACTTACCTTCACATTTGAGTCCCTGACGCACCAGTCCCCACAACATTTCTCCACAATGGTCACAAAAGGCTGGTGCTCGGTAAGAATGAACAAAAAGAGCATGGGGTCGGATTTGAAAGTCTTCAAATGTAGCAGAAGCTGTAACAACAAGATAATTTCAAAATGGAGTAAAATTAGTAACATAACATGCTTCATATCTTCCCTCACTGAACAAAACATTACACCTTTTTTATTCCTGTTGCTATGTCTTTCCTTGTTACTTGTTAAATTCTAGAAGATAATGAACTCTGAATTTTATATGTGTAGACCATATATACGTAAATATACCATACCTCAAAGGTAAAAAGATTGATGATATTTCATCACACTACAAAGACCACTGGAAAAAGAATAATACTACTTTTACATATATGTGGCATACCTTTATGATTTTATTTTACATAAACTCAGAAGAAAACTAAAAACTTGATGAACCTGAACAAATTATGTTCCCTAACTTGAATAATTGATGCCTTTGTTAATAGAAGTTTATCATTTACATTATCTATTACTAATTGGATAGCACCTAAAATCTAATAAAAGATATGAAATGGAATGCAAATAAATACACAAGCAGAAAAACAGTTCAATTCTAAAGAGCTAGTAGACAGAGAACAAGAAGGAAAAGGGGCAATGTGAAAAGAACTATGGATGGAATTTCAGTGGATAGAGAAAGAAAAAAAGGTTTTCATCCAGTCTGAGCCCCTGCAGGGGGATTTTCTTCCTGGTTTCAAGAAAGAAAAAGAAAAGAGAAAACACTGTGAATGCATCTAAAACTCTACTTCAGATTACTGTGTTGAAACTGTTTCTTTTTCTTACCAGGTATGTTAATCATATATCAGTCTAATGAAAAAAATATTATGTATCAAATGTCATTAAAAATTAAGAAAGTGTGTAAACACTTGATTCTATTTAGAATGTCATTTAAACAGGTGACTTAGTAAGTGTGTGCTTCTATTTCATAGATACAAGCATGAAAGGACTGTCTGGAGTGAGTTAATAGAAATACCCTGTCCCTGAACAGAAATACATTTCCAATGTGGAGTCAAGAGGAAAAAATCATTTTTTTAATGGCTCAGTTGAAATAAATACTAGAAGACTTAAACACCTTTAGTTCTTGGCTTATCCTTCACGTATTAATAAAAAGAAAAACAAAAATCAGCAAACTAAGGAAGAATTAAAGTTAACCATCAAGTCCACCAACATTTCTGTGTACACAGTCATATGTTTTTTCTATGGAATCAAAGAGTATGTTGGAAAACTGAGCACTCAAAATTTATTTAGGCATTTTAAATCCTTTAATTTAAAATATATTTATTTATTCATTTATCCTCATAGTTCAGATAATGAATCCAAAATATTTTAACCTACCCTTAATATTGAAGTACTGCTTTCTGTGAAATGGAAATAACAGTACCTCTGTAGAATCTGATTTCAATTTAAAACTTCCCAGAGGCAGTGTTGCCTTAGGGATTTCATTGTTTCTCTCTCTTTCTGTGTCTTAAATTCAGTTCCATCTGAAGCTGTTAAGTGGATGGAAAGCATTTTGTTGCTATTCTCCCTTACCTTCACTTTTATTGAACTACTCTCTTCTTATCCTTCTCCTCAAATGGCAAAGAAATAATTGATATCCTTTTCATTAAAGCTATAACTGAAACTTCTGACCTTCTTGCAAATTAATGAGTGTGTTATCATGGTTCATGCTCCTGTAATAAAAACTGTTTCTAGTCCCAAGGCAAAAAACATGATTTAGAAATGACTTAATTACACCTTCTGTTTAGTCTGGGTTACAAATAAGTTCAATGCTAAATAAATATCACATTTTTAACAGCCGTAATGAAATTTTAGAAGACAAAAATCTAATGTAAAGAAACCTCCCAAAGAATGGAGCTTGAAGTTTAGGCAGCGATGATTAAGAACACAGATACAATATTGCATACAGATTTTTAAAACCTGCATGTTCTATATATTTCCCCTTCTTGTACAATGAAACCAGCAAAACAGAGATGATGAAATTTCAGAGAAACTACTTTGAAGTTTAGTTTTTGCCTGAATTGTTTAACTGATTACTGAACTAATATTAGGATCCTTCCTTGACAGAAAAGTAAATTGGCTGTGCTGAATTATGGCTGGATTTAAATAGCTCTGTGGCAAGGCCATCATTTTCATAGGATATTCACTCTCCTGCAGTTGTCACATCTGCTACAACAGTAAGTACATACTAAAGTAAAATCTCAGCAGTGAAGAGCTGAACGGTAAATTTGTCTACCCAACATAAACTCTAAGAGCAGCTGAGCTATACTTCTGTGGCGACAAGAGACTGTGAGTTAGTAAGGAAGGGTCTTTCTTGCCTGTGCAAGTGCTCCATTGCCTAAACAGTAAAGAAGTCTTCTGGAGGAAGTTCTTGGTACTGATAAAAGCCTAGCTCTATCCTCTTTGCAGTTTCCCTTGTCATTCCGCAACACAGCTTTTTCAATTTTTTATAGCTAAATGGAGAACAGCTTAGATTTTCTGAGCATGCAACACCAGAACTCGTAGTATATGAACTATATTTTTAAAAATTTTTCTATAATTTTTCAACTTGTAATTGTTTAAATTTACACATCTAGAAACGCTTTTATATAACTGCTAACCAAAGTTTTAGCTTTCAGAATACTCCAGTATTATGAAATGAAAAAACAAAAGCCCTGCTGACAAAGAGAACAATATGTACGGTTCAAATTAAATCGAGACCTTTCATATTAACAAAAAAGAAAAATTCAGGGTACCTTCACTCTTTAACAGAACACTGTTGCTGTGAAGGCAACTTTAAGACTGTATGTAAAATTGCATACTGAATAAAGAATGGGCTCCAAATGTGCTCATTATTGTACATTGAGAAACCAATTACTTTGTAGATATTATGCAATATTGTATTCTTAAATGATGTTATGCTATTAATTCTCAGAATAGCTTTTCATCATCGATTTAAGCATTCCAAGTATCACCAAAATACAGACATTGAAACTAGAACAGTTTTGACAGGACAATTTCATCAAGTCTGTTAATGTCTTGGCTGTTAGTGGCCAGTGTTCTCTGTTCAGGGCTCAGAAGCAGATCTATCAATCATCACAGCTGGAAATGAGAACAGTAAGCCACTGCACTGATAGAGGCAAATCCTGCTTTCAGAGGGAGGCAAATGATTTACCGATCACTTTGAGTTCCAAATCCAGAAGGACCTGAACTATTGGCAGAGGTGAGATCCTGCCATTTTGAGCAGAAGAGCTTCATGTAATGGGAATTTTCATCTAGCATCTATGCCTCTCATAGACTAAAAAGACATCAACCACACGATCAGTAATATCTTGCAACTATGAAAAGTAGACATTTCCCTGCTATCCTCTTCAATGCGGAATGCGTTTAAAAGTAATGTATCCCATTGACTTCCCACTGGCACTCTTAACTGAGTCTTTTGCTACAACAGCTGCTGACACTCACCACTTAAAAAATAAATAAAACATGTCCTTGCACACTATTTAACTTCAAGCATCGCTTAAGCCATATCAAGTAATGGATGTCTGTACAATTTCACTGGTCTAAGAGACAGGAGAGCCTTTTACTCTTTCTGAAATTCCATTCTGGCAATCAATGAAAGTCTAAGAGAGTTTCACCAGTCAGTTGACTACTAGAAGTTCAAACAAGCCAAAGATTTGACCCCTAATCTCTATCTTAATATCTAGTTTAGAAATAAAATTATCAAGATTCCAATATATGAAAATTAAAATTTCCTAATAACTAGACATATCCAGATTATTAATCACTGTTTATTTTTTCTAGTCTGAGATAAGGAAGGTTGGATAAGGAAAATTCAGATCTAATGCATTTACCAGAAGTACTTCAAGTTTTATATGCAGGAAAACCCAATAAGGTGGGTTCCTTTCTTTTCCTTTTTCCTACCTGTTATTTCTTTTATCCCAGGTAATCCACTGCCAACTGAGGGAAATAAACATCGAGAACTGAATTCAGAACTCAAGAATAAGTCTGCAACTTACTAGCAGCAACTGGTAGTGTCTGGTTACATTTTTTGATAGTGCCAGAACTGTGTAAAAGTGGAACAACCTGAATCTTCCAGTCATAAAGAGACAGGAATCAGAAACACCAAATATAACACTGTTTACATGTTGCCTTCCTGCATGTAGACTAATAAGATTGGAAAAAAATGTGAGCTTGGTGGTGCACTAAGAGGATGTGGAAGAACAAGGTCCTCCAAAACAGCACCTCAGCACCTGGGAGCAAGAAGGTAAATGTTCTGCCTGCAAGTAAAATGCTGGGAATGAAGCATGATTCCAGAGATCAGGAAACTGAAAGCAAAGGGATGTTCATACATTTTGGCTAGTGACAACTAAAAGCTACAAGCAGTGGCATAAAAGGAAACGAGAAATTTGTGTTCAACCTTCCCAGGCCAGCAGCTACCTGCCTGCTGGGAGGGGCTGTGGGGAGCTAGTGGGCATTAGGCTGAGATGAGAACCAAGTGGACAAGCCAGTGAGGCATCCAAGTGAAGCAAAAGATCTAATCCCCTTTGTTCTTAACTAAATTCTAGCATCCAGATACAATACAGATTGTTGCCTGTACCGTTGCTTGTATCTTAGCTCACAGTTTCAAGCTGCATTTATCATAAAGTTATACTGCAGATATGTTAATTTAGAACAGGAAAACAAACGCTTACTGGATACAGTGCTCAAAATGGGCTCAGGTTACTGGCAAAAAAGAGTACATGTAAATTAAAAGAAAAAGAAATCAGCCCCCTGTTCCTCTTCTATGGTTGGAAGATAATATGGATATTTAATATCATAAAGTAAATACCGAGAGTCTTCTACAATACACTCCATTTGAGTATTTGCAGGTAACATATTTGTGTCAACTGAAAATGAAGTTGTAAATATAACAAAAAATTGATTTTATTTATTTATTTGTTTGTTTGTAATCTTGAAACCTGTTCTCAAATTCCTTTATGAAAACCAAGAACAAGGCTGCATATTTTCCTCTGTTTACAGGATTGTGTCTAGCCAATGCATCAAAATGCATATACTTATTTGCCATAACTTTACTTAGCACTGCACCCTTCCCTTGCCTGGTTTCAGCCAAGAAAGTGTCAATAGCTGACCTATGTTCTGGTTGTTGATGAGTGATAGGTGTGTGCCCAGGGCTGGGCTCAGCCACTTGGTGGGGAAGAACTTCACCCACGATGGCAGTGCAGCAGGGTGAGATCGCATTATAGGCTGTGCTGGCAGCGCATGGGTTGGATATGCTTGCTGTAAACCACTTCCAGGCACATAAATGACAAGTGAGTCATAAGAAGTCAGCAAGTATTCAGCAAGGGTAAGTCATACATGATAAAGAAGATAAACTTCTGTAACTAAATGACTGGCTTGGTACACAAAAGAAGAGCTGTGGATATTGTCTTACTAAACTTCAGCAAGGATTTTGATATTGCCTCCTATAAAATGTGAAGCCATTGTTGTATCGACTGGATGAACAGACAGTGAGGTGAACTGAAAACTGGCCAAACTGCTTGACCAAGGGGGTGGTGATCAGGTGCATGAAACCCCGCTGGAAGGCCACTTAACTATCAGTGTATCCCAGGAGTCAATATGGCCTATGCCTGACTAATGAGCCTTCCAAAGACCTCAGACTATAAGAGAAAAGGAACAGGAGAATGACTATAAATAATTATTGTGTATTTTAAACCCCACTTTAATCTTTTCTAGGATATGACTGGAAAACATAACCATAAAGTGAAGCAAATTGATAATTTGTGCATAAAATACCCTAGATGGCATAACCTGGGAAAAAAAATGTTGCTAGAAATGGTTTATCATGGTGAATTTTTTGTTTGTTTGTTTTTAATGGATTAAAACAATTCAAGAATGACTCAGTGTGAATCTCCAATGCCTGGTCATTGCTCCACTGAACACAAAACTACTGCTGTTGATTTACTGGCTTACCTAGGATTCCACCTATGCACAAAATAAAATGTGACTGAAATACACATTGAGAAATGGTGACACCAATATTCCTCTCTTGACATTGTGTTTGGTTTCTGAGATCAACCTAAGACACGCTACAGTAAGAGAGAACTGACAGATGAGAAAAAACACAGTAGTCTTGGAAAGTGACTTCCATGTACAAAGAGATAACAAGACTGTAATTCTGTCATTTTTAAAGGAAACGAGTAGGCAGATACTGGATTCCAGAAGAGGAGGAAGCCACAAAACAATAAAACCAGGGAACAAACAATCCCTGAAGTAAAACCTTCTGAACCAATGAGATGAATTTTCACATCCTGAGAGGCAGGCAAGCTCTCCAGACTTCGGCAACAAGTCACCTACTAGCTGGCTAGGATAACAGGAACATTACTGAGGCCTTATTTAGAGACAGAATGACCTAGATCCTGAATTCAGAGAGTCTGAAAAAGTAAAGATTCTCCTAACAACAGTTTATTTCCTGATATACCTGCAACCTTGTTGTTAGCCTGTTGGTAGGTTAACAACAAAGCTCTACTGATGGGCAAGTTATTCCAAGTGGATTACCCAAAGCTATTTTTCATTAAACTCCTCTCCAAGGTTTTTACTGCTGTTCACCCTTCAAAATTTGCTACTATCAATTAAAAACTATTCTAACGTAAGCATTTGATAAGTATATATTAGTCAATGTAAATGTCAAAAGAATGTATCTAATGAGAAAAAAATGATGAAAAGTGTTTTTTGCTTAGCATAAAAATTCCTGTTTAATTCTTTGACTACTAGAAAAAAAAAAAAAAAAAAAAAAAAAAGGAAATAAACATAAATATGCTGGAGATAATTGCTTTCTTATCTGCAGATTTTACACAGTTCAAAATATTTTAACATATACAAGATAGTATAAGCTCTGCTGAATCTAAATAAAATGTCAGCAAATAATGATCAGATGGTGCATCATCTATGGGATATATAAAAACATGGGAAACAGCTTCTGTTTTAATGCTTACTGAAAGCAGTGCATCAATTTCTGTTCTCATCAGCTCAGCAAGAAAACATGAAAGAGTTGCTATTTGATTTTATTACTTCAGGAATCCTGCCAAGTTGTTCACGACTGCTCACAGCAAGTAGATGAAGAACATCCCACTAATTCTCATTAGTATTTCATCATCTGTCCTTCCACTGGCTGGCAAAGACCTCTTACAACCAAGCGTAATTTTTCCTCAGTAAAAACAAAAACAAAAAACAAAAAACAAACAAACAAACAAAAAACTTTCTATAAGCAAATTTATATTAAAATTGTAAGTAGATATTTTAACCTCTATATAACATACAAGCAAACACTGATAAATTAGCACAGCTGCTTTTAATAAATCTTCCAAAACTAGGTATAGCATAGGACATAAATTATGCTGGTATGAACCTAAGTCTGAAGGCATCTGAAGTAACTATTTCCTTTCAAGGCCTTAAATAATGGAACTCAAAAAGAGTCAGTGCATAGTAGTTCAGCATCTCCCATTTGCTAGCTTCCTCTACAGAGGCCATACTTCCATTTAAGGGAAAAAAAGGCAAACACAGTTCATCTGAAAAAGGTCACAGATACACAGATAAAGTGGTGGTTGCATCTACAGAGATCTTGAAATGGTAACTGATACATACACTGCAACCTTCATTTCAGAAACAAGCTAACTCACCTACAGTTCAGATCTCCAGCATCAACTTTATGTAAAAACTTGATGCAACATTTTAACTATTTAACATCTCCAGAAAGAAATTAGTTTGCACCCTTCAATAATTAATATCTTTCTACTGGCATTAATAATTGGCAGTTGAAATATATAATTTTTAAAGCTAATCAAAAGAGTACCAAAATGTTTCAGCCAGTTGTAAAGCTAAAGAAGACAGTATTTCAGAATATATCAGGATACTGTATTCTATTCATATATAATGTGAACTTTACATCTGCTTTATGAATCATTTTTGCATCCTCTATTTTGTCAGTGGAACATTAAATACACCTTTTAAATTGATCCAGTTCAAGCTTGTAGCTAATTCTCCTTATTCATACTAAGACTGAAGAACATTTTTCAACTGAAGACCGCCTTACTTCCTTTTCTTGAGCAGACTGGAACAGTGCATTTTAGAGAAAGAGTCTGCAAAAAGCTGCAGTGTGGTTTCTCTTCCTTTCAGTATTTATCAATGAATGACTACCCATTTACAACTACCTTTGATTATAACTTTGCAGCTTCTGTTTCTTGCTTCCTGGTATGAACAGTTTATTTTCTAGAGTATTCTACTCAAAAGGAATCCTTCCTTCAAATAAAGCTCAATAAAAATCCTTTCTCCAGAGATTTTGATCTTTTTTCAGTCTCCAATTCAATTTAACAGTTAAGTAAATGTTGGGTTGAGTGAACACATCAGTGGAGATTTCCACAGCATTAGCAAAGGACTTCCTCTTTTGTGCATGTCCGAAAAGTAAACCAGGTGTACTTTTCTGACTATTTGAACAGAAATGGAATATAAAATATGTAGCTAATATAACAGCACCATGGCAAAAGGGATATTACTGACAGAATGGCATTAGTGGTACTACTCAATGCTCATAAACAACTGTAGTCTATTAAGCCATCTTGGTTCAACAAACAAATTTGTGGTTTTAAGCAATTCATTTCTTATGTGCCCTCATACCTTCTATACAAACACTATCAGAATCTCATACAGTCAAATGAAATAAAACATTAAAACAAATAATAATTTAAAAATACACAAAAGGAAGAAAAACTTTTAGAAAGTAAAAACAAAACTGTACTTATGAGGGCTACAAATGTTCATAACGAAAGTTTCCTTTTCTTCCTTGAGTTTTCCCCTCTCATAACAATGTCTGACATTTTGCCTCCAAAACATCAGAATTTATACTGACACTGAACAGAGCTCAGACAGCTGATCCTAGCAGTCTGTGTTTTTCTCCTGTGGGCCAGTCAGCAGACAAACACACACCAGTTGTTTAGCAAGATGCATGATTCTTACACTCTGTTAAAATCCCATTTTACATTCACCAATGTAAAATGCAAGTAATAATGATCAATATGAATATATAAAATTACAGGAGGTGCTGCATTCTAAGGTGATTAAATTCCATGTCTTTCACTGGAAAATTCTAGCTCTTCCACAAACTGTTTCAGTTATATTATTTGACGTATTCCCTAAAATGGCCTAAAATGCTCTGGTTACACTCTTCTCAACTACGAATTTTCCTATGTAACATCTCCCTCAAGAATTTGGAGCATACGGTCCAAACAAGAAGATGATCTTACTATTGCTTAAGCTGTCAAGACAATAAATAGAATATGAAAATAAAAAAAAAAATTAAAAAAAGCATGTAATAATCACAGTTTATTCCAGCCTAGTCAGAAGATTTTTTATTTACATAAAGTACTATGAAAACATATTATGCAACCTTAAAGTATTAGAGCTGACAGTTCAGCTTTTTCTCCACTGTCAAATATTGATTTCCGCAATAAAAAAAATGAATGCAGTGGATCAGTATAGCTTTTGACACCAGATATCAGTGCCTCAAGGGCTGTTTACCCACAGCACATAGTTTTCAGCCGCAAAGCTGTAGCATTAACATTATGTTCTATTGCCTTTTTGAGGTATGCTACTCAAAAATTATTTCCCAAAACCTTGAATTTACAGAACCTTTGGAATGTATATTCTTTTGAGACATTTTTAACGTAAACTCGAAACACTTGATGATCAAACACACAAAGAGGCAGCCAGATGTGGTGAAGCCTCTGTCTTTGGAGATACTCAAAGACCAACTAGACATGCCTTCTAACCAACCTGATCTAGATATCCGTGCTTGATTTGGACCAAATGATCTCCAGAAGTATGTCCCTTTCAACCATAACTATTCTGTGATTCTATGATATTTTATAGACTAATACTGAGGAATAATAATAATATTAACAATGTGGGAAGATAACTAATCCATTGTATGTCAAATAGGATCAAGTTTCTTACTTTAAGAACTTTGAGCACAATCGCACGTGTTCTCTCCTCTATTGAAGTTCAGGCTAAGACTTCCCAGAGGCAGAAAATGCACCCTGTTTGCCGACAGGGACACAGGACATGCCCAAGAGTGAGTAAAAGAAAGACACAGGAGATTGACAAACTCACTGTAGTTGCTGGATATCTTGCATTTTCAAGTTGGATATCTTGCAATTTCAGCTGGTGCCTGTCACATGCTAAAGTGAATATTTGTGTTTGCTAACAGCTTCCTAGGATTTTCTGAGACACCTTTTCTTCCCTAGTCCTCTAAATTTTACTATGTGAACTCCATCACCCTATCTTATGCAAGTCAAACTAAGTTCATGCAGCTACTTGCCTGATTTTGGGAAACTGGAAGATACGTGGGCTCCATTTAAAACTCATGAAAACAATGCATCAAATGAAATACTACATTCCTTGCTACTTCATCTGATGCATTGATATGGAGTGGTTATCTTAAATGGAATATCTGAAATAAAGATTACTGGCATCCACTAAATCCACTCACAAATAATATATGTTTACTACCAAATCTAGAATTATTTTTTTCCTCTTACTTTTTAAAGTAAGAGGAAAATTTAATCATACAAAGAATCAGAGCAGCCCTGAAAGACATTGCTACAAAAGGCTGTGAAAAATCTTTTGCTCTACTTCCAGTAGACATTTTATTGCAGTTCATGAAAAAGCTAAAAATGGTTATTTTAAAAGAAGCCATGTCACTATTAGTAAAAATGGCATTGGTAATTCCCACACAGGTAATTATGAACTAGACATACCAATTAATAGACTAAGTGAGAAATACACGATATACCTAATTACATATTGTTGATACATTACGCAAGACATCTTAAGACCAATTTTAATTTTCAATCTATATTGTTAATTAAATGTTAAAATGTTTTTGTTATATGTTTTCTTTCTACTGT
Source organism: Excalfactoria chinensis (assembly GCF_039878825.1). NCBI lineage: Eukaryota > Metazoa > Chordata > Aves > Galliformes > Phasianidae > Excalfactoria > Excalfactoria chinensis. The sequence goes on along the minus strand of NC_092829.1, from coordinate 24,737,391 downwards.
GCTTCTTTGAAAAAAGTGATTCCCCACTGGATGACTTTCCTCTGAAAATGCAAACCTACCTTTCTTCATATCAGCTATTGAAATTAACCAGTTGCTTAACTAATAATATGGATAAAATCAAGCTGTAAAAAGAAGAACTCAAAATTTAATAGGCATATAATGACAATATACATGACATAAACACATCTGTGAAGATTTTGATCCAGTATAAGTGAAAATCCATACATGCAAAATTTCCTTTTCCTTGGATCCTAAGTGAGACAAAAATACTGTAGATGTCTTCAGTTGTGCAAGTATGACAATCATTTTCATTTTTTTTTAGTTACCTGATAAGACAACTTCAACTAAGTCTCCTTCTTGGATATCACCAGCTGATTTCACCAACTGGAGAATGTTTTCAGAGGTAGGGTCATGGCGGAAGAGAAGAATTTTGTCATACATTCCGTAGAAACCACATTCAGGAAACTGCAAATACAAACCTGAATGTTACTAAACTGCAAAAACACATAACTGTAAAAAACAATTAATATAATTAATTTTCAGTGCAGAGTAGACCATTGTTCACACTATCAGAAAACAAAAGTGAATGTTTTTCCATATATGGCAGTATTTACCTCTGTATTCTATAAATGGCATATCCCCCAACCACATACGCACATTTACCTTTTTTTGGTCTGCAACTAATGTGTTATCTATTAACAAACAGGAGAAAAATAACTCCATCCTTTACTTAATGTCTTTTTAAAGACAAGTTCATAAGCAACTTGATTAGATCCTGGTGGAGAAAGTTATTGGACCAGAGAACCTCCACCAATCTACATTATTACATAATCCTATAATCTTTACATAGATAAGTGGTAAAATGATATCTGAAGGTCAGAGAAATAATTTTCAGCTTGACCTAAGATACAACACCTAAGTGATATATCACTGGATAATAATCATTTCTTGAGACTAAATTTTGTCACTTAACACATTCACTCAACAATTGTTCTGTGTCAGACTTAAATTATTATTAATTTTTATCTATGTTTCTGAAATGAGAAATCTTTTCCATTCTTTAAAAAAAAAAGAATTCTTAATTGTATTAGTTCTTTCAGATTTTTATCCTTAAAATATAGTTTTTTAATGTCCAGTTCCATTGCAATGTAAGCTAAAGCTTACAAAGAATCTGATCATTGAGATGACGTCACTGGAGATTTCTTCTTTATTCCTCAAATGTCTAAAGCCAGCTACAAGCCAGATAAGCATGTAATTTCTTGTAATCGTACACATTCCTTCTCATTGACTTTTGGACAAAGCTCATCTGAAAAATATGCTTTTTTTTTTTTTTTTTTTGAACCTTTCAGAAATGCCTTGCAATGAAGCATCACAGAGCACGCTATGCCAGAGACTTTCAATCACTGTTTAGGTGTTGTGGCAGCAGAATCCAGACTTTTTCATAATTACATTTACTTTATTTCATAGAATACATAATCCTAAAAACTAGATACTTAGAGAAGAAAAAATGAAAGTGTGTAGAGTCAGGACAAGGGGAAATGGCCAGAAACTGGAGCATAGGAAGTTCCGCACAAATGTGCACAAGAACTTCTTTATGGTGAGTGTGACAGAGCACTGAAACAGGCTGCCCAGGGGGGTTGTGGAGTCTCCCTCTCTGGAGATATTCAAGACCATCATGGTTTTGTAATGTTGCTGTCAACGTTACAAAACCATGACAAAGACCTGCCTGTGCAACCTTGTGTAGGTAACCTGCTTTGGAAGGGGGGCTGGACTCGATGATCCCTGAAAGCAAAAGCCTGATGGAAATACTTGCTGAAGACTGAAGGATTTTGCTTATTTGGAAGCACTGTAAAATGAAAAGCAACTTTCAAAACAGCCACTTACGACCCCTTTCAAACACTGATAGAATTATTGCACTCCACTGTATTTCAGAGATAGGACAGGCATTCCCCTCTAAATCTTTTTTTTCCCCCCTCTCTCAGTATAAACCCCTTTCATTTGCTCTTTTAATATTACTTCCATTTGTATTTACCTATAAAAAGTATTTTCTGTACTGTGTGTGTAAATATGTACATTTTAAGGCATCATTTATTATATTCTAAAGAGAGACAAACTCAATTACTATCATAATAATATATATATATATATGTAAGAGTTATTTGCTGGTTTCAAGTTAGTTTTCGCAACATAAGCTACTCTATCACCAAGAAAGCCATTTTGATGGTGCCGTTCTCCAAATATAATGCTGTGTAAAGTCCAACTGTTGCAACAGTGACAAAAACATTTTCCTGCCAACAATAATGTTGATAAGCACAAACAAAAGTAAACAAAAAGCCAACATACTGCTTGGTACTACAACACTACAAATATCATTTATTTTTGCCAAATACAGAGCAAAATAGGAAATACATACATGTAAAAGCCACCTAAAAGCTAACTAGCGTTGACTAACTCAAAGCAAAATAAAAATGACATTATTAAACATACTCAACACTGCTTCCTTTTTGCCTCCATGACCCCTTAAAAGGTCAGACTCAGGTAAGCAGAAATTTCTAAGATGACTCCCATTTGATGAGGCCAAGTGAAAGAGTTAAACTCCTTCCTCCAGAAGCAGGGAGACTGGATTCCCATTGCTTATTTTAAGCAGATCCTCAGCTAGGATGCAAATCATGTATGGATGAAATCACACTCTAAGAGTGTGATTGAGCATGGTTCAAACTGTACTTGGAAACGTTCTATTAAACAACTAAAATGCTTACATGATTTTGGACCAGTACTAAAGCCTGTGTTCTCATTTTGGTTAGTTTACAAATATGGAGAGCCATTGCCATTTGAACCTTTCCTAAATAGGAAGCATCACTCCCTATTTGCCATATATTTTTTATTCTTCTATTTTATTTTTTTTTTTAATCTACAGTCTTTGTAGATGCTCTATGAAGTTCTATAAAGCATAATGAGACACCTGCAGCATATAAGTTAATAAGCCTTTTCCGAATGGAATTTCAGGAAGGAGCAAACTTGCTATCATTACACTAAGTAAACGGTATTTTAGATAACACACACAAATACTTCCCTAATGCTGTTTGCTGCAGCAGTTTGCTGTGGGAATCGCATTTCTTTGTATCACACAGATCAAGAAAAAAACATTTTGCTCACATGCACTGACTGGAATTGGCCCCAGACTCCAACTTTTTTTCCCAGTTGCCATCAGCAGAACTGCCAGCAGCAACCACAGAGGAAAAACACAGCTGAGTTCCCTAACGGAAATATCTGTGAAACAAATGAAGCAGGGCTCTGGAGAAACACAGAAGGATGGCTGTTTTGTAGAGCCTGACCTCCAAGAGACCTTTTGGTCAGCCTCTTCCAGAACAGGTTGTTCCCTGTGGTCATCCAAGGAAGAGGTTGCTTCCTGCACAGTATTTCCAAACACCTCCCTGCTACCTATGCCTCCCGCTGCTGTGAGGCTGCCAGCCTTCCGCCACTCAAACTGCTCCTTGCCAAAAATACTCAGCACACACTACATTACTCAAGCTGCTAGTCTGCAGTCTTTAAAACTCCCACTTCTCCCAGCGGTGAGCAGATAGATAGTCAAAATAAGGGCTTCCTAACAACAGTATAGGGTTTTTTGTTTGTTTGTTTTGTTTTTTTGTTTTTGTTTTTGTTCTTTTTTTTAAATCAGCCCACCTTCTTTACACTAAGTATAAAAAGCCTTAAACAATAACCCTTCTTTCCTAAACAAAGAGATTTTTAGAATAACTAATTTAACTTTATTTGTGCTACCACAAGATACTCATCACCTTCTCCATTTCTACTAAACAGACTGGATTTATTTTTCATTGAGTGAAAGTATTTCTTTCTGAATTACTGCATATAATTAATTAACAAAAATATGTTTCCTCTTTCTTGGAAGATGATTTTCACTAGTACCACTCAAGAACTACCAGCTGAGTCAAGCCAGTGAATGAGTAAGTTTAAGAATAATTCTAGCATTGAAGGAACAGTCAACTAATAACCACAAAAATATTCCAAATGGAAGTAACTATTCCAGGCAAATCACAACATACTTGCATAGCTGACCTCACTATCAGGTACATTAAGTGATTAATTCAACACAAACGTTTAGAGAAGTTATGATAATAAACACAAAACAATGAGAATCAGAGAACAGATCGTTACATCCTGTTGTAGCAAAAAATACTGTCATATGCATCCCATCTGCATATGCTGCGTAATTTCAATAAAAAATTGCTTGGAGATAAAGCACCTGGGGCAAGCTCTAAGCATCAATGCTTTGTGCTTTTATTTCTTATCTTTGAGTTTAGAAGCAATGTTCTATTAACAGTGACTCACTAATGCCTCAATGCCCTTTCCAGGGTAACATGGGGACCTCAACAGGAGGGCTCACACCACTCCTGTGTATGTGCCCACACTGGCACAGAACTGTGGAGTTCCCTGTGAAATGTTTAAGAGCAGAACGCGACAGTATCAGTGTCACAATGCTGACAAGCATCCACTTACAGAGCTGCTTCATGAACAGATTGCAGAAGTTCTCACCAAGGATGCTGAGAACTGGAGCAAAAACTTTCATGCCCTTTAGGGAATAGGCAGAAGCAGGGTGATGAATCACTAAAAAAATCAACTATTTTTTCTTGTAAGTTTAAACAAGAAAGGCTTAGATACAGTGACTAAAGAATCACTTGCTCACATAAATTCACTTATTTAGTAAGACTGCAGCTTCAGAATATCTAACATTTACTATGCCTGGGAAAACAAATTCCTAATGTAAGGACAGAACATGAACAGAACAAGGACATAAAAACCAATTCAAGAGTCACTTCAATATATTCTTTAAAACAAACAAACAAACAAACAAACAAAAACACAACTGCTCAACAAATGAACTACTTAGATTCAGTCAAAGTTTCTGTGCTTGAGGTAAGTGCTGTAATAAGGGATATCTAGTGTTCATTAAAGCACCTTGAAATTGGTAGCTTCTTCCTGAAAAAGTAGAATTTACTATCACTGAATTTATAAGACATGTATTTAATGTAGTCTTTCAACTACTTACAAAATAATTCTACATTACAGGAAATATATTAAGTCCACTCAAACTGAATTTGATGGATTTTTTTTTTTAATTATTTTTTAACGTGTAAGAACTATGTTGTTTCAAATTTTAATACTAATTATTAGTTTGGTCCTTGGTCACTTGTCTCTTTTACTTCAATGTATTAATAACTGGGATCCTTATTAACAGAGGATAAAACGACAAAACCAAGTAACAGGATTACTGGGATACTTAATCCTATAATGAACATAATCTCTGTAATAAATGGGAGAAAAAGCTGACACTGGACATCAGTTCAGCATTTGCATGCATATCTACAACCATGACCACACTGTGAGTCAAACTTCTGGAGAAGAAGTGTTCACACACATTAAGTCACTATGCAAGATCTGCCTTAGAAAAGCCAAAGTAATAAAGAGATAACTGTTAAGAACAGGTAATAAAGACAATTGGTAGAGATATGTCTCTAAAGCATTATTTTAGACAAATCTAGCATTTCTTTGTGGATCCAAGGAAGACATATGTTAGACTTATGACTCATTTTTGAAGATTGAATATCTCTTTGGAGATACGATAACTGCATGGATTTTTAATGTGACAAAGAAATAGTAGCTTTGTTGCCAAATTCTATGTGTACATATATAAGACATATGTACATAAATGCACATCAAACAAATCACTTGGGAAGAATCAAGTTTCATGGGCTGCTCACCAGAGAATTTCAAAGTCAGATTGTGCAACTTTAGAACAGCATCTTATTCATGGACAAGAACACTAAGGAAACCAAAACTACTGAAATGATGGAATCACAGACAGATCACAAAGAAGTTTCTCTCCCTGCTGGGCACTTAGTAGAAACAAAGCCTTCCCTGAGAGCAAAGACCTCAGCTAAGATTGCCTGCTCCTAACATACTACTAGCAGTATAGTTTCTTCATAAAAATGCTTGTAGTTGCCATGTTTCAATTTGCATAAAATACTGCCTTTTATAACAAGTATGGACTGGAAGAAAAACATCTCAGGACACTCAGACATAAAAATTAAATAAATGTTTAAGCCTTCTGTCAGTCTAGTAACACATTCAAGGAACCGAAAACATTTACAGGGTAAACTAGGAAAGTCATTCAAACAGAAACCCCTGAACAAGCCTTAAGGCTAATTTTTCATGGACGTCACAAAATAAATGCACAACACAGGAAATGCCATGTTGAGAAAGGAGCTATCTTGTATATACAGGCATATGATGTTCCAAACATAAAGATGATAATAACAGACAGAAACAGAAATTTGGGAGTTCTATGAAACCACTAAGGGAAGCTAGAAGACACTAGAAATATCACTGTCAGCTTAGTGAATGCATGTTAAAGTTTTCCTAATACTTTAGGAGTATGAAAAGAAACAGCAATTCTACATTCTGTAAACATCCAATGCTTTCCTTTGTTTGCTGAACATATTGGGAAAATGCAGCACTATGTATTAATGTCTTGCAATCAAATAATATCTGATATTAACATTTGTTGCTATGTATGTTGAAGAGGACACTCTGAAGCTGCACACTTGTATTGGCAAATCTAAAATACTTGAAAAAAAATAATAAAGATGGAACAGCTGTAAAGGTAATAGTTGTCGTCTGGAGCAACTGAGAGCAGGAAACAGCAACATGCAGAACTGTAGCCTTCTCAAAGTAATGGAACAAAAGCTATAAACAAATAATAACCTAGAGGAAAGCACTATTCTTTGACTACCACTTTGAATTACAGATACACACAGATAAATCGGTAATTTAATGAGAAGACTGCATAAGCCTAGAAAGTCAGTTTTCAAAATAACACATCAGACCCCTGAAAACATGGGAGGTAGGTAGGCTGAACAGGGATTCTTTGAAAAGAAATGCTGAATTTTGCAAATGTATCGAGTAACCACATGAAGTCTCAGTAAACTGCTTATGCCATGAACTGGGGAATAACAAAGAAGCATATGGCTTTATTACCCCTGCATTTGTCACTGAAGTAACTGCAACTGGAACACTGTATTCATACCTAGAATTTACAGTTCAAAGCTAGGACCCTCAAGAACAAATTCAGGGAAAAATACTGGAATGATTAAAAAGCGGAAAGGCACGCCTTCCTGTATGTGACAGTAGGAGCTTGATAGCTTGATCTGCTTAATTTCTAACGGAAGGTTAGGATTTGATCATTTTTGATAAGCATCAGTATGAGAAAGTGAAATCTGATTATCTATTGATTTATCTGCCTCACAGAGAAAGAAACATCAAGTTCCAGCTCTCAGGTTAGATTACCAAAATGCCATACTCTCCATGTATACAACAGTCACAGTCATCTAGCTACAGAAAGCTAACACCTTTCCTGGGACTCTTCTCAGAATCACTTCTTTTTTTTTTTTTTTTTAATTTCAGAATGAAAAAAAAAAACAAACCACCAGGTACCTGATACACCAGATATCTGACACAATCCTGCCAATCATTTTGGCACTGATAGGACTTCTAATGTAACACTGTCTACTTCTGGGTGCACAGAGACAAACCAATGACAGCACCAAAGACAGTTCTATAACGTGATGTGACAGGAAAGATCTACAGAACTAAGCAATGATTAAGGGAGAGAGGACAGTTTGAAAGGAATCTGACAGTTCTGTTAGGCAGTAAGAGATTCTCACAACAGGGATTTAGGTTATCTACTAACAATTAAGGATAGTTTAAATCTGGCAATGACTTCTGAGAGAGGCTGTGGACTGTCTATCATAGGGGTTGACAAGAATGGCACTGATACGGCTGACCCTCATTCACAACAGCCTTTTTGTGTCTTTCTAACCCTGTATCTATGGTTCTGCTGAAAAACACAAGGAAAAAAAAATAGTTCAGGATAAGTAAAATAAACCATGTAAGATCCATTTAACATTCTTTTCTGTAAGTTCTGTGACTTTCCTTTCTGATTATCTAAAATGACTATTTGAAGTTCAACTAGTTAAATGCTTCCCTCTTTTTTATCCTGTACAGTTGTACACAGTTCCTCTGCAATTTCACATAGTTGCCACATTTCACAAGGGAGGATTTTGCATTTCCGTGTGGGTGAATACATGTCCACCCCCAGCTAACCAGTACTGACAGATTATTTGACAGTTTAATTTCAGTGAGACCTATCTGCCTCAAGAATATTTTTAAACATCAAGACAAAAGTCGTTTTACGTTTTAGCATGTCTGTGACGTGTGTATTACAAATTTAACAGATGAAATGAACAACAAACCATTATCCCTAGTTTCTAGCACAGGTTTACCTACGTAGATATAGCTATTCTCATCTTCCAGTATTTAAGTATCTAATACTTTCAGTAAGAGAATGTCACTCTCAATAAATCTTGCTTGTCATATGCCAGGATTGATGTTTGACCACATTGTTCTCAGTCAGTAAGTGACTGTAATTATTTTTATGGCTCAGCCCCTCTTATCATAGATTTTAAATAAGTCTTCCATTGTTTTCTGAGTGGATGAAGACCCAATATAAGAAAAATTGACAGTGACTTTGGGAGTATCACATGAAGTAATCATGACTCCAAACACTTAATTTCAGTTGCTGGACCCCCCAGCATCACTCCTTGCATCTTTTAAAAATATTTTATTTCATTGTGTGCCGTTATAGTTTCCAGCTGCAGAAATGAGTTCCACAATTGATGCTGGATTTTTTTTTTTTTTTTAACACTGTTTTTTTGTTTGTTTTTTGTTTTTTTTTAGTCCATTTTTTTACAGTGATTTAAAGAAAATAATAAAATAATGATTTATGTCTTATTTAAAACTGAAGATTAACTTCCAAAGCTGCAGAAAGTGACAGTAAAAAAAAAAAAAAAAAAAAAAAATTAAAAGTGAATCAGCCATCGTATCCACAGTGTAATCTCATGCAGAATACCATTATGAAGTTGTATTACTTAAAGAAACTATGGCTTTTCTAAAGAAAGGGAAAACTTTGGCAAAAGCCACAGTATTTTGAAGAGCATTATAAGCAAAGACAAAATTCTGCTCCTGCCAGGGAAAAGGCAGCTGAACTAAGAAAACGTTTCAGACCTTCATCTAACATGTAATGAAACCCTTCTCAGCTCTAATAACAAACAAGTCATTGTAAAATAATCTCATTTGCTTAAAGTCTCAGCCATGTGGAACTTCAGCTGGGGGTGAGGAGCCAGACACTTGATGCAAGAAGTCCTTAGCAACAGAAGTCTGCAAGGAGGACAAGGTTGTATTACCAGCAGCTGAGCAAAGATTTAGATATTACAGAGAAAAAAGTTTTCACGATCCTTATCAGTCCTTTTTTGCAATGGAAAAAAAGGACTTATGGACATGGCTTATGTCACTTTTGATTCACTTGAGCCAATGCTCCACTAGAAGTATACATTGATCATTAGTTGCTATGTTTCAGTGTGGTAAGTAAGCATTTGAAAATGGACACGACGCACTGTCAGTCCTGTTTGACCTACATGGATTTTCTGCAGGTTAAAATGATCAAGGACAGGATTTTCAAAAGCACCTAGTAATTGCTCTTCTACAAATGTTTAAATTTTATTTTTTTATTTTTATTTAAGTAGTCTCTCTCCATTCATATTCATTTCTCATTGGTGTGTTGATGATTTGTAATCTGGGTGAGACGTACAATATAAGAAGAAAATTAAAAAGCTCAAATAGAAAGGCTCAAATTTGTATCTATCAGTTTACACATGCACATGCAGAAGTTCTGTTCTATACAGTCAGTTGTATTTTCCTCAGCAAATGATTCACCAGCAACATCATTTCAACCAGTGGCTCACCTATGCACCATAAAAGATTTGTTGTTGTTGTTGTTGTTGTTGGGCTTTTTTTTGTTGTTGTTATTGTTTTTGTTTGTTTGTTTTTAATTATTCACAAATAAACTCAGAATCCAGTAAAATGAGAGCAGAACCCAACAGGTAGCAAAAAGAAAGCTCAATGAATTGGAAAGAAAATGTATTATTTTGGAGAGTCAGCTCTGAACACAGAGCAAATAGTGGGGCCAGAAGTAATTCTGCATGCATAGTGTGGATTTCATTTCCACAGACAGGTGCAACATTCAAATTATGTGCAAGTGTGCATCATGCTTACTGGTTTCTGACTGTTCCCTCCTTCCTGCCCCATGGTCTTTCTTTAGAAATATCTGATTAGAGGCTACAGATCATCTTAGCCCACAAGTGCAAAGAACCTCTGTTTACCAGCCTATGAAAATCTGTGCGATCTCTACAGAAAGCCAACATACTCACTACTCAGAAAATGTTACATTTAAGAAAAGTGATAATAAGTGACTACTTTTCACAAGAGAGCACAAAATTCAGATATTTGAAGCTAGATTTTTTTTTAACTACTTAAAGAATAATTGAGTACTCTAAAGTTTGTTTTTTTTTCCCCAGTTATTATTAGTTTTGTTTTCTTTCATGGAGAAAAAGACAATATATTAAATGTTCTTTAGTGAATGATAATACATATATTATTCCTCAACATCAGTCAAAATCATTCCAGCTTACAATCTGGTCTGTATTCCATTAAATCCGCTGTCTTAAATACAAGCACCTTTTTTTGATCTTAAGTCTTTGCAATCACAAAAGCGAAATAAAATGACCACTTTGAAGAGACTGTCAGAAAAAAGTCTTGGTGAGGACAAATCACCAGTACCTTTGTCAGCCTCCTGGGTGTAAGAGCAGAAACACTCTCACCACCCTCCCACCTACATCAGTCTCCTCCTCCCCCTGAACTACAGCTGCATTTGTGAGAAAAGTACTTGATTCCACTCAAGAGCCCACACAACCAAAACAATGGAATCATCTCATCCTGAATGAAACTGGTTGTATTCATGAAAAAGCTGAAAGGAGAAAGAACTGTACTATTAAGAGGAATTTTTAAAAGAAAGGCAAGTAAATAAATAAATAAATAAAAATAAATTTAAAAAGTCCCTCTGCCAGTGAACACTTCTGCCGAACTGGAAAAAATCCTTCTGGTTAAAATGAAATATGCATAAATACACAGGAGTGACAAAAGACTTTTTTTTTTTTTGCTTTCAGAGCACTATAATTTTACTTAAATGGTAGGTGCTCTTTCTAAACAGAATGGCATTTCAAAGAGACATACAATCCTATATTTCAAATGCAGCAGTCATCTCTGAAACACAGCCTTTAAGAAAATTTCAAAATAGCAAGAGGCAAATTAGTAAAAAAACCCAAAAACAACAACAAAAAACTTATCAACTGGATTTTGAATAATAACATAATAATCAGGATTCAAATGCATCTATAGAGCTTCCTCTCCCTGTACCCCTTTTCCTTCCTTCAGGGAAGCTGCCTGCACAAAGATACAAAAAGTCACTAAACCACAGAGCCCCACACCCTCCAGCTCCAATGGCTAAATAACTCACCAGGCATCAGTGCTTTTTTACATCAATACCATCCTGAGACATTTGGAAACAAATAAAAATATATAAAGTGATCACTCAAATGAGAACATTTAAAAAAAAATCCAGATTTCAGCAATCCTTTATGGAAAAAGTTGAGTTTCTTCAAACTAGCACACAACGTATTGTTTACAATAGGATGAGCAGATTATCAGATTACAGGGTTTTTTTTTCTCTATTGATAAAAATACCAAACTTGTTATATTGATCATTTTTGCCCAAAAGCTTTTAAGTTTTTACCCCTTAAAACTAGCTATGGTTACAGAAAGAAGAACAAGGAAGGAATACAGGAATTTAAAAAACAAGAACAGTATGTTCAGCCAATGCCAGTGAGTAACTGTGTTGAAAACAGGGCACAAAATTCCTTGAACACCAGCTCTGGAATCAAATTGAAGGAAGACCTGAGTCTTACGTCCAGCAGCTAATACAATGTCTCCTATCCCTAAAAAAGACCATAAGGTAGCATTGTTGGTTGCCTCCCACCTATAGCTCCTTGTGAGGCCTGAAAGTGAAAAAGGACATGTACTTCCAATTTGTATCCATAACTGTAGTGCAAATCAGGAGCAATTCAAATTCAAACACTTCTTACTTCTTAGCCATCTTATCCTCATCATATGTATTCTTCTACAAACCAGTTACTAATGGCAGAAAACTGCTCAAAGGAAAAGAAAGCAACAGCCTAGAAAACAGCACAAGTACACATATGGACTAAAACAGCAACTTCTGACACCTGCACCCTGGATGCCTGATATGAGTCATCTGTAACTGTTCTTTCTACCATTGAGATTTTTACACTTTTAAAATAAAAACTGATATATAATGCCACCAAAAACTGTTAGTAGTACAACTACTACTCCTCCATCAAGTTATAAAACACTGATGGCAAACAGAATTGCAAACAAACAAACGAACAGAAGCTTATATCATACTGATCAATCCATTTCAGCCTCCTTTGAACACTTCCAGAAACAACTTTTTAATTCACAGTTAATAAATCATAGAATCACAATGTTGGAAAAGACCTACAAGATCACCTAGTCCAAACATCACCTTTACTACCACTATGCTACTAAATTAGACAAACAATTGTCTCATCTTTCAGAAGCCACCCTACCACACTACCACAAGGATAGTCTGACCTCACACACACACACACAGAGAGAGAGAGAGAGAGAGAGAGAGAGAGAGAGAGAGAGAGAGAGAGAGAGAGAGAGAAACTATACCTTAATCAAAAGTTTGGACTCCATTTCAGAATGTGGTTTTTATTGAAATCAGAAGATTTCTGTTAATTTATACCAGAGAGAAAATAAAAACTTTTTTTTTTGAGATGTCACATGAGGACTGAAGGTCAGATTCCAATTTTGAAACTGTAAATCTCTTTACTGAGTACATGCAATGTCGTGTTTAATCTTAACCAATTGTAAAATGTAAGCACAAAATGAATGTGCATCTTCCCAGAAATCTACACCCAAGGTTTGTGGCATATTCAATACAAAAGGAATCTATTTGTGACACAGCACAAAGCACAATCCCTACACTCCACTCTTAATACATAAAATTTAAATATAAGATTGACAGAAGATACAGCTAATGAGGGAAACGGATAATGTATCTCATGGGATACATGGGATTTAGTTAATCTGGATAAAAGAACCTGAAAGTGAAAACAGCACAGCCTACATGTGACAAGATCCTGAACAGGGGGGATAGAACAAGCAAAACCAAGAAAGTCCAGCTAAACTGAGCACCAGCTGCCTAGGAACTCAAACTGCATACATAATTCCTCAGTTTCAAAGAAATTTATCTTTTGGATGGCTTTACAACTTAAGTCCCAGGGGCAGAACACCGAGACTTTTAAAAACTGAAGCTTGTCAACTTTATGACGCAAGATGAATGATATGATTGTCCGTAAAAGCAACTGATAACAGATCCTTTTCAGTCCCAGAAGCCTATTTGAATGTAAAGGAAATACTATGCCCATTTTGCTGCTAATCTTACCAACATACTATGTTACTACTAATCTGTTAATCACTTTTATCCTCTTAGAAGTATGCATAACTAATAAACTACAGAGGCAATGCAAAAAGTCTTTTGAACTAAAATAACATCAAAGCTGAAATCTGCTAAAAACTTCCACAGATTAATTTTCACAACTTTTTTTTTTTACTATGCATAGTGTATGTATCCATACATAGCATGCATTTGAGTGTATTTATGTCTGTCTGCAGGCATACACACAATAAAAATAAACCAAATCATAACACTTATAAATTGAGTGAGGGATGATTTAAAGAGATTATAGTATCAAAGGCTTAATACTTCCCTTTGGTACACCATCACACATACAAAGTGTTAATTCATTACAGCATCAGAAAGGTGCAGCAACATGAATGAGAAATTACATCTGTTACCCCAACTAGCACAAATGCAAGCAAAACATTTATCCACACAGAAGAGACTGTCCCTAAAATCTTTCTTTGTTAATAATCCACAACATGGCAACACAACTGTGACTGGAACCACTATGCTGAGAGGAAAATTGTGTATTTTGAAGGCCTAATGAGCACTGAAGACCCTAATAAACACATACACACCTGGTATTTGCATCTGATTGAATAGCAGTACCAAAATACTGCCTGAAAATACTTCTCATTATTTCGTTTCAATGGCAGCTGCAGTGAGATGGGACACTAAATAATGACTGTGCACATCCAGTTTCTTTGGTAATTATGATTTCCTCTGTGACTAAATAGATATTCAATTTTTTTTTTTTTAAGGTAAACATTAAACAAAGGAAAGTGTAAATGCTTCTCATACATTCCTAGTTTCATCCCCCAAGCTTCATATAACCTATATACATATTTCCATCATTTCACTGCCTAATCCTAGCCCTTCTAACAACTTTTGTGCACATTAAGGGCATAATCAATTTTACAGAGATTTTTCTGTAAAAACTTTAGACAAGACTGTACAAAAACAGATTTCAGTTAGACTGTACTTCATTACTGAGATTTTTTGTTTTGTTTTGTTTTTTTCAAATTTTAATACAGAATTAATACAGAATTAGAATTGATATTTTTAAGTTGTTGGGAGTTTTCACAGAATCGCAGGATGACCCAGGTTGGAAGGGACCTCAAGGATCACGAAACTCCAACCACCCTGCCTGTCAGGGCCACCAGACTTCCATGTTTACTAGATCAGGTTGCCCAGGGCTCCATTCAACGTGGCCCTGAACACCTCCAGGGATGGGACATCCACAACCTACCTTGGCAGCCTGTTCCAGGAACTCACCACTCTCCTAGTAAAGAACTTCCTCCTAACATCCAACCTAAATCTTCCATCTTTCAACTGAAAACCATTTCCCCCTTTCCTGCTATTATTGGCCCTTTCAAAGAGTTTACTCCCCTCCTGATTATAGGTTTCCTTCAGGTACTGAAAGGCTGCAATGAGGTCACCCCGCAGCCTTCTTTTCTCCAGGCTGAACAAGCCCAGCTCCCTCAGCCTGTCTTCATAGGGGAAGTGCTCCAGCCCCTTGATCATCTTCGTGGCCCTCCTCTGGACCCTTACCAACAGCTCTCTGTCTTTCTTGTACTGAGGGCTCCATACCTGGACACAGTACTCCAGATGCGGCCTCACAAGAGCCAAGTAGAGAGGGACAATCACCTCTCTATCCCTGCTGGCCACCCCTCTTCTGATTGGACATCCTCCTTTCTGTACATTTGAAAAAGAGAAATTATCTATTTCTGCAGAAGAGGAAACAAATGGAGAATGTTCCAGACATGAAGGAAACTGCAAAAGTCCTTGATAAAGAAAAAAGTAGTGGCCTATGGTGTCTTATCAGACAGCCTGGAAAAACGTCTGTCATGTTAATCTGCAGGCTGAGAGAGCTGACGCTGTTCAGCCTGGAGAAGAGAAGGCTCTGGGAAGACCTGAAAGTGGCCTTTCAGTATCGAAATGGAGACTGTAATAAAGAAGGGGACAGACGTTTTAGCTGGGTCTGTTGCGATAGAGCAAGAGGAAATGTTTTCCAACTAACAAAGGGGCAATTTAGATTGGATATAAGGAAGAAGTATTTTACAGTAAGGGTGGTGAAGCACTGGAACAGGTAGTCTAGAGAGGATGCAGATTCTCCATCCAAGTAGACATTCAAGGGTAGGCTGGAGGGGCTCTGAGCAACCTAATATAGCTGTAGGTGTCCCTGTTCACTGAAGGGGAGTTGGACTAGATGACATTTATAGGCTTCCTTCCAACTTCAATGATTCTGTATTTCTATGATCACAAATGTATGAAGCATAAACACCAATACAGAATGACTCAGGTTAGCAGAGACCTTTGGAGCACATCCAGTTCAAACTCCTGCTGAAAGCATGATGGCATTGACACACCCTCAGCACTGTAATCCTTGGTCCAAAACAAATGCAATAAAAAATTACCATGCATTCAGACTTACAAAATAAAAAAATTATCATCTTTTTAACACATATAAGACAATCATATACTTGCCCTCTCAGCCATTGCTTCATAATTAAACATTTCTGTTTGCATAGGTAGCTAGGGAATGCATTTCTTATACATTTAAGTTTTATGTTGATTAAATAGATTGTTTATCAGTGCTGCAGTTGCTACAAGAAAAAAAAAAATAAAAAAAAAGATTTTAGTCTTAAAATAGTATGAAGTAGCTTAGGAACAAAGTCGTATTAGCCAACAGCAGTAAATATGAACTTTCAAAACAACACTGTACTATGGACAGAAAAAAATAAAAATCTTATTTTCTTTGTTTCTCAAAGTCTCCACTTAATGATCTGACAAATAAATGCAATATCCAAATGATACAATATTTTCTGTGTGTGTTTAAAAGAACAGCTAAAAGCACAAGTTAACCATTGTATTAACTCTCCTCTAATCTCTCCCCCTGTATTCTTTCCTTGCAGATTTTGACCTAGTATTCTAAATAAAAATATTGTTTATACTAGGATGATCTTTAACTGATAGAGTAAAATGCATCTTCCCTGCATATCATTATCGAAAAAGCAATGTAACCTTGATAAGCATATTACACTGATAACAATTACTTAGCATAGAACTAATCTAACTTTTCAAGCTTTTTACTAAGCTTAAAGTGGTTGTATGCTAACAAAAATTATTTATTGTCCATAATTCCACTCCTTAGGTACGTGTAAGGGAAAAATCAGCCACCATCTTTTTGAGTGTTCTCAGGCAAAAAACAGGAAACACTTTAAGAATGAACACTTGTAATGCCCAAGGAGAGCATTTTTCATTAAATGACTTTTAATGAAAAGTAGTGCAAATTCTGAGGTAAAATACTGCTAACTCAACACTACAAATAAGTGATGTAATATGTATCAAATACATGAAGAAAACACACAGCTGTTTCTGCTGTCCATGGTCTGATATCAGGTTTCTTAAAAACAATGAAACAAACACAGCAGAAAAAAAACAAAAACAAACAAACAAAAAAAAACAACCCCACACATCACTCTTTACTCAAATGCTCAGGGATTATTTTTTTTTTTTCCATGAAACAATGTTTACTTTTTAACAAAACTATATTTCTACTGTAAAGTTGACAAGAACAAAATAAATTGCAAAAAAAGTAATGAAGGAGCACTGTGGAAAATGTTAAGTAACTTGAAAAGTTTTAATAAATATTCATGGTGGACAAACCTCTGCCACAGCAAAAACAAAAAACAACAAAAAACACAAATATGCTTTCAGCATAAAACAATCATTAATTTCAAGTGGTACTTAATTAGCGAATCTGGAACAAATTTACATAAATTGTCATTAGAACACATAGCACGTCATTCAACCTTTTAAGTAAAACCAACTGTGGCTAAATTCAAGGCCTGACCATCCTGCACTGTTTTTCCAAAGACTCTTTTACACATGACTTCAGAAGAGCTTATTGCGTTAATATTTATTTTGAGGTATATGTATCGTTCATTGCTTATATACTTCACTGATGATCATGTAACAAAGAAAAAACAAGTTTCATCTTTAGTGAAACTATCACGTAACAATTAAAAGTGGTTAAATACACCCAAAGGTAAAAATAAAATAAAAAACACACAAAATTGATGCTTATTTCATAAAATTGTTTGAAATTTGTCACTTCATCTTTTTCTTCTTTTATTGTCTCAACAGTCATTTCAAGGCAGGAAAGTGTTAAATAAAATCGGAGCTTTGATGAAAAACAGTGTACAGCATGGGGAAAAAAACAAACAAAAAACCAACAGCAAAAGCAACCAACAAACTCTCTGAAGAGACTGACAATTTAGCAACATGTTCAAGGCAGTGATTAAAATCAATTTTCTAATTTAATGTAAGCTCTCACAGAGTAAGTGGCTAGCTTATTGCCTGTACTTTGTCCTATAATAAACTGACTCAAAGTTTTGTCATTTGTTTCCTCATAAAATTTTCCATTTCTCCAGTGGCACCAAGGACAGCCTAAATTTGATGAACTGTTTTGCCAGATTTTGTACACAAAATTCCATCTTGACTGACATAGGTTTATATTGACTTATTTTCACCTCCTGTACAGCTATGCAGATTCTGCTATAAATGTAAATGTATCTTGTGACAGTTTTTACACTTTGGCAGATTGCAAATGCTGTCAGATTAAAGTTGGTGTTTTCAATAAATTAAATAAGCTATATGGAATAACTTCACTACAGGAAACACATTAGTTCTTGATGAAGTATGCAGCAGTTGGACAATCATACCTAAAGTCTAGGTTTTGCTGCTCATCATATTATAGCTCTATTTTTTACAAACCAGCAATATATCTGACTTTCACCTTTATCCCACTATTTAGTCCTTGTACAAACACTTTGGTAGTTCCCTGTCAGATATGTCCAACAAACAAACAAACAGTATGAAAAATGTTCCATGAACGCAAGGGTAGGAACTGATATTATAGTCATAAACAAGTTATACACTAGGGCTTATTCTTTCTGTTAATACTGAAAACAATATTAGCCCACAGGGGAAATTGAGATTCCTAATGTAAACAGGCCAATTTTGTATCAGTTCAGAGCCTAGACAAAATTAATAAGATTATGATGAATACATATAGCAACAGACAGGAGGCAATGCAAGCTTCAGTGACAGGCCTTAAGTAGAAGCTCTTCAGTTAAAACTTATTGTAACACAAAATTAATAGCAAATTGTGCGGTTTTTAAATAGCTGCCAAACAGCAATGTACTCCACTGAAACACAAAACAGTTATCATAATAGGGTCAGCTAACCTTAATATACACCTCCCTGTGAACTGGAGTTCTTTTCCACATCACAAATAGTTAGCTACTGCCACTCTCAAGTAAGGAACTATAACCAAAATCTAATTTACTTTAAAAATATATGGTTTGACATTTTGAGAAATCACGAGATTACATCAAATGAAGGACAAATCTATACTTGGTCCACACACTAGTTTTGAAACTATGTGAACCAGACACGACCTGTATGCAAAAAAGAACTTTCAAAGAATACATTCAAATTAATGTCAGTGTTCTGACAGCTACAAGGATCATTAATTCAATCCAAGAGATAGACTATACTGGAGGGAAGAACTGGATGAAAACACTTCACAGAAGACTTTGTCACTCCTGTAAGTGAGCTCTCCAGCAGTACCACATATCAGATTTGATTCCATTACTATTTCTCAGATATTTTCTTGTTCTACAGAGGGGAAAGGAAAAAAAAAAAAAAAAAAAAAAAAAAAAAAAAAAAAAAAAAAAAAAAAGGATAAAACTAGGATCCTGCAGGATTTCAAAATACAATATATATATATATATAAAAAACATCAACAGCTAACCTTCAGCACACTTTCCTAGAGTAGAAAAACTTATGTTTTGGTCCCAGTCTCCCTAAACTCAAATTGCAAATTTCAATTTATCACTAAATTCCCATGGATATTCTGCACTGTCATTCCTTTCTTCTGTCATTCCAGTTCCTGGCTTTCTGTTTTCTCCTGAAAACAAACAAACAAACAAAAACACTACACACACAAAAAAACCAAAAAACTAACCCACAACTCTGTCTAAATCAGTGTAAAAATATCCTTAAAAACAGATATTAAAGTGAAAAACCATCTGTCAATTATGGCACAATAACAGTTTGTATTGATAACTGTAAATAACAGTTCTGCTTTTGGGTCAGTTTTCACACATTTTGATGGCTTCTATCACACACACTGGCAAGCCTGAAAGTTGAAAGGTATGGTAGTAAATCTTCAGTGAAAGCAGAGCCATCTTTCATTCTGCAACTCGAGGCCTACTTGGAACAACACTTAATCTCCTCCACTATGTTCATCTTCTAAGTACAAAACTGTAAATTCTATTGCCAGTCATTTCCTAGCAAAAGGGTTGGCAAAACAGTTCTAGAAAAGTAATATTGGGTTGGATATGAGGTTCAGCATCTACTGCCATATCACCAACAACTGCCATTGTTGTTGTCCTCCAACATAATAAAATTGAAGGCATTACTTTCAGAGCAGTCCTTCTACAAGTGAAGATGGTAATGGAATAGTAAGCAGATTACCATTCATGCTGCAATAATACCAAAAATCTTAATTAAATGACAAATAGTAACAAATCTTTCACATTTCATAACATTGACACTAGTCTATAGTTAGATTTTCCAAAAGAAAAAAGAGTAATTCTATTTGGCATGCACAGAACCTCTCTGCAGTCTAAAATCTGAAATGCATGTGTACTATGAAAATAGAAGACAACAGGAAATCCTGAACTGGACATAAACTGCACAGAATAATTGAACAAATCTTCATTCTCTCCTCCCACAACATTCATGAATTTAGTGACATAATCACTATTTATCCCTGTTTATACAAAGTAGTAATCAGTAATTGTAAACTAGTGCCCAAAGCAAACTCAGTGAACCCAATTCTTTCTGTATTTAAGAACAAATACTTCTCTAACTTTAAACCTACAAATGCCTACCTCCTGAAATGCACCAACAGCCTCTTTTCTCCCATTACTGTAGAAAGTGATCTTGTTTTCCGGATGAAAGATTTGAATAAATAATGCAGAGTTGTTTTACACAAAGTATTCATTACATTCAAGATGAAGAACCCAGTCAGCAGCAGATCAAATTTAGTAACTTCAACTACTAACACAATGGCTATATTAGCAATGCCTTTTTACCCTTGTAAATTTAAGAGTGCAATCTGATGCTGTTTTCTGACAGACATATGTTCAACTTAAATACCAGTCACGCAGTTTGCACTTCAATGGGAAAATATTATAATCTATAATGTGATTTATTCTGAAATTTTCAGTCTCACTGCAATCATTAATTTTAAAAATAACTAATACTTTTCCTTTAGAAACTGCTATAAGATTGACAACCCTTCAGTAAACAAATAAGAACATAAACAATCTTGCTCCAATGAAAAAGGATACAGTAATGACGTATCTTGCAGAAATTTACCCAGAGTATGCAAAACTGAGGAAAAAATAAAAAATAAAAAACCAATGACAAGATTAGTACTGCCTAAATAGTTCCACATTTACATAGGTATTGCTATAGAAAAAGTACATAGAAATATAACATAGCACTATTACCTACTTATGGCATATTTTTTCTTTTCTTTCAAAAACCTGAAAACACCAAATCCATTTTTCTCTGCTATCACTTTTGTTAAAAGATTAATACTGAGCAGTGCAGTACGAAATAGCTCACTGTTTGCCATGAGCAAACTTCCAAAAACATCCCGCAAGCAACAATCAGAACACACAGTTGGGAGTCAGTGCTTGAGGTACTTCAGCACTTCACCAATCCATGTGCATTTTAAGTGAGTTAGCTTCAACAGGAATGGCGGTATACTCCCAGCAGTGGTTACAGTGTTGTTCTAAGCAAACAACAGAGAGCAACAAATGTTTTCATATTAACATAATGCAAGGAATGGGAAAAAAGTAATACAATCAATTCTTTTATTAAAAACATTTCCTTAGATGGGTATCAAAGTTCCAGTTACTTTTCAGTGCCTCAAGTTTATCAATGAATTTAACTCATGTTCAAAGCTGAATGTTTAGCCATGAGAAGCCTGTAACTACTACCATTTTTTAAGAAGCTTCTTTTATAAGTTGACTGTTGCACTGGTTCCAATAACTGCAGCCATTACATTGCAATTACATTACGCAATGAATTGCAAAATAAATGGAGAACCTGAGCTTTTCAGTACTACATAATCTAGATTTGAATCTGTGCAAGAAAATAATCACATTCACCAGAGTTTTTGCTCTGTGATTTATTTTTTTTTTAACATTTTATAGCATCTCATAATACTCCTAAGAAAGAGGTAAAAATGTTAACAGTACTTATAGTTTTGTAACTGTACAAAAATTTTGCTAACAAAAAATAAAATAATATATACAAATCTTATCAGCAACGATAACAAAAAAACAATGATTTTAAAATCACATGCTCCGTTAAATCAAATGAGCAAATAAAACTTTTTTTTTTTTTTTTTTGGTCACCAGAGAAACACAATATTTTAATGTATCAGTATTATACGATTACTCTTTTATACACTGATTCCTTTCTGCCTACAAGTATGCTCTGTGAAAAGCAGCAGAAAAGGTCAATAGGTAGAAAAGCGCTGGCAGAAAAACAGTGCCAGGCTACGACTGACAAATCTGAAAAGAATTCTCCTCTGGCAATGAAACAGATAGATATCCTGAACCTGATGTAACTCTCATATACCTTCTCTCTTGTTCTTGCTAGTGAACAAATTTGGCATAATTTTCATAGTTTTCTATTGCAATTAAAAAAAATCAGCTAAACACAGTTTCCTGGAAGTCTTCAGAACTAAAGACTTTTTAAAAACTAAAAAATACCAACAAAAGTCATTTCCACAGAGAGATTAGGTGCTCCAGGGGAGCTTTGTTTGAGGGCCATCAAGAATCAATTTTAATACGCAACACAGGGCACAGTCCACTGCAGGACACTTCATTCTCTCCTAGAAGAGCATAAAGAATCCAATCCTGTGGCTTTAGCTGAAGGGAAGCATTTGTGACTGCTCCATTTCCAGGAGCTCCTAAATCCATCACTTAGCACTGCTAAGAATTATGAGTGCTACCTAATTTAGAATCATAGGATCATAGAATCCTTAGGACTTGGAAGGGACATTTAAAAGTCATCTAGTCCAACTTCCCCACAATGAACAGTGACAACAGCTAGACCAGGCTGCCCAGGGCCTTAACCAGCCTCGCCTTGAAAGTCCCCAGGGATGGGGCATCAACCACTATATTAGGTAACCTGTTCCAGAGCCTCAAAACCCTCATTGTAAAATATTTTTTTCTTTATATCTAACTTAAATCTACCTTCTCTGAGTTTGCAGCCACTTCCCCTTGTTCTATCACAACAGACCCTACTAAGAAGTCTGTCCTCTTCTTTCCTGCATCTCCCCTTTAGATAATGAAAGAACAATATCAGTCCACCTTGCAGCCTTCTCTTCTCCAGGCTGAAGATCCTCAGCTCTCTCAGTCAGTCCTCATAGGAAAGGTGTGCCATTATATGGATCAATCTTGCAGCCCTTCTGTGGACACACTTGAACAAGTCTATGTCTCTCCAGTACTGAGGACTCCATATCTGTACTCAGTACTCCAGGTGAGACCTCACCAGAGCAGAGCAGAAGGGCAGTATTGCCTCCCTTGAACTGCTGGTCATGCATCTTTTAATGCAGACCAGGATACAGTTGCCTTTCTCGGCTGTGAGGGTGCACTGCTGGCTCTTGTCCAGCTTGCCATCTTGCCATCCACCAGTACCTCCAGATCTTTTTCAGCAGGGCTGCCCTCAATTCTTTCATTCTCCAGTTTGTATTGATAATGGGGGGTGCCTCAACCCACGTGCAAGTCCTTGCACTTAGATCTGTTGAACCTCATGAGGTTCACCTGGGCCCACTAATCAATCCTGTCTAGGTTCCTCTGAATGGCATCCCATCCCTCTGGTGCGTCAACTGCATCCCACAGCTTGGTGTCATCAGCAAACTTGCTGAGGGTGCACTTGATTCCACTGTCACTGTCATCGATGAAGATATTTAAGAGTATCAGTCCCAGCACCAACATCTGGGGGACACCATAAATCAGCAGTCATCACTTATCATTGTCATCCAGACACTGAGCCATTGACCACCGCTCTCTAGACTCAATCCTGCCGCCAGATCTTCATCCATTGAACAGTCCACCCATCAAATCCACATGTTTCCAATTTGGAGAGAAGGATGTTGTGGGTTACTGTGTCAAAGGCCTTATTGATATCAAGATATATGACATCAGTGGCTCTTCCACTGTCCATCAGTGCAGTGATGCTATCATAAAAATCCGCCAGGTTGGTCAAACAGGATAATATATTTGTAAGAGTTACAATAACTAATTAAATTAAAAGCACTGTTCCAACTGACAGTGAAGCAACCTATCTGTCAAAATGGTAAAATATTGAATATCTAAACAAACAGAAAGACGTTCTACTTAAAAAGTAACTGCATGTGTTATTGTCCAAAATTTGCTAATCAGCCCTTGGTGACAACAACTTGTACTGCTCACCTTGATAAACAAATAAGAAGTTTTCTGATTTAAATGTTCTCATTGACAGAATTCAAACAGAGCTCACATTTACAAACATGCGCACACATATATGTACGTGAAATATCGACAAAGCAACAGTGTTACATGCAGACTGGCCTACTTTGTCTCTTTCACTTGTAGATACATTTTAAATGGACTAATTGAAACAAGATATTTGCAACTGCTTTTGCTTTATCTACAGCTTTTATTCACAATTCAAATCTTAAAATAGCTAATCTACAGCATTCTGGAGATAATCTATGTATACTGTACTTAAAGTGCATTGTTTGAGCATCTGGAAAGCTAAAAATCTACTAGCAGCCAATCCTCTAAACATATGATTAGAGAATAAAAATTCATTTTAGATCTGTACATAGAAATGGCTTTAAACAACATGGAATATATCCCAAATCACATTTAATTTTGCTGAATAAGTTTTTTTTTAAAATGTTGCTTTTACTTAGTCTTAATTGAAATCTGAACTGGAAAAGGACGCTTACCTCATCAAATAAACTTACTGGAATTTCAAATTACTTCTGATAAGAACGTATTTACAAAACATGATTTTTAAATATTAATTTAGCTCCTGGAGATTGCATGATATAAGTCTGCTTTAGTAATGCTTTTGTGTGACACTTGAATTACATGACATTTGAGTAGTACCAAAATATTAATTTCCAAGTATTATCCTATAGCCAAGAGTAGTTTTAAACACTATTATTATAATAGCATCAGATTAGAGATAGCTTGTTTTATGGTCATGGTTCTGATGGTTGGTTGGTTTGTTTAGTTGTTTTTAATAGAAAGTAAAAGTTAACTGCAATGTTATTGAAATTATTTTTCTGCAGTGTTATTGAAATTATTATGAAGAACTGGATTACCAACAGAATACAGCTGGTCAGAAAAGATCTTCAGAGTTCATAGTGTCAAGCTGACGTACATTTTATTTAAATTTTGTTCACTGGGATAGCCTCACGAAATGCATACCTTATTTAAAATGAGGGCAACTGGATGACAATTGTAAAATTTGACTATGAAAAGTAATGACTAATTTCTAAAGTGCACGAAACTCCAGACTTAAGTATTCAGTCTGTACCATACGGTATAGGAGAATGAAGTGAGAAAATACATTAAACAAGTGCAAATAGAATGATCCACCCACTGCTATAAATAACATTCTGGAAGCAATATAGACTGAACTGCTTAATAGCCTACCATTTACTGCTAATTTTCTCAAAATATTTTAAAAAACCACTAGTCTGATACAATTCAACATGGCCACCACTACCCTCTCAGCAAGGTGAATACTTTAGAGATTTTTCAGGCCAACATGGCACACTCTAAGTACCCTAAACTATACTGTTCTTGAGCTTATTTATCTCCAGTCACTATACAGAAAAGCATAGAGTAGTTTAAGTACCTGTTTTAGTGTGTTCCATCAATTCTATATTCCTCCTCATCATCACCCTTCCTTCACCACCAGTTTTCAAGCAATTTTAAGAATCATTTTTTCCCCCAAGTATTGTTTTATGTATTTACTGACTGTACAATTTACACATATTTATATCAAATCTAGACAAAGAAAAAGGAAATATACTGAATACAGGAAACAAATACTCTCATCTAGACTCAAGTCACATTAATGGATTGTAAAGTTAGAGCATAATCCATTTTCAAAACTAAGTTTGAAATTTCACAGACCAAAATTATATATTCTATTTGTACATTAAGAATTTTTCATTTGTTTACGTAAAATTAATCACTTATACACCATCAGTTCCAGCTACTTTGAAATCCTGAGGACAGCCTTCCTCAGGAGAAGATGCTTGCTAACTGCAAAAAAAATGAAGTAGCCTACTTGCTCATACCTGGAATGGAAAGGTACACTTTCTTTTATCAAATCCACTGCAAAATTACTTTTTCAAATCAATATTTACCATTATTTGTCCCCCTGTCCACAAAAGTTATAAAGCTATAAAAGTTATAAATTTTAGAGCTTATCTTGTATCCATATACATGTTTGTTTTGCCTTAAAAAGAAGTTTTTTGTTTGTTTGTTTTTTAAAAAAGACACTTCCACCAGTATTTTGGATAATTCCTCATGCTTATGAAGGTAAAAACTTACTATCATGGTTTATGTCCTTCTCCTTAAACAGAATCCTTTCTGAGCTACTATATGGAACCACTAGTCACAAAATTTATTAAGAACTTCATAACAGAAGTGCAACTGAATTAGCTGAAAAAGAAACAAGAACTTGGACATAAACACATTGTTAACCCATGGCTTGACAAAAAAAAAAAAAAAAAAAAAATCAATTTCAGAACAGGCAGTAACACCAGACAGCATCTGGTTATAAAAAATCATGAAGTATACTAGCCCCAAAACTAACCATGAAGTCTATAATTAAAAATATTAACTTTACTCCTTCCAGAACTACAGAGAAAGAGCCTCCTTGTAGGAGAGGTGTTCCAGCCCTTGGATCATTTTTGTGGCTCTTAAGACTAAGCTTCCTTTCAAATTCTGTGGCAGCTGCTTGAATTTCCCATGGAGATTAAGCATCTGAATCAAGAATGATTTTCAGGTTGACCTGTAGTATAATTGTGCGATGCTACAGTTTAACTCGTTTCTTTTTAAACATACAAATATCCTCATGATTAAGGTTATCTCCTAAGAAGCTCTGATATTAGCATATTTATTTGCCATTGAAAACATTAATATGCAAATTGTTGAATATCAAATGAGAAAAACAATAGAGTTCACCTTTGTCTAATCAAACATTCCGGAAAGACATTCTTTTTCCCTTCAAAAGTGGAGAAAAGGAAAGACAACAAGAAAAAGGCAACAATCATTCTGTCAATATAAATTAAAAAGGGCAATAAAACAGATTTAATATTGATAATGTTTAGTTAAATGTTATTTGCAAACAATTATATTAAGAATGATCAATATTTTAGTTCTGTAAAATTTCATTGTGAAATCCTAAAAGAGCTGAGAAAGCAGTTCAGATTTTGAGCGCAAGGAAAGGAAACCTGGTATACTCATTTGCTCCATGTCCAAATGTAGCAGGACAAGTACTGATGGCTCATATCCTGAAATTCTCAAATAATTCATACCAGAAAAGTACAAAAGGTAAAACACAACACAACCATACATAAAAACCCAGTAGAAGACAACAAACTTCTTGGGAATAAATAAGTAATTGGAATAATAAGTTGCACTGCAAAAGTAAAATTAGTATTCCAAATCAAAGTAAATTTCAGAAAAATGATATTGGAAAGCTGTCTTTGAACAGATACACATACCTCCTTATCAGTTTTGGCATTTTACAATTATTTTTCCATACAAATTCACTTCCTATTCCCCTCCCTTCAAGTGAATTTACACCAGAGTTTATCTTGATGCATTCAAATGCTTAAAAAAAAAAGTCATGTATTCTACAAATTTCAGTTACAGGCAACATCACAAACATATGTATATATGTGTCTATGTGTGTGTATCATGTATACACTTTTTTATAATGCTCTACTACCACACTTTTCCACTTCAACAATCTAAACTGTGACATGACAGCCATACCTGAAATAGGCAACCTAAAATTCACCACTGCTATATTGTTTAAGCACAGTATAGTATAGTAGCTCTGTAAATAAGAAAAGTAGTGTTTCAAAACTACCTACCCAGGAGATATAAAAACATACTAAAGAATCCCTGTATCAAAAAACAAACAAACAAACAAAAAAAAAACCACAAAACAAAAACAAACAAAAAAACCCAAAAAAACAAAAAACACATCAGTATTTTCCAAAATATAAATAAATAAATAATAGCCTGGGAATGTCATAAATGTTTAAGCAATTAAACTAAAGAACATACAAAATCTTCCCTACCTCCTGCATCTTTTATCGTTCGTAGGGTATGAACTAAAAATACTGTTTTGCCTGACAAGCTAATACTCACCTTTCAAACTCACTTGTTAGGGAAGAGGGGGACTGGAGGAGGACAGAACAGGAAAATGAAATGAAAGCAAACACTGTCGTTCATACACATGTTGCTTAGCAATACACCATATGAATCTAGCAGAAATTGTGACATTAGCCCCCAGCTGAATTTTCATAAACACTGAACGTGCGTCACTGAAAGAGGTGTGAATAGAAAGTGTAAGGTATATAACCTACAGCAACAGCAGAGACAGAAGCACAGAGATACATGTTAACATTCTAAATCGTAAACATAAACGTCATTTATTTCAAAGAATGGTCTGGGTTGAAAAGGACCTTGAAGATCATCTAGTTTCAACCCCTCTGCCATGGGGCTTGGTTGCCAGCCACTAGACCAGGCTGCCTAGAGCCACATCCAGCCTGGCCTTGAATGCATCCATGCACAGGGCATCCACATTTCTTATAGAATAGGAATGTTTAAAGCAGTCTTTCCCATTTATTATTATTTTGGGACTTATATAAACTAGAATTCAAAATAATATTATTTTCCTGATTAGCAGTATAATAAGAGAAATTCATTTTATTCCTGTAACAATGATTAAATATACATCTTTAAAACATGCATTTCCCACAAATAAGCTTTGTCATTTGGCACTGGTTTTTGTATACGTTTTATTAGTCACCTATTCATATTATAAAGTTATAAACTAGTTACTATACAACCAAACACAACTATTATTATAAGCAATACAACTTATACCTATGTAAGTAGTTTTGCCAACTAACTTCAAAACACATAATCTTAGAAAGAGCTAAATGTATTTGGCATCCTTTTAAAAGGTGAAAACAATAAAGGCACAGAGTGAGGTAATGACTCAATCACTTCTACAAAAGTGTCAAAGACTAAGACTTTCACAACAAAGACAAAACATAGTAAGTAGTAGTAAATTAATGTCATCACTTTCACATCACATTTCACACCACAGTCCATATATAAGAGGTTAGTTCTAACCACACCAACATGCCAAAACAGACTTAGGGAAGAAAGGTTTGTGTTTTAAAATGTAACAGGTTTCAGACACAACTTAAACACCTTATCCACACATGCATTTTGTAGAAAATAGTTTGAGAAATTCCATATGCAGTTTCCCAGAATGCAGCATATACTCCCCATGCAGCTGTCTAAAACATAGTGCACAGCATATGATATTGGTATATTGGTGAAATGAGTACTTATTTACAATGAATAAACAGATATTTTACCAAAGCAAATAGAAATGTTAAGAACCAACACTTTCTTTAAAAAGTCGATATATATAGTACATACTAACTCCAATAATAATCAAGTCAAGAAGGACACAGTAACTTGATGTTATAATGCCTTATCGTTACGTCAAACTTGTTCTTAAGAACAATTACTTTTCATGAAAATCATTATTTAGAAGTTGAAAGGTCATCACACAACACTAATTCTATGTCAAATATGCTATGTGAGAATGTAATCTACACAGTGCCATTCTTCATCTGTAGGAAGGAATCAACTTTCTCTAATCTGCCTAAAAGGCAGGGTTTGTATGTCATGAAAATGAAAATTCATATTATCTATTTCCACTTACTGGTATGTACAAAAATAGGATAAAAATTAGATAAAAAGCTAAAAATTACACAACCTTTCAGTTCATCGTTTTTAGCACAGGTTCTATGTTTGCCACTGAGTATTCAGTCTGATAAAACAGATGTAACAATTAACAGAGGTTCTTTTTTGGGTATGAGGATAAAAAGAAATAAAAAATC
The DNA here is from genome assembly GCF_039878825.1 of Excalfactoria chinensis. Taxonomy (NCBI): domain Eukaryota; kingdom Metazoa; phylum Chordata; class Aves; order Galliformes; family Phasianidae; genus Excalfactoria; species Excalfactoria chinensis. Next base: position 24,707,527 of record NC_092829.1, on the reverse strand, counting down.
ATCTTTGTGCCATTTTGAATTAAGTATCTAACAGTGACAGTGATCCCCCCATGCTGGGTGCATACAGTAGCCTCATTGGCCTCCACAAGGCAACTACCTATGCTAATCCAGAGTAAACCTACCTTTATCACATCTAAACAGATGCAATTGTCTGAGTTACTGCCCTTTTCAATATCTAATCAACTGAGCTGGCAATATGCTGTAAATTTGAATACAGTAAAATATAAAAACATCCTGTAAATTTTTGTTGCATTCTAAGATTTTTCAACTTATGCAATTCAGTTTTCAAATTTGAAAGTTTTCTGCACATTTATTTCCCCTGATTAGATATTAGTTTTTAAGTTTCAAAGAACAAATAGATATAAAATGCAATCCAGACCATAGATTGAGTCCAGCCTCCCTGCAAAGCAGGCCCCCTACAACAGGCTACACAGGTAGGTGTCCAGGTGGCTCTTGAGTATCTCCAGAGAAGGAGTGCCCACAACGTACCTGGGCAGCCTGTTCCAGTGCTCCATCACCCTTACCGTGAAGAAGTTCCTTCACATATTGGTATGGAACTTCCTATGCTCCAGTTGACAGCCGTTTCCCCTTGTCCTGTCCCCACAGACCACTGAAAAGAGATTGGGCATGTTTCTTTAACTCCCACTCTTCAGATACTTACAAACATTAATCAGATCCCTCTGAGTCTTCTTTTGTCAAGGGTGAAGGCTCAGCCTCCCTCATAGGGGAGATGATCCAGGCCCTTCATCATTTTTGTGGCCCTCTGCTGGACTCTCTCCTGGAGATCCCTGTCTTTTCTGCACTGCAGAGCCCAGAACTGGATACAGTACTCCAGGTGAGGCCTGACCATGGCAGAGGGGAGAAAATCACCTCACTTGACTTGCTGACCACTCTCCTTTTAACGCACCCACTTCTTGCTAGAGCACTACTTCCAGTTGCAAGAAAAGATTTGTCTCCACTCACTCATTGCAACATGTTAGGAGCAGCATGCATATATCTTGTTCTGTCGTCAAGGATACTTTCTGATCATCCTCTGGCCATCTTGAGTCTTTTAGAGTGCACTCTGAGAACCCACTAAAAGGTTTTGTACCTATAAGCAGCAAACACAACCAAACCAACTATTCTGGCAGAATGTAGCTCTACCTTGCACACTCTTCCACAGGAACTTTGCAGCTCTTCAACAGTCCTGTGTTTCCCACAGGAAAAAAACCCTCTGCTTCAGGCTGGACTCAGCTGGCCTTTTGTACCTGCATATTAAATACTGTCTACTTTACAGCTTTCTATTTATATCAAAAAGGAAATAGACAAACAGACCACATTTTGAAAACAGATCCTAATATATAAATGAATATTTTCTCTAAAATCCCTGTTCACTGATTTGGAGATGGGGAGTGTGAAATGGGAAATAAGTTCATAAGAGGCACTGGACCTGAGTTGCTTATGTGATACTACTGCTGGATATTTTAGTACAAGGAGACACAAAGAATTGGTCTGGCTTGTTAAAGTATTTTTGATGACCTGAAGCCCTTAGGTCCAACAAATACACTGATGCAGACTAGGCAGAAGAAAAAATAAATAAATAAATAAAAAATGTATCATCTTACAAAAATAATTTTTAAAATAAGTTTCATTGTTCAACACCAGGACTACAACTGTTGTTGCCAATTCAATCTGCTTCCTACTTCCCTCCCTCAAGCAAAACCAAGCATTAGCAGCTGAGAAGAAAGAAAATAAAATTTGCATTGCAGGTGTTCCGTTTTCAGTAGAAGAACAGCAGTAGTGGCATGCACATTGTATGTCCTTTCTGGGACAGGTGATTTTTCAAACTTTGCACTTCATACAAAGAATAGTTGCCTCGGGAGATCCAAATAAAAGAAACTTCAAGTCCTGTACAACACATTTAGATGCCCAGAAGTTAATTGCCCCATTAAATTCCAGCTCACTGGATTGGAAGAGCAGAGAATGGACTTGATGTGAGATTATGGGACTGAATTCAATTTACCAGGCAGTTCATTTGCATTAGCAACCGTGTATCATTTATTCCCACATAAAAGTCACATTTAAGACATAAGTCCTCTTAAATCTAATGTATACAATATAGTTTTTAAAGTAGAAAATCTGATTGCAAATTAGAACTATTTCTTAATATGACTGATTCGTGTACAAATGTCAACAACTCATAAAACCACAAGACAGCAAGGTGTTCATTCTGAATTTTCTTCAGCTATACTTTGTGTGCCAGGAAAACTGATACACCAACTTTTATCATCTGAATTACTTATCCAAAGCAAATTTGATAAAACTACTTAATCATAGCACTATCTGAGAACATTTCAGTAAGTGAAGTGTTTACAGACTTTCTAAACACACAATATTTTTCATCACTGAATGTGGTGACGTGACAAGATGTAGAATGAAAACAGAAACATTAAATAAGTTTGTCTAGTTTATTAGGTCAACTGGGAAAACTTTAGGAAGGATTTAAGCTTTCCAAGATAGTGACAAAGCACACAGTACTTTCCAGTCCCTTTATATGCTTTAAAAGCACTACATTATACATATGAACATTCACACATTTTTAAGTTTGTAAAGCCAGAGGTTTTATAATTCAGCCATGCCAAAATTAAGGCCGCTTGTGAAAACTTTACCTGCTTTGCTGGCACATAATACTGATAGCTGTTACGCTTGTCATCATGCTGCTTCTGACTTCTCTATCATTATATGCCAGGGAATCAACCATTTTTCTCCCTGCTCTTCAGATACAGCACATTGCAACTTATTTTAAGATGCTTATAATTTGTTGAAATAATGTTTGAATATTTTTTTTCTATTGTTTTTCTATGATACTCATTGCTATAGTGTATTAGCATTTCAAATAAATAAATAAATAAAGGTTACTGTGACAACAGTCCTGGGCTGCAAGAAATATTATTATATCTGTTAGAACTATCAGGAATTTAATAGAAGGAAGATTAAGCAGAAAGTTGTTGCCTTTGCCCAGACTGTTTTGTTGTTTTTACCCCTAAGTATGTTCCTTTGCACTTGCCAATACACAAAACACAAACCCATAAACAAAGATGGTACACCCTCTGTGCCCAAAATATAAATGAGGGCTGTGGTTGGAGCCACAGTGTGAATAATGTGAGAAAAGGCTTTCACAGAACTGCAAGTTACAAGGATGAAGGGTGATGTAGGGGAATTGAAAACAGTAGTTCCTTCCCTTTTGCTCCTCTTTCTACAATCAAGATCAATCTGTAGCTGTTAAATGGATTTCAAATTACTAAAAATAAAGCACTTAGTGTAGCGTCAGCAGTGAGCTCTTACATTTGTGAAACCAGTCATCAACGGTTTGAAACTGATATACAGACACTGGTGGTACAGTGCTAGCAAGAAGTTGAGTTGTTACACAAGAGTTTACCAGCAGGTGTAAGGATGAATACAGACCCCCAAGACAGCATCCAACCATAAAAACTGAAATTATTCCTTCTCCTTCCCTCCCCCCCTCCCCATTTTTTTTGCCTCATTCACCACATAACGCATCAAAGTTTGCAGATCAAGATTTCCTGTTGACAACTGCCTATTTCACTACTCACTCTCAGTTCAGCCCTGAAACTACAACCTAAGAGTTCAAAAGTATACGTATTGTCTTGAATCCATCCTGAGTTTTGGCTTAATTTAATACTGAGATATGCAATACTCTTCTTAAATTTTACACATTGAAATAATTAGAAAACAAAACCAGGAAATGCTTTACTTACACATGGAATAGTTGGAATGGAGCAACTGCTTCAGATCTTTGAGGTGCACTGCTGCTGGGTATTTGTGTGGTGAAATGCACTAACGGTGATTTCCTATTTAACTGTTGCAAGCAAATTAGGACATAGCATTTACATGCTTCTAAACAGAGGCTGCACAGAGAACCAGATATGGCCAGTTTTAAGTTCCATCCTAATTGTGGTTTCTGTTTTTGTCAAGGCCAATCACAGTTTGAACACTTCATAGAATGTCAGATTAAAGAAGAAAACATTTTCTACACATATTCCTTCTTTATTTCAGTCAGTAAATTCCACTATACTCTTGCTCCACAGAGTTCCTTCAGTAAATACCGTCCACTCTTCAGATTCTGAGGAATTATGAGGGTTCATTAGCAACTGAGCCAAACTCTCAAAATAGATTTCTTCCAATAGCTGTCTCTCACAATTGTACTATTACATGCAGTAACTAGTTAAAACTTATTTGCAAGTTGCTTATGTCTCCTCAACTGTTTATGCATGTTTTACAGCTCTGAAAGAACTGCTGGGCTTCCAGACAAAAATCTAAAGGTGAAAGAAGTAAAAACATCAGGTTCCCCAGGAAACAGATTTCTTCTGAGGACACACAAAAGCTGAAGTGTCCTCAAGTGCTGGCTGACATTCAGAGCACTAAACATGAAACCATGCATGTGTAAACACAGCATATAGCCAGTGGAAAAACAAACAGAGTAGTTGAACATTGAAGTGTGAAGCAAATTAAAAAGTTCACGGACAACGATTTCTCTAGTTCTGGAGATCCGATCTAAATGTCCAATCCCATCCTGCTTAAATTCTTTATTTTATTGTAAATTAACTTATTTTAAGGAACACAGGAGACCACACTTAACCTGACAGAAATGTAGAAAATGCATGTCAGTTACATAGAGCAATAAGGAAGTTAGTTATCTTGCTGATAATCTGTAAAGAATTGTTCTAAACAATAATGATATTCTTAAGACCTACAGCCAAACCAGAGAAAGGTTTTATAGATTCTTCCCCTAAAGTAGGAGTATAGTATTTTATAACTAGCCTCTACAGAGAAATGGAATGAAGAAGAAAATACAACATATATTCTGAACTAGAACTCATACGCAGCATCTTCTTACATAGTTCTTAATATACTGAGTTGAATTATAACTTGTATACTCCATAAAACAATATATAGTCTTGTCTGTGAAAGTAAATTACATCAGCTTAAAAAACAGTTGAAAATAAAAATTCAACTGATAATTCTTCTTTTATGCTTCTCAAACTGTTTTAAATGGATCTTAACATAAACTTATTGAATAAAGTAAATCTAATTTTGTTGCAGTATTCTTCTGTAGCCTCTTCTTTATAAACAAATGTAAACAATTGATTACGTTCCAAAACTCTGTATCTAAATGAAACCTTCTTAACTGCAGAGAATAAATGCCTTTAATCTCTGTTTTTAAGTTAAAAATTTCACAAACATAATTTATCATTCCTAACTATTTTTTATCCTATCCAGCTCCCTACTTTTTTCCTTTAAGTTACTTATTTTAATTGCATCAGTCAGTCACTGCTTATTCAACTTCAATGCAGCTTTCACTTCACTATCACAACAGTCACAGCAAATTGTAATACATATATACATATACATTTTAATCTGGAAAAGGGAAAAAGGGTGCAGACAGAAGTGATTCAAACCCTAGCTCAGGTTCACTCTGCATTTCATGAAACAAAAACCATATTAGGTTTAGTATATGATGAGCAAAAGCACATCCCTTCAGCCACAGGTCCTTTTCACAAGCATTCACGCATGCTAATATCATGAAAAGGAAATGCTAGAGCTGAAGACAACTTCAGGGTAACAGGAGTTTTTGTTCAAAGATCTACCTTTATGACAGCAGTAGCATGACAAAAACTTAAATTTACATTTCACTGTTGTAACTTAATGTGTCCCATATACTGGAACATCAACGAATTTCTCCTGGTCAATTTAGATCAGAAGGCAAAAAGACACTGGAAATTTATTCCAATTTATTGCTTTAAACTAGAAAAATATTTAGAACTGTTTTAAAAGAAACCTTACAAAAACCGAAAACTTCATCCTTAATTTTTGACTGAAATTCAGTATCACATCTAATTTGCAGTACCTCTGCACCTGCTGCTCTAATGCTAAACTCAAACCAACAAACCTTATTCTCCAGCAACTGAGAAAAATCACAGCTATACTTCTCTGACTTTTCTCTGATAGGAAAAGTAAGATCTCTTAGGATCACACATTTGACAATTTTAGGATGCAGATATCTAGTTAATGAGTAAGAATTGTTCCACAGCTATTCCCTTATTTTCTTAACAGTTCCTACAGAGATCATCATTTATGGGTTAGAAGTTGTCACTCAAGCTTCTTCATGTGGTTTAGAAATGCACAGGTTACTGAAAATGATTTACGCTTTTTGATCTGAATGAGAAAGGATCACCTTTTAATTTATATGTAAAAAATATATACATGCTGTTATGTAACTTTATAAAACATTTGAAGTTCTCATTTGTATTTAAGGACATATTTGAATGTTCTAACGTGTCTACATCCAAGACACTTTCAGATCTGTTATTCATCTGTGATTCACTTATAGCAATCCGTTTTAAGGATGTTTTTCAGAATGAGTTGAGGTGATGTAGAAACTTCTACCAGTGTACCATTTCTAAGTCTTACTCTGTTTTACTACTACTCATTTACATTCTTGATTGTGTTTCTCTTCTCTGAATAAAATCATTACAAGCAGATCACACGTTCATTCCACGAGAAAAAGTCTTCTTAATTTTTAAAGCACAAGTTAGTCGTTAGTTATGGATATGACAAAAGCAAAGACAGCATATTAATGCAGTTTCAGAAAGCAGTAGGGTAGAAAATAGCCACATAAGTCAGTCTGCACACAAGGAAACAGAAGTGAAAATAAATACAGGTAAAGATTTGGAATGAGACCTTCATATTTTATTTACCATCAATTTTCCCTGCCAAAAGAGAATACAGTCAAATAATGCCTTCCAAATCACATTCCTGTTCCTACAATCTCTAGCTGAAATTGGTCTTTGTTGCTCATTTACTTGGCTGTACTACAAAACTGCACATACTTGAAGAAGCTAAGTAGATATATATGCCATGAAGTGGCATAGTACAAAGTTCATAATGCACCTTACTTTTTTGGTAAACATTTTTTTTTTTAAACCAATAAATTACAAAATCCCTTTTTGCTGAATATTTACTTTCATAAATCTGTTCACAGCTTTTCTCCTTATATTTAACAAACATTAGAACATCATTACCTAAGAATGCGGACAAAAGTTGCCAACCTGCTGTTCACTTTTGGTAACACAGCTAGGACTTCTTCAAAAAACACTGCACTTTTTCATGCAATTGCTGCCCACAGCATTCCTGAACTGACTGCACTGGACCCAAGAGCTCTCAGTAGCCCTTAACCTGGCTAGTACTTGGAAACCACACAGGAATCCTTGACATTATAGATAAGCCAAATAATCAAAATTTGGAGAACATCAGATTATGGATGCCAGATACTCCAGTAGGGGAGAAAAGTTCAAAAAGAGAAATACAACAACTGAAAACATTGCTTTGGATATGTACACAAAGAGAAAAGACCAGAGAAGGAATGACAACTGATACACAGAATGTGAAGTTCCCACCCCTCCGCCACCCCCACCCAGGAAAAGACCACCTATATATTTCCTCAATCTTAATTTCCACTGAACACAAAGAAATAACAGCTTTTACCTGTGGAATAAAATTCATCCCTTACTGTTGATACAACTGGACACCACTGAAGAGAGTGTGGCACCCTTTTCTCTTCACATTGCTTTCAAATCACTGCTATCAACTTACATTCATTGCTAGATCCACCTCCACCCACTCTTCTGCAGGCTGCAGTTCCTGCCTCACCCCTGCAAGCATTCAAAAGACATTTGGATGATGCTTATAATATACTTGAACTTTTGGTTAGCCCTGAAGAGGTCAGAGAGTAGGACTTCGTATTTGAAGGTCCTTCCAACTGAGCTATTCCTTTCTAGGCAGACCCAGCTTTCACAGCCTTTCCTAATGCTATAGACACACATCTTAGCAGCCCTTCACTGGACTTTCTCCAGTAACTCCATGCCTCCCTTGTACAGAGGAGCCCAGAACCTGCAAGGCCACATCAGTGCCAAGCAGAGGTTAAGGATTACCTCCCTCAACCTGCTGGCATCACTCCTCCTAATGCAGATGAATATGTCACAAGCTTTTTCCTGCAGCAAGGACACATGGCTCACTTCCATTTCATGCAGTGAGAAGGTATGACAGAACTCCTCCGTAAACATTGAACATACAGCAGCATGTACATAACTCTTAAGAAATATAGCTGAGAATTTTACGTGGAAACAGGTACCTCTAGAAATCTATTAAGGACCTCTTAGCATCTCAGACCATTATAAAAGTCAATTGATTCCTCCTCAGTTTTGACCTTTGCTTCATTTAGCTGCAGGTTATTATGAAAGGTTATTTGGTTAGTTCACTGACTGGGGGCTTGGGAGGCCCAGAGACTATTGCTGACACAGTAACATAGCTAAGCCACTCCAAAAGTAATGCCTCCTATTTATTTCCATGGAAACTACAATAGCTAAAGAGAACAATAACACTATTCAATAGTGCAAATTCACAGCTACAAAACACTAAAAAGTTTTCTCAGCTTGATGATAAAAAAACATTTGTCAATATGCATTAAAATCAAGGAAATTTTTACTCAGTCGTGTCATTGGTTTACAGGCTGCTCTGGCGTGGTTCAACTGTTCAATCTGAAATAACATAACTGTTCATCTTCATTTACACAATATTGTTTACCTCAAACAAAATGTTTTAGAGGGTATTTTCATTAATCATCTAGATTAACTAATGTGAAAAGTTGCACTAACTTTGAAAAAATACCTACCAGTGATCTTTAAGAAGTCCAATTTTCTGGTTTACTTAACAACGTAAGAGTTTTATATTAATGACCATTCTAGTAAAAAAAATAAAAAAAAAAAAAAAAAAAAAAATACAGCAAGCCCAGCAGATTCTCTCAATCATCCTTTTATTATAAGGATTCCAAGCAAAAAATACATGTATGCAGATAACTTTGGTATCTGTTTTCTTTAGCTGCCCTCCACTTACTACAGTCCAGCCTTTCCAGCCTAAGTCACTGTATGACAACCTTCAGTACTTAGTTTCTATAAAAACATTTACTTGCATTTTTCCTTCACCCACTCACTACTGTGTGATTAAAAACAAGCCAGAAGAACACATAAATGTAATCATGGTATCCTGGCATGAAAATGGACTTATCACTACGAATAATGCTTTGCCTTCAGAAAGGTTGTATAAAATATTAGAAGGTTCTTTCAAAACCAGAGTGTCTGCCCACATTCCCACTATCTATACGACACTTTCCAAGCAATACAAGAAAATCAATTCCAGAATAGAACTTGGTAAAAAATTCTCACTTAAACATTATTTCAAAACATACAGTCAACAAAAGTACATTTAGCAGAGTTGTGTGGTTAGGATGGTTATGTTACAGGTTGTATAATTAGAAAGATAATCATGGTGGAAAGAGACAATCAAAAATCATCCATGTCCTAGGCTTACAGCAGAAAACTCCAAAGGGAGCAATCTCCAGAAAGAGATCCTTCCTCAGTGGCAGTCAACCCTTAAATAGGGTCTAGGAAGGGTGCAGAAAGGCTCCCCTGATTCCGGTCACCTGTGCTCCCATGGCTGACTCAGTGCTCACCTCAGGTGATCAGTGGTTCAGGCTGTGACTCAGCCATTCCCATATACAAAAACAGCTCAATTAATTTCACAGAAGAAAACAATCCACCTGATATCCACTTAGATATCTGATACTTTTCCTATCATGATTTCAGTATACTGAAGAGGGTTTTTGCACAATACCCACAACAGCCCAAGTGTATAATACGAGCATATAAATACTTATAAACATTTCTCCTCATAAAATAAATAAAACTGTAGAGTATACAAAATTCAATTTCATAAGATAAGATAATTAAAAATGACAAGTAGGAGTGCTCAATTGTTCTGCAGCTACATTTTATGTGCCTACACCAATTGAAATGTCTTTCTCATATGAGAATTCTCTGAGATCTAACAAAGCATAAGCTCACAGGCAGCCTACCTTCAGTCAGGTTACCTGACTCCTTACTCTATCCAAATGTTGGTCTCTGGAAAATGTAAGAACTTTGATGTTCATTGGTATTTCTTGTCTTCCACTGAATGCAACTCAAATACAGTCAACAGAAAAATAATTATTTCAAATGACAGAAGAACAAACATGTAAAGTCCAAGATTCAGTTTCTTCCAAGAGTTCGCTCTGCCTGTCTGTCATTTGTTCCTGTTCCCTCGCTGACCATTCAGATAAGTCCTACACTGGATCAGATAGCTGATACAGGAAAAGTTAAATGCATACTTCAGTGCTGTAGACTTAATACTCCATTCAAAAGAGAAACCAAGTGTTCTGAGCACCTAAACATCAACACATTTGCAATTATTCCAATCATTGTCACGTGAAATAATGAAAAATTCAATTGTTCTTTACTCAGGTGAAAATACCATCCAGATTTAAGTTATATACAGCACATACAGTTAAAAAGAAGCTCTCACTTATTGAACAAACTAATCCTTGCTTTTGAATTTTTAAATACAAAGAAAAATTGTAAGTAGTACAGAATACAACAGGAAAATAAGGGAATGGAATTACGTTACAAATACAAGAGATTTCATTTAACTTTTTGTATATTTTATGTATTTTTGTATTAAAGCACAACCAAGAAGATAGAAACAACTTAATAATAATTTTATTTCTAAATTTTCCCTCAGGAATTAAAAATAAAAACAAAAAAAAAAATATTGGAAGAATCTATGCATTTCAATGAAATAGCCAAAAATGAATGGAAAAATATCCTTTTCCTTCTAAAGGAGAAAGAATGACACATTAAAGTAGCACACAAGGCAGACTGCTGCTATTTGAAGCTTAACGGAAGTTCAATTTAAAAAAATAGACAAAACAGACTAATATAAATCTGCAAGTCGTGGGCCTTTTTGTAACCCCCTATGAAATCACAAAAGTTGAGTGAATTATTGCTGAGCAGAAAATTTAAGTTTCTTAATAATAAAAGAAGCTGTTTTCAGTTTTTACCTTGGGGAACTGCAGAATCATTGAAGTTAAAAAAACAAAACAAAACAAACGACCTTGGGAGGTCACCTCATCCAAACTGCTGCTCAGAGCAGGGTCAATACTGAATTCAGATCAATGAAAACCCTCTACATTAGAGAACTAAAGAGCTGGGTCAACCACAACATTAAAAGCTTAGAACATCTTTCTAATAGCTATGATAACTGTACATCCTCTTTTATTTACTGTACAGTTATTTTCAACTAGCAAGTATCTAAATAGTCACATATCATTTCAGAAACATTATAAGGATTTATTACATAAATATTCATCAACAATTCCAGTTGTATACACACATATTTGTAATGTAAATTCAAAGTTTCATCAAAAAACAGGAGTTAGCAATTTCATTAAAATGAGTCGCAATCAAAATCTTGCTTTATTCATACAGCCTTCCTCACTATCAATATGCCATTCAGAAAGGGAAACTGATATATTAGGGAATAAGGTAACCTGCTCAACAGCATGTCCAGCAAGAATCAGAGAAACGATCATATACATTCCCCAGACTGATCACTTTCTATAGCCCTTAACATCAATGTCTTTAAAGTCAGCTCAGAAATAAATTTCAATATACTGAAGATACAAATTTCACAGTTAATCCAGTGCTTACACTTGCAACTTGAATAAAGATCAGATGTTGTGTTCTCATAATGCTATATTTACACACACAAGCAATTCTTGTGCTCCAAGAAAAATAATAAAAGCACAGATTCTTCCAAATTAAGCTTTTGTTTTTTGTTTTTTGTTGTTTTTTTTTTTAATATTATTTTTATTTTGATTGATCATCTAATTCATGAAGAACTGAATGTCAGTTTTGTAATCAAATAACTTTTTTGGAGAAAAAAAAAAAAGTAATATTCTATAAGTATAGTGTAGTTACCATGAGTTTCAGTTTTGTGTTTTTTTCTCTTGAGATCTGATCCTATTGAGTGTCTGTATTCATATAATCATGATATCAACATAGTTAAGTATAATGTTTTTGGATTCTTTTTTGGAAGACATTTAGGCTTTCCCACTAGTAAAATACTTTTAGGCTTTCCTACTCAAAAGATGGAAGCTTAGGTCTGACTTGACCTTTGCAAAGCCTCTCTCATTATGTAAAGATTTTTGTTGTCTCCAGAATCTCACAGAATCACAGAACGGCCTGGGCTGGAAGGGACCTCAAGGATCACAAAGTTCCAATCCCCCCACACCCCCACCCTAGTAAGGGCCACCAACCTCCACATTTAATAATAGACCTACTATCTCTTTCTTGTACTGCTAAATAGAAAAAACACCAGTAACATTACATTTAAAAAAATAATAATAATAAAAAAACTCTTAACAGCACAAAAGTGCTTTTAAATTGAAGGAAAAAAGGAGCTTCAGTCGCCAACAAAGCATGAGACACATAGTTGTTTTTAGGGAGATCCATGATGGCCTATTCTTTTTCAGTTCTCTTCCAGAGTCATCTCCAGATACTTTCTAGCAAGTTTTCACATATTGATTAGTTATCTCAAATATGGAAACTGACACTTGCACTTTTTAAGATGAATCCATCAAGGTTTTTTTGCTCTCAGGCCACTTTCAAACAATCAGTAGCTTTAGGAGTTCAAAAATTTTTGTTTTACACTTCAATCTTAACAGTTCCATCCTTATTCTCTTACCTACATTATATCCAAAAATTAAACTTGCCAAACTCAGAAAGACAGCTTTTAAGTTTTATTTTTGTTGTAACAACAAAAAATACTTAATTCTGAGTAAAACAAAATATTGAATGAAATTGAGTGATTCACAAACATTGTGAACTCCACAGTTCTCTGAATGTTACCCAAACATTAGCGTTCTTATGTTTAAACATATAACTGCACATGCTTATGTGGAATCTGTGAACATGTAGCATTTTTAGGATGTGTTGTTAAACAACCAACAACTTAATTTTAGCTTAGATTGTATGCCCCTACTTTACTCAACAGCTACCTATCAGTCCAGGGTATTAACTTCAGATTGCTAAATTACATAGTGTGATTATTTGATAAGAGCCTGTTAAGAAGCATAGGAATTACAAACAAAGGTGAAAAAGGGAAGAAAAACGAGAAGTAACACAACAAACATTCAGAAACCTCAGCTTTGTCTTCACTTCCAAGACCTAGTAAGGAAGGAGGGGTGTAAATTGAGCATTTTCTTCCTGTGGAACATCTCTAACACGCACGTTGTCCCCGTGAAGACAGATAAATCAAGCACGTTCTCTGTCTGCTCACTTCTTAAATAGTATATTCTTCTTCTTCCTTGACAAATCACACATTGTTCTACTTAAAACAATCTTTGCAGCAGATGGGCGCATTATTTCATCATGTCATTCCTTCCTTTCATCTCTGCATGGACAAACCCTATGCGTCTTCATAAGGATAGATAATCCAGGCAGGGTTCTCCGTTACATATTGTTACTTTTGTTGCTATTTTCATTTCCAGTCCATAGGATTTAAGGTATTCATTTCATTATTAGGAGGCTGCTATTTTACCAGCCATTTTTGCCATGAATAAATTCTGTGGTTTTGCCTAGGATGAAGTTCTCATAGGGCCATCTTCAAAAGACACTGCTGATAAACTGCTGCTTTAAATGTTGAGATATCATTCCATGCAGTCTAAGTTGTTGTGCTTTAACCAGCTGTCCAGTACACCTTGACTGCACAGCACTGGGGGCAGAGACTTCTTACCTGCATACAATATGGCATATAATAAGGTTGTATAATATCACAGGCTATTTAGGTATCTGTGCAACAAATGTACACAAACAAGCATAAAGATTTAATAGCACTGTTACAAATAACTGTCTCCAGCTGTTTTCTACCTCCTCTTTTGCAGGTATATTTAATTACCAACCACAACTCATTTCACTCTATGCTTTCCTTTTTAAATGTATTAGGTGAATCTCATGCAAAGCATCGTGATGATTTCTTCATATCTCCTTAATAGCTATGTTCTCAAAGACACTTCTACCTTTACAAGTATAATACTATCAGGATTTATGTTTTCAATTTTTGAATACTCCAATCACAGACAAGCAAGAGATTGCAGATATAATACAAAGCATGAAGGAAAAACATAGACTGATAGTTATATACAGCCCATGATGACTCCTGAATAAAGTTAGCTGTATCTTAAGCTGCGGTTGGGGAAATCTACTGCTTTAATTTAAATGCTAGTTTAATTATTGATAGTGGTGAATGACATTCTCCAAACCGCAGAAAGATCGAAAACCTCAGGAGTCACCTAGCCTGACTCTTCACAGCAGGACTACTTTCAATGCACATAAGAGTTTAGCTCATATTACCTTTGTAACTACCCTTATAGGGTTTATGTAGCTCCCACCAAGAACTAATTCAGCACTCAGAGCCCACTAGGTACTGTGATAGCTCCCAAATAAAATCAAATGGAAAACAGAAGGACGAGGTGTACATGCAATGATCAATTAACCCAGATTAAGAACTGAAAGTCAAAACACTGGCATTAGTTTATAGGTCTGAATCTGTGCCATTCTCTGAGTCAAGTTAAGATGGAGTGGGGGAAAAAAAAAAACAACAAACCCTTCAACCACAAATATAAATACAGGTTAATGGCAGACTAGACATATGTTTCTAGGTGTAGAGAACAAATATTTATTTTCCAGATTGTTTGATTTTACCAGACTGGAAACAATGTCAACAACCCATGCTGTCCTCCTTACCAGCATGTGGGACTTCCTTCACCCTCATGAACTACCATCCCACCAATCAAAACCATTTAAGAAGTTTAAATCACAAACTACCCTTCATTTACAATCACTGAAACTGCTGTATTTAAGACTGAGTATCTTTTAGAGAAGTTCCCTTAGAACCAAAACATTGCTCCCAGCAGCTGCTGTCTTCTCTGTGCTTTCGCAGCTGACAAGATGCTAACAAAAACTATTTCTAACATAAAAATAAATAAATAAATAAATAAATTCTCAAAGTTACTTTTCTTTTTTGTGGAAACGTGAAAAGAAGAAAAATAGAACTTGCTTTTAGACTGCGTGGAACATGCTCAGATACCGTTCCCTAAAAATATACAAAATAAAAGTTCAGTTGGGCAACTTTGGTCATGGTTTGCACTTACAATGAATATCCCTCATGCTTAAAAATGCACTAAAAAGGTATTTTATGCCAACTACAAACAAAAGCCTCTAAACACCTTGGGAACAGCCAGGAACTAGATTACATATTATACATTCACGTTTCTTACTCTAAAAACTAAATATATATATATGATATATATGATGTATATATGAGATATATAATATGAATATATATATATATTTATAATTACTTCTGGATTATCATGTTATACACCACACTGCCTTTCTAACCTTTGCATTTTCTTTCAGTAGATAAAAAGAAAGGAAGATTTAAAAGCAATAATGTGCTTCACGAAGGAGCTGATTTGAAGTGTATACATCAAGTTTTAAATTTAAAAAGTTTAAAGAATGACACGTACAAGTTACCTTAATCTTAGACACAGTTTTTTATAAGTGGCATCAAGTCTGTCCTAATTTTAGATTGTTTTGTGGATAGGAACATTTAAAAGGAAAGACCTAAAAAGGAAGAGAGCCCTTAGTGGTACTGAAAGCCTTGTACTAGGAAGTAGAGAATTGAAAGCCTGTAAAATAAATTTATTTTAGTTTCCAAAACCCTGCACATTCATAGGGACTACAGAAGCCAGAAGAATGTAAACAGAGGTGATGTCCAGGCAGAGCACTGACACACAGGGCATCCATGCTGATCCTGCAGACCATCATCATGCATGGGAAATCTCTGCACCCAAAGCTTCCTCGCACAAAGCGGTAAAGTACAATGAACTTATTATTTATGGAAACGCAAATCTCTCTCAAAGATTGGGCAAAAGTCATTCCATAGAAAATGAAAGTTCTTTTTATTTACATATAGCTCACATTCTTTTAGAGCAAATGAGACATGGTAACAAAATTAGGTTGCTTTTATAGTGGAACATCTATTAGATGCATGAAGCATTCAAGCCTGACACTGAAAAACAAAACCAATATTTTACTGGAACATATCCTAAGGCAGATTTCAGGTCCATCCCAAAAAGGACAAGTTTATATTATCTGAGAAGCACACAGCAGCACCCAAAGACAATTTGAAAGAGAAGCCCAGCTCCTAGCAGCAAGAGCTGAACAAGACAAATGTTACCACTAAATCCTGTATACAGCCAGTATGATGAGGTTTAATTTATTACCTCTAGAGAATAGATCAAGCTATGACACACACTTCCGTACAGAGACAGAAACAAAATAAACACTTGGGAGAGAGTTCTAATTTATATACTTAATTGCACCTGTGTAACTCCAGTCACATTACATAATGTCAACATAAACTTGCCAGCAGTCAGGCAGAGAGCAAAGTCAAGAAATTAAGGATGGCTCACAATATGGGCAAAAGTAACTTTAAGAACTACAGATAACACATCTACTTATAACAGGCTGCTTAAGATAAACAACTTAACTCTTGGTCTCTCTGTACTCAACTTTGCCTTGTTAGCTGTGATTTTTGATTTCACATAATCCTATCTTTAAAAGTCCGCATATGTCCTTAAATTAATCCATACAACAAAGCCATTAAAACAAACAAACAAAGAAGCTAATACACATTTGGAAGAAGCTTGTCTTGTTTTTCTATGGACGTATTTTCATTAAAAACAAAACAGAAACAAAAAGAAAAAGCATCAGTATGCAGCCTTGAAGTCCACTTTGTTCCTTGCAGGCAACCATGATATAGTACACATGGTGACCATACAGCCAGATTTTTCCAAAAAGGAAAAAATAATAAAAAAAATAAAAAATTGAGACAAGAACAATACTAGCTTTTTGTGTTTGTGAGAAATTTCCAGATAGAAAAATATCCATG
The DNA here is from genome assembly GCF_039878825.1 of Excalfactoria chinensis. Classification (NCBI taxonomy): domain Eukaryota; kingdom Metazoa; phylum Chordata; class Aves; order Galliformes; family Phasianidae; genus Excalfactoria; species Excalfactoria chinensis. Next base: position 24,690,580 of record NC_092829.1, on the reverse strand, counting down.
GGCAATGCATACAAATCCACACGTGACCATGGTACATTCTAGATGTACGTAGACCCAGCACAGGGTACTCGCATATAAGCAGCAAACCAACCATGACGTTAGGAGGCACCAGAGGTTCTTGGCATTTAGAAATTATCCACATGGTTCCTGTACCATCAGCCCTGCATCAGACAGACAGGTGACATTCTCACTGAGAATGTCATACAAAGTATGTAACTCTGTCCAGCATGTGCTGCAACTTAAGTGATAAGTTTTGTTTCTCTCTATGGCAATTGAACTTCATCTCACCAGCAGTAAGAGAAGCAACTCATCTCTTATTCATCTATCCTTTTCAAAATCATTATGGAAATTATATGTCTCACAACAGCAACACAAGACTCCAATTATAATTCCTTTAAAAATTAAAATTCAGCTGCTTTGATTACGATCCGGTCCTACGTCCAAAGCTCCATCTTATTCCTTATTCTGTGAGAATTCATTTGATAGCCTTTAATCTTAGCAAGGAATTCCTCAAATGCTTTAGATCAGTCAGTGGCATTGCACCAACTTTCCTCATCCGAATCACAGACATGATAGATAACAAAGTCAGCATTTCTTTAAAAAACCCCAGTTTCTTTAAACAAATTCAGACTGACTCCTTTTCATCAGTTATCCTTTTCCTGGCATATTCTCACACATTCTCCAAAGGTAACTTGAACTAATCTACAAACTAACGTTGTGCACACTGACTTAGAGTTTCCAGGGTGGAGAATAACAAACATAAAGTCAATAAAAGACTGAACAGCAAACATCAAAAGTCTCTCTTGAGTTTGTAAGAGTGAGAGTAGAACCGTACTTTCACTTTGAAATATGTTTACATGCATAATGACCAGGCACCTCACATTCCTGAAATGAAATACAACTTTCTGCTTTCACAATGCAAGCAGAAGGAAGCATTCAGTTCAAAAAATTCACAAGAAGTCAAAGATTTTGTTACAGGGTATGCCCAGGTAAAGACTCCTAGAGAACGTAGCTTTAACAGATAGACACACATTCATACTTTTCCAGAACAGAAGAAGCATGTGATTAAAGACAAAAACATAGCGAGTATATGAAACATCTATATATGTATGTTGAATTGATCATTTAAGAGTTTTGGCTAGAGCACATGGGAAAATAAATAAATACACCTTCACAGTTTATCTGTCTATCCCGAGGGGAAAATTTTTCAATACAATTTACTGAGTCCCCATCTCACTCCAAAGGAAACAATTTTCTTACTACAAGGCTCTTGTTTATTTTGCACAGGTTTGTAGATTTTAAGGGGAAACGAGCAAACTATCAATTTCATCCATGTAAACAAAATTTGTACATCTTCCATGGTTGCTTAAAACCCTTACAGAAAAAAAAAAAAAGGTTAAGCATACTTCCAAATCAACCTTTAGAAAAACTCCTTTCTTCACTAAGAATGCAGGTTTAGACCTTTCTGGCCTGAAAGGAAAAAAAAAAAAAAAAAAAAAAAAAAAAAAAAAACCCACACACACAACCCTAAGTTTATTTATGTCTTCCTGTTTTATTTATTTAAGTCAGATTTCCCTTATCAAGGATGACCAGGAGCACAAACAGCATACCTATTCATAAGTGTGCTTGGATCAACTCCTGAGGACAAATAAAGGACAGAAATACTCTTAAAGAGCTCTCAGTTTGATTTGCGGCAACTCCCTACTTTTACTACTGAATATCTTACATGAAGATAAATCTGGGTACGATACTTCACTTGTTGTACACCACTTGAACTATTATTTTATTTTTGTCCTTCCTCATTCCTAAGATGGACCATTTTCTGTTTTATTATTACTGGGATTGGGTTCGGGGCTTTTGTTTGTTTTAATTGTGAAGTTTCAGAATTAACCACAGCAGGGAGCCTTTTACAACACTACTTCTATAAATCAGTCTGAAACACACAGAGACAATGCAGACCAAATTTTATTTCTGTTTCAGATGAAATTGTGTTTCCTCTACTTTACTTTAATGAGAAAATAAAAAATGCACGTAAGCTCCGTAATGCTTATGCAGGGGTGGCTATGACCACATGCAAGCTACCTCAAGCTTGCAAAGGTTATCACACTGCAGTCCACAGACCATTAGCCATATAGATCTCAAGAAAAGATGGCACAAGGTCCATGTTTACTCCTCTTAGCAACTTCTCTGTCTTCATATGCCAAAGATATGGCCAAAAATCAGGCCAAAATCTGATCTTAGCAGTCAATCTAAGGGCTGTTTTATAAAACTATATTCTTACATCAAATAATTTTCTGCCACATATTTATATATTTATATCCAAGTTTCCAAAACTAGGCAATGCTAATAAGTAACTCAACACATCGTATATGAGGTAATAAAAGTGGCAAAGAACTTCAGCAAACAGAAAATAGAACTTCCCCCTTTGTATTAATACTGTAAGATTTTGTAGCAAAAGGCAAATTAATTTTTATAATAACTGTTAAACAAAAAAGTCTTTGGTAATATGACCACTCCATGCAACTACAAACATGCTGTGTTCCTACTTACGAGTGCTCTGGGAACCCCAGTTCCATTTAATCTAAGTTCTGTGCACTGAGCACTAAGTTCAGCCAATAAATCTGTGCAGAGTAAAGGCCACAAATGTCTTCACTGAGGTATACCCTCATCAGCATGGGAGAGACTCTCAGTAAACAGATCATCTGACACTGATACTGAGGAGAAGCTGCCACAATCCTACAAATAAAGTTGCACGCTTAAATACTTAACAGTACCACCACAGGGACACAGTTGATATTAACGACCTAGCAGGAAAGCTAAAGGAAGTAAATAAATAAATAAATTACAATTTTCACCCTAATATACTGCTTAAACAGCCCATACAAAACTGGAGCCTCAGGGCAACCGCAACCTGGCAGACACTGCCCACCTCTTATGCAGATCCAAGAAACCTTGAAGTAGCACACGGTTTTATTACGGTATTTGTTACAGTACCATGTCCTGCACAATGGTGGTGAACAAATCTTTTACATCAAATTGTCAGTAAGCAGCACTTGAGATTACTTCAGGCAGAGAAAACATCATCAATCTCTGGCACATAGGAGATGTTACCTCAGAGCAATCTGATCCCAGGCCATTTTTTAAACAAGTTTCTGCCAGGATGCAGAGTAATTCTGCACATACAAACAGTCCCCAGGGTTGCTGAAACAGCGAGTGGCAGAACTCTTGTCAACAGACATGCTTGCAAGATTCAAAACAAAAATTCTCAGGTCTAAATAACATATAAATTAACCTGCAAGGAGCAGGAACTGCAGGCCACCATCCAAGGAGTAAAAAAAAAAAAAAAACAGACAGTCGAAAAACCTCTTTACCTCCTCATTAGCCCTTTCTTTCAGCCACATTCTTCTTGCCATCCTTGAGAACACAAAAACTGGGGCAATGAGAAGAAAGTTCCTCATTTGGGAGTGTTGTGAAGAAAAGTTGGTACATGCTTTTTTCTTTTGTACTGTCCAACAGTTTAAAGCGTTTGACATTGTTATGTCAGTTCTGACTTCAGCCTGACTCTGGGAGGAAAAGCTAAGCCATTTGGCTTTCTTTAGACAATACTGCATTGTTAGGAAGTTAGGAAATTGTTAGGAAGTATGAAAGATTAGACTAGATCTTATTATAATGCCACGAAATTAGTGCTTTCCTCAGGCACAAATACATTAACAATGCATGCAATGATCTTAACATGTTCCCAAAAGGCGAAGCACTATGCACTGGTTAAGCTGCCTGTGACCTCTGTGATCAAGCAACAAGTTTCAGCCTGAAAGCCAACATGCAGTGTTAAAAAACAGCTGTGTCTTTCTTCAGTGTGGTTGAGCAGTGCAGGTCACCAGCCACTTCTTCAGCTACAGGAGACACAGAATTTAGAAGCGAAGCTGTGTGCTTAACACTTCTTTGAAAACGTTTTGTTAGGTGCTCTTCAAAAAAAAGGGGGGGAAATTCCGCTTTCAATGAAGTTCAGAGACAGGCTTTACAAACACAAATAGAGCACAACTGTCACTTAAAAATAAATAAATAAATAAATGCTGCTGTAAAACATTTTGCTTCAGTAAAAACAAGGAAAACAAAACAAAACAAAACACAACTTTCTGCGTTGTAACAATCCTGGATGCCTAAGTTTTGGTTGGTTGAGTTTGTTCTTGTAATGTCTCGCAGTCATCAAGACACAGCTACTCTGGTCCTTTACACAAAAGCACTGGGGCAGTGCAACGTTTTATACAACGCAGAAATAGGAAACGGCGCCGGGCAGCAGAGCCCCGACCGCTCCGCAATTCCTACAGCCCCTCTGCCCGACGGCATTCTGCTCTGAGCTGCTGCCTGCAGCCAGGCCGAGCCCGGCTCTAAGTCTCGGCCTCCTCCCGCGCCGGGGCCACCTGCCAGCTCCGTGCTCGCCCTCGGCGCCAGCCGAATCGAAGACCCCCATCCGCCCGCCGGAGGAGCAGCGCTGTGCCGCTGCCCGAGCCCCGCCGCGCGTCATCGACCCGAGCGGCGCCCCCGGCCCCGCCTTAGGCGGCGACGGGACGCGGGAGCCGGGCTGCCCTGCCCCGGTATCGAGCGGGCGCTGCGCCGCTGTGAATGCTGGTCTTTCCTTGTTGATGTTTGCTTTTTTTTTTTTTTTTTCTCCTTCCAGTGGAAAGTTTCTACCAGGCTGGGACAAGAGCTGCCCCAGGCGCAACGGTGACAGGTTTCGCCCCCCTCCCCCTCCCGCATCGGGAGCAGCCGCAGCGACCCGTGGGTCGGTTCCTACGCGGCAGCGAGCGCTGGCCAACAAACGGAGCAGAGGCGGCGTGCGAGCATCCCCCCCGCAGCCAGGGAACCCGAGAAGGAGCTGAGTCGGGGAAGGGAAGGAGCCAGGACGGGCGGAGGAGGAGGAGGGACGGAAAGTTGCACTCAGTGCTCTAGTATTGGGCCAAGCCGCCGGCAGGCCGGGACAGAAAAGTTCACTGCGACAGTGGCCGTGGGATGGCAGGGATGGGGGGGGGGGGGGAAGGGGGGACACCGCTCCTCACCTTCTGATCGACGATGGAACAAGCCATCTCCCGGACGTGGGCCAGGCTTAAGTCCCCTGAGGAGTCCTGCAGCAACAGCACGGGCTCCCGGCTCAGCCCGATCTGGAGGTGGAAGGCAACGCCGCCGCCGCCAGCAGCAGCAGCAGCAGCAGCCCCGGGCGGCGGCAGTGGGCTAGGCGGGCGGAGCAGCGGAGTAGCGCTCATCGGGACCAGCCTGCCGGGGCGCCGCAGGGCCGGGGAAGGAGGCAAAGACACGGACGCCGCGGTGAAAAGTTCGCGGCCGCCCCGAAGGCGCCGGGCGAGCTTCTCCGCGAAGTTTCAGAGAAGTCCCGGTCGAGTTGCTCCCGGGTGAAAATGGCGAGGGGGGAGCAGGGGGGGAAGAGGGGCGGAGGACCGGAGAGGATGCAGACAGGAAAAGGCGGCGAGAGAGGAGAGGCGCGAGGAGGGAGCAGGGCCCGGCGCCGCCGAGGTGGTGCCGTCGCTCCGGCTGTTGGCGCTATGCGCGGCGCGGGGGCGGGACGGGCCGCGCCCTCAGCTGGGCCGTGCTGCGCCTCGCCGTTTCTCTACCATACGGCGGCCGCGGCGAAGACTAAGCTCAGCTTCGGCGGCTACGGAGGTGTTTTCGTGACGTGTGCTGAGGACCCGCGGGTACCGGAGCTGAGGAGGGAAGAGCATCCCCATCCTCGCCCGCCTCCGCTGGGTAAAACTGTCCAAGCAACCTTCATGCCTCCGGAACGCCTTTACGGGCCGCAGGAGGTAGAGCTCGAGGAACCTCCGGTTTGTTGGTAGCACAGAGAGTTGTTCTTAGTGCAGGGCAGGAGGAACGAGGGACAGCCAGCTCCATAGCCGCGATAAACAGCTGCTGTTGGTGCTGAGGAGCTCCCGGCCGCCTCAGCACAGGACGTGCTATTCTTCCTGACTTTCAGGATCAGTGCAAGTCCCACACGTCTGTAAAAGTAGCACCGATGGCAGCCAACATTTAAACTTAAAAAACAGACAACATAATCTCCATCTGGAAACCTGTTAAGTCAGTGGGGACGAGAATTGTAAATATTTTAGATACCAGAGGTAGTTTAAGCAGCTCTTACTGCACCCATGAAGACGGCAGCGCTGAGTGAATGTGAGGAGGTGATCGACGTTGATGGAATTTACCACTCGTTTCTTTACAAACTGCTTTTCTGACCAAACATATAGCTCCAGTACTATCTCATTTTCATGAGGTGGTTTTTAAGGACGTATTTTTACTGTGGTCTGCTTACTTCCCGGATGAGCTTTGCACACACATGCACCACCTTGCTGTCAGTACTTTTGAATCCATTTATACTTAAGCAAATTTTCTGACTAAAATCGTTGCATTTTGATCTAAATCTTCTTCAGAGCACCAAAACTAGATTCCAAGTTCCCCCTGGTGACTTTTTCTTATCATGCTAGGAAGAATAATCATCTTCAACCACATCCATTGCCTTTACTGCTGTAAACCGTACTTAAACCTTGCTGTCATTGCCTGCAGCATTTCTGTAGGAACAGGTCAGTTGCAGCGCAGCATTATTCCCCAGCTGGTGCGAGTTACCATTATGATGGGCTGTTTCTTAACAGTTTCCAGTGTACCAGACATTTCTGTTTTGGAGTATGTATACTTGCACTCCCATGTCAAAGCCCACTGAGGACAACTACTAGAAGCTTCTCATAATCCTGCGGTTCATCAGGATTCAACTGTCCTATACATGAATCTACACAGAAGAAGCATGAGATCTGTATGTGCATCCACAACAGGAAGAATATATGAGGTCAAAATGCCATCTCTGAAGGACTGTCAGAAGTTCAAATGCAAAGGTAAGGCCAAAGCCATATCAGGTAGATGGTATAAGATTTTTCTGAGCACTCAAGCTCCCACTTGTCAGTCCGCATATCCATTGTTGATAGCAGCAAATTAGAATTTCCTGCAGCTTTGGTTCATTGTCCAGGTGATCCTTGAATGCAGTAAAGTATCGTGTCATCAGCTGCTGTCAGAGTGCTTCTTCCTTACAGCTCACTGTGCCAAAAACAGACGTGCTCTGATAGCAATAGAGGTGTTGAGTTGTCCTCCTTTCTCCTGGCCTTGCTATGTTTAATTATATGGTCTCCTAACTGAGTCTTTAACAACATGAGTCACATGATGGCATTGGCTTTCAAAGGAAAGAGCGGAAGATGTGACAGCTGTGCATGTACTTAACTACTGTGCAGCGTTATAGCCCTTCTGCATCTTGAGGTAACTGAGGTGTAGTGCTCAACAACAGCCATAGTGAGCAAGGCCACAGTATTGTACTTTGTATCAGAAAATTGTTACACAGTATCAATGCTGAGAATTATGCATCCATGTTTTTGTTATCTTCAGAAATCTAGCGATATGTCTCTTAGGTCATTGCAGACACATCCATATACTCCGTGCAGACATGATTGCAATGTTTTGTTCAAAAGGAAAGACTGTAGTGGTTTTTAAAAATTTTGGCTTCTGTTTTGCTTGATTGGCATATCTGCCCTGAAGAGTACATCTTTGTAATCAGAGCAGGTGAGGACGGGACTTTTCCAGCGCTGTCAGCCAGTCATATTCAAATACTATTTATAAAAGGATTTAGTGAAATCATATGATGTGATCCTGAGTACAACCCCACCCACTGCACTGGCTGAAGTGTCATTTATTTTGAGAGCCCTCCAGATGGGAGAATTACTGCACTGATGCCAGGGAGGGGGAAAGGCATCCACAACGTTCTGTGCTGTTACCTGATGTGGTGCGCTTGCCTGGCTGAGCTCGTCCATACTGGCAGATTTGTAAAAAAAAATAAAACAAACTCTGGGTGTTTAGATTTCACCATAAGTGTACCAATTAACTTAAGGGAAATAAAATGAGTTTGTTTCACATGGCTACACAGCCTTTGCGTCTAGCTATTTACAGGAAAAGAACAGTCAGCAGAGGATTGTAGCTGTAAAATCAAATTATGAGAACCTTTCCCAGCTGTCTCCCAGGGTACAGAGCCTTACCTGTTTGTAGCATGTGCTGGACAAGATTTTGGCAGTTCTTGAGACAGGACTGTTTTTTCTGCACATGTGCATTGTATTGCTTATAGTGTTAATTACAACCTGTTGCAATATTACTTCTGGATTTTTATGGTAGGAAGGGTGGATAGTAATTTTTGCATACTCTCAGACTGCACACTTGACTCTCCACTTAAATACCTTTCTGAAACTTTCTTCTTTCAGCATCTGACAATGTATAGATAGAATTCTGTTCTATCCACTGGGAATAAGAATCATCCCCTCCTTTGTTTTTTTCTACCTTTGACGTGACTGTCCCTTTTTGAATAGTGAATTATTTGTGGATCTTTCTGCTCTTTGACACAATTATTCAGTGCATGTGCTTTAATTTTTATAAAAATCTAAGCTCAAACACCTAGGGAAAAATAATGCAGGATATGCCTTGCAAACAGAGAGCAGACATTGAGCATTGACAATGCTTATGCTTAGGTAAATACATTTGGCCTAAAATAAATTCTGATGTGCCTATCCAGAGAGTAGAACACAAGTGATTTCTATCAGATGATTACTTCTGGCTTTGCTAGACTAGTAGTAGAATGCTATTTCTAGTTCTGTGACTGGTACCTTGAAAAAATGTTGGACAGTATAGCGAGTCATATGTATAATACATCTTGGCAAGGAAAAAAGAGTAGGGCTAAAGCTGAGAAAGGTGCATGAAGAAAATCTATGGAAGCTGGAAGGAAAGTGATACAGGAATTAATGTTCAAATTTTTAACTGTGAAAGTCATATGAATGAGTAAGAAATGGAAGTGGTAAATAATCTTTTTGAATGTTTTCATATTCAAACTGTTTACTCAAATACTTTTGGGCTCAATACAGTGGCAACTTCTTTGTTTCACAAGATCAGAGTGGAAGGCCTTTGGCCTTCTGTTATGCATTTTTAATAGTATCCAAAAATGGCAGGTAGGTTTTGTTTCCCGTGACAGCACTCATGAATTCAAAGATATAGAGACAGCCATCTTTCTTCTTCTCTTATATCGTGTCCCTCATCTACCTCAGAAGGAAGACACTATCTGACCAAGAAGAAAGTGAGCTCTCATAACCCTTTTTTCCTTATACCATATCCAATTGCTTGCCCCCAGCAAGCAGGAACCTGTGGGACAGCTTGTTCTTCAGGGCACTGTGAAGATAACAGCAGTTTGACAGTTTACCTTTGACAGTTTACCTCCTCAATCTGCAATAACACATCAAATGTTAAAGTAGGCAAAGATATTTATTGCTGAATGAGGCTGATTCCCATTTTTGCATTCTGCTACTACAGTGTTTCTGTTTCCTGGCCTTTCCTTCTCTTACATGTTTTTGGACCACATCTTTCCAGGCTTACTGCTTTCATTTGTTGTTTCAGTGCTATTTTTTTCAACAGTCCATCTTCTTGACATAAGGACTTGCATGCAGATGGTGGTCCATTAAAAGCTCAAGGACAAAATAGGATCCGGAAGACTGTATAGAGATATCATCTCCATATTCTGATTCTTTTGCTTGAGAAAATAGTGTATTGATACTTGAGGCTTGATGTTCGTTGTTGCTTTTTTTTCTTTTTTTAATATATATGCTCCAAACTGAGCGAACTATACTTGAAATATGCTGGGACAGAACAGGCTCCATTTATCCCAGAGTATGTTCTGAGAATATTTTCTATGGCTTGGCAACAGAATAACTGGTATGTTCAGATAAACATGACTATCTTGGCATTGCTTGTCCATACTTGTGCAAACTGTCCTCACTAGATCTCTGGCTTCAGAATCTCAGGACTTCCGGAAAAAAGGCAGATGTTGCTACTTAAAAATGTCATCTCAGAACTATGTTTCCAGTTCTGAAGATACTGAAGCTGAGGTATGCAATGTACCTTAAAGGAAGGCAGAGAGTTTGTTTTGCTCAGAATTATCTTATTGCTACCTCCCAGATGACTTCTGAATATAGTATTTTCTTCAAAGACCAACTTTTTGTTGCTTACATAGTACTGTTACACTAAACAGTCTCCTCAGTGTCAGTGCAATACAATTTACAGATTTCTGGGCTGCTGTGATCTCAAATTTCTAGGTCTGATAGTCAGACTTGTTCTTCTACTCATCAGGAACGTGTTATATCATTTCTTAACACTAATATTTTTTCTCTGGCTGTTGTCCAGGCCTACATGTCATTTCCACTGACACTTTTTGGCAGTTCAATAAACAATCCAGATCCCAGAAATGAGAGTACTGTCCATGCAGAGTCAGATATGTGTGTTGTGATTTATATACGAATTTGACCTGTAGGAGTGGGTGTCACATGGTTTCTGTGAGCAGATAGATAGAACCCCCCAAAAAAGAGGTAAAAGCTGCTAGCTATCCATCAGCAGTTCTCACCAAATCTTATGGAACACATCAAATAGTGGATATGCAGATTAGCAGGTAATAAGTAAGGATGTTGGAGTCTTATTTATGATCTAAGAGACATCTGGTAGTATGGAAAGTATACAAGGCTACGGGCAATTTTAAAATTGAGCTAGTAATTTATCCAGGAGCTAGAAATTTCTGTAATAACTGCTGACTTTGTGCTCTGGTGTTTAAAATGATGCTAATTGAGCTTGTCAGATTAGCTAGTTTCACTGCAGTTAGTATTACCATACTTTTATGTGGTTTTATTTTGGTGTACAATATAATTTGAATGAATTAAACTATGGTTAACCTAAATTATTAACAATTGCTACTTGAATACAAGGACTATAAGCAGGCCCAGATAACATCTGCAAGGGATTACTGAGACAATAGCAATAAAACAATTGATAAGCACTGTTCCTTAATTCTGTGAAACTTTTCAAACTTGTGATGATTTAATGAGGTGAGAGAGACTACACATTGAAACAGGGAATGCAATAGATTTATCACCTAAATTGTCATTGATCTTTTACTGTTTACTGGACTTGGTTACTACTGCTGCTTTGGTTTTGCTGCGTGAAATTGTGAGAGCTAAGAATAATAGGGGAACCTCTTATTTTACATGGGAGAGGAGAGGGGTAAAGAAAGGAAATGGTGCAAAGGATACCAAGGAACCTGCCTGAGTGAGAAAGGTTAAAATAGAAAGAGGAAATATTTGCATGAAAGGAGAAGAAAGAGAAGAAAGGGCATTTATTGCAGGGAGTTTTACAATTGTACATAACCTTTTTTTTGTTCTTGAAAATGTTCAGAATTTAAAATTTACCCTTAACTCATTTCAGCAGGTTGGATTTTCAGATAATAAGAACTGTATTTTTCTTTCATTTGCAATTACTTTCTGCACATAATGATTACTTAATTGCTGAGAATTTCTTTAAGTAATAAAAGAAAATAACTTTCATTTAAACCACAATTTAGACTTAATCCAGAAAATAGAAGTATATCTTTTTTCACATCTTAGAAGACAAACATCTCAGCATGAGGGCCTATACAGTGCTGCAGCTTTGTCATCCTTGGTTATATAAACAATGAAACCATAAGACAGAGTAGGAAGACAGATTAGCTGTGTTTGATTCTACTTAAATTTAATGGATCTTGACACAATGAAGCTTGATAAGAGAGTCTTTAAAATAACTTCATTAGAATAATGTTCTTTAGTAATATAAGAGAATATAAAAATGTGATATTAGGCAGAAACAGATAGACAAACAAGAGATTGTGAATATTGCAATTAATCTGCTCTTGAGCATGCTAAATATTATCAAGAATAAATGAAATTTTTGGAGGGGAAAAAACAAACAAACAAACAAAAACCCCAATAATGATTTTAAAATACCCCAGAAGGTTGTTATCAAATTTAAAGAAAAAAAATGTACATTATTTAATCTTGATGATATATGTACCACATATATATATAATAACTATATATATATATATATTGTTATTCCAAGTTTTGAACCCAATTTCTAACTGTATAGGTATGGAGAGTAGCAAATAACTCTGCTGGATTCTTTGTGAATTTAGGTCCAACTGTAGAATAAGACCCCTAATATCAAAGACACTGCAAGACAATGCTGTACTTTCAGAAATTTGACGCTATGGTGGATAGTTCTCCATTGCACTGACACAATAATGTATTGTTTATTTCTTAAATGTTACATGTTTCAAAGGGCAAGTTGTAGTGAACACTGGGGCATAAAGCACAGAAGAAGACTTAACATTTTCCTGTATTATTTATTCTAACTAATGAGAGCCTTCAGTAATATTTATGCAGTTATAGTTAGTTTTCATGCCTTACCAATACAAAACACAATGTGTAATTCAGCAACTGCTAAATTATTCAAATTGTATGGCTGAGAAAGGGATTTTGCTTCCAAAAGGACTATAATGGGACAATCTGTATACATATGTTCAAGTTTTAATGTGATGAGGCTGGATAATATAACTTTGTGATTTATTCCAGCTTACATTCTCTACGGTTTTAAAATATTTTTTGCCCTTTTGCCAACACATCATTTTCAGATTGTATTTATGGCTTAGGATAAGGACTAATTTTCAGTATTCCTAAAGAAATAATATACATATTTATATCCATTTTCTTCATGTTATCCAGACCTACTTTGAAGACACATGTTTGGTAAGGACACAAGCCAGTGTCTTTCCTCTGCCTAATGTGCAGGTATCAGAATACCAACGTATTTTAGACACTGTTCACCCCATGCTTTCTGGATACCTTGCTGGTTTGTAAGTATTTTTATACAAAAGTTTTGCAAAACAGCAGAAATACTGAGGGTCAGTGGAATGAAACACAAGTGTAATTTCTGGTACTTTGTGAAAACAAATATAATGTAGAATCACAGAATAGTTTGAGTTGGAAGGACCTTAGAGATCATTTTGAAAGACCGCCCCCTGACATAGGCAGGGACACCTCCCAGTAGTCCAGGTTGCTCAAAGCCCCATCCACCTTGGCCTTGAGCACCTTCAGGGAGGAAGCACCCACAACCTCTCTGGGCAGCCTGCTCCAGTGTCTCACAAACCTCACGGTGAAGAATTCCTATCTTGTATATAGCCTCACCTGACAAAAAGACGTTGGTATGCTCTCCACTAAGAAGGAGACTGAATGTGTATCTGTGAATGCATATATATGCTGGAAGAAAACTCCAACTGCTTCTTTCAATTCAGACTTGAGCATGTGTCATTGTGGTGAGTTCTTTATAAATATCCAGATAAATGTATTTCAAGTCTTTCATAAATCTGATTTGTTGGCAGAAATTTGATGAAATAATAGTTTTACAGAGTTTGATACATTCTTCTTTTAAGATGCAGAAATATGAAAGTCCTCCCAGATGCAGAAAAAAGCAGGCATCTTTGTAAATCTTGATTCATTAAAATCCTAGGTGGTCCTGTGAGGCTGGTCAATATTAATTACAGCAGTGACAGTTGAGGTCAGAAGATCATGGAACAGCTGGTCTATATTACTTTGACCTAATTTCAGGTGATGTGGTCTAGGAAATAGTTAATTATATTTATCAGCACTTCAGTGACTCACATCTTTAATATTAGGATGATTGATCTTTATGCTTTGTCAACCATTGCATCTGGTCTTCATCATGTTCTTCCTTCTCAGTATTCACCTGAATAGTCAATTATGTTCAGTTAATTTTCACAACTCATATAATTCATCAACAAGAAAACGGCATCTGTGTGTGAACAACTGAGAATCTTACTGGTAGAAAACCATACTGGAACCACATCAGAGACCATGGAGGAAAAAGAGGACAGCGAATGATCAGAAGATGCTTTTTTCTGGTTTCAGCTAACCTCTCCTCAAGGTTTTTTTTGGTCAAGTTTTGAGCATGCTACATTTTGAGATGTTTTGAAATAGGCAAAACATACAAATAGTGAACTGAAAATATCAGATATCAGTATCTTTTAAGATTTGAAGTGTTAAAAGCACTTCATTACATTGAATCAGTAGTTACTAGATTACATACATGCTTTCAAATGAATAATTGTCTGTTTTTCCAAAAACCAAAACAGTTCATCATGGAATGCCAAATATTATATTCATTGCAAATATTTATGTTAAATCAAGGGGATGTGGACAATCTGCAGAAGTTATGAAATTGAATTTTTTATTTTTCACAGCAGCCGTCACTTAACTGCATCACAGCCAAAGCAACATATTCTCACAGCATTGCTCTAATACATTTTTACATCTCTACAAGGGAACTCAATACCAGCGACTTTGAGGATCTGCATTTTGGATTTCCTGACTCTGGCACATTTGAATATTCATTTATAACACTAGACTAGATTAAATCTTTATGTTGAATGTATGGTAATAAGCTGGATTAAACTCTGAATTCTATTGTTAACACTTACAAAGTGCTTCTTGAAATATGATCGCTTAGATTGCTTCTCCAGTACATTGTTCATAAAGTTAGATGTTCAACATTGCCTCAAGAACTCCATCAAAAGTTTATTCTGCCTGGGTAAAGTTCAGTTGTAACTGCTGTGTCTCCTGGCAATCTGCTCCTACTTTGCTTGTCTGAGACTGCTTCCCTTATTCCTCTCAGGAGTACAATAACACTTACGTGTAGGGATAGGAATACCCTGATATTCGTGAGTAGAAAACTGTATATACCCTGATATTCATGATATTTCCATAAAATGCTATTTGCAGAAGGGAGAGGTTTATAATATTTTGAAAATGCATTTCCAAAGTAGTTGAGTCTGTGGGATTATACTAATTTTTTTTTCACATGGATTCAAATATTTTTGCAGTGGTTTCATGGCAGTATCTTCAAACATTCTACATAAATATTTGAATGAGATTTCAAAAATACTCCTTACGTATATTTGAAACTTTGAATAAATGAATTTTCACTCATATGCCTATATATTCTGCTTTTTTTCCCCGGTGCTATGTATTTTACAAGTTCACAAGAATGCATTGCACTTCAACAATCACAGTCATATGAATGTTCGTGTAGTATAAATTACAATAAATCAAAATAATTATGTCCCAAATTATATCTTACACCTAAGCAGTAAGTTTAGATAGTATATTTTAGTATCTGTTAATGATAAATAGTCATTGAAAACAAGTAAAAACAATGTTAAAAGTAAAAACAAACAAACAAACAAATCTTGAAAATAATCACTGGCCAAATAATGAAATGGAGTTAACTTTCACATATTTCAGTATGTATGAAAGTATAAGAAGTATTCATACATTTCATTATCCTTCTGTAATCATAAGAAATAAGAACACTGAGGCCTTGTAAATACATAGGTCACTCCAAAAGTAATGCCACCTATTTCCGCAGAAACTACGTAGGTCACTCTGAAAGTAATGACTGCTTCTTATTTCCATGGAAAATACAACAGATCAACAGATATGAAGAGTACAGTATCATTATCTGATAGAGTGAATTCTCACATCTCAGCATATCACACATAAGATTCTAATAGAAACAACAGAATCTGAAAGCATGCAGGGAAACTAGATGACCTGGGGGAAAAAAATGCAAGTAATTAATTTATAATTTAACTTTTTTTTTAGCAAAAATTGATTGACAGTGACTTCAGGAGCAATTGGATTATTAGGATCCCAGGTACCATCATTGCACGTTAAGCTTGTTTGTCTTTGTTCTTTTCATTCAGAATCCTGTATCTGATCCACACTAGCGCTGGAGGAGTTTATATCCTGCTCCCTAAACTTTCTGTATGCATGGAACTAGAGAGCCTCTTATCTGTTAGGCCCAGATGGACCCCATGTGTCTTAAATCCTGCAGTACTTAAAGGAGCAAAGGCTCCTATAAACCAACTATTTGATGTTCCTTATACACTCAGTTGTGAGGAATATGCACCTGTTCAGGCTCTATGAACTGGATCACCTTCTGGAGCATCTTCTTTCTCTATTGTCTGTGCAGGGACTCTGAAGTAACTGATCTCCAAGCCTCTGTTCATCTTCACTTATTGCGGGGACTTGTGCCAGTAGTCAAGATTTTAAAGTTTTGATAGTGTTTCAAAATGATCCTCCTAATCCAGTCACACTCTCCACATCAGTGAGAGAACTGCTGTATTCCAAATAATGATCCTGAAAATTCCACTAAACTTCTACTTTAATTTTTGTTTATTTATTTTTTCTTTCTGTCATAATTCAGGGTCTTAATTTCTTACTGTGTGGCTCTCACTTCCATGCATGTGTTGGTGATTAGCTTTTTGGCTTAAGCCTCTAAAGAACAGGAAAGTTGCTTTTGATATGCGCAAGCGAACCTGAAGGCCTGGGCCACTTGAGAGGCCCAGTGGTGGGGATGTTCTCCACCTGTAATTGTTGCCGGATAAGGAGCAAATCTTACCATGTCAAGACATGCTACCAACACATATGAGCAGCAGCTTGCAATATTTCAGATAGAGTGTATCTTGTTTGGAGGAAAGAAAGAGAAGCTAGTATCCTCTGCTGAAAGATACTAGAGAAGGTGATGAAATAAGAAGGAACTTAATGTGCCATAGGAAAGAAGATGAAAATACAATTGTTTGTACAGCTTCCCATTAAGCTGTGTGAAAACACTGACAGTCATGATTTGAAGGGATTTGGAGCTATAATTTATTGTGTGTCTTTTTTCCCCTAGGCTGCTGGAAATACAGGGCATTTTCTCAGTGTAGGCTGTAGAAGTAAAAAGCAGCATCTTTTCTGTTTCATTTTTCTTGTTTTCAGGAGCTTCATATTAATATAATGATATTTAAATACTTTTTTTTTTTTTTATGTCTCTTTGTTTGCTTGTTTGTTTTAAACAGTGATTCAACATAGCAGAATATTTAAATTGAATGTAAAATGCACAGTATATTCGATAAATTCAGTTGAATCCACATATTCCTTTTCATCTCTTTTGACTAATCTTTATCATGTGCTATAGTTAGCCCTTTTGGAGGCCTGCTGCTTTGTGTATTGGTGGCATATTTTATGGATTTGCTTTGTAGGAAATTTTCTTTGTAGTGGTCCTGCTGAGTGGAAATGTAAAAATGAATAAAAACCTGCTGTGGAAGTTGATTCTTCAAGAATATTTCCAATTGCTTGTGAGAAACTAAGAAAGAGCATTCAGAATGCAGTCACTGTTACCATGTTGCAAGAGAGGTGTAAAAAAAGTTATTGTTGTGTAGCGTTGTCCCTAAATACACATTTGGAGTTTTAGTTCTAGATTTGTTTGACATATTTGGAGCATGTGACAAGAGCTTCAAAAACTTTCCACTTTCTCAACCAGCCTTCAACACTTGTGAAATAAACTGACTACAGTGACTACAGAGTGCCATGTTACAACTCCATTCTCTCTTCCTTTTTATTTATTTTTTTATTTTTTTTTAACAGAAATATGTTCACAGGGAATCGTTTCAGGACTCTGGACTGAATCAGGCTGACAAAGTCTTGCAATAACTTTAAGTAGTGAACACTGTTTATTTTGGCCTACTTCTTGGATTCTTTTAGTCTTTCATTGCTTACCATTTTTTTTTAATTATTTTTTTATTTTTTTTCTCTGTATTCTCAGGGAAAGATTAGTTTTACCATGTGAAAAGAAGTCACCAAAAATATGGAAGGTGACTGAGGTTAATAGTTCTACTCAATGGTAATGAAAAAATATGTTTATTCATCAGCATTAACTGTATTTATTATCCAGAATGATAATTGTCCTTTTTACATTTGTATGGAACTTGCCATTGCTGTTTTCTTATCTTGCACAGCATATGTGTATGTAACCTATATGCAACAAGCCAATCAAATAAGAATTGATTAGACTTCCTTATTAACTATGAAAACTCAAACTTTTAATCTAAAAATGTCCCGCCTTTAAAAAAGCTCTAATTATCAGTTACTCAGTTCTCATTTCTACACTGAAACTGGATATAACCTAAACACTTTAAAAAGATCAAGTTATTTATAATGAGGGTCTCTATTTATTATAGGAGGTTTATAATTGTACAAAACCTCTCAGTGCTTTTAACAAAAGTGTGTCTTAGGGTAGATGAGTGAAGAGATCATATTGCAAGTGTCTGAGAGGAAAAGAGCAAAAAATATCACAAAGAATGAAATGCTGCAAAAATCAAAACAAGAACAACCAAAAAAGACCCCACTGGAAACATGATCTGCAAAGAAAGAGTAAAGCACGAGAGAAGCTTCTCCTTCTGGTTGCTAACTGATACATGGCAACATATACAAAGATAATATCTTATTTTTCTCCTCCTGTGTGTAGAAAGAGATTTATTTACTTTTTTTTTTTTTTTTTTTTTTTAATAAATGAGATTACCTCATGAAAAAGCTGGCCTCATGAAAAAATCCTCTCCTACTCAAACCAGTCCCCAACTCTTGTCATCCAAACTATTGCTTGAGCGCAGTAGACAAAGTGAAGTAATATTACATATGCTAACAATGGAAATAGGCAGAGAGCAGATGAAACACTGGAAAATGTACAAAGACCACTTTTTTTTCTGAACGACTATTGTTACCACATGTGCTATGCATATATATATATATATTAAATGCAGAAGTGTTAGCACCACCTGTTTCCTGCTTTTTCAGATAAATTATGTTGCTTACAATGTTAATCTACCAATTTGGCTGAAGCCTTTTGTTGTAGTCGCCCATATGAGAATATTTTAAAATTCTATATCACATTCTAGTCTTGACAAAAATAATTATGTGGTTTCCAAGAATGAAACAAAAGGCAATATATCAACATAGAAAACTTTTATCTCTTTTCCTCAAAAAAATCTATAACTCACGTGCTTATAAATAAGGTTTGGCAACGTTTTTTGTTTTTTGTGTGTTTGTTTGTTTGTTTGTTTTCTCCATAAGTGCTCCCATTTTCTTAAAATACCCACATTTGTTCAAGTAACAGACCTTCAGAACACATCAGTTTGTCCATGCTCAGTATAAGCTTCATAATGCTCAGAGTTGATTCCATCACTGTTTTCATCCCTCTCGCCTCTTATTTCACACAAAGTTGGTCATCTGCCATTCTCACAGCGGGACTGAGGATGCAAACTTTAGAGTACGTGACAGAAGTCAGACTTCCTTGCATGAGCTTCTCTGTTAACACAGAGTCAATATTAGGCACTGGACTGAAGAGCATAGTAGATATTGATGTATTCATGATCATCTGTCAGTCTATTCATGATTGAATATAATTCCTTGTTTTATGATTTCTGAATGATGTAAAGAAATTATCTCATTCAAGCTAGATTTTAGAACTTGGGGCAAGGGGAGGAATGATGGATCATAGCACTTGAGTCTAGGAGAAATAATGAAATTAGAAAAAGGGAGTCAGGTGTCTAAATTGTGAACTACTGAAGGAGCTGGTGGAAAAAAGCCAAAACCAAAACAGGATGCATAGTGAGATTGGAAGAGGATAACAGTTTGCTGGGAAAGTCAATGTAATCATAGGCACTACAGAGGAAGATTCAACCTGGCTTGGAATCTAGAGGGAGAAATGAAATAAATAGTTTGTCAGGTAAACTGACATGAGAAGACAATAAAGTAGCCTTGCTGGTGCAATCTGAATTTGTCATTGACTATCATTTCATGGTTCTCAAATATTCTGTGATACATAATAAAACTGAGTGCTTGTTTTTGGAAAAAAAAAAATAATATATATATATATATATATGTGTGTGTGTGTGTGTGTATAATCTCCCTTGCCTAAAATAATAATAATAATAATAATAGTAATAATAATAATAATTCATTATTTCAAATGTGTTAAGCTTATCATTTATCATTTCTATTTTACTTTAAGTAATATCTTCAGCAGTCTTGTTCTCTGTTTTTCTCAGTGTGCTCTATTTTTATTACTTTATCTGTAAGTATATTGAACATAAAAATGCATACTATAGGAAGAATACAAGCCTAAAACAAATTTTCTGAGATAGCATCTTACCGTTAAAAATAATAATAATAATAAGAAGAAGAAGAAAACAAAGTTTTGTCGAGTTTTAAAATGTTGAAAGTACTGTACCTGCCATCTACTGGAAGTACAAGGACAGTGCATTTAAGCTGTATTAACTGTT
This sequence comes from Excalfactoria chinensis, assembly GCF_039878825.1. Lineage (NCBI taxonomy): Eukaryota > Metazoa > Chordata > Aves > Galliformes > Phasianidae > Excalfactoria > Excalfactoria chinensis. Next base: position 24,670,470 of record NC_092829.1, on the reverse strand, counting down.
CAGCCTTACAAAACCTTCTTCTTCTTTATTACTTAAATCTTTCCAGAAAAAGATGAAAAGGAAAAAAAAAAAAAAAAAAAAAAAAAAAAAAAAAAGCCACTAGTAACACTAGTCAGTATTATTTCATCTATAGCTTTATTAAAAGTGGAAGTTTTGCAAATTAACAACTTTTTAACTCTTCAGCTTTCACAGATTTTTTATTAACCCACAGTAAAAACAGAAACAGTACTTAGAGTCCAGTGTAAGAAAAATATTTGCTTGTTCTTCTACCCCATTTCTTGTGGCCATACATTTTTTTTTTTTAATCTGTACAAGGTGTGTTCAGAATAGGGTGAAATATATAAGGGCAGAGTTTTCCAGAAATGAACTTGTTTACTTTTTTGGAAAGGAAAGGTTACAGTATTTTTTTAAAATGCACCTTGGTATGAAACGGGCACTATTATTTTTGTTTGTCTTTATTTTTGTGTTAGCATGGGGCACATAGTTAAGAGATTGGTAAATTATGTTAAGTCCATTGTCATCTCTACTTGACTCCCTATTCTGGCCCCATAAACAACAGTAATTTAATTGCAGCATGGTTACTTGGGTGATAAAAGTCAAAGTGACTTAAAATAGAAGAAATCCGTTATTATTCTGCTATTGGATTTGGGGTAGTCTGCCTTAGGTATTATTTGATTTAGTTTAGTAAGACGAAAGTCCTTGGCAACAGAAAGAAAAGAAATTAATGGTTAGTTATGGCTGCTATGTGATGTGAATTCCAAAGTTTGCATTAAATTCAACAGAATTCACTTTGGTGTGAGAAACAGAATTTTATCAGTATATTAACAGCAGAGGTTCTTCAATAAGCTAGGTTTCCATCACAGCAAATTGTATATGTAAGTGCACGTTTAGCTTTTAAAAGCTATCGTTAAACAAAGCAAGACAGAGCAAAAAAAAAAAAAAAAAAAACAAACAAAAAACAAAAAACAAAAAACAAAAAACAAAGGAAGTCAGCAGTTGTCATCAGGGAAGTATTTCTTGATTCCTAGGGAACTATTTTGGAAATAAACCTTCTCAGACCTGGGAACACACATTAGCAAGATTATAATTATAATACTGGATACCATTTACTATTGGATACAATGTGGCACTGGTTTTATTTTCCTTTATTAGATAATCTCACATTACATTCTGAATGAAGTATGATGGTAATTGCTATCCTTTTCTATAACTGTTGCTAAGCAGGAAATTATACATGCATTCTTTGTTTTCTACTAGTTTGTTAACAAGTAGTAGGACTTTTTAGCACCTCTCTGGAGGAGGAATGGCCCATACAGTGATTTTAGGTCTAAACTTCAATTTCTTGGGTTTTTTTGGACTGGGATAGGAATTATGTATGTAAAAAACAGACAGTCTTGACTAGAGGTGCTTTCATTGGAAAATACAAATGCTTTAGGCAAAGATCTTGAACATTTGTCTTGTATTTGAACCATACATAAACTAGTTTGAATATGGAACGGTACACAATGTCTGGATTCTATAATGTTAAATTTAAAATTAATTTACTGTGGTAGGTAAATTACATTGGCATCTTTCCATCTTCTAGATGATCAAATGTCAAGTTGAAAACCAGAACATTTCTGGAAACTTTTGAAAGCTGTATGAAAAGAAGAATTCCTTTTTTGTTAAATGCGATTCTATTGGAAAATTTAAATGTAGAAATAGTTTTTGCTTAGTTAAAAAGCTTATTCATTATGCATAACAAGTATATTTTGTTAGTGCCATTTAATAAAATATGAAAAAAATCTTTTGAATAAAGGCAAATTGATTTAACTTGGAAGATGGAGTTGGCTTTATGCTGAGGCTGGTTTTCCTCTAAGCAAAGCTGACTATGTACACCTAGACAGGTTAAAATCCATATGCATCTAAGACTGTTTTCATAAATGTTTTTTATGAGGGCTGCTCTGAAAGCAGTGCTTTCTGTTTTCTTATGTACCTACAACATGATAGACAGACGTTGGGCGCTCTTACAAAAAGACTTCTGACATAGAAGTGCATATCTAGTGAAAGTGTGGAACTGAATTGCTCCATGCAGAAGAAATTGTATCCCTTGACATTCACCGACACTTTCTGAATGTTTATGAAGACCAAACAGTGGGTGTGAGTGGTGAAGCAATGAGTTTTGTTTTAACAGTGCAAATTGTGGATCACCTCCGCTAATGCAGATTTTCACGAGTGTAGCTTGCAGGTTCTTGTTCATGGCTGGTGAAAATACATAGCTAATGGTGGTGACTACACTGAAAAATACTGTTTTTAGCTGATAATTTGCTCTATCAAATAGCATAATTGCGCTCTTTGTATCTGTTGTAGTTTCCATGGAAACATATAGGAGGCACTACTTTCATAGTGACTTTTGGAACATATAGGTAACTATATGCTTCCCTGGCAAGATCTGTCTTGCTGTGAGGCATTCCTATTTACAGACATTTTATGCAGGTAACCCTAAGACTACTAGGTTTTTTCAGTATGAACTAAAAGGTTTTTACCTTCTTTCTCTGAAGATTCCTGATAAAAGAAATCTCATATAAGCAGTATTCATATCTTTCAGAAAATTATGTCTATTTGACTGTGGAGAAGAAAGAATTAAAGGGAGATTGAGGGGCTTTTTTTAATGTATTTTTTTCCTAGATTTACATTGCTTTAGGCCAGACATGGTTAACCATTAGCAGTTTAAATTAAACACTTCACATGCATAATCAAAACCAGGTCTCTTATGTTGCTGCTGAAGCAGAATGGCTCTTTTTTATTCAGTATGTGCTTTGATAGTATTCCAGATTCATTTCTTTGCATTTAGATAGGTTAAGTGATGCCTGAAGGATGATTCGCAAATTATTACAAACAGGGTAGCAGATAGTCCACAGTAGAAGAGGAAATATTAAAAGATGTTTTTCTTTTCTAAAGAAAATGTCATCCAAAGTTTAATATCCATGTGGAGCAGACATATGCTCATTCTATATTTCCCCATCAGAATTGCTCTTTTACATTATGTCGGTAAACTTCTGTGTTTTGCTTGGTACTATTGGCTTCTTCACAGATGTTCATCTGCTGCCACCTGATAGAAAAAAAATCCCATCACTCTTTGCTTGGCTGATTTTCCCCAAATGTTTCTTTAAGATTCTGTATCCGCTTTGCCATCTGAAGTTGCTTTTTGTTCATGGTCTTCTGTGTGATATTCTCCTAAGCATGCAGAAGTCTCAACAGTTAGATTTCATTAAAATCAGAAGAGATGCAAAAGAAAAAAAAAAATAAAAATCATTGACATATTGTATACAAACTTTTATTTCTTAGAAACTAAACTAGCCTAAAATATGTAAGCTGGTTTTCATTTATTGTTAATTAGTGTAGATTCTTTACTTTCTGGCACCTCAGTTTCTTTTCTGTAGAACCTTAGGTATAGATGCTAGACAAAACTTAGTAGCATATGGTTAGAAATTGGAGTTTTGTATGTATGCTGCCCCCTTTAACACTGTGGTTCTACAAATTAGGTTTGCTAAGTTACTGTACCTTTGAGTTTAAATAACAGAAGGATTTCTTGAGGTTGCTTTTATCATGGAGGGGATTTTATTTTAGGTTTCTTTTTCTTTTTGGTATTCGTCTATCAGTACTTAGTAAATCAATGTTGTAAATAAGTAACTATCCACATAGCACAGAGGCTTTTAATGCTAAACTTATTTTGTTGGAGAAGGAATCTGGGGCAGTAAAACAGGACTTTCCTGTATACATTTCAATTAGTAATAAGACACTTCGGGGTGTTTTTGTGTAGATTTTGTGTGTTAAATCTTGGTAAAAACTCAGAGAAGCAGTTGAACTGTGATTTATTCCTCAAGCTTTCCTACTAGAAGGAACTATGTGTCTGTTGGAATGTAAGATCTGTTTTTTAAAGCTGAAAAGTTTGGGGGAGCCTGTTAACCTGGTTAACAAAAAGGTATAGGGAAAAAAGCTGGAAGAAGGAAGGTGGTTATGTTTTTATGACTGCATAAAACCTGTATGCTCAAATGAATTTCTAGATCTCCCACACTCATTCAGCTTTGAGCATGGCAGTTTGTCTTTCACATGCTTCAACATTTTACCACCTGTGATGCGGATGTTTTTCCTATCTCCCAGGTGTTTCAAGAAGTTCTGCCAAGGAATGACACACCAAAGTTAAAAAATTGCTTTGTGCTTTTAGTCAAATGAGAAGTAGTGCTCTTTTGTCTTATAAGTTTCATCTAAATCTAAAGTACTTTGCAAAGAGTAGGGATGAAACACTGTGTAATCTTGTTTTGAATAAACAATTTATTTTTCTGTTCTCTAATTAATCTTCACCTTAATCGGCAGTAAAAATGGCTGTTTCATTTCAGTTGATTATTCATTTATGACATCTAGCAATCTGGTCCACTTACTATAAAAATTATGGAAAAGGACCTCAATTTTTTTTTCTCCAAATCGTGTCTGGTCTCGTAGAAAACCATTTCCTCCTTTCAAGCAGCTTTCATACAGTAATAAGATTTTTTTTCAGCATTAGTGTATCCAGGATAAATGACACTTCCCATCTCTGTATTTTGTTGGGGGCCTAGAAATAATGTAGACAGCCAGCACCTGTACTACACATGAGCTCTTACCGAGAATATCCTAAACAGAGTGAAAAGATCATTAATAGCCCAGATTTCAATCTTCTTTATGCAGCTCAGGTATCAAATGAGTAATTTGCTGTCCATAGCTTTGAGAAGGTCAAATATAAAAGCTACAAGAGACAGGATAATGGTATCTTTGTGATTACACTGTTTTTCTAACTACTTTCAAGGCTTTTGCTTTCAGTTCTGCCTTAACAAAAAAGATAAGGCTGAAAATGAGCCAGGTCCTTATTAAAAGAATAATATGTGTCTAGGAAAAAAACAAGTTTTGTTGTTCAAATTTATATCTTTTGGCAGATTTATAAGGTGTTTATGTATAGTAGATTTGATCCCATGGACAAGTGCTGAAGACTTTGCTTAATTTCATAAGTGTTTCAAAATTCTGATTAAAAGATGTTCTTTATGTGATTTATTCTCAGTAACAACCATTTTCAGGATCAAAGAAGATGATTCAGGAACCGTATTGCAATAGGCATATTTCATAACCTCATTTGGCAGGGCCAACCAACAAGGAGAGGATAGGTTACATACTGCATCTGTCCAAACTTTGACATACTTTTGCTTTAGCAAGCACAGAATTTATATCCATTTTTAATTCAGACACTTTCTCTGTTAGCAGTAGAATAAGATGGATTCCATACATGTACGTCTGATAATAAGTTTGTCATAGGTAAAGATAGAGAACAAGTCTCTGCCAAAATGTTTTTAGATCATACTAATTAAACCAGAATCAACAATAAACATATCTTCCACTTCGTTCTAGCTCAGAGCAATACTCCAGGGTATTATAATTGCATCACTGGGATATCAAGAAGTACATGCACACTTAAGTGAAGTAATTCAGAAAGGGAGAGAATATGAATCTTATGATGTACTGCATTTGGTTGTTTGCCATAGGGAACCGTAATGCCAGTATCTTCATAAAGACACTCTTGGTCACATGGTTAATTTTTTGCTTGTGACAAGGGATACCTGAGTGACATGTTAAAAAGGATATGGTGTATCTTGCACTGAAGGTTTGTTACAGCCCTAAACCACAGGTTTAGCTTTTTCTGGGAAATCAGAGACTGTTCTGTAGATTACTTTTTATTTTGAAAAATCCAGAGAAAATATGTGTTTTAGATATTGCTGACCCCACATCATTACTCAAGTCAGTGCTGGCTTTTATTTTATTTTTATTTTTTATTTTTGTGTTTTTTCCACTTGTTAGACTTGTAGATGGATTGTAGTACTGCACATAATGGGGTGTTTAAAGTGAAAGGCAGAATCCTCCCTGGAATACCTAATTATTTTAAATAGGTCATATTTGAGTCAGTTTTCAGGTATGGATTTTCTCCTGCTGTCTTTGTTACAGTATTTCTTTCCTTTCATTGTTTTCTATATACCTTCAAATAATGCATAAACCATGAATACCTTCAAGATGCAATTTTTTAATCTTAATAGTTCTAGCACCACTTAGGAAGAGAATGTGTGGAAAAAGCAGTCATGTGGTTTTTATTGCAAGACAGTTTCAGTATTTTAAGTAAAATTCACGGAGAAACCAACAATATGGTTGGTCACTAAGACAAAATAATTTCACTAGAATGTTATTCCAAGCTTTTTATCAAAAGCTTCTGTTCTTTAATATGCAGCCAGAGAAACAGATCAAAACCCTGTACCATTTTTTAAAAGTTAGAATATTTAATTATTTAGAGAATTTATTTTTCACATAGCGACTTGAAGAATGAATGGCAGAAAGAGTGTTGGCTAAAACCATTTTTAAAACTATGCCAGCTGTTAGATCCATAAGCCTAGATTTTTCTGTGCTATGGTTGAATAAATCTTGTGATATTAGGAAGCTGTACCTAAAGGAGTGTATACTGTTTCAAGTTTCTCCCTCCTGCTGCTAACCCTAAACTTCTCTGTGTTTAACCCACATTTCTGGGAGACTGGCACTCCTACTCCACCTTCCTCAGACACCATTCCTCATCTCATCACCAATTTATGCTCTGTCAGTAGTACTTTTAGCTTACAAGTCTATGCTCTGCAGTGGCAGGAATTTGCAGAAATCTCAAAGACTTGCTGACTGTGTAATATCTCAGTTGAACATAGTGCTTCAGGCATGATTCCCCTGGTGTGATGCTGCTGAAATATCTACTGATTTTTGAGAAAAAAGTTGTTAGTTCAAAAGCAACAGAAAAAGTGCTCTGCTGAGAGAAGTCAATATCTCTATGCCTTTAAGCAATGCTATCGGAGCATTCTTTTTTTAATTTTCTTTGTTTCCAGTTCTTTAATTGTTTCTATGACCATTAACTCAACTGTGTGAAGTAAGAACAAAGCAGTAATTCTGATGCTATGAAGAGAGGAGAAGATTTTGCAGAAATGCAGATTATTATGTTTAGCAAAAAGGTACACTTAGAGAGGAAAGAACATTGATGGATGCTTAGCAGAAAAATACGGGCCTGAGAAGCTAGATGTATAGTCAAGACAAATAAAGCTGATTAGTTAATTAAAAGTATTCTCAGATATCAGAAATCATAGTCTGACTGTCATGGGTACTACTACCTGTATCAGAGATCAGATAAAAATGTCGAACACAAGGAAAAGAATAAGCCAGGGAGATAAACATCAAAACTCTCCTTACTGATCTTGCTGTATTTTAAAAATGAAGGAAAGAGAAAATGAATATTCTTATTGATACCTGTAGTAGAGTAGTAGACATTTTTTTTTTTTGCACTTCATTTTTCAAGACTCTGTAAAAGATCAGTAGCTTTAGAAACAATATGAAAAACATGTTAAATTGGAAGAGTCCTAATTTGTCTTTAAATGTCTGGTCTTTTAGGAGTAGCACAGTTGTTATCACCTGTATCATCTGATTATCTATAAATTCTTTGTGATCTTTTTAATATTGATATTATTTTTAAGAGAGATTCTTAATTGACATTTATGAAGCTATTACCTAATAAGCTCAGACTTCAAAGTTATATTTACAGATGTAGATTCAAATTAATCCCAGTCGGAATAAAAATTTTGCATGGCTCCAAAAGTGGAATACTCCTCAGTATTTTTTTATTTAAACATATCAAGTAATAGATGAGCAGAACTTTAGTAGCTAATCTCAGTTAACTTCACCTGTTGCTTGTGATGCCGACAATTGACAATTCATTACAAAAACAGCAAAATTCATCAGGCCCTTGTGTCACCAGTGCCTAATACTGTACAACTTACAAACTATTGTACAATTAATGAAAAATAATTAATCCTAGTCATTAAATGTTTGTAAATACTTTGTCATAAGAATTTCATGTTTTTTGTTTAAGCAATGTGATATTTGCTTTTTAAGCAGTGCAAGTCACAAAATTTTCTGTGCGTAGTTAGTGCTGAGTGCAAATAATTGGATTTACAATGAGAAATACATGCAGGAATTTGCAGATGAATTCCCTAAGATGTGAAGTCTTTTATATGTGTTGAACTAGGTCATAACCTCTGGGTCAAATGTCACTGTGAATTATAATAATTGCAATTTATGGTAAAGACTAGAGTAAGGTTTGAAACCTGTCAGTACGTATCATGAAGTAGAAATAAATTACAGCTTGTCATAAATGACAGATTTCTGTTAGGTGCTTCCTTTCTCTTTGACTGCATCAGACCTTTATCCACCCAGCAATTAACTTTATTCACATTAATATTCAGCAGTGTTGACAAGACTGACACAGTAAAACTCAGTTTGTATAAAAGTAAAGCTAGATTGATGAAGAGTTATTATATTGTCTCTTAATTCACTGTTGAGAGGAAGACTTGATAAATGAAGAATGAAGCTGTTGACTCCGGTGTTGACTTACCGTGCCAAAAAGTACTCCAATTTTCTGTTTTCTATGGTACACCATTTTTTGTTTGGAAATAAACAGCAATTTTATCTAAAGAGTTTCTGAAAGTAATATTAATGTGCTGTTATCATCCTGTTTATTATTTTCGTATTTTCACTGGCTCCCCAGATCTTTTTTGTATGTTTAGAATAATTGTGGTTGCATGTAATGTTAAATAAGGCCGGTCATATTTTTAAAGCAAGTGTTTTAACTTCTCTGGCAAAGAGAAATGTGTTTGCCACTGCTGCCCCTGATAAGGTTAGGGCCACACCGAAGTGAAAAGTACCTTTTGCATTTCAAGGAAAGGAAATTATTTATTTAAGACAATAAGTCCTCAACAGTTTTTGTATCTCTCCTGTCTAATACTGCCCCAAAAGAAGTAAATCTAGTCATGAAAGAGAACAGGTTTGCTAACACTTAAAAGTGTTACAGATATTTGGAGCTTTAACAGCTGGGACTTTTGGGGGGATTTATAGCATTTTCTCAAATTGTATTTGCAAACTTGTTGGTGTACAGTTGAAACCATTACACAGACAAAATCTTTTGAGTACAGGTATGAGCATTCTAATAGTACCACTGTACTTTTGTAGTGTCTTTTTGTGGAAAAATCAGAACACCCTTAATAAATCAAGTTTTATATTAAAGTTTGAGTTAGGTAAAGAAGATATTATATTACAGTACAGTAGCTGACAGAGCTCTTTGTGCAGATTCTCTCTGAATGTAGTAGTTTTACAGTATCTTTCTCAACAGGCCCTCTGAACATAATGGAAATAATAATAATTCATAGCAGCATTGCCTAGAATTTTAGTCTCTTTTGCTCCTTGTTCTTTCAAATCTCATTGTATGTGTAGATTTAGATAGAATAAAAGAAGTCTGGATCCCTTTACTATGTCTCACCAAGACTATTACAAATTCTGCTGAAAAGAGCTATGTTTTCAACTGATGGACAGAAACTACCTTCTTGCTTTTTTATTTTTTTATTTTTTTATTTTTAATCTCTTCTGTCTTTGGCATTATATCATGCTTGTATGTTTTCTTTTCTTCCTGCTATGTTACACCAAACATCTTCAGAACTCACTAAACCTTGTTTGGAAGTATTTGCCATGAAAGTCAGACTGAAAGCTACACTAGTGAGAGACTCAGGTAAATTGCAGCTTTTAGCTGCCAGTTGAGTTCAGCATGCAGGCAGTCTTTGCAGTACATCTTTGAACCACATTCACAAGAGCCATTATGTCAGATGGATATCTTGGCTGTTTTGGTGACTTTATGAGCCATACTGGATCTAGATGTTTGTCTCTAGTGTGATGTAAGATGATAAGATGTGATCAATAATTTTTTAAAAGAGGAAACATGAATTGTGTCTGTTACATTATGCCAATAATATTCAGAGCTGGCAACTTATTTTTAAATCTCCATTCGGCCTGATTTGGAGGAATAGTTTGAATATAATTTCTAGGATGCAGATTAATTGTCAGACCCCAGGGCAATCTACAATGAAGCTCTCTCAGTTTTTCTCTTTTGTGGTTGTTCTCTTTCTTCCTCTTTTGGTTTACATGGGCATACATTCATACTTGTCCTTCCATGTCCCTATGAATACTGATCCTTACCTCCTAACTTAGCCTCATAGTATTAATTTTTCTCTTTATCCAATTATTATAAAACAGTTGATCCAAAATTTCACACAGGGTGCCTTATAATTTCTGTATTTTCCATGGACATGGAGTAACAAAAATCAGAGCAGGTTGCTTAGGCCTCTCAACAACTTTTTAAATACTTTTTGAGACTAGCTTGTGGGGAAGTAGCTGTAAAAGAAGCGTATTCTCATTTGGATTTCTGTCTGGTAGTTATCATGATTAATTTTCTATGAGTATAATCCCCATATTTTCTAATTGTTATCCAGCTGTTATGACAACAGTGTAGCTTGTATTATAATCTGGAAAGCATTGCAGGTATTGTCTAATAGTGTGAACACTGGAGTACACAGTATGTTTCTTCAAGGGTATCATCAGGAGTCACTTATTTTTCCATCTCCTCATAAACATTAAATTCTCATTTTAATAGTTTTATCCCCATTGGTTCCTATACACAAACAACTTTTCAATTTATTTTCAGGTTTTCAGCACCAATATAATAATTTCACTTTTAAGGATTTCATTTGCTGTAGCTTTCTAAATTTATTAATTGTCTTAAATGCAAGACAACCCTTTGAGTGTACCCATATGCCTTGTTATTTTTTGTGTCAAGGTACCTAAGACTCAAAGAGCAAGGCAGACCCCTTTGTGACTTGTTGTACCTGCTGGTGAACCTGCAGGTTACCTCACGAATGACAGGAGGTTGTTATTTGTTTGTTTGTTTGTTTGTTTTTGGTTGGTTGTTTTTTACAACAGCTGGATGTGGCTGTTGTAAAACCTTATCACCGAGATCTTCTTATCCATTCTTCAAGCTTTTCCTTTATCATCTGGATATTTTTGGCTGGCATTTGTTTTTTAGTGGCAAGTTGATCAAGCTGTAACTTAGTTAAATTTCACAAACCACAAACTGGCTGCAAGCCTGGAAACACTGAAACTTTTGCCTAATTGGAATCAATTGCTTCTCTATTTATACTGGTTTACAATGTTATTGGCTCAATTTGTTTGTGGGAAATAAATTGTTGATGATTTGGCTGTGCAGCTGTAACAATGAAAAACTGGAAAATAAAGAAGTGAAGATAACAGGCACAGCCTGTTTAGCATTGCTAAAGCCATTGACATTATCATGGAAAAATGGCTTTGAGCCAAGAGAAGCTAGTTTGGGCAAGATGGAAGTGAGGAATTATAGAATGTTACTGAATGTTGGAGACTCAAAAGACATGTTTATACCATCCCATTGGCACAGTCTTGGCACACTCTATAATGCCAGGGTTCTAATTCTCTATTTTTTGTTCGTGGCATAAATGTTAATATGCATGCAAGCTACATTCTGGGATAAAGTAAATAGTTCTTCAGAAGGGAAATCCTACCCATGTTCTGTATTCATAAAGGACAGAATATGCTCGTTTCCTAGCCCCATAATATGCAGTAAGGATACAAGACTTGCTAACTACCCTTGAAGGACATCTTTTTTTGTAAATATCTTATTGTTATGGTTTTGTAATTTGGTTCGTGTTGCTATTCCACATCAGAAAATCATGTGGGATAATGGGAGTCAAGGAGACAAGTTTTTTCCTATTTTCTTCTTTTCTGTGGACTGCCTTAAATGGGCATGGGGGGAGGGGGCGGCAGCGGCACCGGAGGGGAGGTCGGGAAGGGGACGGGGTTTCGTTCGGTTCCCTGCGAGGAGACAGCGTGGTTGGAGCTTCCCGCCTCCCACAGCCCGTCCGGTGAGATTGGGACTTGGTTTTCTCCTTGTCTCCTCCTTTGTTTGCCCCTCCGCAAACTTGCTGAGGGTGCATTATATACCATCCTATTGGTCACTGATGAAGAAGTTACCAAGACTGAAAGATGACGTACCTCTGCTAAGTGTGATCTGAAAAAAAAAAATTAAAATTGAGGTTCTTATAATTTAAGTTTAGATTTCTTGGCTTCTGGGCAGGAGACCAATATGAAATGAACCAGATTATCTGCTGCTGTTAAGTCAATCTGAAACATAAAAATCAAATGTATTCAACCATTAGCAGCTGACACAGTGGGTTAAGATATGAGGCTAGCTTTCATAAAAAGAGAAGTCACCAAAGCAGCAGCCTTTACACCAGCAAATATTTACTAATTCATAACTTGTAAAAAACAGGAATAGATTTTCCTTAATCTTAATGAGTTTTGGATTATCCTGTCCAGTAACTAGTAGGTTCTTTGGTTTGGTTGCTTGGTTTTTGTTGTTTTTTGTTGTTGTTTCTTTGTTTGATTGATTGTTTTTGCAAATGTAGTCTGGACAGATTGAAGTAAATAGGAGATGAAATATGTTTTTATTTTTCATACCCATAGTATTTGTGTGCAGTTTCTTCCTCATGCTGAATATAACATTATTTCTCTTAAAACTTCTTTGAAGATTTCATAATATTTTATATTAATTATTTACATATTTGTATGCAAATCTCTGCTTTCTGTTGGGTGTATGTTGAGGCTAATCCTCTAGTTTGTCGTGTTGGAACATGAGTTTTTTCCACCTAACAAAGACTAGATTTGTGAGATTCGTTGATTCTTGCCTTCAGGAAGGAGGCTCTCCTGGAGAGAATAGCAATTGCAAGTTTAGCAAAGAATTTTAACATAGGCTTCACTGTCACAACAGAGAACAATACAGTAGGAAGAAAACAAAATTCTTTCACAGGGAGATCTGTTAGCTTGAAGGTTGAGAAAGGAAGCAGCATTCTCACTAGCATTTTTTTTCTCTGCAGGATGGAGATTAATTATGTTTGAGTTCCCTATCCTATTTGTCTTCTTTTCTCATCCCTGTTTCCCTGGATGGAACACTAAGTTGCTGGTTCAGGATGTAATTTGAAGTGATGGAAGAAAGCAGAATCAAAGGGTTTTGTCAACTTTGACCATTAAGCTAAACAGATGATATGTTACCATCAGCCTGTTATGTAGCATATGCATGACAGAAGAGTTTTATTTTCAGAAAAGGGTCCAATGAATGCTAAAAAGTCTTGCTATAAAACTAGAAAGTTCTGATTTGTGTTATAGGCATTTGATACTCCTGTGAATTAGTAGACTCGAGGTCATCCTCACACTGCAAGCAACCACTACAGGGTTTTAGCTTGGCCTTCCTTTATCTAGAAAATAAATAAATAAATAAAAGCCTCCACAAATCATTCAAAAACATGCCACTAGTATACTGTATTTTTAAGCTTAAGAAAAATGAACAAATCTTAGAAAGGTAGAGTTTTTGTGACAATAATTCATTGTGTGCGACTGGAGTTTGCTAGTGGGTATTTCTTTACTTTTATTTTTTGAATACCCCACTGTACCACTAAGCACAATAAAATTATCTCTATTCAATGGAATATTCACTCTTGTCAAAGGTTAATAGAATAGGTTCAAATCAAATCAGCAAGAAAGGCTTTAGCTTTGATTTATCTCAAGGATAATTTCAGCCATTCAATAGGAAAGTGAACATGGATCAAGGACAAGAACAGAACCTCTGACCATCACATTTTCCATGAAGCTGAGGAATTAGTTAAGCTTTTGTTTCACTAACCATCCTGTATATAAGAGCCCATATGAACCCAGCATGATCATGCATAATTGTTTGATATAATAAGCTGTATTTCCATTTGAATACTATACAGACTTTTTTGAATCTTTAGTAGATTAAATAATATTTACCCTTGTGTTTTCAGAGTAAATTTATGATCTTCAAAAATTTTGTCTGGGTTCAATCTACTTAAAATTAACTTCCAGTTGTGAATCACAAAGACTTTTTTTTAAAGTACTGTAAAGCAGATTTAAAAAAGGAGAGAAAGAGAGCAACTGTGTTAGAAATTGAAATTCAACAGAGCATAAATAATCTGCTTTTCTGAGCAATGGAAAATTTTCAGCATCAATTCATTTGGGAAAAATATATCTTTTTTATTTTTTCTTTTACAAGTCCTGAGGACTTGATCTTTGGCAGAGCATGAAGCCTCAGTCTACAGTATGTCTTCAAGAGGTTGTGGTGCTTTTTCACTCACATTCATTTTTACAGTGATTTAAAGCTGTGGACAGTCTTTACATGAATTTTAATTAATAATGAAAAGAGTTTCTTTTTGCTGAGCCAATTGAATATTTTTTTAAGTTTATTTCATTTTAAAATAATACCTTCAATCCTTCCTAAAATTTTCTATAGAAGAGGGTAAATACTGAAAAAGACTTGCATAGGAAGACATTTGGTTACTGGAAAGCAACGAAACAAGACAAGAAATTTTGCAATACTGGCAGTAGATCGTTCCACAGTAAAGAAATGCATTAAAAATAAAAAATAATTAAAATGTTAAGTGCTTAACTACAGCAATTGTAAGCAGTCAGGAAAAGCTTGAATATAGTACCAAACAGTGCAATAAGAAAGCTTTTCTTGTACAATATTTTTGTTTCATGGACAAATGGTGAAATAAAAGAAAAATACTAAAAACAATATTTGAAAAACAAGCTCATAACTTAGTCAGGTGTACATAGATCTAATTTTACTGTTGCCCAAACTTCGCCTCACCTCAACTTCTGCTTGTATTTTAAACTCATATTGTTGAACATTTTACGTATCACTGGAAAAACCATCAAAATCCTGAGATGTGTAACTTCAAATGATCCTGGTTTCCCATGCACAACATATCTGCATTCATGTGGATGAATTTCTTGGTCAAGATGTATTATAAGGTTGTAAATCTTAGCTATTTTTTCATGGATCCAAAGTCTTAAGCTTTTTAGGATGAGCTTTTAGCTCAGGGATATGATTTAGTGGAGGGTTGTTAGAGTTAGGGTAGTATGGTTTGGTTGTGGTTGGACTTGACAATCTTTAAGGTCTTTTCCAACCTGAACAATTCTGTGATTCTATCTGTAAAAACAAAGACAGGGAACTTCTAGAGAGAGTCCAGCTGAGGGTCACAAAGATGATTAGGGGTCTGGAGCATCTCCTTTATGAGGAAATGCTGAGAGAGCTGGGACTGCTCAGCCTGGAGAAGTCTGAGAGGGCATTGTAGAGATGCTTATAAATACCTAAGGGGTAGGGGGTCAAGTGGATGGCTCCAGGTTCTTTTCAAAGGAGCCCAGCAACAGGACAAAGGGTGATGTGCACACACTGGAAAACAGGAATTTCCATATGGACATGAGAAAAAACCTATACTTTGAGGGTGAAGAGTGCTGGAATGGGCTACCCAGAGAGGCTGTGAAGACTCCTTCTCAGGATATATTCAAAGCCTGCCTGGAGGCTTACATGTGCAACCTAGAGTAGGAAACCTGATTTAGCAAGGGAGTTTGGACCATATGATCTTCAGAGGTCCATTAAGGTCTGGGACTTTATTGTCTAATATACAAAAACAAGCTTAGAGAAGGACATACATGTCAGGAAATCACTGGTGAAAAGTCCACTGCATATAATACGTTTCATTTTTATGTAATTGTAAGGTGTTTTCATTTCTTCACAAAACATCTTTCAGACATAATATTTGCCTAACCCATGACAGCTTGCAAATGTTATGCTTTTTTTTCTGCTTAATTCTACTTTTTGTACATAGTATGATTTCATTTTATACTATATTAGAATTTATTGATGAAGTCTGCATTCTAGGACTACAAAAACAACAGAAATCTTCAATTTTTATGGGCTTTTAAAAAACCTTCTATTATTTCTCTTATCTTAAATAAAAGTTCAATAGACTAGTTTTGAATGAAATCTCACTCAAGAAACATTAATATTTGATTAGCTCAAGAAATGTAAAACGAGACACAAAATCAGAGAACTTTTTCAGCACTACAGCATTATTCTGCAAATCACAGTCAACTGCAACTTAATCCCATCAGAAGGCAAATTTAGTTCTCTGAAAACAAGATACATTTGTAAGCATTTCAACAGTTCAATGAACAAGTGCATTTCAAACTTAAAATCAAAAACACCTGTTTATTAGAGATTCACTAACCAAAAAAAAAAGCAGATAAAAAACTGATATAGGAGTACATCTCAATCACAGTCAACATGCTAATCATGAGGAAGAGTTGTTTGTGTTGTTAGACTTGTAAAGCATAGCCATGCTCACCAGAAGCTTTGAAGGCACAGCTTATCAATTACTGCACTAATTGTTTGTTCTCCTTGTGTCTCAGGCTAAAAGGAAAGAATTACTGAAGAAAAATAAGGCAAATCAAATCTCTACCTCACTGTCTGTTCAGTTTCAGCATCTCACGATTCATTATTTGTTTCGTTGTTCATATGTGACTTTAAGATTGAATGTACTCATGTATGCTCCAAGATGCATACTGTGCAAAGCTTGTGAAATCATTATGCTCATTATCCTGCAACTGCAGGCATGAAGGCTGCTGCTTAACATTCTGCCAGCTTATTTCTTAGCTTTCCTTTCCAACCCAAGTAAGAAATACCAAAGCCACTCAGCTGAATAATGGAATGCCTCTTCTCAGGTTTAAAATTCAGGAGCTAAGAAGTTCATTTACAGAAGGAAAATACTGTCCTTGAACAAGTGCACCTTTTTGACGCAACTTAGAAAACAGCTTTTTTCAAAAATATATTCATCCCTGTATTTCTCTCACTAAGAGGATCCAATTGCAATTGCAGGGTGTAAATACTAGTATTGTCCAAGTGATAAGGAAGTTCAAAAAAAAGTATCCATTTTCAAGATGTAATTATATTTTTTGCATAATACTTGTAATACTTATTTAATCAACATTGACTCTTACAGTAGATGCAAATGCACACAGAAGCATCTTTGATCCATCCAGAGAAATGCTTTACTCTTTTCCAGCAAGGTTTGCTTTTCAGTGTTAGCTGTTAATCCATGGCTCATAATCAAAGCTGATCTAATTAAAATAAGTTGCCAGCGTTCCAGTGACCTACTGAAAACTGGAAGATACTGAAGTTTTTATTTGGTCCTTTCCTAATTCTTCTTTGGGGAAAAAGAGCATATAGGTTTTCATCCTATGGTCTCATACCCTAGCAATGGATTTTTGGAATCTGATGATCCCTGGCGTCCCTTCCAACACAAGCCCTTCTATGATTCCATGATCCTATAACTCTATAATCCTGGTATCTGGTGTAGTATTCTGTATTTATATTATACTTAGAGGACTGTGGTCCTTCACCAAGAATATGTAGGGTTGTCTCTTATCTTGTATCTTTTTTCTTAGAAATTATTCTTGACTTTGAATTCTACACTTTATTTTTCTTTTTAAGAAATTAGACAATTAAATTAAGAAAATATATTTACCTATCTTTAAGACAGGCACACTTTCAATGATTTCTGATAGAAAGACTACAAAGAGTCTCTTGCAAGAAACCCTCCCTGCTAGCACTCCCTAGCATTCTTTCCCCCCAGAAAAAAGATCATGTTCTTGAAACAATGGAGGCCCAAAATCTCAAGTAATCAGAGCACAGAAAAATTCTAATCTTGATTTTCTTTACCTGATACTTTATCTTTTTCCTAGGCACAAAACAAACAAACCCAGAAAAAGATCTGTTTTCTTGCTGGCAAACAGGAAGCTGCCTTTGTGCAGCTTTAATACCAAATTAGTCTTCTCCCTTGTTTACCTTTAAGCACATAATCAATGCATCTGAGCACACTAGGTCAGGCATGAAGGACTAGGCATGGTCTGTAGGCAAAAATTTCAGTAGTGTTTGGGACTGACGTGGTATTTTCCAGCAGCGCGAAGTGAGAGATCTGAGTTTGGATTGTGACAGCGTTATTCATTACACAATCACAAATGGAATCCCTGGGTGTCCAAGTGGGAAGGGGAGAGAACAGTGCAGGGAAAGACAAATATGACATTTCTAATTTTAAAATATTAAAAAATGAGAAAGAAATTATGGTGGTAATGGACTACAGGCAAGTTAATGAACCCAGTGGGAAAAACAAATTATAAATAAACAAACAAACAAAAACCACAGAAAACAACAACAAATAAAACATTTTAAAGCAGTTAGAGTCTCTCTGATCCTTTGGGTAATTGTTTCTTTGCACTGGCCAGACTAATTATCTTTTCTGTGAGTTACTAAATTTTGTGAAAACTCTTTCCAGCTTGAAATGTGTAAGAAATGGGCAAGAGCTAACAATATGCAGCAGATTTGTGATAGCATAGTAATTATGCCTCCCTGTTCATTGTTTCCTGCTAGTCCTCTTGATGAAGCATTTCAACTATCATGTGTTGAAAACACAAATAAATCATTGAAAGACAGAAAGAAGTTTGAAGTGTGAAGAACAGGGTTTTTTTACTGTTTAGAATTTTACAGCACCTCTGAGTCTGTTTGATACCTTGTATAGCCAGCTGAAACATAATATATCAGAGCTTGTTAGATAAATATTTGTTCTTGATTTGGAACATAGTTTTAAAAAGTAAAATGCCATGTGTAACCACACAATCACAGGGCAGTGCAGGTTGGTAGTAACGTCTGGACCAAGCAGAGTTTCCAAGAGCTGGGCAGTCTAGGAGTGGCCTCACCAGTGCTGTCTTCATTCTTCCAGAAGGACTAGAGTTAGTCTTTTTTCAAATGTATTTCAACAACATTTGAAATGAAAAAGAAGTGTTGACTAGCAAAATACTCATAGGTTCAGATAAGCTAGAATGCAGGTGATAAAGAGCACATACAAATTGTCCGTGTTGTATTTCTTTTTGATTTACATAAATTCTGATGTTATAAATCTGTTGTTATAAATCAATCTAATGGTTTATCTGAAAGTAAAGCATGGTAACCTCAGGTCGCTATATGGCCACAACTTCACAAGGAACACAATCTTTTCAGTAAATACACAGACTTTTGCAAACTAAATCATGTGTGAGTCACTACTCTTCTACTAATTACAGTAAGAAGCTGTGCTCATTAGCTGTTCTCATCTGGTTCACTGCACGAGCTAAATAGTCCGTAAATGAGCCAACAATTATTGCTGTATTACTGCTACCAGTTCTGTTCATATCAAAATATCTTCAGCAAATGTTGTACTTCTTGGTATTATCATGTTAGGGATTTCATAGTCATTTTGAAGCAGGTAATTGGGAGATGTTTTTTGGAAGATGAAGGAGCATTTGAAACTTCGATGAATGACTGGCTGGCACAAGTACATTCAGCTTACACATGGCAACCTCTTAAACCAGACAACTATATGAAAACTTAAATATTGTACTTAATGAAATAAGAGAGAAACTGTGCACCTTACTATTCACCATTGTGCCTTCTAATAATAAAATTTATTTATGCAATAGATTTAAATTATGAATGGGAAGATTATGGATCTTTCAGAATTCATATGCAATTTGTTAAAGCAGTCATATAAGTGTTTCTAGTAGTATATATTCTCTATTAGTATAGGAGAAAATATGAACTTAAAATTCTATTCCCATCAGTATCATTTCTAGCATGATTCTTCAAGCTATAATCTACGTGCCAAATGCAGCCAGCATGTCCCATCCAAATGTACTGCAAATATGTTTTCAGATGGGATAGGGTGCTTTAGTCTCACAGGGACAGGAGCAGAAAGCAGGGGTTATGAGCTTCACATTTCTCCACTCTCATACTTCGACTAAGCTATAAACACTAGTGTCTTCTTGGTGGTAAATCATTTGTTTTCTGACTTGCTCTCACTTATGAAATTTTGAAGTACCTTGCTGTATAATTTCTATGGAATCTGTTTATTTTTGCCACAAGGCCATCTATGTGCGCTCCCCACTTTTTAAAATCAGTATGGTCCAGATTGTGTTAATTTTAAAGCATGTGTTGTCCTGGAGAATTTTGCAACTAAACATAATTAGAACCATTTCTCACGTACTCCACTTGTTGATAGAAATCATTCAAAGACAATGTTCTGATACTGAAGTTGTGGTTTGTTTCTCAAAAAGTTGAAAAAGCATGTAGGAGATGCTACAGAAGGTATTCTGAAATATATCATGAACTTTGTAACCTGATGATATAAATAACGTGATAAACTAACAGGATAAAATTCCCAAGCTGCAGTAGTTAACATTCCCAGGATATTTCCCTAGGAATACATTAGGTTATGAATGTGTCTGTCCTATAATTTATGTAAGTTGCATTATGCAACTTCAATTCTAGTGGACCAAGGAAGCTGGGGGCATTAACACAACAAAGGAAAGAGAGCTGTAAGTCACTAGATAAGTAGCTGTGGGTGTTGTGGTGTGCCTCCCAAGGTTCCTTTACAGTGTACAATCAGGATCAGATTTCTCTAGCTGACAAGGTAGCCTGCCAGCAGTGGCTGCTGCTCAGCAGATGACATCAGGAGCACTTGGGGCATGGTGTGACAAAGTTTGTTTGAAAAGACCCTGTGAAGAATGGGAGTGGAAGACTGGAAAGCTGTTGTTTGGAAAAGGACCAAAGGTGAAAGCATCTTGGAATTAGCTGGTGGAAATACCCATACTATTGCATTTTCTGGGATTACTAGGGTATTTATTCTCCTTTTTAAGTTTTAGCAGCTGTCAAACAGGTAAACAAAAGGAAGATCATTTATTTATGGTCACATTAATTGTGCTACTTTAAAGCATTGTTTTAATTGTGGATTAACGGGGAATGAAGGGAGGGGGGAGGGGGGGATGTTCTGCATTATTTATATTTTCCTAATTAGATTATTCTGTCTTTTCAATTTGCTCTAAAATACAGCAAAGCAAGAAAGCCCTGTGGCAACCATTTCTGAAGCTATGGGGTTGCAATACAAATAGAAGCATGGGTGGAAACTGTCCTCTTGGACAACATTCATGTGCTCTCCTACACCTAACATTGGTTATATTATCCTAATTTCCACATTCTATTCTCTTATTCCCATTAAAATACACCAATAAAGAACAGAGATCAGCAGTTTCAATCATTTATTTCAGCAGTGATGATAAGTGATGGTTCATATTATTTACTAGGTAGTTACAGAAATAATACAAATCAGGATAAATCAAGAAAAATCAAGTTTTTATTCTTATGATATTTTTGATGTTTGTGAAATTGTTTTTATCCTGCATTAGAGTGAAAGTGAATCATTTCAAAAACACCACCATAAATGTAATATGAGAGGAGGAAATGTAATGCAAATGAAAGGGATGCCCACAGTTTGGCAGTTTGTCTGCAAACTTGAGCAAGTCTCTTTGCTCTCATGAAGGAATTACATATATATGAATTAATGATTCTTTTATTGGAGATTATATTTTTTATTAGAAATTTTGTTTTCAGGGAATCACGGTTTTCTAATGAGAAACCCATTGCTGAAGCATTCCCAAGCAGCTGTAGCTAGCACTTCATCATATCAGGTGAATGTCATGGACATTACACATTATGGCCCCTAAAAAGACTAAAACCACTAGCCTCTTAACCTGATTAAGTAGCTTGATTTTTCTTTTAAAAGAGAACTGTTTAGACTTGCAAAGGTAATTTTAAAAAATTATCCTCCTTAGGTGTAAAATAACAGAGGCCACATGGTTTTCATGCAGACTTTTAAAATAAAAATCTTATCAGAAAATCAACGATCTTGAATTTATTATGCATCTGTTTTTCTTTGAGAACTTAGAATATCTATTTTATAGAATTAAGCATTTTACTTGTTTTTTAAAAGCATTTCATACTTTTAAATAACTGCTGTTCAGCAGAATAACTAAAGCACAACAAGTGCATGCCAATGTAAAGGATTGTAAATACATCTGAAGCTTAATTTCAATGGAAAAGACACCTAAAAGTGGGTGGTCCTTCCTTTTGCTCTCGTTACATACAACACAGAAATTGAAGAAAAAAGGTTATGGAAACAGGGCTACAGAAAAGCAAAAGGTCATATGCAGACACTTCATGTTGATTCTGGGAGATTATTAGCTGCACAGTGACTAGCACACTTGACAGTACCTTCATGATTCGTTTGCCAGTCACTCTGCAATTATTCCAGGTGCTGCTAGAGAAATGACTCTCAAGTTTTATAGGAGTAATCAGCATATAAATGTTGGCAGGATGAAACCTCCAACATAGGCTTCAGGTGCAACACTCAATACAGATGCAAACACTTCAGTTGCTTCTTAAAAAGAGATGGTTATATTTTGGTTGGAAAAATTGTTCTGGTGGAACCTTAGTGTTCTGAAAAACAGAACATAAAGTAGAACCTGAGAAGCCCTAATATAGAGAAATAAAGAAATGTGTTGGGATTTTTGTTGTTGTTTTTTTCCTAAACTGAGTTCTCCATGTAAGGAGCAAATAAGAAATTAGAACAAAGGATGTTGTGGCATGGTGATGTTTATCTTATCTTTATATAAATTTAAAGGAATCAATCTGGGTGATCTTTCTTGTTCCTTTTCTTCAAGAAATTAAGCACTGATGCTAGTGTGGATCGGGTCAAAGGAATACAAAACACGCTGTTGTTTCGATCATGGCATTTCTAAAAAAGTTCTAACTCCGTCACAAAAGGGCTGGAGTCAGCTTTAAAAGGTACACAAATAAATACAATACAATCTGTCAACCAGCTTTACAAATGTCATTGACATACAGATATTTGACATACAACTTTAGAGAAAGTTGTTTTCTGGGATAAAAACATCCTGATCAACATGGAAGACAAAGGAATTAATGATTAAGGTTGTCAGAAATGTTTAGTTCGAAATTTACCTTTCAAACCATTAAAGAAAGCACAGTTTGAGCTAAATGAAATTGTATGTATGGAAAGTATTTCTTTGACAGGATTTTTAATGAAAATGCCTGATACTCAAAGCACTGGAAATCTGGGGGAAAAATGTATTATGATTCAGTTTTCTTCTTCCATGTTCAGTGAAAGCAATAGTACTTTGTTTCATGCCTCTTCAGTGTTTCTTTAGGATCTAGCTTCACTAGATGAATTGGAGTCACTGAGGTTGACTGTTTCATTTCGGAGTTTGGAATTTCTTAGAAGAGAGTCCAGATATGTAAAAATAACCTTGAAATTGTGTCTTCTTGCTTTACTTTTTGTCTCCAGAACCACTCAGACACCTCCAGTAATAGTTTACACAAATTAACCTTATTCAGTTATGTAATTCCAGAAAAACATACAATACCACCATGCATCTGAATAGCATTTTGAGAAATCTATAGACCAAAGAAAAACTGGCTTGCTTTTCTAAACTGTGATTAATTCATAGATATTCTTTTCAGTCAGGGAATCTAAGGAGTAGCTTGAAAATTGACTTCTATTATCTTTTTAAGAAGCATCTGAGTACATCCCTAATTATTTCATTGTATCTTTTGATCATCATTTTTGTATATTTTTCATCTCTTAATAAGTAAGACTTTACTTCTGCTGGGTTCCCCTATAACTGAAAAGGCACTGACATTATATATAATGTAATAACATTGTCCTACTACTATTAGAAACTGGAAGGTGAGGTCTTGCTAATCCATAGTATCAGGCAGAGAGGTTTAGAGGAAAGTATTTACTGACAAATAAATATTGAACTGAAAATTCTGTGACATGAGTGATCTGCTCCAGAATGGAAACACGCACAGGAGAATAAGAAGAAGAATTATTGATTTTTTGGGAAACAGGAGACCTGAGGTTTGGATGAAGACTCAAAAAAATTAGGAGTTTCATATTTTTCTATGGCTTTACATTACCCATTTGTTATCCTCATGAAGCTTACTTCACCAATTAAAATATAATCTAGGTTCTTGCTGAGTAAAGGTTCTGTGAAGGAATGCATTTAAATTCCTAGACTTGTAAGTCTTGGGTCATACACTGACTGTTTCTGTACCAGTATTGGTTTTGTAGCTGTGGCAATGTTTGATAAGACAGCACAAATTCTCTCTCTTGAATGCTGCTCAGGCACACTAATCATGGAAGTACACAAGACCCATAGACCGCATCAGCTGCTTGGAGGCTGTCCATGCAACACAAGTCAGGAAGACTGTAACCGCATACATCAATGTTTTTCAAAGGAAGATGATGTCAGAAGAATACATATTGCATTTGGCTTAAAGACTTTAGAGGAGGTGGCTATTCTAATATATTTAAAATATGATCTGCAAATTTATTACCAAAACAAGTTCACTCATGGCACAACTGTAAACACGGTCAGTGGCAGTTTTATGAAATGTAGCTGTTGTAAGACTAAACAGTGTAGAAAGATTACTTGAGTGTAACCTGGACAAATCTTGCTTCAAGAGATGTTCATTTCCCTGAGCATTCTGCATTCTCTATCAGACAAATATTTACTTAAGAACAAGTTATTTTTTCTGTGTAAAAAAAAAATGTTTTTACCTTTTTAGTTCTGAAAAATGAGCACTCTGAAATCTTTTCACACAGCTGCCTAAACAATCAAGAAATTGTGGAAGGCAGGTTAGCATGTCTACATGAATTCCGTGGTCTGAACACATCAATATGTCATACCAGCAGAGTCCTGGAAGAAGGCACTCCTGCAGCTATGCTCATGTGAAGAGTTAGAGGATATGTGTTCATTTTACAGTTGCAATACAATGTAAATAAGAAAAAAAAGTGAAGTAAACTACAATAAGTCCATTAGAAACTTATTAGTACATTAAGACTTTGAGATAATAGATTGTGTGACATTTAAATTCCTAAAAGAGGTTTGATTTTGAAACCAAATGAACTTACAGTGCTACTGTATGCCTCTACAAGAGTAAGCTCTAAGAATTTGTCAACATTAGGAAAAGCTTCTAATTAACTATTTTTTCAGTATTTTTTCTGAGAGGAAAAAATCTCAGTTGGAAAAGAATTAAAAATCAAGGGTGTTATCATTTCATAGCACTTGAAAGGATTATGGAAGTAGAAAATTAAGATAGTGTTGATGAGGAGACACTATAAGGCTGCTTGTTAGCATATGATGAAATTTGCCTTATGTGTGCAGAGGTCACATTATTAATTAATACACAGTTTAAGTGCCAAACAAGATGAAATCAAGTCAGCTTCAAGTTTTCTACACTGTGAAGGCCACTCATTTTACCGTTGGTTGAATTAAGCATGCCAAAACAATGACTTTGTTTAATGAAGTGACATCACCTTGTCATCTTGATTTGCTCATGCAGTAGCTAGACTTAGTCGCTTAGATCAAATTTATGTGGTCTTTTTTTCCTGTAAAGCATTTCAGACATGGAATACTGCTAGTGTCTTTGAATGCACTTGTCATTTTGCGGAGGTCTTCAGAGACATTAACAGCATGGGGCTGGCATGTTCTATTTGTATATTTTCTTAAGTACTCATCTAATATTAAACATCTTGTGTTCTACAGGAAAAAAGAAAAAAAAAAACAAACAAACAAACAAAAAAAAAACCAGCCCATTGTTTGTTGCCTGTGTATGTGTTCATACTCATTTAAAGACATTCATTCTTCTAGTTCTAGCAGCTAGTTGATTTTCATGACTTCTTGTCAACAGTTTATGGGCCTGTTTGGCCCGGTTCCGTGACTAGTGGAGCGGAGGGATTTTGCAAAGTGCTAACCACTATACAATACTACATGATGTTATGATGTGGAATGCCACTAACCAAAAATCATAAAACCTTGACACTTCTCCAGGAACTGAGAATGGGAAGAAAAAAAAACTGCTGAAGCTCATAGTGAATTTAAAAAACTTTTTATAAGCCCTCACTTTCGCTTCTCTTTTTCTTCCTTCTAGCAGAGGCAAATATCATTAAAAAACAAACAAAACAAACAGACAAACAAAAAAAGGAATTGTCAAAATTATTTTCAGTATTTTCAGTATTTCCAAATACCTCCCACGTATTTCCATTTTACAGGGACAACTGCTTTAAAGCTGGTGCTGCCAGTGCTCAAGAAACCTTCCCATTGTTCTACCAAAGGAGTCTTGTTTAGATTCAAACCATCATCTCTTTTCTCTTCTATTGGTTAAAAATATTTGAGAAGTGGCCTTAGAATCAGTTTATTATGTGAATTCCCAGTGTGGTTAGTCAGTCTGTGTATCTGCTCATACCAAGTTCTTACTGCCTATTCTTCTGGAATGGTCGATGAGTAAGCATCGATCTGGGAATATCAAAATGGTTGAGTAAAAATTTTGAATACCCATGAACACATAATAAGAGATCTGAATATAAATATGTTTCTTCTTGTTGACTGATCTGTTGCATAAAAGAAACTGAGACTGAGGTCAGTTATGGCAAGGATGCTATTTTCATTCTGTAGAAAGAATTCCCCATTGGCTCTTAACCTGTTATAAGGTCATTGTAAGTTATTGGTTAAGTGCTCAACTGCAAAAATGACAAGGTGGACTTCAGATTTCAACGAGTTTTTTAAACTGTTTTTACTAATGCATAATTAATTAGATACTGAAGCTTGATCAGTATTGAACATTGCAGTACTGAAGATGTTGATCAATAGGCAACTATCCACATGATCTTGTTAAGAGGACCTCAAGTGAAAGCCTACAAAGTTGTTTATCCAGGTTACAGCAGTCAAATAACAGATTAAGGAGTATCTTAATGTTAAAACATAAAGATTGAACATCTTTCTAACCAGCATAATGAACAAAAACAAAGTTACTTTAAAATACTCATCCTGAAGGATGATGGATTCTGCCACTGTGAGTTAGAATAGTAGCATTCTGTCAGACTGGCATATTCTGAATTTTTCAGAATGCATCTTAATCGGATCCATAATTAAACTCAGAGAGCAAAGATACTCAGCACTTTTACTGATACTCTTTACAAATACTTGACATTTACTTGTGTATAGTTTCTCTCATCAGGATTGTTTTCTTAAAAACGTTTGCAAGCTGTACATGAACAGAAACACTGAAATGCATCAACAACTAAGTGGCAGGAGACAAATTAACTGATCATCATTAATAAATTTTAAGCAGAAAGTACAAAAGCCTTATTCAGTGTCAATCAAAAATGTATAGAAATTTGTGAAAAGTGGAAAGCACAAGATTCACAAGCAAGATCAGTTTCACTGAATTCAAATTTTCAAGAGGATGCAATACCGCTACCAATATTCTATCTTCAACCTCTTTTCCCAAGGAGTAGTACTGTCATTTACTTAATCTCAGAGCCTCAGCAGGAGAGCAGGAGATGGATCCTAATCACTGCTGGAAGGAAGGGAAGGAAGGGAAGGAAGGGAAGGAAGGGAAGGAAGGGAAGGAAGGGAGGAAGGGTGGAAGGGTGGAAGGGAGGAAGGGTGGAAGGGAGGAAGGGAGGAAGGGAGGAAGGGAGGAAGGGAGGAAGGGAGGAAGGGAGGAAGGGAGGAAGGGAGGAAGGGAGGAAGGGAGGAAGGGAGGAAGGGAGGAAGGGAGGAAGGAAGGAAGGAAGGAAGGAAGGAAGGAAGGAAGGAAGGAAGGAAGGAAGGAAGGAAGGAAGGAAGGAAGGAAGGAAGGAAGGAAGGAAGGAAGGAAGGAAGGAAGGAAGGAAGGAAGGAAGGAAGGAAGGAAGGAAGGAAGGAAGGAAGGAAGGAAGGAAGGAAGGAAGGAAGGAAGGAAGGAAGGAAGGAAGGAAGGAAGGAAGGAAGGAAGGAAGGAAGGAAGGAAGGAAGGAAGGAAGGAAGGAAGGAAGGAAGGAAGGAAGGAAGGAAGGAAGGAAGGAAGGAAGGAAGGAAGGAAGGAAGGAAGAAGAGGGAGGGGGGGAGGGAGGGAGTGTGTTAATTTTGTTACATTATATAACTGTTGCAGTTTACACAACACTAGGTAACCTGATCCAATGCCTCATCACCCCCACTGTGAAAGATTTTTTTCTTATATCTAACCTAAATCTACTCTCTTGAAGCTTGTCGCCTTTTCTGTCACAAAAGGTCTTGCTAAAAAGTTTCCCCTTCTTTCTTGTAGCTCCCTTTTAGATACTGAAAGGGTAAACTCTACTACTTAGATATCTGCAAATGCTACAGTCCATGCAAAATATCCTGAGATCTTCAAGAAAATTTGTTTTGGACCATATACAGAATAAATAGGCCACATAGAGAAGGCTGGCTAGGAAACTGGTTATACTTCACCTCTTCAGCATTTAAATTTAGGAACAGTTTATTTGCAATTATCTGTGAGTGTAACTAGTAACAAACTGACTCTCACTTAAATGACTCGGTATCAGTAGTAGCACGTGGATATAAAGGTTAGCTTCTCAAGGTAGTAAAATTATAAGAAGAAATGCTTTCAGTAATTGCTGACTGCACATAGCCAATACAGATTTATGCTGATTTTTCTAAAAGTCAGCAAAACTTGGCTGGTGTTCAGTAGGAAATAATACCTATGCAAAATGGATAACAGTCTCCTCCAGTGTTTCTCCTGACATTTCACTGATGTACTTTTAAACATTCTTATGCTAACCAGAGCTTTTTGAGAAAGCAGCTTAGTACTTTTAAACAATTACCTGTTTGAGACAATAGAACAAAATGTTGCTGTTATGTTGATTTTTGTTGTTGTTGTTGTTTCTTTTTTTAAATTAGCTTAAGTATAGTTCATAACAAGCTATAACATAAACTATCTTTCCATATTGTTTGCACAGTCAAACATATCTCTCCTAGATATCAACATACAGCAGCACTTAATAAAAGATATAAAATACAGTAATTTGGACAAAGTGCCCTGTCAGCAAAGAAAGGATATTATGATGATCATATGCCACGTGCCAAGGAAAAAAAGACAGCTTTTATGTATAAGGTAGTAACATGTTATGCATGAGCTCATAGGCTATTTAATACATAGGTTCTGTTGAAACTCAGGTGTGGAGTACATCAACTGAAACATGCAAACATGCATGCAAAAAGTGATGATAAAGAAAATCAATCAGTCTGCTTACTAAATGAGATTCTTTTTTCTTGACAGCAGAAGTATTTCAGCTGAATTTCTTACTGATAAGTTTGATAATGTTTTGCTCGGTTCCTCATTATTATTATTTACATTACACTTGCCTTCTGGGAGACTTTTACTAGAACAGCATCACGAGTGAAAATAACATCTTGTTACAGTAAAGCCAGAAGAACAGATGCTTAAATCAATACAGCATATATAGGTTCTGTTTTTCAAAACCTTGACTGCTCAGATTTTTGACTCAATTAATTTTATAGATTTCCAGCTCCCCTTTTTTCCAAGTAGATAGAAAGCAAAGTACTATGATGAAAAGGACTATCTACATACTTTGCAAAAGAATACTTCTACTTTTTGTAATTTCTCTTCTTCGTGTAGCAGTTATAGAATATCCATGTTTTGTTAGGTTTTGCTGGCAAAGGTGACAGATGCTTTGCAAAACACAGCCATCACATTTTCCTTGCCTAGTATTACCATGGGCTGCTATCAAGTATTATTAAATTCAGCAGTTTCATGAGAGTATCTTCTGAAGAACAAATAAAATGGTACAGGAAGTTTCTCTTGTGCTTTTCTGGACAGCTTTTGTCTTTTTTTTTTTTTTTTTTTCTGAGCTTTGTACCAATTTCTCAGGTTTGAAAGATGCTTCTAATAAAAGGTATGCTCTTAAATTCTTGAAGTTAACTTCAAAATTCTCACCTGCTATTAGGTTGTTTTGATATCTGATGTGAGAAATAATATTTTAAGTCACAGTAACTTGTATTACTTACAAATTCTAACACTGTTAATTAAGACTTGTCTAAAGGAGGAAAAAAATCTGTCATATCTATGTAAAATGGTAATGTAGTCCATTTCTTATGGATTTAAGACCTCAATTATGATAATTACATATTGGAAAAGTCTTCCTGGAAAATGTTGCTCTTGCTGCTTTCACGTGTACCTAGCCTTGGGAATAATTGTGCTTTATCAAACTGGATGGAATTCAACAGATTCCAGAGATTTCTCTAATTCCACTAGCTTTAGCACATTGTTAGAAAGCAGACATCAGATTTAGTATTATTTCTTGTAATCTTCTAAATGAAAATGACAAAGAAAAAAAACCAAAAATAAGTAAACTTTGCATACATTCTCAGCTGTTAGGACGTATTACATAAGTAAAGATGTGAGCAAAACAACACCTTGGCACACTCTTTATCTAGCTTCTTAGAGCCTCCCTCAGAGACTTCATTAATGTCCTTTATTTCAAGGCCTCTCAGCTCAAACTCTAGTCCTCTCCAACTTCTGCTTCCTGCTTCTACAATGAGTTAACATTTGCAATGTAGGATACTGAGTCTACTTGCAACTATGAAGCAATTGAAACAAAACAAACAAAAAACAAACAAACAAAACAGAAAAGAAGTGAAGGATTTTCCATGGGTTTGACCACGTATTATTTTTCTCTTTATTTTGTCACTATAGGAAATCCCCTTAAAGTTGTGATGAAGTTTTGACACAAAACTTCTATTCACCATGACAGATTTTAAAAGATGTGTTTAGTGAAAGATCTCAAACCATAAATTTTTTAAAGGTCTTCATTAGATCGTTCTAAATAGAAAGATCCCTAGATGCCAATGCTAATAACAAATATTGTGGTGCTAGTCCTGATTCTTTAAAAGATACACGAATCCCATATAAATTATGTCAACCTTAGTTATTCATTATCTCTGACAAATAACAACAATATAAATGTTGTTAAGTCTTGGGTTCAGCTTTTTAAAACTCAGATTCTCGTGCTGTTAGGAAGGTTATGTAAGTTCTTAATTCAAATTGCTGTTTTTTCTTTTTTTATGGTAGTAAGCCAGTCTGAATGCACATTATTCACACCTGGTATTCCAAAGCAGCCCGACACTGTCTTTGTTAAGAACATTATTCTTTAAGTTTAACTTATTGTTACACTTTTTTTTCTAAATGTGCAAACAGTTACAGTAGCTCTATACACAAAACCACAGGTATCACTTCTAGCTGTCAGAATTCCAGAGGCCTGCCGCGATGCTGAATTCAACTGATGTCCTGTAGTGACATCTAGTGGGAGCCTGAATTCACAATGCTTACAGTTTTAAGTAATTGCCCTGAATTTAAAATAGTAATCCACTGAACACCAAAAATTGATATTGAATATTTTTCTTTACAAAACAAAACTGGATTTTATCTCTATTGTCCAAAATTTATATCTGAGGCATCTATGTTAGTAGGTGAAGTTTAGACCCACAATCCTCGAGGACTTAGATGTCACTAAAGAAAAGTAACAAAGGCAAGAGTTAAGAGACAATTGTTTCACTCATCTCTCTGAGAGATTTTTCTCTTGGGTCATATCTCCTCTTTTCTTAATGCTTTACATAAAATAGGAATAAAATATGGTTACTGTGATCTTAAAAAAAATGAATGTTTTAAAATAAATTATATATGTTTTGCAGTTGTTTTGTATTGTTTTGTTTTGTGGACAAAGTTTAGATGTAACTCAATACATTTTAAAAAATGCAATATAAATTAATTAAATAAGGTTAATGTCATTTTAATCATTAACCAGCGTCTGTGTTTGATATTCTGATTTGGCTCACACCATTTACTATTCCACTGCAGAAAATGAAGAATGAAAAGGTTTTTTAAATCTAGTAAGACAAACACAATTCCACATCACACTAAGTGGACTATTCATGTGGAGAAGAACCTTTATTTTGTTCCATTTTCCTTTCATCTTCTCTCCACTGTTAACACAGTAAGCCAATTCCATGGAGAAAATATCTTTAAAACAGAAAAACTACCATAATGCAGAGCATGTTCATAGGAACATGAACACATAAGTCTTTCCTTTACTTAACAAAAGAAAGCCCTTTAGTGTCAGGTATCTCCACTTCTGTAAAACTAATGTAGCCAGTTACGTATGC
This sequence comes from Excalfactoria chinensis, assembly GCF_039878825.1. NCBI lineage: Eukaryota > Metazoa > Chordata > Aves > Galliformes > Phasianidae > Excalfactoria > Excalfactoria chinensis. Next base: position 24,638,685 of record NC_092829.1, on the reverse strand, counting down.
AGCAATTTTCTAAAAATAACTATCATCTCAGCTCTCTCTTAAACAAATTCCTGAGTTTTGTACTTGGCTCTCTGGGGATTTGTTTGTTATTCAGCACACTTGTTAAACAGTATCTGTTAAATACAAAGAAGCTGCCATTTTGCTTCTGTAATGCAGCACTGCAAAATTTAAAGTTATTAATTTTTATGAACAGTTCTGTAACATGCACTTTTCCGTAAGAGACAGCAGTTGCAGCAGAACTGCTTGAGATGAATAACATACCTGCAAAGCAGTTTACAAAGTAATCTATTGATCTTTTTTAGTACTCACCAGTTTTCTTAAAACCCAAATTTCTTACGCCATTCAAACTTTGGAAATGAGATGAAGATTTTAATTCCATGACAGTATAGATTATTATATCACAGGTTAACAAGGAAATATATGGAAAATAGCAGAGAGAGAGCAAGACAATCACATAGAATAATTTTAGTTCTACTTCTCTGTGTGAGGTCTTTCAATACAGTCTGTAACTGCAGAAATTTCACTCTCTGGGGGGGCTGTATGTCCTGTGATATCTTTGATCTACCTTGTATTTGGCTCTGATATTATCTGAGCAATTGAACTTTACACCAACTTATTGTCATTATTTAGATTATATTACGAACTATTGGAATCATGAAACAATGATGTATACTGAATGAAGGTTTTTGAGGTAATGGAAAAGATAAACTCAAGCAAGAAAGCCAGGAACACAAAATACTAATTTGGAAGAAAATAAAAGATCAGATTCATTTAAGGATCAAGTAAATAGTATAGACTATCAAGTTCAACCCCTAAAAGACATTTGTTAGTAATTTGAACTGATTCCCTAATTCTTTCTTGCCACCAGGGAGGATCTAGGAAGATTATTATGAATGACAAAAATAATTTTGCTGTATAGTCAGCTTCTACAAGTATTTGTTTTTCTAATATGTAGCATAAATTGATGCAGAACCAGTGGAATCTAAGAAATAGACACATACTCAGCCCATTTCTTTGACATAGGATACATACAGAATTTTTCCTGAAGCACATTTCTGTTTGTCAAGTTTAGTTTAGCTCTCTTTTGATGGCATTTTTCACCATTTCCCTCAGGAAATCACTCTACCATATCATGTATCATTTTTTCAGGAGACTTTCCCTACGATCAACTGAAATATTTCCTCTCTTTGATAGATTCTAGCTACCTTACTATTGTTTTTAATACTCAATTAACAGTATTGTGGCCTACATACCACGTTTGTTCAAGTTTATATATTTCTGCTGACTAAACACCCTGCATGTTTCAGCTCATGAGAAGGATAAGTGTCAGGAGAATCCTTTGTATCTTCTAGTAGTTAGAACTTCTTAGTTTTTGTATTTCTCAAATTTCCATATTGCAAATATAATATTTGTGAGAAGTTATGGCAGGCTTACAGGGCCTCAAACTACAGCGAAGCTGTGTTGCTGCTTGTTTTTTTGACATCACAAGTAGTCATGGAGCATGTGGAGTGTGTGAGACACTGAAGCTGATGAGAGATCAAAGGGAAGAAAAGGAAGGTATCTCACTTCTTCCATGCTGAAGTTTGTTGGTTCACCAGGCAAAAGGTGGGGCATACCTGAATTACTCCTGGGTGGCCATGTTATGCTCCTGCTCAATGCTGTGGTACCATGAGTCTATTCTCCAAAATTAGTGGATCCGAGATATTAACTCTTAAGACACATATCTGTACATATGCATAAGTGCTGTGTAAATGCACAGAATATTTGAGGCATCCTGGGAAAAAAATCTGCAAATAATTTCACTTACAGTGAAACATGAAATAGACTTTATCTATTCAGGGTATATCCTACACTTTTCTGCCTGTTTGTACTGACCCTTCATCATATATATGGAAATCCAAGCTAGTAAAATGAAAGATTAAAAGCAGAAGTCTATTGCCAAAAATTGGTATGAATTGCAAATTTTCTTTTCTATTTTGTGTGTGTTCTTCATGAACCTGTTTGGTTTTCCTGTTTTTGCTCTTGTCAAAGATTCACCTGTGCACATTAGTCCTGTGAAGTGACTCTTGACATCTTTCTCACCTGGATGGACAATTGCATTTCTAGCTTTAAGATGTATACTACTGACTCATGAACCATAACTTTACTGTAGCTATTTATCCTGCTTTATCTCCCACAGTGACACTATTTATATTTAGAAATCATGCAAATGACATGGGTGGTTAAAACTCATTTTAGATAAAAATTATTGTCTTTACTGCTTAGCAGTAAACATCCCATTTACCACACTACCTGGAAAGATGTAATGGAATATTTGATACAGCAGGTTTTATATAAAGTAAAGCACTTTTGAAATTGTCCTTATATAGCAGTGCTTAAGTCTAGGTGTATGAATTGATGATTAACATTTATGACTTCTACAGATTAAACACAAATATAAATGTCTTTTAAGATCTAAGGAGTCATTTAGAAGTCTTAACAAAATGTGTCATCAGGCTCAAATCAGATTACATGTAATGGGAAGCTACATTTATGATATTTTCCTTATATATCCCAAGAAGACAAACAGAAGTGAAACAGCTGGAGAGAAAAATGAAATGTGTATTTTCTGTCAAGTGAAGGAATATGTGAAATTTTCATCTATCCATCTATCTTACAGCAATACTAGAGCCCCCAGAGTAAAGATGAAGCTTCCTTTCTATTAGAAATGAATATAATTTCAACCTCATAGACAGAATTTCCTTAGAACACTGTGCAAATATTCATCATAATAAAATTTTCAAAAGTAGTATAAGAATGTAGAAGATATTATCCTATTTTCAGTAGACTGAAGATCAACAAGAAACATAATAATGGGTTTGGAACAATTTGAAATGAAATCTAATTTCTAGAACAGGTAGAAGTTCCAGATGGAAATAAAACAATCCTTTTGAAGCCTTTTTTTTTTTTTTTTCTTTCTGTTTTGTTTGTTGTTTTTTATTTTCACCAGAATGTGAAGTTCATTTCTCCATCCCCTTCCTCCCACCCCAAATTTGGCTACTAGAGTGAAAATAAAGGATATTTATACTGTATCTATTGGTTGAAGAAAGCCATATACAAATTGAAGGATTCAAATGGAAAAATATCCAATGCTGTATCTTCTACACAAAATGAGGGGGAGAACCGTTTTTGTTGCAGTAAAATGTCTGTCAGAAATCAATGTTTCCTGCTACCTGATTTGCTGAAACAAATCACATACAGTTTCCGTAAACATCACAGAATGTTTTCATAGAATAAGTCTATAACTGCAAATGGAAAATAATATTTTGCTTCCAGTAAATATATTCAAAGCAGAATGAGGATTAAATGAGTGTTCACCATTAAACAGAACACACAGCAAAGCAAAGATTTTTATTTTTTATATATTATTATTTATATATTATTATTTCTTTTAATATCCAAAGTTGCAGGAGTTGCATTAACAATCTGCAGTGTAGAACATGAAAAGTGCTAACATTAACTTAGCTAATAGTTATTTTGTTGATGCAAAGTAATCTTAAAAATGAAAGAATAAATATTAGTATGTATTTCAACATATTAATATTGCTAATCCAGCAAAATGCTTATAATAAAAATCTGAATAATAACATTACAAGTTAAACTATTACAATTAAGCATGTACCTATATGTCACTGATCTTGGCCTGTAATCAAAAACATCACAACAGTAAACTGTGTGTTTCTTCTCTCTATCAAAGTTCTTTTACAGGCAAAATGTCCTTGTGTGGCCTTTCCTGCACATTTGCGCAGGGGGTTAGGCTTTCATCCCAGTACCTACAGAAAGACAAATGTCATCCACAGATTTCAGTACTCTTACATAGTATCTTTGATAAATCATAGAATCATAGAATGTCATGGGTTGGAAGGGACTTCAATACTCCAACCCCCCTGCCTCAGGAAGAGCTACCAACCTCCATATCTAATACTAGACAAGGCTGCACTGGGCCCCAACCAACCTGGTCCTGGATACCTCCATGGACAGGGCTTCCGCAACCTCTCTGGGAAGTCTGTTGCAGCACCTCACCACTCTCTTGGTAAAGAACATGCCCGATATCAAACATAAATCTTCCCTCCCTTAATGTAAAACCATTTCCCCTGTCATTATCCACCCTTGGAAAGAGTCAACTCCCCCCATGTTTGTAGTGTCCCCTTAGGTACTGGCTGCAGTAAGGTTACTTTGCAGCTTTCTCTTTTCCAGGCTGAACAATCCTCTCTCAGCCTGTCTTAGTAGGGGAGGTGTCCCAGCCCTCTTATAATCTTTGTGGCCTTCCTCTGGATCTTGCATGCTTTTCCTTTCAAAATAATATGGCAGAAACATCCTACTCAGTTGAACTGTTTTTTAAAAATAAGCAAACAAAATAAAATGATTAAAAGAGATTATATAAAAGTCAATCACCACATTCTGTACAAGTAACAAATATATAATAACTGCTTAAATAAATGTTACCAGATTAATGCACAGGATTTTTCCTATCTGGCTTGAGTCACAAAGTGACTGAGAGAATACAAATCACCTTCTCAGTAGATTTGTTCTACATGTTCATATCCTTACACAGTTTAACAGTTTCAACTAATAATTTTAGTGTCTGGTATTTGTTCTAATTCCCTGTTAATCCCAATCTAAATTTAGTGGGGCTAACCAACTCAACAAGATGAATGCATCCATTACCCTGAGGTGTGTGATATGGCATGTTGTCCCATAAAAGGACTACCTACACCACAGTCTGAAATTTAAACACATTTGGCAAAACACTGAAAAAACAGGTAGGGTTTTCCATGCCTCTGGGAGAACTTACTGAATCAGTCATTCTCAAAGTGACACAAAGCTCCTTCTGTGCTGTCATGACACTCAAGAAGAGCACGTGTAAGACTGGATACAGAATCAGAAAAGTTTTTGTTAGTTGAAGGACCAATAAGGTTGCCTGCCTATTGTCACACTGAAAATTAAATTTTATCAACGTAAGATTTCGTACTCAGTAATGTCCAAGCATGCTTGGGCATCTGGGGTATCCTTGGACAACTCAGTTTGGTAATGCTTATAGAAATTATATTTCTTGATGCATTTGAGAGCACTTTCTATTTTTCTTGCTTGCTTAAATCTAAATGCCAAAGTGACGCCCTGTTTTATTAACACAGGAGAGAGTGCTATCACTCAGACTCATCCTGAAGACTTTGTTCCATCTGACATGGTAAACACATCTTTCAGTAAAGTGTTCACCAATAATTTACCGCAAAATATTCTACCAGATGCTGTCAACAGGTGAAAGGTTGCAGAAGAACCTTTACATGTTCTATCATTTTTTTTCTATCCACATCTACTCCCAAGGTTATGGCTGTAAGAATACTTATTATTCTATCAGAGATATGATTCACACAAGCTAGATTCCAATTAAATATTCAATAAATCTGGGTATCAGGCTTATACTTTTTTGCTTCTTAAAGAAAAAGAAGAAAAAAAAATCACTTTTCATAGTGCACATCTGATGGCCAGAAGCTGGAAACTTTCATGCTTGCTAGACTCAAGCTTGACTGAAAATATGTAGTTCTCAAGACCATGAATTATCTGTAGCTCCCAGCTTTCAACTCAGCCTCTTTCAGCATTGTGCTATGCCACTGAAATAAAAAATGGAAAATGGTAATCTAATCAGAAAAGCATTGACTTACAAACCTCTAACTTAACATTTTCAAATGGAAGGAGTGAGTTAGCAGGAACAGAACATAATTTGCCACCTTGAAAATAATATGGTAGATATCAGTCATGACTAAATTAAATGAACAATGTAGTAGAGCTGTGTATAGTGTATAGTATCATCTACCTAACAGCAGATTACTGGGCAAGCAAAAAATGATAAATTAACCAACATTCATCCGGTGCTTTTTAGATCTCAAACCAGTAAAGACACTTGAACTGCTAACATCTGGACAAATCAAAAATGTTTCTGTGGTCCTAGCCTGTATTCTTGCCTGCTACCCAATCTAATTACTGCTTTCATACTTGTAGTTTAACATGATATATAGGTACAGAAGCAGGTTTCAAACGCTGCTTCTTTGGCAAAAGTAGAAAAATTGCCTATTCATCTCTGCCTCCTGATGCACATCCAGATAATGTCATTTAGCTGTTTTTGTAGCCCCTGAAATTGAAGTAATCAACAAAAACAAATATCTCTTCTAATCCTTTAATGATAGAAATAAAATCAGTGTTCTCTGTGTCTCCCATTCTATCGCATATTCTCAGGTCTTTAGTTTCCTCTTTAGCTATTGTCAATATTTTATGGGCTGGTAACACCTGGCTCTAACTAATGGAGCAGCTGGAATCACAGACCCATGTCCTGGGTAAAGGGCAAGGGGAAAAGGGGGAAAGGATATTAAGATGGGCCTAAAAACAAAACAGCATCAATGATCTGAGGAAGAAAGCTAATTTACTAAAAAAAACTATCAGAATATAAGATAGCACAGTGCTGTAATACAATATAATACCGTATGATTGGAATTCAAGCTAATAAAACACACAGAATCACAGAATTGTAGGGGTTGGAAGGGACCTCTAGAGATCATCGAGTGCAACCCCCCTGCCAAAGCAGGCTCCCTATACGTCACACAGGTAGGCGTCCAGGTGATATCTCCAGAGAAGGAGCCTCCATCACCTCCCTGGGCAGCCTGTTCCAGTGCTCTGTGACCCTCACCGTAAGAAGTTCTTGTGCACATTCGTGTGGAACTTCCTATGCTGAAGTTTCAGCCCATTACCCCTAGTTCTGTCCCCATGCACTACTGAAAAGAGACCAGCCTCGACACTATGGCTCCCACACCTCAGGTATTTAAAAACCTGGATCAGGTCCTGTCTCAGCTTTCTTTCAAATAAAATGAGAGTGTCCAAAAACTGTAGGCCTTACTCTAATGCTGAAGGTGAGATGTCTAGCTGGGCTAAGCACAAAAGAGAGCATGTCTAGTGATCTGCAGTTTTATCTTTCCCTCTGAACAGAAAATAGAAACAGAACAATGTATTCAATTTCCAAGCTTCTTAGAGGTGTTCAAATTCTACCCCAGCTGCTATATTCCTTCAGCAGAGTACATTTCCCATGTGGTGGCCTTCCATTTACTTACATATCTTGTGCTAATACATTTCATCACGTTTAAACGTTCACGTTTATAACTGGGCTGAATTCTGGCTTATAATGAGGGGGGGGGGGGGAGGGGGGGGAGGAGGGCAGTTGGGTACTCAAATTTATTCAGGGAGGTAGACCTGAGATATTACAGAGTTAGAACATGTAAAACACTATGTCTTTACCCGCGTCCGGTCAAACTCTGTGATTAATTATGAAGAAAGGAGTGAATTATACACTGGTTATAGAGCTTTCAGAAAAAGGTTCTCACGAGTTTTCCATAAAATATGGCTGTAAAATTAGCTAGAAGAATAAGAAAGGAAAAAAAAAAAAAAAATGCTCCTCAGGTCTTTTTATATCATACGCAGAAAAGTTAAAACAAATAAAAATGCACATGTTCCCCCTCTTTAACTGGTCAACCTATAAGCTACAGTATTACTTTTAATCCTCTTCTGTTTCAGCAGCAGACCTATTTTTATGTAGCACTTCTGTTGGCAATTTTCCTCCAAGTGCTTTGAATGTGTTCATAATAAGAGTGTTAGTTTAGTGATTGCTGCACTAATGTGATGTAAGGAATGAAAAGAATGATTCATTTCTTATTCTAAAGCTTTAAATACAAATTAACACACACAAAAAAAAAGCCCCACTAATCTTCTTTTGGGGAGATTTAGATGTTACATTATTACACAGCCTACTTAAAAGCAATAAAAGAAATAACCTTAGAAAATTAAGCAAAATGAATTTTCAATTAGTTTCAGAAACCTCGACAAATGCATTTTGAAATGAAAGAGTAAAACGCAACTTTGTTCAGTATAAATTGAAATTTTCTTTTGTGCTTAATATAGTTCACTTATAATTAGCTGAAGATTTTGTTCTGGTTTGAAACGAAGTTCCATCTTGAGATTACTATGTACTGTGTACACAGAACTTTTATCAAGAAAGGCTGTTGCTGCAGGGTTTGCTTTGACAGCCTTTATCATAGCTTTACAGAAATGAAAAGTGAAAGAACACAGCTGGTTTTAACAATGGGGAATGTTCAACATTAGACCAAAACACATTAGATATTGCAAAATATTGCACATTATATTTATAGCTCCATGCAAGTTTTTGAAATTCATGCTGATGCTGCTCTATTCCAGCTTCTTAGAACAATCAGTTCCCTAATGATGGAATTAGATCTCACTTTCAGAAACTGCTTTTTAAACCAGTGGCAGCAGGGTTGGATTCAGAACACTGATAGCAAAATAATGAATTTTAGCATGTTCTAAGAACATGTAGTGGTGTAATTTGATGGTCTCTCTCAGACTCTGAAGCTATATTTGCAGTGCTCTGTTTGTCATTATGCTTTACACTTTTTGACAGTGCCATTCTGAGAATTTTCTGGAATCCAGCAATGAGGTTATTTGAATGATGCTAATAGTATAAAAAATTAGGGTGTGATTGCCTGACTATATTTAAACAGCAGATTCAGTATTTAAGCTGATGAGCCCCAGAAGTCCCAATCATTGTTTCACCCTCCTCAAATAATCTAAATTCCATAAATTCTGCTGAGCTTTCATGAAGTCACTCAAATCTTGAGGTCATCATTCAGTGTTACACCTAGACAACTACAGATAGATAAATCAACCTGGTATCTTTGTTTTGTTTTGTTATGTGGGGCTTTTTTTAGCTATTGAGAGCACACTGCATAAAAGACAGCAGGAAAGAGTGTTCTTTATTCTAGCAGGCTATTAGAGTCTTCATCAAATGTGTGGGAAATTTAGAATCTAATTTAATGTCTCCATGTTTAGAAGGCAATTTCAATACAAATATACTTTCTACAGAGCCAACAACCTTAATAATTAAAAACAAACAAACAAGCAAACAGTTAGAGAGAAAGAAAGAATGGCACATTGAAGAAGGAAATGCAATGCAATAGCGCATGAATCAGTTTAAGCAAAACAAATAACTAAAGTTAGTGAAAGACTCAAATTTAAAAGATTCTGGTCTTCATTTTATAAACTCCTGTGATTTATATTTATAAGACTACAAGGCTGAATTAAAAATTAAGTGTACTCTTGCCAGTGAGATGGGTCATCCTCATTTAAGTCAGCATTTATCCCCTAATTGTTCATGGGTAATGGAAATGATGGAAAGATCTAGATCTACAATTATTGTCAGGGTATAATACCATTTTCTAAGTATTTTCTGTCCTTCCATCTCTTTTCCAAAGTGTTAACAAAACTATTAGTGTTTGAGGCCTGTCTTGGACCTATGATGAGGGAAAATGGAATTGCCACTTTGTTGTTTCTCAGTCTGATTGCATTCTCAAATGTTGGCATACCCCAACAAGAAAATGATAGCCAGGCTCCTTGAACTTATGAGAAAAAGGTTCTGAGATGTTCACTTGTTTATGTACAATGTAATGCTAGAGAAAGTTGCTACACTGGACTACTGTATCTATAGACAGGTAGCATTCAGTACCAGAAAATGACAGATCAAGTGTAAGGGAAGAATCTTAGCACCATTTTATTTCCTATGTTCTAGACATCATAACACTATGAAACACTTTAAAAGAACTTCTCTTCTTGAAAATGTGGCTCAGTTTGACTGTATCTGCTGCTATTGATTCTCCATCATCTATAGTGGCAAGACCAAAGTGTGGCTGGTGCCCACAGAGCAAGATGAATTCTCCCTCACACCCTCCTCAATAAGGGCTGATCCAGATCCCCTACCCATACAAATCTCCCCAGGAAGCAGCTCCCAACTCATTCTATCTTGCAATCATGCCTCTTTCTGGCAAGGAGACTGCTAGCTGATCTAGACCAAAAAGATACCAAACTATTAAACAGTGTGGATGATCACATGTCAGCACCAGAACTCAAGCCCTGAATCGTGTAGCTAACTAGTATAGATTTAGTCATTGCTCACATAACAGATTATAGATTGGGTTGTCCCTGATATCTTATGGAAGTGAAAGCATGTAGATAACTGGAGTAAAACACTTTTCTTTTTCTGTTATTAGGAGAAAAAAGATATCTGCTGCTGTGAATCAAAATTGCTCGACAGTCTCATTGCATGTGATCAAAACATTCAGTGAAAATAGTTTTGAGTGAAAAAAAAAGAAGAGTTTTTCAGTATTTCTGCTTATATTTCTAGTTGGGCTTTGAATCTATTATTGTGAGCTTGATAGTAAATAACAGCTGAGACTGAAATAACAAGATTAATATTTATGAATGCTATTGAATATTTTTGCCTACCCAGTGATGTACTGAATGTGATTTCAATATCAGAAGACAATCCCATATCATTAAGAATAAAATATTTTCCACATACAATAACTACACTCTTGCTGAAACATGGAATAATATCTTCATATGCTCTAGTTTGATTCCATTGACTTTAGCAACACAGATGACCAGGCAGACCAGTAATTCACAGTGAAGGTTTGGTTTCATTATGAGTACAGGTTTCAGAACTCTGATGAAACAACTGGTAATAGCAGGACAAAGTGAAATGGTTTTAAGTTGAAGGAGCGAAGATTTAGCTTGGGTATTAGGGGGAAGTTCTTTACTAGGAGAGTGGTGAGGTCCTGGAACAGGCTGCCCAGGGAGGTTGTGGATGCCCCGTCCCTGGAGGTGTTCAAGGCCGGGTTGGATGGGCAACCTGATGTAGTAAATGTGGAAGTTTGGTGGCCCTGACAGGCAAGGGGGTTGGAGCTTCATGATCCTTGAGGACCCTTCTAACCCGGGTCATTCTGTGATTCTCTGTGATTCTGTGACATAGAATTTTAAATACTGAATTATCATATAAATATTTTAACTTCTTTAACACTGACACCAGTACTTTTACTCAAGGAGTAGAAAAGCTGTGTGAAGTTATTTGATAGACTGTGAAAACATAAATAATGGATATTTAAGACACTCTGGGAGTCAAATCAGATGTTGCCACGCTTAAAATGCACCGGCATGATTCCATGCTGGTGAAATTACTGCACTAATAGTGACATATGAGAGCTGGGGAAAAGTGTAAATCTTTTGTTTCAACATATTCCATCACCACAATTACTAGATCCATTTTTAAAATTAAGGATAAGAGTAAGATTTCTCTGCTTGCTTGGTTCTGCTGTTAATATTAAATATTAATATATTAAATATTAAGTATGAGAAAGTTTAAAAGCTGGAAACTCAGTGCAGTTAAGCTCCTTGAGCCATATCATATATTTTTCCATCACCCCTCTTCGTAACCCAATTTGGGTGATGTAGACATTTGATGAATTATTTGGTAAAAGAAAGTAATTTGTTTATTCCATGCACTATGTAGAGTTTGCCTACTTTGTAGTATTTTTATGTAATAGTGTCTAGCTTTGTGAATGAGATCCTTGCTTAACTGCATTGGTTCATCATGTATTAATAAAGTTAAGAAGGAGAAAATGTGTTTTCACTTCGATTAGCTTTCAGTTTCTGAAGACAGTTTTGTCTTGGTAGAGGCATTATACTGAGCAGTGTAGAATGATATTATTTAATTTATTTGGATCACATTTATGGAGGCAAAATCAGATCTCTACACCATATCAGGATTGACCTAACAGTCACAGCATTGTTCTGGAGCACAAGTCTTAGAAGGGACAGCTGAGGCAACTAGAATTATCTATTCTGGAGAAGAGTAGGCTCAGGGGAGACCTTATCACTCTCTACAACTACCTGAAAGGTTGTCATAGCAAGGTGATTGTCAGCCTCTTCTTCCTGGTAACTAGTGATAGGACAAGAGGTAATTGTCTTAAGTTGTGCCAGAGGAGGGTCAGATTGGATATTAGGAAAAAGTCACCTCAGGAGTGGTAATGCAGTGGAACAGGCTATCAGAGGAAATGGTGTAGTCACTGTCCCTGGAGGTCTTCAAGGAAAGTATAGATGTGGCAGCCAGGGTCATGGTTTAGTGAGCATGACTGTGGTGGGTTGATGGTTGGACTAGATGAGATTTGAGCTTTCCAACCTCAGTGATTCTTTAATTCTATGAAAAAGAGGCATCACTTAGTCAGTGATTGTGGGGTTGAAATAATTTATTTTTCCAAAACATATTGCATAATAACTTGGACTGGTGGTAAAATTCTAAGTGAATGGATGTTACGAGAAATTCTTATATAGCCATTTTATAACTTTTTCATATTCGTCCTTTTATAGATCTGTTACAGACAAAATATTACGTCAGCCTTCCTAGCTCAAGCTTTTTATGAAGACCAAAAAGGTTGAAATAATCACTCAAATGTCAGGAATCTAGTTAGAAGAGTACAGGAAATAGAGTTGCAACACTTGATATGGGTAGACGTGAATTTTCTGAAGACATATCAGGTGTTTTTTAAAACATCTCAACTGGACTGAGATTTTGCCCAAAGACCACTTTCACTATTGTAGATGCTGACAGTACATGTCTGAAATGTACCTGGAGACTGATATTCTATCCTAAACAAGGAAAAAAGTTTTGACATGTGAGTGTGATAGAATAGGGCAGAGCACTGAAAGCAATTAAAAAGATTGACATGTGGAGAAATTACAAAAACCTTTATCTCACACCAGAAAATGCTCCTGTGAGTTTCATATCACAGAAAACACAGGAGTGTTGTTGTTTTGAATCAGCCTAGTTGTCATATATATGATAATGCTATCTTTTAATGATACAAGGGCACAGGAAGTTTGAAATCCAGACCATCAGTTTTGAGTCTATACAAAATATTTGAAATGCTACTGTGTACATATTCTGCCAAGATGGCATTAATCTTTATAAATGTTTCACTGAATCATTCATATGGTAATAAATATGTGAAATATCTTTATTGCAAGTATGAACACAAAGGCTTTGAGGTAAAACTATCTAAATCTTTTTTTCTTTCTTTTTTTTTTTTTTCAAATCAAAGTTACAAAAGGATCTGTAAAAATTTAAGTAGGTACGATCTCTGAATAATTTATTTTAAAAGAAATTGTTATAAGATGCTGGAAGACTTTGGAATATCAAGTATTTATGTGAATAGAAGTCCTTATGTTCACATCACATGCCCAAGGCATGCCCTGCTGACCATCCAGAAACGGGCCATGAAGAACAATATTGTCTCAACAAGGAAAGCAATAGGAGACAATGTTTACTAAAAGCATATATTCCTGTCCAAATCCCACATTCCTCTCTGTTCTAGCTCCCCAGCATCTGCACACACTTTCTAATGCTCAGAAACAATAATTATCAAAACAAATAGTAAATGTGTGAGTAGACATGATGTAGGAAAAGGCTGGATTCAGAAGTTAAAAGTCATTGTAGTTTAAAACAAAAATGTTTGGGTATTTACATAGAATATTTCAACCCACTACTTGAAATGTTCTGGATCTGTAAAATGCTGTGCTGACATTGATTTTCATAAAAAGCATGAAAAAAAAAAAAAAAGATTTTTAAATTTTTATGCTTATGTTTATTACACTTGTTTAGATTACAGTCTCAGAATCTTGCATTTTCTGTTCCTGTAGTTATTTTTTTAAATTCAAAGAATAATTTTCATACAAACAAAACTTCATTGATGTCTATATTACATTGGCCAATTACTGATTAAAGAGTGAGTTTGATACTATTTAAAACTCATAATTTCTCTTGTGCTTAGCTCTTGGAATCTTTGGCTTAATGTGGTGAATGCTATAAGATATTGCACAGTAAGAGCATACTACTTCATGTCTCCATCTTGTGACTTTTTCCATTTGCATTCTAGTTTGTTGATAAAAATAATAAAGGCTGTAAAATGCAATAATTTGTTTGTTAGTCATAGGAAATATTTTTTTACTAACTGTAATATTTGTGATTGATGGCCTGGAAGTCTGACTTTTTTTCTACCACCAAATAATAGAAGGTGGGGAAAGAAGGGATTTTGAAATTCTCTTCTGATTCTTGGGAAGTCTGTTCCTTGCAAGACCGCTAAATTTTGCATAAAGATATTTAAAAAACAATAGTCTTGATTAACTAGCACAGTCCATTTGCACCCAAAACTTCAGGGTCTGTGAAAAAGAAAGGAAAGGAAAGGTAAATGTGCTGCTATTTCAGTAATTAGCAATTCTAATGAAAATTATCCATATATCAAAATATCATAGTTCATTAATGATAAATTAGTGCACATTTTCCCAGTAAGTATCAGCAAAACTTCTCTACAGACAAAAGCACATCTGTTATTAGTTGTGCTTTGTAGCACTAAAATGTGTTATATTAAAGAATTAATCTTCATCATATATTCTTTTGGTTTGCCTTTCTACAGTAGACTTTCAGACTGAATTAGATTTAATCCAACATAGAATCCTACTGCAAAAACAACTAAAGTTGAGTTCCTGCATGTGTTTCCAGTCCTGCAGAACAAGATCAGTCACTGTATAGAAAGGCTGGAATTATTATTGTGTAGGCAGGAGTTTAGTGGCCCATTTTTATTAGGTAGCAATAAGCCAATAACAGAGGATCCAGAGACATTTGCAATCTTCTTAAGATCTCAAACATTTTTTTTTAAACCAGTGGAGAAAACTACATATTCAGGTATCATTCTGTTTGTGGACAATTTCGTACCTAACATGATGAATGTTTAAAATATTGCTAATCCTTAAGATATTAATAAATAAATAAATAAATAAATATTAAAAAAAGGTGTGAATATTTTGAATTTAGAAGTTTTGGATTAATTTTCTCCAGTCCTCGCCTCAGTTGTTGTTTTTTAAATGGAATGGTTCTTGTAGTATATGTACACTAAGGATAGGGTCAGGAGGGGGAGACTTCAGGAGAGGAAGTAATCGTCTGTATAATCCATGTTGTTGTATCTAAAGTGATGGTTGAGGGCAAGGAGCTGAAACAATATTTTATGAAAGTATCATGTCGAAGTTTTTGCAGGTTTCAAAATATTTAAATATGTAAATTTCAATGAAGAGACTTCAGATTTTTTGATAGCCTAATGATTTTCAGCATCTCATTTTTAGTCAAACACTTACAAAAGATGTTCAGATTGCAGTGTGAAATGGTTTCTATGGTTACAGTTGTTTCCTAGCATTTTAGTGACATCTTTTGTGAGCATTGGCTGCTTCACTTATTTGTCACTAATGTATGTGTAGAACTATAGTTAATAGCCTTGGGCGGACAATTTTTTTTTTTCTCTGAATGGTGATATTGTTTTTTAGAAGCATTTTTCAATAAGATGACAATGCAATATAATACTAATGGTATGTATGGTATTTTAAGATGTCAGGTTTTCAATAAAATGGTAATGAAAATTTTGCATTTCATTTAATAGCTAAATATTCATGAATTCTTCACAACGTGATCAACAGAGCAAAAAAAAAAAAAAAAAAAACACAAAAAAACAAACCAAAAAACAACCCCAAACCACTCTATAATGTGTAATACTAAACATCATAAACTGAAGTTCTTTTCATGAAATCTATTCAGTTCTATCTAACAAGTAGCTCTTTATAGTTTTTATAGTTTTAAATGAATAGCAATAAATGTATATAAAACTGAAAATTCAAATTAATTTAAAATATTTTGATACATATTGTTTATATTGTAGTATGAATGAAGCACATTATGAACAATATCCTATCTGTGCAGAAAATTGTTATGACCAAAGACCAGGCACTTATGTCTCATAAATGAGAGCAAAGAATTATATTTTCAGATTCAAAAAGAATTCTAAGAATATTTTGTAAAAAAGCATGGATTTATTTAAATTTATTTAATCACATTGTTAAAGTGTGAATGATGATCAGCTAAAATGAAATGGGTGTTGCACTGTAATTGATAACGCATCATGTTATCGGTTCCTTAGTTTTATTTCTGTGGCAGCAGTAATTTCGCTATTGTTTCTAACAGAAGAGAATTAGGTCATCAGGTGAAGTGAATTTTGTACATATTGCCAGTGCCAGTCACCACTTGTGGAGTGATTTATGACGTGATTTCCTCATTGAGTCTGATCTTAAAAAGGCTGAAATGTAGACACTCTGTGCTGAGTGCTTTTTGTCAGCCAAGTCATTGCTTTAAACTTCAGTTTTTCCTATGCAAGTATAAAAACCACATTATTTAGTACAGTATTATTTAGTACAGTAGAGGAGCACTAGGCTAAGGGTTGTTTCTGCTCAGAATATAATGGAGCTATCTCTGGCTTGAATTTCAAATCTTGTTTTGTCAAATCCTTCAGCATCATGTAACTGAATAGTTACAGTTACTTCAAGTTACTCATCCTATTTACCTTCTACTACATATTTAATACAAGTTTATACACATAGCATTACAATTCCCAAAAGGCAGGAGTAGAATATAGACATGATCCTGGGCAATGGAAATTGAATAGCTGGTTTGCTCTTCCACTAAACATGTCAGTTTGACGGTTGGGCTGGGTTAAAAAGCAGATGACCAGAGCAACTTAGGTAAAATAAAAGCAGAGGGCATTGAGGTCAACCATCTATTCATGTAGATGATAAATTGTATTTCGTGCTAAAGAAAGCATTAATGTCATAAATAAGACAACCATCATTGTACTGATCATCTGTTCTTACATTCAAAAAAGTCAAGACAGCTAGAGGGTCACAAAAGCCTCTGGTTACATGACCAAACTTCTTGCTTCTGACCAAAATATTTGCTCTGTGCTACCTCCACATTAGATGCATGAATACAGAGTCTGGCAGGAAAAACAAGAACAAACAAACAAGCAAACAAAAAACTGAAAAAAAACAGAAAAAACGTTGCTACAATTTTCTTTTTAATACACTTGAAAGGCAAAACAATAGGAAAAAGAAACAACAACAACAAAAAAAATCATCTGATTTAGATGATCGCTTCCATCCTGACATTTGGTAAATTGCAAATTGTTAAATTTTTCATCTTAGTTTTTGGGGGTTTTTTCGGACATTTGTTTAGTCAATTTTTCCTGTGTCATTGTAGGGAGCTGTTATTTATTAAGATAGCTAATTGACTGAGACTTCAATTTGAGTGGTAGAATTATCCAAAGTCTCTTCCTAATTTGTTTCTAATAACAACTCTTTCAGGTTTAGCAGCAAACAATTAGATTGCTTTGCTATCAATTATGACTGCTTGAGTGACTCAGAAATTCCAAGCAGACGAATCAAATGCAGTATTTACAACTAGGATTGGCTATCTGTCTTTTTCCTTATGATTTATGCATCAGTTATACCAGCTTAAATCACAGGAGTGGATTATGCCAACTAAGAGCTAATGTAACTTACAATGCATAAAAAGCTATGTGCCTTTATGTAGCCCTCATCTAATAACTGCTCTTTCTTTCTCTATAATCACCAACAAAAATGATAATGCTGCAAGAGAGTAAAGCTCACTTCCAACAGGCTGTAAAAAGCCAGATCTTCAACAACTACACAAGGTTGTGTGTATGCACATTGTTCTGCTTCCTTTTTGCACATAAAAAGAAGTGATTAAACACCAGAGAACAAGTGTGTAAAACAAACATCACTTCCCAGGACTGTGAGCTGTGTGGTTTTGGATTTAAGGTCCAATAGAGCACCAACTGATTCTCTTCTGAGCATCGCAAAACACAGTCTGGCCCTAAAATAAGGCATGCTATATTCTATAGGTATTGCCTACTACGTGATACATGACTCCTTCTAGGATGCTTTTCTTAAAGGTGCTCTTCCTGGGAAAATAGGGGAAGTTTCTGTTGTAATTGAAAAAGCCCTCCTCCTGGACTTTCTCCTTCAAGCTGTTCTTTGAAGAAAGAGAAATCTTTCATGAGAACTTTTATTACAGTTTCACATCAGACAAACAAGATTTTTGGTTTTGGGAAGATCTACCATCTGTTCCAACTCATCATACTCACTGGGAGTAAGAGGGGAAGCATCTAAAAACCAAAGAATCTTCAAACTGCTAGTGCTGCATTTCTTATTCTGATAAATCAAACAAACAAACAAAAACCAACAAGGTTTCTTTGCTCTCCATTTTCTAGATATTGAGCCCTATGCTGTATATTTCTCTGCCTCTTTTATCACAGGCTCTTCATGGAATAA
Organism: Excalfactoria chinensis; assembly: GCF_039878825.1. NCBI lineage: Eukaryota > Metazoa > Chordata > Aves > Galliformes > Phasianidae > Excalfactoria > Excalfactoria chinensis. The sequence goes on along the minus strand of NC_092829.1, from coordinate 24,620,532 downwards.
TTTTCTTTCTCACCCCAAGAGTACTGTATTTTCAGTCTTTTATTGCTAATAACAAGTTATGCTGTGAAGAGCTTTAGTATCCAAAGAGTAAAATTAGGTGTTCTAACTCCATAGATTTACTTAAGGTATAACCAGAGTCTATCAAAGAAGAGCTAGGGTTGCCGTCCTTGAGGCAGATGCCTCACCATCCTACATCAGGTCCCATAAGACCTAGGCAGGACAGAAACAAAGAGGGTAAACTGACATAGCACAGTGATACCTGAACAGGCCCACACCCAGGCCCAAGTTTAAATGGAGTGTACTGGCAGAGGTTATGGGTGGAGGTCCTATGGGTGGAGTTAGTCAAGGCCATTAAGAGCCTTAGTGTTGCTTCTTTTCTGCACTAGCTGAACATTCAGAAGCAGTCATGTCATGTGCTGGTCCTTCTGGACACTGAGAATTAAGAGAACTTTCCTTAGGATAGTGTGGAAATAGCCCTCAAATTACACATGACCACAGGGAAAAGGAAATGTGATGTACATGGTATATCACTAAATGCTTCAATGTCCTATGTGCATGAAACCCTGTGCTTTCTGCCACAACAGCTCTTGCAACCCCAGTAATAGTATCAGCAGCGATACCAGTCACAGCAGAGATATGCATGAACTCTGTGTTACACAAAATATAAAGTAAAAAATAAATCTAAAGTGTCTTTCAAAATACTTTATCTTCACACTCTTTTTGCTGTAGCTGTACTTTTGTCATATTTTTGTCAGACTTTTACAAACCTGTATTTCTTTACATATACTGACATTTTTAAGAATGATAGCTCTTTTAACCTAAAGCAGTGTCCTTTCTTATAGTAATATCTTGGGTTTTCATAATGTTTAATGACAATAATTACTACACCACCAAAGCTACTGGGAGACTGCTGATAGAATTTTTTAAGATGTAAATGATACCTGGGAGTACAGTATGTGCGTTAAAAAGATTGGAGGTTAGTTTAAAAAAAAAAAAAAAAAAGCATGGAATAAACTATGAAAAATCCTGATATCTTTCTAGAAAATTTCCTTTCTCAAATGCTCAAATGTGCTGCAAGTTTTGTTTCTGCCAAGAATTATTTTTACAAGGCTTCTCTTTACTAATGGAGAGGCCCTCCGTGACGCTGTGCCTGCTACTGACTGCTCAGGGTTTTGTTTTTCCCATTCACTATTCACACTAGATTTTGAGTTGTTTTTGTGCCCATAAAACTGAAGACTAACAGTCTCTGGAGCCAAGCATAGTCTCTTTGTTGGGTAGAAATAAAGCCTACAGGAGAGGATGGATGTGCTCAGCGTCCCAGCAAGTGGCTTGAGATGAAGTGATATTGGCAGGATTCAGACTGAAATTATTACAAAACATGAATGCCACATGTGCAACTGCTGCCTGGCTGTTTCTATCCTTCTCTCCTTTTGTTAAAAAGTGCTATCTTAAATAAATAAATAAATAAATAAATAAATAACAAAAAAACTGTAATAACCTTGATCTTGTGCCATTGCTATCTGAAAATTGCAGGGTCTTACAAAACCCAGAATGAACGATCAAGGGGGAAAATGATTGTTCTGCCAAACGTGAAGCTTTTATAATGACAGTATTATGTATTACTTCCACAGAACAAGGCTTCCATTTAGCTTAGCTTGTAAACTGTCCTTACCAAGAAGTTTGATGACATGCTGTATCCTTCCCAAAACAATCTGAGATAACTTCATTAACAATGATAATTATTCAGGTCTGGCAGTTATTAATAGCTGATTGGCAAATTTTTGGTTTTATTCATTTCAGATCGGTTGCACTAATACAAAAATACATGGGATTTCCTCTAGGTTAGATAATCACTAAATTCTGTGATATTAAACTGAAGAAAAACACTGTTTCAAGCCAGTTTCAGGCAGCATCCCTCAATCTTGCAGGTATATCTCAGTGCTAGTTATGCTATCCCTGTTAGTCAGTCTTGGGTTTTGTCAACAAGATGTCATGCCAGTTGAGTAATGGTTTTGTGATAAGAACAGTTGGAAATTAGAATGAGATCATTTTTGCCTTAAAAGAGTTTGGATTTAGTTTCAAAATCAAAAAGCTGGTATTAATATCATTGTCTCTTGTCCTCCTTCTGTGTAATAACGCTGGAGTCTCCTACCATAACCTTCATTATTCATGTGTCCCTAACAATAAGCACTTTAATCTCAGCCATTGAGACTAAATTAAATTCTTTTATCTGCCAGAAATATTTTGATAGGAGAACAGAAGACGAAAATATCTTCATAGACATTATATATGGTCTGGAATTAGAAACAAGGTCATTACTGAATCCTAATTGCATTCCTTGGTCCAATGAATTGTAATACTTACTGAACTGGCATTGTTATTGGAGCTCTATTGGATTCTTTAACTCAGATTTACAGAGGTGTTTTGAATGTACACATTTGTTCATGTATTAGACTTGGTGTGCATTAATCTTGTTTATAGTTTATATATTAAGGGATATTTTGGTGGCAAGATCCTATTTTTTCCTTCTTTTCTCCTAAACATTAATTTCAATTTGCTTTTTTCTAATTTTACTAACTTAGAAATTATGATCTGAAACATATTGTACTCTGTTCCTCTATTAGGCTCTAGTGGGAGTTATTTTCATTCGCTTCTAAGTTTCCACAATAGATACAAACTTACAGTTTCATATGATTATACCTGTGGTATAATAGGATACATTGTGGTATAATAGGATAGGTTCTAACACTGCAGTCTATCTAAGAGTAGTTCCCATTTCTTGCTGAATTTTATGCTCATGACTACCCTTCATTTTTTTCAGTATTACTCTTCTGATGATACAGAAATGACTCAAAGTCTATCACCAACTTTTTTTTTTTTTAAATCGAAACCAAGGACAATTAACCTCATTGACAGTAGTGGTACAGTGTAATTTTAAACTATTATACATTTTCCATAAAATGATTGTGGAGAGATGCTACAGTATATCAAAACAGATATTTTAAATGTAATTTGATATAGCCTTTTTCAAAGTGTTTGCATTGAGCAATTTTCAACTATTTTTATATATATTTTTTAACTGGTCATGATAATAACTTTTTTATGCCTATTCATTCCTGCAATTTTGATTAACCATCACCACTGGAAGTTGAAAATGCTTTTGCTAAGTGCTGATCAGTCAGTAGAGTTCATGGAATGTTTTTTATTCAACTATTTCAATATAACACAAAATAATAAGTTCATTAGAGCACTGATTTTTTAAATTAAAGTATTTTTACAGATGCTTTTCATTTTTAACTAACTTGTATAGTAATATTTTCTTGTCTCCATAGAGATGAAACACAATCAATGTCATGATTTTGCAGCAATATTGTGATAAATAGAAGATGGATAAATTCATCCACTCCAGGCCAACCAGGAGGAAGAAAAAAGGTAAGCTCTATTACCCCTACTTACTATCTACTATAAAGATAGATGTTTCTTATTTAAAGTTTAACCTAATTTGTCTTGCCTCACAGCCATTCAATTAGAAGTTTCATAACACATAAACTGCAAATGATATAGTCAACAGACTATCCTTTTTGGTTTTTTTTCCTGAATATTTTGATTCTTTGCTGATATCTGCTTCCTTTAATATTAGCTTTATTTCTGAGAAGTCTTTAAATATGACGTACTTCACAGAATACTTTAGTGCTGTAATTTTACCAATATTTACACAATGTTATTCCCAAAGAAAGAAAAATTGCATGAGGATGTAAGTGTAATGGGTGCTTAGGCAGTTATGTCACTATTTCTTAACTTTAACTGCACTGATTCCTTCTAATCCAATGTTAAAGCATAGTCACAAAATGAAATGCTGATACTGTAAGAGCAAGATCCTGACATTATTCCTGATCAAAATCTGCTTTCTTTATTAAATTAAAGAGTTATTGAAAAAAGAATGCTTTGTTAAATATTTTGCTTCATTTTTTTTCCCCTCATCATGGTAGAAGGGCTATTTCTTTAAAGCTCTGTATAGTAAAGCACAGTTTTGCAAAGTTTGAAATTGATGTGAATGAGAAATAGGACCCACTCAGAAATGAATCAGGTTTGGAATATGCTTGAGACTTCAGTAATGTAGCATAGGCACTTAGAAGTAAAGATCATACTGTTAATCTTCCTGTGATAAAAGTGATTATGTATGTAAGACTACAGAGACGATTGGAAGTAAAAATATTAATTAATTTTAAGATTTTTTTTTACCTCAGTAGTTAATCTCCATTATTTCTTGGTTGTTAATATGCATGTCTACAATGGGTTCATCCACTTTCCTTCTACCTCCATTTGGATGTTTATAAACATTAATCTGATACCCCCTCAGTCTTCTTTTCCTCAGGCTAAGCAGACCCATGTTACTCAGTGTTCCCTCATATGGGAGATGCTCCAAACCCTCAACCAAGTCCCGCTGAGGATCTGGACATCAAAATACGATGATGTTACTATGCTTTTACAACTACTCCTATGGAGGATTGTAGCATGTCTGTCTCCTCATCTGGTTAATTTGCAGTTGCCATGCAGATAAGGTGGCCTAAGTGTGGACAAAGTCTGACCTTTAGCATCATGGACAAAAGTTAACCTTTGTGACCCTCTGCAGGACTCCTCCTAGGAGACCCCTGTGCTTTTTGAACTGGGAAGCCCAGAACTGGAAATAGTATTCTATTCTAAATGTGGCCTCATGGGGGAGGATCACCTTCCTTGCCACTCTGGCCACACTCGTTTCTATGCACCTCAGGATATCATTGGCCTTCTTGCTTACAATGGCACTCTGCTGGCTCATGGCAGACCTATTGTCCACCAGAACACTCAGATTCTTCTCCACAGAGCTCCTTTCCAATAAATTAGCTCCTAATTTGCATGATGCTGTTATTCCTCCCCAGGTGCAAGACTCTACACTTGCTCTTGTTAAGCCTCATCAGGTTCCTCCCTGCCCAAATCTCTAGTCTGTCTAAGTCCTATTGAATGGTAGCACAACCTTCCAGTGTGTCAGCCACTACCCCCAGCTTTCTATCATAAGCCTACTTGCTGAGATCAGAGTCCCTAAAAATGATTTGGAAGCATGTATTTGTGATAATTTTACTTATCAGTGAGATCTGTAAAGTTCTAAAATTAGCTTACACTGAAGGTGAAAACAAAGTGTGGTTTGTAAGAGTAATGTCCAGTATAAAATGAGAGGCACAGCATTCAAGAGCAACAGAGTTTATGGAAATAAGTGAAAAACATAAGTAAGTTGCATTGTAGTTTCTTAAATATCAGTTTAGTATGGATACACTTTACTTTCATTGTTAATTTCCTAAAGTCTTTATTTCTATCATCTCTGTAAATAATAGCTGTTTGCATGACTGCATGTCAAAACTATAGAAATACTTGTCATAGAGTAATTTATATTAGGAAATCTGAGAACAGCTGTCAATCGTTTCTGGGCTGGTTAAGTCCAATTCTGAGACTAATGGGGCAGAGGGACTCACAGACCCATGACCTAGGAAAGTGGAAAGGGGGTAGAGAAAAGTAGGAGATAGGCATAAAAACAAAACAGCCACAACAAGCTAAGGAAGAAAACTAATTTACTAAATAGCAGAATTTGAGATAACACAATATAATGCAATTGAAATTGAAGACAGTAGACCAAATAAACTGAGAGGGAAGGTGTTCAAAACTGAAGGCCTTACTCTAATGCTGAAGGCAAAAATGCTAGGGAGCACACACCACAGAAAAGAACAGTGAGGAAAAAAAAAAAAAAAAAGGAAAATCTCATGACTCCTGAGCAGTTTTATCTTTCACACTAAAGGGAAAATGGAAATGTAACAGTGAAGTCTTCTTGGAAATGTAGTTGTTCTTCTATTCTGAGAGAGGTACCCAGAAATATCAGCAATCCACGGAACTGAAGAATTAAGTCTTTAACTCCCAGTGCACTACATGATGTTATGATGTGAAATATCAATAACAGAAATCATAAAACCATGACAATAGCCCATCCAATGCTGTCAAAATAAAACAAGAATCTCATTTTTGATAAGTTCTTTTTCCTGAGCAAACAGTAATTTCATTTTTTTTTTAGTCACCTCACAGTCATGTGTGTTGATATTAATACTTTTGCAGAACCAAGAAACATTTCCAGTTTTCATGAATGCTAGGATAGAAAAATAAATAAATATATTGGCTGCTGTTACTTGAATACAAATAGCAGTGATTTAACTTTGTTTCTGAGAAGTATGCTACTAAAAATACTTAACAGTATGTCAGACTACATATATATAATATTGATTATATTGACATCACATTTATATTAGATTCAGTCCACTACAAGTTATATTGTTCTTTTTTATCTATAAATATCTCCCAACCCCCCCCCCCTCTACTAAACAGAACAGCCATTCGGACTCTTGGTGGAAACATTCTTAAAATACATTGTTACAGCAGTACCAAATCCTAGATTAAATTTTTACATTTTTCTCCCCTAGTGAAGTCTCTTGAATTTAGGAATATCCTCAAAGATAGTTTAAATAAAATTTGGTAAAATGCTGGAATTTTGCAACACTTTGAATATGCTTTTCTTTCTACTAAAGATAGACAGTAAGACTGAAGGTTGATAGATAAGATCAAGTAAAAAGATATGATTCAGCATTGCTGTTTTTTCCTTGGCATCTAAATTATACAATAACTGCATCAGATAAATGTAAAATAGTCCAGGTACATGGTATTAGCTATATTTCACTTACAGTAGCAATGGCATCTAACATAAAAGTGCATCTGAAATAAAGCAGTGTCATTGAATTCCTCCATGCAGAAGAATTGGCACCAACTGGCATTCATTGATGTTTGCTGAACATTTATGAAGATGAAACAGTGAATGTGAGCACAGTGAGGCAGTGGGTGGTGCCTTTCTGCAGTGGTAACAATGACAGTGTGTGTTGTTGCAGACTTCTATGAGTGCGGCATGCAGGTTCTTGTTCAAAGGTGTTGAAAATGTACAGCTAATGGTGGTGACTATGTTGCAAAATAGCATTTTGTAGCTGAGAATTCGCTCTGTCAAATTGTGCTATTGAGCTCTCTGTATCTATTGTACCTTATTTACTGTATTTCTGAGGAACTGGAAGGCATTACTTTGAGAGCAACCTACATATTTGATACAGATCATCAATTTAGAAAGAGTCTTAAAACCCTTGTTGGAATGAACACAGCAGGAATCAAGGAACTGGAGGTAATTTGTATTCTTGCATTTCACAACCTTTTCCCAGGATTCCTCTATTTGGAATGATTTTCATTCTTTCTTTTTCATTCAGGCCACTTAATTTCTCTTCAGACTTTTGACTGTTCTTCTCCAATTTTGTCTGTCGTTTCCTGGGTGATTTGTACACAGATATACTCACATCTTCTTACTAGCACCAAACAAACTTCTTAATCTTCTGTTTCCAAGCAGACTTCTGTTTCGGAGAAGTATCATTTTCTTCCTATTTCTTATTCAGAAAAGAAGTAGTAACAGCTTGCTACATGTATCTTTAAAAACAAGTGACTGCCAGGTTTATCACAGAAATTCTCTCCCCAAAGTAAAACCTTATGTGTTGCCTGGGGATTAACTGTTTGCACAGCTATTTTAGAAACTGTGCTGAGACAATAAAACCCATTTCACATAGAATTTCTATGCAAAGTGAAATGTGTATCCTAGAGTCTGAAAGAAGCATAGTGCTTAGGACATTTTTTCTCTTCATTGATGAGCTGTGTGAAGAACAAACCCATAGTGAAGGCCTATACCAGCTTTTGAAGGAATTTCCCTCATATTTCTCCTAATCATTTTCTTTTTCTGCCTCACCAATAAATCATTGTGCTTACCAACAGGTCACATCAGAGTCAGTTTCAAATGTCACACTAGGAAAGACAGTGGAGAGTGGACATAACTAATTGCCTTCCATTTAGATTGTCATTTATAATAAGCACTTTCAGCACTGAGACTGCAGTCTGAAGAATTTATGATGATTTAATAAAAAGTTTGAATAGTTCTGAGGTCTTGAGATCTCTACTTTTGAATAATTAATCATTGATTAAGAAGGAAAATTTATTATTCTCTGAAATAGTCACACAAATTGCTGCATTTTCTTTCAGCATCACTTGTCTAGGCAGTGAAGTTCACAACTGTTAAGAAGTTCCCTCAACTGAGAGCATAACAAAAAGCATAGCAGTTTATTTTCCACTCACTCTCTGTTCTAAATCAATTTCAAACATAATTCTCTTCCAGAGAATAAAAAAGAGAGAAAACAGAGTTAATAATCAGAAATAAAGACGCAGGAAGCTATTTGTATAATTTGTGAAACACAACACTGTACCATTTACCATGAAAACCATTGCACATGCCATGCAATTAACAGTCTTCTCTGTCTAGCCACCAAGATAGGCAGATGTAACAGGCTGACCAATTTATTATAACAGGTCTTTTGATACTAGGCTGATTGTTGATAAGACTGATAGCAGAAAAATTTACAGAGAATATTGCAGATGACGTTAAAATGTAAGTTCTATGTATGTTAGCATTTTTCCAAGTCTATTCATGCTGAATATAGCACATCTCTCAGTATAGGCAACCCCATAGGAAGATATAGCAGAGAACTGAGCAGGCTGTCAGAATTTTTCAGATTACATGAGGATGGATAGACCACGGCAGTTAATTTTGGCCAATTCTGCATGTGTCATTTTCAGGCTGCCAAAGGCATGTGTAATCTGGCTTGCAGTGCCATTATTCATCCTCAGCTTGATAAAGAAAGAAACCAGATTTTACTATTATTATCTTTTCTTTATAGACTAATTTTGGTAAGTTCACAGTATATCATCCCTGCTTGCTCAGGGAAGTACTTTAAGTCTCTCTTTTTCTCGACACAGTGTCTTAGAGTAACATGTTTATGAACATAACCTTGCACAGTTGAGAAATAAACATGCAGAACAGTCTCTGCTAGAGCAGGATCTGGACCTTCTGAGTTATAGCCCTAAAGAGTAACAGTGAGAATTTTCTTCCTTCTACACACATTGAAGCCTTTCTTCTTCAGACTATGATCTGCTGAATCTGCAAAAACATGAATTTATTTATAGAACTGTAAAAAAAAAAAAAATAAATCAAGATCTTCAATATATTGTTTTGATTATATGGTGTATGATACTCTTTCCTCTGGTACTCTATAGATGTAGCTTCTTCCTTTTGTATCGTACTGATGGTTACTGAAATACTAGACAGGACAACTTCTGAATTAAACCTTAAAAAACTTACAATCATTGAGTGTCCCACGATTTTTTTTTAACCAGAGATTCATTTTTGGTTAGAGATCAGATGCAGTTTTGCCTACATCACACATCTTTTGTTTCTAAAATTATTCTCCAATTAGGTTTGGTGTTACATTATGACAAAGTTTCCTCAGCACTTCTTGAAACTGCTGCATTTCACCTTACCATCTATAACTAGCAGGTGAGTTTATCTCTGTTAAGTTTAATATGAAATTACATTATCCAGCTTTACAAGAGGATAAATATCTCTGTTTCTAAAATAATAGCTAGGGATTTTTCTGCAGATATACCTTTTGTTTTTAAAACTACTTTGAATTACACTCTAGACAAATTAATCTGCATTCTGATCTTGTTTATATGAGTTCATATGCTCAAGCCCTTTTGAAAAAGGACACTGTGCACACTTTCAAATGTGTGACGTGTGTGAGAAGGCACATAAGCCAAGTAACAATGAGGTAAAATGAAGAGAATAGACTTCTTAGCATTGCAAGTACCATCTGTTCTGTAGAAACGCATCCTCTGTGTTGGCATTGCCACAGTGGTATGACATGTGTTATTACTTTTAATCATACTTTGTGCTGAAGAAAAGTCTGGTTGTGTGACAGATTCAGAGGTTGCAGACTTCTTCGGTGTTAGTGTCTGAAATCCAAGACTGTTCTGAGTATTCAATATTTTTGTTTCTGCTGTATAACGACCTGTGTAGAAGTATACCACTGGGGACCAAATTACTACGGCATGTTGTTATATTTGTATAGAAAATGAAGAAAGCAGGCAGTATTCACATGATAAATATACCATTTTCATAACAAAATGCGCTAAAGAATTTGGCATCTTTTTTGTGAAGTAAAATTTTGAGGTATTGCATTATTATGATAGAGAAAATGACAGAAGTTTCTCTTTCCTAACCAAGACTGTTGTTTCCAGTTTTACTAACAGTAACAATTCTTTGTTTATTAAAACAAGGAAACAGTCCATTGCATAAACACATTTGTTGAAATGTCCTTGCATATGTAAGAAGACAAATCTTACAGAACTAAATAACATTCCCTGTACACCATAACAACTTGAGTGTAAAATACATAGAGGCTGTTGTCTATTTCCTGTATTATTGCTAGCCAGTGTGTGCTAATGCAGACACAAGAAGTTATCCCTGTAGATTAAATAGAGAAATAATCCATTACTAATATATATTGTCATTTTTAAAGTTACTGCAGTATTAATAACCACTAGTCATGTAATCACACATTCTTGTTCTATTTGGAGCATACAAACAAATGTTGTTTTTTGTTCTTGATTAGGCCCCTCTTTTATGTCATCAGTGACAGTGACTTTTCAAGTACGGGGATATGTAACTTCTGGCTATGTGTTGTCAGATGGCTGTTACCAATATATGAAGTCCAAGGTTTTCTAATACATTAGAAACAGCCTTTTGGTCTTGTGTTAGATTCAAACAGCATGGCATCTAACTCATGTTACACAGTTATGATGGCCAAAACTACAGAAGCTTGGCAATTGACTTAGGAGTTATAGTATTTTTTGGATGAGCAGTAAATATCGGAGAACTGGTTTATCTGATAAAACATTTAAATCAAGTGCTGTGTTGAATATACTCTTAAAGGATCTTTTACATGGCTATTTTTCCACTTTATATTTCTTTGCTGTGTAATATCTCAGCTTAACTGCTTATGTTGTTAATATTCTAATTTCACTTGCCCAAACCTCCTCAGTAGATGTGTACAATGTATACTCTACAGTTCTTCAGCATTCTTTAGTATTCTCTACTGTATAGAATTAATCATAACACTGTTTTAGTTATAGAATATTGATTGCAAATGATTAATTAAAGAAAATTAGACTATAGCAGTTTTTGTAATCATTATCATTTGTTACTAGAATAAGCTAATAAGGCTGTGTTGAGAATATATGCTTTTGCAGTGTTCATGAGTGACTCAGGAAAGAACATTGTTGGTTTACGTTTCCATTTAGATAGAATATTGTCCTATTAAATATGAAAAAAAATTGGATGTGTAATGTATTTATGTATTCTGTTCTGGCTCAGTCTTCAGTCATCCAGGGGTGGATGACAGAAATGCTAAATTTTGCATGTATATTCAAGCTGATGTCAATGAACCTGTACTACTGAAACAGCTGTGTGAAATGCACATATCAAAATGTGTTCATGGCAATTACCTAATAAAACCTCAGATGTAACATATGCAAAGACCAGCTAAATATGTTTTTCTTTGGGAAAAAAACAAAAACAAAAACAAAAACAAAAACAAAAAACAAAAAAAAAAACAAACAAAAAAAAACCTTTGCATTCTCATATTGGGCTTTAATCATTCCCTTTGAAATACTTGGAATTTTCTTTAGGGGGAAGAAATTACAAGGGATGATCTGAAAGTAATGCCTCCTGTTTTATGTTGGCCCATGGTCAGAAGTGGATGCTGGTGCTATGGCAGTAGATGTTGAACCTTCTCACCAATATTCCATTACATTTTGTTGCCATGCAACAGATGGCAGCAGAGGGGCAGTCTGACAAAATGGCATCTGACACAGAAGTGCATCTGAAATAAAGCAGTGTCATTGAATTCCTCCATGCAGAAAAATTGGCACCCACTGGCACTCATTGATGCTTGCTGAACATTTATGGAGACAAAACAGTGGATGTGAGCACAGTGAGGCAGTGGGTAATGCCTTTCTGCAGTGGTGACAATGACTAATATGGACTAAAAGAAAAGCACTAATAGTGAGCATTGGCTCAGTCAAATAGTGCTATTGAGCTCCTTGTATCTGTAGTGGTTTCTAAGGAAATAAATAGGAGGCATTACTTTCAGAGCTACCTTTGTGCATTGATTTCTTTCACTTGGGATTATCAGCAAGCAGTGACTAAGAAAGGAATATTCAATGCCTATTTATTAAAAAAATAAACTTAAATACAATGTAGTCTCCTATCTTTATTGTATTTCTGAAACTTTTCTACCGGTATTTTTAGTTGGGAAATTTATACAATCATAAAATAGTAATGGAGAAAGTAATTTGTCACTTTTCTGAAACATCTGCAAGTCCTCCATTATGATACTGTTTTTAATTCTAAACAGAACAGAATGTGTAAAGATTTCTTATGGTAGGTCTTTATAAATATAGACATATTCAACTGCTTCAGGAACCTCTTAGTTTTACTGCTTAGCTTTCACATAAGTTCTTATGAGGCTTATTATCAGCAGTTCAAATATGTTGGAAAAATAAGTTCTTGTATACTACAGGCATGAATGAGCATATCTGAATATTTTTGATGGTGACTAAATCACTGCCCTTCAGGTAAGACAAGTGAAACATTTTAGTTTTTCTTTTATCTGATAGTAGATGCTATAGAAACAGATTCTGGACTTCCATCTTGCTCATGCATGATTTCAGTACTACTTTTCTTCAAAACATAAAATTTGTTCTTTGGGCAGAAAAAAATAAAAATAAAAATAAATAAAAAATCTTTCTCTATTTTTTCGAGGTTTATCCTGCAATAATAATCTGCTGATTAATAAAAATGCAGTCCATGAAACTCTGTTGGATGTATCAACGAAAGATTTCTGTTTTGATTCCTATTCAAAACATACTGCTGCTAATCTTGATATCAGAGGTTCCAGATACTGGCAATAGGAAATAGGATCTCTCATTCTTTGTGATGGCCCTCGATATTATGTCAAGAGAGAAGCACTCAGTTAAACAGTCCATACGTCTACATTTTGCTCAGTCCTTTAACTGAACAGTTTTCAGACTACAAATATAAGATGCCCAGCTTGACCTCCAACCCTCCCTGAAGTCAGGCTGCTACATTATGCACTAGCTGTAGCTTTGATATTCTCCTTATAGGCTTTCCCAAAATCCATGTGTTACATTTACTCCAGTCCAGAGGCTGCACATCTCCCTTTGCTGTCTGTTTCCTCCAGCAGAGCTTGAAAATGTGCTATTATTGAAAGAGTTAAAAAAAAATCCCCTTGGAAAAGCTAATTATTGCATGCAGATACTTCTTTGTGTGATCAAGGAGGGGACAATTTAATAGGCTCTGTAATACAACCAAGAACAAAATTGCTTTAAAGGAAGTCTCTTGTTGAGTGACAACTCTGTTGCCTGAGCCAATTAGGTCCCAATAAAGAGTGTTGAATTGGCTCCTGCTTTCTCATTAATTATGTTCTGTCACAGACATGGGGCTTGATTTAGCAATTTTGTATTACATTAAGATACTGAAAGGAATGGAACAAATGGCTCACTCTGATAATAGGCATTCTATACACGGTGTGACATTTACTATCCAGCTGTCCATAAGGCAGCCTAGCACTTCAGTTCAGGGGTTTATTTGTCATTGCTTCAAAGGGACACTCAGCTTTTCACAAAAAAGAAACAGAGAGGCTAATAGATAGGACAAAATGTACTGCTGATATGCTTTATTAGAGATAGGATGCTAGGGTTTTGCTAACAAGCTCATCCGTTGGGACTAAGCCGAGTTTGCTGTCAATCATCCTACACACAAAAGCACACTAGTTAACAAGGAGAAATGAATTACAGACACTTATTCCTGCCTGTGGGATCACAAATACACCAATCTGTGAAAGAGGCACAAACTCAGAAGACAAACTACATATTTGTCAATAACCTCCTAGAAAGAACCCTAGTAATTCTTTGAAGACCTTTGATTTAGCTTCCCTCTAAAATACATGTATAGGAAATGTTTTAGTTACCATGACATTTGTCCTTTGTTACTTGTACAATTTTTCATCACATTAAAAACACAAAACTGAGGAAGTCTGCAAATGTTGTGCTAGGTATATGCACTGCTTTTTATACCAAACCACAGGGGGCAGCTGTTGTAATATTCATTAATAGCAACAGAAAATTAGATCTTACAAACTTTAGGTTCAGACTATCATGCATCAGTGTAGAGTATAATCTAAAACCCAGTTTATATTTTATATAATAATTAAAGTAGCAGGGCTTTTTAAGGTTGTGCTCATTTTTTTCACCTTCTATTATACATTTTTGAGAGGAATTTTGGTCTATTGCTTACATTGCTTACATAGCAGTTGCATGTTTAGATTCAGTGTGTATTTGTGAGTATGCTTATGTGTGTAACTAAATATTATTTATGAGTGTGTATGCTACTTTAAATGTAACTATTTGACCCTGATTTCATCTTCCTGTCAAAGCACTGACATTCATAATGTAGCATATTTAGGATTACTGACTTCATCTAGAATCCATAGAAAACTGGAGATTTATTTTGTAAAATGTTAGTTGCATTTGGATAAAAAAATAAATCCAAAAATAAACTCTGGATTTAAAAAAATATATATGAGAAAAGAGGAAATAAAACAGATGTTTGTTATTGCAGAAAGAAAACTAAGGTGTGTTTTCTAGTGTATTCATTGCCACCAAGATCTTACCTAAGCTTATATGATGATTTTTGTAGTTTTCCGTGTTAGGAGAATTTCCTGCAGTGTTTCTTGTTTCAGATGTATGAAACAGTATTTTCATACTTTACTATCAGCCAGTGACTTTACCTATTTAGCAATGCTTTATTTTGCCCTTTCTTGTCCCAAATACTCTGCAGATAATTAAAGCCCATCATTATCTCTTGGGATGTACACTATCTACCTTGAGAAACTACAAGGGGTGAGGTGGGGATTCTCATTCCAGAATATTGAGTACAGTCCCAAAGACTACTGATCTGCAGCCATGGGGATGAACTAAGAACATCTCAGAACTGTCAGGATTCAGTGATCCTCCACCAAATCTCCTTTGTGCTTTGTTCTCCCTGCTTACGAACAGTGCAGGTTGGGAGTGTGAAAGAGTTACTAGTTAAGAAGCTGCAATAAATGAAATGGAGATGCACTGCTTATTCTTGAATAATTGAGGAAAAGGTATACAGACTTCTGCCAGTGACCTACACACCTTTCTCAGGCCTAGATTAGCATATATGAGTTGGTTTCTTGGCAGTATTGGCAAAGGAGTGTAGAAAGACTTTTCTACCTTAAAATCCTGGATAACAGGATTCTCTTCAGTATCAGAACTGATGAAAATCACAGAATTGTAGGGATTGGAATTCAAAGATTTTAGTCCAGATCTCCTACTAAAGCAGGTTCCCTGAAGTAGGTTACACAGGAAAGCATCCAGGCAGGTTTAGAATATCTTCCAGAGAAGACAACTCCACAGTCTATCTGGATTGCCTCTTCCAGCCCTCTGTCACCCTCAAAGTAGAGATGTTTCTTCTCAGATGGAACTTCCAGTGCTCCAGTTTGTGCCTGTTGCCCCTTCTTATGTCACTGCTCATGCAAAAGAGTCTGGCTCCATCCATTTGACATCTGCCATTTAGATATTTATAAACCTTGATGAGATTTTCACACTAAATCTTTTCCAGGCTGAACAGTCACAAGTCTCAGCATTTCCTCGTAAGGGAGATGCTCCAGGGCCCTAATAATCTTTGCAACTCTCTTCTGGACTTTCTCCAGAAGTTCCTTGTCTTTCTTGAAGTAGAGAGCCCAGAACTGGACACATAACTCTAGATGTAGCCTCACCAGGGCAGTGAGGAGAGGTTCTCCTCCCTGAACCTACTGGCTATGCCCTGCCTATTGCAATCCAGAATACCACTGGCCCTCAAATCCTTCTCGGAAAGCTCCTTTTCAGCAGAGCAGCCCCCTAATCTGTGCTGACACATGCAGTTATTCCTCTCCAGATGTAAGACTCTACACTTGCCATCTTGAGTCCATGATTTTTTATATCACTTTTTTCTTTTCAAATACAAGCCAGTAAATAGGCTTGTAGGATCCTCCTGGGAATCAAAGCTGAGACACAATAGATGGCATGTAACTTTTCTAAGAAATGTACCTTCATCAGCATCTCCTTTGATTATCTGCATGATTTTATTATGGAATATACTGGTGATTTCACTTATCATCCAGTGGGAATTCTAAGCATTTCATGAAGTAAAGAAGTACAAAATCCAAGGATTTTAATGCTTCATTTTTAGGGAGCAGGTATTGCAGCAATTCCGATGCAGTGTCAAATTTTACACTTACTTCTGAGGTACAGTAGATCGAATCATAGGAACTGAAACATGGGAGCTCTGATGACTGTTAACAGGAGCATTTAAAAAATAATAGGCTTTATCTTCTTCGAAAACAGATTTAATTATTTTAATGATTTTCCGTTATTTCCACAGTAGTTCTGCATTTCTTCCATATACATTCTTACATCTCTCACTTGAAGACTGTACTTTGGATTTCTGGGGCATCATAAAAATCTTCAAAACAAGTGTGGTTTTTATTTGAAGACATAAGCAAAAAAAGCAGTGATTTTCAGAATTTCTATGGTAATTGATGAGGGATTCCAAGTCTTAAGAGAACATTACAGATATATTTTCTGTATAACATAGTCTCCTTGATTGTTTAAAATCTCTTTTTTAAAAGGGGCTATGAAAATGCTATATTTTGGTGCTAGAATGGCAGACAAATGCTAAAACATATTCACTGTTGGAGGTAATACTGCTGTGTTTCACAGTAGATGTAAAACCGATAGTATGTCCAAGCTGGAACTCTGAAGTATCAAAGATTTTAGTATGGACTGTTTGTTTGTACTTTGAGGATTATTCATTGTAACTGACATGTTATTAATGAAGTTATTTACATAGTGATATTATCAGATAGTCTTTTTTACTTGGAGGAAGATGGCTTTTTGGGTAACAAAAAAATTTGCAGATGATTTAGACAGTCCTAAGACATTGCCAGTGAGAGTTCTGTGATTAGATACTATAAAATTCCTCAAGGTAAGCTATGCATTTTCTCTCCAGAAAGCACATTGAAATTATCCAAGGAGTGGAAAAAGCAGGATAAGATATTGAGTGTCATCTTGGAACTGATTAACCTCTTTCCCTAATGTGAATATGCTGGATCAACTGAGGTCATAATTCCTCTAAGCCACCTGATTTACTTGTTACTTTTGTGGCTCTCTTCTCCTTTCCAATTTGAATTTTACTGCAGTCAACCTGATGCATGATGATACTTTTCATCTGGGAAACACTAAAACACACTCACAAAAAAACAAAATAAAACAAAACAAAAAACCGAATCAGAGTAAGATCTCAGAAGTTTATCTGCAAGGTTACAAGACCATCTGCAGCGTTGTCACTGAACACAATGCACAAGACCAGAAAATTCAGATACTTGCCATCTGAAATACTTAGTTTTCTGGTGGAAAACTAATTATTTTCTGTCTTCATAAGCCACAGTTACACACAATGACATGTTTGGAACAGTTTATTACCCACAAACACCCAGTAACAGGTAATTGCTTTTCATCTTATTTTTTCTTTTTGACAAATAATAGTTTCTGCTTCACAGAAGACAAACATTCAATATTTCTGATGCTTTTGTAATCTGAAGTTGAACATTGTCTCAGCAGTAGCATACTAAATATCAATGAGGCATCAGTGTCCCCTTGAGATTTGTTTAAAAATAAATTTGTTGTTTATCTTGGAAATAAATGTGGTGCTTGGTCTGATTGCAGATGGTATCATTTTTGTATAGTGCTGTAAAATTTCCTTTCAAAATCCAAAATGATTTTGTATCTATAATGGCATTTATTTTCTGTTATGGTATCTGGGCTGTTTCTTCTGCTAAGATCAGAAAATATTAGATGATCACCAAAAGGCTTTTCTCCTTCTTCTCCAAAAGTCTAGAAAACATACTGTAATTGTAATGTAGAGATACTCTATAAATGCTATGAAAGGATTCCTTAACTCTCAGGCATTATTGCTTTACTGTTGATATCAGCAATTCTCGAGAAAGGGAAATACCAGATATTTTGCAATCTCTGCTGAATTAAACTCTGGAAATAAGATTGAATAAGGTATCTTTTCTCATACATAACAGTACTTATAAAATTATGAAGACTTGGAACTTAAATTTTGTGCAAGTGTTTTAAGTAGACAATATCAGAAAGCTTACTGTCAGCTTTCTTAGTTTGACTTGACTATATTACAGTAACCCAAGAAAAATATTAATGCATAGGAAATAGTACCTAATTACAGTTTTTGTTTATGAATTGATTCAGTGAAACATGTTAGATTGTGTATCTTCACTACAACTAAATTATGCTAATTAGCTAATAACATATCTTCCAAGTGATTTTTAAATAGCTCTGTTTAGATTCTGACTCATACAAGTAGCAGGCTGTTCCTTTTCTTTTATGAACTACAGTCAGTGATTAAAAATGGTAAAATGGTGTGCATGACTCAAAAAGAAAAGTTCAAGTTTTACATAACCATAAAAAATTGTTTAGGCAGTCCAGTTGAAATAGAAAGTGCAGAAGGGTTGCAGTTATTAGAGGAGGGGACAAAATTAGATTTATATTCTTTATTTTTAAGTATATGAAAATTGGTCCTATGGTTTTGATCTGACAAATATTCAATAAAAATTAACATTTACTATAAAATATATATTATTTTTTACATTTAAAAGGGCAAAAGAGGAAGATACATTTCTGTTACTCTTTTAAGTCAGAATTACCACTTGGAACTTTCTGACGTCTTCCTCATTCACAAATCAGACAGAAGTTACCCAATAAATGTCTGGATGTCTTCAGATCGCAAAGATTACAGGAAAAAAAAACAAAAAACAAACAACAACAACAAAAAACACAAACAAACAAACACAAACAAACAAACAAAAAACATATTTGAAAAATATCAGTACAATATGTCAAAAAGCCTTAGCCCATAACTGCCTAGCGTCATTCAGAGTTGGCCAGTTATAACAGCTTCCCACTTAGAGAGAAATCAGAAGGGAACCAATGAAAAACTTCGTATATTAATTTTTATTTTAAAAGCATTTGTGACACTGCTGGTTCTAAAATGAAAAAGAATTCCTGAATTCACCATTCTGTACAAGATTCAGCTTTTTCTAAGCATTTCCCAATAATGTAAGGCATAACAGGTGTATAGATATAGAAGAACTCAAAGAACTAGAAATAATACATGTATCTCATACATTATAGTTGCTGCTTTAACTACTGATTATTGAGCTCCAGTCATTAAAACTGGTTTCCCTTTTAGTGTCACAGTGTGAGTATAAACATGCATTTTAAAATCAACCTACATAGAAAAAGGAAAGTTTTAGCCTGGAACAAATATGACAATATATCTTCTTTTTTCAAATTTATTTCTGAAGAATAAGTAGAGGGATCAAAAGTGTTTACACAGTTTAGGTTCACTTTCATTCTGTTCGGTTTTCGAAGAGAGTTTTAGGTTAAGACTTCTAAGGCAATCCTTCTGAGATGGACATTTTCACGTTTTATTTTACTTCAACACCAGACTAATACTCACAGTGCAAAATAAGTATTCTTTCTTCTAAATAATTTTACATTTATAAATATTGCTGATAACATTTTGACTAGGGATTCTAATTTATCATTGCTAAATATTTACATTAATTTATGTGTAGATATATGCAACTGTTTGCACAGAATTTTTCCTTAGAGCAGACTTGGCTGAGAAACCCTGTTCCTGCATGCTTTCTGAATCTCATATAGCTGGATAAAGACCAGAAATTCTATTGATCACTGACTTTTTCACTACTTGGACCAGCAAAATAGAAGCAATAGTCAATATTGTGGTAATTCTCCATTACTTGTTAATACTTACATACCTCCTTACTAGATATTTACCTTGTTCTGCATTCTTTTGGGGTAAAAGAGCAAGACAGTAGAATATTATGATAAATAACCCCTTCTGTAAAGTATTTTTCTAAACTTTTTGAAAATGCTTATTCTTTTTACCCTTTTAAAAGACCTGCTAAGAGTATTCTAAAACTCTAAGAAGTTCCACCAAAGAACTGACCATTTCTTAGCTTCTATTTCTGTGTCGTACAAATAATTTAAAATTTCATGACAGTAGAAAATCTCTGGACAAACTTTTGAGTGGAAATCTATTTTAAAATGTATACCATTTTTGACCTTTGTTTTTCATTTAGTATCTGATACTGAATTTAGTATTTTCACAGTGAATGTGCTGATACGAAACTTCTTTTCATTTAAAAATTAATTTAAGTAATCTGCTAACCACCCTTTTCTCCATGCATTTTAATTAATGATAGGTCCATAAAACATGCAGACAGCTCACTGTAGGTGCCAGAATCCAGGAGTCATTCTCCTCGTATGATTATATTACTGGGACAGAGAACCATACTCCTATCTCCATGCTCTTTTAGAGACATTGATTTTTTTACTCTTTCATAAATGGCAGCACAACTTTAGGAAAGTTGGAAAATATTCACAGATAAGTCTAATGTAAAAGTTAGGCTATCTTGGACTTCTGTTGCACAGCTTTTAACACTGGTATACTATACTATATAAAGATGAAAATCTTTAGGAGCCAGTGGCAAAAGGTTTTCACATTAGCTATGCAACTACAGTTCATGTCCTGATATTTTGCTCTAGATAGGCAAATCTGCTGTGAGCATCTCAGCAGAACTTGTGGAAGCACATTTCTGGGGTACCTGCCAAATACTTTTTGGCAGTTCGGAGAAATTATGGATAGACAAAGAAACATACCAGAATTCTTTGGGAAACCTCTAACAAGTTAGCAGATACTGACAGCACATGGTAGACCTGTTCTCAAGAAGGAAGCTAGATAAATATTCTGATCTAAGCTCTTGCTCTAAGCTCAGTTTCAATAGTATCAACACGATTACAGCATGCCAGCAGAGGCAATCCTGGCAATGGGTATGAGGAAGCAAAGACAGAAAGCTGTAGCGGATAGGAACTAATGCAATGGCAGTTCTGAGATAGATGCTACGTGGTTCTTGATGATGATGTCACCTAAACTGAACATCTTCTTTACACCTAAACATTCCTCGCAGGCTGGTAGAATTGAGTCTAATTTTCAGCCCAGGATGTGCCTATTATATATACATGCATGCAAACTGAAAGAAAAAAGCCTGGATAACTTTGGCTTGGTGATGTGTAACATTCTGCATATTGCTGTAAAATCAGTAATACTGTTGCTTGCCAATGTGATAGCCTAATTGCAGGAAGTGTGTGTATATGAAAATAAATGTGATGTTGTTGATATTTCTAATGTTTCACCTCCAATAAGACTAAGAGAGGTTCCACATCCCTGCATGTGTAACAGCAGGAAAAGGTAGTGTTTGGTAACTATACAAGTTTTTTTCTGTGGCTAAGTCTGAAAGACTTCTAGTCTGCATTTGTTTTTGTTTTTTTTCCAGACAAAACGTGCAAAGCCAGATCTTTAAACACCACCCACAACAAAAATTACCTTCTCACTCACTACTAATAGAGTCACAGAATCACTAAGATTGGAAAAGACCTCCAAGATCATCTAGTCCAACAACCCACCTTCAACCAGTTTTTCCCTACTAAGACTGAAAGCTGGGAAAAAAATCTTTACCATTCGGGTAGTCAAACATTGGAATAGGCCTTCTAGTGAGGTGGTTGATGTAGTTTCCATACAACCAATATCCACCCCTGTTGCTGTGGGCCAACATAATAAAATAGGAGACATTAATTTTGGAGCAGCCCTTGTAGATATTTTATTCAACAGCACTATTTCACAGCATGGCACGTTAGCATAGTAGCGTTCTCTACTGTGTAACCTAAATATTAAACATTTTATGCTCTAAAATAACCACTAGATGCACTAAAATAACCAAAAGAATAAGATTTAAACAAACAAACAAACAGTTATTTTCCAAAATAAAATTTTTCCTTATTAGAATAAATATCTTTCCTAGCTAGTTGCTGGTCCTGCCCAGTTTGTCCACTTTTTCTTCCTCTGTCTCCATTGCCTAATGTTTTTGCCCCATAAGTTCCCAGATGAGTTCAAAATTTCTAGTAGCATTCTTTGTACACTATTGAACTCAAAAATATTTGGATTTCTGATTTTATCTCTCCTCTCAGCACTTGGAATCTTCTTATATTTCCCAAATAATAGCTATACCTGAAGCAAATAAGAAATTACATGCCTTCATGAGCCACTGCCAAACAAGCAAGTTAAACTCTTCTAAGCAATTTTCCTAATCCATAAAATAAAATGCAATTATTAGTTAAACTCATTTTCCCAATTTTATGGTAAATATTACAATAAACTCATCACCATCAACTGATGGTTAATTTTTGAGAGTATACTAATGTTAACTGAGATAAATATATACATTTCAACTGAATATCAACAGATAATCACCACTGGAGTATCTGGAAAAAAACAAACAAACAAACAAAAAACAACATTGAAAATGTAGTAATTCTGAATTCGGTATGCTGCTGTGAACATTATACACGTTAGGTTGTCCTTTTTAAAAAACATGGCATACCAAATTGCTGAAAACTGGTGTTTACTACTCTAGTATTTCATTTTTACTTGTAACGTTAAATCTTGTCACTTTTTGTTATGTTGTTTCTCATCATGCTGCAGTTGGGTGTGACACATTCAGTTACATGACATGACTCATTGCAACCTGAGAAATCATAGAATGGGGGAAAAAAAATAAAAAATGTCACTACAAGTGAAGAGATTTTTCAGAAACCTTCTAGGAGGGATATGTTAATGATATTGGTTTTATTGGTTTTTGCTTGTTTGTTTTTTCTTTTGTTTTGTTTTGTTTTTACTTTTACAAATGGATGATCTCTTAGTTACCTTAATTCCTATACTTTTGCCTATTAATTGTCAGAAAATGTGTCTTTCCCTTTGGAAAATTATACTTAGAGCTCGTGCATACTTATATTTTGCAAATTTAAAATATTTATTAAATGTGCTGTTTGATTTTAAGGTTATTTCAGTGCATTTCTATCATGGATCCAGATTGACCTAGGTTTGCACAATGTCATCTTTGATTCTTGAGAGCTGAAGTCAGAAATATTTGAATCCTTGCTAGCAAATTTATAGTTCATTTCTGGAGTAAATTGCTCCTACAGTCAGAAGCTGTCAGAAACCAGTCAGAAACCAGTTGGCAGGTTAGAGCAATCATTTAAGCTGATAGGTCAGAGAATCACAGATTCACAGTATGTCTGAGCTTAGAAGGGCCCTCTGGAAGTTGTCTGGTCCAACCTCCACTGCTTAAGCCAAGTCTCATAGAATAGGTTGCCCAGGACCTTATGCAGGCAGCTTTTAAAGATCTCCAAGGAGGTCTGAAAGACCCAAAGTTCTAGCGATGGCACCAGCCATCTTGTGGCACCTGCCACAAAGCCGTGTATTTAAAGAAGTCATCCTTTGGTTTGTTACTGTGTCCTTACCCAATAAAGGAGGCAGGGATGAAAAGACGAGCTGCACAATCAATTCCTTTATTCATCATCCCAAGGCCCTTTTGATAGCCCCTGGCCCACATGTAGCCACAACAACTCTCCCTATATGGAAAACAGTAAGAGACTGTCATCCATCAGATGTACCAGGCTAGATAGTTTCCTGGTGACATCTCTCACTTGAGTCCCAGGAAGACAGCAGACTTCTTTAAGAATAGAATCATAGAATCATAGAATTGCTCAGGTTGGAAAAGACCTTCAAGATCTTTAAGTCCAAATGCAACCTAAGCATATTATTTCAACAACTCTCTGATAAATCATGTGCCCGAGCACCATATCCAAATGGTTCTTAAACACATTCAGGGATGGTGACTCAACCACCTTCCTGAATAGAATCTGCTTGGCATATTGGATGTTTGGTTCCCTGTAGATGCTGCTTCAAGTACAGACTTGCCTCCACACACTCCAATCCTTTGTGTTCTTACCTCCAGCCTTGCATTTTTTTTTCCCTCAACCTGATGTGATACAGACTGCCCTGGGCTTTGTGTTGTTTTTCCCTTGAATTAGCCTGTTTGTGCATGGATGAACTGTGGCTTTCTCGCTCCTTC
Organism: Excalfactoria chinensis; assembly: GCF_039878825.1. NCBI lineage: Eukaryota > Metazoa > Chordata > Aves > Galliformes > Phasianidae > Excalfactoria > Excalfactoria chinensis. The sequence continues at coordinate 24,596,320 of NC_092829.1, read as the reverse complement.
TTTTTGTCCCCTATGAATCTTTTTAATCTATATATATTTTATCCAGTAGCCTCACCATATGGCAGAGTGGATTGTCCACCTTCTCTCACCTCACACAGCTGTTCTAATTGCTTCCCCACAATGCCAGTGAAAGACTAATACACTCTACGCAGCCAGAGATCTTGATAGACACTTCTTCCAGTTTTGCATCATCAGAAAAATTACTGAAGGCAAAATCTGCCCTTATAATTAATTAGGTTGTTAAACATCTATGCTGCAAATATTGACACCAAGGGCAGCTAGTCTTCAACTGGACTTTGTGCCATTGCTCACTGTGCTTGGCCATTTGGTCTGTTTTCAACCCACCTCTATGTCCATTCTCCACCCACCTCCATTGAGCCCATAATTGATCAGATTTTCTATGATAATGTGATAAATATATTCAGCTAACATGTTGCATTGTAAGAGTACAAAACAACAGAAGGTGTAGAGAAGGAAAAAGGTGGTCTATCAATAATTTGTTGCAAATAAATTTTGTGAACATCACTGGCAATGAACTAGGTTTCTGCCGGTGACTCACCATGTTATTATTCACAGTCCTTTTACTCATGATCAAATAATGGAAAGATCTGAAAAGTGATTGCTTCTATTAGTTATTGGGACAGTACTTGTTTTCATATTCTGATTTGGCAAAAACCTAGTAACACTGTCATTCTTATGAGAAAATGCTCCACAGAGGGGAGAAGACATGAAGAGTAGCACTTTTGTAGTGGAAAGGATACTGGTACTGGCCATTGGCAAGAAAGTTCAAATTATACTATGATTTTTAAACATATGGGTGCATATAGGCCTGTTTGTGCAATATTTCCCTGTGCATAAATAGCAGGAGTAGAAGAGTATCAGAGAAAAGACATATGTAACTTCTTGCGTGTGTAGAACTTGAAGAAAAAAAAAGGAGGGATACACTTAAGGCTACACTAAGCCTATAGGAGAATCCATGCTAGCATCTGAATCTCTATGAGTGTTACTAGATCCCCCTGCCTTTTTCAAGAATTCCTGACACAGGACTCAAAATACAGACTTAGAAATCTAAGCTACAACTATATCACTGAAAGTTTCTGCTAAAATTATTAAATGCATTTTTACATGTACTCATTTGCCAGTAGAGAGAATTACTTTCTGGTTTCCATAGGAACACTCTTGTAAATGTATAGGGATTCCAAATGTAAAGCAGTTGGTGAAAAACTTGTGAAAATAAAGTACGTTTGCAGTTTTCTTCCTTGGTAAATGTATGGGAGAATGAAAATCTCTGACAAGAAAGGAGTGAGAGCATATGATTTCTTAGACATTTGGGAAACGTGTGCAAACTCAAGAGTCATGAATTATTCCTCTTGAGCAGAAAAAGACTTAGCAGATGTTAGTGTGCAAGAAGCGTGTAAACATTCCAGGGATTTAAAGAAGGGTAATTTTAAAAATCCATCTATTGGAATAAAGACATGAAACTACAAACCAAATATTTTCACAAAATATACAGGAAATAAGAATTTCACTGGCTCCTTTGCTCCTTTACTCTATTTTGCTTAGGCCTATGCCAGTAATTTCCCATGAAAGGAACTGGTCAGCAGGATATATTCTAGAAAGTGTTGTCGTTTTTGATCATTACATTTTACAAAGATTTTACTGTTTTAAGTACATTAATCTGAGATTCAGACCCAGCTGTTCAGGGGACAGGGCAGTCTGTCAGCTGTAATTGCATCACATGACCAGAAGCACATATGCCCCATTGAGCACTGTTGGTGGAGGAACAGAAAATTAACCCTTCCAGCATCACCTTACCTGCTGTCTACGAAACTTGAATAAAACTTGTCTAAGTGGTTGAAGTAACTACAGTACATTTTGGTCAAAAGTAATATGATAAATCAGGCTACACAGGAGGGAGTAAAGATGTTGTTAATCTAAATTGAGACAAAACCCAAATATCTGTGAAATGTACATTTTCAGTTATAGTTTACAATTTTCAGCTCCTCTTAAGTATTTTTAAGAAAGTGGGCTTTAGGAATGAGAAATAGGTCTCTGACAGATCTAAAAACAGTTAATAAGAGTTATATCCACAACTTCTAAAAAGGTATTTTAGGGAATGTAGTGTTTTTCAGACCCACTTAGTTTGTCTCATTAACTTCCTTATTTCCTGACTGCTTTTTCAATCTGCTTAGGCAGAGGAGACTCAAAATAAGGAAAACAATTCTTCAAATTCATAGATTTCATCAGAGGTTGAAACATGCTGTAGGGCACAGTTATTCTGGAACTGTTATAACATATATAACTGCATAATATATATATGCATATATAACATATATAACATAACATAACTGCATTTCAGTACATTTTTCACCTGTTAAATGCTTGAGCATTTTTGTGTCTTCTTTCTGCTGGTTATATCATATATTCATAAACACTTGCCACTGATGTGATGCCAGTACAGCATAATATCTCAGAGATATCTCAGATTTCTGTCAAAGAGATCAAAGAAATATGGAAGCCCTCTGTATTCATTTATGAATGGAGTCAGTATTAGAAAAAGTAATTAACTTTTCCGGTCATCAGTTTTCTGGTGACCAGTTGTCATGGCCCCAGTAAACAGTACTTCTTACAGATATCATAGACATCCACTATATCACACTTAAAAGTGAAATATTTGTTGCACATGTAAAGAATAGCATTCTGCTAAATACGATATGAAAATTTAAGCTAGTATATCAGCATTAGATTGAGTGCTGTGCACAACACTGACATGACAATAAAGACTCCCTAAGGTTCAATTGGGCTCCTGCACTGAAATTCTAATTAGAAATATGAGTGCTCCAACTCTGCGTAAGTGCATGTGTGTTTAATTATTTTCCCTTTTTACCTTACATCTTTCATTACTTCATAGTCCTTTTCTTCCTCCTTTCTTGCTGTTTTCAAGCAACCCAATCTCCTCACTTAATCTAAGTGTAGGACTTTTCTTTAAGTTGGCATTAATTGACAAGCAGCGTTTAATTATTATTTTTCATCTCTGAAGAAACCTGGTATTAACTCACCAAGGGCCCTAGACAGCATCTTAGCCCTTTAACTCGTGTGGCACAGCTCTGCCATCTTCTGACATATCTATTCCCTTGTCAGCAAGACAATTATTTTCATTAGTGTAGAACCAACAGTATTTTGCCTATGCTTTAGGAATTTCCTACCAGTTTGATAGTACAGACAACATTTTTTACAGAGGACAGTTTGAGTTAGTCTGTACCTGACAGATGTGTCTAAACTAGGAATAACATCTGTTTGCTTCATTATAATAAATGTCACTTCAGAAACATTGGTTTCACAAATACAATATAGTACCTATATATTCACCTTTGCGTTCTTCAGCACCCTGGGCTTATTCAGAACTCTTCTCTCCCTCGAGGCTCTTATTTTTGGAGTTACCGTTTCCTAGAGCAGACCTCCAAATGGAACACATGCATAAGTTTTCTCTATAGTTCTGTTTCTTGTTAGTCCCAATAAAAGAGAAAGGAAAAAAAAAAAAAAAAAAAAGGTAAGATAAGACTCTTCATCCCCAGGAAACTCAGAACCCCAGCTATCCTTTAATAAAAGGTTCCTCGCTGTTCATTCTTAACCTATTCTTGTTCTATTCTGTAACAGAGATCATGATATGGCCAAATAAGAATCTGAAGGTATTTTGCAATATTTTTATTTATTTAAAAATAAATAAATACTAGGCATTACCAAAATCAGAGAAGCTGCACACACTCTATTCTTAAACATTAGCAAAGGATAGCATTGGCTTACCTAAAAGCATACTTACAACCCATATAATATTTAGTTTTGGATTGTCTAATTAATACAGTGTAAGACCTGAGTAAATATTGTCCTGTAGAAGTCCAAAGGTATTTCATCTCAAAAGCTGCAGATGGAATAACAAATCAAAGCTAGAATCTTCCTTAGGCCTATCTGTGTGAAAGCTGCGTAGTTCATAACGCCCATCAGTAAATCCAGAAACATCCTTCACAGATAGCATTTCTGTTTAAAATGGCATGGTACATCACAGAGATTTAAACTGCTTTGGTGGAACATACTCAACAGATATATTCTTCTCTATTATTATTTACCAGGTATGACCATGAAGTCCCTATTCAGTGGGTTTACATGCAAGTTTATTGCTGAAATCAGGAAATTTTGGGTCTGGGTCTTCCTCATCTAAGTTCTGTGATGTATGCAATTATTTTTAAAAGAGATAGAACAGACCAGTGCTAAATTTTTCTTGGAACTTGACCCTGGTTTCATTACCATTTATTTTTAGAATCTGTGACCTTTTGAAAAAATATTTTTATAAGTGCAATAGGATCTTCTAGTGTGTGAATTAATGTTGTACTGATGAAAATGAGTTGATTGCACTCAGCCTTTAGCTTCATTTGCAGTAACACATTAGTTGTGAATTAGTGTGCAATAATTCATACCCTGTTGTGTCTTATGTCTAAATATAACGTGTTCAGGTTTAGGAATACAACACAGTGGCATAAATACTTTCAAATCAAGAGGTATTTTCATTTCAAATATGTTGTTTGTGCCTCCATATGTTACAGTAATAACAGTCCATTAAATAATGTCATAGACTTCAGCCTAATTTTGACACATATATGCACTCCTTCTTGTACAGACACTTCCTTACCCAATATGTTGGTATTCAGTGACATGGGACCTGTATGGTTAATCTACCTTTTATGTCTTATTTTTGCTTTAATTATGAATCGAGGGTTACATCGTAGCAAGAAAAAAAAACTATTTGGACAAAATATCTCCATTATTTTTTAGAAAGAAAACAAGGTAGATAAGACAAATATCAGTCAGAAGGCAACTTGAGACATCTAAGCCTAAAATGTAGGTTCTTAGTATTCTCACATTATGCTCAAAGTCTTCATCCTTGAAGTCTTCTGGACAACCAAGTGTGGTAAGAAAACATTTGGAGATTTTCTCACAGTTCTGTCTAAAATTCAGGAAAATTCAGGGAAAGCAGAAGTTTCTCATAGTATTGTAGTACTGGCTTCTCCTAATGAAGATTCCAGTCATGGAATTAACTAGAACTGGCAAACCTGAATCCTGCAGTGTGGCATGGTGCCTAAGGCTGGATCTAAAGCGTCTATTGAACTTACTTCTGACATACAGAAAGTCTTTAACATTGTAGAGAAGTGGTGGCGTATCAAAGTACAGAAGTGGTGGAATCCTGTTGTATCAAAGGCTGACAGATACCCTGACCATTGGACTTTTGGATGGTTTTTGTTGGTGGTAGTAGTTTTGTGGACTACAGTTCTATTAAGACTGAAAAATCCAAAAAGTAGGAACAGATTAAGAATCTCTGTAAACACTGAAGAAATCTCAGGAAATCAAAACAAGAAAACTTCATGTACATTATCTGGAAACCACCATTTAAGAGGAAGCTTGCAGGAATACAAGTGCAATTAACTATATAATTTGGTTTCTGAGGCTATCCAGCAAGGAGGTTTAATAGGCAACTTGAGCTCGTATGGTAAGCAGTACAATAACTTTGATGACTCAGTGGAAGCCTTCCCTAAATTTTTCTATACTCAGCATTTCAGTCTACAGTCCACTTTGGAAATGTTTTGAAATGAAAAGTAATATTAGACTATCTCTTCTAGTTCCAAGCATGTCCATGTGTCTGTGCTGAGCAACAGAATGGATGTAACAGACCAATCTGCCCACATAAAAAATCTGTGTAGGTACTTAATTCAAAATCCCATGAGGTTTATTTGCACTGTCTGGGTCAAACAAATTTTCTCCGTCCTGTATTTCTTAACTATGTGATCTGAAGAACCATCACAATTTTTTGTTGCTGTAGCTTGTTTGTTTTGTGAATTTGTCTCTTATAAGAGGAGGATTCACAGTAGCAAAACACAATCATCTTTGATAGTAGTAGAAGCAAGCCTTATGAACTGGGCTGCACTACAAAAAAGTCATATACTTTTCATGTGTGAATACACAAAAGACTGTTAAGTACTGCCAACATAACAGGTGACTGTGAATTAAGGGAAATAAGTTAGGTTAAAAGTTATGTGCTTTAGGGAACAAAAAGCAAAGAGCATACTGTTGTGTAAGCCAACAACTTCAGTACACACTGTAGATTTTCAGTTTTTTTCTGGTATCTAGACTGTACTGATGGCTTTCCTGATGTGCCTGCTATTCACTACCATTGTTATCTGTTCTAGATAAAATGAACATAGTTGGGCCCATCCATGCTGCCTTACAATTGCATTTTGTCCTGTAACTACTTTGTTCAAAGCAAAGTTTGGTCTCTTATTTGTATGTCTGATTATGTGTGATTCACTACAATTTTCTCTGATGTCAGTTTAATTGGTGCAATAAAAACAAGAACATCTGACAAAACTCTGAAGTCTACATTTCTTTTCTCTTTTATTTTATTCCTCTCCCTTCTTTTTCTTCACCATTCTTTTGCTTCCCCTTCCCTTTTCTCATTTCCTTACATTTTAAGATCTTTCCCTTGAAGATAGTGTCCAAAGCAGATTATGGTTATGTAGCCTGCTTTACTTCTGTAAACAGCCACTGTGTAGCTCAAGATAGAATTTATTAGTACTTAGTTTAAAGGACAAAAATTGTTTTTGCAAATATGTCACAGATAAAGACATACAACAGATGTAAATCCATCATTAAATGAGGATAGAGTTGAAAATTTTCATGCTTTTAAGTGCTCTACTGGATTCGATTTCAGGATTAGCAACACAGTGAAGTCATCATGTCATTAAGGAGCTGATGAAATGCAAGTAGTTGAAGAACTGGGCTATGTAAACAAATGTGGAGGTAAAAAATAGCTAAATGATTTTTTTCCAGATATTATATACAAGTCCTGATGACTTCATGATTTGTGCTCTTTTAGAGAAGTGACCACAGTAGGTAGAACCAGAACTGGCAGTGGGGGAAAAAATGTCACGCTATCTAGTGATGAAGGATTTGTGACATTTCATTTTAAGAGGAAAATGGGACTGCCAAGAGCATGGAAATGTTATGAATAGGAATTATATATATATATATATATATATTCTTTTTTAAGAAACAATCTAATATGTAAAAAAAAAATTTTTTTTTTTTTTTTTCATCTGGGGAGATTATTTCAAATAATACTGAATGTAAAAAACAAATGATTTTAACAGAAAGACCAGTGTGAATTTACAGTCAGTAATATTTTGTCTGGTGCATGCAAAACCTCAGAGGCAATAGCACTAATTAAGGAGCTAAACTCAGTAATGACACAAGGCAGATTATAGAGCACATTCTGTACAGGTATCAGTTCTATATTTAGAGCAAAGATAGTAGGGTGATAGGTGCATCTAATGCTACTAAGAAAAGAAAGATTAGCTAAGAAGGACAGGTCTATTTAATTTGTTGCCATTATGGCTCATAAAAGAATGGTATTTACCTTAATGGTTTTTCCAACTTAACTCATGCTATTCAATTCTTTACACACTCACAAAGAAGTATTGTTTTCTTTATTGAACAGTATAACTAAACGATCTTCTTTTCCTTATGCAACAACAATAAACCCTACTCAATTGCTTTCAGGCCTGTTACACTCTCCAAAAATGGTGCAAGTTTTTTCTCTGGTTTGCAGTACCTGGTGGTGAGGAGATAAAGATTCAAAGAGAAGTTGCGGTAGAGCAGTGAGGTGTGGAGGAAGAGGGGCCTGCAGTGTATAATGTTTTCAGACTGATTAGAGTATTCATATGCATACAAATACTAATTTCTCTCCAACTTGGAAGGAGGTAGGATTGGATAGTATATGGGATGGGAGAGCAGCAGAAGGATGGAGCTTGCAGGAGCAAGTTAATTCTGTAGAATTTTCATTAGTTTCTTTTAATACTATTCAAAAACCTCTTGAGAATGGCTTTTTTTTTTTTTTTTTTTTTTTTTTTTTTTTTTTTTTTTGCTGAGTTCCTAGAGAGTCTGCTGCTGCTACATTAGTTACTCAGCAAGCAGTAGGCCTAGAGAGCAATCCTAAGGATCAAGATCATTCAAAATATGTGCACATCCATATAGAGTCGCAGGCTGTGTTACCTTCTTTTAGTTGAAGGAAAACAAGAAGATTAATCGAGATTTCCTTGAAATAATTGAAGGAACTGGGATGATTATAACTAAGATGTAATTCCTTGTTCCAAGGCCTATATCCAGACCCTGAGACCATTTCCTTTATATCTTTCTCTTTAACCTGACAAACTGTGATGCTTCTCATGGTAGTTGTTTTGATACTAAACTGACACGTTCAGAAATCACTTTCAATGTGTGAATTCTTACTCAGTGTTTTGCAGTAATGGTGACAACTTCAATATTAAAAACAAAACAAAACAAAACAAAAAACAAAAACAAACAAGTTATTTAGTCTTACATTTGTCAAATAAAGACTTGTCCTAAAAAAAGAATCCCTTAAAAATTATTAAATTCCACGAATGAATGTCTCATTTAAGTTTAAAATTTCATTTAAAAATGCCATTTAAATTCCAAAATAATTACCTCCCAAATGGTTAAATCTACTACTAAAAACAATTTCAGCAAGTCTTTCTGAGTGCTCTTGTAGTGCATTAATATCTGCTTTTCTCTCAGTGCTCATCACTGGCATACTCTCATCTCATTCTAGCAATCATTGTGGCAGACCAAGAATACTTAAGGCTGTGCAGCCATACTGAGTCTGGTGAGAACTGAGTTAACTTTTTTTGTTGCAGCTGATATGGTGCTGTGTTTTGGATTTCTAGCTATAACAATGCTAATAATACATCAGTTGCAGTACTCTGCCCCTGCAGCAAGAAGGCTTAGAGTGGGTAAGATGGGACACAGCCATACATTGGACTCAAAGTGGCCATAGAGATATTTGTTGCTCAGTAGTAAAAACTGGGATAGGGGAAGATGGGACAGCATTTTCATCCCTAAAGACTCGATTGCTGAGAGTGCAGCTGTGTATCACTCTGTCTGTGGGAGGTACTAAGTGATTGTTGGTAAACTGCCTCAACCCACCTGCTTTCTCACTTTTGCTCTTTCTTTTCTCTCCCCTGTTCTTCTGGGGGTTGGAGTGGGCAGCTAGGTGGATGCTTTGCTGCTGTCTGGATCAATGCACCACAACTGCTGATATCTCAACTCATTAGGTTGTTTTAGATGAAACCATGAAGTGTAGCTTTAAATCTACGTCATTAGAAACAAAAACTGTAATTAAATGTAGCAGAGTTCTTGGACTTTGGGTTCAGCATAAAGATTTTATGAGTCTATGTAAATAATAACTTTCTTTTTTCTGAAGTATAATTTTCCTTTTCCTTCAAAGACTGTTTTTAAACTTTGAAATGTGAGTGGTATACTTAAGATCTCCCTTATCTGCAATTAACTCTGGTTCACAAGGCTACCTCTAGCTGAAAAAGAACAGTACTTTGTGAAGAAAAGAAAGCGGTATTGGTCAAGATAAACCACTGTCAAGCTCGTAATTTCAAAAAGTACTAAAATAGCCTTAGAATTAGAATGGCAAATACAAGGAAATATAAGGATTTAGGATGGAATTTTGAAGTCCTCAGAAGTATTTTCAAGAAAGAAGGACTTTGGGTAACATAAGAAATATGGACCAGGCACAGCTGCAGACACTAAAGTCAATTAAATAGCAACAACATAGAGAGGGAATAACAAATATGGGAGACTGCAAAAACAAAACACTTCTAAGCACTAAGTAGATGTAAGTGGCTGTAAAGAAGACACATAAAATTTTCAAATTTGTTAAAAATAATCCATACAATTTCTTATTTTGCTAATTTTTAATTGTATAGTCTATGTAAAAAGTTTATTTTTTAATATTTTCTTAGACAAAATTGATTTGTTTTAGCTCTCATTTTAATGAGCAGATTACTGTATCCTCTAGGTGACACTAGACAGGTATAAGTATTGGATGAATGTAGTGTTGAGTTTGCATGTAGCAAATTCCAGTGTGAGGTATTACTATACACCGATAGTCAATGTTTGCCTTGAAGTTTATCTCCCCTACCTTTTCTTGCTCAACTTCTCTTGTTCTACATCCTTAATTATGAATGTAAAACACCACATTTAACTTAAAAATATTGGAGAGTTCATGTATACTGAAGTACTTATTATTTTTTCCTTATGTATGTGGGTAGTATGCAGATAAGTAATTCTTACTGCAATAAAAATATTAGCCATTTTGTACCTTGAAATGTTTCATGTTTTCCTTAAGTTTTTCCAGCCACTACTTTTATTTTCTTCCCTCTGAATGACTCTGCTTTAAAATGATTCATTTATCCTCAGCCTTGCTGATTTCTAGCAGGTGGGTATGAGAGAATTTTGACAGGCTCCCTTTCATATCCATTACCATTCATTTGCTTAAGATCTAAAATATTGCTTCCAGAGCATAGAATTACTAAGACTTGCTTATTTTGTTTCTCTGAGGACTGGAGAAGAGAACAAAGCATGACCAAATGATATCCAGAAGAAATTGCTTCACTGTTGAAAGTGATACATAGCTCAGTAAACATTTGCAAAAGTATCTCTCAAGGCTCAGTGCATGTCAATGAACAGCAGTCATTTCTGCTGTATTGTTTTTTTACTTGAGTAACCACAGTCCAAAGCAATTTCCGTATGACTTGGGATCTGAGGTCACAGTTCTTTGCAGCATTGCCAGGTTTATTCAATGAGTGGGATGATTTCTGGCAGTTAAATTTAAACTCAAATGTCAATTAAAGGACACCAGAGGAAGTCTATGTGTGAACTAGATTCCTGTTTTACTGAGGATAAGGCAAGTAGGCCCACTTACATTGTGTCTATCTAGTCTCATACAATACAGCAAGTTTATTATTTGTCAAGATAAATTTGAATATACTTGACAGGAAATAACAATATAAGAAAAAGTTGGCTTTTTTTCAGGATATATTCAACTTCTGTTTTTTGTTATTATAATCCATGATCAGGAAGAATATAATATAACTATCAGGTAACAAAAAAGATTGTCAAATCTATGTAGAATTTTTTTTTAACTGCTTAAAATAAATGGACTCATTTGCCTCTGTTCAGTCCACAATGCTGTGCAAATCAAATATGCTACTGCTTTCATGGAATATAGGTCAGTTGTGTTCATAGTTGTGTTCAGTTTTTGGCCCCTCACTACAAGAAAGATATTGAGGCCCTGGAACTGGTCCAGAGAAGGACAGTGAAGCTGGTGATGGATGTGGAGCACAGACCTTGTGAGGAATGACTGAGGGAACTGGGACTGTTCAGTCTGGAGAAGAGATTGCACAGTGGACACCATTTTGCTCTCTACAGCTAGTTGAAAGGTTTTAGTGGAGTGGGTTTCAGTCTCTTCTCACAAGTAAGTAGTGATAGTACAAGAGGTACTGGTCTTAAATTGTGCTCTGGGAGATTCAGGCTGGGTATAAGGAAAAATTTCCTCTCAGATGTAGTGGTCAGTTATTGGAGCAGGCTGCCCAGTGAATGGTAGAGTCTCTGTCCCCCAAAATTTTCTACATAAGGGTAAATGTAACACTGGATGATATGGTTTAGTGGCCATGGTGGTGATGTGCTGACAGTTGGACTATATGATCTTAGAGATCTTTCCCAACCTTAATGATTTTATGATATTCTGGTACTTAAACTCTTCTAGTAACAAGCGGGCCCAAAATGCAGAAAGATTAACCCTTGGCCCAAGCAGTCTGAATTGTATAGAATCATCAAATCCTTAGAGTTGGAAGGGATGTTTAAAGGTTATCCAGTCCAGCTCACCTACAGTGAACAGGGCACGTACCACTAGACCAGGTTGTTCAGATCCTTATCCACCTTGCCTTGAAAGTCTCCAGAGATGGGGCATCAACCACACTAGGTAACCTGCTCCAGTGCCTTGCCACCCTCACTGTGAAAGAATTTTTTCCTAATATCTAGCCTAAGTCTATCCTACCTGAGTTTGAAGCCATTTCCCCTTGTTCTATCACCACAGACACTGCTAAAGAGGCTGCACCCTTTTTTCCTTTAGATGCTGAAAGGCTGCTAGCAGGGTACCTTGAAGTGTTCTCTTCTGCAGGTAGAAGAAGCCTCAGCTCTCTCAGAATAACTTCGTAGGAGAGGTGTTCCATTCTGCTTTTGTAACCCTCCTCTGGATGCGCTCCCATAGGCCTATGTCTCTCTCCTGTACTGAGGAATTCACATCATTTTCTCCCTCTTTGAGAAAGGCAAACCCCATCCAGTGCCCACAAACCTGGTGCCATATAGTCTCATTGGCTGTCAGAAGACCCAAAGTTCTGGAGATGGCACCAGCCACAAAGCCAGGTATTTAAAGATTTTATCCTTTGGTTTGTTACTGTGTCCTTACCCAATAAAGGAGGCAGGGATGAAAAGATCAGTCACAATCAGTTCCTTTATCCATCATCCCAAGGCCCTGAAATCCCTTTTGATAGCCCTTGACCCACATGTAGCCACAACATCTCTCCCTATATGGAAAGCAGTAAGGGATTGTCATCCATCAGTTATATCAGGCTAGATAGTTTCCTGGTGACATCTCTCACTTGAGTCCCAGGAAGACAGCAGACTTCTTTCTCAGCCTATTGGATGTTTGGTTCCCTGTAGGGAGATCATCTACAGCTCATACCTGTCTCTTATTCAGTGGCATAGTCTTGATGTTGAGGGAAGGCTTTTCCTGATTTGCTTTTGTTAGCATGTCAGGACTGAGTGGGCTGTTATCACACTCAGATGGGGCTCCCACTTTCAGAGCCCCATGTCTGTTATAGAGAGGCACTTTGGAGGGTGGAGCAGTCAAAGAGGATTTTTGTTTGCAGTGCCGGACACAGCCTTGCCTTTTTTTTCCTTAACCTGACATGATACAGGCTGGCTTGGGTTTTGTGTTTTTTTTTCCCTTGCGATAGCCTGTTTGCTCATGGGTGAACTGTGGTATATTATACTTAATCTCCATAGTGATACACGTTTTTCTAGTCTTGTTTTTTGTTGTCTTTTGGGTGTTTTTTGTTTGTTTGTTTGTTTGGGGTTTTTTTGTATATACCCTGTACTTTAAGATAACCATCTTGCAATTGGTAAAAATGTATGGAGACCACATGAGTAAATCTCACATCTATGAAAAATTCCTCAGAAAACTTACAAAGCCATGAAAAGAAAAGTTACATCTCAATCTGGGTAGTTACTTCTTTGGAAAAGACATTTTAAGGAATTATTTTCTTGGTCTTGCTTTTGTACTAGAGGTATAATTAATCTGCCAGCAAGTGAAGAGAGGGAAAAAAAGGTACTCTGTGCATGTTTTTTAATTTAAAAATTTCTTTTTACAAGTTTTTGTTTCTCATTTTCTGGTTGTCTTTACAGTTGTCCCTTTGCCTTCTACATCTTCTGGATAAGTACTTATAAATTTAACTTGGATTTAATTTATTATTTTTTTCTATATGCTTTTGGGTCCTCTTAGCAATTTTGTGCTGGTGTACTTAATTTAAGTGTTGGTATTGCATCAGATACCAATTCCCTCAAAACAGACTGATGGTCCATCTGGTTCAGTATCCTGTTTCCTGTAATGGCTAGTAACAGATGCTTGGCAGGAGACTTCAAGAAATCCCATACAGACCAGTTTTGAAAGATGTATTCATTGGGGTATTTTTTTCTGAGTTTAAGGTGGGCTAATGCTTTGGAGTTAATATGCTTTTAGTTTTTATAAACGGTGCATTACCACATAGCAGTGATTGCCCTTTATTCATATTTATCTTAAATCTTTTCATATATACAATCAGGCATTTTTGAATCATATTAAGTGATCATATTCATTTATGTTTCTTCTAAACAAAGTGTAAATATTCAGTCTTTTGGCTTTCAGACTATTTAACCAGGTCATTAGTAGTTCAAATTTGTGTTTACAACATGTGTTTAATAGAGAGTAACCTTACAAACCATCAGAGAATGCACTCAAGATTAAACAGGCATATTTGTGCAAATCAAATGATAGCTAACATCTGGAGCACCTGGAGTTTATTGAAAACAAAGTTCTGTTATTAAGAAATTAGAATAAAGAAAATTTTAATATGTGGCAATAGTGTTAATATCACTAGGATATGTAAATGAGTCATTTTCTCAATTGTAATTTTTAAGTACTTCTAAATTAATCAGATTCCAGTCATTCTGATAACAAGTAAGCAGCTAGTATTGGGTACAGTATTCCAGTTGCCAAGTAATTTCTTTTATGTTGAGATTTTATTTCTTTCCACATGCTTGTGCTAAACACAAACCTTTAGGTCACTGCATCTGCAGCAGTGTACATGTTATAAATGCCAAGTAATGTGAATGCTGAGCAGATGGTTTTATGCAGACCAATGCTATTTCTTGCCCCTGTCTGCAGCTCTTGCAAAGCAAGGGAAACGGAGACTAATGTCTTTTATTGACTTTATCTCTGTGTGTGTGTGATTATATTAGAGTTGGAGCTTTTAATTATTTGGGGAGATTTGAAGAGTTCTATTTCATGGAAAGTTCCCAGAAGTAAGTCAGGTGTGACGTGTTGATAGCTTAAAAGAGGGCACAAAAATGAATAGAAATAGATGCTCGGGAAATTAAGCTTGAAGCAACAACAGAATGTGTGGTTTTCTTGGCACTCTAAAATTCTCTAAAAAGAGACTTTAGAAAAAAATCATTTAGTGCTGGTCTTTGCCCATTCCTACTTACTCTAAGAGATAAATAGCAGAATACATTTATGGTTACACAAAACATATTTCAAAGCATATGTATTTTCTTATTTAAGTCATCTTTCCATCCTGTATTACTTTGCAAATAAATAGACCTTTTATAATATAATATCATAAATATATCTTAAAAATATCTAAAATAGATTAATGTATATGAAAATTCAAATTCAGGCAGTCAGTTCTTTCTATGAAACTTGTTTAAACATGCCTGTAGAGACGTAATTCTCCATCATCATTCCCTTTGCATGCATTGCATTGTACTATTTTGCTTAATTAAAGCACCACAAACACTGTTTTTCACAGGACCTTTGTCACATTCCCTGCAGAGGATGGACAATGCTTTCTTAATGAGCATTTATTCAGGGTTCTGTTTCTGATCATTGTTCAGTGTGTGGTCCTATGCCTTTTTAACTGTGCATTATTCAAACTTAGAAGACAGTATTCGTTAACGTATTTCTGTGGCATTCATTGGTGTGCTAGTTGATTATTTCATGCAACAGTTAATTTATATATATTTTGTCTTTATAACAATGAGGATAGGCTCCCCATTTTACAGGTGGGAAAACAAGATGATCAGGCAACAAAGGGAGAAGTACACTTTAAACATTAGAGTCCCAAATCTGAGAAACCTGTCTTCAGTTCTTTTATGTAGAACATCTTACATGTTTACAGTGCAACTATTTCTATTGCAAATCTGAGTGCTTAACATTCAAGTAAATCAGACCTCCAGGAATCCAGCTGAATCTCTAATTTGAGATTCCCTGCAAAGATTTTGTCTTCTTAAGCCTCTGAAGTAACTGTCTCAAATAGCAGATTGTCATACCCTATCAGGATTGTGCGTATGCAAGACATAGTTAAGTCATTAATTTTATTAGTATTTTCTAATAGCAGAAGAATATTCGATTTCACTTCAGACTCTGAAAATTGTATTTGGTTTGTATTCCTGCTCATATCCTATGGATTTTACTTCTACCCCACTCTCCAGTTTCTAGGCCAGTATTTTTGTGTTATGTACATACAATACTAGACTGTATTACGTTATTCTTTCTTCTTATTTTTGGTTAACTGCTTGAAGAGTATGATTCTCATTAGTCATTTTTGCATTTTAGTTGCTTTAGGCTTCTTGAGCACCAGCTCCAGAATATTCTTATCAAGTAGTTTATCTTTCATTTGTCTCTCAGTCTTACTCATTTCTGCTGTTTAGGTAATCCACTGAAGCACAAATAAAATAATGACTATACTATGTATTTTAATACCATTCCTCCAATTAGTAATAGCATTTGCTGCAAAAGATCTGCAGCATGTTTTCAATCTGCTATGAGTTCAGTAAAGTTCAGTTGTAAATATTAGAAATTTAGTTCTTGGAACACTTTCCAGTTAAAATGAAGGTTTTTTAGGCCTTATATAACATTGTCAAATTTGGGAAGATATTTTAGGGGCAGCAGAAGGAGCATTTCTCCACAAATGCCATCTCCTAAACAAGAAGTTTTGTAATGCAACAGCTACATATAACAGAAGTCAATTTTGTTAAACTTTTTTCTCGCAAAGTGCTCTACTTTTCTGGCTGAAACTTAGAAAAAGGAAAATTTACTAAAATAGACAGCATTCATGTAAAATTTTTGCTCAAATACATTAACAGTTTCAGAGTGATTAGGCATAACAAACTGCTATTATACTGTGAAGTGTCAGTGAATTTTATCAATAGGCAACCCTGCCACTTAGCATTCACTGTTGCAGACATTCAGGGAAAAATATAACATACCTGAAATTTAGACAATAATTGAAAAACTCAGTCACTAGAAGTAAAAGGAAACACATTATTTCATGCTTCGAAGGTAGAATAAACCAGGACTGTTAACACTAAATTCTAAACACATCTATTGGTGTGGTGAGAGTAAAAAAATCAATTCTTCTATGATAAAAAAATAAAATAAAATTACTAAATAATTAAATATTTTTTCTTGGGAGATACATCTGAAGATTGTCTAGGTCAGCCCCGTATTCTAGACATGGTCTGGTCAGTGTAACTCATTATAATATTTTACCATCTCTCCAAGCTGAGCAACACAATGCAGTTGGCAGCCTGTACTTATAAGTCAAGCTCTGAATGTCCCTGTCACATTGGTGACTGTCCACTGGACTCATTTCTGGATGTAACTGTCTTTCTTGTGCTGGAGAACCCCAATCTAGGCATAATATTCTAGATAGTTACATAAAAGCTCAACAATGAGGGATAATTATTTCCCTCTGCCTTCTGGGAGCACTCCTTCATTTATCCCAGTCTAAAGTTGATCACTTTTGCCAGAAGTCAGCGATGTTCAGTTTTTTTGTCTATACCCAGACTTTTTCCTACAAAGTTGCCTTTTATCCATTCAACCCCAGCCTTCATAATTTCCAAAGCCATTCTATGATTCAGTGATACTATTTAATCCCAGGTGGAGGATGTTGTATTTTCCTTTGTTAAATTTCAAAAGTTTCCATAAGACATAGCATTCATCTAGGCTGTCACTCACTCTCTGAGTAGAAGTCTGCTCTCCAATATGGCCATTGCTCCCCCCAGCTTGCTGAGCACTTGTTCTGTTTTTTAATCCAGGCAATTAATAAAATCACTAAACTATTTTCCTTGATGTTGACCCTTGATAGATACTGCTATTAACCAGCCACCACATGGGCTTCTCCCTGACAGTCATATCCCTCTAAGACATCTTTCCATAATATGAGACATCCCACTTCTGTCTGTGACTGATACATGATGTAATGAAGAAACAGAAATATGAGTGATTAAAGATTACAACCTTGGCTAACAACCCAATCAGCCTATCAGCCCGATAATTAATAAATGTTAGTTTAGTCAAGAATTTAATGAAATACTTCATTCTGAAGCTTTCAAATTGTCCTTTGTCATTCACCAACAATCTTCTTGTCAAGGATGAGTAAATTCATTAATTCTGACCAAGACCTTCTGACAAAAAATTGTCACTTATTTCTGGAGAACCACACAGCTGTGGAGTTCTGTTTCTTAAGGTCTTGTTAATACCTAAGGACATCGGATTCAAGTCTTATGTCCTTTGACATTCTTGCACAGCATAATCCTTATATTACTTATTTCAACAGCCAGTTTATAAAATAATGCAACACAGAGTTCACAGTTTCTAGTCTTTGTATGGCAGTTACAAATAATTGATGACAGTGACCTCAAACAGAATAATCTATCTATACACGCTGATGAGATAACAGCTCAAATAAAATGGTATTTTTGTCATATGATATTGTTATTTGGAGTTTTCTTCACACTGGGTAATTTAAAGATTTTAAGTATGTTTCCATACTGCTTATTCCTAGGTAAAAATATACCCTAATATAAAGCTTTCCCGTGTAAACCACGGTAATATGGAAAACTTAATAAATCCAAAGCAGAACATGATCATTTCAGCCCGTGATTGCACTTTCTGCTGAGTCATGCTGGATAAAACAGTGGGAGTCCTGGGTATCCCAGTGTATGGATAGCCAATGTGTCAAATGCATGATGATGTAACTCTGACTGGAACCAGTTTATGTCTCTATCCTTGCAGTTAGCAGATGCCTCTGTTTCTAAACTGACACAAAATATCACTTTCCAGTAGAGCAAAGACTGACCTTTTCCATCCCAGTTCTTCCTTGTGGTTTGGTGTGCTAATAAATTCATGTGCTTTTAAGTGTTTTATATGTAGGGAATTACAACAGTAAGAAACATCCTACATGTTTAGTGAAGATTACTGAAAATGCTGTCCTGTTGGCAGGAAGATTCAACTTCTATTGCTGTATCACCAACATCATGGGCTATCATAATAAAACAGGCAGCATTACTTATGGAGCAACCTCTGTACACTGGGCCTGAAACTAGCTCAGTGAAATGTTTAGTATGTAAAAAGATAGGTTCTAAGAAATAAATGCAGTTCTACATCCAGCTGCTGTTAAAACTGTGTGATGAGATCTCTTTTCACAAGTGCAGGTGCTGGTTATTCATGCAGGCATGTAAATAATTATTTACACAGGTGTTATGAAATCTGATGCAAGAGTGAAATTTGAATAATGATACAAATGCATGATAAGTAAGTAACTTACTAGATAGGTAAGACCATGGAAGATTTTGAGGTACATTCAGGCCAAGGCAATGTCTCATGCATCTCCCACTCTCCCTGCTGTTACTGTGTATTTAGTATCATGAACGATGATTAAAGTGCTTTATGCGAAATGATAAATTCTATCCTATTCTGCAACCCTGCTATGCAGCTTTGGCTTACAAAGTCCCTTTGAAAAAATAAAAATATTAATTCAACTTCAATTATTTCAATGTACAACAAAATAAATTCCTCTTCTAAGGATATATAAGTAGTGCACATATTTATGTTAATATTTAATGTCAATAATAATATTGTGGTTTAATTTTATTAGCTAGTTTTTGCAGTTTATTTCCTTTTTCAAGGACAAATCTAAGACTATCTTTCAATTTCCACATTCTGTCCAGCATTACTATTTTATATTTGTATTATTAATTTCTATGTTCTATACTGACATTCAAAATCCCAGTTGAACACATGCCATTGTTGGCTTTGCCAGAGGAGTAAAATTTAGCAAATTCTGATCCCAAAGCCTAAGCAAGCAAGATGAGCCACACATAGGAGGACCAAACAGGGATGTATAGTGGCTTGGACTCACACTGAGAAGATCAATTGCAGAGCCAGGAGAAAAGTCCATGCTTCTTGAGACTCATCTGCTGAGTAACACTCTTGGATAACTGTTCCCTGGAATTTAGTAGCAATCAGCATTGATTTAGTTCAGAGCTATTAATTGCAAGTCAAATTATAGGGCTTGGTACTGCTTTCAGACAAATGGTGCTCAACAGATCAGCAATATAAGGTATGTCAGTATTATCTGCTACTACACAATAAAACATGAAATTCCATATCTCACCTTCAAGTACCCAAAAGGAATCCATTTCAAGATACTTATTCCACTAATGAAATTATTATTTTGATCTGTAGCTATCAAGACTTTCAGTAGGAATTTATTTTGGAACCATGGAACATGACAAGCCTTTAAGGAGTAATTCTATTTCCAGAAGGTAAAGAAAATGATTTCCCAGTCAAAAATGAAGCAGAAGCAATCACTCCTTCACTGGGAGAAAATAAAAACAAACCAGCCAAACAAACCAGTCCTAAGCAGAGCAGATTCTGCTGCAGTCTTTCTCAAATATACAAGCCTAAAGAGACTGCAAGCCAACATAGTGCAGTATTTAAGCTCTAGTATTCTACAGGTAAACTACTCCAGCATTTTCCAAGAGCAGAATCTCTGAGGTCCACTATGCTGTATACAGAAATATAGATGTAGGAAGAACTTTCTATTTTGACAAGAAAGCACGAATACGCTGAGCCAAGTGGCCACAAGAGCTCTGTTAAATTTCTGGGAAAACTCTAAAGAAAGCATTGAGAGACTAACATAAGAAATTACTTTTGAGGAAGTGTTTTGCTCTTGATAGTTTCTAAGATAGTGGCTATGAAACCAAAGGGAAAAAGCTCTTTTACAAAGGTGCTGTAGTTGAGAAAGTATGGTCTGAAGCCAGCAAAAGGAACTTTAAATGGTATATCCCTATATGCCACAAAAGCTAGGTTTTATCAGCAGTTTTCTTATACCAGGATAAGTAATGTTTTTTTATCCCAGAAAGTGTAACAATCTTACTCAAGCAAAGTTAAAAGATCACAAAAAAACAAACAAACAAACAAACAAACAAAACAACAACAACAACAAAAAAAAAACAGTTCTAAATAGAGAAAACTGACACAGAAGATCAAGCTGATTGCAGGTGTTTGTACCATTACTAGACTGTAGTCCAGGTAGGAACTGATGAATGAGAATGAGAATGAGAATGAGAGTGAGAATGTCATATAAATGGCTCTAGGATATCTAAAAGCACTTTTTTTTTTTTTTTTCTTTTTTGTGCACGTAACAATGAAGGCAGAAGTAATGCTAATATAGGCATCAGCACGCCCCTGAGTGACCCAGATTTAGGGAGTTAGAGGGGATTACAGCTTTCTTCATAACCATTTTCTTTTTAACACTTTATGAAACATTTAAGAAAACCTGTTTGTTTGGTTTTTTATAAGAAAACTTGGGGCCTAATCAGTGTTCTCTGTGGCCATCACTTTCTGACAAACTGCATGGAAACCACCTTCACACTAGACAGACATTCAGTGATAATTCTGTTTCTTATATGCTGACATAGGCTGGATTTCAACCTGAGACTTGCAATTGCTTATCTTTCAAAAAGCAATTGCTGTATAGGTTTACTGAATTTTGCTGCTTTAGAAGTCATTAGGCAGCTTTTTTCTTTGGCATAACTGTGGGAGGGAAGACTGTTCTGCTTTTTGTTTTCTTCTATAAGCTATTCAAAGAAAGACACGGGATTACTTGCTATCCAGAGAGGTAGTTAGACCTTTATAACTTAGATTTAATATTTCTACAATTCTTCAAGTTTTTTACTTTAAAAGTCTTTGTTTTTGATGTTACTAATGCATTAACATATTGGAAGGGAGTCTACAATATTACTGTAAACTCAACAGCATTTGCTATAGCAAGTGTTATTTGTGATGCTATGTGTGCTCTGCTACAGTATGCAAACAGTGACATGCATTGTGAAAGGAGCATTTTAGACTTTTTCACTTCATACTTTCTGGTAATGCAGAAGGAAACCTGGAATGAAGGAGGAAATACTGAAAAGAAATTGGATTAAACTTAATGACTTTGAGACCAAAGCTTTGAACATTTGAAACACAGAATGAGTCATCTATATGTACGCTTGGCTTAATTTTCTTAATATCATTCTGAAATAGGCAACACTTCATGGCATATCTTAATTTAACATATTTGACTACAATTATCATACTCATACAGTTGACTGTTACTCCAATTTTTGGTTTGTAAAAGTACAGTTACCATAGAGATGTTATTTAGAATGAGATTCACTGTGAGAGATTCACAAATAGTTTTAATTTTCCAGCATATTTGAGGTCACATTAATATTTCATCAATGAACAGTCTGTACAGGAGAGAGTCACGATTTAACTGATCAGTGATGAAGTGATAATATTTTCTTCACTGGGTTGAAAAAGTATTATCTAGAAGATAATATTGAATGTTAAAGACAGACTACATATCAGTGAAAAAGAAAAATATTTTCTTGTTTGCATTTTTTTCATCCCTTTCAGGAAGAAGAAAGCTTTTGTATCAGTAAAAGTGGATAATTGCTATTCAAGAGTATAATTAATAATATGGGCTTCCTACACACAGCTCTGCTAAAGAATGTCACTTCAGATTCAGATTATTTAATTAATGCTCAGTGATAGTGGGGTACAGTTGTGATGCCCTATGTATAGCCTTGATTTCTTTCATATTCCTGAATAATGTATCTGTAATAACGATATGCAAATTTTGACTTTTTAGTAACTGCTTTGATAATACGTCACCTAATTTGGACCACTTCTGTGCACAAGTGAAGTAGTGAAAAATTGCTCTTCATCTGTGGTTTCAGAATATAAAGTAAAAGGCTACTTAGTACAATAGTCCACGGCAGTTCATAGACCTTATGGCTGAGTTTCTTACGCATGACTGCCTGGAAATGAACCATAAATAACCATGGCTTGCTGAGCTAAAAACAGCACTATCAACCAAAATCCTATATCTGAATCTCCTGTCTGATTGCTTATTACTAGTGTAGACAAAGAACTGGATACATAAAGCAGAGGGAAATAATTTTCTCCATGCTAAAGCAAGAATATGTGGTAATTTTTTGCTGGTCAATGGATGATTTTATAATATTAACTCAAAACTTGCTTAGGAAAATAAGGGACAGAGCTCAGCAGACTTGAATATTATAGAAGGTATTCCTTCTGAATATTATATATTATCAAGTATGTATATAATTTTACGCTGAAGTCTTTATTTTGTGTATTTACTATTCTAATTTTGTAGATATTTAGAACAAAAATACTTTGAGAGCTGTAATAAATTATTTGTTACAATTCAATTTAGCATTTGTAGTTATATGAATTTTTAATGTTGTGTAATGTTTTGAATATTTATTGCCTATCTATTTTATGTTGAGCATATTGTTATGCCCTCTAGGATACTTTGAAGAAAACATTTTATTTGAAGTGTTATTTCCTGAAGGAACAAGCAGAAACTTCTGTGCTATTACTTAAACATGTAATTGTCCTCATCTCTGAGTAGATGTTGTCTAGATAAACTTTCTTCCAATTAAAATCAAACAGATATCCAACATGAATATAATTCAAGTGGCTGTTTTAACTAATTACATACTTCATACTCTTGATTCACTGTCACTATCGTACAGCCTTACAATTGCAGGAACTTAATGTGACTTTATATTGATTGATTCTGAATCTGAGCCCAAAACAATAGACACATATCCCTGAGAGACTGCATAAATGGTACCAATTCTATTAATTTAGCTTTCCAGATACAAGATATTCTTTACAATGGAGCAATATTTAATCTGCTTTTTAAGCAAACTGGTCTCTATTAACTCTGTCAATTAATCTTCAGTAGACCTACGCAAACTTTCTGTAGGACTCAGCTATCATACAGTGATGGCACAGAAGAAACTAAAATCTCCATAAATCTTCCATCCAAATAGAAGATTTTTCTAATGCTACCCTCTCTGGTGATGAAAAAGCAAACAATATGTAACAGATGTTATTCATGTTGTTTAGTACACTGCTGCAAGCTGTTCAGATGAAATTATTAGTGTGTAAATATATACAAAGCAGAAACATGACCATTGACAAAAATATTTATGATATGTGTTACAGTACCTGGTAAGATGAACAGTAGTCGCCTCAAGAAGAAACAAAAATCTAATTCAATATTTTATTCCATTTTTTGTATATGAATTAGTTTTATCATTTCTGAAATGCCATAAAACTTCACAGAGAATACAAAAGATTAAGTCCCAGTAACATTTTTTTTTTCTTTTGGGGAGTGTGGGAGTAGCAGCAGTCAGCACTGGAAAATAAACTCTTTATAATCCACTAATTAGGAAGCTTGTTTAAGTCTTCAGTAGGTTTGAATAAATACCTGCCTTCCGCTCTGCTCTCAAAAAATTCCTTAGCATTCTTAAGTTTCCATTTGGTGTGAGAAGTACCTTTTAAGCTATCTGTCACACTTAAATTTCTCATCATGAATCCTCTACAAGGTCAGATATAATCAGTTCTTTAAGAGGCATCAGATAGCTTTGGACTGAATCCCATATGCCTCTGAGTACAGCAAGCTGATAAGCCTTCACTTTTAGCAGTTACCATCAGCAATTTCAAGTTTTGTTCTACAGTGATAAAATTGTGCCTAGTGTAATTATTTGATCCATCTTTTGGCTCTCATCTAATTCTGTAACTGGCATGTTGCCAAGCACATGAAAGATCCAAAAAGGCAGGCATGGATCCTATTACTTGTTGCTGATTGCTGAGACCCAGCAATATATTTAGATTTATATTTAGTTGGTTTTATTTTATTTCCCACATGAAGACACTAGCCCTAGACTACAGATTTGTTTGGTCTTAGTAATAGCGTTTAAAATGTTTCTGTTTACTGACAAAGATTTCATTTATTCTGATAAAACCAGTTTTGCATGGACTCGTAGAAACATAGAATGGCCTAGATTGAGAAGGACCTCAAAGATCATCTAGTTTCAACCCCTCTGCCACAGGCTGGGTCACCAGCTACTAGACCAAACTGCCCAGAGCCACATCCAGCCTTGCCTTGAATGCCTCCAGAGATGGGGCATCCACAACCTCTTGGGGCAACCTGTTTCAGTGTGACACCACCCTCTGAGTGAAAAACTTCCTCCTGATATCTAACCCAAATCTCCCCTTGTCCTATCACTATTAGCCCATGTAACAGCCATTCGCCCTCCCATTTATGTGCTCCTTTCAAGTAGTGGAAGACCGCAATGAGGACTCCCTAGAGCCTTCTCTTCTCCAAGTGAAACAAGCTCAGTTCACTCAATGTTTATTCATCAAAGAGGTGCTCCAGCCCTCTGATCATCTTAGTGGCCCTCCTCTGGGCATGTTGCAAAAGCTCAGCAGCTTTCTTCTGCTGGGGTCCCCAGGTCTGGTCATAGTACTCCATCACAGATAGATTCTGAGAGGAGACAGTAGAATGCACTTTTCTGATATTTTCTTTGCTATAAGGATTTTTGGTGGCAATATTTTTTCTCCTTCTGTCTATATTATCTCATAAATATTGATATCAGTAGAAAAAAATAAACTAAATAAACTTTTATCCACTTACATGACTGAAAATTTGTGTATCCTCCTGAAAGGAGAGACAAGGTGACTTCCTCTATTAATTATTGGTTTGGTCTACCGCTTTCTCAGCATCACTTCTACAATCCTTTCTCCTCTAATTTACTCCGTTACTCTCAACTATTTGCAATAAAGCTTTTCAGAGTCATTTTAAGTGCTTAGCTCTTGCTAAATTCAGGGTTGAATATTGTTGAAAATATGGGTCTTCCTAAGTACTGGGGAGAAGAATCTGTCTTGAAGGAACATGAAGTAAAAATAGCTGTTATTGTGTCTTCATTTTCATATTTTATTGTAACAAACCTATTAATTTTCTCTTTCTAAACCGTACTAGTGTCTTATCAGAAATATTAACCAGGGAGACATAGCCGAGGAAGTCACTGTGTCTCATTTTCCCGTGTAGTAAGAAACACATTAGAAGTTTGCAGTGGAAAGTTGGTGACTGTATCTCATAAACTGTAGTTTTAGCAAATTTCACTATGCAAAAGAATTATTTTTTTCCCCCTTTTTTAATGCTTATTCCAAGTAGATGTGTTTGCATATCAGACACTCTAAGTGAAACAAGTCTGTTCATAAGGTTGGCACAAGGACCACAGAGAGTCATTAGAGCTGCAAACTTGGCTACACAAAAGCCACAAAATGGCAAGGAACATTTTCAACGCGTGTAATGGCAATCTTTGTTAAGGAATCATCTACTCATCATCTTGACTTACACAACATTGCATCAGGAGTACATGCTGTATTTATCCATCAATAAGTAATGGCTTGGAGAAGGTAGGGAGAGAAAAGATATTTTCCGGTTATGAACTTATTCTGGTCTTCCTTTTGCTCTTACTGAAAGCCATTGTTATCTTTTATACTATCACTCCTGTCATTTTACATATGGAAGATAAGATCCAAGATTCAGCAAACAGCTCCACAAGCCCTTCTCCTCTTGGCTCAATTACCCACACAATTTGTGTTTCTCACACATAGGACAAACATTACAGTGTCTGACTTTATGTCAGTTTGGACGATTGCAGAATACACATGGGTCTACACCACAGAAAGTGGGAATTATACTAACAGGCTAGAATGATGCAGTCAAATTCTACTCCAGTGGCTCTTTAGTGTTGCCAGGTATTTTTATTATCTTATCACTCCTAGGTATAATTTACTAAAAGAGGAAGCTAATACTGTGTCTTGCATAGGTAGCATTTTAGCCCTTTAACCTTAAAAGGTTGTCTGAATTTGTAACTGAGTGATTCTTTGCTTATATTTTTTTCTTGTTTGTAAGAGTTTGCGTGCTGTTTTTATAATGTTTTCATTGATGTCAAGACCTTAGTATAAAAACAAGACTGGCACTGTACTAATTTACCCCATGGTCTCCTGTGTATCCCTTTGCTTCTCTCCTTGAGCAACTGGCATAGCTGCAGGACTGTTTACTCCACGGCTTATTTCCCCTTTATCTTTGATGTCCCAGGATGTCAAAGGCTGTGAATTTAATATTGATTTTATAAAGTACTTTTACTGTAACATGTCAGTTAGGATTAGCCTCAACCTCGAGTAAGCTTATGCACTGAGCTGGATTTGCACGCAATGTGGCTCTCCGGCTCTCAGACTCTTTTCCCGAGCGAATGCTTTATTTATAAGAGTGACAGTGTGCTGTGAAAGCAGGGACAGCACACAGCCCCCAGCTATCTCTGTGTCTTGTATACACAGCATCAGTGCCCTGTGTATACATTAGGCTTGAAAATGTAAGTGGATCAGAGAGACGTATCATTTGCTGGTATGTAAACAGACAGATGAGTTTATAGATCGCATTAAACCCCAGTGGCTGTAACTTGTGGAAGAGTCTTCCTGGAGTCCCATCCCCCATCTCACTCCTTCTTACTCCTCCTTTTACATCAACACCAACACCACAAGCTGGACTCACCTCCTTTAGGGAGTAAATAAAGGCATTCTTCCAAAGGAAGAGGCATGTCTGAAGAATATTCTTGCCTTGAACTAGGTCCCTTAGCCTTTTCCTGCTCCTTTGAATTGGCAGGCACTGCTGACGAAATGTATTAATCCACAGATTAATCTGCAAAGTCCTTTCATAACTCAGTATTGATCCTTCACTCAATGCCAACAAAGGTGAAAAGTTTTTCTTGATTTCTACCCTTTTCCTCTCTTTTTTCTCCTTCTTTTATCCCATGCATTTGGGGGGAAAAAAAGAAAAAAAAAAAAAAAAGAAAAACGTCGTTGCCATATTTTATGTCTAAAACAGCTATGTAAGGTTTCTCCAAAAACTGATAATGCTGAGGCTTGGATCTACGCTCTCAGGGGGGCAGTCACCAATTTTCTTCTGTTTTGAACAAGTCATGCTAAATGATTACACACTGTTAATGAAAGATTAACTATTTAATGCATTAGCTTTTTGTAGCCACATGGAACAGCTGTGCATTTGGGCTATGTCTGCTCCATTCATAGCATGTTTAATTTTCTTATAGCTCCCCAGTTGCTCTGAGCTCACTTTCTTCCTCAGCTGGGACTTGAGTGAGGCTAGGTCTTCTGAGTGTGTTGAAAATATTTCTTGTTTGGTTCATTAATAATTCCATAAGCCTTGACTTTGTAGCCTATCTACACTTATGGCAATACATAAATAATAAAAAAGTTATAATTGCTGATTATGAAACAAGACTCCTGCATCTGCAATATCTTTGCATTCAGTGTTTCCTTGCTTAAATGTATATGACAGAGTTTTGTTTTAAGTCATTTTCACAAAAGATTGGCTGCTCCAACATAAAACTTCTAAGAGTTGATAATAATTTTGCTGAGATGCAGTAACTGACAAAGAAGGAAGGAATATTAATATATATCTTATTTTTCTGTGTTTCATATAATGTGATAGATCAGCTATAGAGCAACATCCGTGGTTGCAGTTGTTGCAGGGAACAAACTGGAATCATAAAACTGAAAGCTGATTTAATGTGCATACAGACAAGTACGCATATGCCCTCAGTGCTCCCTACTTATACAAGAAATGGAAGTACATTTCTGGTAGAATTTGGCAAGCATCACTTAGGTGAGAAAATCAAGGTCACATAATTTGTCTCATGAATTCACACAAACTGATAACAGACTCAAAATCTACAAATCTACTTCCAGAATGCTGTTTCAAAATTTAGATTTTTCTTTGATGTCCATTCTCACATTTCTTATTCATGGGAGGGACATTAAGTGGAAATAGGCCCAGTCTTTTATATATTTCTCCTCAGGGTAAAAATACAAGAATATTCCCAATGTTATGTTCAAGTTTTCCACACTGGATGAGAATAGTCTGCCAGTACCGCTGATGTTATGGTAAGCCCATAAATATTTGATATTGATATCACATCTTCTGCTTTTTTTGTGTTAGGTATACCAAGTATTATCTCTGTTTTATGTAGAACATAAAAATTATGTCTATATACACCATATGATGTGATTATTTTATGGGTAATATAATGAATTGAAATATTATTTTCAAAGATTTATGACTATATTTAATAAAGTATGTCTGAGTAAACAAGGATAATGCATCAATCTGCAGCAAAAAATTCAGTTGGAGAAAATTTCATTCTGCTTCTATGAAATTCAAGCATACAAGTGAGGTTGAAATATTAGTGAGGGTTTTTATTAAAACTTAATAAAAATCATTAAATTCCCCATTTTGTAATTAATTTTTGTATTGCTAAAAGTAAAGATCGCAATTAGTGTGTGGTAATAAAATTTTAGTTAACGTTAACTAACATTTTCCTAACAAAACAATCCATTCATATTTCTTCCAAATTTTCTCTGAACAATGTGATAACTGTAACACATCAGAAATGCTGAGTTTTTGCCTCACTCCTGGAAACAAATCCATTCGTGTGTGTAAATCTATTCCTTGGATATTATTTTATGAATATCATTCATATCTATATAGATATAGATAATTTCATCAAAGGATATACTCAGAGAATGTTTATTGGATGTGGTTTTACAGGTGGTTGTCTGTTTTCATTCCTTTTGAATGCTAAAAAGATGCAAGGAGTTGAAAAAGTATTTCATGTATTGCAGTTCAAGCTCTAAACTGAAACTGTAAATGGGGACTCTTCTGTCACAGACCAACCAAAGGCTGCCGAACTGTTAGCAGACTTCTCTAGCTTTGTGCATCACGTTTTAAAAATAATAAATAAAAATACATTCATTTTATAGCCCATTTATAAAACACAGAAATGTTAGTGAGTGCTGCTTCTTCGTACAGCAGCAGGAGGCACAGAAAGACTAATGTTTCCGAATATCACTCAAACATTCTGTGGTATAGTCAAGAATTGAATGAATTCTTGAATTCCCATTCACAGCAAGCTGCTTTGCTTTCATCCAATAAACCCTGACTGCCAGAGGCTATTGCAGGGTGGCCTAAATTAAGGGAAGCCTGAGGTAATTTTGAATTGTGCCATGAGGTCAAAGCAGTCTCTACTACTTTGTTAGAGCTCTGTTAGTGCAGTGGTGGCAGGGTCACTTCTAATGTTTCTTCTTGTGCCTCAAGTAGCCTAGTGAGCACAGCCTAGTGAATCCTAAACACTGGACACTCACATGGTCAGATTTATTTGTCACTAGAAAGTTTTAACAGCAGTTTATGCTAACAAAGTTCAGTCTAAGGCTGTTTATGAGTTCTTTATAATTTATGGTATATGAATGCTCATAGCATGTTTCCACCATAATGTTGAATATCTACATTTTTTTAAGAGAAATGGTGAATAGACAGTAGTTAATTCAATTTGAGAGGATTTATTCTCTGAAGAACAGTAATTCCAAAGTTCTGGTAGAAATATGAATGCTTGTAAACAGCAAATATTGAGATATATATGTATAGTTAATTTGAACTGCTGCTCAGAATTTGAACATACGCTTTTGCACAGTCTTTAGAAATAGTTGACCAACTCTACCTATATATATTGTAATAACACACAGAGATGCATTTCAGTATATACATATAACATCAGCTTTTGTATATTTGTGCATTTACCCTCTAAATCATGAATTGACTTTGTCATACCTGCCATGATATTTACTTTAGATAAATTTGGTCACCAAATCTACTTCAAAAGTACTATTGCTGTACAGTTCAGCTGTAATGCTATCTTTTTCCACTGGGCCCAGTCCTTGAGTGTCAGCTCTGACTTCAGCATTCTTTATCATTTAACAGTGCACTTGAAGATGGTTGAGAAGGAAGGCTAGGAACTAAGAAGAAAAGCTTACTTCCATTCTTCACAAAAAAGAAACCAGTCAAGCATTTTTCCTCATGTTTCAATGAATCAGGTCTAGAAATATAGACATAAAAGCACTGTCATGCTCCATAAGTTTAGTGTACTGAGAGTAAGTTTCAAAAATGGGCATGTATATGTATCAGCTACATGTTTGCATCATGGCTACCTCTCAGTTTTAAGAATTACTCCTAAAGTATCATGCTACTCTCATCTCAGATCTGTTGGGCCATTGTCAGCCTGTGGAGGTTCTGCTTTGTGTGACAGTAGTTGCTGTTCTTGATCCTCAGCATCTGTGGATTTAACATCTTCCCCTCTACTTCTCAGAGATACTCACACAAAACCCCATCTCTGTTTCTTCACTTCTTTTCTTATTAGTTGATTTTCAATTTGTTTAGACTGCAGTTTTCTCAATCTATTCCTCACCAATACTGATTCTTACTTGAATCAAGGTAATACTGCATAGTTTTGCTAGCTTAAGAGAACCTAAAAGCAAAGGTCATAACCCACAAGACTGGATTTATTACAGGAGACAGTGTGAGTGTAATCTTACTTTTCAGATAAAAGTCTTGATAGTCACACAGCATTTGTTATTTTAGTAATTGAATTGTTATTTTGTTCTTCTGCCATTATTACTATATTTTCTGTCTGTAATTGCCTCCTTCAATTTTGTAATTTAATGTGTACATTCAGTCTTGGTGAAAGTTTGTCTTGCTTCATAGGAATTATGGTAAGACAATATTTAGAAATATTCTCACTGCAAATTTTGCACAAATTATCTTGACAAAACTGACCCTTTAGGACAAAACTTGCAGGAGAAGCACTCATCCCATGCCACAGTGGAATAAGCAGCTGAGTTCTTCACAGAACAGTTGTTGGTGGGACAGAATCTAGTATAAAAATCTCAAGAGTATGTTCCTCTATTTCATCATAGCAATTAATATTTTGTTAAATTTTTTGTTTACATTGAAAATTTAGCTGTACAAAACTGCGCATCCTTTGTCAGTGGAGGCACAGCTGTACTGAACAGCAACCAAAGGCCACTGACCAGAACACAGCAACTTCAGGAAATCTCTTTTCACCACAAAGGCGGACATCATACCCACAGAATCACATAGGAGTTTGGAAGGGACCTCTGGGAATCATCAAGTCCAACCCCCCTGCTAAATAAAGCAGGTTCTCTATAGTAGGTAGGCTGTATGTATATGTTGACTGAGATTCTTCTTGTCAGCAAAGCTTCTACCTTGGACTCCTAGAGGGCGGACCTTGAACTGTTCAGGACACTGGTAGGGATGGTCCCTTGGGAGTCAGTCCTGAAGGGCAAAGGCTGAATGCTTCTCAAGAAGGAAGTCCTACAGGTACAGGCACAGGCTGTCCCCACATGCCTGCAGGGAAGAAAACCACCACTAAGGCAGGTGTAAAATAAAGCTGTGGTCAACATCTCAGTGTCCAGTTGGAGACAAGTTCCTCAGGGATTAGTGCTGGGACTGGTGCTATTTAACATCTTTGTAGGTAAAATGGACAGTGGGATTGAGTACGCTTTCAGAATGAGTTGTGCAGTACACATGCTAGAGGGAAAGGATGCATCCAGATGGACCTGGACAGGCTTGAAAGGTGAGCCCATGCCAACCTCATCAAGTTCAACAAGGCCAAGTGCAAGATCCTGCACCCGGGTCAGGACAGATACAGGCTGGGTGGAGAATGACTTAAGAGTAGCCCTGAGGAAAGGCTTTGGGGGTGTTGGTTGATGAAAGATTCAACATGACATAGCAATATGGTCTTTCAGCCCAGAAGACCAACTATCCTGGGTTGCATCAAGAGAAGTGTGACTAGAAGTCAAGGTAGGTGATTCTGCCCCTCTACTCTGCTCTCATGAGATTCTACCTGGAGTACTGTGTCCAGTTCTGGGGTTCTCAACATAGGAAGGACATCAAGCTAGATGGAGCAGGTCCAGAGGAGGGCCACAAAGGTGATCAGAGGGCTGAAGCATCTCCTTTATGGGGACAGGCTGACACAGCTGGGGCCCTTCAGCCAGGAGAAGAGAAGGCTCCAGGGGAAACTTATAGTGGCCTTCCAGAACCTGAATGGGGCTTACAGGAAAGCTGGGGAGGGACTTTTTATAAGGGCATGTAGCAATATGTCTATATGAGGGAAAATGGTTTTAAACTGGAAGTGGGTAGATTTAGATGAGATATTAGGAAGAAATTGTTTACTGTGAGAGTTGTAAGACACTGGAACAGGTTGCCCAGTGATGTTGTGAATGCGCCCTCCCTGGAAGCATTCAAGATCAGGGACTCTGAGTAACCTGGTCTAGTGGAAAGTGTCCCTGCCTATAGCAGGGAAATTGGAAGTAAGGGGGTCCCTTCCAACCCAAACCATTCTATGATTCTGTGATCAGTAATCCCGGTGAGTGGTAGAGGTCCCAGATGACTAGAGACTTGCTAGTATGATGCCTATCTGTAAGAAGGGTCATAAGGAGAATCCAGGGAATTACAGGCCTTTCAGTATAAATGTTTTTTCTCATAAAAGTCTAAAATTCAGACTAAAATCTGAATAAGAAGTAAGACAATAATGATATTGAAACACATCTGAAAATGTAGATGGAGCATTACTTTCAGGTCCCTTTGATTCCCTCACACGTTTTCTAGCCAAGTTTCATTTGGTAACTCCAATCTTCTTGGCTTTGAACACCATGCTAAAATTAGGTGCATCCTTGAAAGCCTTATTAAATGTCATTGGGTTTATTCAAGCATTTGTTTTGGTGTTTTGCCTTGTTTTGAGCAGCATAACTTAATCAGCAGTCATGTAACAACATCCAGGACATGTACAATAATAGCCTTGTGTTCTATTTTTCATTAATTGAAATGGATCTTGTGATGCCTTCCATTGTGCTTGTATTAATTTCACTTTTTTTCTGTGAACAAGCTTAGAAATATATTTTAATTAGCAATGAAATGATGCATATAATAATATCAAGCACAATCAAACCTCACATGATGATAATAAATGTTAATTTTATCCTCATTTTGGAGCCTCTCCTATTTATATTGTTATACTTTTCAGGACTTGGAAGGCTAAACCCATGATCTAGTTTAAAAAGATGCAGGTTAGGATTATAGCCAAAGTATATTCCATATCAGGAAATACATTAATGAGTGTTATGATAATGGCTTCTTTAATACTTTGACAAATAAATACAATATTCTACTTCCATTCTCAGAAGACAGTTGGAAAGTGTTGTATACTAACTAGTGTTGAGGCCTTAACATTTTTTGTGAAGAAAATTCAACATATACTGTTCAGAAATCCAATGTGTTTTTTCACATTCTGTGTCTTGGCTGCAGCTGAAAGAGTATTTTCAATAATAACCCTTGGAGTTAAAAAGAAATAAATATTATCCAGCTTTTTCAGATGTCCCCATAATTTCTCAAAGTCCTTCCATTTTATTAGTCTTGCTGTAGAGTAAGGCTGAATAATGAAACCTCATTTATTTTGATAATACTCAGTAGATGTGTGGTGTGTTTTTGTGTTGTTTTTTTGTTGTTGTTTTTTTATGGCTGTAGTTTTTTAAAGACTTCTGAGGTCACTTTAAACATTTTTACTGTTGAATCCAGTTTCTACTGTAAAGTATTCCTTCTGA
Organism: Excalfactoria chinensis; assembly: GCF_039878825.1. Classification (NCBI taxonomy): domain Eukaryota; kingdom Metazoa; phylum Chordata; class Aves; order Galliformes; family Phasianidae; genus Excalfactoria; species Excalfactoria chinensis. The sequence continues at coordinate 24,562,338 of NC_092829.1, read as the reverse complement.
GTAGCTGTGTTTCTCAAGAGCTGAAAACTGCACACATTTGTTACAATCATTATACATCAGAGGTTCCAGGAGCAAACCAATAGGCAGCTGTGACTGGATTGTTACCACTGAGAGCCAGAAAGTCCTTACAGCAAACAGGATTGACAAGAACACTGCAATAATAGTCCTGCAATGGCTCTCTGTTGTTGAAAATATTTGGTATTGCAGAGGGGCAGCCTATGTAAGCCTTCAGAAGCTATCCAGCAGAGCTGTGTTTTACTTTAGTCTTTTTTTACAGGGAAGCAACCTATTTATTTTGGGAAAATTATGCTTGTGTAGGAAATGTTCATTGTTAAAGATAAAAGTAAAACTGTGTGACTTAATTAGCAGCCGGACCTAAAAGGAAAGTGCTGACAGTTAAGTCTGTGGAGAAGTTTACACAAGTACTATATGTTTAAAGCTTAAATATGGTTACATGAAACATTTTACACTACTTTTTAAATATCAGACTAACTTTTTCTATTTATAAAACGTATTTTATGAGTTCATGCTCCAAAGTAAATGCACGTAGTTGCTAAAAGAAAGATACAGTTTTTGCTTTTGCTTTTCATGCTGGCACTTCTAAAGCTCATTGAAAAAAAAATTGGAATCTTTGTCAATGATGTGTTTAAAACTGTTTTCATTTAAAAAAAAAAAAAAAGAAAAGAAAAAAAGAAAAAAAAGCAATCCTATATAATCATATCCTATGATCCTATATAAGATCATATACAAATACCCAAATACAAATTTCAGGCAATTCATGGTAAATATGAGCTACAGTTCCTTTTAGGGATGCTTAATATAACAAAGGTATCTGGCATCAGTATTTCCAGAAGCAGATGCAGAAAAAAGTTCCTGAAAAGGATCAAGCTGCTGGTAAAGAAGAAAAATCTCAAGGTGGCACTACTTAGAAATAATTTGAAGAGTCTTGCTTTGTGGTTTTTTTCTATACAATAGTACTTCTCAGAGTGCTGCAGTATTTTGTTCAGCAATGAGCAGAGTGATAATTCTGATGTATCTCTCATTCATGTCACTTTCCCTCACTTAGTAACAATTTCTTCTTGGTTTTATGCCATTCTGCCCTGTTACTCCTCTGCATAATACATCAAATACTTTTTCTCAAACTGTTTTAACTAAACTACTTTTTCTAACTTCTCTCTCTAGATCACCTCCCAGATTTTTAACGTCTGCTATATAAGCCAAATTCTACAAAGTTCCAGTTCTTTTACTCCTCACATTCCTTTGATTTCTCATCACTGTCATAGGAGTGAGTCTGCACAAGAGGGTGTCAAGGTTCTTTTCACAAAAGTAAAATGAAGCATAGACTAAGTTCTTATTTTTATTAGTATATAAAGACATTCTCAGTTTCATCCATTTCTTGATGTCTATACAGTTTGCAATCTCAGCACAGCAAAGTAGGTCTGGTTATATTTGGCATAAGAAGTGTTACGCATCCATGCATCCGGTAGCTTACACAGTATGATACAATATGACACTTTGCTATTTGTAAGTCATACGTAAAACTTTTTTATCTGAGGATTATTTCTGAGGCGGTTTTAGGGTATTCCACTTTAAACTTCTAAGAGTTAAAGTCTAAATAAAAAGTCAAAGAGGAGATTTGAATCAAAAGGGAATATTATCACTACAACATTGGGTGAAAAAGCCAAAAGTAAACTAAAATTTTACTTTTACCTCTATTTTATAGAAAATTCTAATCACAAGAATATGCCACAAAGAAGGTTTTGCTTCCTTATTGAAAACTACTTTTGGACTAAGAAGAATATACTGAATGGGTTAACCAGAAGAAAAAGAACTGCTTTATAATACCTGCCATCTATGATTATTATAATCTTGCAGACAAATATAATTACAGTGTGTGATGTCTGTTTATGTCTGTGAAAGCTTTGATTGTGTAGCCTTGTCTGTATTACACTGCAAAACAGCATAAACAATTATATAGTAGATCTAATCCGGTGCTAATGCCCTGAGCTATGGGTGTCACTTCGAATTGCAAGGATTTATGTGATATTTATATCTGCCTTTTTCAGGTGAATTTGATCACAATGCACTTAGTGTTTTACTAATTTGTAGAGTCTAGAAGCTGATTAACAGACTGCAGAAATAAGTGGAATTACTTGAATACGAGCACATACAATAAAATAACAATTACTCTATAGTTTCATTATCTGATACAGAAATTAAAAAGGACGTCCCAGTATCTTTGTAATGATTAAAATATTAAGATAGGGTCATTTAAATTTTAAAAACATAGTTTATAATAACATTTTGTCAATGAGCATGTTCCACTCAAAATAAAAGCTCTTAGGCCACATCTCTACCTCATGCTTGAAAAATTGTGAGCATATGAAGGCAATAACCAGCAACAAGTGAACATTCTATTTTATTTTTATTTACAAAAATAAAAACTTTAATTTATATGAGCATTAGGTAAGAAATGGACAGACAGTACTGAGCACAACTTTCATAGATAGCTAATGTCTTTTCTCAGCTTGAGATCAAATTGATCATCTAATCTATAGGTAACTGACCAAATAACCAAAGGTTTACAGAGAGATAGCAGTAAGGCTTTAGAATACGTGTTTGATGTGTATGTGGGGTGACTAAAGTAAATAAGAATACAAATGCTCATCATAGTGAGTTACAAGTGTCTCTCGCAGTAGTGCCCAGATTGTAAGTTTCTTTGATTTCCCACTTACTCGCAGTGATCAGGGTATAGAAAAGAATAAACAAGAGGAGTCTGGTGTCACAGCCTTCTCCTGGGGTTTTGGATGCCTGGGCTTAGAGCCAGCAGTGGCAGTGCAGCTGTGTGGCCTTGAATTGGTGAACTGTTTGAAAAAGAGCTGTGAGAAGCATTAGCAGAGGCTGACCCCTTTCACTCAGGAGCTGCATTAAAGCTGGGCAATTGCCCTTGGTCCTCGCTTGGCCATGTACCTCACTGATGTGACCCTGCTTGACCCCACACCTGCCTCAGTGCTTATAGACTTTTGTATTCTGTCCCAACATGTTAACTGACTTTCCCCAGATGTGCTTTGCTCTCTTTGTTCTCCTACCGTGCAACTGTGCCACTTGTCATCCAGGACATTATTCCTGCAGCCCTGCTGCCTCAGCTCCTGGCTTGGCCCCCCAGCAGAACAGCTTGCTATTGCAGCTTTGTCTCTATTAGAGCCAAACATGAACACAGTTTGATTGCTGCTAGAAGGAAGAAAGCATCTGACAAGGATGATGTATGTGTTTTGCTCCACTCTCTTTAGAATTAGTTTACAATTTGGGTGAAACACAAGGATTTCTTCTTATTGTGCACTTCTGTGTCACTAGAAATTCTGCAGTTCTGTGAGTGCGGGAGTCAGTAACTGGAACACCAAATGAGAATAGTGACAGCTCTGATGTCTCAGTATTCTGATGTGTAATATTTTAATCTTGTTCAAATGTTGTTGTTGTTTGTTGTTTGTTTGTTTGTTTGTTTGTTTTGAAGTAAATATGTAGGATCAAGCCTTTGTGTGCCAGTAATTGAGTTATCACTGTAATGTCATCAAAGATATATTCTTTACATTGTGAATGTAAATCAAAGCAGGTTAAGGTTACACTGGCATAAAATGCACATTGGCTGTGTTATTTCTATATAAGAAGTATATATATTATTATTATATACTTATATATTACTGACTGAAGAAACTGCAGTGACTGAAGGAACTGGAGCTGTTTAGTCTGGGGAAAAGAAGGCTAAGGGGAGACCTAATTGCTCTATTCAAATACATGAAAAACGCTTCCAGTAAGAACAGGGTTGGTCTCTTCTCACTGGTGACAGGTGACAGGACAAGGGGAAATGGCCTCAAGCAGCAACCAGGGGAGGTTTAGGTTAGGTATCAGAACAAACTTCTTTACAGAAAGGGTTGTTAAGCACTGGAATAGGATCCCCAGGGAGGTGGCTGAGTCACCATCCCTGACTGTGTTTAAAAACTGTTTGAATGTGGTGCTCAGGGACATGATTTATTGGAGGGTTGTTAGAGTTAGGGTAGTATGGTTAGGTTGGGGTTGGATCACACAGCTATGATCACACAACTACTATAATTAAGGATGAACATCTCCATTCATCCTCTTTAGGTTTCAGTTTGTTCCATGTATATAGCAATACATTTAAACATTTGTATTAAGGCTCGCATTGGCACAAACACTCAAACACACTTTAATACATGTATGATTTTTTTTAAAAATAACATTTTAATTTTCATATTCTCTAAAATGAAACTGAATTTACATTAATAGTCTTTCATTTTTTATATATCAATCATATAGAATGCAAAAAACAAAACAGATACATACCTATGTCATGAATCAATACAAATATTATATTCCTGCTTTCATTTCCTTCTTCAAGAAACAAAATTATTTCCTCTTTAGCTGTCTGTTACAGGACTGACCACAGCCTCCCAAGCCCCTGTGAATTTCTAACTAATTGATTGAATGGTGTTTATGATGATATTGGTTTTAGTAAGTTCAATTAGCCAGTAAAATTAAGGAAAGTAAAAAGGTTTTTTGAAAGTGAAGAGTGCCAAATTCAGGAATGTATGCAATTTTAAAAGTAGTCTTCCTAACAGAACACAGAAATAGCAGACATATATCAAGATAAATAAAAGGAATACGTATGCATCTACCCCTGAATGAATTAAACCATTATTTTGAAAAGCGTTTCATTAAACACTTGAGGATTTCAAAAAGGAAAATAGATTCTAAGTACAAGGCTGTGGTTTGTTTTTTTTTTTGCGTTCTTAAACATCTGAATCTGTTCTGCATTTTAGCAAGTCAGGAAGAAAGCAAACTACTTGTGTTCTTTTCCAAAATAGTGCAAGTTCTGCACTTTCTGGATGAGGACAGCAGATGGTTAGCACATACTTACCGTGTGAACACCTGAATTCCTTCATAGTGAGCAAGATGGTGTTGTTGCAGCATAAGAATTTCAACAAATACCACCCAAATGTTCAAAATGCCTTCCAGCCAAGATCAATAAGATTCTACTGTTTGTTTCTGTTTATATATATGAGCCTGTGTGCTTATATCTTGAATATAAGAATAACTGAATTCCCAGAGGATCACAGCTGTTTATTTTTTAATACCAGAGCAGAGATTCAGCCTCTAGCTGGAAGGGTGTGCTTTTGCCTAGAACCAAGAAATGAAGTCTAGTAGTATGGTATACCAGTCCTCACTTTATCTCTGTGGCTTGTTATAAGAGTTTTGATGCAACACTTCTGCTAGAGTTAAGTAGGTCAGGTCTGAGTAAGACCTAGTAAGTAAATAATGGGCCTCAGTAGAAACTCCCTTAAAGGGAATTTCAATAACCAGCCATGGCATTGCACTTTGAATGATGCACAATAGTGTAAGCTTTTGGCCAGGATATGCAAGGTGCTGCTTAAATGCAAAAATACATAACAAATATGATATGCCTTTCTCCACATCTAAAGTGACTGATTCTTTTCTACTGTCACTTCATGACACTTACGCAAAGATACACATTTATACTGAAACTGCAGACACCAGTGTTTCACAAAATAAAAAACTCACCTTTCTACAAATGATAAAAACTGCCTTAGTCTGAAAATCTAAGATAAAACATTTTCTTCTAATTAAAAGAAATAAAATAAAATAAAGAATTTCCTTAGTAATTATGTTAGACTGAAAAGTGACAAGTAGAACAAGGTATAAGCATATCAGTAATCAAAATTTAAAAATTGTTCATAACAAGGAGAAAAAAAAACCACATTTCTAATAAATATTCCATCTTTTCTATATGAAGCCGACCTAGCATTATTTATTCCTGAGTCACACACACAAATGTTGCTGTGCAGTGAACCATAATAGCATGAAAGTGATCATTCTGCAGATTAACAGGATCTCAGTAGGATTTTCTTTCTAAATATAAGCTATATGTTATATGTGCTGGCAGAGTCTTAAAATGATATTAATGTCTTGATATTGGTGTTGCCAAGAAAGCATTGATACTTTGAACCACTGCTGTTGCTATGCAATTCTGTCATTTCAAAACTTGAATGAAATCTAGGTGTCTCAATGCTAGTGTGTATCAAACTCTTTTTAAATTACACAGCAAATATGTGATGAATGAATAAATCATTTTGAAGTTATTGGCACATATATCTGAAAATATACTACTTCTTAACAAGCTTTCATAAACAATTTAATTACCCCCTCTGTAAGAACAATTGGACAAAATGCAGAGTGCATGAAGGGAAAGCTGTTTGTTTGCAGACAGCATTGAATGTGAAGGTGATCCTGTAATTGGCTACAGTTTTAGCTTTTCCATCATCACACTCACACATGAAGGTCTTCAGTGTTTGTCCAAGTTATAGACAATCCATGGACAGTTTACTGGATCTTCAGTACACTGAATCTTTTCAGAAACCACTGTGAAGAAAAAAATGCTTTCTCTAAATTATTGGTCAGCTGAAGATTCTGCATAGGAAAAAGCTGATAACAAATGTCTATAAATTCCTTTTATTTATTACACATTCAGTTTTAGCACTATGGCATTTGTGAAGTAGAGGCATGCTTGTGCACGTATCCTGTAATATGCTTGGTGTTGGTTTTATACCAGTTTGGTACTTCTAACAGTGTAAACAGGCAGGACTCTCATTTGTCATATTTGGAAGCAAAATGATCTCAGATGAATTTTTCAAATTAAATTCTCATTGATCTTACGGATGATAAAACTATAGAGTACAAGAAAAAAAAGAAAAAAGAAAAAAAGAAAAAAAAAACAACAACAACATAACAGGGTATACTGGGAAGTGCTCTCAAACAATGGCAACTAGTTCCCAAAGGGATGTTCCCTTTCACATGTAAAGTGTACCAGGTATTAAAGAGAGAACTCAGCATTTCCAAGGAGACCTTATTGTGGTCTTCTAGTACTTGAAGGGAGCTTATGTGCAGGAGGGGAACTGACGCTGCATAATCTGATAGTGATAGGGTAAAGGGGAGATGGCTTCAAACTAAAAGAAGGGAGATTCAGGTTAAATGTTAGAAAGAAATTTATTACTCAGAGGGTGCTACAAATTGCACAGAGAGGCTGTGGATTTCTGGAGGCATTTAAGGCCAGGCTGGATGGGATCCTGGGCAGCCTGATCTAGTGGCTGGCAACCCTATGCACAGCAATGACACTGGAACTAGATGGCTTTAAGGTCCTCTCCTACATAAGCGATTCTATGATTTCCTATTTCAGTTAGTTTTATGAAATGCAAGGAATGATTTTAGAAAAGTCTTATATACATTTTAAGAGAAAACAGGCCCCATCTGAATGGAAATATAGACTAGACACAGCTGTATCATTCTACAAGGTGAGATAAGGATATCACAACTTTCTGTTAATCTATCAAGTAAGTTGACATCTGCTGCTACTGAGATAATGTAAAATCTAGAAGCTTCTATCTTTCCACAGATGTTAAAAATTCAGTAACTAGTAGAAGGAACTTTTTGAATGCTGATACATTAAATCAATAGAAAATAAAGATAATTCATTAAAATGTTTTTCATGTGAAACAGGTATTTGGCACAGGACATCAAAACATGATGACCTTGAAACAAGAAGCATTTAGAAATCCTGGATTAAACAAACCTCTATTGAAATAGAAATACATGATTTAAATGTGTTCACTGTGTGCAAGTTATCTATGAAAATAAAATTTGCTGTATATAATGAGGAAGAAGGAAATAATACACAATATATATAAATTAGTAGCATACTCACTTGCTAAACTGATTTCAGTCCTGACCATCTTATCTCAAAGAAGATTAGATCCATAATAGAAGGGGATTTCAAAAAATGTCACAGAAAACAGGTAAATGGCTTGGCAAATCTGATCAGCAGCTTCAGTAGAGAAAAGAAGAACAGAGTAAAATACGCAGAATAAAATCAAATAATAGAATACATGCCGTGGAAATTCAACCTAGGGAATGCATTGCCCTGAGTTACAGTTATAGTCCAGTGAATATCTGATTTGGAAGACATATAAACTTCCATGCTATTAAATCCAAATCCCCCTGCAGAAAGTTAGAAAAAGACTGTTCTTCTAGGTAGATTATTTCAGGTATGGTTTTGTGTAACTTTCCCTGGTGTAACTGCCATTGACTAAGATGGGAATTAGATTGAAAACGTAGAGGATTTCTGATTCAAAATATATAGGTGAATGCATTTTCAAAAGTAAAACTCACATTATTTTCCTGAAGTATGACTAGGTACAGGCTTGATTTTTGCACCAATATATTACATTTCTATTTCTGATTCTTCTATATTTGGAATACTGAGAGTGAGAAAAATTCTAGATTGGATTTTCTGCATGGAAATTTTTTTCCAATTTGTTTGTTTAGTGCAACACATATTGTAAAAATAATATTTTATCTGTGAAAACAGGAGGATATTCAGTGCAAAATACTTTTAATGTTTCTTCTAAGGTGCTTTATTTTAAGCTTCCACCAACTTCAACCCTTCCTAACTTACTGTATTTTAACGTAATTTGTTGTCACCAGGAGCACTACTGCTAGTAAGGCAACAAGAGTGATTGCCGTTGCCATTCACAGATGTATTGTATATTCAGATAATTAGCTCTAACAAAAACATCTCTTGTTCTCAAGTAAGCATACATTAGCAAAACTATTAGCAAGGCTAGTGCAGCTGATCTCAGCTATAACATATTCTGCATGTCTGATTATGATATTTTATCTATAGAAATGTCCTTTTAAACCCTCCAGATGAGTGTTAAGCAATTATTACAGCATTTCACAAGACCTTCATGGCATAGGAGGAAACCTTTCTCTGCTGTTACGTAAAATAAGATTTCTATATGTATGTGTTATTTATCCATGATCATTTAGAGTTCAAAAGTTACCCCTAAATATCACAGTCTTGGGGTAAGTCATATGGTACTATCAAGATATTTGTAATTCATCACAACCTTTTTGTGTTTAATAACTTTGTTGTTAATCTATGAGTAGGATGTCCTTCAGTGAATGAAATCTATTTTTACAGCTGTTTTAAAATTGATTAGATTGCAGGCACGCCTACTGAAATCACTCAACCAATTGAAGAAACAGAATGAGATTTGGATTATAGGGTTTCAGATAATACCAAGTCCCTTGTGAAAGGTATGTTATTTCTTCTCTTTGTTCTGCTTTTGGAAAAGTATAGCTGTGGGATGGGTTTTTTTTCCAACTGCATAGGTCACAGGAGTTAAAGATTTCCAAAGCAAAATCGGAGTCTGTGTTCTGAATAAAACTAATCTAGAGGAGAGTGATTTGCAGGAGTGTTTGGTATGCTATGTATGATCATCATTAGAGTCCTTTCAAGGACATATAAAGATCTTCTTTAACTGTTTTTTTCAAAATAATTAAAGTATTTCAGTTATAGTTATTATATAACCACATCATTAGTTAGCAAAGCTCTTACAGTGAATCATGCTTCATGTTATATTATGTAATTATTAAAGATAACCCCCCCTTCTTTTTTTTTTTCCAAAAGTGGCAACAAAAGTTGTTTCTTTGCAGTAGAGATTGAAAGGCTGCTTCCTTTGTGAGAATTCAAAAAATGAGAGCAACTGTTTCAAAGTATTTCAACATAAACAGCTTCTTCAGCTCAACCTGGAAAACATAGTGATTCCACACACACACACACACACATACACACAAAATAGTGCTAATTACAGCTGAGGATTCTGCTGATAAGCTTGGCATTTTTCTTTCAGAAACCATTAGGCCTACTTTTATTTTTTATGGACTGTTAAGGTGCTGAAGTTTTCTTCAAGTCAGATTCTTATATATTTATTTTTCCAGAGAAGTCTTTTGTTTGTAGGAAAAGATACATGAACAAATCCTGGAAGAGTACATTTATAATATAAACAAAAACATTTACCTTTATTTTTTACTAAAACAATGCTCATTCATCTGAAATACTTTTGTTCATTTATGTTCTGTAACTGTAGTGAGTTAAAAGATGTTGACTCAATATACCTACACTGATGTTGACAAAACATACAAGTTTGTTTGTATGTAAATATAAGAGGGAGAGTTAATTTATATTAATATAAGGCTTCCGCTAACTAGAATGATACATCAGTACAAGTTCCATGACAATCTGTCCTGTTTCATTCAGTAGCGTTATTAATTTGGATCACAGAACAGGAAATATTTCCCACATTTGAATATTACACAATTTTAGAGAAAATGTAAGCATAATAGAAAACAGAATTACATTCAAAAAGTTCTTAATAACCTGGAAAGGTGATGCTGAAAAGAGGTTGCTGGAAGGAGGACCAAATGCCAGTTTTATGTGCAGGCAGCCAGCAAAGATCTATGACAAGGTTTGATTCTATGACAAGGTGATCTGCTTAGTCTATGAAAGTAAGGCTGTCAGTGTGGTCTACCTGGACTACAGTAAAGCCTATGACACTGTCCCCTACAACATCCTCATGGAGAAGCTGGTTTGAATGGGCATATGCTTTGCTGGGTGAAGGAATGAAGTGATGAGCAAAACTAGGGAGGTCATCCTACCCCTGTACTTGGCACTGGTGATGCCTCACCTCGAGTACTGTGTTCAGTTTTGGGTACCTCAGTACAGAAAGGACACAGAGGTGCTGGAGTTGGTCTGAAGAAGGGCAACAAGGCTTGTGAAGGGCTTGGAGAATATGCACTTTGAGGAGCAACTAAAGGAACTGGGGCTGTTTAGTGAGGGGAAAAGGAGGCTGAGAGGAAACCTTATTGCTCTCTTCAAATACATGAAAGGTGTTTCCAGCGTGAGCAGTGCTGGTCTCTTCTCACTGGTGACAGATGACAGAACAAGGGGAAATGGCCTCAAGTTGCACCAGGGGAGGTTTAGGTTGGATATCAGGACAAACTTCTTTACAGAAAGGGTTGTTAAGCACTGGAATAGGCTCCCCACAGAGGTGATTGAGTCACCAATCTGGGATGCATTTAAAAAATGCCCGGACGTGGTGCTCAGGGACATGATATCATAATTTAGCTGATGGTTCTCAGTTAGGGTAGTATGGTTCGGTTGTGGTTGGACTTGACGATCTTGAAGGTCTTTTCCAACCTGAGGAATTCTATGATTCTATGATCAGCTATACAAGCAGAGCCTGGGCCTGCAGAACAAGATCTGAAACAGCAAATCTATTCACTGTTGCTTAAGGCATGTTGAATTATTATTTTGGTCTGTTCAAAATTGATTGGAAAATCATTTAGTCATAGTGAATGATGGATATATCAAGATATGCAAATCTGAACAGAATACAGAAAAAGAGAAACTAAAGCACAGAGAAAACTTGATGTATGGTGACACATTGAAAGAAGGGAGCTGAAACAGACTGAGAGGGGCAGTAAGGAGAGAGTATGCTTGCAACCCACCCTATGTCAGATATAGTGAGAAAGATGAGGTTAAAATTTCAGGAAAGAAAATTTAAACTGTACATTGAAAACCACCATGTAATTGGAAAGTATATTAACATATTGGTGTAGTTAGACTCAGCAGATTATAGAATCAACATTAGTTACATGATCCATAAAGACCAGACTAGTAGCTTTGTTCATCTCAAACTCAATACCACCACAAAGTCAGTTGTTATGACTTAATAAATAATTAATGAACACAATCTCTATACACTAATCTCATTTACAAAAGTCTGGCTGAAAACTTACACATTTACATAGGATGCTAAGTACAGTTTATCTTTGTAAATATGAAAGTACCAGTTGCTTTAGCATGTGGGAAAGATAAATTTTTCTTCTTGGTTTGTCAGTGGTTCACCTCTGAGCAACACTGTTTTAGTAGGTTATGTTGTCATTTAACAGTATCCAGAAGACCCTGACATTTTAAAAGATTGGTATGAAGGGATTTAAGGTGATAAAAGGAAAATTTTCACCGAGTTAATATTAAGAAAACCAGAAAGAGTGGGACAAAAGGAGGGAAGGGGATTTTGAATATGAATAGCTCTCAAAGATAATCTGCTGTAAAAATAAGCATGACTCCCCACTGTCAGATTCCTTTCTATTAATACAACTTGAAGATGCAGGGCTGAACATCAGCCAGAAATTATGAAGCATGCTTTAGCTTGACAGCTAGATATGAATAGAGTGAGAAAAACTTTTGGAACCTACTAAGTACCAGGTACAAGTACAGGTATTATCATCTTTTCTGTACTTATTGTCTTAGTGCTTGCTTATCTTTTGTTTGATTGCTTTTGTTTTGTAAACAAATACATTTATTTCCCCATTGTCTCAAGGCCAATGAATTTCAATGTTATTCTATGCTACAAAATTATTCAAGTAAGTGCCAAACCTGCAGATGGGTATAATCAAGCGTTCTATCTTTTCCCAACGCATTTTTAGAGGTTTACATTGTCTCTGCTTTTACTGGAGAGCTGCTAATGTAGAAGTCCGCAAGCTTTCAGAGGTTAACCAAGTAAATTATTTGAATCTGTCAGAGCATCTTTTAATCCCTTGATGATTTTTTTGGGGGGATTAGATTTCAGAAAATACATCTGGACTAATTTAGATTGAGTTCATTCTGTTTTGCAAGAGTACGGTAAATTAGATGATTTATTATGGTCCCTTCCTATTTTCAGAGAGGGTATGTGTATATCTACTGTGAAATTGAAATAGATATTGCAGTATGAATGGTGGCACAAATTACCTTTAAGATGATTAACATGGTCAGCAAGAGTAATGACAACCTTACAGAGCTGCACAGGCTTTCTGGCATTCTGGATGCATGGTCACAGGCTCCATTATTCTAATATGCCACGTTTCCCTGCTGTTTCTACTTCTGTCCTCTTCCTCTGTGTAATGTATAACCCCTACTATAGACTTGGATATTATATTCCATCAAGTACACTTTAATATAGGGCTAAATTTAAAGGGAACAAATATTGTCAAAAGTGAATGTCCCTTTTTATATATTAAACATACAGATCAAATTCAACTGAATTATTGCAAATTTATAAATTTGCATGATTAGCTGAACTATCATTGCTGCCCCTGTGGGTCTTCCCACTTTATAAGAAGTGACAGGAAATATGACATCACTTAGAATGGAATGAGAAATTGACTATAATATGAAGATTTACCTGGTTGTTTACAAAGAGTAGCTCCTTTGGTATCCTTTCCTATGACTTCAACTATGAAGTGACAAAATACGTATTTCCACAAAAAGAGATTGGTTGCCAGGCTTCAGTAGATCTTGGGTATTGGAGTTTGTAACCATTTCTTGAATATTTTGTTCTATTTTTTTTTTTTTTAATCTTCTGAGCTATTTTATAAAGATGATTCTTAATTAATTGATAAAAAAATAAAGTCTATCTGAGCAAGAAAATATGGGCATTGAAAGGAATTTACGCAGTCTTCTTATTAATAGTATATTCAATTACTCATGGCTCAGCTGATATGCATTTATTTACACTCTGAACTCTTTATTTTTAGTCCAAGGCTTTCGTTTCTTAAGCCAGACCTTGCAGCACTAAAGGAAACAACTCAATAAAACCAATTTGGATACAATGCTCAGAACTGGTACTTAGTACAATATCCAGTGTTGGTGACATGATGTCTGGAGCCCTGCCAATGCTGATTTAGCAGTATATGCCAGCTCAGTGAGTCAGAAACAGTTTTTACATGTGCCAGCTCAATTGTGCAAGGTTGCTCAGAAAACCCTTTCAATTTTCAGGCAGAATAATTGCTATATTTCCAATCTACTTTCCTTAGGACAAAGGAACAAAGGAATGGAAAAGCATCAATAGAATAGCTTTTACTTTAAGATTTGTAGCCTGCCCTAGAAGGTCACTGTTTGAAAATATTTCTCTGTAAGTGAGTATTTAGGTCATGTGATAGTGGGTGCAGTTTCTCTCATTCAAGTATGGAGAAGCAAAAATAGTAATGGGAGAAAATAAGTACTAGGAAACAGTAAGAATAAAGGTTAAAGAAACACTTTCTTAGAAAAATATATATATATATTTATCAAAGACTTTGGGAATGCTTATGTGTAGTTCTACTTAAGTTTAGCCCACACTGCATATCTGAGGGGAAAACAGAAAGTTGAAAAACAGATATAAAAATTTTAAATACGTGGATGATGAAATCAACTAGGAACAGTGTAGTCATTGGAATGGTGCTTTTTTCTGAGTAGAGAATGACTTGTAGAAAATACCAGTTTCAGATCAATTCCTGTACAGTTCTTCTGTTCAGCACACTATGAAATATGAAAGCAAAATTTTTAAGAAACAAGCCAAAATAGCTATTCATCATTTGCCTAGGACACCATCATTACTGACTGGTTTCATAAAAAGCAAATTGTAGTTCAGGCTTTATGGAAACCAGAACCCATGGGGAATAGGTTTAAGTTGCTTGATTTAAAAATAGTAATAAGACTGGAAAAAAAGGAGGAAATCTACCTTATAATAGTCACTGAAATCAGTAACCATCGCTTACTGAGTACCTGTGACAAGACTGGTACAACAAAGAAAAGTTACCATGTACTCAGATTTCCACATAAGGAGATTACAACCTCACTAAGAGGATCGGCGTTGTTTGAACACCCAAACTCACGTTCCCTACCCCAAAACCTAGCTACAATAGCTGATGTAGGTGGTAGGAAAAGGAAATTCTCCATTCCTACTCTTTGAATTAAAAACCATCATGTGTAGTAATACATCAAGGGATGAAGCACCTCTTAATTCCCAAACAACTCCTAATTCCAATGAGTTTCATGGGAAGGATAACTTACTATTACTTGCTACCTCTGAAAAAAAAAAAAAATAAAAAATCCACCCTAGCATTTTTGTTTCAATCTTTCTTATTTTGCCTGCTTTTATCCCTGTCTCTATCAAAGCCGGCTGAATTTCCTATCAGAATTCCTTCCTAATCCTTTTTCTGTGCCTACTTTTCCTGTTTCATATCTTACTTTTACACATTACCTGATATTGTCCTTCGTCATTATACTGATCTTTCATTTACCAGAAAGTTTCCTTTCAGTGTTGTTTTGATCTAATCAAAGCAGATGGTTTTCAGTCAGCAGAAGATATCTTCAGTGCATGTCAATGAAAATAACACAGTGAATGTATTTACTTTAGGTCTAAATTTATCTTCCAGCTTCCCTATTCCACTTGAGTGATGATATAAGATACATCTAATAATTAAATACTAGCAGATACCTTTTTAAATTGGCATAGGTAGAGAAGTTTTAATGTTGGCTAAACTGATCTTAAAGATGTGTTGCATTGAAAATGAATAATAGTTCAGATAAAAGTAACAGGATAAATAAATCAAAAGCACAACTGATAGATTTGTTGGCATCAGTTTCAAACTACCTTTAGGCCAGTTATGTGGCTTGCTGATTATCCATGCTGTGACAGCAGAGGCATCTGTTTTGATTTGCATGATCTAGTTCACATATGGAATCAGAACAACCATATTCACATAGATTTGCACTCTGTGGAACTCATTCTTTCAGGGTGAAAATGACTCAGTGTAGAGAGATTAATATAATTTATCTTTGCCCATTTACTAACAGACTAGAGCAATTAGGAACTAAATACACCTTCTCCTTGTTCACCCTCCCCTAACTTCTCTCCCTGAGCAATGCAGGGGTACAAGGAATGGGGGCTGTGGTCAGTTCATAACACTTTGTCTCTGCCACTTCTTTTTGGTAACTCCTGTTTCCTGACACATGCGAAGTCTCTCCTATGGAATGATGTTGAAGAACTGACCTGAACTGAAAGGCTGTGGCTTTTCAAACATTGCTCCAAGACAGGTCCATAGCATGGGGACACCTTTTAGGAGTGCACTGTTCCTGCATGGGTTCCTGTGGAATGCAGCTCCCTGAGATCTCCTTCCCCACTGTAGGTTCCCCTCCACAGGCTGCCACTCCAGCCTGAGGCTGCTCCTGTGGGGGGTTCTCCATGGGCTATGATATTCTCCACTGTGGGCTTTAGTCCCAGCACCTAAATCATCTTCTGCCCTCCTTTGCTGACCTTAGTGTCTACGGGATTCTCTCTGTCATATTTTCTCTCTCCCAGCCGCTTCTGAACAGCATTTTTTTCCTTTCCTAAATCTGCTCTCATAGAGATACAACTGATATCACTCAATGGCTCAACTCCAGCCAGTGATGGGACCCTTTTGGGCAACAGCCGTGCCCTTAAACTTGAGTCATTCAACCAAATGCATAGTAGATTTTGCAATGTGCTTTTGAAAATTAATCTATGATGATTAACAAAGAATTGTGTGATGTTTGTAATGTCATTCTATGATATTTTCTTTAAAATATGGGGCAAATGGAAAAAAAAAAATAATAAAAAAAAAATTCCTCACTACATACCTTTAGCCAGAAGCCATAAGTCATGGGTGTTCTGATAAGCTAATGATGACCAGTATTATAAAGTCATTTTCTTGTGTTCCCAATATTGATCTTGTCTCCAGTATCAAGCAGACTTCTGTTGCTAAGGCCTAGCTTGTGTGATTCTAATCACTTGAAACACAGAAAAACAGTTTCTTGTATTTGCTTCTAGGCATTATTTACCTTCCACAGTCCTCTAAAAGGAAATACTCAAGAGTTCTTAATATCTGATGAAGTACTTATAATAACCACTTAAATGATAAAATTAAATAAAGAGATTTTTTATTACTGACCGGATTTGCTCCTAAATATGACTCACAGTAAAAACTGGGGGGAAAAAAATCACATTATTGTTGTGAATGGAAAGAATCAATTATAAGAAAATCATCAAGGATTATACAGGTTCGTTGTAAATTTTGGTTTATTTAAAAATTGCATAAAAGTCAGTAAAAGCAGAAACTATTAATCCAACATAGGATGGAGGTTTGAGCTCTTCAGATTCTCCCTTGTACTCCAAAACAACTGCATTGAAAGATGCATACAAAAACTGTAAGACCAAAAAATGTTTAAATCTCTAAAATCACACACAACTTCAAGTAGAAAACCTCAGCATAAAAGCTGAATTACAGAATGGATTTACATGAGCCCATGAAATCCATGTCTACAGCATTGGTTGTTCATATAGCCATGTTCTCACACTCCAAAACTTGGTTAATAATAGATTTTAAAATTCACATAGAGAAACACAGACATTTGGGAATAGAAGCAGTTGTCATTGCAAAATATAGCTCTATGTAACAATATTGCAAGGAGAGTGTCAAAATGAGATATTACACCAGACGAGTTTTGGTCTTGTTTGTAGTCCGGCAATCCATACAAATCATCTACTTTGCTATGCAAGTATGTGATGGGGTTAAGTAGCAGAATAGAAACAAAATTCCTGTTGCCAAGGAAAAAAAATTGTAACAGAGAGGTCAGTAATCTAGAGATCATTTCTAAATAATACATATCTTCACCCAGGCATATTTGCATGGTCAAAGACTATAGGGGCCATCAAACTACATCTTTGTCAGGTATAACCTAAATATTAAATATAACCCAATATTAAACTATCAATATGTTCTTCCTCAAAATGAGTATTAATCAGAGACCAACTTTTTTTCTGCTACTGAATTAAATCTTATTTCTGGTGAAATGTCACTACAGGTTTCTGCACAATTGCTGAAAATAGTGAATGTGTTGGTTAAATGGCTTTTGATTTAAAGATAAGATATATAACTTTCCACAATAGCCACTTTGAAATGACTGGCATAATAGGGAAAGTTTAAACAGTCCTAGATAATATGATGAGTGTTAATCACACTGCCTGCATTGGTGGTAGCTCCTCGTGATGTTTGTCTGTGTGTATGCAATTTTAAAAAGGAAAACAAAGAATAAAACTGAGGACATGGAACAAACATTTGATTGCAACTACTACTGTTTCCTACAGAAGTTTCCTTCTGTTTATTGCTGAAATCAGCATGGAGAAATTGAAATGATTTAATAATCCTGCTTCACAGACTGGCAATTTTTGGTTTTAACGATGCTTTCGTTTTAACAGAAAATATATCATAACCCTTAATGAACCTTAAAGTGTGATTTGACACTTAAAACACAGCAATATATATTTATGCTTTTCAGAAAGCTTTTCCACCATGTAAATGGACATCAGTTATGTGCCAATAAGGACAGAAAAATAAGAAATTATGTTTAATAGAAGAATAATAAAATTATTTACTGTACTTAAAGTTTTTTTCATTTATCATTGTCTCTGATCTGATTAAATGCAGTAAAATGAATGATGAGTCAAATAAGTCCAATAAGTTAACTTGGAAGGTATAGATACACATTAAAATTATTCCAGTAAACAGAGACTACAACACCAGATGGCCTTGGTCCTGCAGGAAGAACAGATATGCATAGTAGAAATTAATTGATGTGCAATAATTGGAGTTTGGAAGAGGGTCTGGCCCGGGCATTCCATTTACTCACTTCATCTTAATAGCTTCTAGATGCTGATTGTTGGGGGAAAGTAAGCTGGGCTCATTCAAAATCAGTCATGGCTTAGGGGAGGTAGAGAAAAAGGGAGAGGTTTGACCCTAGTTGTTACTAAATGAGTTTACTCAAAAGAGACGAAGGTGGAAGCAACTAGCATTGATGCGTTCCAAAATATGTTTGGTAGAGAGCACTGTGTTCAAGGGATCTGATAGCACTGAGTTTGTCAATCTTTTACTGTTTCTTTTTCATCTGATATCTTCTTGAATACTTGCATCCAACTGCAAAGAAAAGAGCAACTGAGTTTGTTTAAGTGAACTGAGTTTCTTGTGGTGGCCACTTGGGTCAACTTTCAGGATAAATTTTGAGGTATTTAAATTCAGCTGTCTCTTTTTTCTCTCCTGTTTATTTCTAGTCATCATTCTTTACAGTTATGAAGCTTCACAAACTTAGTTCTCCTGTACCATTCCAGTGTTTTCAGGATTATGTAACAGGAGAAGAAAAGGTGTGAAGCCTAATGCATTCAAGTTACTGAGATGTTGTGAGATTGGTAAACCAGGACATTCCTGTTGCTAATTAGATTTAGGTGAAGTAAATTGAAAAAGGTTAAGTAATTATATCTGAAAGTCCTTATCTGGGAAAATATATGCTAGATTGTCTGTATGAACAGTGAACAATAAAATAATGCTTTTGGGTTGGTTTATGACAGTAGAAAATGGTTACTCATTTATTAGTTTACGGTAGACTTAGCTCCAGATAGAATGTTCCTGACAGAGCTGAAATTCAAGGTCTGATCTTACTGATGAAATTTGAAGGTAGTGTAAAGAATATGTTTGAGGAAATCATTAGAATTAAGAGAATGAGCATTAAGTACAAGGTAATTTCAAGGAAAATGACACCTTTTTTATTCTAAAGAAGAATATACAGAGTTACATCATAATGAATGTTTTCTCTGTTCAGATGAGATGTGTGAACATGCTTGGGCAAAAATGCATACATCTTTGTATTAAACGTGAATGAAATCCTTACATATTTACCCTTCATATTTTTTCTTTTACAGATATGTATCTGTCGAGCTCATGATCGCTGAATGCAGTTCTGTCACATTAAAAAAATAAGATGAGATGACTGTGAACAAGGCCAATGACACTGAGCTATAACAGGACAGAATAAAGCAGAAGGTTTGATAATGAGAGATTACACTTTCCAGCTATTCTTGAGGACCAGAGGGAGGGAATTATTTGGTTTATGCTGGCAGCAATTTCCCTAAGCCATGTGAGATGGCATACCTCAAGCTGTTGCAAATGTAGGCAGAACAACCACAGGCCATGGCTCTTGGTTGGATTTAGATTCCCTGGGGCATAAAATATATTGAAAAGGCTCCTAAATAGGGGCTGATCACTTAATTTGACTGTTTGAATGGAAGTCCCACATATTCTTCAATCACTAACACTTGTTCACAGCTCCCTTGAAGCTTAATAATCACTTCTGATTTTTTTTAAATTAGATTAGCTGCTCATGGTTACAGTTTTACAACTGTAACATATCAAATGTGTTAAGCAGTACTTACGCACTGTCCTCTTTCCTAGGTTCCGTAAAGCTGCAACGAACAAAGGTTATTAAGTTCCTGCTGTGTTCAAGTTTCCTACAGGTCAGTTTTAATAAACTGTTTGTTTGTTCAGAAATGTGCAGCAGCCACGTTAATCTCCAACCCTTGAAAACTTAAACCAAGCTTTTGCAAAAAGAGCATTTGAAAAGAGAAATATATTAGTATTCACTTGTAGATATTTAAATAGCCTATGATTTATCCCTTTTCTGTAACAAAATTGTGACTAATTGCAATGGTTAAAGATTGTGTTGTACACTTTTCTGAAGCAACAATACTTACAGTGTTTTGTTCTTTATACTGTCACTGCAAGAAAAAAATCTTTCAAAGTTTTCTGTCTGAGAGAAAAAGAAACACCTTTCTCTTTATTGAAATACAAAAAAACATCTATTCTTATGTAAATTTTATATCAGACATATAAATGACCTTTTTTGTTGTTCCACTACAGGAGTTGATTGATTCATGCTACTAGTCTAAAATGTACATAAAAATCACCATGCTAAGAAAAATTTTGTAAGGTCAAATAATGTAAAAGATATTATGAAGTATTTCACAGTTACATTATATTTCAATTTAAATCTAGTCAGGTGTTCTGTAAGGATAGTATACCTTAGATAGAACTAAGGTGCTGATTTTATCCATCTAATTAGGTTTAGAAAGGTAAGAATGTTGATGTGTTTATGTATGTCTGCTAGAGTGTGTACTGTACAGACCATTTGTAAATTGCCATAAAGATTAGTCACCTAATTAGTTGCTACTGTATATTATTTTTAAAAGATCCAGATAGAGGATACATTGGCAAATGTTCAGACCATCTTTATGTTATTACATCTAATTGTAAACACCAACACATTTAATTATCATGTAAGCATGAACAATTATGTCATTACTTTGTAAACACGCATGAAAGGTTATGCATCACTACCATAAATTATAAAATATTATTAATATAACGAAAGACAACAATACCAAACTTCTTCCCCAGTCTTTGGTTTACTCATCACTTGAGAAAGTCATATTTTTCTGTTTGAGAATATGTATCTATTCCATATGGAAAGTCAAGAGGTTTCTCAATCTTTTCTTTAATATTTTATTGAAATTACTTATACAAGAGTAGCTCCTTGACAATATGGAGTCACATAAACACACACACATTAAAAAAAGTGAATAAGAAGTAGGCTAACAAAAAGGTAGTAATTGTACATGATAGTTTTCACATGTGCTCCTATACATAAAATACACTATTTTTAGAAGATAATTTTAGAAGACTTATGGCTGCCCTTTTAATATGCAATTTTGATTCTCATTTAAATTTGCTAATTTTAAAAATCTGGACTGAAATTCTCAAGTTGAATGTTAAGTACTTTTGAAATAGTTGTTAACATTATAAAAATCTCACAGCATGTAATGTGAAATTACTAGCTCATACATGCTTTGAAGCAGAAACCTGTTTTTTTTTCAGGTAGATACAGTCAGTATATGAACCTGTAGATCATGCGTCCAATGTGTTGGCTTTCCTTGGCCACACTGAATGAAGAGGAATTGTCTTGGGCTACATATAAAACATATGATACAGTTAATGTATCTAAGCAAAAAAAAAAAAAAAAAAAAAAAAAAAGTATTTTTTAAATATTTTGTACTAAAGTATTAAAAACAAACAAACAAAAAAACCCCATAAAACTAGTGGAATATTTTACCTTGTTTTTGTGAAACCAATACATTATTCCAGTTCACTGTAAGTGGCTGCAGTTCTTAGTGAGCTCTCAAGGCTCAAAGGTTTTTGATGAAATTTTACCCTTCTTTGAATAAGGAAGAATAAGGAGGAAGGATCTATTTTCAAGGATTTTGGAAATAGTTGTTCATAATGTACATAGTGCCAAAAAGTGGTGATGTAAATAATGTAAATAAATGTAAATAAACTAACTAATATCACATTCTAGATCTTAGGAAGAAAGGTTTTAGAATTGGGCAATATAATTTAAACATCAACTTCTTAGTGCAGGGCACTGTGAGTGCTAGGCATGCTTCAGCTCCTCCCAGCAGCTGGTAGGCCCAAATAGTATAATGCACTTGTTTTACAGTGACAAGCCCAATGCCAGAAGTAGTTCAGGTATGCCAGAAACAAACTGCATACAAGTGTGCTAAGACCACAAGTTCATTAGCTACCAGGTAGCAATCCACTGACATAAGTATGCTATTTCCTTTTTAATTGTTCCAGAATTGTGAAAAATGTGAAAAAAATATCTACAGAGCATGCTGAGACAATGGCTAATGGCATCAGTTGAAGGACAGTAGCTAACTAAATTTCTGTGCTGGTGATTACATGCAAGGATGATGACTTTCTAAGCTAGAAACGTAAAAAAAAAAAAAAAAAAAAAAAAAAAAAAAAAAAAAAAAAGTAAAAACAACCCTAGGAAACTCAGTAAATGAGATTGATTTAGCACTCAGTTCAGTCCTGATGTGTAAGTTTTAGATTATAGCCCCTACTTACCTGTTCATGGTAGAATTTCTTCACATTTTGCCTGATTAAATACACTACACTCTGTTCTGGGTGTATATCAAGGATAAACTATGAAAGAAAATGAATTATCACTAGAAAACTGATTTATCCATCGTGCAACTGGGAAGGCCTATAGGAGCATGGAACTGGTAGGTGAAGGATGAGGAATCTGAATTGTGACAGTGTGAACTGAATCTACCACAGAATTCTAATGTGATGGTGATGGAGTAGCTCAAACCAAAATTTTGTCATATGGCTGCTAATGGCAGCTAAAAATGGCCACATTTCTGGGTACCTATTTGAGTCATCTTTGGCAGATACATAGAACTGCCAAATGATCACAGCTGTGACTGAAATGAGTTAGATCTCTGCTTGTTATTTTAAGTGCTCTGAAAAATCAGGCCCAAACTCTTTCAAATTAGTAAAATCATTGTTCCCTAGCTACTCTTGTATATTTGATCAATTTAATTTCTTTCAAAACTTTAATTTCTTGTATAGACTTCCTTAATACTGACAAAATTATTTCACAACTTCTTGATATTTTAATCAGCTAATGGTTTTAACATATTTTTTTTTCATCGTTTTGATATACCTTTACATAGGTACAATCAAAAGCCCAGGTTCAGATAGCTTCTGTTCCACCAAAGTATTTATGTGTAATGGCAGAATCAAAAATGTCATCAGTGCTTTCAATATTATTTTCACTTGCAAAAAGCCAATAAAGGAATTGATTACTGTAATTGTAAACTAACTCTAAACCTTAGCTGATTAAATGAAGTTTCAGATGGGCACTTAGAGACACTCAGTTCACTGTGTCATCTGAGAAGTTCATTTCCTTGCCTGTTTCTGCTGGGAATGTAGTGTCTTCATCATTTTCAGTAAATTACAAACAGCCCCACACAAGAACATATGTTAAGACCCAGATAATAAGGAACACACCAAAGATTTCCTGTTCAGGTCATCAGCGATATAGAAGGAATTAGCACAGGAGGATCGCTGAATCTCAGAATAATTGATGTCAAAAGGGACCTCAAGTCCTAATCCTTGCTCAAGCTGGGTAAGCTACAGCAGGTTTCCTAGGGCTGTATCCAGCCATGAGTTGATCATGCCCACAAATGGAGACTCCATAACTTCCTTGTACTAACATGCCTGTATTTGGATCAGCTTATATTCATTTCTATATTTTATTTACTTCTTAAGTTTCCTAAAAGTCCTTCTTGCTAAATGTTTAAACCATATCAACACAGTTGGGATAAATATTTATCAGCTTTCATCAACCTGCAACTGACTTTTAGGACAACTGCGATATTAAATTGAATGCAAACTAAATGAAGTACTTTCCAAATAAACTAGTTAACTAATAGCAAATATTAAAAGGAGCAGATTAAAAACTGGATAAAAGTTACAATGATTTTGATTGTGATTTCAATTCCCTGATTTCACAGCTCTTCATCTACTGTTTAAATTTAAATTTTAAAGTCTGCATTTTCTACTCTGGGTGCTGAGACTAGAGATGTAAAATGTTACAAAAGTCAGTGGATTTTTATCTCTGCTGAATTCCAAGGCATCCAGGTTTTCTGCTGTTAATGGCTGTACTGCCACTGCACTGAAGAGACTGTGTTTGTATTCTGAGAATCCATCAAAGTTTTCTGCAGTTTTGTTGAACGTTGTGTTGAATATCATGTTTTGTTGAATATCATGTTCTTCCTGAAAGTCTAAGTTTTGAGCATTTATTGTATATGATAACTTATAAATGGATGCTGTTTCTGTGGTGGGCTGCCAGTTATTTTCTTCTCAAGTCTAATACATTTTCCAAGTTATAGCTGGAGAAAAATTGGTATACCTATGCTGTTACTGCTCTAGTCAGTTTTCCTGGCAGATAATCCTTTTGTTGCTGCCTACTATTTTTTCCTTGAGAACATATTAGAATTTGGTAATAAAGTGTATGCTCTTCTTCCTGTGAATCTCAGAGTCACCAATTCTGTGGAATCTCTGAAACATATTACAACAGATTATTAGAGAGTTGGGGAGAAAGATAAAATCTAAGTTACACAGGTAACCTCCCTGTACATGAAAATCATTATTGTTTTTATAGCCATTTGTTCAGACTTTTCAGTCAGCAAGAGGAAGTAAAGGACAGTGGGTGTACATGTGTGAGATGTAGAGGTATGGTGAGTTATGGACTTAATAACAAAGGAAAATAAATTTAGAAGCCTAAGGAAAGGCTTTCATCATGGAAGGAGGTATAGGAAAGGACAGAGGAAAATAGTATGCTGAGCCTCAAAGTGTCAAGTGATGGAAAAAGAGGAAGAAAAAATCATATTGTGAAATGGGGACGTATTTCTGAAGTGAGAGCTTAAGTTCTGTTAGAGATCTTTAAGCTAATAACTAGAAAATTACAGGAGATTCTGAGTTAAGAATGTTTGACTTGTGTTGTCAAAACTGACATTGTTTGCATGCGTGTTGATACAAGAGGGCAAGACTTGAGCTAGATGTGAATGAACGAGATTGGGAGTGGAGACATAGAAGAGGTGATACAGTGATGAAAATTTATCCCAACTTGTCCTTACTACAAACTGTCCCAGTTTTCTATTTTAGCAGTGAAAATGAGATGAAGAGTGGCCTTTTTTTTTCTTTAAATTCCTGGGCAGCTTCCTTTTCCCAGCGCCAGAATGTTTCCCTGAGAACCCCTGAACACAACGCCCCAGATTTGCACTTTAAAAATATGATCAGTCTGCAAAGAGATGGAAGTAATATGCAGATTGTAACTAACTTACCAGTCAATTTTGCATCATTTTCTAAATGATCTGTCTTGAGAGATATTTAAACTTAGTTTCTGAGGTAAAAATCAAATGGAAACATCTGTCTTTAATGCTTAAGTTTGCATCACCAAGTAGCCTGTTACTTTTGATCTGATTTATAAAACTAACATCCTGGCCTACTGTTTCCCATATTAATTACCTTTTCTTTCAGCTATAACAGTAAATAAACTAGTATCCAGTTAAGTATATCAATCTACTGAAGTACAATTTATTATGAATTTTGATCAACCATATCGCAAGGGACAGCTCTTTTCTAGAAAGTGGCTAGCCTTTAGGTATCCATCTGCCTTCATTAGCAGAATGAATGGTTAATATCTGGCAAATAATTTCCAAGTTTTGGGCAAAATTATTCCAAGTATCTGTCATCACAGCTAGAACTCCAGAAGCTCACCAAATGTCTCTGGATATAAATGTAGATTTGATGTTTTAAGGATGAAAGTGGTTGTTCATAAAGGGACATAGAACCACTGATCTCTAACAGAAAAAGTAAAATACATTCTGACTTCCCTGTCCCTACTTACCTGGGCATGATTTTGGAATGTACTATAAGCGTAAGTACGGTGGTGAAGTGTATGGGAGATTGGTAATCACAGCCTGAACCTCTGATTAATCAGCTGAGGCAAGTGTGGGGTCAGCTGTGGGAGCACAGGTGATAGTAATTTAGCTGTGCTCCCGGAAGGGGTGGAGCTCGACTCCACCTCCTCTGAGACCTCATTTAAGGGCTGACTCCCACTGAGGCAGCATCTCTTGGAGATTGCTCTCCAGTGAGGACTGCCCCAGCTTCTTTGGCTAAGGCACCACCACTGGTGAGTTTCCCTTTGCTTATTACTTCTGTACATTTGTTACCATCTTTGCTACCATCTGTATATTAACAACCAATACATGAGGAAAGAACACAATTTGCATTCTCTGGGATTCTCAAACCTTTTCTATACTACTGGGATGGTGGTACTTCTCCTGTGTTTTGGCAACAGAGGAAAAGGAAAGAACTTTCCTCACCCATTTGTATCAGGGGATATAGTTCACTACCATTTAAAATACAATTTTTCTCCATAATAAGTAAGCCATAGTATTTAGCTTCATAAAGCAGCCTCTAGATGGAAGTGCAATGTGTTCCGATACAGTTTGCTTTCGCATGTGCAATTTGTTTGTGACTCATGAATCTCCATCAATATGCCTTCTGTAGGAGATGTTATAAATGCCATGAATCCTTTATTTGTATTTGAATCACATGTATAAGGCACTGAGATTTTATAAGATAACAAACAGATTTTGAGAGGTCAGCAGTTTTCAACTCCAGAACAAAAAAAAAAAAAAAATTAAAAAAAAAAAATTATCATCTATGTGCAAGATTTTAGTGAAAAGTTAATGTGAAAGAGCAACAGAAATTCCTGACAAAGACTCTCCCCCTTCAGTTCCTCCCACTGCCTATCCTTTTGCATCCTTCTTAAGTATCACCTCTCCTTTCCATCAGGACTGGCACTCAAACATACCAGATGGCAGCCTCAAGATTGTAGCACCCTTTAATGTCTGCCCTTTACTGTCTGGCAAAAGTGTTGACATTTCTGCCTTGAATGAAAACTGAAAACATTTAAAAATATATTCAACATGAACAGTCAGTGTCTAAGATGTTGTTTACACACTGCTAATGGGCTTTGACTTTAATAGAATGATCCTTAGGTCTGCAGAACCCACAGTCAGGTGTGAACTGGATATTTTCTTCTGTTATTTCTATTACGTTAGAGAAATAACCACCCTTTCTGCCCATGGACTTAAAAGCTGCAAATACTTTCTCTGTCAACAAATAAGGAAGCACTGTTGTCAGTTTTCTTGCAAGCATCGATTGATGATATGAGAGTACAATCTCCTAGAATAAACCCTAGGAAAGTCCTGCCACTTCCTCTGGGAGGAGTTGTTACATTAGTGCAATCAGAATGAGGTCAAGCTTTTCAGCTGGAGGGGCAAAAATAACAAGTTTGTGTGCTGTTAAATACTTGAGTCTTCACCAGTTACTGGATTTTAATGCTCACCATTACATGTTTTTGTCTTCATTTGGGCACCGATGTTCTGGAAGTAAATTTTATAAATGCATCTTCATTACTGAGATGAGAGCAGAAATAATGGAACGAATTGTTCAAGTTAGTTTCAGGAGAATATCTTGAATTTGTTTTTGTGAGGGACTCCAGGTAGGGGTCTGAATCCATAAGAAGACAGGTATTTTTCATTAAAAGTTAAACAGTCTCAACTTATCATGGAGCGGTGTCACAAGAAGCTCTTATTGTGTCACAGCACTGGGAAATGGCTGAATGTACTGACAATGTGAAGAATGCAGTGGTAGGGTGCTATATATCTCTTGCAACTCATTCATACAGCAGTATTATTTCTGATGGATATTTAAACACTCTCTATCTCCTTTTCATCTTCAGTTAATAGATAGCTACAAGGGTGAAATGAACATCAAATGATTTTAAAACAATGTGCATCTATTGGGATTAAGTTCTGATTTGTCATTGGTGGGAATCTGAGAGATGACTGGAAGGGGAGTAGAGCAAAATACGTAGAAAACCTATTCATTTCCTGTCTGTAGGCTGATGAATCCAAAATCATGCCCTAGTGTAAAGAATACAAGGTTGCTCTGATAGGAATGTGGTATAATATGAGGTGATGTGAGCTTTAGTTTAATGTATTCTAATGTTAAAATTCAGTTTTTATAACACATGATTTTCAGCACATTTAACATTTTTACCTCTTGGTATTGATATTCAGTGAGCAGAATGTGTAAAACTGATAAATAACAACACATAATATATTTTAAAAGGGGGTGAATTTCAGTAATCTATTTTTTTAATCTTGATGACATTATCAGTACTCTGATGAAAAGAAATTCTTACGGGATATCAGTGTTTCATGTAACAATTTACATTACTAAAATTTTACTCTTACTGTAAAGTTTTTGAGACAACGTGTTAAGTTTCATGTTTTCTTTTTTGTTGTTGTTCATTTGTCTTTAAATTATTCCCGACTGTTAAAGGGTACAACTTTTTAAATTACAGTATAAGTATCCATCTAATTCTCAAATACGTGAAATAATTCAAGACACGTGGGTGACCAAATATAGGACTTCATTTACCAACGGATTTCTATGATTAATGTATACTACTTGAAGAACTAGCACAGAACAACTGCAAGTGTCTGCAAAATGAATACTACTTTCTGCTTGCAAACCCTGTATTTTGACAGGCCATATTGTCTAGAGATAGGAAGAATGAATAATTTAATCAGATATAGGTGAGACAAATAAAAGGGACAGTACATGGATTTCCTTATTGAAAGCTGCCTATACTACACAAGACAAGCCAACCATTCCACTCTAAAATCTAAGATGACTGCAAACAATTTTCCTCTTGTTTGTTTCTAAACAAAATAGACAAAACATTCAGATGGCTAGCAGATGTCTGTGGGTTGGTCTGTGGAGTTAGGGGGCACACGCTTTACAGTGCTCTTCTTGAAATCTTGTATCAGAATCTTAAAATGGAGACTACTACATTGATCTGATATTTTTAAAATCCATTTTCTATTTAGCAAAACTCTGGAAATTGTAAGGCTCATTTCCATAAATAGCATAGATTCACTTTTCCAATCAAGATCTTATCTGAAATAATATTTCATATGACTTGTTCATCCCCAAAAATAAAAGAATGCCACTGCAATTTTGTAGAGATTTCCATTCTCTTCTTCAGTGGTGTTAACAACAAAAGGAGTGAACAAAATGAGAACATATATGTCCTCAATTAAGGAAAAAAAAAAAAAAACAAACAAAAAACACATACACACACAAAAACAAAACCATATACATTAAGAATGACATATGAATAGTCTCCTTTGATTAAAAGATGTAGAATAAGCATGTGGGATACAAATGGCTTATGTCAAGGCATGCTGTTCTTGCATTTCCTTACAGTTCTTTCGTATTTAAAATGCTGTTTTATCTCATCTTCACATTTGTACATTCTGAGTGATAGGGTTAGAGAGAGATCTAGCGCTGTTAATTTTGTACATCTAAACTGTTTATTGGTATGTTGGGGACATCTAGTGGAGATAAAGCTCTTAGCCAGTTTTATGTCCTATGCTGATGTAACAGGAGCATCACGCTATGGCGAGTGCTTGTAACTGTGGGTGTAAGACTGGAATTTTGGATGCTATGGAAGAGAAGGATCAGCACCAGTCCTCACCTCTTCTTTCACTGCCCAAATATAGGGTATAGGAAATATCTAGTGTTTTCAGACACAACAAACTGATACTATGTAGATTATTTAAAGGTTTCAAAATCAGGTTCCATTGATATTGCCAAGAGCAGTAGCAAAACAGAGGACTGGAACCAGGGTGAGGTGATGCTATGCGGAAACCTTGCTATCTCTTCTTCAGTCCCCACCTACTGCTTAAGAGATTAAAGTATTTGGTACAAATTGCAAGTGCTTGCATGTAATGCCTGGTGCTTACAGAATGTCGCAGAAAACAGATTTATGTGGTCTTTTAGATGAGTCTAAAGGAAAGAGAACCAATTTCAGTGGCCCTGGCTGTGAATACTAAAGCAGTTTTACATATATTATATGGTTGTCTTTGTTAGACTTCACGTCCTTACCTGTGAAATCAGTCTCAGGCCTAGTGTAAGCAATAAAGTAAAAAAGAACTCAAGCTGTGAGAGTTCTCTTTTCTTTCCCTCAGAGAATTAATGCTGAATCGAGATACTTTGGTTAACAGCACTATTTTCTACAACACAAACATTTTATTTTTAATAAATATTTATGAGGAGTTGGCAAGGGAGGAGGAGGTTATATTTTGTTGATTAGAAAAAACAGTGATTCAATAAATGACATTAAGCTACTAGCTTTTCTGCTTTTGTTTCAATACTATGAATATGCAGAGAGAGAGAGTGTGCAAGTGTGTGTGTTTGAAAGAGAGAGAGAGAGAAAGAGTGTGTGAGACAGGTGGCAGTGGGGTTGCTATAGCAATTACTTGTCACTAATGATAGGAGGGTAATTACTGCAGCAAATTCCCACATAGCTATTCAGCACACAAGTTAGACTATTTCTCATCCTAAAATACTCCTTCTGTATTTGCAGGATTACCTTTTTTTATCAGATGGCTACAGGCTACATTTCTAAAATGTATGATGGTGTAAATCCAGAATTAGTTATGGTTTTGCTGGAAACAGGATTTAGTCATACCACCAGCTTTCAGAGTGAAAGTTTGAGTGATGTTATGTCTTTTGAGGTCTCTTTTCTCAAGACACAGCACAAAATTTTGATTTTCAGAATGCCTTTTGTATGTTCAATGTCAAAAATGCATTGAGGTCACCTTCAATTCTGCATTAGGATAATTGTGACTAATATATGATTGAATCTAACTCATCACTTAATTGTACAAGATGTAAATCAGAATTTTCAGCAGTGAACTAATAAAATTGCTCTATTCATAACTGTACAAACAACTACAAATCAAGCTATATTTGAAAGAAAACAGACTGAAACATTGAGCTATTGAGGAGATTGTTCCACTGCAATATCTTTACTAGTATATTTCTCATTTCTCTCTTTCTACTATTTCTAGATTAACAGTGGCTTATCATCTCATGCAAATCAGGAAGAGAATCTACATTGCATTTAATCTTTAGACTGGATCATTCCCCAGCGTTTAAAACATTTCTAGTGGAATAAATATAGATGCAATTTCATTGCTGATGCATTTAATGAAGACTCTGTTTTGCTTAGAGTGGTCATCACTAATAAAATGGTTGCAAAGAATATGCATCTCATTTCCACAAAAACCTGATGTTACCTTGGCTACAGTATTTCTTGATGATTCTCTTTTCCTTAATGATTCTCTTTATCCTATTACCTGCCTTTTACTAATGAAATTGTGGATTGTGGACATTACCTTTTAATTAACTGGCAGCAAATATCTGCTGCTTTAGAGAATTCATTTTTTCCCCCCAGCTGGCTTGACTGTGATGATTTGAGGGCTCTCACTATAATTCCTGTCTTTTCAAGACGTTGAATTAATAGATTTCCTAACTATGACTGCAAAGATAGCACCTATACTTTTTAGATGAGTGAGATTGCCTATTGGAATGTAATTAATAAAAGTTTGATGTACTCTATTGTATTTCTTTCTGTCATTATAGAATCTGATACTGTGCATCTTTGTGGTTACTGGCATTCCGAAGAGAAAGACTTATAAAATGCAATTTTTAGGTGTTTTTTTTTTTTTTTTAGTACAATTGAGTTATTTCAGAATGTAGATAAAGCAAGTTAATATGCTGAAAGTTAAAATCCATTTGTAAGCTGGTGACTTTGTACAGTAATTAAAACAATAGTATAACAACATGAATAATTGTATGTTCAGAGGATTTTTGCAACTTCATTTCCTTTGTTTATACCTCAGGTGAGCATTTCATAAATAGGAAAGTTGATTTGTAATTTTTGTCTGATCTGTGAATCATTAAATCTTATGAATCAGTTTTGCCTCATAGACAGCACTTGAATTCCCAAGGATTTCATGAGAAGCACTTCCCATTTTTCTCACTAAAAATATATAGCTGCCAATTATAATTCAGTGCACAGTGCACCCAGTAACCCTGATAATCAGTAAAAATATGTCAGAGAGCAAGATGGTTTCTCCAGCTGAATGGGAATCTCAACAAGCAGTTAACCTACAATAGGAAGAAACTCATTACTGGGATAGCTTGCTGCCTTACAGCTCTTGAAAAGCTGATTAAAGAAATAATGATGAGAAACTATAAAATCCTGGCAAAAGCAGATGACAGATATTTTGTCTTGCACCAGTACTTATTTTGGCACAGAGCAATACATATATGTAAATTTACTGACTGAACCAGTACATTACAATGAAGTACAAGAATGTCCATTTTCTTTCCATAGCCTACATCAGTTTTATTGTTCCAGCTTTTTGACTTCTGACAACTTCAGTTCAAGTCCCAGTTGGGCTCCTGATCAGCAGGGTAGCTGATTTCCCAATAAAGAGAGAGAAGAAATGTGTAAACTTGTTGAAGTGCTCCACAAGCTCCAGCTTGCAAACCTCACAGAGGCTGCAGTCCATCCAGTGCACAAACTCTCACCTAATACAACACACTGTAAGTTGTGAAGAAATGTGTTTAAGTATAAATAGTATCTACTGGCTTCAGGAAGTAAAACTGTTCCCTTAGTTTAGTCAACATATTGCTTGCTGGGGAAGCCGAGAGGCCAATTTCCTAGGCTCACCAGTGATTTCTTCCTGTAAAATGAAAGTTAGCAATAATTGTGTGTATAATATTGTCTATTAGGTAGTGCATAAAGGCTTGCATTGTATGTACATACTGTAGTTGTATAGAAAACATTACAGAGTGAGCCTGCTTTTAGCTTGATGCCTCATACAGTGGTAATTGAAGAGAACAGCCTTTTGATTTGCTACTATTTGCAGTTCTGCAGGAAAAACTAAGTTTAGGCTATCTTGTGCTGTGCATTGTTGCCCTGTTTAATCTTCTGATTCGCTAGGAACAATTATATGCGACACCTATGGAGAATTTAATTGCTTAGCTCCTGCCTCTATGGCAATTGTAATTACTGTGCAGTACTATTTGGAAAAAAAGAAAAAGAAAAAAAAAAAAAAAAAAGAAAGAAAAAAAAACCAACAAAAAACAGAAAAAACTGTGGTGTTTTTTAGAACATAGCACTGAATAATACCAAGGTTAGATTCATACAACAGCATAGCTCGAAGAATTAACTTCCAGAATTAACCCTGTGTTCTTTTGATGAGAGCCCAGGCAAAATAAAGCAATGGTTATTGTAAATATCCTCATGTAAAGATTTCTATACAAGCTCTTCAAATGCATTTATCCTCCAAATACACGTGGGAGTCAGCACAGCATCTTTTTTCCCCTCCTTTTCCAGCTGAGGAAACTAAGGCACAGAAATATGCTGCCTAATTTGTCTTTATGAAAAATCCAAAGAAGGGAAAATTAGTATGTGAAAAATTTTGAATTTATAGCATTTTCAAGCTCCTTTTACTTCTCATGGATGTAGCTTTGAAAGAAACATAATAGGCAAAAGATGTGCCTTTTTAAGCTTTAAAACCATAAAAAATTTTGTAAAATGGAACATAATAAATAAATGAATAAATGTTGCTGTGCTCTATTCCACTGATAATTCCTGTTGAGCAGAATCGAAGATGTCATTGTCTCCGTCATCACGAACAATTCCAACCAAAGTGGTGTGTAGGCAGAACTATCCTATTGCATTCTGAAGGAAATTTTAAAAAGCATCCAAAGGGAACTACTGTATTAGAATTTCATTTCTTCCTCATAGAAAAGAAAGAATGATCACTGCTTCATTTGCAGCAAGGCATTTTAAGTTCTTTCATCATCTAGATTTTCCGAATGATCTTGATGGCAATTCATTTAGAAAGTAAACTCTTGTTGGGAAGTCCTCAAGAAGCTTCAAGAGTTCAGAGCTTTCAGAAGTGGAATACAGATCAAAATCAGTACCAGTACTCCACAAAAAAGAGCCCATTCTGGCTTAAATAAATGCCCATGACATTTTACAGCAATGCTGAGATTTATTTCTCTCAAGCAAAAACTAATCACATAGAACTGAAATTCACTCACAATTTTCTATAGGTTTCTTGCTTACTTTCAATATCTGCTATAGTCTCTGCTATACAACATGGCCAAGCATGTGACCTATAGATATCAAAAAAGCAGCCCATTACTTTGGTATAATTATACTGAACAAGAAATATATGTTTAAGATAACTACTAGGTTTTTCTTTCCGCAGCCTATCAAAGGTAAGTTTAGTCATGCCAGAGAAGGTAAAATGCTATAATTGCCTGTATGAATCTTGGTAGCATTTAGACAGCGTGCTGCAAAAGTGAAGGTGTACAGTACATACCCCTGCAGATCTGCTTCTGTGATTAACCTGAGAAATTCTGTATGAGGAAAAAAGTAACTAAGAGAAATGTGTTTTCTTCAGATAATTATTAACTTCTTTTGATACTGACATCAACAGTACTGACAAGATCTCTTTGAAAGTCAAGATTACCTCTCTGGAAGTTTTGCATTCTTTGTCATTAAAAGAAAAAACACCTACATTGACATTTTAAGGTTTTCCAAAGTTTCATATTAAAAAAGCAAAGGATTTGATTGAAAATCCTTTGAAGGTCACGGGGAACTCATCTCACACAAGAGCCATTGTAATTTTTCCACATAATCTATCTTTTTTTTTATTTTATTTTTATTTTTTCCAGTTAGTAACTCTCTGAATATGTACAATTATAGCTAGCCATTTCACTGATTTAACAGCAGTTTCATGTATAAGCTCTCCATATGTATTCTCTCCACCTTTTTTATGTTGCAAAAATCTTCATCTGGACTTCTCATAACATAATCTGTGCGTTCAGAGCCAATATGATCATCTCAGGAATTGTTATTAGAAGATCTGTAGTTTGTCGTTATCTGGCCAAAAAACATTTGACAACTTAAAGTCACGTGAAGTTTCTCTTCTTTAAATTACTCAGTTCTGAAGTAAAGATATTGTTAAACAGTATTTGCAAATTACTTTTGAATTCCATTGTAAATTTAAAGTCACTCTTGTCCTTATTGTACCTTAAAACCACATTCAGACTTTGTATCCTCTGATTTTACATATCTAATCCTTAACCAGCTTCAAACTGCATCCCTTATTTTATAATGTGAACAGTGCAAGCACAGTACAGAAGAGAAGAGACTCCAAACAGTGAATCTGAATGCACTTTTAAATATGCTTTTCCATTGGAGATATTTGCAAATGAAACCCTGCGATGCAGCATTTAATTCCCACGAGAAGTGCTATTCTCATTATATCTTCTGTCTGTATACAAGCTTCTGCTGTGTTACTTGTATTGCCATTTTCAGCAGGGACTCAGAAGAGAGAAAGGATAGGAACTCAGACAGAATTACTAAACTGTAACACAAAGATAATGAACTCTAATGCAACAGGACAGCAAATTAAAAGACTGGGAAGTTGTTAGCCCATGTAAAAATAGGAAGAAAAAGAGCTTTATTCCATACTTTTGAAGCATTCTTCAAAGATCAGAGCCTACTAAACGAAGCAGTCCAGTTAATCTGCCTAGAGCTCCTCAGTTCAGCTCTCTTTACAAAAGAAATCCAACCAGACATTTTTAAGAGCAATTATTTTTTTATGAAAAGGAAATAACTAAGACCTAGAAAAGCACATTAGGGGCTAGAAGACACACCAATCAGGAAATGGTTTAAGATCCCCATTCAGCTCAATTTGTTTTAAAGTATTTCAAAACCCCTGAATACAGCAAATTCTACAAATAGCCAAATGGCTGGGAGACAGAGTGCATATTGCCAAACAGATTTAAATGCAAAACCAAGAGTTTTGTTTCCCAAAGCTGTAGAGGGTAATTATAACACTGTCCAGTCTTAAGGCAAAGCGAGTTTCTGTTGTTTTTATGTATTTCTCCACCAGAGTCCTAATGTTCTCTTTCTGTATAAATACACCTACAGAAGAACAAACCCATGAAGAAATTTGGTAATTCCAAAAGCAGCATGGATTTGGCAAAACTATATCCTGCTTCACAGCATTACCAACTACAGGCATTCAAGCATCATCAAATGTTCCCTGTACTTGGTCTTGGGATCAAAATTGCAATAATTTTAAAATACATTTTAGACTTTTAATTTTCATTTCTCTTATGAAAATCTAAATGAAATGGTAAATCTATGTGAGAATCATGAAAACTAAGGATTTATATCTTTGTTACAACAAATCCTCAGATTCTCACCTATGAAAATAATTTTAGCATATAAAACACACAGAAATGAAGCATTTATCACAGGACTGTGACAAAATCTGAAAGATGATTGTGTGGGCTGCAGTTTAGTTTCATTGCTTCTAGAAGATTATGGGTACAGTCCTGTGAAATATTACAAATCAGTTCTAATCCTGACCTTTTAAGTAACCTGCATTCTGCTGATATTCCAGCACTTCTAATCGGTGGGATCAGGAAAATGTGCTCTTTTTGTCAAAAACAAGCCATCTGAATCTCTCAGTCTGGGTTGTAAACAGGCAGAGAATTGAAAGAAATTCAGAGTTTTCTGAAAAAGAAGTGTACTATCCGCTCAGAAAATCAAATACTCAGCTGTGTCTGCAGGGTATAGTAAAGCTACAACACAACCTTTCAGCAGGATCAAAAAGACTTGCAAAGTCCTTCGCAAGATTAGCAAGACAGAATAATTCAGTACAGTTCAGCATATTTTGGTCAAGACTGTTGACAGCAAAAGTACATTTTCTTTCTACTTAATGACATTTTTGATTTTTAAGGCCTGCACAATAATGTTGAAGTATGTCAGCTGCTCCAAAAGTAATGCCTCTGAAATATTGGTGGGAAAGTTCAACTTCTACTGCCATACCACCACCATCCACCTCTGATGTCTTGAGCCAACATAATAAAATAGGAGGCATTACTTTCAGGGCAGCCCTCCTATTCTGCACAAGCAGAAATAGTGACATACAGAATGTCTGACATCTGATAAAAGACAAGATGTCTGAGACTTTTCATAAGCAAATGCAACACTTTGAATTAAAACAATTTGCTGGGAGGTAGTATCTGAAATAATACATGTTAATAAAAAAGTAATAAATGGGAATTAAGATGGGATATGAGTATAGGCAAATGGCAATGCTCAGAGTTTCAAAAACATACGGAATTAGCTACAAATCAATGAAGAGCTTTGCAAAGAAACACTATGTCAAGTATGCAGTGTCAGTGAAAGCAGTCAGTTTCCAAATTTCAGCACAAGTTGCACCAAGCGCTTCAAAGCAAGTTGACAGCATATCAACAAGCATGTAGTTGGACAGCAAGGCTGTCATAACGAATGGTCATGCAAAGAAAGGCTCTCGGATTTCATAAAAATACATAAGACAAAAAGTTTTTTTCAGGTTTTAAGTTCGTAATATTGGAAATGATTTATCATAAAGAAGGACTACGGATAATAATGGTCTGGTAGAAGTACAAATGCATCTTTCATGTATAGACGCATGTTGCCAATTTGCAGTGGCATAATTGTTAAATATTAGCTGTCTTTCGGAGTGTGAGACCAAAGCAGAATATAGAAGCGGCTGGCTTCTCATTATCTGAAGAAATAGGTTGGGAAAAAAATTCTTAACTAACTCAATGACCTCAAAACTTTATGATACATGATAGGTATAACACTGAAAATCCTGTGAAACCCTTGTATTTCATGCAAGATTTCACAGCTGTTTAAAATAAGTAAAAGCTGACTGTGACTGAATTCTCTGTCTTCAGAGTAGAAAATCAGTGTTTACCACAATAAAGCAAAATTATCTAAGTACTACTTTAGAATAAAAGCCTTAAGTAACGCGAACACAACTCATCTTAGAAGTGAATAAAGAGAATAAGCCTTCTACTCCAATAAATATAAACCCAAAACAAATGTGAAAAACTATGGCAGGAATGAGAGTTGCATGTAGATGAAATGTTGTATTTAATGTAAAAAATTATCTAGCCATTCTAATTAGTGGCTAAATTATTCATTTCAAGGTTGTGATACCTATTCTTACAAGTCTGTTGGGTCATTCTCATTCCTGTGGATCAGTCCTGCAAATAGCACTAAAGATGAACAAAGCTAAGGCTAATAATTTTGGAGTTCCTTCAAGTACTCAAAATACTACTATGTTAATTCCCTGACAAAACCTTATCTAATCACTAACAGTGTACAGCAAATAAATGCTACAAAAGAATGCCAGATGAATTGTATAGGTTTTATTGGATATTTATTGCTATTTTTATTTGATATTATCTTTGCATTCATTTGCATTAAAAGGTAAATGAAATGAAGTTTCAACTTCAACATTCAATTAGATTTATTTAGGCATTAAAATAATTGACTGTTTTGTGGAATCCAGCTTAATTTCAGCCAGAGTTTGTATCCTTTTGTCGTTATCTGTTCCTATCCTTCAAAGAATGTTTCAAGAAAGATGTTTATAAAAACCACTTTTTGTTCTGCTAACCTTGCAAACTAAACATGTTCCATTTATTTTTAAATTAAGTGAAAATTAGCCAGGTGTGATAGATAAGCTTTCTATACACAGGTCTAAATATTGACAAAAGGAGACGTGTCACTGGAAAAATCATCAGTCTAGCAATTATCACGTTAGCATGTTAAGTGGAAAAAGATGTGAAACTTCCAAATGTGTCAATACAGATTAATTCATTTCCACTAGCTATCAGCTATACTGTGAACATCAGTGCCTTAATGTATACTCAGCGGTGGGTTGGCATTTGCAAGTAAATACTTAGATGCAGTTTATAGAATTGCCAGATCTGTGGCAAAATCATGTGAAACTCTGCAGTTCATTTTTGAAGGAGTAAACTTCTTCAGAAATTCTGAGCATTACTGTAGAGAAGGTCCCACAGTACGGGGAGAAAGATGAAGGTCAGGATTAGGAACAAGCAGTCAGCAAGGAATATATTTCTCACAGAAATAGCAGGAAATTCCAGATCCAAGTCTACATGGGCAGGGAAAAGAGGAAAAGGAGCCAACCACAGTATCCCTGCAGATGAAGCAGAAGCAGAGAACAAAATGTGCTAAACTTTTTTATTAATAAGTCCAGAAACCAGCTGTGATTTTAACAGCTGGCTCTGCCACATTAAATCTAGTCTCCTTCAGTGAAGCTCCAGCCCTTTTACTGCTGTATGCCCAAAACGTAAAGAAGATTTGTAACAGAAAAGAAAAAGCTTTTCCATACTTTTTCACAACTTCTGCTACTCATTTCTAATTCTTCTGTATTAAGATTTTATCAGTGTGTGCCATTTTCA
Organism: Excalfactoria chinensis; assembly: GCF_039878825.1. Classification (NCBI taxonomy): domain Eukaryota; kingdom Metazoa; phylum Chordata; class Aves; order Galliformes; family Phasianidae; genus Excalfactoria; species Excalfactoria chinensis. Next base: position 24,523,062 of record NC_092829.1, on the reverse strand, counting down.
TAATCTATTCAGTATCACATTATTTGCAAGCCAGTCTATCCTTCCCCACTGCTTCTGTTCATAAAATAAACAAACAAATAAATAAGTAAAACAAAATAAAATAAAATAAAGTTTAAAAGTTGCAATAAGTTAAGGTGTCATCAATAAGTCCATCAATAAAGAAGGGAGGAAGACAGGGAAAAAAAAAATCCATGCCCTTCCACAGTGTGCATTTAAAGACAGGCATTTATTTACAATGTAAAAAAATTAACCCACTCCAAGAACACTGAGTGGACTGTTTACATAGGTCTGAAGTTTAAACTCTTCCTAGTGAATAAACACACTGACAATTTTGTGACAGCTTGTGATGGAGAAAATCACAGTATAATAGCTCTCAGGATACAATATTTTGGAGAGGGAACTTACAGAAAGTACTTAACACTGTGTGACCTAACAGCATGAAATAAATCCCTTTGAGACCAATTAAGCTTTCTTTCAAGGATCTAACATAATCTAAGTTGTATCTTGTTTGGTTGGTTTTTTATGTGTAAGTCCTTTTAAAAAGATCTGGTTTTAAAAATTTGGTGTTATGTGATGTGTGCTCAAAACATGAGATATTTTTAGTAATGATTAGTCTGGTATGTATCAGTAAAAGGTCAACATCATAAGCAGAGCATGAAACAAAGTCTGGTGAAGTCTATAGACAAAATCCATCCAATTCAGTGAATTTTGTTTCAGTCCATTAATAAATTATTGCAGGCTACATTATGCAATTTGTATGAATAGTTTTGCAAACATCTACGGTACATTACTATTGTATTTTGGCTAAATTATGTCCTGCATTTGCAGACTTCTCTATGAAGTGCTGTAAAAGGTATGAGGATTAGGTAGAACTGATGATGTAGCTTGGCTGCAGAAACCCAGTTGTTGAGGTCCTGGACTTATTTTTAACAGCATTTGGGGTACTGGTTAGGCTGCGGTTGGACTTGATGATCTTCAAGGTCTTTTCCAACCTGGGTAATTCTATGATTCTATGATTCTTTAGGGAAGGTAAGCAATATCTTTTCAATTGAACTTGCATTAATTTTTCTGTAGAAATGTATTTATCTGTTCTTTTCAGCCTCTTCCTCCAGAAGTGCACTATGCAGACAGCTGGTGGAATGGCGCTAACACAGATCAAAGCCTGAAACTTTGTCCAAAGAAAATGTACTGGCAGAGTAATAAGATGTGTTATCTTCACTTCTACTTCCTTCAAGATTTTTACTATTCTCTGACTTTAATGTGAGAACTTCAGAGAACAAAAAACAATGACAAATAGATAAATATCACAATTCATACGCAGAATTCCTCAATGAACAATTCATGTTTTTCTACATTTCACTGTATGTAGTTTGCACAGTATTAAAGATTTAGTAATCATCCTCCTGTCAGAAGAAGCTGAAGCACCATACCCATTAATCCCTTTTTGAATGCTCTCAGGAATCCAGGACTTGCGAACTCCCGCAACAAGCAAGAATAAGTATTTCAAGATAAAATTTCAAAAGAAAGCAGGAAAGATATTTTAAGGTTCCCTTTATGTCGTTTTTACTCTTCCTTGGTGCTCAGCATCATGAAAATTTGGCCCCAAGTCATAGAGAATTTAGGCAACAGTTTCCCCATGTTAAATTTTAAAACTGGTTGCCATGGCAACTGCCAGACACAGCATATGGTGTGTCTGTTACCTCCAAGATAACAGAGCAATTTCTAAAGAATTTTCTTTACAATATGTTATGAACCTTTGTACTTTTTACAATTTTTTAGAGTGCAGTATAAGGTACTGTTGTTCCCTGACATTCTCTTCAAGTTGAATGCTCATTTTGTAACTCTCTCTTTCATATTAGGCAAATACTTCCCTCTTTTCCTTCTCTTTTTATTCTCCCAATATTCAGCAAAACATGTAAGATTAAACTGGAGAAGAAACAGACATCTATTAAGCTTTACCTAAAGATTCTATCTAGTTGGAATATTACCTTTCTTTCACAGTGACAATCCAAAAGACAAAGATATGAAAAAAGACAAAATACAGAAGATGACAGAAATCTTAGTAAAACTTAAAAACAGGTCCTGGGCAGACAGGCATTTTGCAGAACTATCTGCAGTCTTCAACCCATTGATTCTCATACTTGCCCAACTTCTCATCAGCAATGAAAAATTAGTATCTGTGCAAAGTGACTTTAAACAAGGCGAATTCAAAAATACAACCTGTCACCTATTGTTTAGTAGGTAGCATCTTGAATAGCAAAGAATATTGCAGTCCCTTTTCCACATTTAGCTCTCAAAAAGAAAACCCCTAGGACAGTTCGCAATTGGGATTGCACTACCTATCTTTCTCTACATCGGGAAGAAGACCTCACTGTCCAGCATGGCTTCCAACATATAAGAATCTCAATGCCAACACTGTTCTTGAGATAAGGAAAATAGGTCTTTATTCCTTCTTATGCTCTTTTGTGGTTGTATAGGCTGAGACGGGATTAGAAGAATAGTTACTAGGATACATAATAATGTTCTGTTCTGTAATTCTTTGTCCCTTGAGTCCTTCATTCTAAAAACTTTCTATCATTAAGTCACATTCTGAACAAAACTCCAAAAAATTAAAACATAAATCTCTATCAAAACGGGTTATATGACTGCACATTTAATTCTCCCCCTTGAGGAGGAGCTAAGAAAGAGAATGAATCACTCATCATATACTTCACTTAATGCACAACTACAAGATGCTGACACTAGCCTTATGAAGGTAAATGATAACAGATAACAGATAACAGAATCAAATATTTTAAAGGGGACTTGGTATGTGGTAGTTTATTTATATATTATAATTTTTTGTGAGGAAAAGAGGAACCATTCCATAATTGGAATTGCATGAAACTACCTTCAAGAAATATCTGGCCAACTGTTTTGCAAATAAATGTTTCTATTTGATTAAAAGGTGGTATATTTTGTTGCAGCAATTAACGGTATAGATACATTCTCAGAAATCCCTTTTTGCTCCCTGTGTCAGCAGAAAAGATCACAAAAGAGTACAGCAGAAGGTTCTCATTCTGGGCAAGTAAAGGTTGAAATGACTGTGCTGTGGGAAAAACAGAAGATATTTCTGCTGCTTGAAAGAAATTGGTGACAGTATTTTCATCCCTTCCAATAGTAGTTCAAGTTAACTAATAACCACAGTTACATGAAAAGCAGCGGTAGTAACTTCAGGTTTTAGCTCCTAAATGGCTTATAAAAGAAAGAGAAGGAGGGTCTTGTGTGAGTTTCACCTAATTTTAATCATATGCTATAAATTTATTCATCCAGGGCATTTAAGAGATGAAAATAACTTTGCTTACTTTCTCCTAAGTAATTGGAGGATGGTAAGGAAATATAACATAAATAACAAATTAATTTAAAAATATAATACTGTATATGAAGTTATAATGAAGTGAAACTTCTATAGCATAGGAAAACAGTGTTTTCATGCACTATGTATCTTTTATGCTGCAGATCATAAGTTGAGATCAACTTGGTACTCATCAGTGCAGTTTCCCCTGAACTGTATTTCATAGTTTCTTATGTCTAAATTTTCCTTTTAGCCTACAGAAAGATAATAATTATTTTTCTGTAAAAGAAACAAAACTTCTAGGAAGCATAGAATAAAATGCTCCAAACTCCTGAAATCATCAGAATCAGAAGACTGTATGGACTACTTACAAAACCTAGCTATCTCAGCATGTGTTTCTGCAAGCTATGGCAAACAGGAATCACATTACAAATTGAAGTCAAAGTATATCATATAAATGATACACAAACTTACACTGGGTTATTTGTAACACAGTAAATCACAAAAAATAATAGCTATGAACAAGTTGTCTGGCTGCATAAAAGGCAAACATCATACTAGGATGCATCAGCAGAGGTATGAGACATAAGATACATTGACTATTTCTTCCATTCTCCTGAACTTTGGAAAGGTCTCACCTGAAATATTGTCTCCAGCATTAAGAGTCCACATCAAAGCAGAGTGAATTTTGTTTTCCTCTGTAGAAAGTCAGAAAGAATCATCAGAACACCTGCCAAGACTACAAGTTGTTTCATTTAAAAAAAAAAAAATAATAAAAGAAAAATGACCAGTCTTGCAACAGGAAGACTATTACAGTGGAGATGTGACTGTTCTGTTCTCATGATTGAAAGGACAGGATATAATATGCTCCAGTTACAGGAACAAAGACTGAAAAAAGTTACAACATTGTCTGTTTAGGATACTTATAAGGTCATCCAGTCATCACTGCTTGAAATCAGGTTTAACTGGAGGTTAGAAAATAACTGTCAAAATCACAGTTTACAAAGAGCCTTTTCCAGCTTTACTTCTTTTACGGATGTATGTTTTTATTATTTCCTTTAGTTCTAGAGTTCTGCAAGAGTTCTTCAAGAGACATCAAGGTTGCATCTTTCCAGATTTGTCTGTTAGTTTGGACACAACAATAGCCTCTGTAGGCACAACACCACAATGTCTGGCAATGACATTTTTCCACATATAACTGGGCATATTCCATGTGCACTAACTGACACCTCCAGATGGGAGAAAAATTAAAGAGGCCTCATTAAACTACCCTTGCATCAGTTTTCTAAAGTTCTGCCTTATCTTCCAGAACAGGACAAGAGAGTCTGTTTTTTGTCAGGGACAAAATGGTATTACAGAAATTCTGTGGTAGAGACAAAACAGTTACCATACTCAGGTTGTCAGCACTGACCTGGAAGGTCTCTTCATCTGCCTCTTTCATCTGCTGCCTCTACAGCTGACAGGAGCTCTAGGTATGGAAATCCACTGTACATTAAAAGGAAGAACAATGACAAATAAAGAACTTTCAAATACAGAGTGAACATCACAGATCTCTCCAAGGTGGCGCTGTATCAGCCCTCCTTCTTCAGCAAGTCCACCTGGATGGAGGATTGTCATCACCTTCTCTGCCTTTACTACCCCAACTACCTTTATAGGTCAGCAAGCTACTACTATGGAGTAAACAAGTCCACTGTGAGTATGGTTATGATGGAGAGTTGAAAACATGCTTTCCAGGTCATATAAGGGCATTAGCAGCTATGCATGCCTCTGCCCAAAACACAGAAGTGATTGAAAAGATTCACATCCCATAAAGTAATGCTCTCCACAAGACTTCTTTTGAGAAATGATCTATGAGAACTAACATTCTGTAAAATCTGCTGGCTTATGGATGGTATTATCTTGTTGCATTAGGCATAGACTTGGCACTAGAGACTCTACAAACTGCTGAAGTAACTCTCTTCTACTTAGATACTGATACTCAGATACATCTTTCCACTTAATCCTGAATTTTTCTAACCTGTACAGGCCACATGATGAGGCTGAAAGAAGCAGGTGCAGACAGTCTTGGAAAGAATAAGCAAAGGGGAGATCTTATTTCTCTTTTCAGCTACCTAATAGGAGAGTATGGGAGAACAGAGTCAGCATCTTCTCAGGATGTTCAATAATATAATGAGAGGTGGTGGGCACAAATTGTAACATGGAAAATTCCATTTAGGTGTTTGGGAAAATATTTATATCATGGTCAAACAAAGGAAAATATTCAAAGTTGTGGCATCACCACCACTCAAAACTCAGACAAGTAACCTATTTAACTCAGTGTAGTTTTGAGTGGGGCCAGGTGACCTTAGGATATCTCTTCCAACCTGAATTATGTGATGATTCTGAAAGTTTATTTGACTCCAGTTAAGGAAAGTATCAGAAGGCAGTGTTTGTCATTGAAGAAACTAATAGAAAATCTGAGCAAAACTGAGAGAAAAATTGAAAGGGTGAGATATATCAGAAAGTAGTTTGTGCCAGAGAGAATTTGCAGTTGTTCCCTTTGGGATGTATTCTTTCTGCGTTGGCACGGAGCACATTGATTCAGTAGTTATATCTCACAAAAAAAAAAAAAAAAAAAAAAAAAAAAAAAAAAAAAAAAGCATATAATCAACTCTAAACATGAACCTACACAATCACAAAACAACTGAGACAACTTATTCTATTTTGGGAAACAAAGCCCAAAAAGATATTTTTAAAGCACCTCCATAATTAAGTGTAAATGAAGTATATCACTACAGCATATTAGTTACTCCATGTAAACATATTTTGCTCCTGAATGGTTATAAACAGGCAAGCCATAACCTCATTTTCAGGTTTTTTTTTCCACATTATAAATTCATTTTTCTCTTTGCAAAATGTCACTTTCTTTCCAGCAGGTTAATCCCAGGAGGTCTGGTAACTACAATTACTCCATTTAAATATTCCACATATCTGTCAAGACTCAAAAGAATTCTGTAGTGTCAGTTTAAATATAAATATATATAATTCTGGTTAATAATCATCACTTCAAGTCTGTTATGAAAACTGTATTACTCATTCAAAGAGTGTGTGATGTTATGTACATCTGTAGCATTTGTTGCAGCATTCATTGATTTATTGGTTAGGAAAACAACCATACTAACTACAAAACATCCATGATCTCATAAAGAAAACAATGCTCTTTGAAGGTAAACTTGTCAATAAGTTTTTATTCTAATTATTTAAGAAATTATCTACCTTTTCATACAAATAAAGTCGAAAATGTACATAATACTGTAAAAGCAACCTCTAGCTAAACATACGTGATGCTTTTCATTTCTTTATCATTTTTATCTAAACCAAATATTTTCATTTGCTGATCATCAGAACTTCCTTTTTATTTTTTTTCTTGGTAGGGTTTCAGAAAGTTTGGGAAGTTGACAATTTTCTGACAGCTTTTAAATATCCTGAAATACTACCATGGAAAAAAAAGAAAAAAGAAAAAAGAAAAAAGAAAAAAAGAAAAAGAAAAAAAAAAGAAAAAGAAAAAAAAATAGTCTGGAAACTAAATAGTCTGGAAACTAAAATTGTAATGTTAATCCAAAATAAACTACAGCATTTAGTTCCTTTAAGTGGGATATGCTTACCACATCCCTATTTACTAAGCCTGTTAGAGTAGCTTTTGCAATGAAGACAAAAGTGTAACTGTTCTTACAATGAAAGTTTCAATAAGTGGAACAAATATCCTGAAGCCCAGCAAACACAACTAGAACCAACGAATAGTATTTCAAAGCTTTTAATCTCCATGACAACCTACCTCAGATTCTTCAATAAAATTCCACTTTACATGCACACAAACATACTCAATTATGAACACCTACTATGTGTTCATAAATATCACTGGTGCTGTGGATCTTAAAACCATATGTAAAACCACAGATTTCTTTCTCATGAAAAACTAATCAGTCGGCACTCCAGCTAAAAACTTAATTTGTATCCTTCTGCTTATATTAACTATTGAATAACCAAACGGCAAAAATATATATACATAGTATATGGCCCAAATGTATAAGGACATACCTTGAATTTTGGAATGCATTGGGAAAAGTATCCGAACCATAAATAAATAGGAATTATTTTGAAAACCTGTATTACGATCACAAATTACATGGCAGAATTGTTCACAGTGTATTTCTGTATCAGAAAAGAAATAGTTGATTTAAATACTACAAGCAGAGTGCTCAATAAGTTGTATGAGTAAGGATACAATTATTGATAAGAGTCATGTATTGATGTAAACGTGGCTCATACTTAATATCGGAAAAATCACAATTATTGTTTAAAAAACTGTCCAAGTGCAAAGTACAATTTTAGCTACCCCCGGAAACTGCAGAATTACAGAGATCTGCCTACTGAAAGAGAGAGATACTGCCAATTGTGCAGTTTGTAATACTGCATTCACGAAATTCACTAGTTATAGTCAGTTATCTTGCCTGTTCTGTGTTTTTAGGACTAATGACCTGGATTCCTGCTGTAGGGGAAATATAATCCTTAGAGTTGTAAGGGACCTCAGAACGCCATCTAGTCCAACTTCCCTGCAATGAGCAGGGACACTACAGCTAGATCAGGTCGCCCAGGACCTGATCCAGCTTCACCTTGAAAGTCTCCAGGGATGGGGTATCAAACATGTCTCAAAAGGCACCAGTTTGACCATCTCCTTTCCTATGATACTGAAGATCTATCGTGCATTCTAATATTACATCAAATTATGTTCTAAAATAAATGTATCATCATAGTATCATAGTATTGTGCGAGTTGGAAGGGACCTTAGAGATCATCGAGTCCAACTCCCGGGATTCGAGCCCTCTGTGTAGCAGAGCGGCACTTCTACCCCTTGCTCCACAGGGGGGGATTCGAACCCGGGCCCCCTGGTGTTGCAAACGGGAATTCTACCGCTGCGCCACCGGAGGCACACAATGTAACTTGCATAACATTTGTTGACAAATGCTAAATTATTTACAAACTTCAGTATATAAATTCTGAAGTCACTTTCACTGCAAACCAACAAAATTTACCTGTTTAGGTATATTCCTAATAATTCTTTGCACTGCCCTCACCTCTCTTTCATATAATACTTCCACTGCTTGAATAACTGGTACTCATCCTTATTAAGACTGAATGTCATCTGCCTTTTAATTAGAAATTTATGGTATTTCTAAATTGGATAAAAAGACATAAAATCTAAATGCCATAATTATTTCCCTAAAGAAAGCTTAAAATCTTTTCTCTTAAAGAGTTCCAGAATCACAGATGCATAAGCTAGAAGATCCATTGAGCTTTCAAGATCCATTACAGGTACTTGAAAGATCTAGCCATGCAACTCATAATAAGAATGAGTATCCTTTTTGTACTGAAACAGTGCAAGTGTTAAGCCAACATTTCATATATAAAAATATATGTCCATTTTAAAACTACTGCATCATGTAGTTAATTATCAAGTCAAAAGTAATATTTTTCTAGTATGCTAATGACAATTTAGGGACTATAATTAAATAAACAAAAGATACTTTACTGTGCCTCAATGTCTTGTCCCTGTAAAAATAACAAACTGTACTTCTGCAGAAATATATCTTTCCTTTTGTTTAATATGTCACCTACAGAGAAAAAAGTTTTAGGTATCTTTTTATGTCTTATAGCTGTAGTCTCTAAACTATATGTAATTATGTTCAATGAAAAAAAGAAAACTATAATGGGAATAGCTTTATTGTCATATTTTTACTAGTGGGTGTGAGAAGTGATTTAACTTACAGGTACTGATTATTTAATTGTATTGACATAGAGCATACAGCCTACCGTGACTAGTGAATCATTCAGACTGACAAAAGGAGGTGTAAAAACTCTTCTTTTCTCTATTCTGCCACATTCTTCTAGTTTTACAAAGGAAAAGGCTTTATTCATAGGAGAGTAAGCCATTAAAGTTCTTGATAACAGCTACAAATGCATACAAGTCAAATCCATATGGTATAACTCTGAAATTAATTGGATAGTGAAAAAAAACTATACCAAGAAATGATGGTATCATCTGATACATAATATAGCTGACTCTGAGCCTACACACGGTTTGAAAATAATCTTTGTAAACTCTACAGAATTAAAAAAGCTTATATATGAATTGCTTATTGCATTTCATTTGTTAGTATGTGACCTTTTTTCAACACAATTGTTGCATAAACCCATTTATTTGTTTAGATGTGAAAAGGCACCACAAACTATTAAAGTCTTAGCTACATCATTATGTATGAAAGTAATTGTACTGTGTATTTTTAAACCTATCACCCTGCAGTAGTAGCTGATTAAAAGAATATGAATTCACTATGCAAACTAATTGTGCTTTGGACAATACTTGACCAGAAGTAATAAGCAGAGTTTAGAGAAATTCTCGCTCTGGCTCTCAGCAACCTGAATAGAAAAATTTATCTATAGATGGGCTTGAATATGACTGCTTGTGTTCTACACTCATATTATACAGACATAATAGAGCTCAGATTATAGATACACAACCAAACACAGACTTTGGGTTCAAAACGACTGTTTTTCTTTTCTTATATCATATTTGCTTATACTTGGCAGTAAAAACAAGATGAAGCAAGCATGGGACTAATGGATTCATACGGATCTCTTCAGTTATTTTCAGTATCTCGTTTTCCTGGGAATAATTAGAAATAAGATGCATGTTATCTTGAATCCTTAAATAGTTATTATTTTTTTATAGTTAGAGACAACAATGGATTTTACAGCTATACGTTTCTCACCTTTTTTTCTAAAATATTTAGATAATGTCTATTTCTCTCTTTGACTTTCACTATGTAGCATGCATTCCTGAAATTGTTATCTTGGATTTTCAGCAGCATTAATAACCCATTTATTAGTATTAATTAATATTCTAATAATCAGAGTAAAATAGTCTGAAAGCATGAATATGTCCTGTAACAGAAACTTTAAGCTTAAAATCAGATTTTTATTATTATTATTATTAAAAGCAGAAACAAAATTTAACATTACAGCTGTGTTAGAAAAGATATAGTATTGAAAGTGTTGTGAACCTGTGATTATATTCACTACATAGTAAGAGAGTTCCCCTTCGAAAAACTGACAAATGTTTGTTTTGCCAAAAATGAAGTGGGTTTCTTCAGCAAATCACTAGAAGTCTGTCTGGTACTTCTAAGCCCAGAAAAGCAACGTTGCTGAAGGAAAATATTGACTCCCTTTTTTGTTCGCTACAAAATATAGCCATAATGCATCGTCCTGAAGGGCAAAAAACTCTGAAAATCATTGAATTGAGAATGGTTGTATATTCTGCACAACTTCAGAAGTGGCATGTCAGTAATGGTCCATGGCAAGGGGCTCCACATCTAAAATATTCTTTGGTAAAAACTAGTTATATTTAATGGGACAAAAATGGATTAAAGTTTTGGCAATGAAAAGAATGACCTGGACTATTCTAAGTAATGTACTGTACTATGAAAAAAAATATATATAGCATTTCCCTTATGATGACACTTGAAAATAATCAAAAGATGAAGTCTGCAAGATACAAGAATCTTTGTGCTTGTATATTTAGCAGAGTTTACTTCCTAACAAATAAGATTTCATAATTGTTGTTGATTTCTGAGTTGTTTTTCAGAACAGTGTATCTTAAGCATGAAATGAAAATTATAGGTATGGTAATTCACCTTATTTATCCATTTATAATTACTGAAAAGCATGAAACTACTAGATCTGAACTTACCCTTTACAATGATAGACTTGAAGAGAATAGTAAGAATTGTTTAGAGAGAGTTTGAGCGTTGATAAAGGATGCTGCAAATCTGATAAAGAAATCTATTAAAATATTGTTATTGTGCATCAATTATATAAAAAATATTTTTAGATGAGGTGTCAAAAAAAATCATAGAATTGTAAAGCCTAAAGAAGAACAGATAATGCAATTATAACAAGATACAGGTGAGCTACTTAAATTACCATATTCCACTTAACAACTCAGTGATGATAATCATTTTACAATTCTGTTCTATACAGAGCTAGAAGAATAATTTAGAAAATCATTAACTCCATCTAGTGGCGATTTTCTGAAATTTTCACTTACAACTACGCTTCCATAGGGGAGTATGCCCCAAGCTATGATTCTAGTTTGTTACACTTCGAAAAACAACAGGAAAACAAACAAACAAACAAAAACAAACAGAAATCCACTTGATTGATTAAAGAAAAGCTATATTTTATTTTGTAGTACTGAAGTTAGTTTCAAAACCTATGTTTGAGAGTTTAGATTTTATTTAAGGAAACTCATTCGGCAGCAGTGCCCACATCTCTTCCAAGAATGGTGCTCAAAATATCTTGTAAAGAAAGTCAGCATCACTCCTCACACAGTACAGCTTGGGAAGCCGAGGCAGGGGAAAATTAGACAATTTCAACAAGTGCTAGAATGTAGAAAGAGCCCTGGTCTCACCAGCTGCTCAGGTCAGTTTTCTCCCCACAAAGAAACAAGATGAGAGTGGCTCCTTCTCCTTTGTTATCTTTGGATCAGCTACAAACTGACAGTGACTGGCATGCTACAATAATGCCACAAGTCTTATAATTTAGAGGAGTAAGCTATATCACTGCAACCACCACCTTAGCCATTACAAGTAGTCCTGTTTGCATTCTACTGAGACAATATAAACACTCATAAAAAATCAAATCTGTTTCTTCAGTCCCCACTGGTGTACAATAGAACCAAAGTGGCAGCATGGCATGAAGTTTACACTGCCATTCCCCAGTGATCTACCATATTATAAAGAAAATAAACAGGCCAAGTCTCCAGAGCAATTACTGTCATTTTCTGGAAGTCTTTAATCTAGATGAAGTCATTTTGGATATTCTTTTGGATATGTTTATACTAAGTAATCATTCTTGTGAAGTTTTAGACACTTGAAAGCAGTATGCACTGGGATGCTGCACGTTTATACAGGGTCTGTGACGGGTAAATGAAAACTACAGTGATCAAAAGCAAAGGATCAAGAGATGGAAGTCATTTTAATATTGTTTTGGGTCATTGGAGAAACGTGAACATAAAAAAAGTTTAATTTTAATTTCTATTTTATTCCTATTTTTGCTCAGGCAACATAATGAAACTCAGGAAGTAGGACCAATATTCACCTCCAGTTTTTGCAACACAAGCCAAATAAATAAATAAATAAAGTCAAAAATTCAGTTGTATTCTATGTAAAATCAAATACAGAAAAAAATCACAGTTATTAACTTAATAGCTAGCAATACATTGTGGAGTACTCCATAACCACAAAAGAAGAAAAGTCCATCTTTTCGAATTTTCAAGAATGGCTTCAGATTTTCATATATGATCCAACTGCAGGAGATCGACCATTCGAAATATCCTCTCTTCTATCTGAAAAATCATTTGCTATGATTAGTTTTATGTGTATTTTGATACAAACCCAAGTTGCAGCTGCACTTGTTTTCTGACTCTTCCTAAATAAGCTGTAGATCAGCACATTAAATGCAGAACTTGAAATAAATGAATACTATATTGTTTCCTACAAGTTATGCAGCAGAGTTGTAAGAAGCACAGGTTTACAAAAATGTATTTAAAAGACCAGTACTGAACTTTTCCACTTGTATTTTAGATTACACTCCTGAGCTGCTCCCCACACACAATTCTAATATAGTAGTCTTACAGCTATATATTAGAACCTTCTCCTATCTTCTTCCTATTACATTCCTACCTTAGAGAATGAAAAAATGTTGAATGGAAAAAAATAATTCTTAATAGGAATAACTTTCCAAGCTTCGAGATTTATTCATTTGTAACTGTTTGCATATTTGAAAATAATAAATGTTGTACTCCCTTGAAAGTGATTCAAGAAAAGTGTGCACTCAGTAAGTCATCTCCTGCTATTTTTAATCATTTGTCTAACAAAGTTTCAGATCTTCGGCAATTTGCAAAATGAGAAAAGTCTAGTTAGGGATGGATTGTGTTAGTGAGCTTCAGCTCTAAATTTCTGCAATGAGACAACACTCAGCCAAACTTATTTCTGTTCTTCAAAGAAAATCTTCCTCTGTAGAATGAGAAGACAGCAGAGCTGAATTCAAATCTCACAATAATTACAACCATCATTTAAGGTTACCAGATTTAAGGTTATCTAGGCATCTCCGAGCTCAGGCAGAAATAGGAAATTTGTTCTGAAACCTCTTAACTATCTCTGTAAATGCAAAACAATTCAGTAACAACAAACATAAAAATTACTCGTATGCCACCAGTGAATAATTGACCCTTATATTGTTGGCTCATCTGGCGTTTTCCTTGTATTTATACATAAACTCAGTGCAGCACTGCACTGGCTTTTTCCTCCCAGTGTTTTTATTGCAAAATAAACGAAAACAAATAAATAAAATAAAATCATAACTCCCTGAGATCTTCCTGTCTTTTACTTAAGTCAAGTATGTTATGAGAGAGTTCAATGGGGCCATCACCACCTTTCTTGTGCTTTTGTCTGACTCCAGAACAAATCCTTCTTGCTGAAATTCCTATATTAGCATCTAAATCTTTTGAAAAGAGATAAAGTGTTTGAAATTAACTAAATTGTAGTATGATCTGCATCCTCATTTATATGTAATTCAAAGGCATTTGTGCAGAACACAGAACAATTACATACTCTTCCCGAAGAGTACAACAACCCTTGCATGTGGGAATGGAACCCGGTTTCCACTTTTCTTGTTTGCATCTCATGAATACAAAGAAAGGCGATCTACAGTTGTCTGAGTAGACAAAATTAGCATCTGTATTATCACAATTAAAAGCAAATTACTTTTTAAAACCTTTTTTTTTGTTTGTTTTCTTTGCTTTTAAATTGACCCTTCATCAGGCTGGCTTCCTTTTTGGTGAGTGAAGCTTTGACCTTCTGTCCCTATGAATGTTGATTGTCTTAACTGCCTTCATTGTGAATGGTGTTCACAGCATCAATATTAAAGGAAAATATGACTAAGTGGATATTAGTGCAAAGGCATTTAAAGTAAACTGTGATCGTTAAGTGCCAATGCCAGTTCATAGATGTGTTCCATTGTTTCCAATATCTGAAGCTCTTTATAACATTCTTGTTAAAGGCTAGAAGCAGAACAACAAGTCCAGAGTTCATGTGTTTGTTTGTTTTCTTAACAATCATATCTCCAGTAGGATTCTCCGTGAGCTTTTACAATAAATAACATGCTATTCAAGTAACTGAAAAGACAAAACCGTCTTCAAATAAAGCTAACCATCACCTAAGGTACTCGTTTTGTTGACTTTCAGGTGCTTGAGAATTTGTTTTTTCTGCATCCACTGACTACTTCCTCACCTGAGTGGTCATGGTTGAAGATAACCTGATTCATGCGGTACTGAAGTAAACTAGAGTATTCATACAATCAGTTTTCTGACTTGCTTCGTTTTTACTTCATGAATTATTTGACTATGGTCTGCCTAACTCTGAACTTTCATTTGTTCAGTAGACTTCAGTAGCTTGTTTACTTCTTTTATTTACAGAATCTTTAAGATTTCCACAGTAAACTTAACAGAAAATATCCCTTTAAAGGAACATCCCCTGACCTCTTTTAAAATAAGTATTTGATTTAAATGCTCAAAGAAAATGTCCCATGTTCTACTTAACCTATATACATAAGATACATGCCTAAGATTACTTAGGAATTCCATACTTGTGACCAAAAATGAACATCACAAGAAACTGTAAAATGTTTTAAAGAGTTAAGAAATACTGAAACCCTTGACCTTCAGAGAACAAAGCAGGAGTAAAGCCTCACCGCATTTTCCTAACAACATTTTTCCCAGAAATCTGTAGAGGAAAATAAATAGAATTATATTGGATTATATTGGAAAATAAATAGGATTATATCGGATTATATAGAAGTCTCTAAAATAAACAAAACAAAAACCATTACATGCTTGCATTTTGAATAAATCATGTAAAAAATCATTTTTCTCTAAGCCAGGGCAGTGTTTTTCTGCCCTTTAAAAAAGAGGATGCATCCCACTGCTGAAAAGATATTGTGTCTGGTTGTTTGCATTTTAATCAAAGACTTCCTGAAGAATCACCATCGTTGCATACAGTTTGCAATAAAGAACTCTACAAAATACTTTCTGCAAAGCAATTTTCCTGACAATAAATAGAACTCAAACACAAAGCAAAACATAAGCTATTCAAGCAAAACTGAACATTTATACCCACAGGCTAGTGTTTGCTCGGTTGGAATGGGAGATGATAAGCAGAAGTTTTCCTTCCTTCAGTTTACAAGATGATAAAGGAGAAACTTAAGCTTCTTTAATTAACCACAATTTTTTGGCCATTACATGTAGAGGTAGTGCTGCACAAGTGCTTTCTCAGCTTCATAAAGGATAAAAGATAAAATTGACATAATCACTTTCACCTCAATATTGCAGTTACACTCCCAGGGTTTGTCTACTAAATACATCTGTTTTACCCTTAGAAAAGCACTATCCATGGATCACAGTGTTCAGATATATAAAAAGGAAAGTACCATTTAAACTTCTAGCGCAGGGAAGAAAAATTATAAGCAATTCAACTTATGCCCTGTTTGAAAGGTCAAGGAATTGAACAGAGTAGTATTGCACTTATATAGACACATTAAACTCCTGACCCAGAATGATCACAGCAATGCAGGCAGTATTTGAGCTCAGCTGGATGAACCACATGGTCTCACAGCAGGAGAAGTATCACTCCTAACTGCAGCTCACATACCTGCTTATTATCTGAGCAGCCCAGTACCAGGAGACCTGAAATTGCTGTTTTGTGAGGAAATTCCTGCTGCCAAGAGGTGGTCTGTTTGAGTTTTAAAAGACACTGAGAACAGTCAGAAGTGATTTGGGATCAAAACATTCAAACAAGGAACAGAAAAATAGAACAGGAGAACTAGGAAAAACAACAGCAGCAACAACAACAGAAACAGAACCTCATGTTTGGTGGTGGTAAATAGTGAGCTAATACTTTTCAAAGGGTTACATGAAAGCAAAGGAACAAAGAGAGTCCATCGTAAAATAAATAAGTAAATAAAATTTGTCCACTCTTATTCTAAAGCCAATTCAAAAAATAAGGAACTGATTAGCTTTATTATTTTGTTATTAATACCTGTTCATGCATCCATCACAGTTAGACTCTAAAAACTTAACAAGCTATGCCATGTCTGTGCACCTCCATACAAGGGCTGGAGTTCTAGACAGCCACCATAATTCAAATAATTAGAGTTTATTTTTCAGACGTTTACATCAGTATAGAAAAATGTTTGCAGCTCCATCGTTTGAAAATACCAACAAAAAAAGAATAGAAAATAAAAGTGTGTGTGTGGGGGGGGGGGAGGAACCCACATTTAAATGTCTATTCCTTATTTAGAAGGAAGAATTCTGGATAGGAGTACCTAACAAAAAATAAATAAATAAACAGAACATGTCAGCTGACTCAAAATTGAATATTTAGTATTTGAAGGTTATCAGCATACAGCAAAGGAAATGGATGTATTTATTACAAAATACGTGGGTAACATAACAACTTCCTTTCTTCACGCAGTAGATCACTAATTAGGATGTTTATCCTGAGTGTGGGAAGCTGGGGTTTAACTCCTGACTCGCAAAAGACAAAATAAAAGCTCACCATTCCCACTGGCAATATGCCACTTCCTCACTTCCTTTTAAGTGTTAGAATAGTCAAGATGCCAGAGAGAGTACAGGAAGAATTACAGTATGTTCAAATTTACAGGGAAGGATGGAATTTGTTCTGGACTTCTCATACAGCAGGAGGATGTACGGATACAACAGGATACCCACCATGCTCAGTATTTAGGAAAACTGACATAATTTGTTAAAAATAATTGATTTATCACATAGCAGCCATCTTGCCAAGTTCTCTACCCAGTCACTTCAGCCTCTCAGTTATTAAGCTCTACTCCCAGCCCACCTCCTTGAGTAAGTCCTTTATTTGTGTGCATGGCTAGCAAACTTCAAGCCAGGAAAGCTGGCAAAGAGGATAGGGGACCTGGTGAGTGGGGAGAGCTTAGGACTGAAGCCTGCAGAGACTCCAGGTTTGACAGTAAGTTACCAGGGAGAATATGAATTTGGGGAGACCATTTTGGATGGTGGGATGAGGTGGGCCATCTGCTAGCTGCTTTAAGTCTAATTAGCCACTGTTTAAGAATAGGACCAGGCCACGTCTATTGTTCACATTTGTGCAGCTGCAGTGTGCATGTATGCACCACCTGTAGTCACTGCTTCTATTACTGCATGTGCTAACAGTTGATGTGTTCACTGCTGTCAACAGTGCGTGAGTCTGTTCCACGACGGCAGCATTCAAACAAAGAACTCATGTAAAAATTAAATACAAAACTTTATTTGAAAAATTCCATTTTGCCATCACAAATATAATTATGTCTATGCAAGCTTTCCATCAGGTACAGGATGCCCGCTGCAAACTCTCCTCGAGACAGGGGTCGGCCGCCGCCAGCCCTCCTCGGGCAGCCCCAACCGAGCGCCGCCTTCCGCCATCTCGAGTCTCCTCCCGCCGAACGCGTCCGAGAGCCGCCGGAACGGATGGTGGGCGGGGCGAGGGGCGGGATCCCGACTTCCGGTACGTCAGCGGATGTTGTGGTTTGAATTGTCCGTCAGTTACCGCGGGCGGTTCCAGCGGGCGGCCGCCGCCGGGTCTCGCTGTCGGCCGCGCTGCTTTCGGGGTAAGTAACATCTTTCTTTGGCAGGCCGAAGCCTTCGCCTCGCTACCGCCGGCCTCACGATGCTGCCGGGGGTAAAGAGGCGCGGTGAGAGCAGGGTGAGGGGCGTTAGGGCGATTTAAAACGCGCCGCCCGTAGAGCCGGAGCCCCTCACTTCCCCGCGAGCGAAGCGGTGCGGCTAAGCCTGGCCCAGCGCCGCGCTGCCCGTCGTGCCTTCAGCTGTCCGAAGCCCGGAGAGGCGTGTTGGGGCCGGGGATGAGTTCCCGTGAGATGCAGAGTTATATTTCTTTGATGTGTGGTGGGTCTGTGCTGTGATACGAACCGCGAGCTCTGTCGTGTATAAATGCAAAGAGCGCAGGCCGAGGGTACCTGGGGGGGTTCCTTGCAGCTTTGTTCGTACTCCGTACTAATTGGGTACCTGAAATCCACCCTCACGGAGTTGTGCTTGTTTGTTTCCCTCTCTTCCATTAACTTAAAAAAATAAATAAATAAAATTAAAAACGTGACATTCTGTAGAACCGTTAAGTTCTGTACCTTAACAGAACTACTGTCGTTCGGAAGCCCTCTTTGGCAGAACAAATGTTTTATTTACATTTTCATTCTTGTAAACAATGGGAGACAATGTGTTCCTGTCCTGCAGATAGACTAATACGAGATCGCTTTATTCCCTGGGAAAGCCACGTGTCAGCCCTTTTTATTCCGACTTTACATCTCCTTTGACTTGCAATCAGAACTGCGGGGTTCGGTTCCCTGTAGGAGTGCGAGAGATGTGGAGAGGGATAGCAGCACTGTTGGTTGGTTTTGCTGGAACCAGCACAAAGGGGAGGGGGGAAGGAGTTGCGCTTGTTTCCAGCCAAACCTGCTTTCTCCTCTTCGGATGGCTCTGTGCAATACGAAAGGTGTAAAACCGGTCTTGTGTGGCTTTATGTGGAGGGTTTGTTGGCTGCATTACCCTGTCGTAGGTTCTGAACTGTGAGAACTGGCAGTAAGCTGAGAACAGGGAAAATGCATAAGCTGCGTTTTCTTTTCACTCGGACCCTAATCCAGTGTCTTTATTTTTTTTTATATAATTGCCACTTGCCATAACCTATGTTGATTACAATGATGTTTATTTTCGTTTTAGACTACCTCCTGCAGAAGTATTTTGTTCATGTTTAATGGCAGTGGCATAGACCAGAAGTCAAACCCAAGACTTCTGCTATCCATTATTTTTTTCTTGCTGCTTGATACCACGTCTTAACCTGCAACTTCAACCACGTGGCTGCAGTACTGTATTTGTGAAAGTTTGTATAAGGGCTGTTCAAACAAAACTATAAATAACAAAGCTCTGATAGCTCAGAGCCTATCAGACTTCCAGATTGCAGGTGGACTTTATCAGCTGCCTCCTTGTTCCCTTGGCACAGATTCAGGAGGTTGTGCACCCTCCTGTGAGGTCAAGTGTGGGCCTGGGGGCAACTGTCCTGCCTCGATTGCCTTGCAAATCTCACACAAAGCATTCCCCAGCTACTGAGAAAAGGCAATCAGTGTGTTTACAAGTTGTGTAAGCCTTCAGCTTTGCACTAGAGGAAGAGCAATATTCTTTTGACTACCTTGAAGAAACACGTTACCTTTACTTTCTTCATGAGCCACTCACCTCCATGTAGTCCAGGAAGTGTGGAACTCGGGGAAGGCTAGGCCAGCTCCCTACCTGTCTGTGTTAATGTTTCCTGCAGATCTGGTTTTTAGGAGTATGTTATGCTTTGGAAGAAACGCAGGTTAGATCAGGTCAGTATTTCCAAATGGAATACTCTGCTTCAAAATGTGAAACATGTAGTTCTGCCCTGTGCCGACTCCCCTGCATAGCTGTCTGTTTTGGATTCCTTGCATTACTTTTTTTTAGTGTTTGATCAAGATTTCTTTGAATAAAGTCAGTGAACAGTCAAGAAAGTCAATAAAGTCAGGGAACAGTGAAGAACTACATTCATTATCCAAAGGATAGTTGCTATCCTTCACCAGTTTTTTTTTCTCCTAAATTTCTTGTGTCAATGCTGTCTCTATTTGAGCAGGAGTCATTGCCACTGCCTTAGTTCTCCTTGGAGAACTCCTCATTACTTCATTATTGTTGATGTTGAAAATAACTATGAGTGTACATTTATGTCTGTGTATAAAATTCCAATTCAGCAGCTAGTTACTTTCTAAAGAGAAAATACTTTGCTGGTATTTTGAGAAAATAACCAACACAGATTCCAGTGATATGGGTGTATTTATTCTGCATCCTTCTTTTTCAGTGTCCATCTCTCACTATAACAGCTGAATCCTAATACTGGTTCTTTTGTTCTTGTTTTCATTTTAAGAACTTTACTGAGCTTTGGGATTATTATTATTTTATTTTTTTTAATAAACTGTAGCAGTGGTACATCATGTTAATTCTTGATGCATTAGACGTATTTAACTCTTCATTTCTCTTTCATGATAAACAGCTTGAAGAACTCAGTAGAATGAGTGAGAATAATTTTGACATTCAAAGCCCACGTAAGTAAGGCTTTAGTCTGCATATAGAGCATCAATTATAAATTGCTTTATTTTGTCTAAAAGAGCAGGTGTGTTTTGTGTAATCAAGTTGTGTTGGGAACCACTTGCCTTGGAATGAAAAAGAAATAACTTATTAACCTCCTTGGATTTCTTTGCTATAATTGGAATATTTGAAGCCTTTTCTGCAGATGTATTGAGAAAATAACCTTGGGAATTTGGGTGCCAAATCTCATCCAGCCGTTTGAGATGTGTCATCCAGGATACTTTATTACTCTGAAGCAGCATCTCTTTTCTTCTCACTACTGTGATTGGTCCTAATATTAGTGTACTGAAAATCTATTTTATGTATCTGTTGAGTGTTGAAGGGAAGATACTCCCTGCCTATTCATGCTCAAGTATTCTGATGAGCTTGGAACTTCAGAGATGGGGAAATCCTCAAGGCTTTGGTTGACACTGATGTCTCAAGTTTTTAAATGTTTTGAAACTAATATGTTTTTGAAGTATTGCTTATAACTTGGCAGTCTGGATATTGTTAACTCTCTTCATGAAGATTATCACATAGAAATACAAAGAAGTCTTCATGAATTCTAATGTGGTGGCATCTTTGTGTATTGTACTAAAAAAATTAGATGTCATATATTTCACAGACTTGCACATTGCTGTCTGCTTAATAATCTTCTGCAGGTATTCAGGGAAGAACATTTTGGTTGTGAGCAAAATCTTCTGAGTTTGCTTTGGCGATAGCCTTCTCCCAAATCAGCGGGCAGGTGGAACCAGTGGAGTATTTTCATGCTAGGAAGTAAGGAAGGAATAAATAGTAGACTTCATTACTTCTTTGTTTACAGTTGAATTCAGTATTTCTCTGAGACAGAGATATTAATAGATAATTGTTACTGGATGACTTGAGACAAATAAATGTTTGAAGTATAGAAATCAAATGTAATGAATTATGCAGTGGACAGATCCCTACCATTGTAAATAGCCCTGCAAAGATGCCTTCTTACTCTTTACACTTACTTCAGCATCAGTTGCCTTAGCTGTGTGTTCATCCCCTCAGTTCTGCTGCCCAGGGGTGGCCTCTTAGTAATTTTGGAATGCAAATGCTACCAGACAGTGCCTTGAGTGTTTCCTATCACCAAGGGAAACTACTTCTTTAGCAAGGAGTCATTCTGTCTCTGGCATTCTTGCTTCCAGCCAGTTTAACCCTTTGTGCAGCCAGGCCTTCTTCCCCTCTCTGACCACCCCTTGGTCACAATTTGCCATTTCTGAGTTTCCCATTACGTACCTACTGTCCTTTATCTTATAAGCTACCTGAGGATGCATGTGATTAAAAGCGATAAGTTGCTGCTTTATAACTGATTGATGTTGATTCCAGGACTCGCTGATCCTAAACATGATTCTGTGTTTTAGCTTGTGTTCTCTGTGGATGGACAGATAACTGCCCTGAAAAGTATGGGGAAAAAAGGACCTATGTAGAATATAATCTCACTCTTCATAATTACTGTTTGGTAAGTATGTAGTGGTAGTATTATTATTTTAGCTGAAGAATAGGAAGTACAACAAGTATTAAATAGCTACAACTTGGCTAAACAGTTTGTTGACAAACTTTAACTGTTAGTATTGTAGCCCTGAATGCTTGTACCTGCCAACTGCTACACTGCAATGAATTACTTAGTATATTCTCCCAACCTGTCATAGCAAAATAGTTATATCTTAAGAGAAAGAGAACAGACTGTACCTATATATTCACTTATATAATACTTCACGTATTATTTCAGCACAAATACTTCCTACTGTGCTTAATTATCTTTCCAACAAAATTGTCATTCACAGTAACTGAACTAATTTAATTTCTTCTGAAAATTTGCTTGATGAATCTACTTGACAGTTATCCAAGTAGGCCCTGTGTTTTGGGATGGAAAATAAGACTCCGTCTTGGGCTTTGCAGGATGGCATAAACATTTACATAGTATCAGTACTTTATTTTCGTATTACTGGCTACTGTTCCCTGTTGTTTCAGGTCGGATGTATATAATATAAAGCATAGATATTACTTGGTAATATGAGTTAGTTGTGGCATACAAATAGCAGTGAACTGGGGGCCAGAAAGAGGCTATTCTACTCTGACAAATGTTTATGTGTGAGCTTTGACTAAATTTGTCTTTTCTTCTTGACAATACTGTGTAGATAATTTCAAGTCTTTACGTAGATGAGTGGTTTTAATAATTAATTTGTTTTTGTAGTTGATGTCAAGTGGCATTTGGCAGAGAGGGGAAGAAGATGAAGGTGTAGATGGGTTCTTGGTTGAAGATATTAGGAAAGAAGTCAACAGAGCTGCAAGACTGGTAAGAATGATCTGTTCTTTATAACCTGTAACCTGTGACAAAGGGAAGAAAGAGTAGTGTTTCATTATACATATATGTAGTATCATCTGTGGGGTTTATTTTTGCCAACAAGCAATGTCCTGAATCCATTCCAGCATCTGAATTTTACATTTCAGTATCAAGGGTATTAGGTTCTTGGGAGCCAAAGAGATTGTAAATCTTGTATAATTTGCTAATATTTTTATTTCCTGTGTATTTTAGATGAACTAATGAGAGCAAAGCATTTCATATAATCTCTTATCACATTATACAGAGTCTCAGACTCATCTGCTGTAATTCTATAGATGCAACTAAATTAACTACAAATAGAATAATTTGCATTTCAGCTTGCAGGTTACAATCAACATACATACAAAACAAAACCTAATTATATTTAATAAGTATGTGACTTGTCTTTGAAATATGTGTAACACATAAGAAAATAGTTATTGTGCTTCAGATATTTAATGTTTTTATTTCTAAAACATATCCTTCCCAGATGTGTAATATCTGCAGGAAAAAGGGTGCTTCAATTGGGTGTGTGGCTCCCAAATGTAAGCGAAGTTACCATTTTCCTTGTGGGCTACAAAAGGAATGTGTTTTTCAGTTCATGGAAGACTTCAGGTAAGTTTGGGGATTTTGTGTTGGCTTGGGGTTTTGTTGTTGTTTTTCTCAGTTCTTTTTAGGCTAGAGATCCTTTGTTTTTTCATTTGCCACCTTTGAATAGTCTGTATGAACTGCAAATTATGTTAATTATCTGAGGAAATTAAAAAAATCTTGACATGAAAAGCAAGCAAGTACAGTACATGAAAAGTATATATCAAGTAAACTTTCAGCACTATTAAAGAAGTAAAATGGTTGGGGTGTATTTTTAGTTTTGTTTTTTTTTTTTTGTTTGCCTCCTGTGTGTGGAAATAGCAATTTCCTCTCATTCCTTCCCTTGGTTTGTACTGTTTGTATGTTAGAAGCCATTCCATTGTGTTTCCAAACAAAACTTGTAAGTCCACTTATTTGCGATTTGATTGCAGAAGAAATTAATTTAGAGTCAAATGTTCAAGTTAGGTTCTATGCTCTTTTACTATTATCTTTGCAACAGCTTGTGTGTTTATGTTTTCATGCTCTACTGAAGTTCATGGTCCTGATTCTGCTCTTTGCCTGGCCCAAATTCCTCTAGATCACAAATTCAACCAGGGCAATGTTACTATGTCCTGGACTGCCTCCTATCTTAACCTCCTTAATGAGCCCCTCTGCACTGGCCAGTACCAGGTCTGGTAACATTTCCCTGCTGGTTGGTCTGTCCACTACCTATCTGTTCTGAGAATTTGTCCTTGGCAGACGCCAGGAGTCTCCTGGATTGCCTGCAGCCTACCTTGTTGCTTTCCCAGCAGACATCTGAGTGGTTGAGATCTCATCAGAATGAGAGCGTGTGAATGCGATGCTTCTTGAAGCTGAAGCAGGGATGCCAAATCAACAGGCTCTCCTTGATCAGGTGGCCTTTAGTATTCTCTATCCATCAGATGTCTTTTATTGTTTTGGTCCAAAAACTTAACCCACAAGCTCTCAACTTTGTTGTGGTTGTTTTTTAGAGGCATCTCTTCACAATCTATTTCTTAACATAGGGGGCAACTCCTCTGCCCTTCGTGCCTTGCCTGTCTCTTCTGAAAAGCTTGTGCCCCAGTTGTGAGATTTTTGTCCCACCGTTTTGATGTAGTAAGTAGGTCATAGTTTTCTGATTGCACCTTGGCTTCCAACTTCTCCTGCTTGTTTCCTGTACATCATGCATTGATGTCAACAAAAATGATATTTGGACCA
This sequence comes from Excalfactoria chinensis, assembly GCF_039878825.1. Lineage (NCBI taxonomy): Eukaryota > Metazoa > Chordata > Aves > Galliformes > Phasianidae > Excalfactoria > Excalfactoria chinensis. Next base: position 24,498,264 of record NC_092829.1, on the reverse strand, counting down.
AATGAAATATTGACAGACAGGAATATGGCATCTTCATATTATAGCAGGTATAAGTTGGCAATGTGTTTCTTCCATTCTGTTGCTCTATCGCCTTGATGCCTTAAACAATTTATCTTTGCCTTTCATCTTGTCTAACAGTGTATTTATTTGTGAATAACAGGTGTGATAGGAATTTCATTTTGTTATCTTCTATTTTTATGAAGAAAGTTCTTAAAATATTTTTTTGAGGGGACCTTTTGTTATCATTTGTAGATCGTACTGTTGGGAACATAAACCAGTTCAAATATTTTCGGATAATGAGTCTAGAGAACCTTCGCAGTGTACAATATGCCTGGATTTGGTTGAACATCTTCCACTGTACAGTGTGTTGAGAAGTCCTTGTTGTAAAAATACTTGGTTTCATCGAGAATGCTTGCAGGTAACACAGGTTCTTATGTTCTTTTTCCTTTGCATCCATGGAAGTCACAGTCTGATTTTTTGAAAATAATCAAGCAGCTGCTTAAAATCATGTAAAATTATTTGGGGATAGTGTGCAAGCACACGTTGCTGGCTCATGTCCAGCTTTTGGTCCAGCAGGACTCAACTCCAAGTCCTTCTGTGAAGGGCTGCCCTCAAGGAATTTTCTAGTAATCTATATACATATCAGGATGGGGCAATCCTGGATACCTTGTACTTGACCATGTTGAACATCATGAGGTTCTTGTGAGCCTCCTTTTCAAGTTTGTCCAAGTTGCATTGGATGGCATCCCTTCTGTTCTATTAACTGCACTATTTAGCTTACTATCATCAGCAAGCCTACTGAATCACTGCCTAGGTCATTGATAAAGATGTTGAGGACAGGTTCCAAGACTGACCTGGGAAGCATTACTCATTGCTGATTTCCACCTGGACATAGAGCTGTTGACTACAACCCACGGGCTGTGACAGTCCTAATGATTTTTTTTTTTTAATTTTTTTGTTCATGCATTGAGTAGTTGTCCCTTCAAATTCATTCCTTTCCAATTTAGAGATAAAGTGCAGTGTAGGGTTGTGTCCTGTACCTGGACTTATGTAAGGTCTTTGACATCAATTGCCCTTCCTTTGTCTACCAGTGCTGTTGTTCCATCATAAAAGGCCACCAGAGTTGCACATTTGTCCTTTAAAGGAAGATGAAATAGCATTTGCTTCAAGGTTAAATGACATCATGACTGTAATCAGAGCTAAAATCTGTGTTAGGATGCTGTCCATGGATTAATGATGTAAGAAATATGGTTGAGATATCAAGACAACACATTACCAATCTCTGAATGACAATATAATCAATAATTAATTTGGTTTTCTGTTTCTTGTTTTTTTTTTCTCCCATCACAGTATCAAGCTTTGAGTGCTGGGATATTTTTCTTTAGGTGCGCAGTATGTAATAACAAGGACAAATTTCAGAAAGAAATGTTGAGAATGGGCATACACATTCCAGAGAAGTAAGTAACTTGGTAAATAATCACTGCTTTATGCAAGCTTATTTCACAAGTAGTAGAAACTTTAATTATTTTTTTTTTTTTATTGCTGTTCTGTAGAGTTGTATCAGTGAAACTTCAGGTCTACCTTCCATGGTAGAATTGTTTTGGTAAGAAGTAGCACATTTCCTTTTAGTTATGCAGCAAAATTATCAAAAGCTTGATTAGTTAAACATTGAGCAGGAAGCTCTGGAGAGTCATTTTTAATGTTGTGATTAAACTAGAGGACCTACCTAAAAGATTAAAACAATTCTTAAATATGATCATTTGACATTAATGTGGAGACAGATAAGAAAATTTATTTGTTATCAAAGTTCTTAATCTGAGTTGTTGACCAAACAGTGATATAGTCCATCGATTTCTTAGCAATTTCTTCTCAGGGACTGCTGAGGGTATGTTTAGTATAAAAACTGCTTCTAAAATTCTGGGCTGCTTTTTCACAAGTTTCTACCATTTGCTGGGACCCCAAATAAGACAATATAAAAATAATCAGAATTTTTCTTTATTGAAAGAATTATTCTTTAACTACTAGCATCTTTTTTGAGACTACTGTTAATTCTCTGAAACAAGCTCCAGGTTTTGGAGAGGACAAAGAGTCAGAGAGAACAAAGAGTCAGAATACGTGATGAAATGTGTCTTCATGGCTTGGAAAATAGTGACTTGTTTTTCTTAACAGCATGTTGAGTAAATTGCCAGAACAAGTACCTCTGTCTGCTGTGAGAAAGCAGAGTAATACAAAACAGAGCAAATACACGCCAGGGTCATACAAAAATAAAGAAGCACTTCAGTCAAAGAAACATTTCACTGGAACAGTCTGTCACTTTGTATTTACAATAGTATTTTTGTTATTCCTACTTCAGGATTTCCCTGGATATTGAATAATTGCAGTAGTGTGTTTCTGCTGTAAGAATCCAAAGAAGTGGTAAAGGAAATTGAACAGGAAAAAAAAGTGTATGTGGTGTCAGGTTGTCTGGGCTAGATAGTGAGGTGGTAGCAGTAATACAAATCAAGTGAACACTTATGGACTTAGGGGCTCTTTTGTAGGTATGTAGTTAGTATCTTGAATGACATCAATTAATTCTCTTTCATCCTAGACTTTTTATTTTGCCTTCTCTACTTGTTTAGTTGTTGCCTAAAATGTTACCTAATTGGAACATTTCACATGGTTATTACATACACATTTTCCAAAAGATGAAATAACGCACTTTAATAATCAGAAACAAAGTTGTAATAACAGACTCTCTGCCTTGTTTTAGGGATGCATCTTGGGAACTTGAAGACAACGCTTATCAAGACCTACTGCAGTGTTATCAACACTGTGACGTTAGAAGATGTCTCTGCAGGAATGGAAGAGACTATAACAAACCTGATAGGTATGGTAGTTTTTGCAGGAAGATAATTTGGGATGGACTTCTTATTTAAAAATTTTAAAAAAAAACAAAAAACAAAAAACAAAGAAGCTGTAGTATTTTCAGCATTGGGTTTTAATTTCAAGTCAACACTATTTATATATAAAGTTTATTTTCTTCTTGGTAATAGCAATGTTTAAATACCAGTTTTCTCAGGTTTCATCAGCTTATAAAAGCCAGTCCTATCTATTATCAGTTATCCCTATTCTCATTTCATAAAGAAGCTATAGTAGAATCTGTATATTTACAAAAATGGAATAGCATGCGCCTAAGCTGAATGTTACATCTTTTATTCACGGCTTAATTTACTAACTGCATCTAATAACTTAATGCCTTTACAAGAAACTTATTAAAGTATTAACTAGGTGAAAATTAACCAAAATAAGATCTACCTATAAAATCTATTTCTCAAGTGACAACCAGGCATTTGACTCATTTAATTAGCTGATATTTTACAAATGGGGTTGTGAACAGATAAATCTTTCTGCTGGTGATTCTGCTTCTCCTTTTACGGACAGGGGATGGTTCTAAACTTTATAGCCTGAAAGAAAGGCTATGTGCTATCCCTTTGCATGCAGATGGCTAGAATACTGATAATAGCTTATGGAGGCCTGAGTGATACTGTGAAAGGCATTATTTGGTTCTACCACTTGCTTAACTTTTGATTAAGTTCATTTTCTGTGTTCTTTTTAATTGCCTTGTGTAACATGTATGTTCTCATTGGGATGGGTATACTCAAATGTCAGGCAGTGCTTCTACTTTGAAGATGTTATTTTGTGGCAGATTTTTTCCCCATAGGTGTTTTAAGTTTACTTAGTGAAGATTTGGTCAAGCTTCGCTTGGTTCATTCTTGTTCTGAAATGTACATATACCTTATATAGTCCTCAAGAGTTGTACCTTTTGGCCTCCAGTGTTTGAACTAGTATTAGTCATGTTGTTCCATTATAGTATGTTCAAGCAAATGTGAATAAATCTAGACATAATTCTAGCAGATACTTAAATACTGTCAATAATGAAGAGTGTTACAGAATGTGTAAAAATAATCAGATAATTTACTCAACAGATATAGAACTCAACATTTTGGAAAGTTAAACTTTGGGTCCTCAGAGAATGCTGACTGTCAGCTTGAGGACAAAATAATGGCAGCAAGCTATTGACTTTCAAGGCAGCGCTGGGGAGCACATCCACTCATAGGCACTTAATACGTGAAGCTAGAACATGGATAACTGTTTTTCTTTGCATCTAGGAACTAAGTACATGTTGTCTGAAGAAGTTCCCCTTTATGGTTTAGTCTTACCAGATTGCTGGATTATGCCTTCTGAATTTACGGCCTCGATTACATTTACTGTTGAATTTTCCTGTTGAATGTTCCTTCATCAGTCTCATTCTTCCGTATAATTCTAAAATAAGTTTTTAATTTTAGTAAGTGGGAAATAAAGCGTTGTCAGTCTTGTGGTTCCCGTGGAACTCACTTGGCCTGTTCATCCATAAAATCATGGGAGCAAAACTGGGAGTGTATGGAATGCAGAAGCATCTTTGCAAAAGGTAATGTTATAAATGTGATGGCGACTTGCTAATAGTAATTTTTAATAATACATGCACATGTTTTACAGCTAGCAAACTGATTAACTTGATATATTTCACCATGCAGGGAAATATAGGAAACGGAAAACGCGTTCTTTGGCTCCCTCAGAAAAGATGGATGGCACAACTTGTTTGCTGGAAGAACCATCTCCAAAGCTCCCGCGGCAGTCACCTGGATCTCAACGCAACTGTCTTCTCCAGTGTGTAATCTTATAGCAAAGATTGTAACATAAAATAGTATTTAAACATAAGGAGGTTATGGCTTATTTTGTAGGAGAGACTTTATATACTAATATGCAAAGTACTCAAGTTTGAACACAAAGTTTTGTGACTGCAGTTTTCTGAGTAAGCTATGAACTCTGTAAGTTTTCTACAGTAATTCATGTTGGATGGCATGTAAATCAATTCTTAGTTTGACTAAATTAAACGTTTATAAAAGGAATCTTTAAAATTTAGAGGTCACTTTGTATGTACAAATGGCAAAAGTTAAAGCTAAGGTTCTTTACTGGTATCTTACAGTGTTAAGTGTGCTGGAAATCTAGTTCACTGACATCGTTTATAAATCTTGTTTTCTTCTGCAGTAATAAAAATTTCCAAAGACTGTAGAATCAGGACTTCCATCTCTTATGTAGGATGCAACTTAAAACTGAACTTAAAACCGCCTCATAATAAAACACTGAATTCTTCTTTGTAAAATTGTTACTCAGGCACTGGTGGACTTCATTTGACTGAGACAACAAATGAGTTTTTGGTAGTAAAACAATGGGAAAAGTATATTGCTGCCTTCAAGTAAGAAGTGATGATGTATTCTTTGGTTGTAGCTCTGAAAGTATTTTTTTGCTTATAGATCACCAAAGATAATGTGCCAGAACAACTTGTCACCCTGCTCACTCCTAGAACTTCCAACATCCAATAGAGTGGCAATGTCTTTATCTCCACTGATGTCAAACAGGAACTACTCCCTAAGGAAAAAGTATTTTCTTCTTTTTTTGTACATCAAAAAGCAATCTAGCACATGACTTTATACATATTTCCTGCAAAACATGGTGTGCTTGCGTGTGTTTCTATGTATGTATAGTGGTTAAGTGTATGTGGGTGTATGTTTGTTTATAGTCACTGAAATGATGGAGTGAGTACACTGAAGACTTCATAATGCCCTCTGCTGTTTTCAAATGCTAGATGACAGATAAGGAAGAATCTTAACCTACTGTGTTTTTTTAGGCAAGATAGCAAGGTGATCAAAACTTGAAAATATATATTTGCTCTTAAGGAAGCGTGACAAGCCATTTGTGAAAAGACTTAAGGAGTAAAAAGAATTCTAATTGCTTCCATAAAATTAAACATCCTGAATTTTTAGTGTTTTTGCATTTACACCGTAAGGGTAGCTTGTCATTTTGTTAAAATCAGAGGTAAGGTAACATGTTTTAACAGAGAATATTCAGTTCAATGATACAAAATTGCTTGTACATGTGAGTTCTACCTGTATGTGCCACAAATTTTCATGAAAGAACCAGTTACTTCCAGTGGAGAGTGCACATTTAAGTAGTTTTGGTGTCAGTTTAAAATATAGCTTGTGCAGTAATATGGGAATTGAAACATTTTTTTCCTCCTCTACCCAAATGCATTTTTGATCATAGTGACAAAGATGTATATTAGCTAATAGTTCACGGTATTCTAACTCTAACACAAACATGGTACGCTCTTCAATTTCTCACTTGTTCTGCATTGTTCAAACATAAAATAATAATATGAGAGTTGTTTGATGCCTCATTGTTGTAACTGAAATCAGAAAACCAGTTGCGTTATGCCAAGGTAGTCATTTCTACCTTTTTTTTTTTCCCTAGCTCTTAGTCATAGCTTAAAGTAATTTGCCACTCCAGAGTTAAAATTTTAAGAATCTACTCCAGATGTTTTATTGGTATAATTTGACAGTACCTAAATGTGATGAAATGTTTAGAGGGTTTTCTTCTTTAAAAGACTTTAGGTTGCTGCCTGTAAAACTTGTTCTTCAGGAATCAGAGATTTGATCTGGAAACATATGCAATTTTTTTGTAGGCATTTAAGAATGAAAAGAGAGGAAGCTTCTAATATACTGAAGGAGTTAACGCAACAAATTACTACAAAAACTACAAGGCTTAACATCAATACAGAAAATATCTGGAAGAGCGCTTTAAAAGGATTTAGACAGCGTAACTTCAGACCTACAAACACCATTGAAGTGAAGTTCACAAACTGCAAAAATAGAATAAAAACAGATTCTCTTATTGGGTCAAAGCACCTTTTCTTCCAGTTACTAATGCTTCATATTCAGAATTCATCATTGTTTGAGGGCTCTTCTGCAAAGAACTTGTTGGTTGACCCTCAAGGTAATTAAATGCTTTTTCCAGAATGAAGAACTGTGTTACTTTAAAGGTTTCTGAATGTCCAGCCTGTGTGATTGTTAATTCATGGTAGCCCTGAAAGGATAGAAATAGTTTTTGTTGGGGTGGTTGTTTTTTTTTTTTGTGTTTGTTTGTTTGTTTGTTTTTGTTTTTTTGGGTTTTTTTTGCTTTTCATTTCTAAAAGCTGGAGAGGCTGGAATTGTAAATGTTTCAATTCACTACTGTTGGCTTTTCAAGCCAAGTGTTTCCTTATTTTAACTTGATAACTGTCAGGAGAAAAATACAGCATGTTAATAGACTTCACACTTCTTGGGTCTTGTTCTCTGTAAGTGAACTTCTTCCTGTTACTTACTTTTGTTTCCTTGAAATTTCTAGAACATTTATCTCTAAAGATCCAAAGCCACCCTGAGTTCTTGCATTTCATAATTAAATGTGCATTGGATGCAAAGTGGAAATTGTAGTTAGATCTCCAGTCTTGACGCCAGCTGGAGAAGTTGCAGTAAAAGAACCTTGGTACTCTTTAGTAAAAGAGGTAGTTTTTATTATCTCAGGCAACAGCAGATGATAAACCTCTAGTGCTCCATATACTTATATAGTAAGACTGAATTAGATTGAGTCTTTAATTTAAAAAAATCATAAATTATTTTAGGGATACATTGTAAAGCATATTGTGTTTCATTTGCAGCTCTAAAAGAGAACCTGTATTTTGAAGCCGGCAAAATGATTGCCGTTTCTCTAGTTCATGGTGGCCCATCTCCTGGTTTCTTTTCCAAAACATTGTTTGATTGTCTTGTCTATGGTCCAGAGAATGTGAAGCCAAATTTGGATGATGTTGCTGATGCTGGTGTAATGCAGACAATAAAAAAGGTAAATAAATCTAAACTTACTGGAGAATTCCCTTACAAGTCTATATTTGGATATGAAGAAGAGCTTATAGAATATGACTTCAGTTTAAAGTAAAATGTTCGTTCTCACTCCCCCTCCCCTCGTAAAAATATGTGTATATACATATATGGGCATGAAGTAAACAAATTCTTACTTTCATTTGTGATGCAGATAAAATATTCAGAGAGTCTGTCCAGCCTACAGTCGACTGTGCATGACTGCTATGACTTCCTTGCTGCTGCTGGATGTTTAAGACCCATAACAGCTTTGGGTGATAAGGATTTGCTGGTGAATGACTTACTGATCCATCATGTAATCAAAAGAATTATTTCACCTTTAGAAAGGTTTGTTTTGTTTGTGAATTTTTAAGCTCCCTTTATTTTTCGCACTGAAACTAACGTATGTTACTAAAACTAAATTTCACAAGTCTGTGAATATTTTCCATTTAAATGAATGAAACACACTAGTTTGTTAATTTACCTGAAGGACTGAATCAGTTACATATCTGTTTAATTTTTGTTGCAAATATTTGATAGCCTAGTTTGTTTTGCTACTTAGTCACAGTCCTTTGTTTTAATATAATGAAGAGGACAGGGTGACAGCTGTGGTGCAAAGGTCTTTGCTACAGTTTGCTAGATCTGTAGAGTATACTCAGTTGTAATTCATAAATACTCAAATGTAGAGACTTAGAATTTTAGAAGTGCTTAAACACGTTTAGAATTTTAATGTTCTTTAAAATTCCAGTTAGGGAGTCTCTGCATGCCATTACAGTGGTGATAACGTGTGCAAGTACAAATTGGCTGACTTACCGTGTAAGCGCTGCTTGCATTCATGTTCCGATGTGAATTCAGCTAGAGGAGAACACTTGCAACTGTTGACTATTTTTTGATTGGTCTCTGGCCTGATAGGTCTAAATTACTCATCTGTTCAGTAAAAAGACATTGGATGCTAATTTTTGAATAAGTACATCTAGATTTACAGTGTTATCTTTGACAAATTTTAATCATCTGAATTTCTGAGACCTGTGAAAAACTAATTTTGAATGTGAGGGTTTGTATTTTTAATAAACTTAAGGATGGTAAGAGTACAGTTAGTTACTTACCGGCTTTCTGATGCATGCTTGTTTGGTTTTATTTTCCCCTCTCCTTCTCTTAGTTTTAGGCAAGGTTTGAAAACTCTTGGTTTACTAGAGAAAATGGAAATGTATCCAGATGCTTTCTCTAGCTTATTTTGCCAAAAACCTGAAAAACTTTCAGCAGAAGCTCTCAGTGATCTCTTCACAATCCATTGCTCACCAGATGTAAACGAAGTTGGAGGTGCTGATTTTTGGACGGGTTATTTGCAAGATGTGGAGAGTGAGTAACCCCTTTCTTTCCCCCTACGCCCCAGCCTTTATTCCCCATTCCTGAGCATTTAATCCCTGATAAACTTAGGGATTGATTTTTCAGAGTTTACTGCAGTAAGATGAGGAAAGTTTTCAGTTGACTGTCACTTCTTAATTCTTCCCCCTCACCGCCTCTTCCAAACAGATTCTAATTTCTGAAACCATTTGCCACGTATAGTAAAACTTGAGATCAGTTCATAAAAGAAAATTTAACCACCTTTCTGTGGCTCAGCTGTGAACTAATCTCACAAACCAGTGACAACCAAAAAACTCTTCTGTTGTCCTAAGATTTCTCAGAATTAATGAAAGCAGACTTAGTTGTGTTTCTGTATTTAGTTTGCGTGGGTGGTTTTTGTTTGGTTGTGTTTTGGTTTTGCTACAGTCTTTCTCTTTGGCCACAGTATTGAACATTCACCCAGTATATTAATCTGAGGTTCCCTGATTTCATTTTTTCCCTTCTAGCACATGGAGGGATGGGATTTAAGGGTAAAACAAAAAACAAGTATCGATATAATCTAATTCTTTTTTTATTTTTTTATTTTTAATTTTTTTTTTTAGGTGGTGAGTCCATAGTGACATTACAGGATATTCTATTCTTCGCAACTGGTTGTTTTTCTATACCACCTATTGGTTTTGATCCTAAACCCACTGTTAAATTTCTGCCTGTACATTATCCCATTGGAAACAGACTCCTTAATTGCTTAGAACTCCCAATAACAAGGACGTATGAGAATTTTAAAAATAAAATGGAATTCACTATCAGAAACACATTAAGAGGCGTGAGAGAATAAATATTTTTGCTACTAACCCGATCACTGGAAACCAGTTTTCTGTGGGAGTGTCTGCTGGCAAGGTACCTTTTATGTTTTGATGGAATACTCTGCTTTTTACCATTTGTCCTCCAAAGATATGGTGAAAGGAGTCCTAATCTTGTAAAATGGAAAGCTGTTTTCAGGCAAAGTCATTTGGTTTGGGTGGTGGTGTTTTTTCAGTCATCTCCTTGGTTAGAAATTGGCTTTTCAAAGCAGCAGTCTTATTTAGAATGGGTATTTTTGTTCTAGACACACATGGGATGTTACTGAACTCTGGAGCATTTTAGTAATTTCCTACACACTTTTCTTTCAGTCAAAGCAGATGTGTTTTTTTAAGGTTACAGCGTTAAAGTTTTGTCTCAAGTAAAACTGATGAGTGTTTCAGTTCTGTGTTACTATTTTCAGTTGACTGCTTTCATGTTGATTCATTTATGCTTTGATTCTTAAACCTATGAAAGTTAAGGTTTAGGCTGTTGTGTTCAGTGCTTTAAAATGCGATAATTTAGAGAAGATTAAGGCAAAATAAAGGAGCAAGAAAAGAAGTCTGGCTGAACTTGAGTTTCTGCTATTGAACAAAATCTTTGGCATTTGCACCCTTATTGATCCTGCTGCTTTATGATAGCCATTTCTATTATGACTATACATATAATTAGGAGCTTGAAGTAGATTTTAACATGCAACTATAAATGATCCTTCAAAATTAAATACAAAAAAATTGCTTACTAGAAGAAGATACTGAATTTTCTTCCATGGAAGTATTTTCAAATGAATGTGCACTAAAGCTATTTGAATTGCAGGCAGTCTATAGTCAGGCCTGTTAGTAGTGCCTGATGCTTCTCTAGCTTTTATTTTAAATGCTTCCTTTTCAATTTTTAGATGCATTTTAAGCAACTGTGTGAGATGTTGTAATTCTGCAGTATTTGTATAATTAACATTAAGCCATAAATGATAAGTAGTGAAATCTCTATCACAGTGATGCTAGAACTATGAAACTGGAGGGAAAAAAAAGTACAAATTTGTTTTTAACATATGCAGGTCTCTTCAGAATTACATTTTTCTTTACTGTCAGTTTGGTAATTTAAACTGCATCCCTAGCAAAGGCCATTCTGTATATGTATATAGATGGATATGTCTGTATTGCAGGATTGCTTTCTTTTTCAGTGTCTTGGCCAGAAAGTACACTTACAGTTGATCTTAAATGGACAGGTAGTTTAAGAAAAAAACTGAGTTAATCCAGTTTGAAGTTCTGGTTCCTCATTGTTTTCCTCTCGTTAATAAATTACTGAATGCCAATTATGTGGCAGTGTGCTGCAACTGAAGACCTGTGTAAATGGCAGTTGCTTTCACTAAATATGGTGGGGCTGTACTGTAAGGTTAAAGACTAGGTGTTTATGTTACGCAGTCCATTTAACATCATGTGGGTGTTTTTAAACCTTTCTTAAATTCCTATACTATCTTCATTTCTTCTGGCTTTTACGCGGACCTATTTAACTCACTGGATAAAGTGTATGCCACTATTTTTGCATTTCACAGTCTAAATAAAGTATTCCAAAGCTTAGGTCAGGTATTATTACATTTCTCATTTATTTCAGCTATTTTAAAAGTAATGTTATAAAAATCCTTTCATTTGAATTTAAGGAATATTATAAAATAACACAGGCATATTGGTGCTTTCCTGGTTCTGAAACATAAGTGTTATAAAGTTATATAAAACCTGAAGGTGCTAATGACCTGGAGAATATAATTTGGTTCATTTACATTCCAAGTGTTTTTTTAATCATTCTTTTATGATTTCTTTTTTCCTCCAAAAGTATGCCATGTTTGTCACTTCTTCTGGATTTCTGAATGCTAAATTGCCACCAAATTCTTACTTAGTTTCAGAATAATCTGTTACCAGCACAAATAAGGCAATCTGTTGCAAACTGATTTGCTTAATGACGGCTTGTGTTGGGTTTGTTCTTTCTGTTCTTTAACACAATTAATCCCCTATAGATAGGGTATTTTACTTTAAAAATGAGTGTATTCAATGCAGTATTCTTTTTCCTTGACTAATCTAGAAATTAACATATTCTGTAATTTTATGGCATTTTTCTGGACTGGAAGTATTGACCTTTTCACAAAATGCACTGGTCTGGTCTTTAATATTTCATGTAAACATTTTTCTGGTGGATAATTTGTTCTTATTGTCATTTTCTAATACTGGTGTGCATATCTAAGGTTGTCTTCCCTTCCTTGTAGGTGAGATTTGCTCTGTAGACACTTCAATAGAGTCCTAGTTTTATTCAAATTGTATTCCTAAATTCTATTGTAGAGAAGAATTTCTTTTTTTCTGCTCTTTTTCACCATGCATTTATAGATGCCAATCTTAAATTTACTTCGAATTAAAATTATGTCATTGAACAAGCTGACTTCTAATCCACAAAAACACAGAAAAGTCTATCTTATTTGAAAACTTCTGGAGCAATTTCTTTCGCTCTACTGACCACCAGAGTTTAATTGGTAGAGTAGGTCACTGAAGTCCAATAGTATTGAGTTATTTCCTTACTTTACAAAAAATGTTAGCTTGTGGCACATTGGAAATTAGGGAATTTAAGTATTACTGTCACAGAAGAACAAACATGTATGCATTAGTGGTTGCACGTTCTTTTGTTTTAATAGGAGTTTCATCTTGTAGGATTTGTTAGGGCCTTAGGAGAACTACTACAGACCTGTCTTGTGTTTGACTGGCCAAAGAACTTCTCCATTTCTGCATCAAACATCCCTCCTTTCCCCCCAAATTCCTTTTGGAATCTGTGTGAATAAGCTATTTTCTAGGGTGATCATTTTTTCTAGTAAGCAATTCTAGGTTAGTACTCATGTTTTTAGTATGGTCTCTTAATATAGCATATATGACTTCAAAACCACACAAATATTTTAGTATCTGAAGACCAAGGGCCATGCCTTCACTTATGCAAAGGATGCTTAATTAGAACAAACTGTCAGCATTTGAAATAGGTTTGTGAAAGAAATGCTTTGCAAAATGAGAAGGAATTGATAGCAGTTTCTACTTGAAATCTAAAGCCCTGATTTATTTATTTATTTTTCCACTAATGTGTTCATTTCTCAGCTGGAAGGTTTCGAAATTTTGGGAGGTAAAACTAAAATGCTGAGCAGAGTGTTTGAGTCATTAATTTCAGTAGGAAATTTTTTACTTAGATAGTGGTGAGTCACTGGAACAGGTTGTGGTGTGTGGATGCTCCATCCCTGGAGGCATTCAAGTCCAGGTTTGGTGTTTCCCTGGGCAGCCTGTTTTGGAGGGTGGCAGCCCTGCCTCTGGCAGTGGGGTTGGAACTGGATGGTATTTAGAGTCCCTTCCAATCCAAGCCATTATATGATTCTATTCCACAATTCTATGATAATTCTGTCATATTCCACATGCATGTTTTAGAAATAGCATTAAAAAATTACACCAAAATCTCATTCACGTGAGACCGGAGGCTACAAAATATGCTTTTAAAGTTTATATTGATTCTTATTCTGTAGCAAAGCATTTTACAACTCAGGTTTTACTTTTTTTTTAATTTTATATATATTTTTTAATCTAGCGTAATTGTTTAAAAAAATAAAGTTTCTTAGTGTATATGGAAAACTAATAGTCATAATATTGTTTGTTTTTTAAAATAAAAAAACATATTTTGTACTTGCATAAACTGTTTAAAAGTTATTGTTGTTAGAATGTCATGCAATTAATTAGAGCTGTGTAAAAACTTAAAACTCCAGCGCGATCAACTGCAGAATCAGTGCCTGAAGTGCTGCAGCTTCAAGCAATGTTATATGTGACAGATGTAGCATCAGTGTTGAAATACTCAATTGTGGGAGACAAATGTCATGCATATGTTTGAAAGTGCAATAAAGAGTTAATACAACGTGGTAATTTAAATGTGACTCTTTGCTGCTTTTCTTTTGTTCGGTGGGTTTTAGTTCTAGAAGTGTTGCTGTTTTCTTCTAGTTGCATTAGCTTTTGCTCTGTATGCTGAGTAGGTTGCTCCCAAAGTAATGCCTCCTGTTGATTTCTGTGGAGGCTACAACAGATAAAAAGAGCACAATTAACACTGTTTGATAGAGCAAATTATCTGCTACAAACCACTATTTTTCGACATAATCGCCACCATTAGCTGTGCATTTTTGCTAGAGTTGAAAAGGGGCTGCAGTTCTTTCTTTGCCTTTCCATGCCATAGGCCGTTTTGACCTCCTGCTGCCCTGTGTTGCATAGCAACAAAATGGAATGGAATATTGGTGGGAAAGTTCAGCTTCTGCCAACTCAGCAGCCACCTCTGACATCATAGGCCAACATAATAAAATGGGAGGTATTACTTTTGGAGCAGCCCTAGTAGATGGTGCGCATTTACCCTCAAACCTTTGTCAGAGTTTCAGCTGCACGGGGCTGTTCCTCCTCAATGCTTTCTCTAAGCACAGAACAGCTGAGAGCATAGTAACTACAACAGACTGCAAAGAGCAGAGAGATGCACAAACGTAGTCAGCGCTGATGAATTTATCTTCGCCGGCTGCCGTCCCCAGGTGACGACCTAATTGCCTCACAGCTGCCCGGCTGCCGTTTGTGCACGCAACGTGCGGGTAGGACAAAAACAGGTGCAGCCTCCCCTTGCCTAAAAACTTCGGTTTAACGCTGAGAGCGACGTGCAAATCGCAGCCCTGCAGCCGCTCGCGACCGCTGGCCGCGCGGAGCCCATCGCGCGCCGCCCAGCAACGACACCGAAGAAACGGCTCCGCCCCGCCGCTGTGCCGGGCCGCCACGTCGCCGCTCTGCTGCGTGCGCGGCAGTGGGCGGGAAGCTGCGGCCGGGCTGACGGCGAGGCAAGATGGCGGCCGGTATCAGGGAGAAGCAGATAGGTGAGCGGTTCCTATGGTTTCTGTTGCGCTGTGAGGCCGCTTTTCTGCCTGCAGCGGGGAAAGAGCGCGGTAGGCCTCAGGGTGTAGCTGGGGGCTCTTCTGAGAGCCTGCTTTCCTCCCCGCCTTTTCCCTGACGGCTCCTTCGGGCGAGATGGAGGCGTCTCCGGGCCGCCTCGGTCCACCTGGGGATCCTCGGCCGGTTTGGGTCACTCGGCGGCGGCTTTCTCCAGCTCCCAACCCCTCTCGCCGCGGTGTTCCTCAGCGGTGGGTACGGTGGCGGGACCGGGGCTCTCTTGTCCCCCGCCGGGCCCAGGGAACACAGTTGCCCAGGGACGCGGCCGCAGGTGCCGCTGCGATGTGGAAATCACCCCCAGGGTGGGGCTGCGCGGCCGGGAAGGGAGCGGTGGCCGTATTCGTGGGACCGGGCTGTGCTTTCCCTTTGTTCGGCTTCCTCTCTGCTGTGGGAAGGGTCAGCCAGAAACGTTTAAAGGCGGAAAAGTAAAACAACTGCTTTGTTGCCCCTGTTCAGACGCGACTGAGGTCGTGGAGTGTTTACTGACCTTTAAGAAATTAAGATTGGGATATTACCAACTCAGGCTCCCTGGGGGAGGTATTCTGTGGGTAAAAGGGTTGTTTACTCAGTCCCTCCTTATGCCCTGCTGAGTTCGTAATAGATTCCTTCATCTCCCTCTTGCTGCTGCTCTGTACAGGGGCACTGAGCCACCCATGTGGACATACCCCTAAAACACAGAGTGAGTCAGCTCTGTATTCCTGCACACTTCACTGAGTTTTTGTCTCAAGTTTTAATTGCAGTCTTGTCATCTTCTCTTGACAGCTGCTTAGAGGATTCTGGGTGTGTTCATTTAACATAGGATACCTATGGTCATCTGTTTAAAAATCTCATCTCGAGCCTCCTTTTTGAACTTAATATTTTTCCAGCTTTTCTGTACCATAATTAGATGTTCTCTGATCACATTCCAGTGCCCATCTACCACCGATGGAACTGATTCATGTTCCTTTACAGTACTTTTTCTCACACTTAAACCTTCCTGATAAAGCCCCTTGTCACTGAGCCTTTATTCCCTGTGACTTTATTCTTTTCTCTTTCACTGTTCTCACCCTCTTTCAACCGGCATTTATACCCATGTTGTCTCCTGTTGGGGCAGTCACTTGCAAGGAGGTAGTTGGAAACAAGTAAGAGGTGTTCAGCAGGATGAACACTGCTGTGTGTGTGTGTCTGTTGTGCTGTGGCCCTGCTCCATAATCAGAGTGTATCGCTGTGCCCCACTGTGAAAACCCAGTCCTTGCCCCATAGAGTATTTAGCATAAAGTGGAAGAGCAAGAACAGAAAAGATAAGCAGCCAGTACATCTCTAGGTTTTGTGATGGTCACAGCATGTTGGTAGTCTGATTGTTGCTCTTTTGTAGATAGCTGAAGCCGAGTTTTAATTTAAATATAAATTCCTCTGCAAGGAAGTTGCATCAAATCTAGTAGTTCCAAAGTACATAACCACGTAGTGCTATACAGAATTGCTTGTACAGCTGAACGAGAGATGGAAGATGCTATGGCAGCAAGGGAACAAAGGCTTCAGAAACAGTCTGTAAGCAGTTTCTGAGATTGCTCTGTGTTTGCTTGTTTTTGCTTTTGATTTTTTTTGTTTGTTTGTTTTTAAAGTATTAAGTAACATAGAAGGTTTGATTCTAGGGAGACCCATCAATTGCTACCAGTCTCAGGAGGCAGCAAAATGAACATGAGCCTGCATCATGCCCCTGTGCAACAGCACTCTTCTCAGGAGCGGAGCCAGATGGAGGGGAACAGGCACCTATCTGCTTGATCCCTGCAGGCTGAGGCATGCCTGAGTGTGTCCTGTACTCACCAGTACAGGAGGGTTGGTAGCAGAGGGCCACTGTGATAGGCAGGGTTAGAGCTCTCACCTCAGGCAGGCAGGCTGCAGGAGTGGGGTTCAGCCTGCCTGCAGGAAGGGCTTAGGGGAAATGTGTGGGAAGGGGTCTGGGAAGAAAGAGATCATGCGGTGACATAATGGTGGGCATAATCTGAAACAAGACATGTCTGAATTGGATACAGAGAAAAATGTTCTACCACAAGTCAAATGCTGTACAGGCTGCCAAGGAAAGCGGTGCCATCTTCTTCCTTGCAGGATTTTAAGGCCTGGCTAGGTATCTTGCCCCGTAAGCAACAAGACCTGGCCTTGAGCTCATCCTTCTTGAGGAGGTTGGGCTTGAGAGCCCCTGGGGTTCCTTCCTGCATTGGCTGCCCAATAGTGCTCTCACAAGCTCTGTTCTGCCTGAGAGTTAGAAGTTACCCATCTTTACCTAGATAGGTTCAAGCAGTGGGCTTAGGTGAACCTCATGAGTTCAGTCCAATTACAATGTCTTGCACCTGGGGCTGGCAGCCCCTGCTATTGGTACAATGTGGAGAACAAAAGGATTGAGCATAGCCCTGACAAAAAGATCTTGAGGGTGTCTAGAAGTGTGCCCTTGCAGTTGAGTGGATCTCAACTGTATTAAAAAAAGTAATAGTTAGCAGGTTAAGGGGGGTGATCCTGTTCCTCCACTCTGCATTGGTGAGATCTCACCTGGTGTACTGTGTCTTGATATGGAGTCAGTACAGGAGAGACATGGATCTGTTGGACAGTGTCCAGAGGAGGGTCATGAAGGTGGTCCGAGGGATGGGATACCTCTCCTGTGAGGCAGGCTGAGAGAGCTGAGGCTGTTCAGCCTGGAGAAGAGAAGGCTCTGGGGAACCTGATAGCGGCCTTTCAGTATGTGAAAGGAGCTGTAAGAAGGAATGGGACAGCCTCTTTAGCAGGCTCTGTTCTGATGTGACAAGGGGAAAGGGTTTCAGAATAAAAGAGGGGAGATTTAAATGTTTCTCTTCTTCATTGTAGGGGGTTTGGACTAGATGTCCTTGGAGGGTCCTTTCCAGTTTAAATGATTCTATTATCTGCTTCTGTTTATGAGTAAAGTGGATTAGTTAGCCCTGATTTCTGAAAGTTTTTTCTCTTCGCAAAAGTCTATGACAATTGCGTTGATGGTTTTGGAGAGAATTGCTGCCAGCTTATACTGATGCAGTTAGTTTTTCACTTTTTGCCTCAGTGCATGGTGTATTTAGTCAGATGAATGAGGAATGGCTCCTTAGGAGCCCTTAGAAAGTGGAGGTAGGTGAAAAATCAGCCTTGTTTTGTGTATTGAATGTGAAGTTAAATGGATACACATGGACAGAATTTTCCTGTTGTGAATTAGGGGTGCTTTCATGCTGCCTTATGCAGCAGTTTCTTATAAGTGCTCAAAATGTTGTAAAATGTGTCAGCTTTAGTCAGTCAGAGAGGTACTTCTGTGGTATCCTGCGTGTGTAGTGCTGTTCCGATCAGGTAGGAAGAAGCACAATTACAGTAAAGCAAACTAACTTGTAGGATACAAAACACACCCTTCAGGAAGAGTCTGAAAAGAGTTTTAAGGCAAAATATAGTAGAATATAGCCCATGTAATCAAAGACAGAGATTCTTCATGTTTTAGGACTCACATGTTTAGTGTCTGTTACTGAAGTATAAAGAGGGTAAAGCATTATTCTACTCTTTTTTTTCCAGTGGCTTTGAAACGTATGCTGAATTTCAATGTTCCTCCTGTTAAAAACAGCACAGGGGAGCCGGTATGGAAGGTAAGGGCTGCATGAGTGGGAATAGGAGAATTTTACAATGTCAAAAAAAAAAGTTCAGATTATCAGATTTAAACTAACTCACGTACGCTCTCTGTGTCCTTAACTCATACAGAATATTTTCCCCTTGTGAGATGAATACAGAGTTAAACATCAGAGTTAATAAGAAAAATACATTTGACGTGTTGGCTAGTTAAGTACGCTATGACTGATTGATTCTCTAGGCAATATATTAATGAGCAACTAAAAAGGATGTTTTTGAAGTGTGCCTATTCTTCGTGTGTGGCAAGAAATTGCAAGATACCTTACAGGTGTGTTCCAAAAAAAAAGAAGCCTGTGGAAAAGGAAGAACTGTTGGGAGCCTTGAGTTTAGGACAAGCTGAGTTCAGGCTGCCCTTGTTAACTTTAAAAAGTAAATAACTTGTCACTTGTGAAAAATTGGTGCTCCTTGTTTTCTCTTTTCGTTAGTGTCTTTCTTGCTCTGTGCTTCTCCCATTGTTTCCCCCCACATGTAGTCAGAGAAATGCTGTATTTATAGTAACCAAGTTCTGACAGAGGATTCCTGTTTGACTTACGTCTTTTTCACTTAATAGTGGATTTTCTTATCGTTCTGATTTTTGTACAAATGGAAAGTCACAGCAAAGTAATAAATTGGTACATGTTTATCACTTTTAAGGTTAGGATAGTAATTCCTTAAGCCTGAACTCCTGTATCCACAGTTTACTGCTTAAAAAAAAACAACAACAAAAACTAAAAGAAGTGTATCTATTTCAGGTTCTCATTTATGACAGATTTGGCCAAGATATCATTTCGCCTTTGCTGTCAGTGAAAGAGCTGAGAGATATGGGGATCACTTTGCATCTGTAAGTACTTTTCTAAAACCAAATTTTTTTATTATTTAAATAACTTTAATATTTCCCTGAAATCATGAACAACAACAACAACAAAAAGAAACTTATTCAATGAGTAACTGCTAAAATAGGAATTATTCAGTGTTCAGTAGGATTTCTTGTTGTATAGAGGAGGCTCTTGCTCAGAAAATAAATGAGAAATCTAGTCAAGATTTTTGAGAATGCCTGGACAAATCCCTGTCTCCTTTTATATCTTTAAAAAATGATCTTGGCACAAACTGCTACGTGAGACAGTGCTTGATCTTTGCTCGTCTTTTTACACACAGAACTTTGTCTTCTGTCTGTGATAAGGAGTTTTAAGTGTGAATTTAAGAGCTTCCCCATTTCTCTTTCTGCATATTATGTTTAGTCAGTTCACTGGCACTCCTTAGCTGTGGTGATAGACAGGAAGGAAGTTGGAAGATATTTTGTTTTGATTGTTTGTTTTTGTAAATATATTAACTTCAGCTAAATGAAAGCTGGAAATCAAAACACAATGTACAGTTATCTCATGTATCGGCAGTAATGTGAGAGAAACAGGTAAGCACTTTGCCTACATCTGTATTAATGAGCAGGAAAGAAGAGGTTAATTGTGTGAGATATAGGCAGGTTTTTTTGTCCTATCATTTTGTATGGAAACTGTTGAGTTGGGGCCTGAACCACTGATTGATCTCCTGAGGCAAGGACTGAGTCAGCTGTGGGAGCACAGGTGAAGGTGATTTAGCTGTGTGACCAGAAGGTGTGGAGCCTGGCTGCACATTTTAGACACCATTTAAGGGCTGACTGCCACTGGGAAAGGATCTCTTTCTGGAGATTCCTCCCTTTAGAGCTTTTCTACTGTGAGCCTAGGATATAGCAGAGCATTTATTTTTGATTGTTTTTTTCCACCGTGATAATCTTTCTAACTGTAAACCTGTAAAATGACATCCTAACCACACCACACTTCTAAATGCATGTTTGTTAATAGTACACACGTCAATTAATAATTAGTGTATGAAGTTCATGGGTGCAGTATTTTATCATCTTCTGAATGAAATCATCTGTTTTTTAAGATTTGTGAAGCCTTTTCTTAAGCTTCAAGTAAACTTCAGAGAACTCTGCTGACACATTCAGTTATCAAAAATTAGGCAGATGTGATTTTGATAATTTTTCATGTTTTATTCTTGCTAAAACGTGACTAAACATAAGAATACATTCTGGCAAATTAGATTTGTGTCTGCATAAATAATTTAATTAACATAATCTTATATGAATCAAAAGAGGAATAGAGTGGAGATGTTTTGTTCTATGTTTTTTTTTTTTTCTTTTTAGGCTTTTGCATTCAGATCGGGATCCTATTCCAGATGTTCCAGCTGTTTACTTTGTAATGCCAACAGAAGAAAATATTGACAGAATGTGCCAGGTAACTTGCATAGTTAATATTTAAGATGAGTGGGCGCAGCAGGAGTAGTGTGTTTGAGATAATCCTGCATTGATGTCAGCATGACTTATGTCTGCACAAGAACATCTGGTTCTTGTGCATGTCTGAACACTTTTGCTTGCATTTTATCCATGTCAGCACACCGCTGTCATAATACCCAAAATTTTTACATGTAAAACTCTTTCCCAGAAAGTAGAAGTATAAATATGTCTTCTCGCTGGGGAGTGAAAAGACAACAGTCAGCAGGCACAGGCTGAAATACAGGCAGTCAGTTTGACCAGGGACTGCATGGAATCATCTTCCTTGGAGACAGTGGTGAGCCACCTCCTGTTTGACCCTGCCTTGAGCATAGGGGCTGGACTCAGCTGTTTACTTTCTATGAGAGAAACAGATGGCAGGTAGCCATATTCACCAAAGGAAGGGAAAACAGTAAAAGGTAGTTCTTGTTGCTGGCAATATGTGGAATAGTAGCTGCTGTATGGTATCTTAAATATTATTTCCTCATTTTTCTTCAGTTCTGTGTTAGATTAGTCAAAACACTTCATATAGGGCTGTATGTTTAGACAGCCAAGCACTTCAGAAAAATAATTTTGACTGGATTATTGGAACGTTGCACATTAAAGGGTTTTGTATTCTTTAATAATTAAGATATATGTTAGTACTTATTCAGGCAAAAAGATTATGGTTTGGCTTTCTTTTAGGATCTTCGAAACCAGCTTTATGAATCTTATTATTTAAACTTCATTTCCGCCATTTCAAGAAGTAAACTGGAAGATATTGCCAATGCTGCCATAGGTGCTAATGCTGTAGCACAAGTGGCTAAGGTAAGAAAATCCTTCAGTCTGTACTGTATAGGGTACTACTGTTACAGCTATTGCAGTCTTATGTAACCATATCTGTGCCACAGACAGCTTTTCTGACTGGAGTGTGAGCAAAATAGAAGTTTAGCTAGGTTCAATGACAGGCATGGATTTATTTACTTGGGGAAAAGTATCTGCAGCCATCTCACTAATGTTAAATAAATTCCAAAAGGAAGTTGCAACGAATCACTGGTGTTCTTATACTTCATGCTGGACTGTTCTGACCATTCTTCCTTTATTTTTAGGTGTTTGATCAGTATCTTAATTTTATTACGTTAGAAGATGATATGTTTGTATTGTGTAACCAAAACAAAGAGCTTGTTTCGTATCGTGGTAAGTAAAATTTCTTTGTATGAAAGATAAAGTGTTTTAAAGTTGAAGTTTACTTTTGTAGTTACAGTTAACACCTAACAATGATTATTTAGTTTTGATCTACTCAGATTTCAGGATAATCTGTCAGATGTGAAGTTAAGTATGATGAAATAAGCAGTTTATAGATCTTAGTTTAGTCATCTTTACTGCAAAGCC
Organism: Excalfactoria chinensis; assembly: GCF_039878825.1. Lineage (NCBI taxonomy): Eukaryota > Metazoa > Chordata > Aves > Galliformes > Phasianidae > Excalfactoria > Excalfactoria chinensis. The sequence continues at coordinate 24,476,053 of NC_092829.1, read as the reverse complement.
ATTATAATATTGAAAAATAGTTGTTTTTCTTAAAAAACAAATTTAGGAAACCAAAACTTCACCCCAGATTAGGGTTTTTTGTATGTGTGACAATACAAAGAAAAAGCGTTTGCGTTTACACTTGTAGGTGCATTTACACTTGTAGCAGCACAGTGGGTGGCTGCTTTGTGTAAGCACCACTGTTCAGTCACAGTCTATATACAGTTCTTAAGTAAATGTTTTGGTTTTTTGTGAATGGTCAGCTAGCAAGTTACTTTAGGTAATGCAAAGCACGAAAGTTAACTTCAATTGGTAGAGTTTTATGTATCGTCTAGACAGTGACCAGTGTGCAGGGGATGTGTTTAGGATCAGGGATGAGATGCACAGGGAAGAATCTGGAAAAAGCATCACTGAAAATGAAAGGAGATGGCTTCTGCAAGCATGTAGGCCCATGTACTTTTGTCCACTTCTTTGTCAAGTTGAAAATGAAGTCTGTCTCATGGGACTGTTCTTGCTGTCTTATGGGGCTTCTGCTGAACCTTTTTGGAACCTAGTCTAAAAATGGTGAGGATGCTCTTGAGTCACCTCTATAGCGTTGTTACTGCAGCAGTCTCAGTTGACAATACATGCTAGTTGATAACATCATCCATACAAATTTCTTCCCTTCTTTCACTTCTGAGCCATTTAGTGTGCTAAACTAGCAGAGTAACTTACATCAGAACCAGTAACTTTGGAGCTGCGGAGTATTCCGTTCTTTCAGTTGACTCATTCTGTGAAAGATAGCAACTCATTTGTGTTATCTGCAAATCCAATGCAAAGGCAACAGAAGATGCATGCAAGTCAGGGGCAATGCAGCGCTTTCTTTAGCAGCAGCTTCTTGTTACATTTCTATAGTCAATGTCTACACAAGTGCCACACAATTTCTATATTTGGCTTCACAGGGTACTCGCTAATGACTGGGTAGAGAGATGAGGAGTCTCTGTATACTTAACATTTATCAGTGAGGTTCTTTTGTCCAATTTCCAAGGTCTTCCTTGCAAGCTGAATCCATCGTACTGAACTTGGCCTCACACTGGGAACTTATTTCTTTGTCAGGGAATGAGGGGCTTTTTTGTTTGAAAAGCTGTTGTTTTTTGTTTTTTTTTTTTAATTGCTTTAAACTAAAACCAATTGCTAGCAATTTTAGTAATAATTGTTTTGCAGTGGGTTGTGTGCATATATAAAGATTCTTGACTGTGCCTCATAAGATTTCTATTAGCTGACAGAAAATTTGCATTGAAATGACTGAAAATGTTTTCACCTGTCAGTTCGTGTGATTTGTTTTTTCTCTCCTGGGTTGCTGAAGTTTGCAGTTTCACACTATGTTTAAACCAATATAGAAGTGGACTGTTTCCAAACACTGATGGAACAGAAATCTAATCTCCCATACAGAAGTAATTAGTTTTCCAGTAGAGCACTGATCTACTGAGCTGATCATCTCTGAGCTCTGTCTGACCTAGGGAGGCAAAAGGAATGCATGGCAGTGAAGGAGTGAACTCTTTTTTTTTAGAAGACAGTCCTAACAGAAAACTGCCACTTTGTAAATAGTTGCATAATCTGCCAAGTCAATATAAATCTGATGGAGATGAAAAAGAGAAGATGGTAACGTTGTTCAGTTACGTAAAAGGTTTTCCTAGCCAGAGTTCTATTTTTCTATGATGTAGAGGAGAGAGTAATGGCTAATAGCATGAAGTGCTTGTACCTGACATCCTGTTTGACGCTATTTGAATACTCGTTACTTTGAAAAATGGTTTCTAAGTAGACGGCCATTCCTGTTCCATAACACATGATTCACTGTGAGGGGTTTTTAATTATACAAAGATAATCTGGAAAGAGACAGTGGGGAAAGGCTGTGATGTTGGGCTAATACCGTGACCAATAGTTAATCTCAATCTTTAAAAAAATAAAATTATATATATATATATGGGGAGGGGGGGAAGTAATAGAAGTGTGTTTTATGTTTTGATCTTTTCAGCTATAAAAGCTGTTGGCAATTGACGGCCTTTGCGTAAGAAGAGAGTTGCTTTCTTAGTGTTGATGTGGCATGAACTTCCTTCTTTCACTCTGTTTTTAACTCTTTTCCACACTGTTTCAGCCATTAACAGACCAGACATAACAGACACTGAAATGGAAACGATAATGGACACTATTGTTGATAGCCTCTTCTGTTTTTTCGTTACACTTGGTAAGTTTTCGAACTCTAGCATATTTTCCATTCCTTTTGGAAGAGACCTATGCTCAGTAAGATACAGAAACTTTGTTATTTTTATGTAGCTAATTTAAGGCAGAAGTAGGTGCATGACAGGTATCTTGATGGTTTGCTGAATGGATTATTGCACCTCGTAGAATTATTCCTGTACATCACTGCCAAAGAAAATAAAGGCTATCCCATGTGAGAGGTGATATATTTAGTCTTCAGCATTGATGGGTGAGGAATACTGAAGGCTTTAGATTCATTCTTTTTAGAAAATACTAGTTTGCTCTGAAGGTCGGCAGCGCTGGGAGTTTGGATTTGTAATCTCAAAAGAAGGAGAAAAGCATCACACAACCCTTGCAAGGGCTTAACTGAAATACTTCTTGGAATAGGAAGAGAAATTTAATTTCATTATTGTGAATTCTGTTGTTGCTTAACCCATACTCTTTTTTGTAGTGATGCCATCTACTGTAAGTTCTCGCTGTGATCACTGAATCTCAGATGGTATTCCTTTAAGAGAGTGTGGGATCTCTTTGGTGCAGTCTTGTGGTGTTTAGATTGTCATATTTTAAAAGACAAAAAAAAAAAAAAGTTATTTCATATTTATAGGTGAGATACAGAGCTAAAGATTTTTAAACCTGAATTCCTACGGGAAATGCTTTTGAAAATGACATTTCCTGATACATTACTTTGCGTTTCTTGTTATATTCCTTGCTATTGCTTTGAAGTAAATTCTGATCTTCTGAAACTACGCTTTAGTGCTTCCCTATTGGAGTTAATTTAACCAATACATGATATGCTGTATTTCTAGAATGTGCTGTCTTTTACGTAAATTCATGCATGAGAGTTAGTTTTGTTAAACTTCAGGTATGGAGTATTTTTGGTTTCATATTTAGAGAGTGTGAGAGAAAAAATTAATATAAGGTTTGGTATTGTCTGAGAATTTTAATTTCAAAATATTACTAAAGAATAATTTTCTGCAAAGTACGTTAACTTAAATTCTTAAAACTGTGATACAAGTGGAAGTCAATGTATCTTTTATTAGGAGCTATTCCTATAATCAGATGCTCAAGAGGAACTGCAGCTGAAATGGTGGCAGTGGTAAGAAGTGATTTTCTAATAGTACTGCTGTTGTAAATTTTTTCTTAACGGCTTGTTTGCTCTTTTCATTGCCACATAGATCTAGTGGCATTGTCTCTTTTTCTTACTGAAGGAAATAAAACTGGAAAGACGTACCCCAGCCTTCTGTTAGGATTTTAGTTCCCTGGAACTCATATGTAGAAATTGTAATGTTATGAAATCAGCTGATGAGAAACTTAAATCTGAAGCATCATTCGTACTTTGGAGTTCTTGTTGGTTTGCTGACAGGTGTTGAAATTAGAACCATGAATGTATAAATAAATTGTATAAAAAGTTGCTGTCTAGCCTGAGGTTTTTCTGTGTCTATGTAGGTATTTCTTCTCTTACTGAAACACTCCATAGGTGCAAGACATTTTTTTTAATGTTAAAGTGGTCTCAATAGTCAAATAGGAATGAAATTACCAAATTAAACTACAACTAAAAATTGTTACAGCAGTGCCTTCACTAGGGGTCACTGTGCTTCATTTCTTCTGTATTCCTCATCGCTTTCCTCATCACTGAAGCCTTAATGTTGGGTAAATGTTCAGTCTGCATGTGTTCATATCAGGGCTACTTTTAATGTTATGAAATGCTTTACTATGGCAATATCTGCTGCTTCTGTTCTGGTTCCCTGCGGGTGTTGGTATTTATTTTTTTTATTCACGCATTTAGAGAGAGGATGCTAATTACCAAACAGCAATTTTGCTGGATATAAAGTAAATATCTTCTGGAGAGTCTTGGGTCTGGGTATAAGAACTGGAGGGAGAAAAAAAAACAGGGAAGAGATTTCCTGGTCCAGATCTAATGTGAAGTTGACCATAAATGTCTTAGCTATAGGAAGTGCTGAAGTGCAGATCCAGCATGATCTTTAAATGTTGAAGTAAATAGGTTAAGAAATCTTTGGTTCATTAAATACTGTTTTGTGGTTTTTTTTCTCCACACAGAAATTAGATAAGAAGCTCAGAGAGAATCTAAGAGATGCCAGAAACAGTCTTTTCACAGGTGATACCCTTGGAGCTGGCCAGTTCAGGTGAGGTGTTAGTAATAGCTGTATATTCTTATTTTTCATATTTCAGTTGTCTGTAAGAACTCACTAGGGTAAGTCACCACTGTATGGTGAAAAGCACAAGGATTAGGTTCGGGTTCTTAACTAAAGTAGTTGTACTCCAAAGCAAGATTGCCCTTCTCTTAGTATAATTGGGTTGAAACTTACATGGCTGAGACAGTGAGACAGAAATTACTCAATGAAGCAGACAGTTTTGTTTGCCCTTTCATCATAGTCACGTTGCAGTACCATTATATGCAGCTATTTTTCTGAACATATGTTAATCAAGCTTTAGGACATTAAAAAGAAATAAATACCCATTTTCCCATTTCTGAGCAGTTACCAGTTGTAATTACGTCAGCTGGTCTCTGTATCTACCAGAGAAAGACTGCATAAGCCACTTGGATGATTAGACAGTTTATTTATTTTTATGGGAACTGAATTGTAACCAGTGAACTTCCTTCAGGAGGGTAGCCTGCTTTCCTGTTAAGATAGCATTATTGCCCTCAGAAAATCAAGATGCAACATAAAGAAAATATGGGAACCTCTAACAGTTAAATGGTGGCTGATTGGTTTGCTTTCCCAATGACACCAGCTCTTGAGGTTATATATCTGCATGTAAATACTTACACAGAGCATGGAATTATTACTTCAAATTATGTAGCTGTCACTGTAAGTTTTATGTTCTTTAGGGACATGGTTACACCTGTTGTATTTCATCTCTATTGTTAATTTTTATGTGGCCATAACCCAAGATATTTTGGAGTCTTGGTGTTTGTTTTTTTCCTCATAAAATTGAGTTAGTGATGCAGTTACAACAAGGCATCTCAGAAAGTGATTTTTTCTTTATGGACTTATATGCAAGCAAAGAGATAAAATGAAGCAATAGAAGTTGAGAAGGAGATTTTATGTTTGAGCTACATAATATGATAATTTGACTTAATAAGGTCAAATGTGACCCACTTAGGTTCTTATAACACTGAACACTTGTTTGAAGCTCAGTTGTGTATCCACACAAAGAAGTATTTATTAATATTAAAAGGCTATTTATTCTGTAGTGTTCTGACTTCTGCTTAGTATTTGGTCATTTGCTACAAAATACAGGCAGTGGTCAGCACCAGAAGTTTTGGGGAGGGCTTGTGGAATCCTTCAGTAGGAAGTTAGGCTTTTAACTTAGTAAGCAATGTAGAAGGTGGCTGATATCACTCAGGGTATTACTGGGATGGTCTGAATGTATTTAAAGAAGTACTAATGAAGTGTCATCTTTTCAGCTTCCAAAGGCCCCTATTAGTCCTTGTTGACAGAAACATAGATTTAGCAACTCCTCTACACCATACTTGGACATACCAAGCTTTAGTGCATGATGTTCTGGTAAGAATAAATCTGATTTGTTAACAAAAATATTTTTCACTCAGCTTGTTACTAAACTTAATTGCAGATTCTCTCTTAACCCAAAATCAATTTCACTTCTTTTACTTGAAAGTAGAGGGTAGGTGGGAGGTTGGAGGATTGTTTAAGAAGGTTTCCTTAGCAATAAGTTCTAAAGTTGTCAAAAACTTGGGATCTTACACGTAACTCAGCAGTCGTAGATGATTCCTCAGTAGTTCTTAATTGTTAACTCCAAATTCTGGACATTCCGTTTGTTTTGAGAAATACTATATTTTAGTATTAGTTTGAATTTCCAAAAACGTGTCTGTTTTACTTCACAAGATGTTGTGGATGCTCAGTATCGATGTGCCAAGTGGTACCTGACCCTACTGTGAGAAACCTAAAATAGATTTGTTTTTCTAAAAACAAAGATCATTTTTAAGCCCGTTCCTTGGGTTTATTTTATAAAACCAGTACTGGTGATATACTTGAATGAAATATTTGAATGAAATACTCTTTACTTGGGATTTGTGCAATTCATATATATTTATATTATTAATAATACAAAAAGTAAGAATAATTAGTATCTGAAGGCTTTTTTGGGTTGTATAGTTAGTCATGCAAATCATTTTGGTACGTAGCTTTGAGGAATAATATGTTTTTATTATTGAGGCTGTCAGAGGGAGGTGTAAAATACACACCTGCACCTATGTAGATATAGTAATCTGTTTGTGTGCACCTTTAAATTCTGTTTTGTTTTATCCCTCATGAGAAGTCCCTTCCTATTAACCTAAAGGATGGGATTTTTTTGTTGCAAGTGAACACTTTTTTGCCATTCTGTATGACGTGCTGATATCAAAAAAGGTGGTTTGTGCTGTTTTTTTCCATTAAGTGTTGAACACTGAAGACTTGCAAATAAAAATACTGCATTTCTTCAGGTTACTTTGGAGAATGAGTGAAAGAGTCAGGAATTGAGAATCAAATTAGAACTTTACAGGTGCAGATGCTATTGCATGGAGTCAGCACTTATTTCTGCTCATTGTCTGCACGTCTATGAATGAGCAAATGCTCAGTGACTGGCTGGTAAATACCTGCCACCTTCTTGTGCCTCCTCATCAGCTGCTAGCTAAAGTTGTCTGGTGGCCTCAGAAATGCACTGGTGTAGGACTTTGGTCCATCAGGAGGTCAGAGGGATTAAAGATGTAGTGAAAACTGAACACTTACAAATATGGAGAGATACTGGAATAATGTGACAAGAATGGTTTGAGAATCATTGAATGTTTATCTGTAATACATACGTTTCTGGAGCAACTTGTTAAATATTGCATCTTGCTTCTCTTTTTTGATTGAGTTGATAGGATCATGTATTTCTTTAATAAAATGATAATCAAGTGGCCTGTGATTCCATGTCAAGGGCGGAAGTTTAATTTCAAAACCAGTCAAGTTACTCACATTGAATTCAAACATGTCAGATTCTTCACTGGTGGCGCATAAGATTTTATTAAATGACCACGGTAGCCACTCAGAAGGCCATAAATTGTAACTGTTACTGTGGTGTTAATTATGGACATTTTATTTTCACGTTTGAAGCTTTTGGTTAAAATATCCCAGGAGTTCTGTGGGGTGTTGAACTAAATGCTAACCAAGCCACAAAAAAGTGGAGTTCTGTGTCCTTTGAGATGATAATGGTGGTGTTTCTACGCATAAACAGATGTGTATGCAGAGATCCACATTTCGGACTAAAATACCCTTCAGGAGTGGTTACAGAAAAGTGGGAGGCACAGATAGAAGGCTTTTTAAAGACAGAATGTGGAGGTCAAATGAGGAGGACTGGAATCGATAAGAATCATTTTGGTAAAACTTGTAAATGCCAAACCTAACATGGAAACTCGGGTCACTGGTGAGTTAAATTGAGCCAAAACATAGATCTCCATTAAAAATTACAGCTGAGATTTCAGTTAAATGATTATTTTTCCTTTAACTTTGTAGTGAACGAATTTACATTAAAAATATTCTATTTTACTGAAACCTTAAGCATGCTGCCTAACATGAGGTTTCTGCCCATTGGCTGCATTGTGTTTCCTTTGGGAAGTGACTTAGTTTTGCTTCTGTTCTGGCATGGATGACATGAAATGGAATTCCGAAAGTGTGAGCTGTGCCAACTGATAACTAGAAACATTTTTAAATGGTTTTTATTTGACAGTTGTGCTTACAGTGATCTACTGTAATGAAAATAAGTTTTATTTCTGGAAAAAATACGGATTAAAAAAAAATTATTGACACTTCCTATGAAGTAGAATTCCCGTTTGCAACACCAGGGGGCCTGGGTTCGAATCCCCCCCTGTGGAGCAGGGGGTAGAAGTGCCGCTCTGCTACACAGAGGGCTCGAATCCCGGGAGTTGGACTCGATGATCTCTAAGGTCCCTTCCAACTCGCACAATACTATGATACTATGATACTATGAAGTCAATATTTTAGCTCCTTTAATCATTATTTCACAAGAAGAGATCACCTGTGAAATCGCAAATGTACTTCAGAGGGGTTAGTATAAAGTTGGCATGCAGGGTTCTTGCTCATCTCTCTGTTAAAAATTAGGGGTTATGCTGCAGAAAGCACAGAGCTGTCCTTGGCAGAAGGGAAAACGAACAAAAGGCATACAGGGAAGCAAGCAGTGATAACATTGTATGCAAATGTAACTCTGTCATCTACCTGAAAGATGTAGATTCTAGATCTGCACATCTGTAGAAGCTACATGGAGAAATAGTCATTTTGTTGCAAGCTGTCATTATGTTACATGCGTGCTATTTCACTGGTGGTTAGGAAAAAAAGAAGTAGAGGAGAATGTGTGAAAAAGGTTCATCTAAATAGTCCCCCCCCAGTCTACTTGTGAGTAGGTGCTGTTGTGAGCTTCCTCACAACTCTGTTAATTGTGCTGTAACTGTGTAAGTGGAATTCAACCTTGGATTTTTTGTCTACAACATAAACTTTCCATTACTTTAAGGTTTTGACCTGAGTATTTAGAACTTAGTTATTGCCAAAGAATTTATTTTCTGTATGGGAAACAGTATTCCTGTAATTTTGTTTTAAGAAGGCTTCTTGTTGCCTTTGATAGTTTTTCAGTAGTGCAAGTAATTTTGGAGATCTTGCATTGCAGTCATTATTACCAGCAACCTGTTTGCTGTCATCTTGGGAAATCTTTAAAACTTTATTAATAGTTTTTCTGCTAAAAAAAAATCTTGAAAGTAATTGTCTGAATATAAAAGACTGGTTAAATGATTTGAAACTGTCAAATATTTACAGAACTTTTCTTTTTCTCTTAGGATTTCCATTTGAATAGAGTTAACTTGGAAGAATCAACAGGAACAGAAGGTACTCCCGCAGGTGCCAGACCTAAGAAAAAGAATAAGAAATCCTATGATTTAACTGCATCTGATAAATTCTGGCAGAAGCATAAGGGCAGGTAAGCAGTATTAGGTATGAAGGGCGTGTGTGGTTTGCTTGATCAGCTCTTATGGCAGGACTTTCTTGAGTTTGTTTGACTGTGATGACATATGTTTAAGTACTACACGTAAGGCTTACACACTAGGGTGTGTGCCTAGGAGTTGTGTGATGGGTTTTAATTTTGTTCATTTTTTGTAATAGACTTAATTATTTTAATCTAACTTGACCTGTAAAAATAGCAGGATTGGAGCACAGACATTACTGTCCTTAGTTAGGAAGAGCAAGAAGAAAAATGAATGTACACAGTCCTTACTCTTACTCAGATAACGAATACCTGCATGGAGTTCTGCCTGCCTGTAAGGTTATTGCTTTTAAAGAAAGAATGTGATTGATACGGCTTGTACTGTGTGGTGGTTTTCTTTTTATGCTTTAAATTTTAAGGGGAGGATTCTCTACATGTAAAATTACTTCCTTTATTGAATTTTAAGGTAAAAATGAGAAGGTGAATATAAATTCTTAGTGTTCTTTCATATTGTTGTAATGCTGTTTTTAAGTTTCTTTGGAAATATCTTTAGAGATTTCTTTTTATTGGAATGATCATTGTCCATATTCATTCCATCATTCATTGTATCTGGCTTTTGTTACAGAGCACCAAAACTGTTTATCAAAATATGTGTATATAGTTATTGCTTTAAGTAATTAGCTTGGAAAGTTAATCATAAAACATCGTTATTTTCACATGTTTGACAATACTAACATATTGGTACTTCTGAGGTGTTTTCAACATCGCCTTGGTTATACAACGTTCTTGGCATGAATTGTGGATTTAACTGAACCTAATGCAGAGTATTGCATTAGTCCTTTTCCAGAGGTAGCTGAATCTGTCCAACAAGAGCTGGAATCCTACAGAGCCCAAGAAGATGAAGTCAAAAGACTAAAAAGCATAATGGTATGGCTTACCTCATGCATTTCATTTAAAGACTAATAGGACTTACACAGGTGCTCATCCCCCTCTGCCAGCGATCAAAAATGTCAGTGCATGCTGAGTTTTAGGCATAATGTGAACTTAGATTTAGGACTAGGAGTACCGTAATTCACTTGAAGTTCAACTTCTTGTGTATATTGGCATTAAATTTATGTAACGTCCTTAGTAGTAAAACACAATCCAGACATTAGTATCAGTATGAGAAAATTGGTTCTAAATGCACTGACTGTATTTCTGTATATTATCTTCACACTCATAATTACTTTCATTTTTCTTTCCAAACCATTGCGTAAAACACAGGGCATAGAAGGGGAGGATGAAGGAGCAATAAGCATGCTTTCTGACAATACAGCTAAGCTTACTTCAGCTGTTAGGTAAGTAATCAGTAATGCATAATTTTTTAATTGGTTGGGAATTGGTTTTAATTCTTTCTGTCACTTCATTCATAATATCCTTTTAAACAAATGTTTTTCAAAATTGACTATTCAGCTCACTAATAAAACATAGATGCTGCATTACTTTGATTCAAGACAGCATATTCACTGCAAGTGCTTCTGCGTTCAGCTTCGGTAGCATTTGTTTGATAGGCCTTTAAACATAAACATAGAATGGCCTAGGTTGAAAAGAACCTCCAAAATCATCTTGCTTCAACCCCCCTGCCTCGGGCCCTTGAAAAGTTTCATCAGCAGTGCTGAATAACCAAAGTACATCATAGATTTGCTTGCTTTCTTTCATGACAAAAACCTCAATTATCTCTGCATTCCTTCCTCAAAAGAAAGTAAAAGAAGTCCACTTCCCAAATTAATTCCTTGCTTTGTACAGTGGAATTGGTTACATTTTGCGTAATGTAGTTACTGTGACATCTCTTGGCAAAATTATAGTTCCTTCTTAAGAATAATACATGGGAAGTTTACTTCCCTGCTCCTGGATGCTTAACTTTATGAATGACACTAAAAATCTGAGATTTGGACTTGTTCCTAATTGTGAATCTGTTTTTCATTCCGTTAGTTAGTATATCATTTGATGATTCTTTGACATTATTTAATATTCTTTTGCGGTTATTTGACAGATATTGAAACATTAATCTGTACCAAAAATGAACCAAATGCTGATGATGTAAGCCATAATTTTAGTAGATGACTTGTTTAGGTAAGAAGAGCAAATATCTGTTGTTGATGATGAGCTTTTGGTAGGAATACTAAATTACCTGTGTTATTTGTATTTTTTACTTACTAAGATAAGAGTGTGTGGATTACTGTGTTCTATTTGAGAATCATTAGATCTATATTTTTTACTATATTTTGAAACGTTTTAGTTACAACTGTACTGTATTCCATAATGTTTCTGTAGCAAGTATGTATAGTTCGACTAATTGCTGCAGCTCGGCAGGTTAGTTTGTATTTAATCTTTTCAGCTCTCTTCCAGAACTTCTGGAAAAGAAGAGGCTCATTGATCTTCATACAAATGTTGCAACGGCTGTTTTGGAGCATATAAAGGTAAGTTGGCTCTCTTGAGTTCAGTGTTCTATGAGTTAGTGTTCCTTACCTGGAGAAAAATGCTTGAGCAAGTGAAGTGGGATTAAAATAAAGCCTTTTCAACGATGTTATCCTTTTCGTAAATCACAATGTAGCATTACCTGGTGTTGAAGGGTGAGGAGGAATGAATTTTGCATATCGGTGCATGAGAAGAGAGGTAAACACCCATTTCGTTGTTTTGGAATGTACTACTACACTCCTGTTTTGTTCTTTGTTATGATGGCCATAACCTTTATTGTGGGCTAAGTTGTTTCGAAGTTAAGTTTACAACAAAAGTGTTTATTTTTAGTACATGTCATGGCAAATTACGACAGAAGTCTAAGCACTGATGTTACATTCATTATGTGCTTTATGCACTTGTCAAAAGAGTACTGTTTACTGTTCACCAAATGGAAGTGATACCCAGAGATGTGGCAGTAATGATGCAAGTTACCAAACAAGTCTTTCTAGCAGGATCTGCATTAAATGTCTCCTCTGTGTTATTTATACTCTTAGGAAAGATGCTTCTTCACTTTTCTGTTTGTCTGCTGCTCTTTTATCAGAAAACTTGCAGATAGTTTTGGTATCAAGTAGAGATCTCAGCTATTACTCAGGGAATTTTGAAGATACATCTGCATCCACAGTAGACCAAGAGAAATTATAGATGAGACTTCAAGAAACATTGCATTTCTGTTCTAGAAAGTGATTCAAGCACCAAGTGTCCTTGAAAAGTAGTTTAGAAAATTATACCCCATGCTATTTAGAAGAGATAGACTTCAAAACATGTTGCGTTCTGCTTCTGCATTTCTCAAGTGTGTAGGGTGCATCCTCAGTTATTACTGGTGCTGAACTTTTTCTAAACCAAGCTCCATAAACAAATGAAGAATTCATTTTGAATTTTAAGATACAGAACAAAACACAGAGTAGTTTTAAGTTGGAAGGCACCTACAAAAATTGAATCCACTATCAGACTGCATTAGGCCTGATCCAAACTTAAAGCATACCATTAAAAGTATTATTCAACTGCCTCTTAAACACAGAGAATCAGAGGGCATCAGCCATCTTTTCAGGAGGTCTGTTCCAGAGTTTGACTTATCCTCTCAGTAAGTTCTTCCTAGTGTCTCATCTGAACTTCCTTCAACATGATTTTGAGCCATGCCCAGGCATCCTGGAGAAAATCCTGCTTGGATAAAAGGAGGCTGATCTTAACAAACAGTGGTTTGACAGGAAGCATAGGCCTGCACCAGGACTTATGATGTATAGGATTGTTAGGACAGAAGCCAGATTTCAGAGCAGTGTGTGGAATAGAAATAACAGCAGTTTTAATGAACAGTGTGCTCTTGGCAAAAGACTGAATGGAGATGTACTTGTTCATACTTGGTTAGGTGTCTCTGACACACTTTTCCTGTCACCTTAAGATGGAAGGATTTACCTTGGTGTCTTTCTGCAGCAGCCCTCTGCTAGCCTTAGTCTCACTCCTTTGATAGGAGCAGGCTCCTGGAGAGCTCCCAGGGAGCATGAATCAATTTATCCATAACTGATCCTTATTTCTCACCCTGCAAAGTGCTCTGGCTCCTTACTTCTTGTTATGTAGCTGTGGGAGGCTGTGAGACAAATTAGCTTGTAATTTCTTCAGTACATTGATGATCCATGTCTCTATCGCTGTTTCTTTGTTTTAGAAAGGATCACTTCCTTCTCCAAATGCTTAGGAACTAAATAAACTCGGGCTAACGCAGAAACAAGTTTTATTATTTCTTCCATTGGAATTTACTTACACAAAAGCCTTCTCACTAAATGAATGTAAAATACCACTCAGTTGCGTTGTGCTGTTTTTTTCTCCCCTTTTCACTCTCCAGTTTTACAAAAAATATCTCGTGCAAGGCGGGTGGGTTTAAAGTGCAGGATAACGATTTACTGCATGCATTTCTCAGAAGTGCTTTCACCACAAAAAAACATAATCTCAGGCAGTACTTGAAGTCTCATGATGCTTTGAGGCTGTGGTGCACGGTGTTTTATGTGAGTTAAATGAGAAACCAGATTAGGATAAGAGAAAGATACATATTTGGGTGCATGTACAGGTCATGAGGATCTAGTGAGATACTGCACTTTTTCTCCAGTCGCTTTCACTTTTTCAGTGATCTGGAAGCATATTCAGATTCTAAAATAGATTCTCTGCATTGTCCGTTACAGTTTTTACTACAGTAAATGAGTGCTTTTATTCTTTCAGGTGTGAGAATAACTGCAAAAAGTGCTATGAGACCAGCTGTAGTTAGCCTGAGTTCAATTTCTCTTACGGTCATATTTTAGTGCTCAGTTTACATCTTCTTTCCATGTGGTCTTGGATCATTTTCTAAGACGCAGCCAGAGGAAACCAGAAATGAATCACATACTCAAGGGTCCTGGCACATTTCTGGCATATCTAAATGTTTAGTGAAACGATGGAAAGAATGCATTACTTTTATCACCAAGTGAACCATCAACTGTTTACTGTCAGCACTTAGAACAAATGCATTATTGTTAGGCATTGATTCTTCCCTGAAAAAGCTGGTAACTGAGGGATTGTGCCCAACAGCTGGTAGGGTAGATTTAAGACTAGAACTGCAGATAATCTTTCTCTAGCTACCGTAGAGTTTCAAGTAATGCTTATCGTAATGCATATCTTTGCACATCTGCCTCACACAAATGCTCGCGTTACTGAAGTATGTTAAATTATGGCACGTACACTTATGCTTTTCTAAAATGATTCATTAGCGAGAGGGCTGTGTTAGATAACATCTTGCTAGAATTTTACGCATACAATTTTAAGTATTGAATTTTTATGTAAATTATGATAAGCCGTAGATTACTGACCCTTGTTTGCTTTGGGTTTTGTTGAATCCCCATGTAATTTTCTTACCATGTTTCTCCTTATTTTTTTTTCTTTCTTTCTTTTTTATCTCAAGACCTGATGCTGTGAAGGATTCCATTATCTGCATGGCCTTCCAAATTAACCATTTCATATTTTGCAATGGCATCTCACTATTTTAATGGTTCCCTTCTAAAACAGGTCACATTTCTGTCTTGCCACATGAACAAAAAATGTGTACGTAGTTTAATATATCTGTCAGAGTGGTCCAGGTCGTTTTTCTCTAATTCAGCACAGACAATTATGTAACTGCCCAGCAAATAAGGTTTTTTTGAGTTCAGTTGTCGTGATCTTTCCATCATTACTTTGTTGTTGTAAACTCAGTAAGAGGGAATTGGCTGTATAGCTGCTGCTCCCAGCCTTCTAGAGTGCCTCTGCCACTTGAAAGGAGCAGACTTAGCCTAAGCCAATTTGTTGCATGAGATATCCAACCCTTACACAGTTCTAATGATACTGCCACAATTTGGTTTATTATGGCAGGTAGATTGATATCATTAATTCATTACCATTATGAGAGTTGCAGTGATTAGTTCACCACCTGTTCAATTTGCTGAATCTTAACATAAATCAGGTACCTTTCAAAATTCATATTTCTCTCAGGAGCAAGTGTGGTCAGTCAGCATCTCAACCTTGAGGAGTAACCCTGAGAGGCTTTCCAGACCCGAGGGGTTCACTACCACACAGCACGCTGCTTATGCAAGGAGAGCTCAAATCAGGCTTTCTCCTGCTGTTGTACTTACTAAAGTAACGTGATTTCTCATAGAATTCAGAACACCTCCCATGTGTTTCATTATTTCCCTCTGAGCTTTGTCATCAATAGGCCTGATGACATCCATCACACTTCAGTCACCTGGCTAGACTCACTCACTCCATTGACTTCTGTGGGGCTGGTTTTTTTCAGGTTTTTTTTTGTCAGTGTCTTTGAGAAATTCCTTCCAGTAAGTTAAAAGGGGATTTTTTTTCTTTTTTTCCTTTTTCTGCACATTCTCTCTAAAAGGAATTACCTCAGTAAAGAGGATAGGAGAACCTCCTAAGGGACCTTCTGAGAGATTTCAGTTAATCCTGCTTTTCCCTTTCTCTGCCTTAAAAATGAAGGAATTTTATACTTGTTTTGGGGTCCAATGTTCAGGTGGAGATTTCAGTGCATTTCGGTAGCTTTTCCTGTAATAAATCTTGGCTTCCTAACAAATTGTTTTTAAAGATGCTAAGCTGAAAGCTTTCACAAATGTGGAAGGAAAAAAAAAAAGCTGAAATATGGAGCTTTAATTACAGTGAAGATCCTGTCCCTGAACTAGAAATGAGAAAGGTCGTTGAATGGTGTTAGTGTGGAATAAGATGTCACATTAGGAAATAAAGAGCGGGAGGCAGGAAGGAATGTAAATGTAAATGCATCTTTATTTTTCTTCACCTTGCTATCCAGCTTGGCAGCCATAAGGACCTCTTTCTTGCTGTCTTGTCTTGTTGAATCTACAGGATTGTTTAGCTCCCGTTCCCCAGCTTTTACTCTTGGCATGTCTGAGAGTTTGTCATTGAGTGAGAAAAATGGCACTTTCCTCTAAACCGGGACATCTGCTTCTTATCAGCACTTTTTGGAATAGTTGGCTCTTTGGGAAGTAACTGTCTCATTGATGTGACATATCTGGGAAATCTGTCAAAAGGTAACTAGTCGTGTTTGCGGCTATTCAGTAATCCTGCGAAATTTTACTTGGTGTCCATCTAATTCCTCACGTACCTGTATAAGAAAACAACTGCCCTAATTAGCACTTCCTCTAGTAACATTGGTTTGTCGCCTGCTGATGAGGAAGCTGCATGGACTCACTGCAGTGAACCTTATCAGTAGGCGATGTGTGTGCTGGTAATGTGGGCAAACATAAAGGAGCTGAGTTTATTAGGCTTTTCAGTCTGTTTTCTTTTCATGAAGAGTGCAAAGTTCATGCTTCAAAAACCATTGTCCCAAATCTTGGAGAGTAAGTATGGAACTGCCAGTGATATTTCTGTCCATGCTCGAAGTACTGTGGCTGTATTGCAGCCAGTGAGTTTTCTTTGCTGCAGTTACTGTTTCACCTTACTCAGACAGTCAGAAAGTAGCACAGTGTTGCAAAGAATTTTAAGCAGTTTGCAATGAAAATGAGTTAAGAACTGTAAATCCACTTGTACAATTTGAAGTATCTCATGTTTAAGTTATTTTATTTAGAAATCCATCTGTAGACAAATGTTTTGAATTAACATATTTGTTTTACATTGTAGAATTTTACATGCCGTCTGAATAAATTTGTCTTAAACGAAACACCAGCTAAGATAATACAGGCACGGCCAAATTCAACAATAATATATTTATCTTAATGAGATGAAGTTTCCAGATTTCGTGACAGTCCTTTGTTAGCAGGATGCCTTTTGTCTGAGAAAAGTATTTGAAACCTAAAGACCTTGATTTTAACTCCTTGTAAGGAACTCGAATTTACTTAAAACACAAAAGGAAGTGAATATAATGCAAAGGCTGGGAAAAAAATGTAGTGGTTTCTCTGCAGTTGTTTTCTGTCTCTAGAGACAGTTAAGGAAACTATAATGCAAATTAGCATTGTCCAGTACTGTGGAGATGGGTCACAGAACAGTCTGGCACACCAGGTACCAAACTGCATCTGAATGAGAAACCTGGAAAGAGGCTGTCAGTTCCTCTCTGTTGACTGTGCACCAGTGTAACACAGCCATTGATTGTCAGTTTACCTTTCAGCTGAGTGAGGTATGATTAACGCAGGGCCTTACAGCGGTGTAACTGTGGATGTGAGTGCCCTCCCAATGTGAGCACAAGGCAAATAAAGCTTTGAGAAAAGCTCTGCATCAATCTTTTCTCCTCACTCCATACAGCTTTCGTGTAATGAGGGTCACGGAGACAAAATAAGATATCCTTCTAGCTCTAGAAGCAGGAAGCGATCAGTTCTGATCCCCACTTAATGGGAACTGCTACAGAGATGGAACTTATAAAAATATCCCTGAGTATGAGCCTCTACAAAGGGTGACTGAAGTTGAGGTGCTGTTCTGCAGGAAACAGCTCTTCTCAAGGTGTTGAATAGATAATAAATGAGAAATAGGAGTGTTATGTGTACGGTTCTGTAAAGCAAGTGGCTTCCTGCATAAGCTGACCGCCAGCAACTTTCAATAGTAAAATATCCTTGTGACTTCTTATTTTGTACTCTCATCCCTAACTCTTACGATATTCACATGTGAAATATCCTAATTTTCTTTCTTTTTCTTTCTTTTTTTTTTTTTTTTTTTAAATCTGCTTATTTGTGTTCTTAGAAATCATTGTAGTAGGATTCCAAAGCAAGTGAGACTTGCCGTGTTTTTCTGTTGCTGCCATTAGAACAAGCACTGCACTGGGTTAGAAGGTGCCATAGCCATTTTTCATGCCTCAGTAACAGTTGGGCAAAATGTTCAGAATCTGTTAACTTGAGAAAAACTGGTGACTCGTGCCTCACTCTGCTAACATCATTTCAGTCTCCCAGTGACCTCAATGTGGAGCTGAAATGCTTCCAAGGCAGTGAGATGGAGATCCACTCTACCAGCCTCCTTTTGGAGTCGTTGCATACCTGAATGTGTGCAACAGAATTTAGTCAGTGTCCAGAAGTTAAGGGTTTGTAAGCTGACCTGTTGTAATATTTGTTGTAATGCTGCATTTTAATATTAAACTCAAAAACTGCGATGGAACACTAGGTTTCTAAATCAGTGCTTAAGTGCATTCTTCTGTGTTCAGATTGAAACTGATCAGATGTGCAAAGCTTGGCTGTCCGTGCAGATGCACTGTACTGCTGTCACCAGTTGCGTGGCCATGTGATGTCTTCCATAGAGCTTTTGCCTTAGTTTCATGTGGTATCTGTGGTGTCCTCCCTAAAAAAGGATTTTCACAATTTGGTCTGCATGCGGTAGCTTTAGAAATCTGCCACAATAAGACGCTGTATAATCAGACTTTTTTTTCCAGTGTTTTCATGTGACCTAATTATTCCATCTTTATTGAAATAGCTCATTGATGCTAACAACCCTTCAGATTTGAAAGGAAAGCTCCCAGTCTTCTATGGGACGATGCTGTAGTGGATTTAGGAATTTCCTGTTTGTCTGCATTGAATAATTGTCTCATTGACTGAGAGACTTCATGTTCAGCATAAATTTGACGCTCTGTATGAAGGCATGAAGTTTGCAGCTGCAGCAAAAGTGGAGCTGAAAACAAAGCTCCTTTTCCAGTTTAATATTTGTACATTGGAGCTCCCTTGCTTAACTTGCATTTTCACTTCTGCTTTGAGTAGTGTCCATTTTCTGTGGCTGATAATGATAAGCATTAACTTTTTTTTTTCCTGGCGATTTATTTAAAAACGTAATTTTTTAAAACAGTCGTGATAACTAAAACCTTTTGAAGAGCAAAGAGTTGTTTGTCACAGTGTGAAGAATCAGAGTTACTAAATTCTAACACTTATTCTTACACAGACTAGAAAGCTGGATGTGTATTTTGAATACGAGGAAAAAATAATGAGCAAATCTACTCTGGATAAATCTCTCCTGGACATGATTTCTGACCCAGATGGTGAGTACTTTAGATTTGGACTTGGTGTCAGCATGCTTTAGAGATGCAATAAACACGTGCTATAACCTTATGGATGGTAAAGAGCATAAGTGTGTTGCAAGCTGTGCGACTTTGTAAAGGAAACAGCTTGTCATTAATTCCAGTAGTGCTCTAGAGTGTTTATTAATAGGCTGAGTAATATATTTTTAAGAATTGATGATTTTTACATCTCCCACAATAATCTGTTTCCAATTCTATGTTGCTGAAGGCCATAAGATTTTAGCTTTCATGCTTCTCAAGTATTGATTCATACAGCATGGAATAGTGTGTTGTGAACAGCGCTGGTTCTTTAGAATCCCACACATCATAAAGCCAGAACAGAACAGGGATTTGTTTAGTTAAAGGGGCAGTAGTATAGGCAGGTAACTTAGCTTGTGGGGGATGGGGCAGGGGAAGATGGGTGGGAGGTGGTGGAGAAAAGGGAATCAATCTGTAAACTGGCCAGCTGGCTGACAGGCACATGGGGGTTTGATGTGCCTTCACACAGCTGTGGCAGATCTGTTATCAGCACCCAGCAACAGCTTCCCAAATGATTGATATCTGTTTACTGCATACTAAAGCTTTACACACTGGCTGTTGCTTGTGTTCTCTATCAGCAGGAGTTACTGGGAGCTTGTCTGTAAAAGGCCGAGACCAGAATGTGTTCTCAGCTTGTCATGGTGCCTGTAGCATAGAGGCAGTGGCCTCACATAACTTTCACTGGAGCTTTTTAACAATGAATATCATGGGGCTGCACAAGAAAAAGATGAGATATCCAAGCTAGACTTCTCTTTATAAGCTGTTCAGTTGTTTGTAGTAACTAATTAACATTTCATATACTTTGCCTAGATAAAAGACACTGATGAACCAAAAGAATTTAACTTTTAAATACCATGTTCTTTCAGTGTATGCTGTCTTGCAAAACTAGATAGCTTCCAGCTGTGTGATTTGCTGCTAGATGCCAACAAGGAGCACTTAGTTTTGATGCAGTCTTCTAGCACACTCAGTGGTGAATGTGTTCGTATGATCCGTGGGACATCTGCCTTACGGACAGTGTTACCTGCAGAGCTCTTCACAGCAGCAGACTTGAGCACTTAACTGCTTTGTCCCCCTATTTTTGCAGTTTGTTAGTAGCTTACCACTCATGGCAATTTGCTGTCTCGCAGTTCAGTGGATATAATAATATCCTGGAGTGATGCTGAAACCAGAGCTACTGATTTTGCTTTTCCCTGTTAGTGAAGCAGTAGCCCTGAGGGCTTTCCACTGAAAATACAGTTGTTCTGCAGGAAACTGAACTTGACAAACCTCAAATAGAACGTTTATCATCCCCGTCCTCCTCCCAGGCTGTCACAGACCATGGCTTAGGGGGAAGAAATAGGGAAACATTTTATAAGCAGCCTGGCTGGGTCTTGCAGCTGTTTATCACAGCTGTGTTTTATACCAGCACTACACTTCAAGTATTTTTGCCAGGAAAAAAAAGTGTTTTCCTAAGATTTTAGATAAGTGGACGTGATATAACCTAAGCATTTATTTTCAATTTATTTATTTTTTTTGGTAGGAGAAAATATCACCTGCTCATGTCTAAGCAAGACACTTTTGTGAGCACAAACCTCCCAGGAGTTTTGCAGGCATGGTAAATATGCTCAGTGAGGGAAATGCTGTCGTGTTCCAGCAGGTATTGCCACAAGTTATAAACTGGCAAGTTGGAAACCAAGTGTCTGAGTCAGTTACAGAGACCTGGTTCTCTTACAGTATCTTCTTTAGGATGTGCAGAGTGCTTTTTTTACCCAAGTTGCCTCCAAAGGGATGTGTACCATGAAAGCTGTTTGTTGATGATACAAAGTTCTTCTTCAGTTTTTGATCTTCCAGCTTACTGGTATTTGTTGAAGGTTGTTAAAACTTTGTTTTGGAAACAACTGAATCAAGTTATGAATGTTCATTATGACAGTATTTACTAAGAGAGAGGCTTCTGCCAGACTAAATATGTGCTTGCTTACAAACAAAAGCTGCATGTTGGATGAGGTGATCCCTTGTTGTCATGATCTGTATTCCGTAGCTGGGAAAAAAACAACAGTATTTTTCTTCTTCCCCATGAGTATGGAACATTCTTTGAAAATCCTGAGCTGCATCTAAAGACAACAAGCAAGTTTTTCTGATGAAGCTCTGGATTACAGATTGGAAATATTTGTATTGAGAAGCGTTCTCTGTTATTTGTGGTTCTCTTCTAGAGAAAAAATAGATGCTGTTTGAAGTCTGATGTAGTTGGTTACAGTCTAAGGAACACAAGGATGGTCAGATCATCTGTTTGATCTGGCAGAGGTGAATTTTGATTCCTACTGAAGATGCTTCCCGAGTATTTGTTGTAATCTCTTTCTCCAAGGAAGTGGTGTGCTAATAATTCCGGAGGTGGAATCCTTCCCAAAGACAAGTTGGAAGTTCAGTGTGTTTTTCCTGACCAAAGGTTCAAACAGAAGTGCTTTTTCAGCCCTCAGCTGTTTTATACAGCCAACTCCAGAGATGCAGAAACAAATTCTAGAGCTGAAAAACCATAATTGCCCCGGCTTACACTTTCATGCTTTTCTCAGTCTCTTTCACAGTTCTACTGCCTATTAAATGCTTGCAGTTCCCTCTTAAAGTTAGAGGTAATGTCAATAGGTAACTTACTTTGTATGTTACCTGTACCTGCAGAGCAGTGTTTGCTGTGAACAGATCTGGCAGGTGTAACTCCTTCAGAAACAGTGAGCTTATTAATAGTTTTTAAATACAATTGCTGAATGTCTTTTACTGCTGTGTATAGTGAACAAAGCCACGAGGAGAGATAATACACGTATAATTCAGACCCTTATTGATAGTAATGGTTACTATATGCGTACATCGAAGGGCATTTAATGCTGCATAGTTAGGGTTTTTATTGTGTGTTTCACTGCAGCAGGAACTCCAGAAGACAAAATGCGACTATTTCTTATCTATTACATCAGCTCATCTCAGGCACCATCAGAGGTATGTGCTCTACAGCTCATGACACTGCATTTTACTAAGTAGGCTTTTTTGTATTTGATAAACCTTAAGTAGGTATTTCTGTTTCTCTATGAACAGAAGTATGATAGCATAGCTAATACAGAAACTACTCTGGTATTGCCAAGGAATCTGTACTTCAAGCATTAGCTACTACTGCGAAGGATAAGCATGGCTAGTAAGAAGAGGATCGTCTTCTGGAACATTCAGTTCAGAGTTACTGAGATGATGAGATGAAACTCATCTTGGCGTGCTTTCCACTATAAGCAGATTTTAAAAGTTCATGTGACGCTTTTCACTCCATCCTTGTATGTTCAAAGATAATTTGGTTAGTTGACTAGTGGATGCATGATGTAGAAATGCTGTGATCAGAACAATTCAGGAAGCAATTTATTAATAGTTCTTTAGAGCTCATGATTAATTTTAAGGAAGTTCTCTATGATACTGTGGAAGTACTGTAATATAAAATTAATATAGTTAGCATGGAAACATTTCACAATGAAATATTATATTGATTCAAACTAGTAGAAGAAATGATCTTGGGTTGGGCAAAGATGTGCTTCATTTTCACTGGCTGCTGTTGTGACGCTTCACATAAACCACAGCGCAGTCAGGTTTCTGAAGGATGCAGATACTGCAAACCACTTCCTTAAAATGCATTTGTATCAATAGCTTGCATTAAATTTAACTGTATTTGTGGAATTAAATCCTGTGCACTTACATCTTGTATTTTTATACTCAGTAGAGGATGGGATTAATAAATGCTTTTTATTTAAATATTAAATAAGTTATATTATCAATGATGAAGTGAATGTAATCTTGTATTCCATGTGGAGAGAGTTAAGAGTAGTTTAAACCTGTTGCAGTTCTCAACTTTATGATTTCAGATTGATTTGGACCAGTATAAAAAAGCACTGATGGATGCGGGTTGTAATCTTGCTCCTCTGAACTACATAAAACAGTGGAAGTGAGTAATTTCCTTTTTTTTCCTATGTGAGGCTGTAATTGGGTAACTTTACAGAATTCAGTGTGGGTATCACACAGCGGGAGTTATCCGTAAACATTTATTCTGGCAAAATCGTTGCTGTCATTGTTACGGTAATGTAATAATGCCAGAACCCTATTCAGTGCGATGCATATCAGTGTTCTTAATCATCCAAGACAGAAAAAATGTATTGAATTTGGTGAAAAGTTGGGTTTGCTCAGCCTCCAGATTTGGTGGTTCATGCCAGAGGGCTGCGCTGCCTATCAGTGACTGTACATCTTATCACAATAAATTCCTATTAAATACAAAATCTAATTCCTTTCAGCTCCTTAATCATTGTAGATGTAGACAAGAGGGATGCATGTGAGAGATAGTTTCTTCCAGAAGCAGTTTGAGAAGCATAAGTATTTTCACATTCAAGTGACTGGAGTGGAATGCTGTACAGCGGGATGTGCCGTGAGATGAAGCATTTGATTTCTACCCCTGCTTTCATAGGGCTTTCACTAAGATGGCTTCAGCTCCGACCAGCTATGGGAACTCTACGCCTAAACCTTTGGGGTATGTTTTGATTAATTGTCAGTAAACATTTGGGTTCTTCTGGTTTATTTTAGTGGCACTGAAAGTGTAATTCATGTTGTATGTAGCCCAGAATAAATTATTTCCCTATTTGGGAAAAAAAAAAAAAAAAAACCCTAAAAAATGACAGGCCAAATGAGAAGCACTTATCTCCTGTTAACAGTGCGTGGGACTTGCGTTAAAAAAAAAACAAAAACGTGGCAGAATTCAGAAAGTAACTTAATGTTACTTAATTCCTGTACCTGCATGTGAAGTGTATGGGCTCTCGCAGGAGGAGAATTAAGAGAGAAACTAAGACAACCAACATGCTTAGTCCTATTTAATCCATGGCAGGCAACAAGAACACACGTATTTTTCTTAGGATCTCCTGGAGAGAGTGTAGGTAGTTATTCTAAGACATCCAATGAGAAGGAACTGGCTGTACATAAGCCACAGAGATTCCTTGTTACCAGCCGTACTGTGACTTACCAGAATTCTTTCTGTTTTGTTAGGTTGGTTGTGGAAGAATAAAAACTAGGAGCCTTCAACTCCTTCTACTTCTGAAGGCTGTAACTGTTCAGTGGATCAGAGAGTAGAACACGAGGCTCCTGCTGATAGCTGAGAATCTTAACTGCTGAATTATAGGTGTATTCCCAAACACTTGGTTGCCATGTGCTTTGGAAAATAGCGTATTTCATGAAAAACTGAATTAATACCTCAGTTGCATTGGCTTTAATAGG
Source organism: Excalfactoria chinensis (assembly GCF_039878825.1). Taxonomy (NCBI): domain Eukaryota; kingdom Metazoa; phylum Chordata; class Aves; order Galliformes; family Phasianidae; genus Excalfactoria; species Excalfactoria chinensis. Next base: position 24,451,578 of record NC_092829.1, on the reverse strand, counting down.
AACTGGATGTTAATTTTAAGCTTAAAGATTGTATGTAACATGTTCTTTTTTCATTTGCAATGTTGTTTTGGTTTTCAGTCTGTTTTCACGTGTTATGAATACAGGATCACAGTTTGTGATGGAAGGTGTGAAGAACTTGGTACTGAAGCAACAAGTAAGTTTATAGACCATGCATTGCCAAGCAGTTGTGAACACTGAGAAAAACACCTTCTGTTACCTCTGTCACATTATGAGGCCTGCTCTGAAAGTAATGCCTTCTATTTTATTATGGTGGCCCACAACAGAAGAGGAGGAGACTGGAAAAAATGGCAACCATTGTCATTCAGTGATGTTTGCTGAATATTTATGGGGACCAAACAGTGGATGTGAGTGAGCACAATGGGGCTGTGGGCTGTCAGTTTCAGCACAGCAACAGTGGGTCCCCTCCAGTGGATTTTTACAAGTGTTGCATGAAGGCTTTCGTTCATGGCTGACAAAAATGCAGACCTAATGTCAACTATGTTGAAAATAGTGCTTTGTAGCTGAGAATTTCCTCTGTTAATAGAGTTACTCTTCTCTTAGTATCTGTTGTAGTTTCTGGGGAAATTGATAGGAGACACCATTTTCAGGGTGACCTATGTTTATGATGCAGATGAATAATTCATAATGTGAAATTAGGTTTATGTGGTGAGTTTTTATTGAAAGCATCATAGGTGGACAATTAGAATCACAGTCTCATTAAGATCTAAGATCATCTAGAGCTTTACTGGTATAATTAAGAAGTAGTGTCCTAGAAATCTCCAGCTGACAAAAGTCCAACATACTGAGGCTCCACTTCTCTACTTATGTTTACTAAAGAGGAAAAACGTTTTTCCAGGAAGGCTTTCTATTGCTGTAAGAAAAGGACTGAAGCAGAATATAGCACTTGTTGTGGTAGTCACTCTTCTACTAAAACTGGATAAAGAAAAGTATATTTTCTAAGATTCGGAAGTATTATGTTGCTACTGAAGCTGAATTGGAACTAGTAGCAAAAAATAATGTTTGCCAGCATGATTCCAGGATATTGTTTTGCATTACAAGTTAAATCCTTAAGGCGTTCTAGGCAAGTGCAGTTGTTGACTTTCCTGGTCTGGCTTGGTATTTGTATTGGCCACTAGAAAACACCTCTAGATGTGAGACTTTTCTTGGCTGAACAGAGGGCTAGTTTGGCTTACGGAAAGCACTGTTCACTACATGAACCTCATGCAATGTTATGTCTGCCCTATCTGTTACTGCATCTTACATTGTGGTTGACCCCTCCCTGGAGGTATTCAAGGCCAGGCTGGATGGGGCTTTCAGCAGCCTGGTCTGGTGTGAGGAATCCCTGCCTATAGCAGGGGGATTGGAATTGGATGGTCTCAAAGGTCTCTTCTAACTCAAATCATTCTATGATTCTGTGATCTCCCAGCATTACTTTGAATTCCACACACACTTTTGGAAACTGAAGTTTCCCAGGAACTAGCAAAATAACTTAATACAAGAGTTAATGAAGGCAGAGCACTTGAGGACCCACTTGTTAGAAATAACAGTAGTTTGCTAACTGTACTGCTATGTCCATACCAGTACATTGTACAGACCATTAGCATTTAAAACTCCTGGAGTTCCTTTTCCAGTAAGCAGCAGAAATGCTGTTGTGGTTGACTATTGCAATGGCAGCTTGTTCCAATGTGATAGGAAAAGAGCCGATATCAAATAAGCCATGTTGGTAAACCTTTCCATTGTGTAACATTGAAGCCCACTGAAGTAAACTTTCTTGTGTTTGCAGTGTTGGAAGGTTCTGAGATAGCAGTATATGTACAGCTATGCAACATCGTGCTTCCAGGGCACCTGTTCATGTTTGAACTTCCAGGACTCTGAAGTGAAGCTGGAAGCTTCTTGAAATGAATTTGATGTGAAGGGGGTCTCGTGTTGAGTGCTAAGGAAGCTCTTTAGCTTTGAGAAGTAGTGACTTAAAATACAGTACCATCGCCTGAATTGCCTTCTGTACAGGACAGTTGCTGTACTGTTCAGCTTCTTCAAAATACTACAGTGAAACAGTCTAAAGTAGTGCTTCAAATGTTCTGTTGATAATCCCCTGAATAAGGCTTAGTAAGCAATTGAGCATTCCATTAATTTCATGTTTTGTCTCACAGAATCTGCCAGTCACACGTATATTGGACAACCTTATGGAGATGAAGTCAAACCCAGTGAGTATAACTGAGAGTATGAGAGAGAATTGTCAAGTAGGTAATTGTCAGAGAGATAATTTGTCAAATGAAATAGATATGGTAATATTCCATACCTGTTCTTTGTTCACAATGATGCACTGCTTTAATCTCACAAGCAGAAACATTTTCGTAACAATTCCATACAGTTTAATTGGCATAAAAGTAGTATCTATGGTAATGGTATTTGTTCATCTGTATTACTTAGAGGTATGATAAAACCCTTTGAATTCATCTTGTGAACAATGTTTTAGTTCAGTAACAGAAACTTTACTTATTTGTTAAGGAAAAATAGTTCAACAACAAAAGTAGCACAATAAACACATGGATTTTTGCAATTCCAGCTGAATTTTCGTGTTATCCAGAGCTGGTCTGCCAATACCATTTGAATCCAGCAATCCATCTTTAATTGAGTTTGCTTGTATGAGTTAGCAATTCACTTGTCAGCTCTTCTGAGCATCCAGGGCCAACAGATTTCATGGTGGGCTCTACTCTGCACTTCAGTGGTTATGACAGAAGCATAGGTAGATGTCATGGAAAAGTAGCAAAATTGAGTAGATTTAGAATAGTCTACTTGCTGCTTCAGATATTAACAACACGTAAAGGCAGATAAATAATAGAAGCATAGGTAAAATAACCAATTGGCAAGTAGCTTTTGTTTAACTGTACCTTATAGGTAGTGAGTCAAGATTGTTAGGTGGAAATAAGTGGATTGTTGTCCCCGTTTGTAGGACTTGAAATAGATGCACAGGGTTAATGTATCTGGTCAACCAGCAGAGGTCACTCAGAACACTTAATATGGAAATCAGAGATTAAAAACTGGTAACTCAGAAGTAGGTGAAAACGTAAAATTTGAAAATAAGTGCTAGATTCCTCAGGCTGCAAGTTTAGGAACGTATTTGGAGGAGCCTACAATTAATGTGCTCTCTTTTTGTTGACATGACATTCTTACATTGTATTTGGAGAAGACAGCCAAGATCACTTTGCTAATGTAGTACAATGGGAAGCACAGCAAATAGCAGCAGAGCAGCAAGGTCCCAGGCTGCATCAAGTGAGGACTTAATCAAATGTAACAGGCACAGAAACAAAGGCAAGAAGCTCTTACCTTTAGGAGGCCTCAGGTAGGCAGGGATCTCCAGCAAGAGATGCCCACACCTCCACTGCTGACCCTTAAATGAGGTCTGGGAAGAGGTGGATTCTGGTTCCACCCTTTCTGGTCACTCAGGTGCACTGCATTGATCAGAGCTTCCCTGGATGGACCCTGCCTTCCCACCAGGTGCTCAGTCACTGCTTCAGGCTGCCATGTAGCATTTCTGCTACAGCTGACTTCAAGAAAACATTGATCTTCTCACTTGAAAAAGGAGAGATTGTTTCAGTCTCTCTATCAGTGACTTTGTGTTTCACTACCGTGTCAGACATGAGAATTCCTGATCCAGAACAGGGAGTCCTACTTTGCAAGTCATGGGAGACCAGGCAAGCCTTTAAGGAGGAGTCCTTACACATACTCTTTGAGTAAGTTCAGGAAGGAAAACAAGCATAACACATGGCTATTTGTTGGCCACTTTTCCAGTGTCAGTTTAGTATTTATTTAATTTTATTCCCACAGGAGAAATACTCAGAGGTAATAATGAGAAAAATGTTTTTATCTTAATTAACTCCAATAATTAGAATGAATTATGGACTAATGCCTAAATAAAATCAGAGATTGCCTGCTGAAGCTTTCTAAAATACCTGTCAGCCTTGTCTAGTGCTTTCCAAGTGTTTCTGGCTGTGGCTGTTTAGAGTTGCTGTACTACCACTACAAACCAGGCTCCAAGATCATGAATGGGGGCAGACTTGGCAAACGCTGCTAAAATTTCCAGCAGAAAGTATAAATGTTTTTATATTTATAGCTGGTGTGAAATTAGATTGAGATTAAATACTGTAGTATAACATGTGAGGATAGGATATTTGTTTTATGTAATGGCAGAGGTCAGTAATACCAAATTATATTTTCTTTATGTCTAACGGCAACCTGTATACAAAATATTGTGTAACATTATGTATAGTTATGCTTTGTGTGAGCTGGTAAATCCCCCAGCTAATTTGTACTACTAGAAGATAATTTGTTAGACAGAATTCTCAGAACATGGAGGTCTTGCTTGTAAGCACCCAGCTGAAGTCCAGTTCAGTCTCACATACACTTTATCCATATAGTAAAATACCTGGATGAAACTGTAGTATAGAAACAGACTAAAGCCAAGCAGTTGTCAGAAGCAGTTATTAAGAAGCTTTGTTTTTCATCTGTAAGACTTGGTAAAAACCCTCCTTGTTGCCAGTAAAAATATTGGAAGTGCCTCAGTGTTTTGCATGAAGGACAAAAAAAACTTTATAGTTTAGACAGTCAAACTTTTCAAATTCTTGTGGAACTCATTTCTTCCTCACAAACTTAATTTTGGTTTAATAGCAGTCATAAATCATGAAATGAAAAGGGTAAGTTTCGTAACAGTAGCAGATTTTGATCTATCTTGTATTTAGTATTCATTGCCTTAGAAGTGTTTTGGTTCATGGTATGAAATCACAAGCAGATCTCTGTAACCTGGAAAATGTTAGCATTTGTAAGTAAGTCATAACGAACCGCCTGATGTTCCTCTAAAGCTGGTGACAGCTTAATCTTTCTTTCTCCATATTGCTCTTCTGCTGGGATTTATTATGCAACCAACCCAAGTGTGTTTTGGAAATTGTGTAACAGTCAATTGTAGCTGAATCAGAAACAGTTTATCTGTCCCTCTGTTTATGCTTCGCTGGTTCAGTTAGATATAAATATTATGTGTGCACACCCCAGTTAATTTGGAGTGATGTATCTGCTGAATTGGGAAATCACGGCGGTTTGATTGATTGTCATTTCATGGAACAAATGCAGAAATTGGTGAGCCAAAATCCACATCTTTTGAGATTTAAACATTCCTTTTGCATAGGAGACAGATGACTACCGATACTTTGACCCCAAGATGCTACGAGGCAGTGACAGGTGAGTTTCTGGGGGGGTTGCTCATTTCCTTCTCTGTGTAAAGGCAAACTTGAAGTAATTCTTACGTTATTGCTGATACTGTAAGGTCTCTAATTATTCGTTTTAAGACGAGATGGTTGATGTTGAAGGAAATCACAGCTGGTGCCTCCATCAGCCAGATACATTTCTGTAAAAAAAAAAAATTAATAATAATTCTTGTTGCAGTGACTGAACGTGCTGCTGATTTGTACACCAGTCACAGGACTGGGTGAGGACTTGTAACAGTAATTCATGTTAGAATGGTGTGGGTTTTTTTATAATACTGCTCGGTTTCTTTGCAAATGTTTTTACACTGTTAAATTAAAAGGTCCCTGAGTAGCCCACCAAGATTTCAGGTTGAGAACAAGTCTGGCTTGTGACCATTCAGTAGATTTTCTGAAAACAAAACAGGCTTTGTTTGCTTTTGTATAGACAGGTGCACGTGTAACTTCATGTGCATGTACGTGAAGGGGCAGTTGCTTCACTGGTGAACAGTAAGAACGAAAGAAGAATTGCACTGAAGCTTTCATTTTGTATCTCCTGCTTCTGGGAGCAGCACCCACGGCTGATAACCTCACCTCCAATAGCACAGTAACAGAGAAGGCAATTCTAACATACCTTCTAAAAGCAACACTCCTTTGAGCTGTGGGAGAGCTGCCAGCTCATTTAATTCTAGAGGTTTATTACTGAATGAATATTATATACCTCTGCTTTTAGTTATTCGCATTTAAATAAGAATTTAATGTGTCCAGATTCCATCTGTTCTTGAATCATGAAAAGTAAATTACAATGGCATTAAGTAATAATGGGAAGCAAATTCCAGAGAACATGAATGTTTCATTGCAAAGCATTAGCACAGATTGACTTAGCCTTTAAAGTTACTTAATTTTGAAAGCAAAGGAAAAACTGTATTTTGTTTCATTTGTACTGCAGCTTTCTTTTGTGCTGCTTTTATAGCAACTTGGGGGTGTTTCTCTGCCACCTGATCTTCTTCCTTCTGTCTCTTTAATTCTGGCGTGGCTGTAACACCTGACAGCAAAACATGGACCTGCTGCTGATAGTCATTTCTGAGATTCTGAAGCATCCATAAGCAGAAATGCAGGCGTCACAAAGATGCTGATCACATTGATGCAGGTGTGACTGCTGTGTCTCTCCCTGTGGTTATGCTCCTAGCTAGCAGCACTGGAGTTTGAACATAAAAGAAGTGTTGTCATAAAACTCTTGATATTCATACAGCAACCTTAAAACTGAGGAAGGTAAAGCTATGTCCTGTACTTGTGTGTTTGTTCCTTCCAAATGAATGATGATTTTCCATGAAAAATAATTTAAATAATAGCTCTGCCGAACAATACTTGCCTTTCTGCCTTGTACCGTACATTTTTGTCTAATACTTAGTATTTCATAAACATGGGTACACAGTAGAAAATACTAATAGAATTATCTATTAAGTTGTAGGTGTTTTCTTTTTTTCTAGCTCTGTTCCACGAAACAAAAATCCATTCCAAGAGGTAAGTCAGTCATGTAGAAGTTATTTTTTTAATACACGCACACTGACAAGTAAGTAAAATAGATTTTGTTGGTAATAAAGGAGAGACCTTGGTTTGCAAGAATCGCTTAGTCTGCTTACCTCTAGTAACTCACTGGAGACACCTCCACACAAAAATGCAGCGTGTTGGAACTGCCTCTGTTTCACCTCTTCCTTAGTAGGACAGAGAAACATGTTAAAAGAAATACTTTAGCATCCCAGTAAAACTCTCATGTTATCTTCTGGCAGGCAGAGAGCTAGTTGGTCTGTGCTGGGTTCTCACTAGCTGAAGCATGACAAAGGTAGTTGTGTTGTGTTGATGTGGTGTATATACTTCACTGCTGTAATATGAAGAATTTGGTTACATGTTCTGATTATGTTCATGTTGTTTTTTAGGCAATAGTCTTCGTAGTTGGTGGAGGCAACTATATTGAATATCAAAATCTTATTGACTACATAAAGGTATGTATGCTTCTGTTGATTGTAGTTCCTAACTTACTGCTATGAACGAGTTTTAGCAGGCTTTCTGTAACATTTAGTATTTGGAAGATGAAATCTTAAATTAGCTTTTACATTGGAACAAAGCTGGTCAGAATTGGGAAGAGGAGAGCTGAAGCTGAAGGGATACAAGGAGGGGACAGAAGGAATCAAAACTTTTAGAGACACGAACAGATTAGACACGCAGTTTCTTTGCTGTTGTTCTGGAATCTCTGGAAAGTGGTTTCTTCTTCATAGATGGTTAAAGCAGAAACGTGCTGTACAGTTCTCCAGGCAGGCTATTTCAGCAGTGGGGTGTGACCTTCTGTGAGGGAAGTCTCCCTCACCTTTACTTAGACAGCCCCTTGCTTCTGAAAAGCAAGAGAAGTTATGGAAAACTTAATTCCCCTCACCCTGCTCCCAGGAGACTTGCCTGCCCAGGCTGCCCAGGTGGCTCTTCCAGGCTTAGCCAGTGCAGTCTGGCACCCTTCCACGCATGTGGTACACTGCCAGCATCTGTTGTCTCACCAGATGTAGCTTATTAATTATTCTAAAATTCAATCAGTTTTCCTTCAGAACGAAAAGGAGGAAAGAACCCAACAGGTCTGTTCTCGCAAGCGGATACAACAAAGATTTTATTCACTGCTTTATTTTGTTAAGCACAGTCTGTTTTTACCAGTTTGCTTCTGAAAACAGAAAATCTGTGCAAACATAGTGAGGCAGGAAGCAGCGTGTTCAGCTCCGGCGTTTGGGGGGTTTTTGTAGGAAACTGAACCCTCAAACCCAGTTATTTCCAGTTCTGTGCTGGGATCACTTCATGATAGATCAAATGTTGTTGGTAGTTAGGAATGTTGTGCCTTGGAACAGATACATCAGCCAACAGTGCACAGAAAGTGCGTCACCAAAATCTCAAAGTACAGAAATGAAGCTTGTCCGCCCATTTCCTTTCATATATTGTTGAAAAGGTACAGCCTGACAGCCTGCCTCTGCTGGGCGTTACGAGTTAGCACAAGAAAATCAAGTTCTGTACAGCTTTTAAATACAACACAACTTAAAAGAGCGCTGCTGTTGTGTTATTTACATGGCTAACTAAGCATTTTCAACCTGGCTCTGCTAACTTCTGGGTGATACATCTCTTCACGTGTGCAGAGTAATCAGCGTGGAGTAGGTGTACGCTTTCATTACAATTACACTTTTAGAAGAATTCATTTAAGACCGGGATTGTACAGGAGTGTGTATTTTGCAGCCTAAAAAGGCAACAGTCTCACTTCAGAATTATCTCTAGTGTTTGTTTATGTTACTGCGCAGCAGTAAGTGCTATCTGTTCATATTACAGAAAATAGAGTGTTAAGATTCCAGTTGAGATCAAAACCAGACCTGTTCAGGCCTCTGGATTAAATACCGTGGCTGAAAGGTCGGGAGAACCAAGCTCAAGCCTCTGCTCAGTGATAAGAGCAGCTTCTTGTCACAAACCACTCCAAATTAATAAAGATGAGGAGATGAAGCAGAATTTCCATCTCCCAAATTTGCATGTGCCCACCAGCCACAGACTGTTAAAATCCAGTTCCATGCCTGTCTGCTGAAACAGCACAGCTGTTAACGGCTATGAAACAGAATCATTTTGAGGAGGCCTGTGTTCCTTTTTTGCCTTTTTTTAAGCAGCTTCTAATTTGGTATCAGAAAAAGTGAGTCCTCTATTCTGGTTTTGTCCTGCCAGTTCCCTGACTGCTACCATTTACCACTCACATAGAGCTGGTAAGGTGTGTTCTGGTGGTGGTGGTTGTTTTAAAATCACATCAGTGACAAAAAGCAAACAAAAAGAATCCACTCTGACTAGGAAAGGAAAGCACAAAGTAATTCAACAGTGAGACAGACTGGGGAGCTGCGGGATTATTAACCAATGCTGGGCATAAACTCAGTCTAAAACTACGTCTTACTTACACCATTTTTTCACTTGTGCAATGCTGTATTGTCAGACAAGCACTATCAAACCATTCACTACATGCTGGGATCATTAAATCCAACTACATCCAACATCATATTGTTCCAACTGTTTTTTAAAAATAAGCTCCTTCAAATGTTTTTGCCATACAGGAATAAATGACCAAAACTTCCTTGCTCAAACACAGCCAGAACTGCAGGACTTGCAGATCATGGAGAAATACACGTTTTGGAATGCCCTTAGTTGAAGCCACTTTTGCTACTCTGTTACACAGCTGATTTCTTCCCATCTTTTCTTTTCCTTAGGGTAAACAAGGCAAACACGTCCTCTATGGCTGCAGTGAACTTTTCAATGCTGCACAGTTTATAAGGCAGGTAGGTACATTTAATAGTAGCTCTGTAATACTTAGTACTGTAATGACTACAACTTCTGTGACTGGATTTTAACTTCTATCTCTCTATGGATTTTTGTCTTTGTAAAAACAAATGGACGTGAAAAAATAATGTGGTTTTGTTACCTGTGTTACGCTTGATTTAAGTAGGGGGGTTGGAGGCACTGTTGTTAGCTTCGGAAGGCCTGTGTTGTCTGTGCGAGTTAACAGGTAATGCAGCTGGAACAGTTCTTTGTAATTGGCTTAACATAATTCCTAGAGAGGGGGAGAAAAATAATAATTAGTCCTTAAATTCTGACACCTCTCCACAAATAGGAGCTTTCCAGGCTATTCCAGCTACTCCCCGAGTTAAAAATTGCTGTTCAATGCAGTCTTGAAATCCGCATCCTGAGTTTTGCTGTTCAGAAGGACGGGCACTGTGGGAGCTTCAGGTTATCCCCAGTTGTTTTGGCTTTTTTTAAACAGCATTCAAAAGAAAGGCATTGATGCCGTTACTGCTGCCCCTCTCCAGTAAAGCTGCAAAATACACGTTATTCACAGTGCTCAGCCCTGCAGTAGCTGTCACCAGCTGTGCCTTTACTTCCTCCCGAAATTATTACTCAGACCTACATTTTGAAGAACTAAAGTCACTAAGTTCTGTTGTACTTGAAGGAGGAAAAACAAATGGTGCTTGTCATCGTCCAGCTTTTCAATGAGCTTCATTTCCTTCTTCCTCCAGCTCTGGGTGTCCATACCAGCCTTAACGCTGGATGTATTCAAATCTTAGGATTTGAAACCCGGAAGCTCTTGTATCAGGGTTTGCATTAAGCATTCTGTTGCTTGCAGGCTTTCGATTGTGAGAAATAACTAAGGGTTGTAGGACAAACATGTTTACCGTATGAACAGAATATTAATGTACTGAAAGAATAACATTACCAACCTCAGCGTTTCTGTCTCTTCACGTGTAGCTGTCCCAGCTTGGCCAGAATTAAGACTGAAACACCACGACCCGATGCCAGCGTGACAAATAAAGGAACTGCTGCAGCATTCAGAGAGCATTCGGATAACTTCAGATCTGTGATTTTGTCACAATATTAAAACTTCCAACAGCTTCCTTAATGCAACTTCTCTACTCTGTAATTAGTCCTGTGTATACCAACATTTCTGAAATAAACCTTAAAATGTGCGATATTTTGTTCAGCATTAAGTCATATTACTTTCTAAACGCAGCATTAACTGTGGCTTAGGACAGAGCCGTCTGACGAGCACAGCGTTTTCAAGATCTCACAGACAATTTCTGTTCCAGCAAACAAAGCAATATTTCGAAGTAAAGGTCAAGTCTTTCTTCAGGAGCTGTGCTGGTGAAGGCCAGCTATCTTCCTTTAACAAAACTGAAATGGACAAAACTGCCTTTCAGGACCACAGACAAACAGCCTCAGTGCACGGCAACTACAGCTCCTCGCTGTTATCCTTTTCTTTACCAAAGTCCTGCTGGGATCTGCGCCATCTTTGCTTGATGGTCTGAAGACGTTTTTGAAGTTAGTTACCTTCAGTACAAGTTTTTGATACAGTAATTCCGCTTTGTCTCTTAAGGTTGTGTGTTTATATTCATCCAATTGTCTAAACAGTCATACAGTTTAAACCATAAATCCTTCAATAATTTCCTTTTGCACTTTTTATTGTAATTGCCTGTTATGTTTGGGAAGAAACCAGGCCCTACTCATAGTGCAGCTGAGTAACTGTTTAATAAGCACATTTAAAACACCTTTTAACAATTGCTTTCGGTAGAGCCAGCGCAGGAGCAGGCAGCAGCTCAAGGGTTTTCATTATACAAGTAATGTTTGCCAGTACTTACAGCTCCAGAGAGCATGAGCAGGAATTGAGAGACAGCAGCAGGATTTCTGTGTAATGGATTTGAGTCTCTGCCTCTAGTCACTTGGGTGGGATGTTGGGGTGGGGGGGGGGGGTTAGGGTGGCACTGGGGGGGGATGTTGGGGTAGGGGGGTGGTTTGGGGTCAGGGTGGCACTGGGGGGTGGGAGGATATTGGGGTGGGGGGGGTTGGGGTCAGAAAACATCACCTCTGCCTCTCAAAGAGAGGTCTACAATGTTCATAAGGAACAAGGAAGCATCTATTGTGTGTGTATTAACAAATGGTGACGCCTTAAGAATTGCTGAAAATACTGTATATGTTTTTCAGCATTTCTTTGTACTGTTCTCCAATGGCTGATGCCAGCTCTGCTTCAGAAGCAGTACGTTTTTCCCCCCTGAAAGAATTTTTTCAGAACATCTACCCGAGCAATACAGCTGAGCTCTTCCTTAAACATCACAATAAATGTGTCAGTGAAGATGTACATAAACTGGACTCTGTTATCAAAACTCAAAATGTTACTTAATCATCTAAGCTGAGTCTTGTAAGATAATCCACATTACTTCTTTATATTTCCAACTTCGCCAGCTCAATAAATACATTTATTGTGGTGTTAATGATAACAGTTGTTGTAAGTGAATGTTGTCCCACAGATCAGTCAGTAAGTACCCAACATCACAGTTCCTTCATCTTCTCATTCCCTGTACGTACACTGTTTGTTAGGGGAACAAGGTCAAAAGCATTTGGAAAAATGACATTTAATGTAGTTGAATGGAAGCATTCCAGGCCAGGTTTGCTGCCCTGGACAGCCTGATCTAGGGTGCGTCATCCCTGCCTGTGGCAGTGGGGTTGGAACTCGGTGGTTTAAGGTCCTTTCCAACCCACACTGCTCTATGACTATTACTTCCTGGGGCAGTTTGTGCCAGAGGCTTGAATCAGAATCACCAAGGTTGGAAAAGGCCTCCAAGATCATCCAGTCCAACTGTCCCCCTGCTGTTAATGTTTCCAGTGAGATGGGAAGGGCTGTTCAGTGCTGTTCCCAGCAAAGCATCCCCAGAAGGAATTTTAGGAAGACCAGAGTTTCCAACTGAAAGACACCAAATGGCCACCAGTGGAGATACTCTTCCTACACAGCATTTTTACTTCACAGCTGACAACCAAGTCCTGAGAAAAACCCACTGGTAGCTTTTTGTTCAAAAAAGCAATTGCTCAGGTTGGAAAAGACCTTCAAGATCATCAAGTCCAACCACAACCCAATCATACTACCCTAACTCTAACAACCCTCCACTAAATCATGTCCCTGAGCACCACATCCAAACAGTTTTTAAACACATCCAGGGATGGTGACTCAACCACCTCCCTGGGGAGCCTATTCCAGTGCTTAACCACCCTTTCTGTAAAGAAGTTTGCCCCGATACCCAACCTAAACCTCCCCTGACACAACTTGAGGCCATTTCCCCTCATCCTGTCACCAGTGAGAAGAGACCAACCCCGCTCTTTCTGTAAGTACCTTTCAGGTATTGGGAGAGCAATAAGTTCTCCCCTCAGCCTCCTCCCCAGACTCAACAGTCCAGTTGCTCCTTGTAGGGCACTTCAATAAGCACACTGCATTCACAGCCAACTGCTATCTCCTGCACACCCTCATAGTTCCCTCAAAGGATTGTGCTGAAAAGACAGGTCAGGGCCAGGAAGCCACATGTCCAGCACTGGGAGTCTTAAGATAGCACAGGCAGCATTCCTGCTGCTGTAAATGCATGGAGGGTCAGCATGTTTCAGACCTATTCTGATGCCTCTGTTAAGTCACACGTTTGCAGAGTTTTTTGTTACTAAAACCCAGCACAACTCCCGTTATCACATCTAAAGACTTGCCATTCTTCAAAGGATCACAGGATGGCTTAGGATGGAAGGGACCTTGAACTCAGGAAATCATTTGTTGGAAGTCATATTTAAACATCATCTCCTTACAACTTGTTGCGAGCACTAAATCAAGATACTCATCAGGGCCTCTGCATTTAACTAAGGGCAGAGCAAGGCTGAGTCTCAAGGGCTATACTTGTCCTCAGGAAGAAAATAAGCAGTCATGTCCTCAGCTGTAGTCCAAGAAGAGAAACCTCGAGACCACTACTTGATTTAAACGTCCTTATTAGTATAATGTTCTTGATACAAATCAGTAATGTTTCCCTATGATAGAATAAAGTTTTGCTAAGTGATCTCATTTACATCAATCTGAAACATCTCTAATGAGAGCAACACCTTGTAGAAGATGCCAAATCTGATACCTTACACACAAATGATGCCAGGACCTCCACTCAGGTTTATTATAACTCAAACGCAGACTTAAACTTGTTTCAAGACACAACTCAAGTATTCAATCTTATGTCTTAAAATTGTCTGTGAGGCTTCATAAATGAACCTACACAGTTCTTATCTCTTTCAAACACCAGTACCTATTTCATACCTTGCATATTGGTGGTTTAGATTAAGCATATGAACACAGACTTGAGTACAGGCAACATTTTCTATCATCTGTAAATCCCACGTGATGAGAATCTCCCTACTTGCTGTTTATTCTTTTATCAGTCAGGTTTCTGTTTTCTGCTGCACATGCAACACAGAGCCCATCACATCAGGTTGCCATAAGAAGCTGAAACCTTAGACAAAGGTGGTGGGGTTAACAGAACATTTTACAGGTAGGCGCGATTCTTTCACACATTAGCAAAGCTGAATATCATACTGCTAGTTGTGCCAGCACAGAAATAAAACTGCTCTTTTTATTTCACTGCTATATAGAACACTACTGCTACTTTATGATCCAGTCCTCAAAGAGGATCTCTTCTGCTTCATTCTTCCTCAGACTTTTGACAGCTAAGTTGCTGAATTCCAGCAGCTGTACCACCCTTAATCAAGAGCATCAGTGCATTTCTCCTAGATCATTCATCAGCCATGGGCTCTACTCATTCAGAGATACTTTGAACTGATAGCTGTTACTTTTAGAGACAGACATCTTTATCCCTCCACACGCAATACAGAGGGGCTATTTTCTTCCCAGCACAAAGCAGACAATAGGAAGATTAGGACCACAACACACAATTATACCTTCTGTGTTTGTTTCAGAGATATTAAAAAAATATCTCTGAGAATCACATATTGGGAAATGGTGGGAGCCTTCCCTTGCCACACCACCATCTTTCTGATGGTTCTGCAAACCAGAGCTCTCCCCAAATGAAAAATCCAGTGTGTAAACCCAGCCTTAGACAGGGCTGTAGAGTTGGAATAATACCAGTATATTCATAATTATAGAGTAAATGGATAGCCAGAGGGTATCTAAGAAAAGACTCACCAGTGCTGAGGTCTTCAGTTGAGATGGATTCTCATCAGTGTTGAGGCTCACCACAAAAACTCCACAAAGGAGCAATCTCCAGAGAGGGATGCTACCTTAGTGGTGGTCAGCCCTTAAATGGGATCTAGGAGAGGTGGAGCCAAGCTCCAGCCCTTCCGGTAGCACAGCTGAATTACCTTTACCTGTGCTCCCTCAGCTGACTCGTTGCTTGCCTCAGATGGTTAATTAGAGGTTCTGTGATCAGCAGTTTCCCTTACAGGAGCAACAAAAAGCAGTGCCGTTACCAGTCACGGCTCTCTTGGAGAAGAGAGTACAGCTGAATTTCTGCAGGCATAAGGCCCAACATGAAGACATGCGACCTCAGAAGAGGTCACCCTGATGTGGAACAAGGTCATTGTTATTTCGGTGAGAAAAATCTCTCATTAGTTTGAATTAATTTCTGTCTTTTTTTTTCCTTCCCACTCCCCCTCAGTTCACTGAACGTAAGTGATCAAAAGCACAGCCCCTGCACTTCAGGACAGGATCCAGGTTAGTCAAATGGTCGCTGAAAGCCTGATGAAAACTGTAGTTCTATAATTGTGGCAGTCAACCCACAAACACCAAATCCGTGATGTTTTCCAAATTCTTTTTCCCTCTTTTAGGTGTCATTTGTAATTTGTTTAGCTATTCTCCTGGCCTGGCCTCCCTACGTGCAATCTATCTGATCAGGATCTGGGCTTCCAGTGCCAAGCTCACAGTATCCTAGCCAAGCTCTCTACAAAGCCTGACAGTTTTTAAAAGTCCATTCATCAACACTGGCACGATCCCTAAATTCCACAAGGGCCTTAGAAACCTATTCCAGTGTCCCAACAGAGACAAGGATTTAGCCCCAAAACGCTCGCATTGATACCTGATCAAAGGAAACAGCTAGTTGCCTTCCCAAACCCACAGAAATATTTGTGCATCTGAAGCTGCTGAAGGAAAAATACGTCAGATTGAGAAGAATCTTTTGGCACAGAATGAGCTTGCTTTCTGTTACTTATTTTTCATAAACATTCTGAGAAATCAAACAGTTCTAAAAGAATAAATGCAGCTCTGGCTAACTTAGATCCAGAAGTTTCCACAGTAAGAAATAAAGGACAAATGTCTCTGTCATGTTGTCAGTATTTCACATTCTGATGCAGCTCAGGTGTATTTCTACAAGGACAACGAAAAAGCTAAGTCACCTCAGAGGGTATTCGCTGAAAAGCAGTGGTATTAATCTGTCTCCTTGCTTTCACTTAAAATTATCACATTAAAATAACTCCTTTTTGTTCAAATGTTTTCACCAGCTCCCCCAGATTCACTCCCCCTCTACACAGTGTTCCAGTTTTTCTGATGAGGCTGAGTGCAGCACTCCTACATGGGAAGACAGGTCCGCTTTTGCTGCAGCACCCAGGAGTCTGTAAGCCACCAGTCACCATCTGACTTCTCAAATTATTTTACTCCTCATAACGGAGTTGGAACTGTCTGGGAAGGGCTGGAAGCACAGACTGCTCTTCGTAGAGGCATCTCAGTTATCACCTAAGCTTCCCTGCTTGCTGCAGAACAGCATTAGCTGTGTTTGTGACCCGAGGACTTCAAGAATGCCAAGCCTCGGCATGGCACAGCACGGATCTCAGCTGCAGACCCAGATTAAAAGGTATTGGGCTGGTACAAGCAAGTAGCAAAGGCTTAAGGGGATGGCAGAACCCAGGGCACAGTAAGCTTATTTGTTTTACTGAAATTGCTGGAACAGTCAGATATCGAATCTGTGTGACCACAGAAAAGGATGTGTAGCCAAAGGGGCTTCAGTCTGTCCCACAGAAGGAAGAAGGGAAGATCAGGACTCTCCCAAGGCAATAGGGCGTACAACAGGGACTGACTGCTCAGGCAGTAGTGTGGAAGAGGAAGGGGATCACAGAAAGACTGCTTTGAGCAGAACAAGTCCAAGAGGGAGATTCCCTCATAAAACAAATGGTGAGAACAGAACGTAATGCCATTGGTCAGCAAGACAGAGGTTCTGGGTTCCGGCTCCCATGATGTTTGCAGTGGCCATCAGCAGGGGCCCTCTCACACAGGAGGGTCCTTACTCTACTTCTCTTCACATGAGGCTGTGGGCCTCCAGTGGTCAACTATAGCCAAATGAGCACCTGACATCCAGGAGTCCCATCCTGGTGAGCCAGGGATGGCATTAGGGACACATTGGCATTCCTCACAAGAAGAATCAGCTACCATAAGTTCACATTTTTAGGCATGGTACCGAATCCCATAGGAAAACAAACACTGCCTACCCAAAGAGTGCAGATCTTTTGTCAGCAAAAGTTACAAGCACCAAGACAAGGCAGTTTGGCTGACAACAGTCTGCTCTGAGATACTGCATGGCATTCGGATGATCCTGCAATTCTTACTATTAATGGAATTCCTTAAGTAGGCCCAGGTATCAGTTAGAAGTACGCCAGAAACGAACATCACTTTTTTGCAACAGAAAACAGTCCAGATATTTTGACAGGAAGCACAAGGAAACATCACCTTATGCCAGTCAGCTGCTTTGAGATGTATACAATCAGATTTTCTCACATCTTTTGGGACTGGCGCTCTCACCAGAATATACAGCTCCATATGCATCCAACTCTTGAAAAATAGTGGAAGACTGTCAAGAAATATTCACACGTAGCATCTTATTCCTGCTTTGTTCTTTTTGTTCCTTCCCAAATTCATTCACCAGAAACTTCTTCACATTATTCAGTACAATGGCAGACATGTAACAAATATTCCCACAGAAATAAGAACAGAAGCATATTTCATCATTAAACACAAAACTTGGTTTTAGGACTCTCAGTATTTTTCATATCCCACTTGTAATTAAATGAGCATGTTGTCTTCTTTATCAAAGTCCTTGTCTGGGATCTGACACTTAAAAGGTCCAAACGTGTCTAAGCTCAGGATGTCTGTAGGTCAACTGTTTTGAAATGGGAAAAGTTTACACAATTATGTGGATTAAAATAAAATTGTTATTAATCAAATGACCTTGTGAGAAATGCTCGTGATGTGTTTCTCACAACCTCCAGTTATTTTACTTGCAAAAAGTAAACCTGAACGGCACGCGGGTATCATGAGCCGTACTCCAAATGGAATGCAATTAACTTCAAATAGAATTTTTTGTTGCTTTTTACAATAAAAGTGTTTTTCATAACTTGGTGTTCCCTTTTCCTTTCCCCACTGTGATCAGAATTTAACTGTCTAAAAGTTCATCTGGCAGCGGAAATGTTATTTCCAGTTTGCCTACAGTAACAGTCATTTTCTCAGGGGCTGGTTCATAGCAGATGCTTTTGTAGATCTTCTTTAAACTTTGCCATTTCAGAGGCAAACATCTCGATCAAAGGATGAATAAAAGCAAACAGCCACAGGAGATTCTTTCTCTACTAACCAAAGGGTCCTTTTGGGTTATGAGCTCTCAATCTCAAAGCCACCCTTTAGTTTCTACCTTTAACATCGAAGTTTCTAGATCGGTAGACCCAGCAGTAACTACAAAGCTTCCTTGTGAAATAGGCATACTTAGTTTTACTCACTGCTGTTTATAAGGAAAGAAGGAATGGGAGTTGGGTGTGGAAGAAGGTGCTGTAGCATAAGCATTCCACTACTTCAAAGAGCATGAACAACAGCACCTAGGAAGTGACAGATTTTATAGTCATGGAAAATGATGAAGGCCACGATCACCATCCCTTCTCAGTGCACAAGGAGGAATGTCATCATAACTGAGGGAATGGAAAGGAACAAGGGAGACACACATGCAGTAGAAAAGAGATGGCTAACAGGATGGAATAGCCACCACTTGAATTAGGTGAGTTTTTATTTTGATCTCCTAAAAGAAGTAAAAGAAGTAGACATTCCTCCTTCAAGGGTATTACTGAATGTGCAAAAGCAAGCTTTTCCTACTGCAAGAGAAAAAGTCCCTGTTCTACTGAAATGAACTACAGGCCATTTAACGAGACTTAACAAAAAGAAAAAAGAGCATCTTAGAACAATGCATCTATTATAGCCTTGTTTTCCAGCAGATGTTTTGAGGTGACACAGAACAGCTCAGTAGCTGGGTGTTCTGTTTGAAAGACCATGCTGTGAGTTGTTCCGGAACAGAACTATTTTGGCTATACAGGGCTTTTAAATTACCATTTTTAAAGCGTACTTAAGATGGTAAGCTATGTGTAGCTAAAGACTTTTGTTTGAGGAAGAAGAGCAGGAGGCCAAGAAAGGTACCTCTGCAGAAGGAAAATGGGCTTTATTAAATCAAAAGGCACAAACAGTACTAATCTTGTCTGTTTTTCATATGTTGCTCTGCAGCCTTACTAAAATTATGTATTTCACTGCAATTCAAAACTAACATTTCTAGGTCACACACACACACAGAAAGATTTGCTTTGCAAAAATATTTTTGCAGCAATCAGGTGTCTGAATGCACTTCCGAAAGAACCAGCACAGGAGATGAATAATGATGCTATGAACTAAATTTGACCCTTAAAACGCCTTTCATTTTGAAACAGGGCCTTCTCTGAAGCAAGAGCCATATTAATAGTGAAAAATTAAAGTTAGTCTGTACAAACATAGTTTCAAAGAGGATGAATAAATGAAGCACTATTTAAGGAGCAAGAAACCCAAGGATTTGCCAAGTATCAGTATTTCTTCCAATCTGATCAAGAGTCTAGGAGCAGCCAGTCTGCAGGCACCTCTGCCCTGCTCCAGCTACAGGCTGTCATGCAACTTGTGCAGCTCCACAGGCAGCAAAACGTGTTATTTCACTCATATC
This sequence comes from Excalfactoria chinensis, assembly GCF_039878825.1. Classification (NCBI taxonomy): domain Eukaryota; kingdom Metazoa; phylum Chordata; class Aves; order Galliformes; family Phasianidae; genus Excalfactoria; species Excalfactoria chinensis. Next base: position 24,432,005 of record NC_092829.1, on the reverse strand, counting down.
CTACCACATCACTAACCAGTCTCTAGGCACAGCTACCACCTATCAAGTGTTAGACAACTAAACTATTTCCAGTGCCCACCAATGACTGAAGCAGCTGGCCAAAAACCCTTGCCCTAATGCTACCCTGCTATCAGTGCTTTTACAGGATGAATTTAAGATAACTTCAACCCTGCCTTGTAGCAGTAGAATATTCAAACATTTACTCGCTACTATATAATGCCAATGTGTTTAATAGGAATGCTACTTGTAGCCAGCAATATCTGACACAGTACTAAATTACACAAATACATGACTTCCAGCAACTGCTGAAGCCTCTGATGCTCCATTTAAATATTTCATTGCATACAATTAAAAAAAAAAAAAAAAAAAAAAAAAAAAAAGAAAGAAAAACAAACAAACAAAAAAAACACATCTCAAACTATCAGTATTTTATTAAATGGGTTTTGTTAAAATTTTAAACAAACTCTGTAAGACTCTTAAATTTTTTTCACCATTATGCACTCAAACTGCTTTGAGATTACTGTGACCAACTATCACATTCTGGGGGTTGGTAAGCTAAGGCTGAAGTCAGACATTTGAAAATCACTTTGGTTTTATGTACTAAAATGCACAGACTCGATATAAAAACAAATGCATAACTTTTCGAAACTGCTCATCATCATCATCTTAATTCTACTGCAACTGAAGGCACCAAAGTAGAGGTAACAGTACTAACCATATTAGCAAGACCAAGCAACCTACCCAGCCTACCACCTCCTGGAGAGGGAATTTCATTCCACTGCATTCCACTGCAGATTTCCATCTCTCTATTGATGATTCACAACAGATTAGCCCAAACATGCAATATTTCATATGCCATAATAAAAAAAAATCTCATTCCTTTCACTACAATTAATGTACTGGAGCACTTCATCTCATTGATACTTTGCAAATACTGTATATTTTAGCTTGTTGGGTTTTTTTTAATCTTAGCTTTAATGGTAACAGTCCAACAACCCCCTTCAGTCCCAACTGAAAACTACTATACACGTATAAGCACACAAACATTTTCTCCAAATAAAAGCACAACGCCAACAGCAGGCAGAGTTCAGAGCTGCACGCTTGCAGACTCTGAGAACTGTACAACAGACACCTCTGCACCCAAAACACGGCAGTGGGAGATGGTGACGAGATCCCAGTTACCACTCTCACTTCCTTACAGTTGCACAGTTCAGAAGAGTCTTCTAAAAATCAGACTCTCCAACAGCTGTGGGAAACCAAGCTAAATTTTACAAGGGTGGCTGCCATTGCTAATGGGTTCCCAGCGTACTGTTTACTACTTTATCAGACAGCAAATGAAGGTAAATCAAATACAAGCAAAAATGTGGCGCCATTTTCTAGAAAGGGTAAACTCCAGATGCTGTGGTTAGGATTAAAAAGCATTTCAGCATTCATTGTGCTACTTCCAGGAAACTAGGGAGGTTCATTAAAAAGATTTTGCTATTAATGCTAATGGTATCACCCACTGCTATCTTTGCTCATTTTCTCTGGACAAGTGGGCCTACTAAGGTCTCTTTCCAGTATTCCTTTCTTTCCTCTGCCTTCCCCCAAACAGACAGTTTTCTCTCTTACACACATGCTCCCCTTCTCACTTATAAGAGTCCTCCAGGCACTCATTAAAATACTATAGGACATCATTAAGAGTCAGACGATTAAAATCCACTTACATCAGCCTGACAGGAAAGCAGCAACTGGGGGAAAGAAACTGTTCTGTTAAAAAACTCCCTCCCGATATAGTGACAAGGGAAGCAAATCATGCCCTCTCTCTCCAAAAATCAGCCTCTATAAAAGGGAATATTTCCATTTAAATCATGAGTAGAATTTTAACACTCTTGAATATAAATAGGAACTATTAGACACGACAGTCTTTAACCCTCTGCCTTCACACACATCTTGCAGATGAGCATATAATGGTGCAATTTTCTGCAACCATTCTTTGTCCACTTAAAATGGAGGTCCCACATACGGTAAGACAGGCACTCTCTACACTACAATTATTTGTTGCAATGACTTTTTCACTAATATTAACGCATAACTGTGTTAAGAGCACCAAGAATTTTTGCGCTTTTTGATGCCTGAAAAACCAACAACATAATGAAGCCATAAACGACAACAGAAGAGAACATTTAAAAACATTTCTCCACCCCCCACCACATTACTCAGATACTGGGGAGGCCAACTCTGAAGTTCAAATGTTACACTTCAAAACCTCAAATGAAAGAAAGCAGTCAAAGATAACATTTCAGTGCTAAGAACTGTCCCATTTCTTGCTGACCCTCAGGTAATTCTGCTCCTTGCTCCCATCCACAATACCCGATGGGTTTTACAGCCTGCAGCTCTGGCATTCCTCAGCTCTCTTACTGCCACCAAACCCAGCTTTGTCCAAGCGCTCAGTTCCCCCGCCAGCTTGTTTTGTGTGCAAAAGCTTACAGCATAGCAGAGAAACTTAAAGTAAGGGTGATACTTAAACGCTTTTAAAACACAAATTAAGCAATAAGAGGTTGACAGTCCAGATGAAAAATAATAATGAAGAAAGAACACACTGAAACAAAATCACAACATCGTTTGACATTTCTGCAGTATTTACAGAATTTCTACGCAGTACCACAAAACTTCGAGTCAGGTTACTGTTACTATCCATGGTTTTGTTTGTGAGCCTTTTATGTATGTAGAAACTGTTCTAACAACAAAGCAATTTCAACAACAACTGCTTATCAGCAAGAAGAGAATCTACTCAACACTACATATAGTTGCCAAAAGTAACAGATTAAGTCAATGAACTCATCTGGAAGTTCTATACCAAGCTGTTTTGGAGACATGATGAGCCAAGGGAGTTAGGAAAATGTTCAAGTGTGGTAAGTTAATCTTTTTCTCAAGTAGGAAAATTTCCCACATGCCCTCTCTAATTTGTCTCAATTTTCCAAAAATAAAGTTGTTGTTTTTTCATTTTTCTTTTAAAGGAACCCTAGTGAAAGATTATAGACATATTGGGGGAATTATTTTGGTCGCTGCAGAATCAATGAATGTAAAAAATAAAAAGCCAAATTTAAGCACAGAGGTAAGATCAGACTCTACAAAGTGAACAAGGAAGAAAATCAAAAGCAAGTTTATTTAGAAACCTAAGATAGTACATATTAAAAAAATAATAATAATAATAATCTGTAAACACTATCTCAAACCAGAGAAGAAAGACTACATCAATTCCCTATCAAGGAAGCAATAAGAAATGTTACATGAATCAGGTACTCTCTTCCTCCAAGAGCTTAGCTTACAGGAAATTCAGGCTGGGAATAAGAGAGAACCAGAAGGACTCCAGGTTTGTCCAGGAGGAAATCTCCCTCTTCCCCATCCACAGACACATACATCGGGCTTCTGACCTCTCTGGTCAGCCCCGCAGTGTGGAAGATTAAACCCAGAGTAAGTACACTGAACAAATAAGCCTAGGGCTGACACAAACAGAAAAGAAAAACTCAGTGGGCAGACAAGTCTGAGAATAAATTTATCTGAAGAACAAAGGGGACTGATGCAGGCACACAGGAACAATAGGAATTGTTTAATTAAAAGCTTATGGAGGGATCTCCTCCACAAACAGGCACTGAACCTGGATCACAATTAAAATAAAGCAAAAGCATTTTGGGAATAGGAATAAAAGTTATTACTAGATGTTGTGCAAGCTAAATATCATTCTTACATTTAATTTGAATTTACTGAGTAGATACTTATTACAATAACAGAAATGAAATTCTGCTCAGCCTTTGCTGGAGGACCAGTCGAGAGCGGCAAGCGAGAAGTGTTCGTCTTGACTTGTTTGAATAAGACAGAATTCATCAGCAAATTAATAACAATCCTGTACCGACATGATTTAAAAATTCAAACAAGCTCACTGAGAAATGAGATAAAAATCAAACAAACAGAGTGCAGTGAACCAAGGATGGAGGACCACCTACGTTTTTCCTGAAACTTGTTATCACTGTTCCATGTTATCCACATCCTAAAAACTTCCTATTAAAGTTTAGTGAGCATAACAGTGAGTTTTTACTAAGATGTTCACAGAACATTGTAACCCCCAACAGACAGTGAAGTTACTTGCCATTAAAAAACTGTTGAAATCGGAATTAAAAACAACCAATAGAAAATAAATAAATAAAACCCACACCTTATCTGCAAATTGCTTATCATTCCCATGGAATGGTAAGCATGACCTAGCTATATGGCTGGTGAACATACATAGGGTGATAAGAGTGGGGGATTTACACAAGCACAAATCTGCTGTAAGAGGGCAATACTGGCACTGGATGGAACATCGTAAAATATGTTTTCATATCACTATTGTTTCCAGACAAACCGTGCTGCTATTATTCCACACACAAGGCAATGTGCTGTTCTTTTCACCCCTTAGCTCGTTCACTGTCTTTATTCCATCCAATTTAACATCTTAACCATAAAACCTGAATCAGGACATCATTATACAAGGCAAATGAAGAATATAGAAAGATTTAAAATTAATCTAAAACATATAGACAGCCAATAAAGACAAAAGTTAAATAGCACCTAGGGTGTGAATGGAACATTTGAAGAGGCCAGATGAGTGGGGCTCTCCATTATAACACACTGTAAAGCACAGCTTTGCAGTGCCTGTTTAGGCATACAGGACCAGCCAGCCTCCAAGGATACTGCTCACTAGTTCAGCTGCACACTTCAGCTGGTTCAACACAGTCTGCCCAGGAGCAGGAGGAGAAAGAACTTCATCTACACAACAGGCCACAGAATCAGCTGGAAACTGTACGAAGAACCACGTACACTCACATCACCTAAGTTGTTAGCATTTCTCCTCATTCCAGAACTCCTCTTAAGGGGGAAAAATAACCAGATTCCAGAAACATTATCAAGAATCAGGTTATTTTTAGAAAAATTGTTTCTACCAGATACTTAAGAAACTTGATAATTTTCACATCTGACTCATAGCTGGCACTGAGTCTCTTGGGCAAGTAAGCGTCAGGAGAGGGGAGTACAGCAATATATTGTGTATTTCCCAGATACAACAAAGGGAAGCAGCATACTGCACATCAACTAGCAGCTCTCCTCTTATGGATTTTTTCCAGTTTCTGAGCAAATTATTCCAGACAACACTCTCTTCTATATGATGCAGAACACTCATCAGTGATTCTTGCATCACACAATCCACACCTCTGCTCTGAGCAAACCTTCTGGGACAGGGGCTGCAAAAAGCATTAGTGTAGCCCATGTAATCCCACATACAGATGTAAGTTCCGGCCTGGGGATTGAGTTTCTCTAAGGATGTGTCCAGACAGAAATGCAACATACTGTTGTTCCTGGTATTTCAAAGGACTTGTCATTTGCTGCATTCTACATTTATTCTCTAGCTTTATCTATCAGCTACTCAAAAAGCAGCTTTGGTCAACCAGGGATTAGATACTTACTACAAATAAAGTTTTCTGGAAAGAAAAAGCCTGAGCTGATTTATGCAGGACAAATATAACCATCCTCAATGTCTGCAATTAGGGAGAGACAAATAACCCTATACTCCAAGCCATCATTCACTCAGAGCCCTCTGCTCTCTACAGGGCAACAACATCTCTGAGGGGTGCTCCATAATACAATCCTTACTAAGCTGCAACAACAGTAGAATAAATTAAATGCAAAGAATGGTCTGCAAAATCATTAGGCTTCACCTCATTTACCACACTGCTGTGGACAGAAGTACAAAAGAAGTAGAAAAGCAAATGCTAAACAAGGCCATGTTGTTAAGACACAGACTTACCAGCTCACTTGTGCACTGTGGAGAACTTCTGTCAGTGCTAGAAGATGTTCCAAGAAGAGTATCAACTAATCCAAAGCCTTCGCCTCAGAAACGCAGAATCTGGAGCACACCTCAGAATATCTACTAAAGGATATTGGGGTGCCCTCTACATTAATTAGAGTAGGTATTTTGAGACAGCACTCCAGAGAACTCTCCAAAAGGCAACCCCAGAGCCAAAATTCTGAAATGACTTTGGATAGGATTTAACTCCAGGAACTTTGAAAATGCTGCAATGTTTTCTTCTCCTCAGTCCCACTAACTATAGATTTCCATATGTTCTTTTTATTTGAGCTTACTGGAGTTCCCTCCAATAATTACATTAAGTAAATAGTTTAACAAAAGGTTATAATTGCACTAAAATGAAACATATTGCTAACAGTGTCACAGAGTAACCCACATTAATTTAATTAATACCTCACTCCCCCTGAACTATTCCTTGTTTGAAATTAAGACCTCTAAAATTTTTCTAGTTTTGTTTTTATTCTAACATAATCTCTTTCAAATAGGGGGTCCTTTGGAAATGAGTGGTTCAGTAGAATTGACAGACAGCATGAAAACCAAAGATGAAGAACCAATTTGGAGAGGACATTAATTGAAAAGGAGATGGTATGTCACGGGTAAAGCAAACAGCTTTCTGCAGGATCACTGACTTGCCACATGATGCAGTTCCCACCTTTCTAATCAGCAAAGACTAACACCTGATTACTTCCCTCCTTTTTCCTTATCTCTATTCCATATAAGCAAGCCCTGATGAGTCAGCTCTGCTGATACCTATCAAGCTTTCAACAGAACATTAATTCAGACTTTTTGTTATGAGGGACAGTTATATCTAGCAGATATACACAAGGGTACAGTACAGTAGGTGTAGTAATCATCCCCAGATAAATCAGAAGAGTGGTCTTCAAGGGCTTACGGCATGATTTTTACAAGTACTTGAAGAGTGAAGGATGTATTCTAACATGTGACATACACTGCTCATTTTGCTTGGTTCTTCCAATTATGGAGAAACAGGATTTCTATCTTTAAGATGATGTAGAGCTGATTTGTTTCAGAGGGAGCAGCAAGGGACTCTGTCTACAGAAAGGAAACTACCTTCAAGATAACCCTTTTTCATCCCCCCAGCCCTGTATAAGAGAGTGAGAATCAAGGAGGAAGAAAGTAGCCCCAGTGTTTCCTCAAGCAAAGAAGCTAAATGCCTAGGCCAATGCTCCCTTTAACTTCAGCAAAGCTAACTCTTTACCATCTACCTCCACAGTTCACAACTTATTAAAGATGCCTCAACATACTGCTTATTTTTAACCACTTGTCTCCCTCATGCTTGTAAATCTGCTGTTGAAATGCTCTATTTCTTTACAAGCTTGTGAAACATAACAAAACAGTTGCAGACTGAGTGCTAGGTAACTATACTAAAAAGCATGCCTTGGGTCCCTCCCCACACAAATGAGACAGTTTCACTTACACTATCTATCTCCCCATTTACAAGTAACCACTTCTCCACATTAGTTTCTTAGGCTCAGTCTTCCAAAGTACCACAGCTTAAAGCTTCTACCTCACATACAAGACAATAATTCTAGCTACCACTTACTGAACAAATCACTGCCAGAAACAATGTTTATAAAAGAATTCACATAAAACTTTACTGACAATTGTTAAATGAAATCAGCAAAACAAATGACTGATATGGTGCTAAAACTTAACCTCATAACATTTCCCACTGTCCTTTCATTCCAGTCCTTATTATCTTGCCTCCTGACACTCTGCTCCTTCTCAGCTCTTTCTCTAAAAATCTGACTTCTACTTTTTAAAAGCATATAATTTCCAACCTCTACGGATAGATATATTTTGAAGGAGCCAGGATCTGAAAATTCAGACAAATAGATCTATCATAGTCACAAATTTTAGTTTCCCACACAGAAATCATTTGGTACCTAAGCTTATGGATGCTGCAAATCTATGCTTTGAACATAGGTATTTTTCATGTAATGTTTACTAATAATTGGCTTCCAATCATTTCTAAGAACAGAAAGTGCATGAAGGAATAATACAGATCTTCACTGCGTGACCCAAGAGGGAAAATAAGAAGCTTTTTTCTTCCCCCCTTTAGGTATACAATTTCACTAAAATACACCACAGCAGCATGCCTGTGTGAGCAAACTGAAATCAGAAATGGGGAATCAATTCTAAGCACATGGTTCTCCATCACTGTATATATAAAATAAGTCTGTTATGCTCTATAGCGCGCTTCTTAGTCCTGCTCTTAGATGTACAGTGTGGGAAAAACAGCCCAACATCAGGGCAAGTGTGTTTCCACAGTCTTGGTTCACTCACTACCTATAGAGAATTGATTAGGGGGGATTTAATATTTCTGCATCCTAAATACTTCCATTTCCTTCTGCAAGAAAACAGAACAAGTGATGAGATAGTGCAGGCACTCACAATTTGTCTGAGGCACAGGCAGGATATCCCAAAACTAGCAAAGCTAGCAACACAGCCTGTCCCCCACAGGCAGGCTGTGTAGTTCAGAAGCAGAGAGCTGATGAAAGAGCTCAAGGACTAGAGGCCCCAGCACTACTGATGAGGATCCATGTGGCCTGCCTGGACCGCAGCTCCATCTGGCTCTGTCAGAGATCAGTTTGTCCTAATGATCCAAGAACTATAGGAAGTAGTAATTTTCAGGATTCTTGCAAATAATTCATTTCATCTTTTACTTTCTACCTCTTACCAATGCAGAAGAAATGTAATGACACATCGCACTCTAATATTTCGTAAATTATATCTAATTTCTGCAGTACAATTTTGTAACTCAAGAGTTTCTTAGTAACATTTACCAAACTCTCAAGTATCACTTTTTTCCCCAGACCACAGAATAAATATGATGGCAGAATGTTCTGTAAATCCATACATATATGTATGCATGTGTCTTGCACTGCCAAGCCTTGTAGCTGTTGGGCGAAGTTCTGGCAGTTTGGCAGACAGAGAGCTCTGGGATTAGTTACAAAGACATTTGCATATGGGTCTGTATTTATAAAACCTCAGGAGAGAAGTGCCACTGTATTTTACCTTTGGGGAAAAGAAATAAAATAAAATAAAATAAAATAAAATAAAATAAAATAAAATAAATAAAGACAAGGTATATACATCTTTATATAAGATGAGAAACCTAAACATTTTTCTCTCAAGTTAGAAGTCAGATTTGAGTTTGTTTTCTAGTCATACAGACTATGTCCATACTTTAATGACCTTTTTATGCATGTGTTCAGATCATTTCTAAGGATAGACCATGCCTGTGCATGCTGCCTGGATTTGTGAAGTCTGAATTTGAATAAGAATTATTCTATTTCCCTGTTTTGTTATCCCCTGGCTGATTTTCACTGCCCAGTGATATATCTGCCTTGCTTCAGGCTAAAGGTAATGTTGAAATGCAGCGTGCAGCCTGGATGTGACTGCAAACAGATCTACACACAGTTACCTCCTTTCAGGAGGAAAAACAAGAAAAAAGAGATGAGCGCAACTAGGGAGATCTACCACAGGTATTGCAAAGCAAGGTAAACTATGATGTTGAAATTCAGAGTGTACTGAATCATGATCACACCTGAGCTGCATTGAAGTCAGTTTGCCCTATGTGACCAAATACTCCAGACCTCTGCTGAACCATTCCTACATGACTGTAGCTTTATTCCAAGTGCTCTGAGAGTCAGCAATTTCAATTGATATAAAAATATTTTACACAATATACATAATTGTATCCTTTGAGCAAATTGTCCCAGAACTCAAAAACCATTCCTGATTGCTAGTGCCCCTTTGTGAAGTAAATCTTTATGTAGGAATTGCCTTTTTTTCCTCTTAAAAGTACCAGTTTCTGCCATCTATTTTATTTTTCCTTCCCACCTTACAATTGCTTCAAAACACTGAAATGTATGTCTGTGCTTCTAAGGGATCTTGTGGGCTTCTTATTAAACTCCATTTAATTATATTTCTCACTATTAGGGCCAAGGCCTCCTTATCTCAATCATGTTCTTCCTGTTTCTTGTTTTTTTTTTCCTTCTGTCCCTTACATGCTCATATGTTTCCTGAGGTCTGAAATACTTTTCCTTCTCTTGTCCTCCTCTTTTAAATCATTATAATTTAATTCAAAACCTTGACCCTTTCCATAAAAGGTCTTACTGAAAAGCACCTCAGCTTCAAGGTATTTAAGGGGTTTCACCAGAACTAAATAATCAAATGAGAAATGGAAAATTTATTTTCATTTTCAAAATAACAAGCAGCTGGAATGTATAGGTAATCACTATACATCAGTTGTATATGAAATCATGCATTACATTCAGCACGGCCCAAAGGCTGAGATATAATGATGACATACTATTGAAGCATTCCCAGTTTAACCAGAAACCTTGAAGGTGCATACTCTGTTTTTTACTTTTATCTTAACATTTCTGAGTTGAAAGTCAAAAGGGAGACTCATAAATTTAGGCCAATTTTTATACCCTCCCTCAAGATGATGATAATCCATACTTCATTAAGTATCTCCAAGTCCAGCTCTAAAGCAAATTTCTCACACAAACAGAATAATGAGAGTGGAATTAAGCTATTTACAAGCGCATTTCAGATACAGTTTATAAAGGAGATGGGAAAGAAAGAAACTATAACTGTCTAACAGAGCACGCTAAGCTTCTGCTGCTGAGAATTTGTAACTAAAATGTTAAGTTCTCAGTTCTAAAGACCATACTATTCTGACTGCCTGAGCAAGAGCCAAAGGGTTCTGGGAAGCTGATGGATAAGTTTGTTTGGTTTGGTTTGTGGGTTTTGGTTGTTTTTTTTTTATTATTATTTTTTAGTAGAGAAACACATTTCAGGAAAACTATAAGCCCTGTGCTAAAACACGAAACAATGAAAAGCACTACAAACAAAAAAGCACCACAGCAACTACTTTGATATCCACACTGATACACACTCAGACTTACAGCACAAGGACCAAATTTTGTATCTGCATCTCAATTTTTCTCAACTTATTTCACAAATCGTCCCATTATTCCCGGGTCAAATCCTGTAAGGTTTCATTATTCCCATGGCACTTGATCAGAGCAGTGGGTGTTCAGAGGAATCAAAATAATCTCTGCGTCGGCCGGCACCTATCAAATACAAAGTCTACGTTTTTAATCCCTAGGATCAGTTTCCTAGTGCTCTATAAATATCATGAAGAGAATACAGCTGTTTCAGATCCAACAGAGTAGGTGTGAGCGACCTGAGGCCAATATAGAAAGACAGAGGAATTTCCCTCTATGCAGACAACAGGCTGCTTTGATGAGCATGCTTTCAGTCAGCTAGAAAATCTGACTTTAAATGCAATATCCAAATGCTGTTACTTGACAAGCCAGGATTGACAAAAAATGAGAGGAAATCACCAATGTGAGCACAAAGAGGATATGTCACTTCTCTGAATCCATGTACTGGATGCACCTTTGAAGGGCCAGAATTACTGCAGACAAAGGGCAGACAGTAGATGAAATGTTTTCATGGGAGCAAAATGATTCAGGAGAGTCTCAGATTGAAGTTTGAGAATGAATAAAGTTACAGACCAAAACAGAAGACATAATCACACAAAAGGGCTGTGGAACAGGGAAAGGAGCTGGAAATTATGACAGTTCTTCATTTACAACAGATCAATGCAGCCAGCATCTTCATATTAAATTACTGAGTTTGCAGGGAAAAATTAGAAGACTACATATGCTTTAATACCCAGAATTAAATGAGCTACATCATTTTCTGTTTCTCTGGGGCCTGTGCTTCTCATTTGTACAGTGGCTTCTAAATGTGTCTAGCCATTCGCATTGGAGGATGCACATTGCTTACTAAGGGCCCACACAGACTGTGAGAATTCAAGTTTCCTGCTCCCATAGACATAGCATAGCAAGCTTTCTATTACCGTCTAAAATGGAAGATTCATAATTATTTCTAATTTTAATGCTATATAATTTCTCCATTATGTGAAACTTTAGACATGCAAGTCATGGGCCCCAGCTCAAGAGAATATTTCAAAACACAGACTCAGTTAATAAAAAAGTGCCTCAATGAGTATACAAAAAGAAGAAAAAACAGAACTTCTTTCTATCTAGACAATTTTCTGATTCAGAAACAGAAAAACAGAACAAAACAAAACAAACCCTCTGATGTAAAAAAAAAAAAAACAAAAAAAAAAAAAAAAAAACATTCAGATGAGATCTCAAATATTTTCAGTGCACCCAAAAACTTGTATGAGTTTTTTTACAGGCATCTTCTTTATTTGTGCACTCAAATTCAGCAGTGAATTTTGTGGGAATTTATGGCAGAATATCTTCAATCATTTTTTATCTCAGACTTCTGATTTTACAAGAGAATACTCAATCAGCACAAACCCAGTATACAAATACTGAGAAGTGTGGGTCACGAAAGATAATTATAGAATTATTAATTAGGAAATATATTGCAAAGCATTCTCCAATAACAACAAAAAAAGCCAACAATCAACCAACCTTTGCAATTTAGTGAGCCAATGTGAGGGAAAGACCACCTTTTCAGTTCCCTTGATCAGTGTCAAGAAGCCTATTGCTTTCAGCAGGGTTAGATCAAAACCATATTTGCAAAGGTGTTAATGACAGCAGGGCCCATCCTACCTATGGACTACTGGCACAGAACCACACTACATTGGCTTCAGCTGCTCTCCCACCTCCGGCTGTGTGGTTCTGCTCTTCCGCTGCAGCTTCCCCCCTTCAGTTGTGCCACAACAACTGTTTGTGGGAGCACAGTGTAAGGCTGATCACTGAAAATGACCCTTTTGGAGAGTTATTTTTAACCTGGATCACTTCAGATCATGTCAGCATGGCCTCATAAACCATCGTGTGTGGGTGGTGGTGAACAGTAGTGCAGGATAACAAACTGCCAGCAGCATGTTAGGGGAAAACAGGTTCCTTTAATCTGGCTTTGCCCCTAAAGGCAGAGTATTGTGAAACTACATCCTTGTCTAACAATTATGTGTAAAATACACGATGCAGAGTGAATGCATGTCTTTCTGTCATACTCAGTTAGAACAATGGCATTTCAAAATGCCAAAAAACCATTAAAATACTTCTCCTTTCTGTGTCCTTGAAGCTCAATATATGCACAGAGAAGATATTTTGTAATTTTAGGTAATCATTGTCCTCAGTTCCTCTGTCCTCTCAGTGCAATTCACTGAACTAGTCATCTTCTAAGTAATAAGTCAAACCCAACAGGGTTTCAGCAGCATTCATGAGGGGAATCTATCCTAAGACACTCTTTGCATGGCAGCTATCAACAGCAGAAGCACTTGCTTCCAGTGCTAGCAACACAGTAACTTGAAACCACTTTTCTAATAATAAGCAGCAGTGTCTGAATTAAAGAGTTGGAACACGCACACATATATACACAGAAAAGAAGCCTCTTTCATTTAGGAACACAGAAGCATAGCTCATAAAAATAGGAAAGTGAAGCTCTACTTGAGCCTTGTTGACTTACATCCATCCACAGAGCCTGCAGAAGTGTGCATGCACTTGAGTAATGTGCACTTGCTTATATGCATTAAATAAACGCCAAAGAAGGAAGATAAAACACTTTGCTAAGGAGTTATCTCCTCTATTACTTGACAGATGAGTGCTATTTCTCCTTCTCAGAATCAATTACCTTCTCCAGACTCCTGGGAACTAGATACCATGACGAGTTATTTTTTCAGAGTTTCATAGGTCAGGGAATAGCAGTGGGGCAAAAACCCTCATCCTTGAAGCTGATTTTCTTTCATCTCTTCCATGCATTTTTCAATAGCCATAAGGCCTCTGAGTGTCTGAAGAATGACAGGCTGCAAAAACCAGCAGCAAGAACAAGTAGTTCAAATGGTGTTTCTGTACCCAAACAGAACATCAGTATTAGCTATTATAATCTATAATTTTACATTATTTGTGTTTCTTTCACAACTCACCCTCTGAGTTTGATGTGTGATTGACATTTCAGCTACAGATGATTTGGGATTGTTTTAAAATCCTGATTCATTGCCATGCAGCTAAAAAACTAACAGTATTACATTTCAGTTGAGCCAATAAACGCTGACCACATCTGCCTACTCCTTTCATTACTCCTGGTTGGACAAAAGTCTCGAGGCAGTTCAGGAGAACAGAATAAGTTCAATGCTTCAAATGTTAAGCATGCTGAAGAAAGAATAAATACATCCTATGCACTCAGTCCTCTTTCTCCTGCCTTTTATTTCCCTCCATATCTCACTTGTCATCTTTTTTTCAACAGCATATTGTCTGCCTTTTTTCTCTTCCCTCTTCATAAGGTCTCACCTTCATGGCCGACAGTTCACTGTTTTTCTTTCCAATCTCTTGGAAACATCTTCTTACCACAGCAATATCAGACATAAAAAATTACACCTGTAACCAAATGGGGTTCTGGCAAATTTTATGGTAACTGATCTATAATGCTAATATTTTCAAAAATTTGTTTGCCTTTGTTTTCAGTGCTAACATTTTCATTGCATGCTGTTTAGTCTCTTATCCTTAAAATTAACACATTGAAACCCTTCTGCTAATCCATAAAATATTTACCCTTACAGTTTCCAGATTTTATAAATTCATCTATATATGATTTATACATCTATCTATCTATATATGAGTACATTCAGAGATTTCTTAAACACCCTCACAAAAAAAAAGTGATGTTTATGTATACCTTTACTTACTACAATCTGCTGTTACACGTATATCACCTGAAGATCTGTAGATTCGACTTTCATTTTTCTGCCTGCTCCTTAGCCCTCTATCATCTGATCTCTCCGCAGCGCATGAAAACTGTCATCTGGATTATGCTATACCACCACCCTGACTTCAGCTTTCAGTGCAACAGGTTATCTCACATATCGAGCTGCCTTTTCCACATCTCCTATCTACAGTGGTGTGTGGAAGTAGTATTCACAAAGTGGAAATGCATGCTTTGCTTCTCACCAGCTGTGGAGCCTGGTTATTCATGCTAGTCCAGAACCCCAGGGTTACCTACAAGGATGGTAGGAAACAACAGATGGTGTCATATAGGTGTAAGACCAGTAACAGTGCTTTCTTATGGAAGAGAGGAGTGACATCTCCTAAATCACCTTCTTCCTCTTTCAGGAATCAACCACACTGAGGAGAGGTTCCCAAGTTAAAAGAAAGCTTGTTTTTCCCATTTTCACTGAAGCACTTTTGAATAAGACTGTCATATTATAAGTTTATCTTCTGTATTAACTGCAGAGACTGCCAAAGGTGATTAAATTACAAATTATCAGATAAACTTGCAGTCCAAAATAAGGTGGTGATGAATATTCCTTGGAAAATATTAGCCATTAATTCCATTTCAATCATTAAAACTTCTATCTGCCAACAGTACGCACTCACATCACAACTAACAAGGTTTTCTTTGACAGGCTTCACAGAATTGGACTTTTTCATTGTATTTGAAATATGTAGCAAAACTTAAGGCCATGCAATAAACTATATAGTTATTCTATTTTGTTCAACAACATACAAAACAATTTCAGAAACGGTGATAGTTACCTAGTGAGAAAATTAGCAACTCTGCACCGATGAAATCAACCCAGTTTGGATTCTGTCTTTCTTACGACAGTTGAACTACAGGATTACAAATAAAGTTATATTGAGAATTTTAACTAAACTAACAGTTGGTCACTGTTAAATATAAACAAATCTTTAACACTGTAGCTAGTAATTATTCAACATGAAAAGAAAGTGTTATCTCTAAGAATAAAGAACAAAACATACAACTTGGCAAATGAGGGACAACTGTAGCACAACGTATTTTTTGGAGCTGGGGTTGTGAGGAGGGATTGTTTGTCGGCTCTTTTGGGTTTTTTGGTTTGCTTTTTTTCATGTGGGCTTCTTTCTCCTGGAAGCATGGAAAAAAACAGTTACACGTGTCTTTGCATATGCCAGATGTGACAATGAGATCAAATCCTACTTTGGGAAAAGAATTGCTTCACAGAGTGCTTGATTTTAAAACAGCGAAAGTTCACTGTCTCCAAATTCCGCCAGATACCAATAAATGCTGGCATTAGAGTGACATTTCTGTTTGAAAGTTGGAATACAGCATTAATTCTAATAAACAGTCAAATCTGCCACCCTTGCTAATACAGACCAGTGCTTATTGTCACGAACTTCAGAATGACTCACACAAAAATGACTATGGGTCTTTCACTGACACTTTCATTTTCTGCCTAGGAGGGGGAAGGTTTTTTTTCTTATATTTGAGATGTATTTCATCACCTTATGCATTATTAAAATCTTCTGATGAAGCAGAGCATTCACAGTGGTAGCTTTAATACATTTCATCAGTTCAGCTTACAGCATTTGCAAAATGATTAAACATTTCTTCAGAGATATACCACAAAGTTAAATAATAAATTCAGATATATATTTCTTGTGTTCTAATAACTTGTGTTTCAACAACAGCTTCCCTTAGAAAAACTTGTTTGTTTCTTTTTAAGTAGTAGATATGTTTCTATTTACCACAAAAGTTTATTCTTTACTGCCAGACTGGAGGGTGGCAACAAAATGCCACTTTCTCTCCTGTCGTTAAGTAAATAACAATCTACAAATAAAATTATCCACATATCTCTGCAATTATACTCTCTCAAATACACAGAAGAAATGTTCACGTGTGATCTGTTTCTTGGTGGTCTTCTAGAAACTGTTCTCCCCAGTTTTTTCATAAACATTCATTACGTGGATGCATTTATATTGGCCTTAAGTTCTGCACATGTATCAGACAACTTGTTTTTGGTCTACGCTGGCCTTAACCCAGGTCTTGTGGGCCTTACTGAGGTGAAAAAATGTTTATAAAACTGAAGAACGGACCTCCTACTAATGTTCCTTTAAGAAATTGTAGGCGTTTGATTCCTTTCAAATCAGAAACATTTTAAAAAGCACATTTTAAAAAAATCCTTCATCGTTGTTTTCTGGAAGACACTTAACTTGAATTTAGCAAATTGATGTTAACCAAACAATTGTATTACAAATTAGAAGAAAAGAGAACGTAAAGTCATCCTCCTTTGTAAAAGACTTTTATATTCACAAAAAATAAAAACAATCTCAGCAAGAAACACTTGCGATAAATCAACTTCTAAGGAATGTAGCAGCTCTTTGTGTGATATTGGGTGATATAAACAGAAAATCTGAACATGAAGTTCTGTTCTCGGGAAGAAATTTGACAAAGCCATAATGCACTCACCTCGTTACAGGGAGATCAACTGCTGCTAATAAAAGCAGATGTCTTGGCAAGCCAAATCCATGCAGAAAAATGTGAGACTGCCATGCTTGTTACAGACAGCTGAAAAACAAAAAGTAGTTGGCTTTGTGATTTTTGAGTCCCACAAGTGTTAACTACAGATTAATGTATTTGTATCGATTGATCTCCTTCCTAACAATGCTTTGGTTTACAAACTTATTCAAAGTTGCCTGTGCCTTAAGGCTGCCACCAGCGAGAGACCACGGGTCAGTCAAGAACCACAGCACTGACATCTGCCCAGAAGGCCATGCTCTCTCCATTTACCTTTCAAATACGGCTGATCAAAATCTTTCTTTTCAACCCCATTCACCAGTACAGAAGCAGAGTGGTTTCCCCAGCATCATCACTGAGCTGGCCTGCCTTGTAGATGGAGCGCAAAAGTTTCCAAATCCCAAACCTCGCAACCTCTGTCTGTGTTGGGACACATTGAAGTTCAGGCTTTGACAGCAGAGCCCAAGCTTGCTTCCAAAAGAAGAGTGAGGGGACACAAACCAGAGAATATTAAGCCTTCCTCAGGAACTGTTTACTGATTGGTGTCCTATGCCCTTCACACTGCATCCATACTTTTCTGTCCACTGCACATTTGTTCTCCTTTTATATTCATAGTTTAATGCCCCTTTTGACATACATAAAGCTTTGGACAATTTTTATGTTCATATTAATTCTCCACACGTTTGAAAAACAAAGTATTCCTCAATGATTTATTTTTTCCACCTTGAGAAATACTGACTGCTTCCTACACGCTGAGTTTTTAGGCAGTATCTGTATTACCTTGGATTAGAGTCAGCTACTGTGCTAATATATGTAAACATTTCTTACTGAATGTCACAGATACAAGCAAACACATGAAGCTACAGACACAGCTGAGGAGCTTCAATTTTAATCAGTAGTGACTTATTCAGAAAATGAAACTGTAAAGAGATATTCTGCAAAGTAAGCTGAAATCTGGTGAGAAGAATCAGATTCTCTGCCTTTCACTAAAAGGAGTGTCTATAATTGAGAATCCAAGTATGTCAAGATGTTTCATTTCAGAACATAACAGTTCTGTTATTTTAACTGACAATTTCAAAATAAAGTTACATATTTTCAACTCAAAATCCTGTTTATTTTTGCATTAAATTTTGGTGTGAAAAAAAATTAATTTGGGACCAAATGCAAATAAAATACTTCAAATTTTATTTCAATAATGAACCAAGAATCCACCATTTACTCTAACTATAATGCATTGATGTTAGAATTGTTACTATAAAAAAAAATAACATACCTCACAGTAGCACAAGTCATAATATAAAGAAATAAATGTGCAATTCAGAGACTGCAAATACTGATCAAACTTGAGGTAATAAAAAAAGAACTTCAAATCCCAAGCCACATCCACATTTGAAGAATTAGCTGGTCCTCCTGCCAAGCTGGAAGACACAAGAAAATATTTCCTCTCTTTTGATATCATGATCTGAATAAGATTCTAAGAGCCAACATAGACAACAGTGTCAAAAGGGAAATAAATCTCAATGAAACCAGAAGGAATTAAAACAAAAGTCTGAGAACAAAGCGTACAAAGTTTAAGGCCTCGAAATACTTCTTTAAAGGGTATGAGTTGAAAAGATATGGAGGTAAACATTGTCATAACCCATCCTACAATTAAGATATTCCCCAAATGTTCTGAACTCGGCAGTCAGATCACAGTCTGATGTACATTTAATTTCTGTGGCAAAGGGTTACAGTAACACCTGTTTCTAAGAACCTCACTAATTTCTGCACTGCTTTTTATCTTCAGATATTTTATATTTCTTTCTAACTATTAATAGCTGACAGGAAAAAAAAAAGTTTTCACTTTTTGTGAAAATGAAAATGTGTATTCATCATTCAGTACGTCTTTTACCAAATAAAAGAAGCACTGTTTATTCTACCCTTCAGTCTCCAATTTTTTGGAAGGGAAAGTATTTCCTTTCTTTTGATTTCGTGATCTGAATGAGTTTTTAAGACGCACTTACCAAGAGAGAATACAGTGTTAAAAGAAAGAAATGGAAGCCCTTGAAAACAGAAGGGACTAACCCAGACATCTCTGGTGGCTCACGGCTACCACTCATTCAAACGAGTTTTAAAGAAATTAATTCTTTACTCCAACACTCTACTGAGTACTCTTCAAACAAGAGCTCACTTTACTTAGTTGACCCAAAGTGGCATGACTAGAAGCCATTCTATCATTTTCCCTCTCCTTGCAAAGTTTTGTTCTTTCCAAAGAAAGCTGGAGAGTCCAACCTTGCAGCAATGAGTGCACTGCACCACTCGGTCCTCACGTGCCCTTCTCAACAAAGAGCAGCCTCACAGACAGCAAATCAACATCTGCTAGCCCAGCACAACGCTGATCACAGAGCACAATCTGGAAAGCCTGCAATGTTGCCTTAGGGGACCTCAGAATTTATATAGCTTTTCTATCAAACATTCCCCTGAAAAACAATGTTTTGCTGCCAAAGGCAGACACATATTTCAGCAACACAATTAGCCTACATCTATTTACAGCTTTAAGACACTATATTTCAAGGAAACCATCTCTCTACATATCCTTGTCAGGTGATCTCTTTGTGCTTTGCCCTCTTATTTGTGGTTGTCCTGCAGTCATCAGCCCAAGCAGAGTGATGACAAACTTGAGGATGAAACACAGTTATGGAAGTGACTGTGTCTGTCTCCATGCATGTCTTGGACATAAGGCACATCAGTGCTGTGGCAGGGATTTCCCACAGTAAGAAATTGTGTTCACATAACTTCACTGAAGAGAGAAAAGAAAAACCTGAAGCACTAGAAAAACCATGTGGGAAAAAAAATACAGCTTTTGTGGGAGACAAGTTGAAATTCAGCTCTAAAAATCAGCAGACAGACACTTCTACTTGTACACTTCATCATTACTAAAAGTTTGATTGAATATTCTAAACAAAGGCTTCTAGTAAGTGTTTTAACAGCTGCTAAAATGCATTAAAATACATCTTACAGAAATTGATGAGCACCTCACTTCAGCCAACTTTATGAATGATTAAGTATCATCATGTGTTTTTTTGTTGTGGTTGTTTTTCTCTCAATGAATAAAATATAGCTACATTAGGCTGTCATCAGTTTGTTATATTCAAAATCCCAAATGAAATATATAAGAGTTACAAGCGATGTTTTACAACACCGTCTCCAGGCAATCCATTAATGATACACTTCTGCCTGTCAATATAACCAGGCATTGTGCAGGTTTGGCAATGTATACTTTTCTGGTAGGGCAATAAATGTATGCTACAGAGGTTCTTTGCATGCTATGTTTCTTTACAAATATTCCTTATTTGCTTCTTTTTTTTTCTTCATTTATCACAGCAATTAAGAGAAAAGGCAACAATTCAAAAGGTAGCAACTCAAATTCAAATATAAGGGGTTAAAGTGGACAAACCGAATTCACTGTACCTTCATTTTTCTTGATCAGTAAATATCTCTTCCATTTAAGGATCATTGCAGACAATGCGTGCCTACATAAGTGTGCATGAAGGAAAGACAAAGAATGCATTTTTTAAGAATGGCTCCGGAGGGGGTGTGTGCGGTGCCCTGGATTACCCTCAAAATGTGCAGATGACCATTACCAAAGGAAGTGGAAGGAACAGCATGTTCACCAATTGCTGAGCCAGAAATAACAGAAGCCACACGTTCAACAACAGCCATATGACTACAGGCAGGCTCTGACTGGGCACTTCCCATTCAGGATTAACATAACGTTTATGTGAAGCAGAAAAAATGCACCTCACTTACCCAAAGCTGTGTATTCTCTAAGAAGAAATTTCCAAAATGGGAAGCTATACCTCTGGCTTCCTGATTGAACAGACAGACAAACTCCCAGACTAGAAGCGCTAGCTGTCGAAGTGGGATTTGAAATGCATGGAGGTTTGCCTTGGGTCTGATCCCAAAGATCAGCATCCTCAGCTCACAGCGCAAGGAAAAGATCTGACTGGCAGCGCACTCCTATTCACAACATCATTGCTGCCCACAGTGAAACAGAAGAGCGAATGTGAAGCAGACAGTCGTGAGGCCCAACATTTAAGGGTCCTCAGTGTTTGTGCACACAAAAAAGATGTCTGCAAAATGCTAATCAAATACACCTCTCGGCTAACAAAGGCCTTCAAGATATCTCAAGCCATGCACATAAGAATGAGTCCAGAGTCACTCACTACTTCCAAAACAAGCCTTGCAGTTTTATATGTTTCTAAAATTTATATATGAAATTCATTTAATGTTTTTTTGTTTTGTTTTGTTTTTTGTTTTTGTTTTTTTGTCCCAAAGTGACGACAGTACTAAAATCTACAGGAAAAATCTGTATTTTAATTTTATCTTATAAAGTTGAGTCTCTTCAAAAGATATAAAAGCACAGAGCAGAGGCGGGGCAGAGGGGAGACTGATCACAGCAAGAGGTGACTGTCTGTTCCTCTGTCCCTGGTGAAAGAAGCTCCAATAGGAGAGGAAACAGGTTCACACCTGTTCCCTCCTCACAGGACACTTAAATTATTGTACGAAGTTGGCTGCCAATCTAAAATGTATAAACTATGAACAGATGAAGGGCTGCTCCCTATCGGAACTGCTGGCTAACTGCCCTGCTTGAGCCTTTAAAGGAGAGATCTGCATGCCAGGCAAGAGCACTGGAGAGTGCAGCTCTGTGCTGCTTCCAGATGTGATTGCAAGCCTTTGCAGCAGCCTTCCTGGCAGGACTAGGACTGTGCAACTCCAGGCAGGGTGCCCACCTCTGCACCCTGCTGCAGCCCTGTGGGCCTTGGCCTCCTGCTGTGCTCTGGCACGTGTCCATGGGTGTGAATAAAGACTTTCTGACTCCAAAAAGAGAATGCAAAGTTTCTAGAACAGACTAACTCCTCATCTGTGTCTGGAAGGGTAATCTGGGCCAGAAGGCTGCCAAGGAGCGCTTCAGCAGCCTGACAGGGAAGCTGACAGCGCCAGTGCTCAGCTTTGCCTCAAACTTCTGCTGTGAGAGATGCCTCTCTAGGCAGCGGTCCCACCAGTCAGTTATTTTGTTCATCTTGGTGCAACGTTTTCATTTGTCCTATGTAGTTTTCTAGTGGGCATGCTTCTATTCAGATTTACTGACAAACCACTAATTCAGGGGAAAAAAAGGAAAAAATACTAATGTGAAAGTAATATAAAGCAGCTTATGTGTCCATATATACCAGGTGATGGTGTGTATGAACAAATCAAGGCCAAGGAGGTCAGGAAAAAGGGCCCTGTGATGCAGTGTTTGCCAAGAGCCATGAGCTGAGGTGCCCTGGAATGGTTGCTCCGCCAAGGCAGCCTGCGCTCCTGCCACTGGCAGCCACCCCCAGCTGGGCACACACCTGCACTCTGCCAACATGGCAGCACTTTGCCTTTCCCATGTCAGCACTCCTCAGGGTCTCAGGGACCTTCCCAAGGCAGCACAGCTGGAAACCTCTTTACAGGAAAAACAGCAGCTCTGTGGTGGTGCTCAATGGATGGCCCGTGTGACTCAACACAAGCATCTCCCGTATTTCCCAGGTTAAAATGAAGCTTCTCCCGGTACCTCCTGCCTTACCCTTGCACCAAATACAATGTGATGTAGCTGCCTGCCCCAAGGCCGGGCTTGAGTGCTCCACCAGCTTTGCTAAACCCAGGGAGCAGATCCCGACACCAGCCTGAGAAGGCAGAGGGGGCTAGGGAATAGGTGGCACCGGGAAGGGAACCAGGGGGTCATTGGGTGACCACCACTACTCCGAGGGTGACACTGGCCATGTGACCAGCATCTAAAATAATTAATATTAAGTGATAGTAATAATTAAGCAACTCCCCTTCTTCAGAAAGCACCGATCAGTGCTATGTCTGCAGTGAGTACCGCAGGACTCCCGTCCCGAGGCAGTGTTTGCGGCCCTTGGCAGCTCTCTAGTTCCCCACCGAAAAAGGGAGGCCGACAGAAGCTCTGGACAGCCGCCCCTACTGCTCGGATAACGTTGCACGGTGATACGACGCAGGTGGGGGACACGACAAGAGGGCAGCAACGACCGCGCCCTCGTGGAACACGGAGCTGGGGTCGGCGGGAGGGGGATCATGTTCTCACTTCGTTTGAAATAAACTCCGAAAAATGTTTACCACTAACGTACCCGGTCACGCGTCTTATTTCGGTGTGCGCAGGATATCCCTGAGCGGATGGAGGACATCTCGCCTATTGCTTTGGAAGCGCAGGAAGAAGCCCACCCGACGCGCGCTCCCACGCGAGCAGCTGCTGCAGAGCCGCGCGGCTCGGCCCGGCCCAAGGAAGGCTGCAGCCGCCCCGCCCCGCCGCAGCGCCCGCGCGGAGCCCGCTGCTCAGCATGCGCCCATTGCTGGGAAGCCTGCAAGCTTACTTCCACCTGAAGGCTTGTACCTAGAAGCAGCAGCCCCAGCAGAGTTAAACAGCGAATGCCGGCAACCAACAAGGAACGCGACTGCAGGCATTCGTTGAAATAAATGCGCTCCTTCCACTCCTGATGCGCTCAGAGCAATCTGCCCATGTTACACTCTCGCCAGTTAACACTTTACAGCATATAAGCAGGTACGCATCGAATCCTACGACTAAGCAGGCTCTGAAGTGTCTTTTTTGTGCATTTGCTTTTTAATTTAAGCAACATTTTGTTTTAACCCAAGGTGAGCTGTACTCTGTCACTGCAGACCGTACGCACCCGGTTCAGTACCGGCGGTCAGGGCGCTCCACCCGCTCGGGAGACGAAAGGGTCCGCAGCCCGCAGCACCCAGCACCGAGGGGGCACCGCGCTGTGGCTGGGCTGCTCCTCGGCACCGGCTGAGCCCGGCCCAGTTTGGCTGCCCGCCGGAGCTTCTGTTCCCCGCTAATTCCCGACGCTGTAACCAACAGCTGTGTCACTTCGTGAAACGTCAGAATGAATCCATCTGAAATAAGGTGTTTGAAACACGCAGGTGACAGGGACACGGAGAATTACGAGGGCTGGTTTTGAGGGGCAAACGACGAAGGCAGGCTGGCGGCGCGCGGAGCAGGGAGCTGCGCAGGGGACGAGTAGCACCGGAGCGGCTTCCCGGCGGCTCCGAGAAGCGCAGTCGCCAGTGCCGCCCGAGCGGACGCAGGCGGAATGGGGCGCGCGGCGGGGGCGGAACGGCAGCACCTGCCGGATCGGGCCGGGCTGCGCCCAGCGCTGGAGCCGCCCCGCCGGTGCCTGCTCCCTCCCTCGCTCCCACCCCGGCCGCCCTCGCCTGCCCAGTGCCCATGCGCCCCGGGAGAGGTTTAAGGCGGGCGCGGCGGCGGCTGCGACACAGCGCTGCGGAGGTGCCGCCCGGTGAGGACGTTGGCTGGGTTGCGTCGCGCCTCTCTTCGTGCCCGGGAGCGTGCCCCGCTGCCATGCAGCTCTCCCAATTTCTCCTCGGTGCGTACCGCGGCTGACGGGGCGACCCGGCCCGGTGCGACCCGGCCCGACCCGCTCTCTATCTCTCTGCAGGCGTCTTCCTGCTCTGCGGCCCCGCGCGTGGGAGTGACAGCTCAGGTGAGCGTGCGGTCCTCTGCCCCGCACGGCAGCAGGACGAGTCTTTGGGGGTGGCTCTGAGAGCTGGCGTGTCATCTGGGGTATGAGAGGCGCGGAGGTCGGAGGGGGGTTGTGTGAATGTAGAGGGGCACGGGGTTGTTTGGAAGTGTTTCCACGCTTGT
Organism: Excalfactoria chinensis; assembly: GCF_039878825.1. Classification (NCBI taxonomy): domain Eukaryota; kingdom Metazoa; phylum Chordata; class Aves; order Galliformes; family Phasianidae; genus Excalfactoria; species Excalfactoria chinensis. Next base: position 24,407,133 of record NC_092829.1, on the reverse strand, counting down.
CTTTCCTGGCCTGAGTGTTGAAGGGCAGCGGTAACAAACGCACCTGCCCGGGGCAGTGCCGAGTGAGTGCAGGTGTGTGTGTGTGTGCCGCGGGGTGCCCGAGCACCGGCAGCCCGAGGATCCCCGGCGCGTTTCTGCTTGTGAAATCAATACGACTTTTGCGCGTCCGCACCGCCGTCATTGCGACCTGGAAAGCAAAGAGCGAACTGAATGTACATAGCGGTGTGGGAGCTGTTACGTGACCTGAGGGACTGCATCCCCGCTTCTGGAGAACGGGTGCCCGAAGCCTTTCAGACCGAGGGAACCGGGAGCCGCAGGAAACGCCGCAAGAAAAAGCTGCACCGACGGGTGTGAGCCGAGTGGTCGGCCCTTCTAGCGCGGACCGTCGCCGAGCGAGGGCGGGTAGGAGCCCCGGCAGCGCGACCGCCTGGTCATCGCCCTGCCCGCGGCCGGTGAGTGACCTGCGGCCTCCGCGAGATCGCTCGGGGTCCCTTCAGCAGGAAGCGGTTATTATCGAGATAACAGTCGTATGTTACGGGACTGCCGTGACCGCAGAACACCAAAACGACGGTGGAAAACCTACAACAAACAACTCCGGTTCCTTTTCTTGTTTTACAGGTGCATCAAGAGAACGGGAAACAAACGAAAAGTTTTTTATAATGCTTTCTCCCAAGGCTTGAGAAGCAACCTCTAATTAGAAGGTATCTGGGACCAACCAAAGTAATGTTAAGGGGACGCTGGCAAATGCTATTGAGCTAGAAGCATGCGTAAACTTTATGGCAAAAAGAAAAAAGAAAAAAAAAAAAAAAATTAAAATTCTGGCATTTGAAGTAATGCAAGAACATCGAGCTTCCTTGAATATCTGCCTTACTAAGGCTCGTAGCTACTCAGGGAAATCTTTCTTTTGTAGTCCCTTTTAGTAAGTGCACACAAATACAGCTGAGTATGACGACTCTGGCTGTTACATGGGAGCTGACTGCACGGTGGGTGCACACTGACATCTGGTAGTAAGCAAACTTGATTTGAGCAGAAAAGTGCAAACCTCAGATTGAAATAAGTAAAACAGCCCTGATGCTTTTTTAAATCCCATTGCTCTTCATACCAAAATATGTACTGAACATTACACAAATCAGAATATAATCTATGAACATGCTTTCCAAAATGTAAGCAGGTGTATTTCTACCAACATGGTTTTCTTTTGCTACAGACAAGGCTGGTAGGAATATTCATTGCATGACATAGAAATCCAGGTCTGTCTGAAGCCTCAAGACAAGAAAAAATGAAACAAACTTCCAAACCTTCCTGTTCTGAAGAGAAATTAAGTACTGTGTGATACATACTAAAAAACAAAACAAAAAAGCCCCTATTTTATGGCCTATTATGCTATCTTGGTGTTAGGAGTCCCTGATGCTTATAACCTACGCAGGTTATTTTTTTGTCTTGTATGAAGTCTAATTTTCCAAAACAATATGTGGAAATTTCAAGGTCAGAGCTCAGATCTCAGTGCTGGTTTTATTTCTCTATAGTCTTAGTGCCTCCTGTCAAAAATGAAGTGAGGACTTCTTGTAGGTGGGCATAAGACACTGCTGTTCAGAGCAAATCAGAGTATGTGGGATGAGGCAAAACTGATGGAAAGACTGAAAGCGTGGTTAGCAGACAGATGTGTCAGAACAGAAGCAAGCCTTCACTTTTTTTTTTTTTTCTTTTTTCTTTAGGTCTACAGTGAAGGACTTTCATCCCTGCCTTCAAATATGGCTTGAAACAGGAGGAAAAGCAGTTTTTGTTATTGTTTTTTTGTTGTTGTTGTTGTTTGTGTGTGTGTACAGATTTTCCAGAGTAACCTAACGCACTGTGCTGCCATAAGGCTTAAACAGGGTTGACAGTGTGGGATTATGGTCATTTTTTACAGACTAATGTGTTATTTTTGCATGTATGGAGGTCTCTGCTTTCTATCAAAGTCCAGACTGGGTAGAGGTCTAAGATTGAGCCCTTTCTTGTTAACTGTAAGCTTAGCCTTCCTCCTTCTAAAAAATGCATGGATTTAGATCTTAGGTATTCATGAAATTGGTTAGAGTATTGGGTCACATAAGCATCCAGAGAAACATTACAAATGCTTCTGCTATTGCATTCTTAAATCACACTCATTGTAACACTTGGGTTTTGTCTCAGTTACTGCTTCTGCAAAGGTGAATTACCTCAGATATGCTCAAACAAACAAACAAACAGAAACCATTTTCTTAAATTTGAGTAGCAGCGCCTCACAAAACTTGGCAAGAATGATTGCTGTGTAAGCTGGTAAATTCTGTATGATCCAGTATTCAGGTATGATTAATGCACTTTAAGTTCATACTGGACTGCTTGTGATTTTACGGGATTCATTAAATAACAGGGAGGGACAAAATCACTGCAAAGCTGGTACCATTAATTTTAACTTTGGTACCCAGTACTTACTTTCTTGTTAGTGTTCCTGACATTGCTAATGTTAGTTTATTGTTAGCTTAGGAAGCTATATCTACATAGCAAAATACAGAACAAAAAACAAAACAGAACCTGCTTTTTAATTAACTGTGTAAGTACCTAAAGTCAAAGTGTGTGTTACAAGACTTTCTTTGCTGATCCAACTGATCTATGAGCTATTAAAGGTCCTAGCTGCAGCATGTCAGCTCTTCATGCAGCAGCAACTTGGTGTCTTCCCTCTAGAGCGCCTCTTTCAAGGTATAGATGAGGATCTTTAGGCAGTCAGTGCATAGAAAATGCACTGGGCTGCAGTGTACATCTGTGTTCTTGTGGCTAGAAGAGCATAGCCAGATTCCTCCACGATCACTGCTATCTTCAATGCTATTGAAAATGTAAAATGTTAGTTTGACACGACTATATTTAGTGAGCGTCTGCTAGTGAGAGGAACACATCTTCAGGCATGTATTAATTAGACATATCCAATTGTATTCATATGTGCAGCCTGCCAAGGAACTAAGCCAGGGTGAGTACATTAGAAGTGGCAGGTATTATAAACTTCCTGTGGTGTTTAGCACTTTTGGAGGCTGGAAAAATGTTCCAGGGTACACAGCACAAGTTGTACTGCAAAACCGGATTACCTTTAATGTCCACCACAGTGATTCCTCTAAGGGTATCCAGCTTTCTGGCTGTTGTTTGATGGCCTTGCTAGTTGTCACTTGATGGATATTATTTCACTACGAAATGAACAGGGGACTCAAATGCAGAGTAAATTGACTTCTTTCAGCCTAATACCAAATAACTTAGCACTTCTAACACTGGAAATGATGAGCTCTTAGGTAGAAGCATGGCCATTCTGCTTGTTTTGCAGACTTTTGCTTTTCAGGCAAAGACTAAACATGGAGAGAATGTGAGTAGGTAAGGCTATGGAAGTCCTAAAAAAATATATATTTTTAGATAACTTGATAATAAGACTAAAGCACTCTAATAGCTCTTACTAGGTAGGCAGCCTCTATTATTTTGAGAGGAGAAAATGAAAAAGCATTTACCTGGACTATATAAACATATTCAGCATATTTAAGTAACAACTTGGTGCTGACAAATAGCTGCTAAGTTTTTTTGGAAGATGGGATTAAACAGCTTATTGTAATTTACATATGTTATTAATGAGGAGTAGGCATACTTAAAAAGCAAAACTACGTGTATGTTCTATAAACATACTTGTTAAGTTTACACAGCGGGAATGAACAGACATGCTTCACTGTGCACTTCCAGCTGTAGATGTTCTGATTGTCAGCTTTCAAGTCAGTGAGATTAGCAGGAGGCTCCACAGCAGTGTGATCTTTTCCATCTGCTGATTAGGAACAGCATATGCTCCAAAAGCACTCTTTCAAGTAACAGTAGCTTATTTTGGGGTCAGTAAACACTTTGGGTTAAGAGTATAAAGGGTGAGCAGGAAAGCAGGCATGAGGCAGAATACTAATCCATGAAACACACTCTGAGTGCACACACCTAATCGTTTGCTAGGCTCTGTCAGCTCTCAATATTATAAAAAGGCTGCAGAAGTTCTTGCACCTACTAGTGCTTAGTGGCGGCAAGAATTGCTCTTAGGAATTTCAGAATAAATATCCAGTCACGAGTTGAACTTATGATGATGAATTGATGTTGATCTGAGCTAAAACCCTAATTTGCTATGATACCAGACTGCACCATTTAGCAGTAAGATGGTAGTTAAGCATTTGAGATAATAACCTCTAAATTTTCAAAAGAAAAAGCTTCAGTCCAACAGGCAGAAGTTAACACTGGTGTACACCTGTCTGTAGGTGTATAAACACATAAGCACAATAAAAGCCAAAGGATGATAATTTGGAGAGCAACCTTCAGGAAAAAAAGGCAGAATTCTTATGCAAAAAATTTATGTGCCAAAAATGAATAAATCATTTTGGCCTTACTGGGTGAATCTCTGCACAACTGTAACAATTTAATATTCATTGCAGTGAGCCAATATGAACATCTGAGATGCAGCTAGTCTTGTTGGAGCAGAAAGACTGGTATTCCCTTTTTGTTTTTTTTACACTGGCTTCAGCAGGATTTATTGCAGAAGCTCAGGGTGATGCAGCTGTCAACCTGTTCCATGAATGACACTGGACAGAGCTTACTAGGCAGTGCACAGGTTGCCCACAGCTGGAGAGCACCATGGGGATGTCTGGATTTTTTGATTCCTGTCCTGGAGATTGCCACTCCCACCCATGCCCATCAGCCCTCTAGGTTTTTTCCCTGGCCTTTGTCTCTGTGGTAAACTTGCACATGTTGTGAACTGCTGCTACTGTTTTCCTCTGTAATGTTTTCTGGGTATTATTTTAATGTTTAGTGTTTCCTTTAAGCTTTTCTGTACTATTTTGCCTCTTCTTTTTCATAAATTAAGAACTGTGTTATAGTTGTTACAGCTGCATGCTTCTAAGTGCCAAAGAGACCTTCACAGTCAAACTGAAGCACAGGATGAGAGGCTGTACCTAATCTCAGATTCAAACAGTGCATCAGAGAGGCTTGCTTAGGAACAATAACAACAAAAAATAAGATTTTCAGGTCACAAGTTTTTCTTTTTCTTTAGCTTCCACTGCTATCACATGCTTTACAAGAGGACTTGACCTTAGAAAGGAGACGGAAGAGGTCCTTTGCCCAGCAAATTGTCCTCTATGGCAATTCTATGTCTTTGGGGATGGAGTTTATGCCTCTCTTTCCAGTGTCTGTGGAGCAGCCATACACAGGTAAGCCAGATGACTGACTGTTAATCCACGCATTAAGTGAGTTTATATATAATCTTGCTACACTTCTAAATGCTAACCTTTTGATGCCATCATAATGTAGATTATTATGGACTTCAGAAAGCTTCCTAATGTAACTGAAATATCATTAGAAGAACAGAGCATACCTGTGGGGGTAAAACTGGGTGGTTTGCAAGTGTCCTTGAAAACAACAAAGCTAGTGATGCTGAAAAGCAGCAGTCAGGCTTTCCCTGTAAGGTAACATGTGTTACTAGCAGACTTAGATTGATACAGTCTAAAAAAGTGACTAATAGGAGAATAAAAGCACATGAAGTTTTTTCTTCAGTTTCAAGAAAGATGTCATAGAAACTATTAACATCTGTTTAAGCCCCTAAGCAATCAGATCTAAGCGTGATTTGGGTGAATGTGATCCATAAGAACTATTTTTAGCATTTAATTCCTTTGCTGGTCACTGGAGAAACCTTTCCTGTTTGCTAGGCAGCAGCCTTTATCCTCTTCTTCCAGTGGCTGTGGTTTGGCTGCTAAAGAAACTTCACCCACAAAATCTGGGGGTGTTTGTTCCCCCCGTCCCCCTGCAGCCCAAAGTTGGCTGCACTAGCTGCAGGAAAACAGCAAGTGCTGTGGCTCAGCTGCAGCATCTGCTTTACTCCAGTTTTTCATTTACTGTGCCTTAGTGGCATCCCTCATTAATTTAATCAAGTTAGCAAAGTGATTCTGATTCTAATAATCTTTTAGATCAGCACTGGAAAAACCAACATTTTTATAAAAAGAGTTACAAGAAACAAGAAGTTCAGATCTTTTTTGTATGTACAGTAAAGCACAGACATCTGTACATATGTAGATCTCCACTGAAGTTCATGTCTTAAACTGTGCACTTTCTCCAACCCAGAAGCAAAAGATTATGCAGTATGCTCTACAGCATATATCAACATATATTATACTCTCTGTGAAATATGCACTGTTTTAAAAACGAAACAAAAAACTGTTTCTAACCACCCAAGCGTTCTAGCAGCAACAAAGGGATTAAAATGTATCTGTCCTTCCAATCTGAGTCTTACAGTAAGCATGCCAGTGTAAATGAACTAAGTCCAAGTCTTCTGAATTAATGGTAGTTTAGCACTCTGGAGGAAAAAAACCCAACAATACTGGAATATAGGCGAAGTATTCTTCTCTTTAGGAGAACTGCTGTTTTCCTGAAGGACCCGCTTTAAGGTCCCATCAGCCTTTCACATTCAGCACAGATTTCTATCTATGAGCATTTCCCCGAGCTATAAGAAGTGATAAATGCTGGTCCTAGTCAAAATGGATTGCTGGATGGAGGAGAGGAGAATGTTGTTCAGGTCTCAGCTAACTTCACTGCAGCCTACAAAAGCCAGTTAAAACATACCAAAGACTTGTTCCTTCCAGTTCTGTGTTGCAATGGCAAAACTTCATCTTGATGTCAAAGTAATTCAAGAGTATGTTGCTAATAAGTAAATACTAACTTCTATCATTCTATAATCATATATGTGTTTTGAGAATTTCAGAGATTTCTTCCAAATATCTGAAACAGTCTAGTTTAAAGCTATGCATACCATGCACTACACCGCATAGCAAGTGAAACGTGACTGTATGTGCCTTAAGTAATGTTAAGAACTACGTATGCATCATGACTGCTGCTAATGTAGACAGAAAGCACAATCACACGGTTATGCTGTTTCCAGAAGCACCATTTTGGGGAGAAGTACTTATTTAATTTTTTTAAACTGAAGAATGATTGTGAGCACGTCAGTTCCTCTTCCCACACATACATGCCAGTTTGCATGTGCTGGGTCCTAACTGAGGCTCGGTTCCTAAACTTTTACATGCACCAAATCATGCTTATTCCTATGAGTACGTCTACTGTGACATGACCATTACTGCAAGAAAAACACTGTGCACTTTAAAGAATTGATCAGAATGTAGCTGTGAAGAATTCTGAATGCTACATATGAATGAGCTTTCTGCCAGCTTAGTTTGTTACTTTTGGCTTTTTATCTTTTTTTCTCTCATTTTATGTGTAATTACTCTCAGGAAACAGAATATTTATTTAATACAGTTCTTTTTCTGGGCAAAAGGATTTGTTTTATTTGTCAGGGAAAAGAATGGAGAGCCTCCTACTAAGCTGACACTGTGCAAGCATAAAGAACTGAGTTAAATCTACCACTGAGTGATTAATTGGATTAATAATCAGAAGGTCAAATTAAGGACTCAGTTCTCAGTTTGTGCAGTTCTGTTCTACTGCCAATTCTGCTAAATGGAGACCTAACTTAATGTAGTCTTTAGATGCTAAATAGGCATGCACATTTTTTTTATAACTAGCCACAGGCTGGGAGCACCTCTAAATAAAAATCGAGTTCCCACAATTTGAGTGGGAACAAGAACAAAAACAAATTAGGATATTACCGATACAGCTGTAAATGAACTATGAACCCTGAGCAGCTGTAGCATTTGCTACAAGGCTACTGATTGAAGGGTTGTCTGGCAAGGGGGCTAGGCTTCTGAGCACCCTTGGAAAACTTTGCTGTATAGGCTGTTTCTGCTGCTGAGTGTTCTTTCTTGCCAAAAGCAATATATGTGCAGAGTAGACAGAGTGAGCAGAACCTAGAGGGCCAGAGGATGCTGGCATGAAACCCAAAACAGCTCCCTGTTGCTGAATTGGTTGCAGTCAGGCAGCAGTAGGTGGCTGCAGCTTGGAGAAGGGAATGGAGAAAGATGAACAATGTGGAAAGAGCTATTTCTGCTGGTAAAAAGGAGGAAAGATGATCTGGCTGTCTTGTCTGTTTTTGTTTTGGTTTGTTTTTTTGTCCCCTGAAAATAACTCCTTTCATCCAAGGACACTACAGGAAATGCTAGCTGCTTATTGCTGTTTGCAATGGGAACTTCAGATACTCTTTGAGCAGCAGCTCTTTTTACCCTCCCTTCAGGTAAAAAAAAAAAAAAAAAAAAAAAAAGCAGGTTGTGGACCCACAGATATTTATGATTAATGTGATTATTAGCATGAAACCACACCGTGTGAGGTTCTGAGCAAACACTTGGCTTCTGGTCTGCAAGACTGAATCTGCTCAGTATGTGTTACTTCTAACAGTCTGCTTCATAGAATCATAGAATGGCCTGAGTTGAAAAGGACCACAATGACCATCTAGTTTCAACCCCACTGCTATATGCACATCACCCTAGACCAGGTGTCCAGAGCCATATCCAGCCTGGCCTTGAATGCCTCTTGCAGCATTTGCACCACTTGCAGCACTGCTACCCTTGTGCTCATGGCCTTTCCTTAGAGTAAAACACCTTGTTAATGTTCAAATCTCTCTCATCACTCCTTATTAGAGAATAAGGAGAAATGTGAAGTACTGTTTGCATTTGCAGATTTTTTCACCTGATTTTAAATTCAAGCATTCAGGATAACTTTAATAAAGCTCTGCTGTCTATGTGGTGCACATATAAAAGATAAAAAGGAATCTGAAACTACCATCGTAATTCTTTCACTGTACAAAAACAAAAAATATATAACCATAATTCCATGCAGAAATGCAAATCATGTCTGTGAATGTATTTTAAGTAGGCCACAAAGAGATTTATGTAGAAACTCTGATACTGAAACCCAGAGCTCATATTACCATAAATATGTACAAGATTTTCTAAGCTCTAGTCTTGATTATTTCACAGTGTTTTAAATCAGATCAGGTTGGGACCTCTTTTCAAGCGGGAAACTAAACAGATAAGAAAAGTAAACACAAAGGCACTCATTGCAGCATTTCGGTAGTTTTCAACCAGTTGTTTGTATTCCACAGTACAGAACCTGCCCAACTGCTACAAATAATTAACTTTTTTCTTCTCTTTAGACAAGCTCCACATTGAATTTTGCCCCCCCCCCCCCCCCCCAGAATAGTATCCATTCTTCCAGTAGCATATAAAAAGAAATCTGAAAAAAAGTTACGAAGTCTTTGTATGGGAGATTGGTAATCACAGCCTGAACCTCTGATTAATCAGCTGGGGCAAGTGTGGGGTCAGCTGCGGGAGCACAGGTGAGAGTGATGTAGCTGTGCTCCTGGAAGGGGTGGAGCTCAACTCCACCTCCTCTGAGACTGAGGCAGCATCTCTTGGAGATTGCTCTTCAGTGAAGACTGCCCCAGCTTCCTCAGCTAAGGCATCACCACTGCTGAGTTTCTCTTTTGCTTATAACCTCTGTACATTTACTCCAATCTTTGCTAGCATTTGTATATTAGCCACCTATACAGCCTTTGACTGTTCCAACAACACAACCTCTCTGCCTGTAATAACAAATGAAGTTCTCTTGGGGCTGCTTTTAACCCTGAAGTTTCTTAAGCACATCAATCTACTGTTCTCCTGGATGTTCATACATCCTGTAAGTCCCAATAGTGCTGACAGTCTCAGCACACAAGTATCAGCAAGAGTTTCAAAGTAGTCTTGGATAGCCAGCAGATCCGGAAGGCAATCTCAGAATGTGTTCATGGAGCCATAAAATGAAGCTCAAATGCATAATGATAGCGGCCTTCTCTAAAGAGGTTTTGGGCTCAAATCTCTACTCAGTTTTAGAAAACTTCCCCAGTGTTTTCACTTCTACATTTCTGTACTGAGTGTTCTAGGGTGGCAGTGGGGGTATAATAGTCTGTAATGGTTTCTAAGCCTGTGTGATGTCCTGCAGAATAGCTTGCCTTAACAATCTTTTCAGTCCCTTATAGTTAGTTCTAGCATGAACACAACCACTTGCCTGAATGGTATCTTTTACAGGAGACTGCTGTTGAATATATAGTCTCCAATGATTGTAAAACTGTATGTTCTTGTAATTAAAGTGTCTGATTTGTAGTAATTCTTTTTCTTTCTTCTCTCAGAGGGGTGATCACCAATGCAGGAGGAGCTGTAAGAGTACAGACTCTCCCAGGACAGGAAAACTACCCGGCTGTAAATGCCAATGGGATCCAGTCTCAGGTGCTCTCTAGATGGGCTTCATCTTTCTCAGTGACTCGTAGGTGGATCACACTTACTACTTTGCAAACTGTATTCCAGATACTAACAGAAGTCTAGGAAACTTTTTCAATGTGCTTATATATGTGAATAATGTGATTGGTATATGAAATGTAGAAAAATTTTCAGTTCTAACTCATTTCATCTTTATATTTTTGATTATTTGCTTGAAATAGCTACAAATAGTCTAGATCAGTCCTTCTAGATTATACAGGAAGTCCCTAGACTACTTTTAGTAAACTGCTGGAAATACAGTATTCTTAAAGCACTCAATTTCTCCTACATACATTGAAATAATGTTAATTTGTTTTTCCAACATTTTAGCAGGTACCAACAAACTAGCGCTTGAAGCAGTGGGACGATCAGTGTCAACAGCACGGCCTGCTACAGGTACCAGCCATACCTCTCCAACAGTGGAAGTCTCCTGTTTTAAGACATGCTAATAGGGCATTAGCTGACTAACATGCCATGTTTCGTAGGATGTACTTATAAAGAAGAAAACATATATGAAATGCATTTCTGTGTATATGTCATCGGGAAAAGGAAGAATTGCTTATAATCAGACTGATTTTTATTTCAGCAGCATTTGTGTAAATGAAGAAAAACTTGAATGAATTTGGAAAAGTGATACAGGTGACATAAAGGAAGGAAAGAGCCTGTGAGCTCATGGGATATTCATTCCTATTAAATGACAAAGATGGATTTTGCATTCTTTTTTACAGAAGTATTTAACAACTAAGTGCTGTCAGGATTTACAAAGCAGAAATTTAGATGCTATGTGAATTTCTCTGCAGAAAGTATCACCAGTGAAAGGCTACATCAGTTTTTATGAAGGCTAGTGGCATATATATACAGGACTTAGATCTCATTTGTGAACAGATCATCTGCTTTACAGTTTACGTCCCAGCTTGCTTCCAAAGCATAAAAACTGTTTCTGTACAGTTAGATAGCTAACTGAAAAACAGTAGGGCTTGGGATGCTGAATGACAAGTGATTTCTGTATAAGCATTTCTGTACACATTTCAGTAATCAGCTAGGCAGCTGTAGAAAGGAAGGTTACATTGTTTCATTTGAAAAAGAATATTTTCCAAGGAGCAAAGAAATAGCACTGCAACTGTAACTATTGAACTGACCAAAGAATGATGCCATCCCATGCCAGTTTCCACTGAGGATAGACTGCAATGCAATTCTTAGAGTCTAAGCTTCTTCTGTACATCTTGTTGATCTTAAATGATCCATTCTGTATCCTTTATTAAAGGCAAAAGACCTAAGAAGCCCCTTGAGAAGAAGGCTGGAAACAAAGGTAGGAATTCACAGGCTTAACTTTTGAAAAACAAAATCCTAACAAACATTTATTTGGTGCTAAGTAAGTCTAATTATTTTGAATGCTCGCAGACTGTAAAGCTGATATTGCATTTCTCATTGATGGAAGTTACAACATCGGCCAACGCAGATTTAATCTGCAGAAAAACTTTGTTGGAAAAGTAGCGGTAATGTTGGGAATTGGAACGGAAGGGCCTCATGTTGGAGTTGTACAAGCCAGGTAACAGCAGACCTATACAAAATATAACCAAGCAACAAATAAGAGAATTCAAGAAATGTATGTTTTGCAGAACAGTATTTGCTCAATGATGGCAAAAGAATAACAAGAGAAGATAAACTCAGCTCGGAGCAGTTTGTTGTACCACACTGACAGATGTCCATGTGAAGACATAACAGACTTCATAATACTCTGCCTCTGTAACACTTAATTGTGTCTGTTTCAAATACACAGATGCATTTAGTTTAATATCTGGCACAATAAAAATATTTTACTGTATACATTTTAAACCTAGTATTTTCTGCTGCTCTCTAAGCTTAAGAAATGTGCTGTTCTTCATTTGTCCACACTGATAAATATTTTCTCTGGCTAGGTATTGAGTACAATGCTATGAAAGGATTATTCTCTACATTTTTAATTACTATGTATGAGCAAGAACAAAATGATTCAAACTCAAATTTAGCTTGCTAATACCACAGAGTTATGAAAAGTTGACTACGCAGTTCACTAATGTTTTATTTTTCTGCAGTGAACATCCAAAAATTGAATTCTATCTGAAAAACTTCACTGCTGCAAAAGAGGTTTTGTTTGCCATAAAGGAATTAGGGTTCAGAGGGGGCAATTCCAACACAGGTGAGTTCGTACCTCAGTGAAAACAGAAGCTATTACTTTACATAAGTAACATATAAAAATATGTACAATTTTGTATTTTATTTTTATAAGTACAATTACAAATTTAAGAAAGTGTTTGAAAATAGAGCATTTAAATTTCATTTTAAGCAGTTCAGGCTGCTTACTGTATATTTTATTAGTGCAAATATAATTTCCTGTGTTTAAACAGTAATCAGCTTTTCACTTCTAACAGAGTGGGGTCCTGAGACAAATTGTTGTCTAAAAGGCCTCACATTTCTTTCCTGTCGAGTGGCAGGGGCTAATTAAATAGCAAGTGGTTGTGAAGGGATATTTGCCAAATGAGGAAGCTAAGCTTTCCAGATATGTTGTATTTCATAAACTAAATTTAAGTAGCTTCTCAGCTTTGTTCCTTCTAATTCATTTAGCAGGCATTAAGATATCTGCTTAGCATAAAACAAGACCTGTAGGGAGGGGAATTTTTTTTACTTTTAGTTTTGTTTTGTTTTTTAATAAGCAATAGGTTGTTCATGCTTCATCATTACTCAAATATTCTGGGATGCCATTTTCTTGGTTTGCTGAGTTACACCTGAAGTCATAATTAAAATTCAGCACAATTTTATCTACAAAACTGGTACCAAAATGTTGCTGTATTATTTCTTCATATTCATTTTCTCTTCAAAACTAGGGAAAGCTCTGAAACACACAGCTCAGAAATTCTTCTCGATGGAAAATGGAGCACGCAAAGGAATACCCAAAATCATTGTAGTGTTTCTAGATGGCTGGCCCTCAGATGATTTAGAAGAAGCTGGTATAGTGGCCAGAGAATTTGGAGTCAACGTGTTCATTGTATCTGTAGCAAAACCTACAACAGAGGAACTGGGAATGGTGCAAGACATCGGTTTCATTGACAAAGTAAGAGAATATAGTTATTCATTTTTCATTCCTGGGAAGGACTAGATAATGTACTTCATGCTAAAATTTCAAGTATTTAAGGTTCTCATTAATAAAATGAAACTTTCTGCAATTTCTGGAGGGAGGTGGGAACAAGCTTGGTTGTCTGTTGACTATCTACAGAACCTATTTTGGTATTTGCCTTTTGACTTTTTGTTTTCAAATAGGCTGTCTGTCGCAACAATGGCTTCTTCTCTTACCAAATGCCCAGCTGGTTTGGCACCACCAAATATGTAAAACCTCTTGTCCAAAAATTGTGTTCACATGAGCAAATGTTGTGTAGCAAGACATGCTATAACTCTGTCAACATAGGCTTCCTGATAGATGGTTCTAGCAGCGTTGGAGAGAGCAACTTCCGACTCATGCTTGAATTCATCAGCAATGTTGCAAAGGCTTTTGAGATCTCTGATATTGGTTCCAAGATTGCAACTGTGCAGTTCACATATGATCAGCGTACTGAGTTCAGCTTCACAGACTACACCACAAAGGAAAAGGTCCTCTCTGCTATCCGGAACATTCGTTACATGAGTGGTGGCACTGCTACTGGTGATGCCATTTCTTTCACAACCAGAAACGTATTTGGGCCAGTGAAGGATGGAGCGAACAAAAACTTCCTTGTAATCCTGACTGATGGTCAGTCTTATGATGATGTTAGAGGACCTGCTGTCGCTGCACAAAAAGCAGGTAAATAATCTTCATAGGCAGTGGGAGATGATTCATCCCATTTCTGCTGGATTGTCCGTGTCAAGATTTTAAATGATGCTCTAGAGAGCAAATAAAGTATCACACTTGTCTTAAGTTTGGCAGAACAGGAGCTCTGAGAAACTGTTTTCCATTAGGATCAAAAATGGGATTAATTGGCTTGATAAATAAAGAAAAATAAAGAGCCATGTAGTGAAGCTCCAACCAGCAATAGCATATAATATAGCATTATTTTCATCCTCCATCATATATATGGGGAAAAAAGAGAAGTAATTTTGATCAAAAAGCCTCTGGGGCTGCTGATGCTTGAAAACTAAGCATTATGTACGTGAAGGATCCAAATGTATTTCCAAAATTCTTCTAAGCAGTAATTCTTGAAACACAAGAATCACTGTCACTGCTATGTTCGTAGTGACCACTGAGAAACATCTATGGTACTTAACTAGTAAGACATACTGGTATTTCTACCAGGGTTCCTAGACAAGTACTTAATTTATGATATTTAGTGGCAAAAACTAACCATCCTTGACAGACTACAGGTACTGAAGCACTGTTTTCTAATTTATATAATGGATGTAGAAATTGCTTGTTTTTCTCGCAGCCAAAGACAAAATAGTTTAATGTATTTTCTTTCTTTGATACACTCTAACACTTTAGGAATAACAGTCTTCTCTGTTGGTGTTGCCTGGGCACCTCTGGATGATCTGAAAGATATGGCTTCCGAACCAAGGGAATCTCATACCTTCTTCACTAGAGAGTTCACTGGATTGGAGCAGATGGTTCCTGACGTTATTCGAGGCATCTGTAAAGATTTTTTGGACTCTAAGCAATAACACAACAATCTGCTGTTGGATAGTTTCTGAAAGTAAAAATTATGAGTCTGGAATGGTCCCTCTTAAAGACACAAGTTTTATTACATATACTATCATCATATAAGGGAAGGAGAAGGGCTACTTTCTGTAGTCAGTTGAGGGTCTTGTGAGCTTGTGAGAAGTTGTACTTGATATGGGAAAGCAGAATTTGGCCAACAGCTATTATTACTTCCAGTACATTTATAGTAGCCTGAGTTTTGAAGCTATGCATATTGTGCACTTATGGCTATCAGTTATCAGCAGAGGAAACAATAGAGTTCTGATATTTTTGCTGCCACTTCCTAAGTGCCTTCTTGCAAGATAAAAATAATATAATTTTAAATACACAATAATACCTTCTGTGAACCTTCCATAGCTTATGATTCTGTATCTTTTCAAGGAGTTCTTTTCATGGTGTTAAGTATTTTCAGCTTTAGTTGTGCAATGGCCATGAGTGCCAGGCAGCTTAACGGATGTTTCTCTACTTGAGATATAATGATTTCCAGAGTCATTAAAGGTTGGAAATAATCTCTGAGATCATTAAATCCCACCCTAACCCATCCCCACCATGCCTATCAATCATCTTGGTATCATCTCGGTGAATGATACTGCCATCTGGTTGGCAAAATTTACACCAAAAGGCATTTATTTATACCCACAGATCTACATGGTTCTATGACATCTTGTGGCACAGATTTTGAGAGGCATTTACAGTAAAGCAGTTCTTTTTGTAGGTCTGAGACCCAAATATTACCATTTCCCACAGCAGAGAAGTCAACTGGGATATTCATCATACATCTGCTTACCTGGATTTTCTCTAATACTCTTTTGTACTCTTTTGATTTCAAGAAATTATTATTGGTTACAAAGTTCCTGATGGGAACCTTGGGCAAAGGCATTATATTAAAACATGCACTGGGGAATGAGATACCTTTGGATTTCAGTTTGTTTTCAAACCTTGAAACATAAGTGGTTTATATGGGATTACATGGTTAGAGAGTAGATGCAAGTGGGATGTAGCACCTCACAGAATAACAAGTTCTTCACTAGTAGTGGAGTGTTTTTAGATATGTATTTCTCAAAGATAAAAGAACAGTCTTCCTGAAAAGTGGCCTTAATTTTATTATGAATCTAGAAATATATTGATATTTTTATACCTACATTCACGTGGTTAAAATTACAAAATGGCTTACTGAGTTCTTCCAGATACCAGGAGTGAATAAAAGACTTCAAGCATTCTTCAGGAAATAAAGTTTTTTTTGCAAGTAAAATACAATGAAGAAAAAAGCAATCAGCATTTTTCCCATCAATGCAGAATTTCCCCTTTTTTCTTTTTTTTTTTTTTTTTTTTTTTTTTGAGCTATTGATTGTTAAATTCTAGGTGTGGAGTGGCTCTGAAGGGATTATATTCATTGGGCTTTTATTGTGCATTTTTATATAACTTATGACTGGCTATATATTACACTAAACATGAATGGCAAGGATGCCTTGTATTTTTCTATTGTTATCATTGTTATGTGTTTATAGAAGAGAGTATTCAGCTATTGCTGTATAAATTTATGTGCAAAATCAACTTTGTGAAAAAGCTTAATTAATTTAGCTTAAATTTTTATAGAAATATATGTAATGCAAAGAACTGGGACTACAGATATTTCAGTATCCTGTAATATAAAAGTCTTTTTATGATGGACCTTGTGTAGTACAGCTTGAATAAGTTGTATATCCCGTTTCCTGTCTAAATTATTTTCAGTCTCCCCTTGGGGTGAAGGGCCAAAGGAACCTAAATCATCCTTAGATGCCAAGGATACTTCTTACACAGATTTTTGTTGTTTTTCCCTAATTTGAATCAGTCAGTACCAAAGTTTTAGCAGTTGTTTATATTAAATATGGTGCTAGTTGAATGATCTGAATATAAATCACGCATACCGACCAGCACAACCACATTTTCCCCCCCAATCTACTTCTACTGTTGCAAAGAAGATGGCAGCTTTACTGATGTCATTCCTTCACAAAAGAAAAAGGTCTGATTTCCAGAAGCCACAGCACTACATTGCTGATAGATTTTCATTTTGTCAAAATGGTGATGACATTATTTGTACCCTCACAGAGCCCAATTACACTGAGGTAAGAAATAGCAGGTACAGAGAATAATTCTTTAAATATGTAAAGTTTATACAAAAGCAAGTAAGAACAATTTTGATCTGGAAGTACGGTCTGTGACACAGCAAAAAGGACTGAGAGCTAGTGAGATAGAGACAGGGTGGAATGGATGTGAACCATGCTGTAAGTAGGTCAGTTTGGAGGAGTGGTACAGAGTCTACATACATACCAGTACAGAATGGTACAGAGTAACAGATATGAATTTGAAGCTTTCTTTGGGGTGAGAGAAAAAGTAAAGCCACAGCATGAGAGTTCAGCTTCATGCTGCAGGACCAAGCAGTAAAACAGAGTTGCAGCCACCATCACTCTTGCAAACTCCATTTGGGAACACTGCTTTGGGTATCAGGACTGTCACTCAGGAACATGGCCTGCAAGAGAACCACCCTGTTCTCTGCTGAAAATTATCACAGAACCATGGAATGCCTTGAGTTGGAAGGCACCCCAAGGATCATCAAGTTCCAAGTCCCTTGCCACAGGCAGGGCCACCAACCTCCAGATCTAGTACTCCAGACCAAGTTGCTATGAGACCATAGAATGAAAACTTATATGCCCTTTTCCCTTAAAGAGTACTACTCATTATGTGAATGGCCTCAGATTTGCAACCCCACTACTGAAAGCAGTGTATTTGACAGCTGCCCGTCAAAAACTAAGAATCTGTCACTGAGAAAAGAGAAAAGGGCTCTCAGCTTAATAGCTTAGGTACCTATTGCAACTGAATTTTACATTACACAGTAGTTAACGCATCCAAAATCACCCTTCCCAGAGGAATGCCCACATCAGCCTAAGTGTAGAAAATATCCACTTACTGTCCTCAAAAAACTGAAACTACTTTTAGAATCACAAAAACTTTCAGTAAGGGCTGCAGCTTATATTTCCTGGGTGCCTTATATATGGGTTCCTTATATTTTTTTTAACTCATAGATAGTAAAAAATAACTGAAAGAAGAATGGAACTTCCCCTGTTGTCAACAGAACCTTCCATCCTTCAAAGAAATACTGCAAGCACTTACTTCCAGGCCAAGATCCCAAACCAGGAGTTACATACATAGAGGATGTTAGACATTTCCCCACTCACTGTTCCCTGCACTTTTCCAGCAGGGAAACATACAGATTGTATCCATGCAAAGCTCCCTGCTCAACATTCAGATCATTAACCATTGTTATCCCAAGCAGCCAGCACAGCCCTTGGCTCAGGATCTCTGATTCCACTCCTAGACCAAGACACTGAAGATTTTGTACCTCACACACCTTCTAACCATTTAGAACCTTCCTAGCTATGAACTGCCCTGTAGATGCAGTGTGATGCTTTCCAGCTAGTACTCTCATCTGACAGAGGTTGTATACAGGATAAACAGGAGGTAACTGAAGGGTCAGCATGCTGCAGAGGTCTTCATGCTACCAAGCGATTCTGTCGCCTTTCATATTGCATCCTCATGTGTAAAAAGACCATCTCAGAAGCTGACCTTTATTACTCTTGGTCAATGTATAAATACTTAAACAAGAGAACAAAAAAAAAAAAAAAAAAAAAAAAAAAAAAAAAAAAAAAAAAAAAAAAAACACCAAACAAGAAAACAAAACAACAAAAACAAAAGTGAGATCATCCTAACACTCTTAAGAGAAAATGGTATCTTTGAAGGAATTTACTTTGGCTCTCAAACCCAATGCCAAGAAGGAGCTATGCAGTAACCAGCTAAAAACCATTTAGATCAAAACTCAGTGACTACACTTCTCTATATCTTCTGAAGTAACCAGGGGAGAGGGAAGAGGTGAGGGCTCCTCTCTTTGCCTTGATTTCTAACTTATGAACTAGAACAGTTTCAGCAGAACAGTATTTTCTCCCATAAGTGTTTGCAGTCTTTTTTGCATTTCATATTAGCATTGCCACATACGCCTTCTCTTTTATGAAGTATGGCTCCACACAGCACAAATACTCTGTTTTCATCTCTTCTGTTCTGAAGAACAAAAGTGATGACAACTCCTGATGTCTTGATTTTGGACCACCTTTTTAATGGGGCAGCTTCTCTAGCTCCCTCAGACACTGCTTCTAAATGCAGAGATTCTGGTTTGCTCAGCACTTCCCTTCCTTTCATTAGGTTTATGGGTAAGTTAGCTCCAGTAAGCAGCAAAGCCACAAAAATCACAGAAAATTTCTCTGTTGCACGCAAGTGCCATAGGAGGCCTGAGAACTCTGTCATAGAAGATCAGCTTGTATCTTTAACAAACTGTCTGGAAGCTGGAGGCTTAGATCCCCAGCATACTAACAGCAGTCCAAAGAAAATCATGCTGACTGGCTTTGGTTTGGACTTAGGACAGGAAACAAAGGATTTTCTTGAGAAACTGAACCAGTGTGTTTGAAAAGCTTGTGATCATCTGTCATCCAAATACAGACACCAAATAAACAGAAACCTTGACTGAATAGTTTGCAATCTAAGCAAGAGCATTTTCCAGTTACGTATGTCTGTCAACTGCAGCGCAAATTTTGGCTTCCAGCAGGGATTCTGCCCGTGGTTTCAGCTGGAGGAAGAATAGGTTCTGAAAGTCTGTGGTCTATGATAAAATCCAGAAGTTTAATTTCTGCTTTGAAGCAAACTGCCCATTTTGAATTTAATCTCATTAGGATCATAATTTCCTTTCCTTTCAAGTAATCAAGTTCAGTTAGTGAAGTATCCTCAATCACAAGTCACTTTTATTGCTTAAAAGATACTTATTGTTTTATTACTCTAACACTTATTTACATTCATCTGTGCCTGCATACAAACCAGCACCGCATCCTTCCTATTTCCCAGGTCTAGAGGAAGCTCTAGCCATCACAGATAGGTACACAATGAAGCAAACAGCACCACCTCTGCAGTCCACTTATGAATGGGAGGGCAGTGCTGCTCCCCTGCTGTGGAGGTGCCTACCCTCAGCCCCAGGGCACCCTCCTGGAAGCCAGCCGTTGTCAGCTTGAACTGCCCCAGCCTCAGGGTAGCTGTGAACTCACAGCTAAACCTTGCCCTGGACCAACTCCTAAGATACAGCCATGAGAATTCGGCACGGTTGTTTTCACTAGCAAATGCTAACTAAACTTCTTCAGCCTCTGCTGAGGTCAGATAGAGCCTTTATGACTTAGCAGCAATCAGAATATGGCAGAATGTAAGCAGAGGGATAACAACTATTTTTCTGCCCTGGTGTATGTGATCAGATTACAATACGATAAACATTTCTCTGCCAAGGAATACAAGTAAAAGAAAGACAACATCAAGTCAAAACATTGGCAAAGTTTAGAAAAGTAAAAAAGGGAAAAAATACAACAGTCATTTACCAATAACTTACCAAGTGAACATAGTTTTGACTTAAAATAAGCTTTTTAATGGGATAGTTTGATTGGGAACTTATCATTATTTCTGAGCATTTCCACTAATTCTCTGACATTTGCTCTTAGGTACGTTGATAACATTGTACTTGTTCAGAGAAGTGAGAAGATAATGGCTTTATCTCATCTAAATATTCTGACTGCAATGAAGCACACAGCGTTGCCATGCTGACTACATTTTAATTAGGGCTAGGAGCTGGTTCAGAAGCAGGACAGAACTCTTGCACAGCACACAGTGGACACATCAGCAAAGGCTTTACCTAAAGTGAACTGACCTGCTCAGGTCTAGATGTGGACCAGAGAGAGCTGCATGCACAGTGAAAAGAAAACAGCCACAATAAGTTGCCTCTTCAAGCAAAAACAGCCACCAAAAATAAATAAATAAATAAAGTTTCCCACAGAATGTAGATACACACCATGGAAATGATCTAATGTTACACAGATCACTGAGATTATGGAAACTCCTTCAGCCCTCTGAGAAATTCTCTTCTTAAGAGAACTCAACACTTGCTTGGAGTGGCAGTCACTCACCTGGGCTACCAAAGGCAAAAGAATCAAAGAACTAACGCACAAAGCTAAAATACAGCTCCTGTTTCATAAACAACTACTGCAGAAGCACAGTAACATTGAAAAGCATTTGACAGGACTTGCTGTCGTTAAGACGCCATCTTTTTTCTATGTAACATAGAAAACCTGCAGGGGAAATCTTCAGTTAAGACCACTCCAGAAGTACCAGGTGTGCAGTGACGGCTCTGCCCATCACACTCCAACTTCTGCAGGCAGACAGCTGCAGCCACAACACCACAGGCGCACACTGCTCGGCCCACAGCCCAGCTGCTTCCCTGCTGCCAGGGGCCTTCACAAGAGCCCTTCCGCATTGAGCAAGAGCTCCTTATTCCCACTCAATTATAAGTCTGACAACAGCTTCAATGCAAAATGCCCATATAATCAAGAAACAAACTTTTTCCTCAGAAAAAGCTTTCCCTTCAGAAAGAAAAAACAACCCGCACATTTCTCAAACAGCATGTAAAGTACAGGAAAATTACTCTAAACCAACAGCAAACAGGCCAGCCACCTGGAAGCTTCCAGGAGCACATCCCGTCCCCATCACCCCTGAAGGAAAATGGCGCCCGAGGCCAACGAAGGAAAGAGCACGTGTCCCTTTGCCAACCACCGCCCACGACCAAACCCTCCACAAGCCCCAGGAGCTCGCTGGGCAGTACCCGGTGCAGTCGCACGAGGTTCCCCCGCTCACCCAGCAGGAGCACAGGGTGCGCGCACACCGCGTTAGGGACGTGGAACCAGCAAGGCGAGCACCACCTCTCCTTCTCCCAGGCCTTCCAACCCCGTGCCGGCCTGCCCGGGCCTACTTACTGCTTGCTGCCGACAACCAGCATTCCGGGACCCGCTCGAAGGTCGTCGCCGTCGCCGTCGCCGCCGCCGCCCCCGGGCCGCCTCTCCCTCACGGGCGCTGCTCCGCTCTCACGAGCAGGCGAACGCGGTCGCTGCCGTTGCTGCCGGACCGGCTCGCGCGTGAAGGCAAGTAGCGCTTCCCGACACAGCCCAGGCGCGCCGCTCCACACGGGCCCGGGCACCCGTCTCGTTCCTTCGTTTCTGATTCATTTGTACAGCACTGAAACGTAACCTCCATCCCAAGCGCTTCTAGCACGTGCAGGGCAGGAGCGCGCTTTGCACATTATATACTTCCACCGACCCCTCGCGGTTCAGCACTACCCCCAGCCAGAGGAGCTCTGCTATCACCGCGCGGACCGACACAGCCCGTGCACGGGGCTGGCTGGCACACAGCAGGCACCACGCTTCAGAATTAAGCCGCACAGCTGAACGCTATCAGTTACCTCCCAGCTGTTCTCAATACCGAAATTAAGATGAAATCTGTAACAAGAAAGTTACAAGTTTCCTAGTAAGGTTCTGGATCTCATAGAAAACACACTTCACTGTGAGAACTATGACTTTTTAGTTTGATGCGCATGTAAAGCAAGGAAACCGAAACTACTGCTCAAGTACAGCGCGACTTCCACTGTACCGACTGTAGCAGAGACTCCCACAGTACTGAGGTTCAGCGATTCCTGGAAACGAGAGTCCTATGATTCAGGCTTCTTCACATCGCTTTTTTGTTATCACCAGGGAAATCTCCAGATATTAATTCCCATAAAACCCATAAATATTTAAAAACAAATACTCTGTTGCTCTGTGCACACTTAAAAGACTGGATGTCTTCTATGGGGGTGGGAAGGCATTAAACCCTCCAGATAAGAGGACAAAAAGGAAAGGCATGTTATTTCCCACCAAGTCAGTCAGTATTTGGTTCTGTGTTAAAATCAGAAAACAAAGCAATGCATTTGATCATTTCCCCCCCCCCCCCCCTTTTTTTTTTTTTTAACTTGAACTTAAAAAATAATAATAATAAATAAAAATCACTACTTCTCAGTCTCTCATTGAGTTCCAATAGAACTCACAAGTGTGTGTTCTCCAAGTACTGAAAACGTATTAAGTATGGAACTCATATCACCATTCATGCTCACCTGATTTATAAAACAATCCCAAGGGCTCCTTTTGTTTCGATTGGAAATCTCATGCCAGGACAGCGCTCTGCCAGTTTGAAACTGAATCAATTAACGTGCAGTGAAAGAGATGTACAGCCTGACAATGCTTCCTCAAGCCCAGAGTTCCACAAAAAGAAGTTATCAATTACTGCCTAGTTCGATAAATAATTCCGTATGACTTCTAAATTAGGGAAGGTTCTTGATCAGGACTTGTTAACAACTTTTCAGACGTATTTCATACGTATGTTTTATAAGCTGCAGAAAGCTCAGTACTTAAAAGAGTTCCTACAATACAAAAAAGGAAGATAGGGAGTGGGACTGTTCAAGCAACTCCATCTTAGATACCGAACCCTAAATATTAAACATCTTGGTATTTCTCTGGGTCTGGTTTTTGAGGGTGCACCCTTTGGGTTTCATTTCCAAAACAGAAGGAAATTGGTCCTTGCAGAGAAGCTGAGGTGTTTTTCCTAAATGGAAATTTCAGGACTATCAGTGTTTCCACCATCAATACGATAGTTCTTCTATTCCAAAAATAAAGGTTTTAGAACGTTATACCCCACACTAAATAAACTAAGACTGTATGAGAGATTATTGCCAACATTCAATAAAGGAAGCTTCAGTACAGCATTTGATCTGCTATGCATCAGTGAACTAAGATGAGTAAGATTTCAATTAAAGAAAATAAGCAAATTTTTTGTTTTTACCATTTCAATTTTAATACAACTCAAAAAAAAAAAAAAGTAATTGTTATGCATGGCAATGTTTATTAAACAATCACATTTCATTTAAGCATTAAAATGCAGCGGTCTGGAAAAGCTGCCAGAAACAATGTTTGGCTTCAGAAAAGGCAATTATGAAATTACTTCCAATAAAATTCAAAGACTCTCTTGTCTGTTGATTAGTTGAATGCTTTAGACTGAAAGGAAAAAAAAAGTGCAAATCAGCTGAATGTTAATTTCAAAAGTAAAGTCTTAGTGTCCTACAAGCAGTTACTGAAAGGCCTCACCCTCAATCTTCATGATAATGGACAAAATTATCCAATTCCTATACAATTATTATTTACTGTAACACATTTCAAACAACATACCAGTATTATTAAAACAAAATTAATTTCAGAATATTACTGCAGTATTGTGTCTACCATGGGCACATTTTTCCCTTGTTTTCAAAAAACTAATTTGCTTGACAGGAGATGGCATAAGATACATTCTTACTGCTGAACTGGAAACTTACATGGAACAATACAGCCAGAACCACTTATAGGAACATGTTCCAGCAAAAGGTATTTTATTCCTAAACACAGCACTTTTGTAAGAAAATCTAAGTTTCATATTGCAGTTTTCTTTACTACCGATAAACTATCAGGAAAGCAACCCATCAAAGAGATGCAAACTGCTGACCTGTGGACCAGCCCTTCACAAAGACAACTGCCCTCTGGACATCATCTTTACTGAAGGACTTGTAAAGAAACAGCAAAGGTTAATGGGTAACATTTGACATACGGACAAATTGTGAGCATTTAGAAATGAATGAGTGTTTTATTCCTTTTAAATCCAACACAATGATTTCATGGCAGTTTGAAGTAAAAACAGTACCTCCCTGGTTCTGAAATCACTTGAGAATCACTTCACGTACAAAGACAGGCAAAACCAGTGTGATCGTCTTATAAGGGCTCTAAAAATACTTGAACAATTTTCAGCTTGTTCTTGTAAAAAGCTTTAAGAATACTGTGGAAACATGTTCTTATAGGTGGATGGTGCTGTTTGAAACAGTGTTGACATCCAGACAACTATTACAGTTGTAAGCAAAGGAGATTATAAGCATAACAAACAAATGATCATTTTGCTAAAATTTAGACTTAATTTAGTAACTTGTAGAATGACACTTTCAAACTGTGCAACACAAAATAATGTAGCCAACAGTAACATACAGGTACACCATTTAATATTTATTATATGCATTTTATATACATTATTTTTCAACAGCTGTACTTCTGCTATGTGGTACAATCTTAAAAATTTGCTGATTCATAGTTTGTAAAACAGAAACCTTACAAAACTCATCAAAACTCGCAAACTGATCAGAAAAGTTTTGTGGAAGACTAGAAAAAATACTTTATTGTATTAATCATGCATTACACAAACAAAATGTTTAGTTACACCATAAACTGAAGCACATCCAAAAATAAAACAAAAGCAGGGAATAACTAGCCAAAACACAGCAGATTTAGGAATCTTGAATCAACTACTTTTGTATTCTATTTGAAACGCAAAAAAAAAATTCACTCCAAAAGTTCTGAACCAAGATTGGTTTTTGGAATCCACTCCACTTCAAATACTTAATCAAAGGAAAAAAAAAATAGTCTTGGTTTGCAACTTTAGAATCATGAAATGTCCCATTTTCTTATCTATTTTAGACTGTTCAAAGAGTGCCGTAATAGATATACAGGGCCCTTTAACACACTACATAAAAGGATATAAAGACCAACAAAAAGTGAAATAAATAACAATAGGCCATTAGCAAGATGGGTAATCCTTGATAAATAAACTCGTAAATACAGTAAGATGTACAAAATATCACATAGTGATAGGATGCCAAGATTAATATTTTTTTATTTTTTATTTTTTAAAGAGTTCATCGGGGGGTGTTAACCCCTCTGTGTTTCATTTAAACACATTTTACAGTCCTTTATTTATGAAGACAGTTACGCGATGATGAAGAATTAGCATCCTTATGCAAGGACTTAGCTGAGCTGTATTAGGCAAAAGAAGGGAAGAGTGTGGTTACACGGCAGCGGGTCAGTGAGTTCTCTGTGTTTTAGGGTTCTATAATGCAGAAAAACATTATCAATACAATCTTGAGCACTGTTGTGACAGGCTAAATATATAAAAAGACTTATAAAAACTAGAATTTTATCCAAACATTTTGTGCAACTAATGCTAAAATATTTTAAGTTAAATTTCCTTTTCTTTAAAGCAAAATAAAAGTTTAAAAGGGGAATCTGTGGCATTCAACTGATAAACAGAAGATTACTAAGAGATGAAAAGAAAGCTACTCTTGGAGCTCACTTCCCCCCACAAGAGCACCACATTCCTAACCCTAAGGCAGCACACAGAGTCCAAAACAAAAGTCTTTTGTAAGATCAGACTCCACGTTTGCTTAAAGACACCTAAAGAACAGACATACGCTCAGTTCATATCCAGTCAAGGCTACAAATACTGGTTTTCCTTTTTTACTTCTCCCCACCCCCCCCAAATACAGTAATTACAGTTAAATGAATGAGCCTGACATTGTTCAAGATGTGGTGACTTTTCACCAACTGAAACCTGCCCCACTTAAGAGCCTTCACTCAGGCAGATCGGATGTAGTGTCTTATTGGTAACCTTATTGATGGCAGTGACGCGTTCCCTCTTTTTTGTCCAAACAGACCTGCTGTTATGACGCAGGCTTGTTCTGCTGTGTCACACAAATACTTTGGCAAGGGCATCAGCTCCTGCACTGGCAATATATGCTTTTGATGGATGAAATGCTACATCATAAATGGATTCATCCAGCTTTTTCCTATGAGCTGTTATTTCTTGCACACATGTCTTGCTGTCCAAATTCCATAATCTAATGGAACAATCATGGCCTGTTTGGAGAAAAACAAGAAAAAAAATAAAAAAAATACAAGATTAAATTTTTGTCAGATGCTTAAAAGCAAAAGAAATACAAAATGCATAAAACATAAGAGGATTAAAAAACCCTTACTTCCAGACATTAAATAGATTCCATTAGGATCTACAGCTAGACTTGTGACAGCATCCAAGTGAGCAACCATCGAATGGATCATTTTACCTAAAAGCAAAATAAACAGTCAGTTTCCTGGGAAGAACTGTTTCTTCTAAAAATAATATTCCCATTAAGCGGAATAGAGAATAACACTGATTTGAATATCTGAAAACTACAGTTGTATTATAAATTATTAAGTTTCAACCACAGACTTGTACAAACATATGGGTAAATGGCAATTCTCAAAGGCATTCATATCATAAGTTCTGATATATCTGGCATCTTCTCAAATAGCAATAACAGTAGTTTTAGTCCAGCAAATGTCCACATATCTGATCACTTTAACATACTGTTGACAAAGCTTTGAAAAGATACTCGGTAATATCAAAGGTCCATCTAACAGGACAACTAAGTGGTACTTTAGATACAAGATGTTCTCCAATTTCTAAAATTAACTGTTTAGTTACTACAAACCGAAGTGGTTACCTGCATATCCAACTACTCTGTGCCATTTCCCCTGGACTCTTTGCCAGTTGAACCTTAGTTCTTGTTTTGGAAAAGAGAGTAAGCTAACAAGTCCACAACAAGACCATAATCAACATGAAAAAGTTCTGGCATCTTTATCCGGTTCTCTTTTCCTGAAGAATCTTAGCCCGATTTGTCATTTCTCCTTGAAAAGCTTCTGAAGATCTCTAGTCATACGTTAAACCATTCTTTGAAATGCTTCTTTTTTTGCTATATCCTTTTTTGAGCAATAGGAGACTAACATAAAGTACAAGTGTGTATGCATCAGGAACTCATACTCATATTAACTGATTTTGTTGGCTATTCCTTTCCCTCACATTTATCCACACAGAATTTAATGTGCTTGTTCTCAAGCCTACGAGGATCTACATTTCTTCCTGGTCAACTTCCATTTCCAGCCTTTAACGCAGTTATTTGTTCATGCCATATCTTCCTTTGTTACTTTTAAAGACTTGGTAATACATTTGAATTCCAGAGCAATCATTTCAACATATTTAATGACAGCAGGTGAGAAGAAGTGGGGAAAAAAACATCTTAGCTTTCTGCCTTTAAAAAGAAAAACAAAACCAAAACAAAAATACCAGAATAACACCCTCTCTCCATCTCCTAAAGAGACATATTAAACGGGGGTTTTGCACACATACTTACAATCAGTTTATGCTGTTTTTGTTTTTTTCCCCCAACTTAGTAGGATAACACACAGAAAATGACAGCTGATTCAAAAATTGAAGTTGAATAGAACTTAACCAACAACTTAAGTATAACAAAGGCTTCTACTGCTACAATGAATTAAGGGCTGTATCTTGTCTTAATTAGTACTAAGTAATGACTTTTATGACTGAGAATTGAAAATATAACTCATATATGTTTGGAGTGATAAGCATGGAAATGGTGAAAACAGGAATAAAATAGTGGAGATATTCTATAAATCAACATCTTGCTAATTTAAAAGGATATTCTTGCTTGTCATAACCATTTCTGTACAAGGGAATATTTCTGACTGCTTAAGTCACAGTTGCAAGGGATGGCATAATTTTATATAAAAGTTTATCTTGGAACGACACCAAGTCCTGGTCACTAGTATGTTCTCTACAAATGGATTCTTCCTATATCCAGCCAGATCTACTTGGAACATATTCATACATGCAGATGAAGGTCTCTTTACCCTTACCCGTTTTGTTGTCAAAAAATTTGATGTGTCTATCTTCATGAGCTGTAATAGTAACAGGAAGTGTGGGATGACTTACTACCTTGTTAATGTGATTATTTGATTGTACACCTGAAAATAATAAAAAAAGAAACACAATCATATACTCATTTGCCTTAAAGAAATGGCTAAAGCTAAGATGAAAATATTTTAGCATTCCACTTTAACTTACTGTACTATATAAGGAACACCTTCATAACAAACATCAATACATCTAATAATAACCAGCATCTTTCCTTAACAGAAGATAGACTAAGCCAGGTATACTCCTGCCAATGTACTTTAAGGTTAAAGCTGCACAACTGGTTTATATATAAGAAAGATCCTTGAGATGGATGGCAAACAAATCAGGAAAGGTACTCTGGGGCAGCATTAACCAAATAGGAACAAACTGCCCATATATTTAGAACACACCTTATACCTTCATATAAAAAAAAAAAAATACATCTTGAAAACAAGCAAACAAACAAAAAAAATCTGAAGTCAACCTAACCTACAAGATTCCATCAGATATATTTTTATGTATTTCAGCTTAAAGAAACGCTGAACAGTTTAGAACATCTTTGTAAGTTCTTAGAATACTCCTCATAATACTCTTCCTGCCTTAAAGATTGTTTCCTTCATTCTTGTTTTGTTGATTTCTTTTGAGATTCTCTTAAAGGAGGAAAGGAATCTCTCCAATCTTTAATGGTCCTTCTCACTGTCAACATCAGCTATGCACAAGCTACCCAGAGTACAGGCTTCAGCACAGGTTATAAAAATCTGCAAAAGCTATCTACATGCTACTGGATACCACAGGAACAATCACTAAGTGAACTGGACTAATTGGAAAGGAAAAGCAAATTCTTCCCTTGCAATACTCTTTCAGATGTATTTGCAAAGACTTGAATAATCAGAATAAATTGAATGCTATCTTTATGAAACACTTCCATAGATTCAAGAAAATGAAGTACTGAAGACACCTCCTCTATTTAGAGTCTCATCAACTATATACAACTATCAACAATGAGTTATGCAACACCTTATTTGTAGCAACAGAATTTCTAATACTACATGTTCCATACGAGAGGATTGAAGCACAATCTAGACAGATTCTACACTGAATATTTTGCTGAAATCCCTTTTTAATTATCATAAGCTTGTTTTTTTTACTTCCCACATGATAAAACTTTCATACAAGCACTTCATTCAAGTTAAATACTTAATAGAAAAGAGCTTTATTTACCAGATTCTACTTGGGATGAAAGCATTACCACTGACTGAGATGTTTCTAAATCATAGATGACTGTGCTGCCAGTGTTAAATGATGCCACCATATGAGCAGGATCACAACCTATGAAGTCAACTGATGTAGGTATTCCATGCTCTAAAAAGTGAGGAAAAAAAAAAAATCTTTAGAAACTAGAGAACATCTTAACACTCTTAACAACATAAGCATTAAGCTTACCCATACTTAGAATCTCCCCTTCAGAATAACTTCAGAATATACTTCCCCTTCAGAATATACTCCCTTCAAAATAACACCACAGCCTCAGGATTATCTTATTAAAAAAATCTCTCTTTAGTCGTGTTAACTAGCTTTGAAAAATGGAGATGAGCCAAGAACTTCATCAGATGTCTCATAACCAATTTTCAAAACCAAAATTTCCCAGCAAAAAACTTACCTTTCTCTCCATTGTAAGTGCAAATACAGGGCATTTTTTCTGGTGGGTTCCATAATCTAATAGTGCCATCTGCTGAACAGGATAGTAAGTGATTCTTAACACCACTGTAAGCAAGACCCCAGACTGCATCTGTGTGAGCAACTAGTGTGCCAGCTAGAACGTTTGGCTCTGGAAAGACAAAAGTTCAGAAACCGAATAAGTATTTATTGCATTTCAATATAAATAATATTTCAAGTAAAACAGCTATATGCCACATTTGCTAAAATTCTTTTAAGTAATTTATCACATCTGTGTTCTTACAGATCTGTTAGTTGTACTCATCTGTTTTGTGAATATCTGTAGTAGGAAAATCTAAAAAAGTGTTGATATATGAAATACTTGTTATAACCTCCTCTTTGAGAGGCTCACTTCCTTCATCTAAATTTACTAACTTTAAGATTCTTTACTGCAGCCTTTTCTTTGTGCAAGATGTAAAAGCACCTAAAAAAAAAACAAAGATCAGCCTATTCATCAATTACTCAAACTCTGATGAGTTCTTCCAACTCTGATGCCTTCACTGTAATACTGCTTTTTTTTTTTTCCCCCCAACTTACTGTACTCTGCTGACTCAGAGATGCTCTAAAAGTCTGGGCACCTGAGTATTGAAACAAGATTACTTTTGTTGCGAAACAAAGAAATATATCTATATTTTACATATATATATATATATATATATATATACACAAATATCTATTTTCATAGAGGGTTTTTCAATAAACTAGGTTATGAGTAGAACAGAGACAAAAAGGTAGGTGGAAAGGACTAAGTGAAAAATCTCCACAACTTTATTTTGCATGAAATTTAAAACAAGGTCTTGCAAACAAAAGGCCTACTAACAATCTTTACGGAGGAAAAATAACTTGGGAGAGCTCTGGCTTTTAAAAATAACTTTGTTACTTCAGTAGAGACTGCCTGAGGCCCATGTAAATTTTAAGATCACTTTACTGGTCTTTTTTAAATTGATGCAAGACAGCATTGCTTCCTCTTCACCTCACCGATACACATTATGCAGCCTGAGCAGTGTAACAGATCACTTACTACAGTGACACAACAAAAAGAGCAAGAATACGGAACAGTCCTGCCTTTAAACCAATTCAAACTTCAGTAACACATGATACTGCTGATCCACACCAGCATAAGGGAGACAAATTAGTTTTCCATACAGTTAACAACAATTTAAGTCACTGATTATGGGAAACGAAATGCAAAAACAATTTGCCTACATGGCATTAAAATTCCAGATTTTGGAAAACCAAAGTAAAATGCCTGTCTCTTAGAAAGGGATATGACCAATTTCTTCATTATTTAAATCTTAGGATTTGCCACTCTGTTACAGTTCTATAGACAGCACATCACTAATGCAAATGGAAGTAAGCAATGAACAGTAATTGCACACAAAAGTTGAAAGCGCAATTCATTTGCCAAATGGCATTCACATTGCGCAACAGGCTTAGAAAACAAGTTGCAAGTGGAAAATTTGTGTCCAAAACAATACCTGACAGGTTTTTTTCTTTTAAAAGGTGCTTACCATAGGTGTCATATGGGTCCACATTAGGGCTAGGCATGTTCCACCACTGGATGGTTGCATCAATACCACCACTGAAACATTGTTCTCCATTAGAACTAATTGCCAATGACAATACAGGTCCACTATTGGGAGACAGAATAAGTAGTTTACTGGTACTGACAACAGTACAGTTACAATTTTGCAATCTAGTTTTAAAAGGCAAAAAAATAAACAAAGAAACAAAAACAAATAAAATACCCTGGATTAAAAAATTCTGTTAAAACCTTAAGTCTTAGCAAGTTATACAAACCTACATTAAAATATTTACAACTTCACTATCAAAATTTAAGCAATTCAAAAACACAAACTTCAGTAGAAACTAAGTCTGCAAAGCAGAGGGAATTTATATATATATTTTAAACAGACAATCTATGCCTATCTAAAAATTCGCTGTGCTGAAAGAGGTTGTTCTAGCTCTCTGCCACTAAAACTATGAACTTTCTCAGATGGACAGAAACATATGCTCCAGAAAACTGGCTCAGAAAAATAATCCTAGGAGGAGTACTTCTTGGTTAAGGCTAGACTGCTGGTTTAACTTCTTGAACCTGTTTGCAGTGACACTAGACAAGCTGTGTCCCAAAGGAAGAAGCACCTTTGGACATACCACTAAGTCAGGTTTAACTGTCTTGTAAAACAATATCCCATTGGCTCGCAACAGGCCATGCTTAACATATGGTTTACTGGTCTTAAGTGCAGATTAGCAAACTGAAATTACATATTCAAAGCTGGTAAAAACAGATACTACTAGTTGAAATCACCTACATACTTCAACACAGGGAGAAATGAATGTTAAGACTCCATTAAGTCCTTTTTTTTTTTTTTCCTTGATGACTGCAACTGTATTTTTCACCTCAAAACTATCTGAGGACTACTATGTTAGACTACTAGAATTCTACCTTATCTATTTTCTTTACATATTACATATTAAAAGCCCCAGCCCAAGACATTGCTCAGGCAATTCCAGTATCATATTCTACATCTTCTTCCTTTTTGTTTTATTGTGGACTCTGCAATTGATGACAGGGATTCAGTATTGATCTGGTTTTAAAGAGTATAATCTTGTCTATATAATGTTTTATGAATCCAGGAGATCAGAAAATTATCAAGTAATTCTGATAAACACTTACATGTGGGCCCTAAATGTGTAGATGGGTTCTACATCTAAAGAGGCACTCCTGAAAGATGAAGAGGAAAAATCATTACGCAAAATGAAGTCTCTACTGAAAAACTCCAGAAGCGTTTAACAGTTTTAAGAGAATCAATTTCAAAGACTTCTAAAAACACAACTAATGCTTCATGAAACCCATACACTTACTTTTTGGCAGGAACCGTTTTCTGCAAATTCCAGAGTTTTAGAGTATGGTCCTCAGAGGCTGTAACCAGCACAGGCTCTACAGGATGAAAAGCTAATGCCCGCACTCCATCAAAATGACTGCGTAGCGTATACTTAGGGTTCCATGTCTTTCGGAAGGCATCTTTATTAGCTGGCAGCTTAAAAAAGAGAAGGCATAATTTTGAGTTTAAAAACCATGTATAACAAGTATTTGTACTTTAGGAAAAGCTTGCTTTTCTTAATTCAGTTAATACATATTCAAACTTTAATATGCATTTCACTATTGGTCAATATGCATAAGTAAATCCCTCTCTGGCATGCAACAAAGTCTGCAATATAATTTTTTCCTACTGCAGAAGCTTCTTTTGTTCCAGTGTAGAAAAGAACATAATACTGAATATGCAAACAAGAAGCTTCGATTTTCAATTTTTTGTTTTAAATCTTTTTTCTTCTTCCCTGAAAAAAAAATACCAATTTCATTGCTTATCATATACTCCGTAATGAAGGAAGAGATTACAACTTTCAAAAGCCCATTATCGTTTAAAGACAATTAAAATAAACTTCAGGTTCCCAGATCTCTTCCTTAGATTAACATCTTGACTAAGAATGACAGGAACCATATGTAAATCTTGAATAATTCTACATGATAAGGCATGTACAGAGAAATAGTTGAAGTATGAGGGCTGCTCTGAAAGTTACACTTTATGATATTGGCCCACTACTTCATAAGTGGATGCTGGTGGTATGACAGTAGAGACTGAAACTTTCTGCCAATATTCCATTGTATTTTGTTGCTGTGCAACAAACTGCAGCAGAGGAGCAGCCTAACAAACTGACAGCTGACACAAATGCGTTTAAAGCGCAGGTGAAACAATTCCTCCATGCAGAAAAAAACATGCACTCACCGTTCATCTCTTGTGAAAATGCATAGCTAATGGTGGTGACTATGTTGAAAAATATTATAATATTAAAATATTAACACCCACAAATTATAGACACAATATTAATGCTAGTTATCTCAAAAAAGTTACCAGAAAACTTCTTCTAGTGAATGCAACAAAGACTAATTTAGAGCTCCAAATATGATTTATATTAATCAGAGTGTAAAGAACCACCATAAAAGACTACATTCCACTTATCCTAAAACATCCATCCAAGGAAAAATAAGACATACATATACTTCTCCCTTCCTCTTAAGAAATTATAAAGAGACTTTAGAAAATTGACTTCAGTTAAATGACCAAAATTAGCAAATGAAGAACCAGTAGATACATATTCTATACTCTGCCCTACACACTATTTACCCATGTACTTGTGGTTCTCAACTACAGGCCCAAATCTCTCAGTACCCAAGATACTTCTAGAAACAGAGATTAAATGCTCTCATATCTACTAAAAATTTTAGTAGATGTCACAACTGAGAACAAAGAATCAAATAATAATGTAACAGTACACCATAACATCTCTATCCTAGACTGAATTATCAGCAGTCACTCAGACTAGATTTGATTACGACCAATCAAAATAAACAGAAATGCTCAGACAATCCAATTTACTGTTCCAAGTTATAATAGATGGGTAGAAATTTGCTTTCCCTGTATATTAAGGTATTTGGTTTTTTGTTTTTTGTTTTTTTTTTTGCCTAAATGCAAACTATGCCAATATCAGATCAAGCAAAATAAATCTGTTATACTAGATGTACAATGTAACCTTTTTAAAATAACTATGTAACAAACAAATTCAATTACAAAATATTTTACTTTCAATCTTCCTTCTCTGCAGCGCACCAAGTATCTCGGTATTTTTGTCAATATTTAAGTTATTTAGAACTATACTGCACTGCACAGCCTTTCTAGAAAGAATAATATCCTCTTTATATGAGGGAGCAGAGTGGAACTCTGGAGCTCTGTTTAATTATTAAGAAAGTATTTCTCTAGCTAACAGAGCTCCTTAATGTTTCTAATCATCATTATTTAAATACATTAATCTACCTGGCTAACTCCTGTTGCCTCATGCACTTGTTGCAGTCTGGGGCTTACAGAAATTAATGCCCAGCATCTAGAACAGCTGTGCTTAGCTTTAACACTTTACACCCCAGATGAAAGAAAAGACCTTGATTCTTTCAGTGTGATGTACAATGATTTTTGTTACACTTGTTACATTTTTCTTCACTTGACTTCAAGAAAACTAGGACTGAGAACACTCATCCTTACTTGAAAACAACAAAAAGTTTATTAACTGCTGTTGTTAAAATGGCTGTTGTACCAGTAACTTCATTCTCAGTAGTTCAGAGACACTGAAACACAAGGTACCAAACTAACAGAACTTAAGTGTGCATCACAAAATCATGGTCAGAGAACTTGGAAAATGTATTTGCTGACTACAAAGGACAAATGTGAGATAAAAAACAGGGCAGTCACAAAATAAAAAAGTAAAATATAAGATGCAATGTCATATCAATATTTTGAGTTGGACAAATCAGAAACCTCTCCAAACAAACACGTAGACACACAACTCCGTTAAGTTTTAAAGGTTCTACTGGTAAAAGCCAGAAGATAAAGAAAGGAAGATATGACTACAGTACCATATATCTTCTTCTATCTCTCCCATCAGCACTCTCCCTACCCTTTCAGTGAATGTTAATTAAAGAGATCAGTTAAATTCTTTATCCCAGTCCCTGGATCAATAAAAAGTCACAAAGCAGATGTTTAGAACAGTAGGGCCAACCAAAAACAAATCTGCCATCTGAAATGCCAATCACTGAAAATCAGAAGTAAGCAAAAAAACCTTTTACCATTATCTCCTTAAACCTAAAACAGAAAACAAGAACCCACAAATTCTTACCAAAGCAGGAGGGCAGCGAAGGAAACACTGAATAGATTAGAAGAACAATTAGAATTGGAAATGCCTACTTTCTAGCACATAGCAACTCAGTCATTCTGCCTTACGAACCACCAGAGAATCAGACTGAATGAAATTTCAACTGAGGAAGATTTTAAAAGCAAACAAACAAAACGAACACCACCAAAAACCAAAACTAAAAAAGCCCTGAATGTGTTTAAGAGCCGTTTGGATGTGGTGCTCAGAGATATGATTTGGCAGAGGGTTATTAGAGGTAGGGTTGCGGTTGGACTTGATGATCTTTAGGGTCTTTTCCAACCTGAGTAATTCTATGATTGCAATGCAAGAGAACTACATACCATCTGAATTTCAGTCTCTTCAGATCAATGGCAGGACAGGTTCCCTTCTTCTTATATAAAAGCATTAAGAAAACCTTTCTACTTGTGTAACTTGGTATTAAAAGTTTTTCTTCTCAAGTACAA
The DNA here is from genome assembly GCF_039878825.1 of Excalfactoria chinensis. Lineage (NCBI taxonomy): Eukaryota > Metazoa > Chordata > Aves > Galliformes > Phasianidae > Excalfactoria > Excalfactoria chinensis. The sequence continues at coordinate 24,370,702 of NC_092829.1, read as the reverse complement.
GAAGAAATCAACACACATTTTTCAGATATACTCAAAGTCTCAAAAAGCATTAGAAAAGGAAGACTAGAGAGGAAGCAAGGAAACTGAATGACAACTACAGTCAGTCACTTCTTATTTCTATTTGGTAAATGATCCAGTTGGAATGAAAACAAACAAACAAAAAAAACCCACAAAAACACTTATTCACATCTTTTGTCTCCTTTAACTGCCAGACGTGGATGACACCACTCCATATATCCCTCAAATTCAACAGCCTTTACCAAAAGGGTCTTGCTAGGAAACTTGAAAATTCAAGAACCCTGAAGCACCTGTCAGTAAAATGAGAATAAAAAAAACCCAAGAAGTTCAGTACCTTGATTCTGAGATTCTGAACTGCTTTGTGGTTTTTTTTTTCCTTCATGCAAATTAGTATTCACTGAATGTACAAGGAAGAGCATTTAGAGGTAAACCAAGTCAATACAAGACTATGTAAGAAAGCACCCCAAGCTATTCAATTCCATAATCCACAGGGTAATATACGACAGGTTAGGGGATTTGTTTTAATACCAGTTCTGGATGTTTCAAATTTAAGCTGCCTTAACCATGTACATCACTGAAATTACTAAAGAAACCTTTTCTTCCATGTCCATTTATTCACAGGTTTAACTGCATTTTTTTATTTTTATTTTTATTTTTTAAAGTGTTATATTCTATACATTGCACACAATCCTCAAGTCTGTCTGTTGTATATTTTTACATATGGCAGATTTAGCCCGGAAGACTGTAAAATCCAGAGACAGATAATATAAAGAACTGAAACTGAACTCTGATTTCAAGTTACTTGATTTCTCAGAAGTGCTGTGTCATTCAAAATGAATCAGACAATCTGAAGACTAACCTTTTCTGTGAACAGGGCAATGTATTGTATAAATGTATGAAATAGGGCAAATATTTTTAAAAGTATTTTTTATTGAGCTTTTTATAGTTTTCTAAAAGGATGGGCATTTAAAAATTTTCAGTTTTCAATCAGGAAATCTAACTACGCAACCTAACACCCTACAGTAAAGAATGTATCAACATTTGCTTCGTGACAACATTTAGTATTTCTATCAGTTACAAATACTTAAGGACAACTATGATTAAATAAAATGGCGTGCAGCTTAAGTACTTCTAGACCCTGTAACAAAAACCCCCAAAACTGACAAGATACTTTAAACACAATACAATATGTAAGACTTACCTGGACTTTTCCATAACTAGTCAAATATTACTAGCCAATTAAAAAAAAGAAAAAGAAAAAGAAAAAAAGAAAAAAAGAAAGAAAGAAAGAAAGAAAAACCCTAGTGGAAGTAACTTAATTTACGTGGTAAATGACAATCTCAAATCGCTAGGTAATGCTAAAAATACTCCCTAGAAGTTTACATCAAAAATAAACAGTAATATATAGCTTATGCTATTAACACCATATAAACAGGAAGAGTGGAGCAGAGCAACACATTTGTACAAATATTTAAGTTTTGTGCCATGTTTTCTCAATACTCCATTGCAGTGTATAATTGCCATTTTCATTTAAAGAAATTCACATTAAGGAGTCAAACTATACTCTATGCTATTGCACATCCCCCAGTTACAAAATATGAATGAAATTATGTTAGAAGAAAATAAACAGGTCATTTTAATTTTGATTATCTAAAATACACAGTACATTCTAAAGATGCCCCCTTCTCCTCCCAAATAATATTTGCTACTAAAAGCTCTGTTCTCCACATTTGTAACGTTCAGGGTAGAGAGAAACTATCATTTATTAAACTGTAAAAAGAATTTTAAAATAAAATTGCACTTACATCATAACTATAGTCTGCATCATTTGTTACTGTCAAGTCTGCAAGGTCTCCAAGGCCCAGTACACTTAACAAAACATCATCAGAACCCATAATAAATGACTTGCCTCCTCCAGATGGAAACGTTATTGGTTCAGCTACAAAGAATAAAAGTTTCTTTAAGTTTCAGTACAACAATTTAAACATTGATGAAAAACTGCATTGTCACTTACAAGCAAAGCAGAGTTTAAAACTGAACTAGTACACACCACATACACTTCAAGTAAAAAAAGAGAACACACAAGCAAACACATTAAAAACATAATTCTTCATCGTGATTTCAGTAATTTCATTTTAACTTGCCCACAAAGATGTACGTAATTCTACAATTTACAAATTATTTGATGTGAGAAGGTAACAAGAATGAAGTGACTTTTTATCATTTTTCAACATCAAATCTATGTCCTACATCTCCAAATAATACTTCACTCACTACACCACATTGCCTGCCTTCCCACCACTTGTTAATGTCTCTATGCTCTGCACTAATCAAATATCTCTACCTGCACAAGTATTTTTATCTCAGATCAAAGTCTCCTGCAAAACTTCTCTTCTACTCCAAATTATCAGATTATTTTAGAAAAGAAATATCTGTTATTTGTGAAACTTACTTTCTCTACACAAATGTAATTTTAAATTCCTAAAATCAAAAATTAACTACTACTTATCTCAATTACACCTGTGCTCTCCCCAAATTAATATGGAACATTTTTATTAATTGCCATTTAGAATAAATCAATGCAAATTACCTTTTTATAAGCCAATTCAAATGCAATCAATGCAAATTACCAAATTATAAGCCATTCATTCTGAACAAACACCTGAACAATAAAGTTTCAAACATTCACCCACGTTCTTTATAATCAACAATACTGTTTACCCCCTTCTACAATATCCCCAAATACCAACTTAGTGGTGAGGAATATGGCTTAAAAACTAATACTTGAGCATGCTATTAGAAGCTGCTTTTACTTCTTGGTATTCTCTTTTGTGAAAAAAATGGGATGCTTGATGGGTATTTTAGATCAACTTCAGCAAAATGGGAAGTTCAGCAAAGTGTAAGTATTTCCAAAGCATATTAAATCTTATTTGACATCTTCAGAAATTTCACTGAGTTATGGCATCACTGTGACAGCGCTTCTCATTTCTAATCCTCTCGGAAATAAAGCTCTAGCACACGCCACTTTTATTTTATACTTTTGTCATCTAAACATCTGACTAGAATTAAAGTGAGATCCAGTATTTCTATATGAAGCTAGAAATAACACCACAAATGTTCTCTGGAATAACTTAAGACAGTGAAACCCTCAAATAATAATTAGCTTTTTTTTTCTTTTTCTTTTCTTTTTTTTTTTTTTTTCTTTTTCTCTTTTCTTTTTTAATATTCAGTATCTCCTTGGTTTTCTTCTGACAGAAAAAAAGGAGGGAAAAGAAAAAAAAAATTACTTTATTTGGAAATCCCAAAACTGGCTCACCTACACTGCCCTGACTCACAAATACAACTGTCCACTTACAAGCCAAATCTCCCAAGTCACAATAAGAGAAACAGAGCTTCCCAGACCACAGGGGAAAGGAGGCAACATCTTCATTTTACACCTGAGGACACTTTCCATCCTCATTGTGATGCTGTGAGTCCTATCTGATCTAAGACATGCTCACATACTTTAAATGAGCTCCCAAAGTCTATCCTCCTAATAGTGTATGAGATTAATACTGTCAGTGCTTAGCAAAACAGCTTTCATGAGCGAAGCTCTACCATTGAAAATTGCACAGTAGAAGTCTATACATAAGCCTATCAATTTCAACATCTCCTTAAAACTTCCAAGTTAACATTATCTAAAACGTAGAAGCACATTTCTCAACACTAAAGCTGACAATATATATATGTAGCATAACTACATTTTGACTAGTTCTAAAAATAAGTTTATGCAAGTATGACATCCAATTAAAGACTGAAGAATGTTTGCAAGTTGTATGGGTTTTCAACACTGGGGTTTTTTTTTTGTATATACTTTTTACATACATGGCAGAGAAGTAATACAATGAAATAAGTTACAGCTACAAAAAGAAAAGATCCATACCTGGGCATATATCAATAGGCATACGGAAAAAGAATATATATATATCAAATATTTTTCTTATTAAAATAAAAAGATTATTTCCACAGCTGTGGGATTAGGTGTTTAAAAAAAAACAAAAAACAAAAAAAACAACCAAACAAAAAAATAACTCTTTACACAATATACTGGAGGTAGAATCAAGGCATAGCTCAGAATTATGCTGTACGCTCTATTTCTATGGCAAAACAGAAACTTATTTTAATGGCCGAGACTACAAAATGTTATTACAGCATAATAATTTTCTCATTCTTAAACCTGTACCTGAGTAGAAATAAAAATTTTAGATTGTAAAATATACACTTCTGGCCAATTAGAACCATAGTTAAAACTGGAACCACTGTTCTAACACAACTATAGTTTCTATTCTGATCCTCCCAACCTCACCAAGTTAAAAAATAAAAATAAAAAAGTGAGCTTAAAAACCACTTGAATCTCTACATGAAAATAGCATTTCCAACTGCTCCATTTGTAACAGAACTGGAACACTTTAATAGCAGAATGTAGCATAAAGCTTAAGTATAGCCCCAAGAACATTACAGCTTGGTAACATTCATCATGCTAGCCTGCCCTAGCAAGAAAGACATACAATTGTTCCCTAAAACTGACTGCAAAAAACCTTCACTTGGAAACCACAGCTGAAACAAAACAAACAAACAAACAAAACAAACTGAGAAAAATGCCATGTTGAGATAATTAAGTATCTGAGATTTACAAAGGGCAGACTTAGGATGAATGCAAATTAAGCTTGTGTGCTTAACGTCATCTTTTTATAATGAGGTTGTGCAGATTTAGAAAGCCACACAATATTCAGGATAGAATTTCTGGCCAAAACAGCAAAGCTTACACTACTATTCCAGCTAAAACATTATGGAGAAATAATTAACAGATATTCATACTACTGCTCTTAATACAGCAAACTGAACTGAAATAATCATACAAGCTCATAAATAGATAGAAATACAATTCTGAAGGCAGTTTACTTGAAAACAGTTTGGACAATCTTTATTTGAAGTGTAGCACAGAGTCTATTCTACAGGAACCACACAACAAAAGTCAGCCCTTATCAGATTCAAATCTACAATCTATTTCTTCAGAAGGATTGCTTCGTACTGTATTACTAGTGATATAATGCCTTTAAAAGAAACATGACATAACGTGTCATTTAAAATACATTGCAGCAGCTACATAGTTACTGAGATGCCAGACCCCTCTATGCCATCAGACCACATTCATATTTGATACTACAAGGTACATGCAACATTTCTGCAGAAGAAACTGCCATTAGTTCTTTCAGTTGCATCCTACAGGTTAATTTGATACTTGTGCATCTTTAAATCGTGAAATAAATAAATAAATAAAGATGAAAAGGAAGGCAGTAAAATAGGAGGCTGGAAAACAGGTAAAGTAATAGTACAGGATAGCAACAAAAACACTTTCCCACAAACTTTACACTTCTCTGCTTAGAACAAGACAGAAACTTGAGGGTGAGAGAGGACAGACAACAGCAAGGATTAAGGAAAAACAAAAGAACCAATAAGCAGCAACAGTAATAATGCAAATTGTTTTGACTTCTGGGATAGCTAGTAGCATGCCAGGGCTTATGGTTCAAAGATCATCCTAGAAGAGCAAGGTGTGAATTTGGTTGAGCACTTTAATTTTATTTTTTAAAGCAGACAATTTATATCACAGCATTGTAATCTTGAAAAGTACTACCTTAAAAGTCAACCTTAAAACCGCTCAATAATAAGACTTTGGGCTATGTGGATAATATTATGCTGCTAACCTTCACTGCATAAGCTAATCCTGAAACTGGACCTAATACTTGGTAGAAAAATGTTTAAGATTATACATAAAATAGGACAAGAGAATTTAAAAAATAGTAAATCAACACGAAGCTTAAGGACAAAGAGACAAATTAGTCTCTTAAGTTAAACAGTCACTTATAAATGTCACTCAAAAACACAAACTGATATCAAACACTAATACTCACCTTTTATCCCTCAATCAGTAACACCCTATTCATACAACATTTTGCTACATGGGGTCTGCAAACAGTGATTTAATATTAAATAGTTCCAGAACACACGACTGTACATGAAATTGTTTAAAAATACTTAGGAAATAAAGGTCCGTAACAATAAGCCACAGCTACATGAAACCATTTGGGAATACCTGTAAATAATAATGATGTGGCAACCTGCAACTGCATTAAGCTTTATAGAGGGGACAATAAATGACAGCGTGTGCCTTCTACAAGAAATCTCCTGAAATACAATAAGTAGCTGAATTTTTTGTACCTTCCTCTGCTCTTGCACCTTCATGATCAGTCATTCTAGAAGAGGGTGACCTAGATTGATTAATGATTCCTGAAGGGATGTGGGGTATCTCATCATCTCCCAGATCTGCTATCATGTCTTGAAGTTTTGTCCTGTTGACTCCTGTAAATTAACGTCAGCAGCAAAAATTCATTTGATTGCCACCGCTTGACTTGACAGAAGTCTAAAAATCCATTTAACTAAGTAAACAAGAAAAATTACTGATGGGACCTCCTTAAAATAAACACAATGCTTTGCTTTTGTCTTTGTATATAAATACAATCGATCTTTTGGAAATCAAGAGTAGTTACATGCAAACAGTCTGAATTCACCAGATCAAAAAACCAAATGTTTTGTATTCTGTTCATCTATTTTATCATTTCCTGTAGGAGAAAAAATTCATCATACAGCCCTTGTGAGAAGCCAAACACCAAAAGAACACAATTATAAAAATACACATGAATTAAACACTTGCTAATACAGAACTACCTATACTAGACAACTAAACATTGAGAAAGATTGAAAATAAAAGATAAGCTCACAAATGAGGGGGAAAAGTATAAATAAATCATAACTGGGGAGGAGGGAGGGGTGCAACAAACAATTAACTTTCCCTGGTTTTGAATGGTATTTCATTTGGATAAATTGTTTATTACAATACATGACCACCACTAAATGATAATGCAAATGTGCATTGTATTTATTAGATAAGCCTGCCTCTAGAAATAAAATATATTAAATTAAGTGCATTAATTTCATAATATAGATTCCAGCTAACAAAAACAGTAGGGTCTAATTAAAAATATTTTAATTAAATTCACTTATGTTTTCAACTTCTAGCTTCCATTAAAAATAAAAGCTTTAACCATGAAGTGAAATTTTAGCAATAGACTCCTGCTGTAATGACACTTTACTAGCTTTAATCAAAAGAAAGCCCTCACAGGTAGCATTGGCAATTATATTTTAAACAAACAAAAATGCTTATGTTATATATTTCTCTTTAAAATCCACTACAAAGTTTAACTACTTCTAGATGGATATAATAAAGTGCAAGTAATTTCTAACATATCAATTTCTGGTGAAGTATGCATTAGGAAGTGTTTTATTATGCTCTGAGTTGACACGTCACTTCTATTAGAAGATACAAACCAAAACAAAGCCTTCACTTTATGACATAGTAAGAGGTAAACACTTGATTTACAGATCACTTCTCAAAAACAGAATTGTTTAAGTAGCTGAGTTCTAAAACACACTTGTTGAAATCATGTTTGATCAATTTTTAAGATCTTTGACAAAAAATGGTTAAAAACAATGTATCCAAAAATAAGCATCCATCAATAATTAAGTTTTCTCAATGTAACGCAGGGAGGGATCACTATCCACACTAATAATTGCAAAACGTGTTCATTTTGCCAAATATAAATTAGAACTCCCTGTACTTTTCTGTAGCTTCAATATTTCACGGAATATTTCTTTCATGGAAGCCACAGTATTTCTATCATACCTATGAAAGCTCCTACCCATAATGGTTTGAGAATAAAACTGGCTTCTTAAAGTCTCCCATAATGTAGCATGTTTCTTGAATGGCTAGGTTTCATTGTACTTATGTATTGATGAGTCTAGAAACCTATGATCTCAGATAAAGAACTATGAAATACATAGAATTTTCTTTCTTGGATACAGTTCTAATCCTTATGTAGAATTATTTTCCAATAAACCCAGAAGTAAAGCAATATTATTATTACCTTAAGACACAGATGGATAAAAAGCAAGGATTAATACAGAGACCTACTTGAATTTTGAAGGTGACAGCGAAAGCAGATAAACATTTCTTTCAAACAGCATTACTAATGGGAACACACAACATTCCTTTAAAAGCGTGAACAGAAAAGATTTCATTCCAGTTAAGCTGGAAAGCAGAGGAAGCAGCTATCAGTAGATTGGAGGGAAACAAAGTCTGTGTCATAAACACTTATCACACACAAATGTTAAAGAGAAAGTCCTTAAAATAACATCCTTTATTTGGACACTGAAACAAACTTCCAACTACAGTTCTAACTACACACTACAGTTACAGTGCACAACTACTACATTCCATTGGATGACCTATTCCATCACATCTTCTCACCACTTTCTGTAGAGATCTGCAGACTGAAATGAACTACATTTGACCTGAAGAGGACAGGTCTAAAAAGATACTCCAAAGAGGTGAAGGATGTTGTTCCTCACTAGTATGAGGAATGTCTCCTTTCCAGCAACACTTGTTTCTGATAGCTGCTAGACTAACAGGGATAAGATCTCATTTGAAAGGTACAACAGTTAATTGCAGTCAGACAGTGAGATCTCATTTAATAATAATAATTTTTAAAAAGTACTGTTAAATGGCTGGGTCTCAACGAAGAAACCACAAACCTGTTTTTGTATCTTTTCCAGCTGATTGTCAGCCAGTCACCTATCTAAAGTGATCAACAGAAGATATATTCTTGAAAATATTAAGAAATAATCACTAGATTACATGATAAAAGTCATGACTGGTACCCTGAGATGTCTACTTGAAAACACTCTTCATTCTCCAGAAGATTCATTAGTCTTCTTGATGTAGATACAAATTTCATCCTCATCTTTTATCCTTATCCAAACTGAAAGCACCTTTTGTAAATGCCTTCACCTCAAACATATGGGAATAAGAAGTCTGTATCAGAGCACCCTCAGAGGAAAAACTGACAGTAATCCAGCTCACTCTGCTTCCAAATGCTACCTTGAACCAGTCAGTCATTCTTCTTGTCTAAGTCATGTTCTTAATAACTTCTAAGTCATGTTCTTAATAACGGAATTATCAGTCTTGTCTTGCAGTGCTTTTTAGCAAGCTTACTTACTTGTCCTGCAGGAATCATCTCAGAACAGCCCTCAATCCACCATAAAAGAGGGAGAAACACTGAACAAGCAAGCAGCTGCTATTTTCAATAACTTCCCTGTAATTCATGCTAAAAAAATGTCATTATTCTGTGATGGTCTTCCAGACATACGCACTGTAGAGATTTCTGCTTTCTAATTACTTGCCTTCATATCACTGCTTAAGTACTCTAAATGTTACAAAGATTTTAATTCTTAAAAATGTGCTGATTCTGCATGAGCAGCTACATTTCAAGGCATCACCTCAGTAAACAGAAGAAAGAAGAACTTAACACCTAGAATCTCATTTCCTTCTCCAGAAGTCAAAAGTGAAAAAGGTAAAAAATAAGCAGTAGCTTCTCTGTACTGAGTAAGAACTCAAACAGATTTCTACTACCTCCAAGAAGCTGTAGTCTGAACCTTCTGCATCAACATATGATGCAATGAAGATAGTAAAATCCAAATCACTCCATAAATAAAGAACAATTCATTTGAGGCGCAAGAAAAGGAAAAGCAAAAATGAGTAAGTGACTGGTGGGAATGGGGAATAAAAATCAGTAAAGGATCTCAATTTTAACATACAACTTAAAAGATGTGAACACTATATCACTGAGAACGATTAGTCTTAGTGGATTCTATCAGAAGAGACATTCCTCATCTCCACAATCATGCTGTGAAAAGTTGACAAATTATATCTGATTTGCTTAAGCTTACTGATTTTATCAAACTTGGGGACAATGTCTCACATCTTAAATTCAACTTATTAGTGGAAAAGGCAAGCTTTCAAGAAAACAGACTTGTGGAAACTACAAGTAACTCCTTACCTTTCACAATTCAGTCTAGAATATCACATGAATGGTTTTAATGTTACGGAAAGAAACAAAGCAAACAAACCCAACTCCACTGCACAGCCTCAATAGCCAGATTTTGAGTTATTTCACTGTTAATACTATAAAGGCAATTAAAGCGCTAGGTATTTTTTGTTTGGTCTTGTTTCATTTTAAATTCCCTTAATAAGAAAATAAATCAACAAAGTATTTAACATAGTAGTTAGACTATCCTGACATTTAAAAACAATGCAGAAAAAAAATAACCTTATTAAGATGTATCTGTGAAGAGTAGATTACCTAAGTTTAGGTGTTCCACTCAAAACATAATATGAACAAACAACAGAAGTAACAAAATGAATAAAATGAACTTCTGTTCCATTATTAACCCCCATGATTGGAATGAAAGTTTCCATGTCCGTGTCAGGGCCATGAAGTCATGAGTTATCAGTCTAACTGCAATTATGGTACAGTTACACATCCAATAGAAGAATCCATTAGAACACCTGCCCTATTACTGTGCCCCCCCAAAAAAAATACACAGCAAGAGGTGGTAATCAAAATGTTTACTTGATCATAATGATCATAAATACTGCCACACATCTCAGAGAATTCTGACAAATCTGACAACGGTCTTAAAAAATGTTTAAGAACAAAATAAGATGAATATGCAGTGTGAAGATTGTCAAAGATCCAGCATTAGAAAGAGAAATAAAGAGGATCTTCTATTTTCAGTCTCAATGTTAAAAAAAAGTTGACATAAGTCTACAGGCAGAATAATTTAAACAAACCTGTCCCACCATAACTGCATACTTTTACTGTGTGCATTTAGGCCACTCAATTACTTCAACAATTGAAAGGTCAATTTTTAACTAGAAACCATGAATTTGAAAGTGTCAAATGCTTACTAATACATTAAGTGCTGCATACTGACACCCAGACTACTACCATAAGTTCTAAAAAATTAATCCAAAACCTGGGCAAGAATCTTTGTACTCTGGCTGAAAATATTAGTCTACACACATGAATGCGTATGTGCATAAGAGTTGTGCAGAACTGCTGAAAAACAACATGCATCAACTGAATATTAGTTCATTACAATTAGAAAATCATTTCAAACCTTAATGACTATAGAATCCTTTAATGAAGTGCTATATGTTAATTATCATCTGATTTAGGTAGTGCATATTCACACAATTTTCCAAACCCTATTTTTTACTTTTAAATATAGTTAGGAACTTCAGTAGACATCTCAAATAAAAATTAAAAAGCCACAACAAAACACCTGCAAAAGAGCTTCTCCAGAGACCAATTTAATAACATTGTGTCCACTAGAAAACTTGCCTAGCTGATGATTTAAATCACAGGGGCATTTTTTACAGGTATGTAATGTTGAAATTTCAGTTTAACTTGCACAGTTCATAAAAGGGCAACAGGTTTGAAAAGTCTTCAAGAGTAAAGCATTAGCCAAAACCTAGAAACTGCACAGAAAAGTAAAAGGCACCACAAAATAAACAAAGCCACAAAAAAAGTTCATAGTCACGTGACAGGCCTTCTTCTCTTCCATTCTCACATTGCCTCAGATTGCCAAAAGAAAAAAAAAAAAACCCTGCCAGCCCATAAACAGCAATTATGGCTTGATTCAAGCTCATGATGCAAAAAGTAAAACCAAACAGCCAAAAAGAACAAAAATCAAAATAATAATAAACAAGCCCCAAAACACCCAAATAACAAAACAAACACAGAAACAACCAGCAATCAAAACAGTACTATAGTATTTTAATTTAAGAAGTGGAAAAAGCTTAAATGTTCTTTCAGAAAACCTTCTGGAGTACAAATAATCCCAAAATGCCAATTGTTCATTAATTTTGTACTCCCAGTAAAAAGCAAGTTACTTCTCTTCACCTATTTCACTTTCAGCACACCTCTTTGAGATGGGACTGACTATGGATAAAGGCTCTGATATATTCACATTCAGCAGGTAGAAAGTTAAAGTTGGTTGCCCCCATTACAGAAACATTTAATGAAAAACAAAAACAAATAGAACTCATGAGAAAAAAAAAAAGGTCTTCTATACAGATAGGCAAAAAAGCGTTGTATTACAAGATTCAGAATCTGCACTTACTCTTTACCCCTTTCTTCCCCTTTCGTTCCTTCTTGTACTGTTCCTTCAGTTTACTTATTAGTCCCTGGTCTACATCCCAAACCTCAGCAGTTGGGGACAGGTCATCTTTGTCTACATGCAGCATATTATTAAAAGAAAAAAAATCAGCAATTGGCAATGCAAGCTGTTGGCTATTTAATATAATAGCTGTATAAGAGCAACAATACAAGTTCTTAATAAATCTTTAAAAGGTGCAGTCTCAGTTTAAAGTTTACAAAATACAAAATCTTGTTTCATAGTTTTCCAAGACACTGTTTAGTACCAGTTACACAATTGCAAATTGTGTATTAATTTGTTACTTAGTAACTTTTTATGTTGCATTCTTCAAAACACAGAAAAACTCATTGGTGTTCAGAAAGATTACTGCATCTTTAGAAAGACAGCGTTAAGAAATTATTCAGCCAGTGTTAAACAAGCAAATAAAAGTATTCATGCTGTATTACTCATGAAAATGCGAGCTGAGTAAGTCAGTCCAGTTTATTCATGAAGACCACCATGCATCCTCTCACACTCATTCTACATGCACAAGAAAGAAGTCTCAGTCCTACGCATAACCAGAGAAACAAGTCTATGAAAACAGCATTTTAAATGAAGATTGATAAAAGTAATTCACATAAGTGAATTAAGTTGACTTCCCGCTGCATTTCAGCATCTACACACTGGAAAAAGCAAAAATACAACATTCCACAGGCATTTCAGAAGACAACTTTTTCCATTTGACAAATGTTGGAAAGTTATTTAATGTTCACAACAAGTCTCAAAATTTCTCAACTGTCTCAAACCTTTCTGGAATGGCTATAGTAGGAAATGGATTAACTAGTTTCCGAGACAAGGTAAAGGTAACACTTACAGAAGGACCTTGTCTGAGAAACAACTAAACATCAGTCAAACTTTATTATGTTTTTAAACATAATAAAAGTTATTTGGTTCCCAACTTCCAACTATACCTACAATATCAGTGTCTCCAAAAAACAGCAACTTTTGACACCATAGCCATTTGATTCACAGAAGCACACAAGAAGATCCATATACACCAGAGAAAGAAAAGCATTTAGATAGCAAAACAATAAAACCAGTAAGAGTCAGCCTACATACTTTTATGATAAAACACAACAAGAACGTGAATACATTCTAGGATGCAGAATTTATAAAAAGAACATCATTCAGATGGGGCAGAAAATGAAAAAGAAAGTTGATAAAGAGGTGATACACAGAAACCATAATGGTGGGAAAGGCAGGAAATAGAACATGATGGGGAAATTTCAAGAACTGTCTATAAGGATCTATGGAAAAGGAAACTGAAGGACTACATCTTACACCAAACTAGTGCCACACAGCTACCAAACTGCAAACAGAAAGATCACAACCTTTATGAATACAGGGTCAAAACAGTGGCAGAAAATTACCACGTATGCAAGAAACACATGAGGCACAAAAAGACGACAAAGGTATATGCAAAAAAATTGGGAAGGAAATTGATAAACAAGCAAACAACCCCTTTTCCCCCCAACACACACAAAAAGGAAATTCAGTGAGGAACAAAAACAAACAACAGTCCAAAAAACAGTAATAGAATGAAAATAACCAAGCAGGTTGTAGCAGTACAAAGAAGCATTTAACAAAAACCAACTAAGCAGAACACATGAAACAAAAATGTAATGCTGTTGTATTAAAAAAAAAAAAAAAAAGAAAGAAAGAAAGAAACCAAAACATTCTTGTATATAATTCTGGGACGTTTTAAGAGGTGTGACATATGAAACCAGGAGAACACAATTCAGTGACAAGATAGGAGTAACATATCCAGTCTGTGGGATACACTGAAAGTTCAAGAGGCAAAGAATTGGAAGGAACTGGGCTAACTTGGTTAGAAAACAGGAAAAACAAGCTTGCAAGCAAATATTCAAAAACACTACTGTTGGCTACTGAAACGTAGGTCAGAAATAGAAAACTAATTAAAATTATACCTCATATGACACAGGGAGGCTCTGAAATGATTTTCAAGGATTACTGGCAAACCTAACCTATTTCCCCTCAGGTATGCCTACACTCATCCTTTTCGGAACAAAGTCACATAACTGGAAGACATCCAGAAGTCTCTTCTAGTTGTGAACTTCCTCAAGTCACCCACATAATCCACACTAATTGGTACCAAGACCATAGAGAGGGTCCAGAGTGCCCAACAGCCAATATCACTCAGTAGAGGCTTCTTTCCCCTCCCCTCTCAAATTTCATTTTTTTAAAAAACAACCCAAGAGGATTTCAGTTCCAATCCCTCCCATTTAGAATTCCCTGCAGTCTGATCCACGTTGTTACATAAAAAGAATCTGTGTTTTACACAGAGGAAGAATTCAGTGATTAACATGCTAGACATGAAAATCATAAGCAAAATAGGATGACTACTTGATGTATAGCACTTGTAATGTGTAGCATACAAACTGTTAATGTTTGCTTTATTTTCTTTTGCCTAAGCAAATAGAACTTACATAAGTATCCTTTTTTGATCCTGTTTCACTACAAAGCATAAAATTCTAAATGAAAATTACATTCATTTTTCAATGAAAATTGGTATACCTTGTTTTAAATTGCTTGAACTTGCTCATCTTTCACTATTTTGAAGATAAACCATTCCTAGCAAAATATTGTGACAGAGACTTTATAACACAATAACTCAAAATAATTTAAGTACGTTAAATGAGGTATTTATAAATAGGAAGAATGTGTTCATAATAACTGCGTTATAGGGAAAAAGGAAAATGCCCATATTCAGTGGCTGGCTGATTTGCAGAAGTTTCTAAGAGCACAAACGTAACCATCAAATTTAGTACTGAAAAGTTTTAGCATATCTAGAGTTAGACCTACTAATACTACTTTGATGATTAACTACTGAAAGCAAAAATATGTGATGTTTGATTTTCTTATATTAAAAGCTCTATGAAGAAATATACTTGGAAACTTTAGTTGTTTGCATTTTTCCTAGAGAACCTGAATCCTCAGTAGAACAAGGAATGGTAGGGATGCTAGTGACAGGGAAGACTGAAGGAGGGAACAAAAACAACTGAGAAGAAAATAGAGCTGAGCAACTATTTACATTATGAAAGAAGTGCTATGTACATCTTCCTAAACATCATACAGGTAAGACTGATTCAGAAACCAGAATTCTCTGCACTTGATATCTGAAAGGAAGGTGCAAATTCAAAATCAGAACCTTGGCTTCAGGGCCTAAGAGAATTCTCATACTGACAGACCTGCCTGCTTGGCTAAATAAAAAGACAACCAATAAACTAGTCAAATGACACAGTCTTTAAAGGCAACTAAAATGCTTCTAAAACCCAGTAAATGCTACCAGAACTAAAGGTTACAACTTGTCTGCCTTCATCTTCCAACTAGAAACAAAGATGAGCTTGGAAAAAAATTTAAAAGAAAGGGTGATTGACTTTTTGATGCTATTTCCAAGCAACAAACACTTCCTAATCCTTGGTACCTTCAAAATTAATTTTTACAAGTGCACCAAAGAAATTAATTTAAGCTGAACACAAGTCTAAAGCTCCCTATCACAAAAACAGAACACAAATCAAAATTCAAAAGCCAATTTAATTCAAATACAAAAACATTCAGAATCCTGGTCTTATTCAAGCAATATATTCCTTTAATTGGATTTTTCTGGAATCAAAAGCAAAACATTTGGAAGTAATATAATTATATTTCTGTCAACTAACATAGCATATAAATATGGAAGCTTCAACATTCAATACATTAATTGCTAATCACCAGCATCACAACCATCCGCACATCCATGCAACCTGTGAAGGTACTGTACTGTCATGAACAAGTATTTCTCTATTTCTAAATTGTTTTGTTAGCATCTTACCCCACTCTGTTCCATCGCCAGAACTTCGGGCTTCTCCAGCTCCCTCACCATCTTCAGCTGTCACTAAAAAATCAAATTCTTTCAAGGCTTCTTCAGTATCAGGATCATCTGTAAGGTCAGCAGCTAAACCTTCATTACCAATCTGCAATCAAACGAAGAACATTTCTGCATTTTAACCACCAACCTTTATCTACTCAAACATTTAATTATAAATGATAGCGATTATGCTCATTGAAGACTTTGCTGTATTTTCCACATGAAACACATTCAAATCCACACAGAACTACAGTTGTTTACAACAAGTACAAAAGAAAAGAGCAGCACAGCCAAGTAATCATTAGAAAAGAATATTGACATGAGGTTTAGCAACAACTTGTACAAGTTATTAACTACAGGTACAGTGTAAAACCCTTCCTAACAAGTCAAGCTAGGACATTCAATCTTGCACTAAGCTGAGGTAATGTTGAATGACAGCTGAGTTACTTATGAAAATTCAAGGCAGCCGTAGGCACTTCCATGCTACAGAATACTACAGAAAACTGGCAGTATGACTGCCCTAAATCAAACTCCTCATGTGAAAAAGAAAAATAAAAAAATATCCCAGTGACAGAATTTTCTAACATGGAGTAAAAGAAAGGACATAATTTTGACAATCTAGGGAAAGAAAGGAAAGATATTCCCTTTTAAGATGGAGTTTGTACATGCAAAACAATATCTTAAAATTGTTTTTTACTTTGTGTTTCTTATTTATCCGGTGCTTCTCTTTTCCTTCTGCAATATCTTCTATCATGTCACTCTCCTCTTCCTCATCACTATCATCTGCATTTTCTAAGAAGTTAAATGTTTCAAGAACATCACCAGAGTTCCTACAAAAATAAAAAAATTAACAGGGAGAGAGTTTTACTTGCTCATGAGATTTCTGGGAGATTCATTAACACTAAACACAATGGCTGTCTGACTTAACAGTTCAACAATTTTAAAACTAGCAAAAAACAAGAAATGACTGTATGAAGTTTCTACAGCAGTCTAATTCTTCACGTTACATCACGCAGCTGTAACTTCCCTTAAAATATTAATTCCAAAGCTGCACTGAATATGAATACATGTCACATAACCCTATTTTTTCCATGCAAGGCATATAATCAATTTCAGTGAAGTTCATAATCATTAGTAGTTAGCTATGCTCACAGTTCAGAGATTCAAGAGTCTGAAGTTCTTCACGAACTTTGGTACATTAGAATGACTACATAGACAAACTTAAACTACACGCATTTCTCACCTCTTCACTTACCTTTTGATTTCCTGTCCCTTTTGTTTTGATGAAGGAGATTCGCCCCCATTGAGGATCTGCTCTAAATTCTTTGTCTCTACTGAACCATTTGGTTCTGAATTGGAGAGCCCAAGCAAAGACCTTACCCGCTGGGAGCGTACATCCAATATCGTATCTGTATAACCTACTTCCTGAAGATACCTATTAAGAGGAGAAAGAAAGCACATTTGATGGAAAAAGGAAAAATAATTGTATTGACTCTTAGAAATTAATACTACTATAATATATATCTTATAAAAGATAAGCTTCATCTCCCTCCATCTCACATGAAAAAGCTCCACATACACTACTTATTTAAAGACCAAAACTACAAACTCCCACATCATGGTCCACTGTGCGACCACTTCAACTACTCCAAATCACAAAGTATGCATATACACAGCCCTTGAGACCTCAGGAAAAAGCATGAATACACCAACATTCCAACAATGCTACTTACTGTCTTAGTAACTGCCTGCCTTGCTTCCAGGTCAGTTGGCTATTTTGAGGTACTGCAGGAACCTCCGTATCTTTGGTTTCTTCTGAAAGACAGCACCATTCGCAGTTAATGGTTTTCAGAAGGTTTTTTTTGTGGTTTTGTTTAATTTTTAAAAATGACTTTTTACAATGCACCAATGAAATAAAAAGCAAATGTGTACAAAAAACAATATTTAAGTTACTTGCAGCCTTATGCAGTAGTTTCTTTTAATTAAAGAAGCTTTTTTCCCCCCCATGCTTAGGTTCCAATTATGTGTTGGAGTATAAAGCAAATAATTTAACAAAACAAAATCAGTTCTCCACTTGGATAAAAGCAGATGGAAAAGGTATTTATTTGGACAAAACAAAGATGTCAACTTTAACTTTTTAAAGTTACAATAAACTGAGCAAATCTAGAATAGTACAAAGAAATTGTTCTAGAACTGGTACTATCATAAAAGTTACCTGATTCAAAAGTTGGCATTTTCAAGTCACCTTGGTTCAATTCTGTGCCATACTTCAATTTATGATATTTTGCCCTGGAAAAAAATATGCAAAGATTTAACAAAAGCATCCAGTACTAATTTATCAGCTCAAATATTTTCCTACTCCCATTCAAAACAACCATGTTAACATAACACCCCTTATCCAAATAAAATTTATAATAATTACAGTATCATACAATTTATTCTAGTTCATCAGGAACACAAGTTTGAGAAAGCCTTCTTACAATTATAATTATCAAACAATGCAAAAATGAGAACTGAGTATGTTCTCCAAGAATTTGTTGTGTATTTATTTATTTATTTTTAAACATGACAGCTAGGTTCAATTACTCATTGTGGATGATATCTTCAGCTGTATTACTGTCACAGCCTAAACAACCACACTGTGATGAATGAATGTCATCTTCAGGATCCCTACCTATTTGCCACCTTCAAATCAACAATTCCCACTCTGCCTCTGCACAAGAGATTTTCTCCCTCTGAAGAATTACACTGTAGTGCTATCTTCTCCCATCACATGCAATCTTAGCTATTTTTCTCCTCCCAACTGATATGAGGCTTAGCTTCCAATCCCTCCTCAATCCACCTGTGCAAGTGTGCCCCTTTGCTTCTTCTCTCCCAGTGCCTATCCTCTCCTTTTATATCAGTTTTTAAAAATCATTCTTGGTGAAACTCTTCCACAGAGGTACACATGAACCATCCCAACCATCTTCTCAACTTAGTATGCCTACCAAGCATCTTCAAAGCTCCCTTTATATTCAGGAATATCATATGCACTATCTATACCAATACCCTTGAATTCTCTAACTTTATCCACCATTAACAACTTTATTTCCTCCCCCCCACCTGCATAACGTTCTGTAGAGAAAGAATGGCAAGAGAAAGTTAGCAGTCAGTCACATTTTAAAGAAGTCTCTTAAGATACAGCGAACTTCACACTTCTAAATCAAATATTTGACTGAATCACATCCAGTTTCCATGAATTTTAAAGACTTTCCCAAATAAAGATAACAGAACTTCTTGGGAAAAGATACATAATGACACAAGCTGGAAAAAAGCAAGGATGTATAAAAAGTTTCCCTTTTGAACTGCCGCCAATCCACTGCCAGAAGTTTTCCCAAAATTCAAGATAAAATATCATCCCAAATGCTGCCTTCTATAAGTTGATGGTATAGAAGACATCTAAAGCATAAGTTTCTGCCAAAATTGCAGGCAATTAGGTGCAGTATCATTAACAAACTGTCAGCAGATGGCACTATTGACCCTTTGTAGCAAGAAAGTTCCGTATTTTGTAGTAATTACACTATAGCTGAATAGTCTGGCTGACCAACAATTAAACTCAAACACAAGTTTTTATGTTACTTGAATGTGAATGTATTTTACCCATCTACTAGTAACACTGTATACACCAGGTGCTCACTCCAACCTGAGACGAAGCTTTGTTACACCCTGTAAAATGGCAGAGGCATTACAGGTAAAAGCGAACAGACTACAATTTCTAAAGTACTATAGTAGATCTGGGGTTAAAAAAAGAAAAAATTGAAAACCACAGTAAATAAGAAATGAAGTTGAATAAAACAGACCAAATGTTTATGCTCAGTTCTGAAGCTCATAAATCACTGTAGCTAAAAACCCAACCAATTTTTTTTTTCTTTCAATTCACAGCCATTGCAAATTACATTTTTGAGTTCCATCTTATAGCCACAGTTTCAAAGCACAACCAAAAATCTGTTTTGTCTGTTCCTTATAGAATATAACGAAGCATTTGATCTAGAAAGCATAGCAATGATATGCCATTACAACCAACACAAGATGTTGCTGCATGTAATTAAATCTATTTGGTCTTTCACATTACATTTGATTTTCAACTTCATTTTTACAGGAAGAAATACTCCTGCACATTTCCCACACAACCAAGGCTAAATTATTACATTTTAAAATTCACTAAAAAGCTGCATTGTTGTTCATGAGTCAGTGACAATAATTCCCATCTCGTACCACAGAGTAATTGAATTTTGTAAGAGGAATCTTTTGAGCACTACTTGCTATCCTTCTGAAGCTAGGTTTCCATGAATGAAGAAATGAAGAGAAGACAGAATGCCTCTAAGTGGATTTAAATGCTTGCTGCTATTTAGTCATTGAATTCTACCACCCAATTGCAAGAACTTGGAAGCAACTTCAGACCAAAAAACACAAAGTGAAAATACGGGCATAGTTTTATCATCTCAGAAAGTATTATTAATTTAATCACTACACTAATTAAGCTTGGAGAAGAGTGCCTCAAAGTATGCATCAGAATAAGTCCGGCTATGTCTGCAGAGTGCCATAAAGGCATATCTACTAGCAACAAACAATCCCAACTCATATATAAACCCTTTTAAGGTATCATTTTGTACAAAAAATCATAAGCTGATCCAAAACACTCAAGGGCATTGAAGTAACAAACAAGATTTTTCTGCAAAAGAGAAATACCAGAAATATTGAACTGATCCACAGTCACTACCACATTTTATTTAACATTACAAACCAATGTCCTACTTCATGTTCCTTGTCTGAGAAACCATGATATTCACCATAGTCTGAATAAGCTGCATTTTTACTCCCTACAATTTAACCTTTCTGCATGAAACTATTTGACAGCATGAGGAATTCAGCAACAGAAGAGAAGGAAAAAGGTGTGGGAAGAAGTCAGGCGTAACATTGAAAACGTTTTTGTTTGTTTGTTTGTTTTTTTTGTTTGTTTGTTTTGGTCTTAGTGCTGGTTTCCTATCGTTTGCTATTCTTGCATGCAGAACACCAACAGCAAGAAAAAAAACTCCTATCACCTCAAAGCCTTTCAGAGCAACAACAAAAGCTAACATTATTGTTACATGACATCCTAAGAAATCAGTCACTGCTAGCTCTCCTTAATCAAATCACCATACTTGCACAATTAGAGCCCTTGAAGTACTGGGTGTCAGCAGCAAAAGCAGCAAAAAGTATGAACAGCTTCCTTGTTGCCTCCCACTCATTGACCAATCAAAGCCAGAGTTTCAGTTCCTGTTTTTACCAATCTTCATGACAGCTTTGGCTGGGACTTAAGCAAAGATTTACCTTTTGAAAGCTACGCAGCACTGGGTTGTATCCAGAAGCCAAAAGAACTAAAATAAACTCTATTTCTTCTTCTGCATGTATGATTACAATTTCTTCCTCATTAGATAAATTCTGGAATTTCATGGGAAGTCGAACTATAAAGGTAGTTCAATTTCAAGGAAAAGCATCAATGAGTTTCCACCAAAACCAATGGTTTCACATTCTGCCTTAACACTGCAGCTCTTATTAACTGTCTTTGATTTATCTTAGTAAATAAACAGTCTTACAGTGTCCATTTGCACCAAAATACACAATGTGATATTACGATCTGCCCCATAAACATACACTGTGTTCTGAAGTACACCTTTATACAGCATGTTTCACACACAGATACGCAGCCATCCTTGCCAAAACACTAGGTTTGCTGTTGTTTATTTTTTAATAAGAAACTGACTAATCAGGTTTTTTTGTACTGCCTAGCTACTTACAGTGCTAATTTATAATGTGAGCTATGTTCAGTCTTGGACAACTAACCAAAAATGTCATAGTAATACATAGTTAGGCCTCACCTGGACAAATTTTTGTTTACATAGGGAGAAACATTCCCCACAACACAAAGTCAACAAAGGCTGACTACTTTTTTGCCAGACCCTTAAAAAGCTTGCACAGATGAATTTGGCTTCATGTTGAGAACGAGATAAAATTGAAGAATCTAGTCCATTACTGAAAGTACCAGCATGTGACACAAGTTGTCTCCCCAGTGCTTTTACAAAGTAAAGCACTACCTTTGGTCAACTGAAACTGACAGACAACAAGACATTAAGAAGTTCTGAAGGTCATTTACCTGCATGGAGTGAAATGAATATTTAACATAAGCAGAAGGGGGATTATCTTTTTAAACTATCTAATAGTGAAGAGACAGGCAGGAAAAACTTTAAACCACAAGAGGGGAAATTTAAGTTAGACGTTAGGCAGAAAATCTTCACTCAGAGGAGTGAGGCACTGGAATAAGTTATCCAGACAAGTGGTGGATGCCCCACCCTTGGAGGCATTCAAGGCAGGTTAGATTAGACTTTGAGCATCCTGGTCCAGTGCCTGTTAGAGAGTAGCAACCCTTTGCACACCAAGTCACTCTATGATCCTACATATTTTTATAACATCATGTAAATACTACAGAAAATACTAGAGAGACTAGAAATTCTAGTGTTCACCACATGAAGTAACAGCACTTATTCTTCAAACCAGAAAAGACAATCTATTAAATCTGAACTTCCTGTGTTTAAGACATGAGACCAATTTGGAAACTGAGCACCTTCATATCATAGCAGCCACAAAAGCTCCATCAGAAAAACTGAGAAAAGAACAGCATTCTTTCATTTCCAGTAATTAATTTTTTTTCAGTTGTTGTTACTAAAAACTCTGGCAGTTTACACAATGTGTTGATGATCCACTACAAAAACAGTGCACATAAAGCAACTACAGAATCATCTAGTAAAACCATTCACAAGAAAGAAAGTGAAGAAGTGAATGAACCCTTCTTAAGTCTGTAAAGTCTTTCACATAAAAGTTTAAAAAATACATATACATACCTTTCTTGTTTTAATGCATATTCTAACATTTTTATTCTTCTCACTAAATCTTTCTTCAAGTTTTCTTGACCCTTTCTTTCCCCTTGTAAAAATGCTATCCGAGCCTGAAAACACACACACAAAAAAAGAAAAAACACAATCATTTTATTTCATTCTGTTCCCATAACAAAGCAAGTCTGACACAGAAGAAAAAAATAAAACAAAAGAGAAACTGTACTGTAAGAATCACTTTAGTCAATCATTAATAACAAAAATATTTCTGCCCAAGAGATTGTATGTTGGTTTTGGCTCATGAGAGTACTTTTTATTTGGTTGGGTTGTTTTTTTTTTTGCATTGAAATACAGGTATAATGTAGTAAGAGAAGGTACAAACAGGAATCATCCTAATAAATGCACATCTTTGTCTTATGATATTGTAAGCATATATTCTTCTACATATTTTCTTCTGAGTAAGAAGCCATATTAAGAGATACATACTTTGAAGTCATTTCATTTTAAATGTTATTATCTTGAACAAAACAAGAAAAAGAAATTACCATTAACAACTCAGAGACTTAATAAATTAACTATACAGGAAGCAGACTTATTTTACAGATTCAACTTCTACTGACTACTGAAGACAGTAAAAAATTAGAATATCAGGAATTCTTTTTTTAATGCCAACCTATACGAAGCCAAATATCTTCCCACTGATAGGAGATGGAGGGAGTCGAGCAAACCCAATAACTGTACATAAGTGCAACAATGATACCCAGATTTAAAAAGTAGCGTAAAAGTGACTCTAATCCAATAGAAAGCAGACAGTCTTCTGAAGACAATTCTAGCTAAACATAATTTGCACTCCCCTAGCAGCAAATGACCAGATGGTTCCACAAGCCCAACTTGTTAGGCTTGACTAATGAAAATGAGGATAAGACATCAAAATTTTTATGTAAATAATGCCCTTACACACACACACACACACACACACAAATTGAAAGTAGTAATAAAAGCAATTTGAAAATAAGAAGTAGTAAGCAGTATGCTACATGCTCAGCACTACTACTATATCCACGCAGACTCTACTAATAAAAATAATACCAGAAATAAATACTTCAAAAATCATCACCTATGTGTGGTCACTAAAGCTCTTATGCTCTTTAACTCAACAGTATGTGATTCTTTTCCTAATTCTTCTACAAGTGACAGCCTTCACACCTTCCACCAGTCTCCCTCCTTTGGACAGCATCCTTTTACAACTATTTGCCAGACCTTAATCACCAGGTGCAACTGCTGGGCTTTATTTCACCCTCTGCCTGCAGATAGCTGAGAAGAAAACGCTATAGCTGCGTCTGCCTCTTAAACACTCACAGCCAAACTATCTCCTTCTGGAAATAATTCTGGATACATTGTCACACATAATTAAGTCTTCCTAGTTACTAGATAAAATTCACCTTTAAAAAGCCAAGAAAAAGTAATCCTTAATAAACACTTGTATTTATATCACCCTTCATAAGGTCTAAGAGGTTTAACAGAAAGGTTGTCTGTAAAGGATACATTTTCTACAAAGTTTGTCACTTATGTCAATAGTAGCAGATACCTTCTGGCAGACACACTTCTGGCTGTTTCTTTTTTCCTCTCATTTCCAATTAGTTTTTAAACATGTAGCAGTTACAGAGAAGTTACCTGCACAAAAGACTTGCAGAATACTGCTAGACATCAAGGCCCTCCATACACAATAAAAAAATAAAATCAACTTACACATACTAGCTGTTAAGCTTGGCTAATTAACTTCTTTCCTCAAGCCCTGCATTGAGCAGTGAGGATTACCAAAAGTATCAGTTGACATTTTGCATAACATTAAGCCCCAAGAATTAACGTATGACTCCCAACAGTGATTTCTTGGAGAATCAGTAAATCTTAGGTTAAATGCAAAAGATGAAGTAAACAGAAGTATCCCACAGTTGTACTGATTTAAGTTCCATACACAAAAACAAACACTCTCTATGTAATACAGCTTTCGACTCTAAGGTATTCCTTTCCTTAGAAAGGATTCTCTGGAGAGTAGGAGTTGATCAGATTTATGACTACTAATGACTGATTAGCACCAAAACTGGGAAACAACACAAGAGAGTTTACTACTCACTCCCCTCCTTCCCCTTCACAAGACAACTCTCTTGTTTTTAATCAATTTGCAGTCACAAGTGCAATGATCTATCAAACATGCTTGAATGGAAGCTCCAAAGACTCTGAAGCAGACATGTTTCTAAAAAGGGTTTGAATAAGTTCAGCAAATAAATGCAAACCATACATATAAACCAAGCTCTCTTTACAATCAGGGCTACTTGAACACACATGCAACCTTCCTCTGGTATGCAGTTCCTGAAGATCAAGTCATGCAAAATAAACCCAACATCTAATTTCATATCTTAAATTCATTTTGCACCATCTTTAAAAGAAACAGTACTTCTGATGTAGCTTCTACAGATAAAATTTATAGTAAGATATTAAATAGTTTGACATATCAACATGGTCTCCCTCAGGGGAACTACAGATAGCTTCAGGAATCTCAGCTACACATTTTAAGGCGTCAAGATGAAGGTGATTAATGCCAACATTCAAACACAAAACATTTGCCACATTAACCTCTAGTCAGTATTTCTTTGTCAAACGAACAAGAAAGTTTCTCCGCAATATTCACAACAGAAAATCAAAAGTTACAAAAAAAAAAAAAAAAAAGCATACCATAGTGAAAGCTGTGACATCGCTCTACAGCAAGTATTATGAAGACATTTACCAAAGACACTAATTTATCCACGGCTTATGCAAAGTAATGCTAAAATAAACCCTAATAATTTTTTTCACTCAACATCAATCTCCCAAGTACTCTTCTGCCCAGACCTCACATTAAGATATGCATTTATACTTACATACACACCACAATAGTGACAGATACAAAAAGAACCATTTAACGTGCTCACAGCCTTCTATAAGAGCAACACTGCTAAAGGTGCTCATGACAAGTCCACAAGTTAGAATGCAACGTGCTGCAACTTCAAACAATTACAAACAGATGGCCAAGCCCAGAATGAAGCACAAAGCAATCAGAGCAACTGTAAGAGAACTTCAAGAATGTCTTAGAATTTACATGGCAAGGGGTTGTTGCTGGTTTTCTTCTTGTTTTTAATTTTTCAAACCCAGCCATTGGGAGGTGTCCTCAACAAACAGCTAAGCCGCTGTGCTCTGATACAGGCCATCAGTACTTTGGGTTTCTATTTGAGTTAATAAATAGAAAGGATTCTGCCTTTCTGAGAAGAAACGATAGCTGATTTGAGAACACCTCACCTATTAGAGCACACATAGCATTTACTTTACTTCTAAGACAGCAACTTAATACCATGAACAAGCAAGATTTTACAGAAAAAACTGTGGAGTCAGCCAAAAATACATCTACAAATTTTCTGCCTTCCAACAGAAAAGTTAATCTTCAGGCTTCTCTGATAGGAAAATTGGAGCACCCAGAAAAGACTGTTTTCAAACCAACACTAACACAAGTAACATCAGTTTAGAAGTTAGATCGCTTACAGCAGTTCAGCAT
This sequence comes from Excalfactoria chinensis, assembly GCF_039878825.1. Lineage (NCBI taxonomy): Eukaryota > Metazoa > Chordata > Aves > Galliformes > Phasianidae > Excalfactoria > Excalfactoria chinensis. The sequence goes on along the minus strand of NC_092829.1, from coordinate 24,344,127 downwards.
TTAGACAGTCCATATTTCATTCACTTGCATTTGTTCTGGATTACAACTCTGACAAATGCATTTTTATTTTTAAACAAAAGGGAATAAATCCCATAGTTCTAATGGTAGCTTCTTGTTAAGGACCCCTGTTCTTCATTCACATATGATAATTAAGTTTGTGCGTTCTTTCCATCAAAATTAAGAACACTAGGTTAGATTACAGAGTAACGCATTTCTCAATTCTTTTATGCTCCTCTGACTACATATAGAAAAGTTCCCTCAATGAAATAAGTGTTAGCTTTCTCTTTTTCTTTGTAAAGTGGAGCACCAGTCTGTGTCACACCCCTTAAACTGAACAAGTTTACTTCAAAATTAAAAAGCTTCTGAATATTTCTAACCCCCGGGGAGAGATAAATTAGGCTATCTTTCAAGACACAGTTTTGACTAACCACCAAGACTGAATTCTAAGTGGATCATTCTGAAATGTTATTTCATCAGCTTTTATGTCAAATTTTCAGCATTCTTCTCAAAATGACAAAAGAATGGGACGTTATATTGCAGCATTGCCCTTGTCCATTCTGTACAGATCACAGGACAGGAACTGCTTCCCAGTTTCTATATTTTCAGCTTCCATTTGTGAACTAATAGGATATTCAGGCATTTCTGAATTATTATTATTATTACTATTTTCAGAAAAAGAACTCTGATAATTTTACCAAACTTTCATCCTAGGATGCAGTTCCTCATTCTGGCACTGTTGTTTGTACTTTCTACATATCTCCAAAAAGCATAAGTCCCATAAGAACCACCTTAAAAAAAAACAATTTACAAATCTCTGACCATCGCTAGCAAAGAAAATCCTATCCTGTAGATTCATTTAAACCGCAGGGCTTTTTTTTTTTTTAGAATATATCTAAGAAAGAAATAATGTTTTCTTTCCATGAAATCTACCACTAGAACCAGTGAGACTAATTATACACTGATGGTAACATCAAAAGTGTATTTACTAAAGTGTTTACTAAAATTAAAGACATCTATGGTGTCAACATCATTATACTGGTAGATTATTAAAATGAAGTTACATTGTTAAGTTATGCTGTTAGTAATTAACTGCCACATCTAGAGATTCACTAGGCACCTAACACTAAACAGAACGAAGATTATGCTCTCTATAACTCTTAGTTGTAATACAGCAGCACACAGATCAAAACAGAGCCATACACCTTGCAGTGAAACAGACACCATCAACCAGAGAATGGAAAAGGAAGGGAAAATGCCAACAGGCAGCAGGAAAATGTGAGGATCCTCAAGGACACACACCTTCTTTTCCAAAACCAGGAATATCTACTTTTTACATTTACAAATACAGAATGGGAAATGATCATCTACAGCAGATCAAACACAATGAGCTGAACTAACTTGTTCTAGTCATTAGCACTTACACCACTGCTCATGAATGTGCTCAGTAACACATTCCCTGGGAAGAGACTGAAAACAATAAAAACCCACAGTTTCAGGTGTTAAAATATGAGAAGCCAGCTACATACACACAAAAAAATACAATACCACTGAGACTGAAGAGCTTTGCATCGTAAAGTCAATAGCAATATTGATTATATTTAAATCTATTGCTTTCAAGTTAACGGGGAAAAATATGAAATAAAAAGTTAAAATGCTTCTATACAATACATATGAAGTATAGCATAACACATCTTATGAGAGGTACCATAGAAAGTTGAAGAGGAATAGGTATTTTGGACCTTCCCTCATGGCACAGAACAGTGCCAGTGCTCACTAATTTACACCACTTATCAGAGAGGGAGCAGCCAGTAGCCCTGCCTTCTGCCAGCTCAACTGTATAAAGCTTGCTAAAGCTATGAAACAGAACCAGACTTGTAAAACTTGCAGATGTGTTTACATTTTCTCCTTGAATGCTTCCAAATGTTAAGTATGACTCATGAGTTTGGTCACTACAATTTCATTTATTTGAGATCACAGAACAAAACACGCATGTACCAAAAACCCAAACAAATAAATCACTCTTATCTTGGAAGTAAGCTATTTCAGTTTAGCAACTCTTGAAGTGTCAAGAGTTCAGGAGATTCTAGTCTGACTTAATAGCACTCATTCTTTACTTTCTCGCAGAGTACTGTATGAAATATAAGCAAAAGCACACAAGCTGTGTGGTGGCAACCCCAGAACGAAGCAAAAGATCATAGTGTTACTCTGGGAAGATTTAATTTTGTGACTTTTGTCTGAAAAACAATTACTCTTAGCTTTGAGCTGAGCAGTGAAACTGAGCATTCTCTACCACACACTGGCAAGGCCTTTTGTTTGTTTGTTTGTTTTTTAAATAGTACTGGATGACTGTCAGTGCCAAATCTGCCAGCAGTTTGGGGGAATACCAACCAACTTAGGGGAATGAAAGAAACTTTACCGCAAGTGACAGATTTAAAGAGGGACATAATCAGGAAGCAATTCATGTGTCTGGAATTCCTTAAGTCCATTCTCTACTCCAGGATCACTTGAGTTAGTACTGGAGAGCCAGAGTATTTCAGAATGCACATACAGAACAAACATGGACATAAGCATGCAGAAGCCCTTCAAAGATGACAAGAAAGCACATATCCCTCAGTAACATTATGTAGAATGTAACCCAGAAATATATATTTTGTCCTCCATTTCTAACAACAGACTAATGCTAATCAGCTATTTCATAAAAATGTTGTAATGGTAAACAAACAAAGGCCCTACAGACTGCTTGAACTCACAGCACAGATTCAGGAATGGTCCCAAAGAACAGCCAGCTTTGTAATTAGCTCTTAATACATGCTGGAGTTGCACAGATGAAGCAGAAGGTATCATTAAACAGTATATCCTGCTGAGCCACTGCTTAGAATAATTTAAGAACAGCCTCAGTGCCAGAATCTAACACTCAGATACGCAAACAGAGTTGTAATAGGCCATACGCATGTCCCTTCTCATCAATTAGAAAAGAGATTGTTATCACTTCACCAGCTTCATAAATGACAAAGTGATGAAGAACACAACTCTACCTCAGTGTGGCCTTTCAGCATGTAAGAAATGACTAGGTACCAGGTACTGCACACACACACAAAAAAATCTTCAAGCTAAGATTCCTCACATGGCTACTAAATATACAACAGCAGTGAAATCTTAATTCTCCCCCAAATAAGTCTTATGCTTTGTCCAAAACAAGGTTGAGTGTAAAAGAAAAATTCATTGGAGTAACTTAATCAAATAACAGTTATGCACTTTGCTGCTAAGGAAGAGTGACTTTATTCCAAATCATTTTAAATGACTAATGATCACATAGTAAAATAATTTCAATACCCAGTGCTGACAGAACTATGGAGCAGCATTCCAGGAAAATAAACTACCCAACTGCTATGCAGATCAGTACCTTCATGGAGACCCCATGGCCATCAAGGTTTTTCTTATTCCACCTCTGTATGGTTGCACAGATAGCTTAGCATCCTAATGCTTTTGTTAAGCTCACCTGCTGGTAAGAGATGAATCTTGCAAGAATTATAAGTTAAAAATGTAGATCAATTCTTTAAAAAAATATTACGGGAAGGATTAGACAAACAGAAAACTAAAAACTTTAGCATTTAAGCCTAAAAAACCAAAAAGTATTTTAAATCTACAAATGATATTTCAATATTTTAATGAACAATATTGAACTATTTCAAGAGATCTCCTTATTTCAAACTGGTCTCTTTCATGGTAAACTCATGCTATATAGCAGCTACCTTTTAATTAAAAATGAAACTATCTCTGTAGAGATACACAAAAGGAAGCAGTTCTGAACGGTTTTCCTTTGCAAGTCTTGCCAAGGAGCCTATGAAGAAGGCAGAATGCACCCCCAGACACACACAAAAGCAGGCACACACACAGTGGCACCTGAAGTTCTTCCAGGGACTGTGTGCTTCTAACTCTGACTGAACAGCTTCTGGAAAGACACACTTCTCCCTACCCAAAATATACAGATTCTCAAATCATTGCGTTAAAACTCAAAAGGAACTTGAACTCCTCAACATATGTGGCTGTTCTCACTGACAGCTTAGAGAAACGATTAATGAATGAAAGTTTCTGGTTTTTGAACTCATGTGCACTATAGTGAAAAAAGATTGCATTATAAAACAAAAGTTTAAGTATTTGTACAGTAAAGTATATGAGTAAACAACTCGTATTTACATTAAGAGGTACTTCAGCACTCATGCCTCAGCAAATACCTTAATGACTGGCACAAACAGAAGTCAGACATTTCCAAAGCACGTGTTACTTGCATACCTCACAGCATTTACAAGTACTGCCAAGTAAGAACACATCAACTTCTTGCAACTTACTTAATTGCATTTTTCACTAGTGTTGTTTAAATACTTTTAAGGAGTGTCTTAATAGGGAAGTTTTACTTCAGATCACATACCATGATTATCTGTAAGATGCAATGAAATGGCAGTTTGTCAATTACATATATTTTCCAACAGAAATCTGCTGGGATGCAACTGATAGACACCACATGCAATTGAAATACAATGTGCACTTTGCTACTGTAGCATCTGTGTTTCCTGTCATCTGCAGCCTTCGTGTGTTCCATCACAATGCTCTCAAACCTCCATCCAGATTGTTATTTAAGGAAAAGCAACTAAAACTGCACTGCAGGTGTATTTAGAAACACTAAAACATGTCAAGAGAGATTTTAGAGGTGAAAAGAATGCAAGAATGGCTTCCTCTGGTCACACCAGCAGCCCAGGTACCACTTTTAATCACAGCCAAACAGGCAGCTCCATGGGAATACAACAGAAGATAGCTGAAAATATTCCAATCTCCAGTAACTCGTAATTCCAGAACAGCCCATGCCAGTGGCAGCACCTTTGAATACAGGCACCCTGGGACTTCTATGACCTCATCTAAGCACTTTTTGACCACAGGACTTTTCAGCAGCTACAATCTTGCTGCACAAAATGCTACTAATTCCAAAAAGCCGTCTTAATTTTTTTTTTTTTTAATACTTCTGATTTTGTACCATGCTTCCTTGATGTCAGCTGAGATGCAGTGAATCTTTCTTCACAATGTGAAAACAATGACCATTCTGCAACCCTCATAACTTACTTCACTTCCAGTTTACCATTAAAAAAGGTGCTTGCCAACAGCACGGTGATGTCTATGTTATCCAAATAACCACTCCTTCAAGAACAAAATGCTCCTAACATTTCCATTCTACTGTTCAAATGCTTTGAAAAATGCAGGAACACAGCACATACTCTGAAAACTTTCTCATCTAGTTCACCATACTTACACATTCATGTATGCTTACATGTCTACAATCACATGCAAAGGGCCTAACCATAAAATTCCTTTAATGATCTAATCTCTACCCCCTCCGTCCCCCCCCCCCCCAAAAAAAGCCACATTCAAGGATAACCTTTTAATTATATAATTATATATATTGGACACATTCTGAGAACTGATGCTTCTCATTCTCACTATTAAAAAACACCTGGAAGTAGCACCTGATAATTTTCCCTCAACACATTTTAGCATGACTTTAACGTACAGATAGTACCATTTTTATCTAGTTCAGCAGACCGAAAGAAAGTGCTTTACCTAATTAACAACTAAGATCTGGATTCCATTTAAGTGTCTCAGCCTTCAAGCTGACAAAGAAAGCGGAATTAACTGGTTTCTGTGGTACCTGAAAAGTTACAGGATGATCCTATGAAACTCCTCCTTGACCCAATATTATGTTACTCCCCATAAGTTCCTGCAGTGCAGCTCCAAAGTGCTTTCCCACTTTTTCTTTTTTTTTTTTTTTTTTAAATGCAGCTATGGAGCCACCTAAATATTCAATACAAAACTTGTTTCCTTTGGGAGGTAACACCCAACCACAACGGTTTGCTTTAACTCCTCTAAGCATGTTAAACATAAACACATTAGACAACATGAGCTGAATGCATCTCAGTCTAACAGCAACCAAACACGAAGGTCATTACACTCACAGTCTGAAATTTCAGCTGTGATTGCACAATATTGTTATATGGAGAATCATCCTCTTTTTAGTTTGCAGAACAGATTCAGCCTATTCAGGAGCACAACACACCAAGTGAGGCCAGATATTTCCTTCCTATGCAACAGTGAGGAAACGCTAAAAGTTACTGCAGCAGTCAGTACTGTAAGTGAAAGGAAAGACTACTACAGTTTGAATACTAAAATCCAAGTGTTTAACTTTTCTATACTTTATGCTGATGTGCACACAGATTTGGCAACAATTAGCATTCACTCACTGACAAAGGCTGAATAGACATACACCTGAACAGTTTGAAAAGACAGTCAGAAAACTAATAGGTGGGATTCAGAGTCTGACACATGCACGGACTAAAGTACATTGGTACTTCTTCAGATCCAAAGGACTGAGGCTCAGTTATTATGGCTGTGGTACAAACCTCAAGATGGTGAAGCAACTTGCAACTGAAATTAATTGTAAAGATGTGCTCCATACACAAGTACTATAAAAGATCTAAAAGTTCACTACAAGATCCAAGAAAGAAAAACAAACAAAAGCTTATGGCAGACCATAAGCCCACCTGCCTTGCCCCCATTTGTAAAGAGGGCTCTTTATCAGTCATCTGGACCACAAAGTAGACAAAAGGGGAGAGGTGGGAAAATCACTCAATAATTCCCACTGGTTTCATACTGTCAATAAAAATCCCACTGTTTGGAAAAAATCTTAAGTTCAGGGCAGGAAAGTAAAACAACATTTTGCTAAGTCATTTGGTTTTCCACATACTCTTTGTAAAGCATTATTTGCTAAGTTATCAAGTTAACTTAGGAAGGGACCTTTAATTACTAATGAAGGAAGAAATTACCTGTATGGGTGAGAGCTGCATCTAAGAAATGTAGTTCTCATGCTCCCAGCTTCCATATGAATTACTACTGTCATGCTACCAGATTTTTTTCCTATTCAACTCAGGAGGCTGCATTCACAGATGAACAACAGTCACAGAGGCTTCAAAGGGCAAAACAGTTGTTTGGGTTCAAAATGTCAGGGCTTTATTAGTCACAGAATAAACTGGGACTTCATTACTTGAGTTGTAGGGCCAAAAAATAATTATATGCTATAAACATACACACACATACATGAAAACCATAGGGCCTGGTTTTCATACACGTCTTCCAATAACCACGTTCAACACAGTTCCATATTGAACTTAACCACTACGAAGGATGACATCTAGCATGCAAAGGAAACACACTCTCCCTGCCTCCTTCCTAATCGCACTTCTATCCTGGGCTTCTGAAGTCAGCAAAAAAACCAAAAAAGTTTTCCTCATGCATACACACTTGGCAGTGAGCACTCCGCCTGCTTCCCATGACCTAATGCGCACACACACACAGATAGAGTGAAGCAACACATACAAAGCCAGGGTCAGAACTAGGATGGCCGATTAATAAGTAAGCAAATGAAACATTGTGGCTGTGAATGACAAACTACAGTTACAAAAAAAAAAAGCAGCAAACCTGGCAGAAACACAACACAGTATCTAGAGGCCACATGAGTTCACACCAGCACTTCCCAGTCAGATAAACTGCACTTTACATTTATAGAACGAGGTACTTCACTGTGAAGTCACAAGCCTATACACAAAACAAGTACTTCAAGATGGTCTTGCTTGATAATGAACACCACTAAGCTATTTATTTACCTATCAATACAGTACTATACTACTGAGACACTACAGAAGATATGAGAACCAGTCCATTGCTACTGAAAATACCCACCCCATTTCCACCACACTGATTTAGGAACAGCTGTTCTGAAAGGTTTATAATAGTAAATCAGGCAGTAAGTGAAATAAATAGCAAAAAATAGCAAAATCTCTTTGTCTTACTACTTTTCTTTTTTTTGGGGGGGGGGGAGCAAGGGGGAAGGTGTGATGTTTTGTTTTCTTTTATTCTATCTCAAAGCTGTACCAACAACAACAAAAACCCTGTAAATTACACATTTGGTCTAAGAGCTGAAAAATCCTGAAAGAGTCGTCCAGGTTTAGGTAGAGTTCTCCGTTCTTCAGTCTGAAGATGTATACAGACATACATCACAAACACTGGCTGCTGCTACAGCATGTTTTCACAAGCAGCAGTTACGGTGCAATTTGATGGAATGCTGCTTCAAGACTGCAAACATTCACCCAATGCATAAATCATAACAAGAAACATTCTTTTTTAACAATTTAAACTGTTATGTTTTCATAAGAGAAACAAAAATGCACAACTTATAGCCAAACGCCTCAGATTCAGTAGGTTTCATAAACTGAACATAAGTTTGCGATGCATGGCTTTATTTTTTACATGCATACATAATTACAAGAGATCTTTTCCATTATGAAAAGCAAACATTTATAACGAGAGATCTATACTGGAACTCATACACTTGCTCCCTGCCCTCTAGAGTTGTTCAATTTTTGCTCCTGACACAAAGTCTGTACTCGTAGGACAAGGATCACACTGCAGACCCATCAGCTCCTCACTATTCTTCAGCAGTTGCTTCTCCCACGTGAGGTCTCCCAAGAAACAAAAAGGAAGGAAAGAGAGCATGTGTTCGACCTGTCTCCAACGCGAGCACCCGGTCAAGTCCGTTGCTTGAGTTTCCTCGACCCCGTTCTTAGCTTTCTCCCACCTCGGCTGGTACCGCCACCTCCCCGCTACCCCTAAGGGGCCGCTCGCTCAACTCCGGGGAAGCCGTAGCCTTTCACGCCCGCGGGCCGCAGCTTTCCCAAAGCAGCACCCAGGGCTGAGTAGGGCCGGGCTCGGAGAGCCCCCGAGTCATTGTGCTCGGGGAGGGGACCGCAGCTGTCAGGGCGCTCCGGGCCCTACCCCGCACGGCCGAACAGCGCGGTCAGCGGCCGCCCGCCCTCCTCCGGCGTTTTGCGGCCCCAGCGACGCAAAAGCGGCCCTTGAGGCCCGCGAAGCCGGGTTGGCTCCGGCGCCAACAGCCCAGGCGGGCGCCATGCTAAAAACCAAAATGGCTGCCCCAGGGAAGGGAGCCCAGCTCAGGCCGTGAGGGGCTGCGCCTCCGCCAGCCCCGCCGCCCGGCGACGTCGCTTCGCCCGCCGGACCTCGCGCAGGTACCGCTCCCGTCCCCCCGCGACCGCCCCGGCCTCAGCGACCCGCCGGCCCCACTCTCCCGTGCAGCCCCGCTCCCGCTGCTCGCGCGCGGCCCTGAGACCCCGAGCCGGTCCCGGCCCCGCGCGCGGAGCCCACCCTCGGCCCGTACCTGCAGCTCGGCCCGCTCCACCTCCCAGTGCGCCCGTTCCATCTCGAAGCGAGCCCACTCGTGCTGGATGTAGTGCAGGATCCCCGGGATAGTGTAGTGCTGCGGCCGGGACAGCTCGGCGGGGCCCGCCGCCTCCTGCCCGCCCGGGGCCGCGGGGCCTTGAGGCTGCTGCTGCCCTCCGCCGCCGGCTCCGGCCCCCGCGCAGCCCCCGCCCGGCTGCAGGTTCACGTTCCCCCCGCTCTGCGGCGAGGGTTGTTGCGGCCTCGGCGCGGCCGCCATCCCGCCGCCTCCTCCGGCTCCGGGGTGCTCGTCCATTGTCTGCGGGGAGCCCTCCTTCTCGTCCCGCGGCGGGGGCCTGGAACAGGGGCCGGGGAGGGGGCGAGCGGCGCTGGCTGGGGCGGGCGGGAGGGGGCGGGCCGGGTACGGGGAGGCGGGGGGCCGCGCCGAGCGGTATCCGGGTGTCAGAGCAGCGCCGAGCCGCCGCCAGCCGCCATTACAGCCTCCCGGCCGTCGGCCCACCCACCCGCGGCCGGGCGGGGAGGGGAAGGGGGAGCGGCGCGGCGCGCGCGGCCTGCCGGGAAGTCGCTCCCCTCTCCCCTCCGCTTCTTCCTCCCGGCCCGTCGAGGCGGCGGAGCGCGCATGCGCCTTGGGAGGTGAGCGCTGTGCCCGGGGGCGGGGGGCTGTGCCGAGGGGCAGTGCGCGCTGCCCGCCGCTGCTGCCAGAGCGGGAGGGTGGCCGCGGGGCGATCGCTTTCGGGAGGGGCTGTAAGGCCTCTCCGGTTGTGCCTTGCCGGGCTGTGCTCGGCGCTGCTCGGTTTGTCTCGCAAGTAGGTGGTTCTAGAACAAGTTGGCTGAACGTACTCTGGCGGTGCCCGATCCTAATTGTATTGTAATGAAGGTCGTCCTCGTGCTGTAGAAGTTGAGGGATTTGTGTAACGTTTCCGCTCTGTGATGGGAAGAGCGAGTGCACAGCTCTCGCCATCAGAAAGCAGTTACCGGGTCGGTGGCACAGCACGGATGTGGGGAAAGCTCGGCTGCACAGCGCTGCCCTGAAATGCAGCGCTTCCAAGTGACCACCTCGTCCCGTTGGATCTGTAGGCCGTCTTCTCATGAATAACACAGGGGTTCGGTTTTACTTCCCTAAAAATGCACATGCTGTATATATGGGCAGGAAGATGGATGGTGTCCTTAACGGGCTCGTTCTTCACAGTGCTGTAGTTGTATTAACTGCCAAAAAATAAATCCTGCTTGTCCCAGTGCTGGCATTTCCTCTCTGCTGACCTCAGGTGCATGTTGCTGTTTCAGTTGTTTTACCAGTTCCTATCCGACTTTTCTCCATTAAGTCATTTCCTACCATCATTTCCTCACTCTTCCCTTTTCCACACTGATCAGCCTGTCTGAATCCAACTTTTCCACCTCAGCAGATTTTTTCATTCTCCCCTGACAGTATCAAATCATGACCAAAAATTGCACCTTACCTCACAGTCAGCTTGGCCCTTTGTTTAACTCCAGCCCTTGAGACATTCCTCATTGCTGATCACCTTGGAAATGCTGCAGTTTAGCTCCGTTACTATATTCAGAGCATTCTGACAACCGCTCTGCAAAGGAAAACTTTTTTTGCTGCTTCCTTCCTCCTTGGCTTTCCCAGATTAGTAAGGCTGCTTTTCTTAAAATTCCTCATCCTGAAGTTAGATATGGTGATATATTTCAAAGCCACATCGACAAAGTTGTTTCATTTCTAGGTGGACAATAACTTGAACGCTAAGACCCAGAATACAAAAATAGTCACTCTTACCGATACAACTTACTGAAGCCTGTCCACAAGTCAGAACAACAACAAAAATAAATAGAACACAGGTATCAACTTTATGAACCATCTTCATTTGCTACACGCTTTTTCACAGTAGATTCATAGCTGGGAAGTTGAGCAGACCCGTGTGTACCTCAAAAGTGTTTGCCCACCTGCTGTCCCCTGCTCACACATCTACCACTTGGCCATTTTGAATTCCAGGTTAACCTATTTTGTTCTACATTTAGTACAGATAAAACACAATTAAAACATCTGTGTCCAGAAAATCATCTAATTTATAGAGCTAGACAATGCTGTGAATTATTGCAGTTCTGTTTAATTCTTGTCAAAACAAATATATATAAAAATATAGCCACGTGTTTCTTGTTTGCTAGACTTGATCTCTTAATTGTGCTTTAACTCAGAGTCCTAAAATGTTGGAGAACTTTGATGTCGCACAATAACTTCTAGATCTGTGAATGTCAACTAGATTGGTTTTAATTCAACAGACCAATCTACTGCCTGAGGTCTCAAACTGGGGCTGTCTTTCTTTTTTATATTCTACGTGACAGAGTATGTATGTGCAGATATTGGAGAAATCTTGGACAATAAAAATAGTGTTAAGTGCTTGTAGCTATTGGAGACGTAATTAAAATTGTTTAAAATGTCTTTTCTATTACTGCGTGTGAGATCTGCTGGGCTGGCCGCACAGGAGATGTAAGACCTCCTTTTATCCTCAGAACAGGTATTGCAGGCTTGGCCTCTCTAAGGTCTCAGCAAGTATCTGAAAAGAGGCGTTCAGGGGTGTGACTCACCAACAGGGACAGTCTGCACTGCCTCACCAGGTTACGCTGCCTAGTGAGCTGTCATCCTGGAAGCACATCATTCACAGCTTCCATTTTGGTGTTCTGAAGCAAAACTGGGTGGATCTGAGTTTGAGTACAAAGCTGGAGTTACCTATACAAACAGGTGAGGAAAATGAGCCTGCTTAGGGGCAGAAAAATCCAGAAGCATCTTGCTTTGTGAGCCAGGGTTGTTAAATCTTCAGCTTGTCTATTGGTGTAGAATGAGTTAAAGTTATGGTGTAGGTCATCAACAGCTTCATACTGCATCAGGCTGCTGCAGTGAGTCACAAACACCAGTCATCACTCCAGTTTTCTCTCAGGGATATGTATCCGCAAGAGATACTTCAGTGAGGGTGAGATCTAATACAGTGTAACAAAGCGTGTGTATCACAGGAGGTACACTGAGCGTGCTTTATGTGTGTGCCAAATTAGCCGCACAATAGAAACCTCTTGTGGAAGAAATGGACAAACCAGTCAGTGGCTCACACTTTGGCACTTTGGAAGGCAGGATCAGGATTTTAAGATGTTTTATGTCTTCCCTGTATGGTATTTTTGTGCGTTTGAGTTTTGTTTGTTTCTTGGAGTCCTCGTGATGTTACAGTGTATCACAGGTGCTTTGTAGATGCAGAAGCAGATACTGTAGGCTATTCTGGACTGGATTTCAAATGCAGGGAGAGCTGGGCTTGACAGGCCATCGGGATCTGGGTAGTCCCCTCCAGTCTTCTGGTCGTGAGCCCATTTGTGATATAGATAGTTGCCCACTGACCTGGAATGAGGCTGCCTATTCATTCCTGACAAACAGCCTTCAGAGAGCAACATCTTTTCATTACTAAAATGAGCAAAATAATGGCAGCGGTATGAAAGGCTTACATCTTGTCACCAATTCTCTTGACGCATTCAATTCTGTATACAGAAAGGCACAGTAATTCATGTTGGATTTGAGCATTTACGCATGCACACATGCAGACATGCTCGCGAGAGTGCCCAGAGAAGCATGCAGGAGTTGCACTGGAAGAAACAGAGCAGTCTTTGTAATTGCAGTGCTTGCTGAACATAAAAACTAGTTCCTGAAACACATGGAACTTGATGGAGCAATGGGACATTCTCCACCCATCAACATGCACAGGTGTGCGGTGTGCTTTTTATTCTACCTCACAGTTCTCATTGCATCCTAAATATGTGAAACATTTTAACATGTTTTCTGTATCTGAAAGCTAAGAAATAAGCAGTCTGACCATCTTTATTTTCTTGTCCCCACAGGTTATTCAAGTATATGGTGTTGGTGGGTTTTTTTAACTACACGGGTGATTTTCTTTCACAACTATTCTTAAAGGAAATACTGGAGTTATTCTCAAAGCCAGATTACACAGCTATATTTGCATGCATTCTGTTTATATATATATATACACGTATGTATATATAATTTCACATATATATATAATTTCACATGTAAATCAGATAAAAAATGCATTCCAAGATTTCTGCAGAAGGTTGTGTGCTTTTATGTCATTTATGTGAAAAAAAAATGTTGGAAGCTGTACTTGAGGCTCAAGACAACATACTTAGAGAAACAGCAAGCGATACAGCCGGCATCTCCTCTGCAGATGTTAATCACCTACTCTAATACTGTGAATGATGCCTGTCTCATAAAAGACAGGTGACACATTTGAGTACTACTATGGCTCTGCCTCTGTTACAGCATAATTAGTATTTCTATAAGGATTCTGGGTAAGAGCATTTGTAAGGATTTAATAATAATAATAATTTGAGGCTGAAGTATTTTTTTGCAGGTAAAACAGTACAGGCCTTATGAAGGAATAAACAGTTACATTAGTCATGACACCAGAAAGGGATTAACCACGTAGGAAGATTAACAAAGGAATAATTAGGATTAGGGGCAATCCTGCAATAGAATACATGTACATCAATTCACAAGTGGGTTTTTTTTCTGTTAGGTATTCCTTAGTGGTAACTCAGAATACAGCAGTTCTCTTCAAGGACAGCACTGATTCATCTCACTGGCATACTTTTCTTTTTTTATTCCTCTGAGCATTAAGGCATCTATTCTTACCGCCCCTCTGTAAATTAAGGTGGCAATACAAAATAGGAAAAAACAGGGCCATACATGAAATGCAGAACAGATTATATAGGAGTTGCCTTCTCATTTGATCATAAATGTCAGCCTGAGATGCCACCTGTCAGTGACGATTCCTTAATACACTTCCATCTGGGCCTTTTTTGTCTTAGTTGCCTCATTTGTTCTTTCTCAGAGAGCCATTTCCACCCCCTGAAGAGTGCCAAGCCTGGACAAGCAGCGTACACCTCAGCAGCACTTACTGACATTCCTGACTCATCTGTCTGAGGGAATCAACAAGAGGGCACTTCTCTTCTTGACACAAAGAGACTTCATTCTGTCTAGGAGGTGAGAAAACAGACTGCCAGGGTTGCAAGCAGACTCTGTTGTCATCTGTATTGATCTGGACTCTTGTTCCCTGTAGGTGTCCTACACAAGAGCAGATAAAAAAGAAATTTTCAGAGTAAGAGGGATAAAAGCTTTCTCGCAGATGTACAGTAGTGCAGAGGAAGAGCTCTCACTGATAGCTGATGCATCCTCTGGTATTTTATCTACTCTTCCATTTCAAATATATTACCTGTGCAAAGAGTTCTGCGTATGGGACAGTAAAGGGAAGAAGAGAATTAGAGTTATCATCTTTGATTGTAACTCACAATAAGGCAATTGTTTTTTCTAAGGACAGTATGTCTGATAGAAAAGAATCCAGTCAAAGAGTTCTATTTTTTTGGTGAAGGTTTCTCTAAAGCATTATTGCTCCTCCCGGGCTGCTTTTCTGAAGCAGGTCTGGATGCAGCTGCGTAGCAGTGGCAGGATTTTTCCTTTTATTGTTGAGTAACTTTTGTGGATTTGGTGTCTGATTTTATTTTCTCTCAACACATGTAGCTTTAAAGCACTTCAAATCAAATGGTGGGTTCTCAAGGATAAGAAATGCCTGTACAGCACCTTCTAATCACTTATGGTAAGAGTGATACATACTGGAGAATAAGTTTTATTTATTTATTAAATAGCTCTTCCTGTTACAATTCCAGTGTATCCTATGGTTTCATATTCCTTACTGGCAATGCTTTTGAATCTCTATATAACTATATAGTTATGTGTAGTTATCACTCTTCATTGAGAAACACATTCCCATTATCAGGTCCAATTAGTGCAGATGCATTTAATATGGAAGTCCAAAGTTCTTTGTTTAGGGAGTAAACTGCAGTACGATGTGATCATTTTGTTCAAATAGCAGCGATGTTAACAGGGATGGCTTTTCTTTCAGAAAATACCTAGGTGGCCAATATTAATCCGAAGCAAGCAGTAGTTGATGTCAGCACAATATATTGGGACTTTTCATATCTCTATCACATAAGATATAGATTTTCTATTTTTTCCCCTTTCCCTTGGATGCAGTTTTTACACAGACAGCTGCACTGTACTTTTCTCTGTTCTCAGGAGTTCTGAGATCTTAGGAGAAGGTGTCTGCATTATAACTTCTAACGCACCAGGCACGAAGCAAGTCTTTAAAACTGGAATGAAGAAATAACTTTTGCAGTAGCTGCTGTTTTGCCGATGTGTTTTGCCAAGAACACAAGAGCCAATAAGTCCTTGATCCAAGCAGTCAGACAGAAAACATTACAGTGAGCGTTTTCTGGCATTGAAGAAAATAACCAAAAATTTCATTAAAAATAAAATAATTATATATATATATACACACACATATATACACACACACACACATATACATATACATACATACATATATATACATATATATGAAATATGAAATATATATGCAGCTTACCTTTTTCTGCATGCTTTGATCATGAAAAAAAATGTTAGCTTTTGTATGATAAGCGTATTTTGTGCTCCTTTTGATAGTCTTTTTCATTGTACTTTTTGTCTGGCACATTTATGGCTGTACTTCAATAGCACCGTGTGGATTAATACTTATTTAGATTGAGATTAAGCTACTTTGAGTGATTAACACTACCAGATTTCTCCTTAGAAATTTCTCCTAAGCCCCATGTGTAGTTTTTTGTCATGTGCTGAACCTGCCTTTCCTTTCAGTGCCAATCTGGGCTGGATGCTTTCTAGGAAGTCTTTTCTAACTCCCATGCATACTAAATTCTTATTTTTTTTTCTTTCCTTCTCTCTCCTCACAGAAATACTCCTATAAATTCCTGTATCAATAATTCAAACCGGCTGCTGAGATCAACAAAACAGAAATGATAAAATTTGTTCTTATGGTGAACAAACAAGGTCAGACCAGGCTCTCCAGGTATTATGAGCACATAGAAATTCATAAGCGGACAATGTTGGAAGCTGAAGTAATCAAAAACTGTCTCTCTCGTTCAAAGGATCAAGTAAGTTGTTTAACTCCCTAGTTATTTTATTGCACGTAAGTAATTCTAGAAACACATTCGTTTTCTTTGTATGTCATTATTTCGTTTGTACCCATGAAGAACAAAAATGTTTCTCGGCAGCGTTCATGTAGATGGACTGTTATTCTGTATTGAACAAATGTTTCTCTGAGGCTTACCACGATTTCGGAGATTTGTGTTTCACTGTCATAGAAGAGACTTCCTTCGCTTGGAAGAGTTCCGAAGTCCAGGAATAATTTATTTTTTCCTGTTATTGCTTCTCTAGTAGTGATCTATAGATAGACCTTAATCTTCTTTGCCAAGAAGGGTGGAGGTATAGCACAGACGGCTCCAGTTATAAACAAAACTTGTTAGAGAAGATTCCAAATCATGTACTACCAAAAACATACATTTTGGGTTTTGTTTTGTTTTGTTTTACACATTTTTCAGCCATCTTGGGTCAAAAACACATTTTTAGGCTTTTTTTTTGTATTCCCCCTTTTTTCCTTTTCCTTTATTTTTAAAGATTTTACAGATTGTGCATGAAAGTCAGCAAGCTCAGCTTCTAGAATTTCTCTTAGATTGCACTTCAGATTTCCACCACTCACATAACTGAGCTGTTGGTTCTTTAAGAAAAGCACCAAACTTAGCAAAAAATTCAAGATCTCTGACTTCCGCTTGGCGAGAGATGTGTGACTGTGAACGTGAGTGCTTTGCTTTTGGTAAAAAAACCTGTGCTCTCAATTCAGCTTATTTTTCATTAACTGTGTGTCCCGGTGGGGCTGTCTAAACACACTTAATTCTAGGGAAAAAAAAAATCATACAAAAAACAGTTTGGTATAAACTGCAGATTCCCAGAATTAACAGCAACTAAAGAAATTAACCTCCTCCAAGCTGACTGCAAGAGCATCTCTGAATGGAAACTTCACCAGAAGAATTAACAGCATGCTGCCATTTCAAGGACTGAGCAGTTTGACTTAGGGAAAGGTTATTTGTAGAGCTGTGTGTAACAGCACCATCTACTGGCTCCTAACCTACGGTGAACTACAAGTAGATTTTTCCCTTGTGCTTGAATATCTAACACGGTTAATATGTGTAAGAATACTGACCATTCTTAAATATGGAAATGATCCTCAGTTGCCTCTTTTGTAAGTGGTTCTAAAATTTAGAGGAAATATTGACTGTCCTTGAATTACAGCCCTGAACAAATTGCTTCCGTTCTGCATGTTCCATGTTATCCATACAAGGAGCAGTACTACATTTTCTGTCAATAGATGAAAGGTTTTAAGTTACCCCCTTAACTTCTATCAAAACAAAATTACCTGTTGAACACTGGGAAAACCATTGGTTTTTATGTACCTTATATGAAGGAAAGATTAATAATGTTCCAAGCTTAACTGGCAACTACTATGACTGACAAGTTCTGCTTTTGTCTAGTGCTCTTTCATTGAGTATAAGGACTTTAAGTTGGTATACCGACAGTATGCAGCCCTTTTCGTAGTCGTTGGAATCAATGAGACAGAGGTAAGAAATGATATGTGGTCTTTAAATGTAAGCTTGTAGGAATAATAGGCAAGAACTCAAGCTTTTCCTGCATGGAATTTGCAGTATATATTAGAGAGCTTCAATAAATAAAAGAGAAGACTCCAAGGAGACCTATATCGTGGCCTTCCAGTACTTGAAGGAGGCCTACAGGAAAGCTGGGGAGAGATTTTTTTATAAGGGCATGTAGCAAGAAGAGAAGGGGAACTGGCTTTAAAATGCAAAAGGGTAGATTTAGACTAGATAGCAGGGAGAAATTCTTTACTGAGTGCTGAGTCACTGGAGAGAGGTTGTGGATGCCCTCTCCCTGGAAGCATTCAAGGCCAGGCTGGATGGGGTTTTGAGCAACCCGATCTAGTAGGAGGTGTCTCTGCCTATTGCAGGAAGGTTGGAACTGGATGATCTTAAAGAACCTCCCAGTCCATTCTGTGATGCTATAATTGTAAAATTGTGGGGTGAGGTTTCTTAACAAAGATCAACATTACAGTCAGCTCAGTTGTTTCCTGTGTAATAAATTCCCAGCTGCTCCGTATTTTCAGCTTCCTTGAACAAAGGAAAAAAAATCCATGCTATTACTTAGAAAGATGCTATTTTATTTTTAAAACAAAAGGAGGAAAAAAAAACAAACCAAAAAACCCTTATCTGACTGAAAATTACTGAGTACAGTTACTTAATAAGCCTTGAAGGCCGAGTCTGAGCTGAAGCGTTTACATTGATTTACAGCTCTTGGAAATTAATTTTAAGCTTATTCCTGGAGACATTAATTTGTTTTTAACTTGCTTTCAGAATGAGATGGCAGTCTATGAACTAATTCATAATTTTGTGGAGGTTCTGGACAAATACTTCAGCAGAGTGGTGAGTGAGACTTCGAACGTACTGTGATATATTTCTTTTTCAAGGCTCTATTGGAATGTCTTTTCAAAAGAAAACAAAAAAAAGGGGATTTTTTTTCTAGATATATTCCAACACCGCTTTGAAAACAGCAGCAAGATGTTACCACTGGCAACAACAACAAAAAATGATTAAGAGTATTAGCTGATTTTTCAGAGAAGTAAAAGCATGCATGGTCTATGTATCATCAGACAAGGAATACCAGGAATGTTTCTGGTAGAAAAATATGTTCTTATGTGCTTATACTCAGGGATTTCTTTAGGTCACTGCTCTCAAAATCACCACTGGCATTTTATATTTTAAAACATTTTTATTTTTTTTATTTTTATTTTTTTAAAGCAGTGTATTTCTGTTCCTTAAATACTAAACTCATGAGGACAGTTTAAGCATTAAGCAGGGAGCTGACATTAGTCTCACTGAACAACAAAATTAGAGGGATAGAGCAAATGAAATCTCAAGAGCCAGAATGTTCTCATGCACCCCATGGTGTCATCATTCCACAGGGGCCATCTGATACAATCACTCTTGTGAACATATTTAGGTTTTCTTGAAGATCCAAAGACAGAGCTACCTCCAGTTAAAATTACACCTTCTCTTTTAGTGTTTTGTTATCAGAAAGCTGGAAAAGGCAGCATGATAATGATGGTTAGAACATGTGCTATTAATTACATTTCTGGCAGTAGTTAATACAGAATTTATTAAAATCTCATTTTAAACAAATTTGGGTTGAATAATACTTAAGCACAATTTTAGTTTGGCTGTATTAAAGTGTGTTGGATACAATTTCCTCCGCAGTCCATCAGTTTCAGAGCATTACATTGGTAATTACATATACAAGAGATCATCACACAGTATTTACAGTGCTCATATAGCAGATCCAAAGCAGACCTGGCAGAGCTTCCTTTATGAATTCAAGGACTTGACTGAAAAAAGCTTCTAAACTCTTCACCATTTAAAGAAATCCAGTGCCATTCCACGGCCCTATTTTCAATTGCATATAACATACTAAATGGTAGAACACTGAAGAAGGCAGCTATAATTCTGGTTGGGGCTTCTGTCAGTAACCACAGAGGAGGAAATATTTTAAGTTTGTACTGTCACGGATTAATGTTTAGGATTTGCACTATATTAGAAGACCAAATTATGATGACAGCAATGGAAACAAAACTCTGGGAAAGAACAACACCTGTTCTCCAGAATGACACTTCATCTATTATTTTTTAGGTTTGTGAGCTTTAAACGTTTTCACACTCTGTTTTGTCTGATGGAGTTTACAGAGCTTGAATTAAAGTATAAGAACAAATATTCACAGAATTAACTGCAAGTGCTATGATACATAACTGAATCACCTTCACTTGCGTAATGGCTGCTCAGGTGCTCAGGAAGAACCACACATACTGTTTAGAATACGCACTCCAATGTTTTCAACTGCTTTCTAATAGTAAGGAAGTTCAACTGAGCAGACTTGTTAAAATACAGTTTTGTGATGAATAAAAATGTCTAAGTGAAGGTTGGCAAGGTCACTCAGTGACCTGCAGACCAGTCTGATTTAGAGTAGCTTTGGGCTACAGAAGTTGTTCTTCTATCAGTGTAAACTCTGACTAAAGTTCCAGGGCTAGTCTGTGAATGGTGGAATCAATATCAACAAATGCAGTAAATTCCCTTAGTAGCAGATACAGATATTCTGTGGGAACAGACATTTTTCTTTCAGCAGAGGCTGTGCAAGTGCAGCCCTAAGTGTGCAGGATCTGAGGCTGTGACTAATTGTTTCTAAATTTAAACATTTAACTGAAGCACCCAAGTCAGATGTTTGGTCATCCTATGCTCCCATTACAGGCAAACAAGTATCTCTAGAAAGTGAGTCATGTCTCAAGTTTGCTGAGGCAACTGCTGAATGTACCCATCTCATCTGTGGACTGTAGAGAGAACACAAGGGCTCAGACACTTCACTTAAATGAAGTTGGTTGCTCTGAAGCAATAGCTCTAAGCAGTAGGGGTCCAGTGCATACAGTTGCTTTCTCTATCCTAATAAATCCTGCCACAGCTACCACCACCATGGCGATACTCTCATCTTTTTATTGACATTATAAACTTTGCACTGCCATCTTGATTTTGCAGAGGAAGAGAGAATATAGGCTGAAGATGGAGTAAGCAGAGGTGCTGTTTTTCTGTCTGTTCTCTGGAACAGCACTTGAATATATTCTAATTGTTACTTGTGAGTGACTTTAATGGCGTTTGGTTTTGTTTTTAAAGTAAAATTTTCAGAAATGTAGCTTTTGTTTGGGGCGGGTAACACGTCAAATGCAAAGGAGCAGCGCAGTAAAGAATGTACAACTGTGCAGTCCATAGAACAATATTAGTCAGCCTAATTTTTTTTATTCTCTATTTTGAAGACATTTTTTATCATCTGAAGGGAAAAGTAATGTTTAATGACTTCAAGGTGAAAACTGAACCATAATTAATGTTTATCTCTTTTTCTTTCAGAGTGAATTAGATGTATCCTTTTTGATATCAGAATGCCATTTGTTTCTCTCTTTTTGGTGTATATTCTAGTTCACACTGGAACTAACAGCACCGACTCAGGCAAGACAATGCAGAGGTTTCACAAATTGTGCATTTAAAACAGCAACCTTTTGTTATCTATAAGAAAGCATGGCTGATGTTAATGAGGGCGTCCTACTTAGATCTTCAGTCACCAAGATAAGCCTTGTACCTTAACAGCAAAGAGAGTTTGCTTTAAGACAACTAAATAATACCACCATCTAGACACCAAAGTTTATATTCACGGCGGAACTTTCAGCCTGACTTACCGATCACGTCAGGGTTTTACTTTCCATTTAAAGTAAAAAAAAAACAGGAAAAAAAAAAGATACTGACGTGAACTACAACATGAATAAATGAATGTCATAAACATGTCTTGAGCCAAATAAAGCAGCAGCAGCACTTTAGGATAAGATTTGCACTTGATCATACTTTATAGAAGTGACATTTACTATCTCTATCAGCAGGAAGAAAGAAAAGCCTTAGGAGAAATTTGGGACTATAGAGAAGGGCACAGACATCATGTACTCTTTTTGTTTTTTTCTCCTTACAGCTGTAAGAAAAACGCTCACATTTATGATTTGCAGGGTAAAAGCTGCAATATTGCTGAACTAAAACCAAACACAGACGTATACTAAATAGTAAAACATGGTCATGAATGCTTAAACGCAAATTGCAAGCACATAGAATACAATACTGAATACAACTGAAAATGGACCAGGAGAATCCATCAAGGTCCCTTCTCTCCCATACCTTGTCCCTCACAGGCTTCTTTCTCCTTGGTTCCTTCAAGGAAAACAAGGGCATCTCAGGCTTATAACAAAAGCAAATGCAGACCAACAAACAGCCAGTTAAATAACTACCTCTTCAGCAGCAGCACGTGGCTTTTACGAGAGCTTTTGTGCGTTGGCTGTAAAGCATTTTGACCATAATATGATGTTTATTTTCATCCTGGGATTCAGTCAGTCATACACTTGAGTGTACCTTCGATGGAAACAGGTAGCATTTCTAAATGTCGTGCTTTGGTTTTGTTTTGTTCTGTGTGCATTTGCTTCTTGGTTTTGTTTTTAATTACGTAGCGTTGTTAGGACAGTTGAATAAACAAGTAATGAAGCTGTCCCAGTGATGCTTCCTCCTGATGTGTTAATATCACAATATAAGCCTTGCTTTTACATATTAAATAAGTGGGTAGAATTTCAAGTAGCTCTAAAACCACAGCTTAGGTAGCACAGGAGCCACTTTCCTGGTGTGATTATCACAGATGATAAAAATGGAAGGGTTATCACAGCAGCTTTGTGGGGAACAACATGCTGGTAAGCATGACAGTTTTGTAAAGTTACAAGAGCTGACTTTTGCATTGCTTGAACTGGTGAAGCAGAGCTTACTTAAAGACAAGTTTGATGTACGGAAATGTGCTCACAGAAGGAGATCAGCCACCTTGCAAACTTACAGAGAATTTATCCCGCAGTATGAACTGCTGTTAGATAGGCTAGAAGGTACCTAAAGCAAACATCTGAAAAGATGAAATGACAATACATGGTATTTCTTGAATGTAGATGAAAAGAAGAAAAAAGAAAGCAGCGACTTTAACTAATCTTTAGTTGAAGATGAATGACACAGACAGAAAGAAATCAAAGTTCTTTAATACTGTATATATAGTAGCAAACCACATACGTACTCATGCTATAATCTACAAAGATTTTGTTTGTGCTCCTGGGTGTGTTACCTTATCACAAGGTGGTGGTTGTACTTTATAATCTCTTAGGCTTGTATACACCCTAAATTGCTTGCCTGAAATATCCTGAGATATCTTAAAATGTCTCTATATGACTTGACTTCCTCACTTAAGTATCTGCCTCTCAGTTGTTTCAGGGAAGGAGAGATGGGACTGTGTCCCATTTACCTCCTTTTAGTATGTGTGCCTCATAAACACTCCCGGTGAGACTGAAAAGCACTGTTAAGGCCTTTTGTAAGGGCATGGTAACTCATGAAGTTACCAAGAGCCAGAAGAACTTTTAAATACCAATTTTATTAGGTACCATTACCTCTACTGCCATGATATCTAATGGCCAGAACTGTGTTTACTATTCTTACAGGAAGCAGACTATAAATGAGAGCTCTGGGTGGTACATGTCAGTACACACGGTATATAGCTTTTCCTGTTGCCAGTTGCTCAGACTGGCTTGCTCTGGTGTTTTTCAGCTGGGTGTGGATCTATGACTTCAGGGCTTTAAACCCTGAAATTTGGGGTGAATTGCCAAACAAGTGACAGGTGGAGAAGATGAGTGTTGCTGAACATCAGAAACATCTCTCGCTGGGCAGGGCAGGCAGACTCGAATGGCTGAGCAGTATTTTACGTTGAGATGTAACAGCAGAGAAGAGTCATGAGACTTACAGGAAGGGGAAAAACACCAAGATTATTCACCGTGCAAGTCTGACTGTTAGCCAAGAACAGTACGGTAAAGTGAAGTGCGAACGTAACTGAAGAAGGAAGCCTATGTTTGTCTGAGAGGAGGGGGTGAGTGCCGGCACTCTGAGGGAACTGTAGTGTTGTCATCACTGAAGTTAGTAGAATGCAAAAATTAAAAGCCAGCAGGAGTTGGCCTTATTGCCTGCTGAAACTTGAATGGAATGTTATCTAACTTTGTGAACAGATCCTCCCTGCTCTATGTAGGTCAGTGTCACGGTTGATGTAAGCAGGAATGGAACAAGTCTCCCTAAAACTCACACCACTGTAATAAGGAAGGCATAACTTCTCAGAATAAAACATCTGTGTGAAGATCAATTTGCCTGATTGATCCTTGCCCTCAAGATTTATTACTATGTTAATGCATTACCTTTTTGTATCACACTCCTCTTAAGAAGCTATTTTCAAGAAAATCAAATAGTATCAGCAATTCAGGGCAAGGAAATTTATACTTGACAATCAGATTTTAAGAATTCAAAAACTACTTTGATGAGAAGAAATACAGAACACCGGCATCTTCACATTCAAATCATGATCCCTTGATAACATTTTATATTCATGGGATAAATGGTGCTTAGGCTGACAGTAAAATTAATCACCAACATCTACATTCAAGTTCAGTTTTGTTTTACTTCTGTGTTGCAATACTGCAAGACGCAACTTCTCTAGTACCAACTTCTGGTATCTCTAACACTGGCCCATGAAAAGCATCAGCCGGCCTGTTTCCATACAAACAGACACATAACTAGCACACTTTAATGCCTACTTTTTAAAGTTGGTTTATTTTTTTCTTTTAGATTTTTCTCTGAATTTATCTTCATGTAGTTGAAAATATACTTAACTTGTAACGTTTCTAGATCATGTTCAATTTGGACAGAGTGCACATTATACTGGATGAAATGGTGCTAAACGGCTGCATTGTGGAAACCAACCCCAGCAGAATTCTTGCTCCTCTGTTTGTGCTCGACAAAGTGGCAGAGAGCTAGGAAGATGCACTGAAGCGTTTAACAACAGATGGTGAAACCCTCAGAAGCAGCACACCAACAAGCTTCTGATTTTGCAAGACCAACTCATGCAATATTTAAATCAGCTGAAAAATATTTCCTGCTTCTGTACCCTGAAAAAAACACAAAACCACAAAGTTGAGCCTTTATTTTCAGATGTAACTTTCTAAGGACACAGCAGAAGCCTTTCTAGAACAGAAGAAATGGCCCTGAAGAATTGTTTTTTCTTCCAAACAAACTACGAATAAAGCAATGGAAACTTACTTGTGACTGTGTAGATATCGCTCCGAATCCTGCAGCATTCTGACAGACCTGGACAGACAGAAAACATGGAAAAACCATTTCAGACTATCTTTCAATGACACTTCTTAAAGCAACAATATGTTTGGTTTTTTATTTTCATATCTATGCACTGAAAGTTAAAGTTCAGTAACTTTTATGACCACATTTAAACTAGATTCAGCCTTAATCATAAAGCTGGTCACCTTGACCACAGAGATCCTCTGATTTTGGTTACAAAATACATGTAAGCAATGCAAGTGAGATGTATGTAAGATTCCTGCATACCGTGTTGTGTTGTAACTAGCAGTAAGTTACACTTAAATATTATAACATTAATAAATTAATTAAAATAAAAAAGTTTGATATTTTACAACACACGTATTTGCTTTGTAAATCACACAGTATCTTCGTTATTTTGGAACACCACTGTTAGTGGGTTTTTTGTTTTCTATTATTCTGTCCATCCACCATGATTAAAGTCTACAGTAGATGAACAAGAAGAAATATGCACATCTCTCAAGCCATTTATGTACCAAATCAAGTCTGCAGTAGGCAGACGTGGCTTGCAGTAACTGCTATTCACAAAGCATTCAAAATAATCCATTTGCATCCAAATGCTGCATCCCTTAAGTCACTGAAGTCAGCAGTCTACAATTGCTTTAATTTACCTTTCTGGGTATAAGAGTTTTCGGGCTCCTCCTTCATGACCCCCAAGCCAGTGCTAGGTGTAACAGGACACTGAAAGAGCAAGAGCTCCGTGTTTGAAAGCACACTGACAGCTGCAGTAAAATAGTACAAAAAGCAAGGATAGTGACTACAGAGTGAAGTGTAGTGCAGAAGAAACATTTACAGCTTACAACTTCCAAGTTCTCTTCCTACCAGCCAGGAAACCTCAGCGTCCTGAAAAACAGGTGGCATTCCAACTTCTCAAACTGAAGACACCACAGGGCATAGGCATTTCTTGCAAACTACCACACAAACTCAAACTTCCAACTAAGGTTAGTATGTCGATCTCTAATTATAGATAAAGTGCCAGCTGACTGCAGCCTACTCCTTTATCTCAGCAGGTTGCCAACATAAATATTCCTTCCCAATGCAGGACAATGCTGGAGTTAAATACATTAAACAAAACAACAAACAAACAGACATACAAAACTATTTCCTTTAATTGACAATGAAAATACTCCACAACAGTCAAACTGTCCACAAAGTATCCATCCATATAGAACTAACTATATGGAGAAAACTTGGCAGGCTCAGCATGAAATCCAAATTCTAACACCTGATCCTTAGGCTACTATTTGAGGCAGAATCTTTCAGCAAGCCTTTCCTCAGCAGGGGTCCAAGCAAGAACAATTACCAAAGAGAGCTGGCACAGAACAAAATGCACACACAGATAAAACTAAATTTTTTCTTTTTCCTTTTGAAAAGTGAGCATTAAAATACGTTTAAAAAACACATTTCTTTACATGACATCTTATTTGCTTTGCCTTGCCGTGAACAGCTTTCCACCAATAAACATCTCACCAATGTGACAAAACCAAAACAGGTGCTTCTCCTCAAGTAAAGCAGAACCTCCCACACTGTGGGACCCAGTTTTCACTCCACAGTAATAAGGAATTAATATCTCAGGCCGTGGGCCCACTGAAAAGCACCAAACCCTGTAATATGCGAAGTTATCACTGCTGGTTGCACCGTGTAATGTTGAGAGCTGAGCACACAGACAAGTTAGTGACATCAACCATCGCCATGTAGTTCTTTTAAACCTTGACAAAAGCATGGCCCTTAGTTCAAAACACATACATAGATTCAGTAACATAAGAAATATGAAGAAGGTATTCAGAGGAGACGGCTGTGTATGTTGCAAACATTTTAATGATTACTGTTGAGCTTACACATTGGGTGTTCTGTTGTTTTTAAACTTCAAACTGCAACAAGTTAAATAAATGTTTATAATATACAAAGAAAATACAACCAAAAGTAAAACTTGCTTTAAGTGTGCCTTGCACTAGGAACCAGTGTGTGTTCTTTTTAATAGCTTTATTGTTGAACTGCACAAATACACTTACGGATTTGATCTTCGTAGCAGGGCATTTGAGAAATCAAAATATATTCCCACTTGAAAGAAAACAAAAGGTTGTGCATGATTATATGCAAAAACCCACTAAAATACTCCAATAGTGCAGGCACCATTAAAAAAGAAAAAGCTGGAGATGCCCATTAACTCTAAGTTTTAAGGAAGCAAGTTTTGACCAGTTAGCTTAAAGCCAGCAAAACAGGGATCGGTGATGGCAACTGTAGTGTACAAGGTATTAAATGACAAACTTTACACAAATACACTGTTAGAAATTTGTATCAGTGAACACTGAAAATCTGATGATCTGTTCTTTGGAACAGTCAAACAGAACCACCTTAATTTCCAGTTGTGCAAGCCCTTGAAGCATCACACAGTGTTCTGTGCCAATTTCTTGCTGGCTGTGTAGTTATAAGGATTTATTCTGTCATTAGCAGCTAACAAACTTATTCCACAAGTTCCTCACGAGTGAAAAAAGGCAAGTCTCGTCAGAGCACAGCGTGGAGATCATATTTTTCTGCACACAAACACAAGAGGCTTTGCTAGTATCAAAAAACACTTTCTCATGTCCAACACTGCAGTCAACAACTCAGTTGAGATGGAAGCCTTTTTCCATTGTAGCAGCTAGCAGACGCTCTCTCATAATCTCCTCAGAAGAATACTCAGGCAACTTCAGGTAATGCACACATGTATTCACAGATGGGTAACTGGCATCTGTAGCATCAACCTGAGGAAAAGAAAGAACGTTTGCTACTGCAGTTGTTCACTTCACGTGCTTCAGTAACGTAAGGATGCCAAAAAACAACAGCACCAGGAAAGCTACAGACCTAAACATTTATCTACTTTATATGTACATTATATCCTTTCTAAGCAAATGTGATGTCAGAGGATGGACCTGAAACACAGGGTAGTACTGACAGCTTGGCACAGAAACATGAATTAGAAAAGGAAGGAAAACTGAAACAACAACAAAAAACACACATCAGTGATTTTCCTCAATGCAGCAAGGACTACATCCAGCCGCCAAGATAGCTGGTTTGAAAAGGTAACCTGAAGAAACCATACCTTGCGTACAACAGTCAGCCGGGGATGTAGGTTTGCCAGTCCTCCTGGTGGGAGTGTTGAGCAACCAGTGGTGAACTGGAGAAAAGCCTTTCTTTCATCTGAAGACATCCCACACAGAACTCTCACAAATCGAAGGAATCCAGGGCTTAAAATAAATTTAAATGATTAGTTACGACAATGTACAATGACAGATGTTCTGCCTCCCTCCCCAGTTTTAACTCAGACAGGAATATCAGCGTCTTAAGTAGTGCCTAAGTAGTACAAGTGTCTGTTCCACAGTTGGTTAAGAATAAAACATCATAAAGATACTTCTTTAATCTTCCTGCTGAATATTACATGAAAAACTGCAGGTAGATTAATAACAAGTTCTCCATACTTATTCTGGAGCACTATTTGGCCATCTTCTGTAGGAACAACAGAGAAGACAATTCACATCTATTCAAAGAATCTGACTAAGCTTAAGACCTTTCACATACCACCTCTGCAGCATGAAGCCACTTCCATTCATATATGAGTTTGTTTCTGACTTGCTCAAGACTTCATGTAAATAAATAAATAAATAAATAAACAATAATAAAAAAAATGTAACAGACTACAAAAGCTGTTCAGAGAATTCTCTATAAACAGCCACTTTTATCTGTGTCAGCCCAGACAATGTGGACCAAAGGGCAACTATGAAGAAAGTGCTACTTTCTGCAACATGCCCTCAGGTTTCAGGCACTGCATTTCAGCTGTATCTTTGTATGCAGGGCATGCTGCACTCAGCACCTCAGGCTGATTAGGATCCTTCACACATGCTTATACTAACACAGTTCTATACCTAATTTCTATGTTATAGCTACTGAAACAGATCAGCAGCCAAAAACAGACCACCAAGACCACCCCCCAACAGCCAATCCGCAGTGTATATTCTGACTGCAGAGTATCTTTTGTTCCAATTACACTTGAAGAGGAAGAAATAAGAAATAGATGACAAATATCAACCACAGCCAACTGAAGTTGTAGCCACCAACAACACAGAGGTAAAAAATTCAAGTGATACATTTTTAGTAGCCTGTATAAGTAAGCTGCCCTTATGCTTCCACTAGTTTGACCCTTAAAACATTTTTATTTCTCCTCATCATGAAAGCACCAAGTACCTTCTAATCTGTCTCTCGTAACACAATTATTTCATATAGGTTAAGGCAATTAGTTGCTCTTCATTGGCTGTCAATTCCAATTTTGCATCTTTACCTAAGGAACATTCTAGGTGTTTTTCTCACATCATACATCTAAGTGATATTTAAATCATTTTGAACTAAAGTACCTGTCCCGTGTATATCCCAGTTTAGGTTCGGTATAATTAATGATATCCTCTGCTGCCCAGGAAGGTGACTGATTTCCACAAAGAATCATCTGGACTTCTTCGTGGCTGAAAGAACTCAGCTTCTCCATTGGGAAGACTCTATTGAAGCCATCTTTAATATACACAAGATACCGTTACAAACGCACACCAAAAGAATGTTTAACAAAATAACATCAGCACTTCAATTGTACTTCAGCCAAGTAAACATCTATCATTTATCTGCTCAAATGTTTGTTTCTGAAAGCCATTCTACACCACCAATTCAAACCAGGACACGCTGAACATCAGTAAGTTCACTTAAATATATATTCCACCATTATTAAAATTACCTCTGAATGCCTCCATCTGTTTCTGTATACCAGTATGCATACAGAAGTCAAACATGAGATCCACATACTCCTCTGCATTATCCATTGTTACAGTCTGCAAGAAAAACAATATATAAATACTCTAAAGAGTTCACAGTGCATTACAATTACTGCTGAGATTTCTGAAAGTCGGTTGATTCCTTACCTCATCTTCACCACCTGGTTTGAGATCCACAGCTGTAAATCCATACACTTTGGATGAAGGGCAAAACTGAAAATTTAAACTTCAAGACAGAAAAAAATTGTTAGCTGCTTACTGGAAACAACTTTGCTATTGCTTTTGCAAACACATAAGATTAATGAATCCTCCCTTCTCCTCCAAGATCATTTTGCATATTCCTAAACAGTGGTACCATAGTAGAAAACTACAATTAGTAATGGACTGTGTAAATAATAGATATTTCCTGTCTACAGTATGCATGTGTATTTGCTCACTACTTACTTGGTTCTGCAATCAAAACTTTCTAGTAGTTCTCTATCTTTAAACTATCAGCCTCAAAATAACTTGAGCAGTTTAATTCAGTTCATGGTCTGTGAGAATCATTTACATTAATTTCCAATACTAATAGTTATTGAGACACTTAACACAATTAGGACCTTCAATGGTGGTAACTTGTGCTTGCTCTCACTCTCTCTTATGTTACACTTAAGTCAAAAAGGCCATAAGGAATTACTGAACTCTAACTATATAATCCCCATGGCATAAGATGATTTTTATGAATAGCTCACACTATTAGTATTGTTTGGAAAGAAATACTTTAGAACTACAAAAGATGACATCCTGGCTCAAATTCACACAGGTGTGAGTAGTTTCGTATCTTCCAACACTGTACTGATGTCTGTTAACACATACCCACATTTCAGAAAAGCTCAAAGGGTTCCCTTTAAAAGCACTTCAAAAAGCTTAATAAATTTCAATAGTTGTTACAATAAATGAATTGCTTCACGTTTTTGTAAAGGTCTTAGCAAGTATTTAGGTGTTCCAGCAGTCATAATGGCATCACGGTGCAGCCACATTTAAGTTAAAACATTTTTAAAAAGCCTGAACAGGTAAGAAGAAAAACCCCTACAGCAAGAAGGAAGTAGAATACAGCTACAGACAGCAAAATGGATTTTGCTACATCTCTAATGACTGAACCTGCCCCCTCACAATGATACTATTTAAAACAAAGAAATCTCAATTCTTATCAGATGTGGTAATGCTTGCCTCTAATACAATACTGCTTGTGCGCTTACAAATATGAAAATTCTTACCCCAAATCCTCTATGCTAAGTGGCGGCCCAGAACCCGATGGATTCTTCAGCATTAATTCCTGTAGTTTTGTATTTTTTTCATCTTCAGACAGACTTTTGTTGCTTAAAATTTGACGCCTTTTAATAGCAAGGTCCTTAATTTCTTTTAGAAACCTTGCTCTATGTGGATTTATCAATTCAAAGTCTTCCCACGTTAGAATTCCATTAAACCAGGCAGGAGGTTTAGGTTTTGGTGGATCAAGAATAAACTCTGATTTTGAGTCTTCTTCCAGACTTCCTACTGACAATGAATCATGTCCTTCTTCCGTAGAAGCCTCCGACTGACTTTCAGTACAGTGCAAGTCCCTGTCACTCCGTGATTCATATATCAACTTACTCATATTGCTTTTAATGTCTCCCATACACATGAGTTTAAAAAAAGGCTTAGAAATAGGTAGATCCACAAGTCTATTGTCTTGAATGCATTTAGCCAAGAAAATTCCAAGGAAATGAAAGAGCTTGGTTATCCTTTCAAGTTCATCACTATCTTGTGGGAATGGTGCTGTGAAGAGTCCACATGATCGCTGTACATAGTAACCAGGGGGTTTTAATCCACCACCAATATCAACCTGATATAAGAGACAGAAAATAAACATTAACACTAAAAATTCATAAATAAAAAAGAACATTGATAAAGGTGAATTTAATCATATTACTGTGCTACTTAACTTACTATACTGTACTTTCGGTGTTATAAAGAAAAAAGGTGAGAAGGAGCTGTAGGATGTGGTGGTCATTCCTGACTATGAACTATGATGAGTGGCTGTTCACTGATCAAATGTTCTTTCCTTCCTAGTTATCCAGCTCATTTTTCTCTTACCTAAGTTTTGAACACTTAGAATGTAAAATGCAAATAGAAACAGACCTGACGAGACTCATCATCTGGAAAATCATCATCACAAAGCCAAGCTCCCAAATCCGTCCTCTGAAATTCTGCTGCTACCAATGCATAAAATTCCAAAGTAGGACCCAGGCCTGTTCCTTCCTCCCCTAAAAACTCAACCTACAAAAAACACAAGGAACATTAGCAATAAAAGAAATTTCTAGTGAAACGTTCAGCGTTGGTTATGCAACAGGATATTCCATATCCTGGCCAGTACATGAGAAACAGCTATCTAAACTCACTCTGCTAGGCAAATTTACCTCTAGAACAGATTTTCTGTCTGCATGAATCTGCATGACATTTTCTGCCCATTCCATCAGGGATTCACCTCGCGGAACTTTCACCCTTTCATGCTTCAGGCGGCCCACTCTGAATTCTCCTGGATCATCACGTCGCACTGTGCTTGTGGTTCTTGTTCTTTCAACAGTAGCTTCACGTCTGTTTTGTAGCCACACAATCGCTCTAGAACAAAAACCCACAAAACAGTTTAAAACTTGAAAGTATCCACAATTAAAAAGTTCCTTTGTTAAGTGCTAAACACCTTTTTCAGAATTATCCAAAAATGCACAAGCACGGGCTGCTTTATATTTTATGAATTTTGCAAACTAAGTTTTTCATTACTATGAAGGGTCAAACATAACATCTAATATAATAAATAGCAACAACAAAAACATTTAATGTATGATTTGAATTACTATAGCTTTAACTTTGTAGTGGAATGAACAGAGGGCATCATACTTTAAAACACATGTGCAGAAAAACCTACAGTTTCTTACTGATGGTAGATGGTCATTACAGGTTACATTATGCTGCAAGACAGTTATACATGAGCCCAGTAATATTGACCCAATTTTTCAGCACAATTTACTTGCTTACACAATAAGAGAAGCATTAAACCAAAGCTGAAGTGCAGTCATTCGCATACAAAATCATAGAATGATAGAATTACTCAGGTTGGAAAAGACCTCAAAGATCATCAAGTCCAACCACAGCCTAACCATAGTACCCAAACTCTAACAACCCTCTGCTAAATCATATCTCTGAGCACCACATCCAAAAGGCTCTTAAGCACATCCAAGGATAGTGACTCAACCACCTCCCTGAGGAGCCTATTCCAGTGTTTAATAACCCTTTCTGTAAATAAGTGTTTCCTAACGTCCAACCTAAAATGACATTAAGTTACAATAGTTAGAGTAATAACAACATAATAAAACTCTTACCTATATAGTTATATAGTTATAGGTAAGAGTGCAAAAGAAAAAAGTCTTCTAAAAAAAAAAATAAATTCCAACATATTACTGGTGTTGCAGGAATTATATGGGTCCCTTGTTCCTCCATAGTTCCAAAAGATGTATACCAACTAAGCAAGAACAACTGCCTCTAATAACAGTACTTTCATGAAGGCAATGTTCAAAATTCTCATATGGATTTTCATCCATGCAGCAATCAAATACCTACAAATCTGTCATCT
The DNA here is from genome assembly GCF_039878825.1 of Excalfactoria chinensis. Classification (NCBI taxonomy): domain Eukaryota; kingdom Metazoa; phylum Chordata; class Aves; order Galliformes; family Phasianidae; genus Excalfactoria; species Excalfactoria chinensis. Next base: position 24,310,575 of record NC_092829.1, on the reverse strand, counting down.
GTTGGTTATTCTGTTTGGCATTTGCTCAGAGGTGGTGGACACCATCCCAGGAGAAATTCAAAGTCAGGCTGGATGGTGCTCTGAGACAGTTGTAAGTGTCCCTGCTCACTGTAGCGGAGCTGGACAAGATGACCTTTAAAGGTCCCTTCCAACTCAAACAAAAGTTATGCTTTGGTTTATATTTTCAATGATCAGTTAATACACGGTTTCTTAAGAAAGCTCTTTTATTTTTGTTTTTTAGTTCATTATGCAATAAACTGCAACCCAACTGAATTACTACCTGGTATAACTATCTACAGGAATCCAGCTGTGTCTTCAGATAATGTACTGAAGAACGAAATTTCTTCAAGGGAAATATCCAGGAGAACATCAGACAAAAGATAAGCTACTCATCATAGACTTCTAACGCAATCAGTGAAAAATGTTACAAGCGTCCTGAAGTTCTGAAGCTTCCCAGCATCTTCCCATTTTTCCTGCTACCTGCCTAAAATGCTCAATAAGCCAAGTGTATCTTGTTAGGATGAGGTTTTTCTGTGAGTTACTAATTCAACATGTTGTTTTGAAAAATAAATAAAATAAAAGCTATCTGAGAGGTGGAAGGGTTTTTTGTTTTCACTTGCTTACTTACCTTGATGCTCCAAATGCTGTGCAGGTGAAGTATAACTGCCTAGTTTCAAATGGAATTAAAAAAGGACACTTGCTTGTTAGCTGCTCACACCAGTCTGGCAAAGCTCCACTTGCTAGTGCCAAGGGTTCCTGTAGTTTAATGGAAGAAACAACAGCAGAAAGTATTTCTATTATTACACCCAGGTTGTTCCAGCAGATTTTTAACTAATGAATAGACACCCAATATACCCAGGCTGAGTTTTCACCTACACTTGAGCAAGTTCCCTGCTTCCTAGCAGACTTTCCTTTTGTTTTTAAATGCCATTAACAAGATATTCCCTGAGTTTCTAGGGTTTGAGTGGACACAGGATGCTTTGGCACATACCCTATGAGTTGTACTAAATCTGAAGGATTTACTACTAGTGACCTACTGGTCAAAGTATTGTGGGGAAATCTCAGTATGTAATTATCAAGATAACTATTTCTGAACTATGCTCAAAAGTGGTCAAATACTTCCTCAATTCTGGAAGTTGACACAAAATTTCAGTGGTAGAAGAGATGATCCATACTGAAATATTACTACAGTGTCTTCTGAAATACAAACGTAACAACAAAGACTGACAGAATTATTTTATTACTACAAAGATATTTTGGTGCCTAAACATCCTTTTCAAGGCCATGAAAAACAAATTTTCTTCAATAATCAGGGTAACTTAACTGTAACTAAAGAACCTCAAAAAGCAAACAAAGAAAAGTGAATCAAGAATCTTCATCTTTTAAAAATCTTAACTAAAGAAAATGTAGTTCTACTGAAGCTTAATTCCCCATCCCCATTAACCTGGGATGGTGAGAGTGGAAGATATGACATTAAACAACCCCCCCAGCAAATCTTCTCCTGCCCTACAATTGGAAACTGCAGGATTGCAGCAATACCATCAACATGACCTACGCTCACTTACCACGTACCATGATACTCCTGTTCCCAATTTTGACTTTCAATTTAAAATAACTTCAAGTTTTTACAAGTGGATGAGGAACTACTCTAGCAAAACCAAAATACTTGCAATCATGATTTTCAGGAAGAAGTTTGATGTCTATAGAGTTAATTCATGAAAGCTGTTGATCAAAGCAACTACTTGAATGTATGTCATCAGATCTCTTTATTACTCTGCAATGAAATCCACCAGCTCACCGGAACAAATACTGAAGTTTGACTTAGTCATGCTAAGTTGACTAAACGTCAACCAAGACAGTCCAGAGAGTATCTAATGTAAACAGAACATTTACAGTAAGCTGACAAGCACTTTATTCCACCTTCCAGAGGATTTCACAGTTCCTTAGACATAAACTAAACCATCATTTTATATATATATCAAGGTCTGTGTTCGGGATCATAATTGCTATCACTTCAAAACAATTATCTCAACTGGGATGAAAAAATTTATAGTTTCTAATCGTAACAATCACAACATTTATTGCTATGTTTCTACTCAGACTACCTTGCTGCTACAGAATTTACTCATCCAAAACAAAAGAAAATAAATTCTGTATGAAACAATTCAAAAGGCAAGACAACGAAAAAGCTAATACATTCAAACAGTTTAAGTAAGAAAGAGTTTTACCTCGATCTGCTGCAGAATTTTTGTAGTAATTTTTTTGCTTGTGAATTCATCTGGTGGAAAGTTAAACTGAGGATGCTCATCTCCTTCTGAAATGAAGAGGAAAAAAAATCATTTATTTTGTGTTTGTGTTTTTGTGCTAAAACATTTGAGGAACCTTGCCTTATAACTCACATACCTTCTTGAGAAGTTCGCGCTGTGTAAGGGTCACTAGCAACTATATACAAAATGCGAAGTAACTGCAAAACATCTTCTACTCCACAGGAGTTCTGCCCACTGCCAGCTTTGGCTTGAGGTTGCTCTTTTGCCAAACTAAGGATATCAGAATTCTGAAGAGTAGAAATGGCCCCCTGGCTTAATCCAGATTTTGATCCATGTTCACAAAAATCCTAAGGGGAAAAAATAATAATTAAAAAAACATTATGAACGAAAACTGTATACTACCATTCTTACGCTCCTGTGTTCCAAGTTAATGATTTGAAAAATCAGAATGATTACCGTGTTTAACTTGAACATTTAGTTCAATTGTTGATAATTCAAATCACGATTTAAATATGCTTTAAAACAACTATATTTAACAATAGTCGAAAAAAAAACCAGCAAAACACAAACTCGCCATTGGCCTGTGAACACTCAAAACAAAGCACACAGCCATACATAAATAAAAAGACTGGATGCAGACATATACCTTGTATGCAGCTATGAGCTGGGAACAATTTCTGTTTTTCCTAATACTTTTATTAGTGCCGGTTAATTTCCAGTGGCGCAGGAAAGCTGAATCTGCATTCTTCTGCAGGTAGGTTATCAAGTCATTCTTTGGTAATTCATCAGTGCCAAGGTACTGCTCCACATGCTCTACTGACCAGCAACCCTACAACAGGAATCACCAAATGTTGGTTTTTCCTGATTGTAAAGTCTGAAAGATTTCACCATGCATTATATATTTGAACATGCATTAACAAATATACTCACTAATCCTTCAGCTAATTGAAAACTGTTAGTTTTTTTAATGTAGCATTTCATAAACTACCAATAGGATTTACTTTGCTGCTGTTTAAACAGCCAACATAAACAAAGGCATGGAAGTCTTACCATTTTTCCACTTTCTTTTTCTTTATCAGAATCCTTCATTTCTCTGTACATGATTCTAGATATTAAAACAATGAATTAGTACACCGTACTCATAGCATGTCCTCAAAATTACGAAGTTACATACTGAGTTGTTAGACAAAATGACACTTAAGAAGCATAATCCGGAAAAAGCAAGCAGCTGGTTTTCACTTCATAGAACATCCAGCGAAGCTCTTAAACTAGCACAACTATCTAATTTTCATGGTGTGAATAAATTAAATGCTTTGCAAGACAACTACACTTCTTTAAGTAAAGTTTGAGTACACAAACCACCTTTACTGTGCAAATTTCCCAATATGGCTTTAGGATCTTCATTACATGAGCTCAATGAAGCTTGAAATGTTAGGGTAGTTTACTGTGTATGTATTAAGTTAAAAGACTTTACAAATATTTCTACTGCTTTTTAAAAAGACAATAGTTGTGACACAAACACTGAAAAAATATTCAAAGTTAAAAAACCGCAACAAGCACATTGCTGTTGTTTTCATATGCATTAATTTTCCAATAAGACAGGAATTATGTTGGTATGGTAAATGGGACATGCACAGTCACAGTCTTAGAATTCCCATTACCATAAACCAAGTAAAGTCAAGTTAGGATTGAGAGAATAGCTGAATTTGGAATGGACTCCATTTGTATGACAAATGCTCTTGAGCCCTTTAAGCCTTCTAAGCGCCCCAGATACCCTTTGCTAGAACTTGCTCTGGGTCCATATCTCTTATAGGCTCTCAGGAACTTAGAAGTCTCTCAATAGCACTGAGGGGAAATATTTCTTCAGACTGGTGGCAGTGCTCTTCCTACCAAAGATGCTGATGACTTTTCTTTGCTGTAAGGGTGCATGGCTGGCTCATGCTCAACTTTATCTCTACCAGAACACTCACGCTGTTTTCTCCAAACTACTTTCCAGCCAGATGGCTCCCAGTCAGCACCAGTGCTGCATCCTAACCTATTGCCCTTCACACCCCTCGCTAGGTTCAACTCTGGACTGGCACTGACTTTCCTTTCCCTCTCTTTGCATGCTTAGACAATATCTCCATATTCCTTTTGGGTTACTTGACACTCCTTCCATCATTTGAATGCTTCTTTTTAATGTTAAGAGTTCTTTTGGGAGTTCTGTCATCCATGCAGGTCTCCTACTGCCTCTGCTTGACTTCCCACACACTGGGACAGGCCATTTTTGAATGTGAAATAAGCAATCCCTCAACAAAACCAAAAACAAGCAGCTCTCTCAGATCCCTGTTTTTTCTCTAATACTGTCACAGCTGAACAGTAGAAATAATTATCTTTTTATTATTATTTTTGAAGTAGTTGCAGCACTATCTTCAAAACTGATATGAACATCTGAACAAAAATGTAAGGAAAAAAATCTAATTCTAGCACTGCTTCTTACAGAGGAGTGAGGGATGTTAATATTGTTTTCCTTGTCTCCTAATCAGTCACAAGCATTCTCTTTGCAGAATAACAAACTTGTGAGCTTACGTGTATGTTGGCTCCCAAATACGTCTAAGTTTGTCAGATTTCACATTGCCATTACAGGAAAGCTGTAACAATTTCTGTACATAGTAAAATATTGTGGATCGAAAATTTGTTAAGGGCAGTTCTACTTCTCGAGTTGTTCCAAGACCAGAAACTTTCAATGTAAGTGCTAAGCGTGGTGAAGGCATGCACTCAACCTCTTCCAAGAGTTCTGAATGAGGTGTACCTGCATAAGAAAAATAATTTGACATGATGTTAACATAAATACATATAAAGCATGACAAGTGGGCTTAAACGTTAATAAAGTGTCTCAACAAGGAACTATAAAGATTTCCTGCATACAGGCCAGCAAGTTTAGCAAGTACTGAATTAAAGCTACTAGCTAATACTAAGTACCATAATTATACCACTTCTCTGTATGAGTAAAGCTAACATCAGTTTTTGAAATCCATACTGATTTTTATACATCAGTAACATTCTCTTTAATGTAATTATAGAACATGAACTATTTACTTACATGGCAAATTCCTTTCCTATTGACTCTTCTCAGTTCACCAAAATCAACAATGGTTCATTTCCACATAAGCTTAAAACCATGCACTCCTTTCTGTAATGAACACTGACTATGCCTCCAGAGCTGAATAAGAATGAACTAAGGAATAAGAACCTACGCTACGTTGCTTGTCATACAGACTGCTCAGTGACTATTAATTTTTCCATCACTTAAGCTTTGGAATGTTTCAGCAAGCCTTCTCTCATCAAAGCTACTCGAGGTAGCTTAATACAGAGATTATTCCCTGTAGGTTGACCGAGACACAGCAAGAGTCCCAACACTAATGTGAGCTAGAGACTCAAGACTGTGACTGTTTTACATGGTGCTTAATTCACTTCCTCAACACTTGCATGTGCAGAAGCAAATGAAGCCCTCATTCAAGCAATGAAAAGCCACAAAAACACAAAAGCATGTTGTACTGGCTAATAGTGACAGGATCCCTGGAGCCCAATGGACCCTTATAAAGCCTGATCAAATATCACAAATACACCTTGTCAACATACCCGGTGGAGGGATTTCTAAATCAGTTGTTTGCTGAACATTTGTTCGACCAGGTCTTGGGTCAAAAGCAGGAACCAGAGCAGAAAATTGTCGCTTCAATACATAATCATCATCCCATGTTCTTCTACGACCTCCTTTGGTCTCATACTCCTCTTCTTCCTAAAATAAAGGAAGTAATAAGAAATGAGTAATAATAAAAATTCGGTAAGAGAGAAACATTTCATCAAAAATGTATAAGTTAGTTACAGAATACAGCACTAACATAAAGATGAAAAAAAAACAACTAATACTGGTAAGTACCAGCTATTTAATTGGCCAAGCAGGAATCAATCAGAACCACTAACGTACAGAAACCTGCACTGGTAGGCTAAACTTAGAAAAGGTATCTTCACAATTTCTGGCAAAAATGAACATTTTTGTCAAGCACCAAATGACATAAGGAGATTCACCATCGGCAAATTTGAGGTAGATATTCTGTGTATTGCACAAACTTTGGAGTATCAAAGACTCAAATCAACACTGTCAAAATAAATTCATTAACTTTTCTGAATACAGTAGGGTTTTTTGTAAATATATAAATACGATACTATATAATGAGCATGTGTTTTATCCATTAATGAAATCAAACACCAAAATACTGTAACTAGTATGGCAGGAAGATTTTCAACAAGCCTTTGCAATAGTAACTATTTATGATTTATTTATTTATTTTTTAAACAAGCCTTTAAACTGTTCAGCTCAATGAGAAGAATGACATAGAGTAGGAATGAGAACCCAGCAAAGGAACATTTTCTTTTGCAGTTCTGGTTCTTGGGATCTTAACCAAAGTCTAACTTACCATTCCTATTTCTTCCCATGAAAAACAGTAACAACTTAATTTAAACAATTCTGTGAAGCGATCGACAATAAATTGTGCTTATGGTTTGCATCGTAGCCCCTTTTAAATAGTACTGGCTTACCTATTCTTAAATTAGCAACTTGTGCAGAAGATAGATTAAATATTTGGTGACATACTTGAATTTCCATGAAAAGCATAATCAAAATATGTAAAAATGCTAAATGTTTTGGTTAAAATGCTTACAATTCCAGCATATTAAGAAGGGGAAGCTCATATAGTTTCATAAATATTTACATTTATGTAACAAGTATTAAACTAACATCAGTGAAGTCCTATATTTTTCCTCTTTCAGTACTCATTCAGTTCAACTTCAATGGAGACAGAAGACCAAGCATTCATCATAACACAGCATAACCAAATAAAGCACCAGGACTCATAATAATAAAGCTAAGATCCACGAGACTAATTTCCTGCAGGGTCACCCAGAGCAGGTGGCCCAAGAAACTTAAGGAGGTAGACTTCACTACTTCTCTGGGTGATATGTGGCAGTGCTCAGTCAGCTATACAGTAAAGAAATAGATCCTTAAGAAACTCTCCAATTTAGTCCCAAATTTGAATGCATGTTTCAATTAGAATCAGAATGATTTGAGATGAAAGGGACCTTAAAGAATATCTAGCTAAGACTCCATATTGCCAAAAGTATCTGTATTTTTAATGCACCTGTTAGCATAGCTCATTAAGGTAAATAAGTATACAGTACCATAACTTCTTCATATTCTTGATCTTCTTGGTTATCGTCTTCATTTTCATCATCTTCTTCATCTGGTTCAGGTAGATCCTCATCATCATCTAACTCTGCCAACAGAGTACTAGCTCGACAGCTATCCAGAAAATCTATAATATATATATATAAATATATATAATTGCAAAATAAAAGATCTCTTTTAAAGACAAATTAAGAAAATGTAAAGACTTTAACATTGAGAAGACTGAAAAAACAATCCTCACAAAAACAAGAAAGAGAATTAAACCACTACTGATATAGTATATCTAACAAATGAAGCCTATAACATAGTATAAATAAGAATAACCAGAAAGTGCTGTTTTTCATTTGTTTTTATCAAGCATGTTATAATTCCACTGATTTTAAATTATGAAAGAATGTAAAAATTACTACACCTGTTTATTTTGTCTGATTCTATATTTAGTTTTAAAAGCAGGTTAATTTCTGTAACTAAAAGCTGAAGTTAGATACAAAGTTCAATTTCACACACTTAGTAGTAAGACTTAAAAACCAGGATTTCCCCCAGATAAACAAAAACAGAAAAGAAATTCACAGTGATCCAAAGCAGACTATGATACAGAAATACTGCATTTTTCTATATAAACTGTTCAAATACCCTTTTTGAACTGTTGCAAAGTCCCCAACAGACTCTCTAATATAACTTCTGAAAAGATGTGTTCAGTTGTTTATATTTTAAGACTTGTAATCTGATGAAAATATCAACATTTAAAGGAATAAATGGAGATGGAATATGTAGGTATCTTAACCAACTCCAAGTGGCTCAATTCCAAGGCCCTGCTAATTTGTGAGCAGTCAGAACAGACTTCTTGATAGGCAACAAAATAAAACACAACTTCTAATTGCTCATTCAACCAAGTTTTTACACAATTCATGTATCTCTTTTTTCAATAATCTCTCTCAATCCAATGAGCTTCACTGCATCTAGTTAAAATTTTTCTTGACTTCATCAACTTCATTCGTTGATTTTATCATTCAGCCTAGTTAACTACAGTTCTCTTTCACAGCATTCATATCCTACAAATAACTTCCATCCTAATGCCTGTATTTAGCATATAAATTCCATGCAACTTTCAATTTTGTTCCTCAAATCACAATTCTATTCTTTGCATCAATTTCATTTCTGTGTTCTTTCCAATTTCTTTCAATTAGTATGGTCTGGAGACACTTGGAACCTCAGACACAATTTTTAGTATACAGCATGTCAAACAACTGGATATTTTTCAATGAGTACTAGAATGTACCTCATAATGAGCATGTAGCATGTTAAATGAGAACGAACACTGTGATTTTAAGTGGTAGCTGATATGCATACTACATTAAAAACCAAGACAATTTTATTAAGGTAAAGATTAAGTGCCCCAATTAAACCAAAGCATAAATAATCATCATGCGATACAGAAATTGCTGAATTAAGACAACCTGAAATCATAAGTAATATAATGCTAACAAAGTAATATTTCCTCAAGTACTGCTTTACAGAACTAACACATGAACAACTCAGCTTCCAAACTCTTATCAGTAAGTAGGCTACTAAACACAAAAAAAATAAAATCATAACAATGGGAAGAATGGGAAAATCATTACTGGGAAGTCTGTTTACGTTCATTTAAAAATGAAACTTACCATATAAAGAATATTCTGCTTCCTGCCCTGTATCGCTCTCACTAGATGTTGATGTTAGGCTAGTAGTTAGAGTATTACTAAGCGACTGACCAACAGATAAAACTGTAGTTGCTGTAGCTACATTGCTGCTGCTAGTAACACTGGATGTAGACATGGTCACTGTTGATGTGGTACCAGTTGTAGTCAGATTAGGAAAACTTTGTGCACCCATAAGAGGAGACGCTATAGATAAAGATATGGTAAGATAAAATAAATGATTTGATGATTTGAAGAGTACAATTTACATGCATGAGTCATGTGTTGAAAAATATATTTTGGACTGAAAAATTATCTAATGTGGTATTTTACAAGTAAGAATAACTTAATGGGAATAAATTCCCAGTGCAGAAGTGCTTGCTACAATGCAGAAGCCCATAATCTGAGCATATTCCCTTGTGTACAGTTAAAACAACCAAAATTATTACTTAAATCCCCAAATCCCCATTGTAAATCCAAAATTACACGAACATAAGAAAAGTATTCCTGAAAAATGTTACTTCAATATTAGTTAAAGCCTTAATTTTTACTTAAACCTCTAACATCAATGAAATTACACAAATAATTTAACCATATATAAATGAATTAAGGACAGAACATATGACAAATTGGAAACTTTTTCTTGCACTTTCCTTAACATTCTTAAAGCAACTCTGGCTTATTATCTCTCACACAATTCTTAGTGCATATATTCATGAGGTACTAGCAGCACTGTGAAAAATAAAACTTAGTAATTCACGTTGGATGATTTTTATTAAGCAAGCAACAACTAATTATTTACCTTACTGCACATTCAAACATAACACAGTAAATGCATTTTAGACTAATGACTGAAACAGAATTCCATTCACCATAAACAGAAAGCATTTCAGATACTGTACAGATCTGAAATGGTAGAAATTAATCCTATGCATAATTACGCATTTACATACCAATCTAAAGAACATTTTCTTGCGTTCTTATTTGCAAACAAATATGGTGAATCACACGTTTGCATATGAAAATCTGAGGGGTTGTCTGAAATTTACTGAGTAATTTTTTTCCTACCTATTTTTTTCTAAAATTTATCAAATATGAGTTCTACAGTTTCAGAAGTAAACATTTTTGTTATTACAACTTGTCTATTTATCTATATATACTACATATATATATTCTAAGCAATAACTTATCCATATATCAATGTATCACTTACTCAACTGAAGTGTTGCTAATAACTAAAACTAAAATAAATTTCAGACTACTGATATTTGCAAACATTTCTACTGTTGAAAGACAATACAATGCAAACCAGAACTCTTCTCTCAAGGGCATCTGAAAGCTTTTTGATTGTAAAAAACAAAACCAACACCATATATTTCTGTTGTTTGTCAAATACTGTTGTAAGAATGTAAGTACGTAAATAGAATTTAAAAATGCAAACTAAAACCAGCAAAGGCAGGCACTGCACTTGACTTTTTTTGTTCCATATGAGGGCAGGAAGAGAGCAAAATTTAGATTTACTAAGTTATCAAACCATATTCTCATCTCTGTAAACAAGAAAGCATGGAATGTTTCCTCCATTGCTATTAAGAACTAGACAGCCAGTTGCTCAGTATACACATCTTTCATCCACTTTAATAACAGTAAACTCTTTGCTCTTACAAGCAAGAGAAACATAAAAAGCCCAGCATTTCATTTGCTCGGATCTCAAGAACAAACAGAAGCTGGCTGCCATTTAATTCCTGACAAATGCCAATGTTTCCAAATGCAATTACTACAGCAAATCCAAAGAGACTTAAATTACTAATTATGATTTGCAACACATTTGAATTTGCTCACAGGTTTTTTAACCAACACTTTTTGCAATGCAGCAACATAACTTTAGTGAGACTGCTCAAATTTAGTATCTAATCTCTTTTTGGGACAAAAGTTCTCAATTACAGTTTCTATTTGTAGATAATTCCCACATCAGGGATAACTTAGAAGTATTAATTTATTGTTAATATTAAGAATACATAAAAAAAAAACAAAAAAACAAAAAAACCCTGTACTTATTTCCAACTTTAACATGGTTTTATACCAAACGTGCTTGAAATCTGAAATTAATATACTATTAATCACATAATTACTTCAGAATTAGAGGCACCAAGTATCTGTCTAACATAACTGATAATCTGAAATTTTCTGTTTGCTATTTTATTTACACTTCTAATGCAGGCAACAAGCCTTTTTCTCTCCTAGTATCATAATAACACAAATGTATAAATACATTTTAAAATCCTGCCTCAAAAAAAAAAAACCAACAAAAAACCGAAAAACAAGCAACACCCACTATCAACATTTATTAAACCCCTAAAAGCAAATAACATCTTTAAATAAGAAAGCACAGAAATTTTAGGAAAGCATAAAATCTTAACAAGAAAATACAGAGTGCTTCCTTCTGGCTAGGGTAATTTTACTTTTCCTAACTCATCTACCTCACAAAACACTGAACTTCACACCTAATACAAAAGCTGGTTAAGTAACATCTCAGATGGAAGTATATTTATAATTAAAAAGAGTGAACTCATAATAAATTTATAGTTTATCTGCTCATATCTTCATCCCACATATAATCTGAGTCAGAACATGAAAAAGTTAAAGCATGTACATAACCCCATTTAAAACGACATTAATAACATATACCTGTGAAATTAACATGCCTGAGAGATTTGCTAAATGTAAAGCTTAATGACAATGGCTTTTATAGAAGATATGGACAGTATTAGTGTACAGTAGATGACTCAGCCTGCTAAATAACAGGGAATTACGACAGTCTCATATCTTTTTCTTTCTACTCTGCTCTTCATTCCTAATTTAGACAAACAATTGGAAATTAATTTGAATTGAAAGAATTTCAAATGAAATATGAAAAACCTGCCTTTCCTCAGGTAAATGATAAAAATCATAACAGGAACAGGAAGATAAAAGGTGAACGTGCAAATTCTACACAGAGCAGATGCTCTGCACAAGCTATCACTGCCCCTCTTTTTGTTCTTCATTATGAAATAGACATCAAATTCCAATTATTTATTTGATGGTACTACAGTGCAATCTGACATCAAATGGCCACAGAACCTTCTCCTATTACCTACAACTTTGTGAGCTCTTCCTCAGTTCTGTAAATCTGCACAATAACAAGGCTACTCTCCATGTATTTCCATTAGGCCAACAGAATTCAAACTCCTTTACTGAAAGCCGAAGAAGCAACAAAAGCTTAAACTATAAAAGCAAATACTTCTTACTTACTTGCGGTACTCATGACGTTTCTTCCCAGAGTATTAGTATTGTTGTCACTGCTACTTCGGCTTAAATTCATGTTGTTTGTGGCGTTGGTACGTGCTATGTTTGCCACTCTTCGTACAAAAGACTCCAGGCTTGAAGTTTCTCGAGATGATAAGTTAGGAACACTTGCACTGGAGCTCATTGGTGCCCCGGCAGCCAACAAAGAGCTAACTGAAAGTCTGTTACTTGCTGAAGAGCTTAGAGGTCGTTGGGATGCTGCTTCTTTATTAGTCAGTTCAGAAACTGAACTAACATCAGGAGAGCTTACACTAACAATTCCCATGGAGATAGCACTGGACTCCCCAGGAGTACGTATCGAATTATCAGGACCTAACTTCCTTTCTGCATTTTCATTTCCCATGTCCGCTGTTAAGGTGCTGGTGCTTGCACTGGAAGATGACCCTACTTCAGCCTGAGGTACATTATCAGCGGAAGACAGAACAACAATTGGTTCGTGGACGTCAGTGCCTGAAACTATATTTTGTTCCATTACACTTTCTGATCTCCGCTCCATTTTGGTCGAACCCAAGCTGATGTCGCTGCTACTGGCCACGCTACACACAGAACTGCTGCTTCCTTTTCTACTTGAGGAGCCTGCAGCAGCAGTCGTCTTGTCTGGACAGTTGTTTTTCACCAAGCTGCTCCATGACTGCGTTGTGCCTGAAACAGTGGATGAAACAGGTTTGGGTGATGCCGCTGAATCAGGGTCGTACCCTGGTGCAAGCTTGAGGTCAAACTTTCCTTCTGCGCCCATACGGTAAGAGTTAGAGCCACCAGCATCCCAGGTGACATCAATCCAGCCTGGAAAGGGACAGGAGTTTGTGAGATCCAGCAGAAAGCAGACAGGAGCGTCAGACAGTAGCTCCACAATGTGGGATCAGCGTCTCATAAGGGCTGCACGACTGAATTGATAAAATTACTGAATAACCCTTAAAGCCAATTAAAAAGGAAGAACAGTTATGCAATTTGGCAACATATTGTGAAAATTAAGGCAGCAAGCATGATCAGCTTCTATCTTCAGGATCCCAGAATGCAGCCAAAAGCAAAGTTTGCTTCAGGAATGAACCTGACCTAGTAGGATCTCTCACTCAAATTTCTCTTATTAGACTATCTAACATCAGAAACAAAATATCTTGATTAATATCTGGAAATAATCTGTTATTCCTGTATGAACATTTTATGTTTTTCTTCCTTCAATACTTGCATAGGGGCATTTTATTAAATAGGTTACCTTTTGGATTTGGTACTTTTTAGTGAACAGAGGAGTTTAATGATACACAGCTTTTTGAATCAATAATTTAGAAACTCAGGCATTTCTTACTCACAGGAAAAGTCTCAGAGCAGATAAGGACTACTTATTTCAGGGTTGCAAGAATACTTTTCACAGAAAGTAAAAACACTACACTGGGATCAAAACAGTACTAAAAAGAGATGCAGTTCCTCTTTAATATCTTAAAACATTTAATGAAGGAAAACATATTAAAGCTGTAATGATAAGGATAACACAAAATTCAGCTCACTAGAATAGAAATGGGGGAAAAAAATATTTTTGCTTGTCTGATATCTACTATAATCTCGGTCAACTAAAACACTTATTTCAAGTTTTTCTTACTGTACATTAACTTTACCAAATCTTGTGCCACTATTCTAATCAATTCCATCATCACTTTAGACTGAAATAGAAGATCATAGGCATTTTTCTGTTTAGAAGTATCACTCTGGAGGAAGAACGTTTTAAAAATGGATAAAGTCTCCAGAATTATTCATCACATTCCTACGCAAGCGTTTTTCTTTTTTACGTCATCTACATGACCTACATCTGACTAGTTTCACACCACTGTAGCTCTGAGAGACAAATGTGCCAAAGAAAAGCTTAGGTATCTTCCTACATTTTACTGGTCTTCCTTACCAAACTCACAAAAAAAGTTTCTCACAGTTCAACAGTATGATTTTTTCTCTTTATGTGTACCGGGATTGGGTATTCTGAAAAAGCACCATTAAATTACTCTTCCTTTTTTGTGCAGTTCCTTTTATAATATTAATCACAAACAGTTCAAAACCTGCACAATTTTTTAAAATATGCAGTATGTCTTTGTTTCTTTTAGTCCTGTTGCTGCATTATTGTGGCTCCCAAACAACTCAAGATTTGTCTAAACATGTTAATAACTGCAGAAAAGCCAACAGGATATTAATTTCTGAATTCTATTTGCAGGACAGCTGTGACAGGACTAAAAAAACACTGACAGATTTTTCACACTTTGGCATCATTTGACAAATGAACCTTCATTTCACCTATGCTTTAATGGGAAAAATTTACCAGAATGTAGGAACAAAAAACATTAAGTTAGTTAATACACTATTCGCGAATTAGATTTAATATCTTAAAAGTGAGAGTGCAGCTATACATGATAGGATGGTTCCTTACAGGCTACACTGAATGGCTTTAAAAAGACTCAATTTTTCAAGACATTTTAGATCATTGTATCTTGGACAGTGCTCAATTTTTTAAGAAATGACAACTAAAAACCTGACTAAGAATGACTTAAAATGCTTCAGAAACAAGGTCAGTCTTATGCACATCAAAATAGGGGTAAAGGTGGGGGAAATTGGGAAAGTACGTCCAGCCCCTTCTGTTGACCTCTCAATATCTCATCCTCTTGAGCAATGACTCCCCTGGCTGTTATGGGTTTCAGTTTTGATCCCTCATTTAATTTTTTTTTTAATCAACAAAATAAGAACTCAATCCCAATGAAGCTAGCAAGGCAGGAAAGGTACAGGATACAACAAAAGTCAAGAAAAATACTGCAAATGCTAAGCTAGAAGAAATGAAGAATGTAAATACAGATTTTGCAGCCTCAAAGCTTGATTAATCATTAAGTGTCAACCGACCTGGCAGATTTTTATTTCTTTGTAATGAATGTCAATGCAACAAAGAACAAAACCAAAAACAACAAAGAAATACAAAAAAACTCCAAACCACTAAAGTTCATTTACAACAATTTCTTTCCCATGCATTAAAATGGAATTTCACAAATGGACCACTACAGTTACAGTACTTAACTACCCCTTCCCCAAAAGTATCAACTTCCTTAAGACACCACAGTTGAAATACTGTGATGTTACCAATTCCATATACAGATAGCAAATAAAATATTGAATAGTCATGCTACAGAGATCTACAAATTCAGACAATTTGTACTCACCATTGTGCAATTCTCCTGTAACAGTGCCTTCACCCTGTGGGCTTCCATCCTGATCTCTCCATTTCCAATCAATCCCTCTGATTACCCGAGCTCCTGGAACCATGTATTTCAAAACTTGAGAACGGACCAGACGTCGCTGCCTTCGCAGATTTGCTTCAGCTTCTTTAGCAGCTTTTCCTTCATGAAATATAAATCAGAATTAAATGACTGGAAAAGTATAGCGATATTGAACAGGGAATAATTTTGAGTTTGTTTATAAGCAAGTTCCAATGCAAAAGTCAACCTGGTTATTCTACACTTATTTGTATACTTCATGTTCATTACTATTTTAAGGGAACAAAGAGGATATACGCAATACTTTGCTTACCCAACTGGTCTTCACATACTCCATTCACAGTGCCATAAAGTTCAAATCCAGACAGGGAGAGGTAGTGTGTCTGCCCACTGGCATTCTTTCCCATTTGTTTTATTCTAACATGCCTCCAACCTTGTTTCTCATCCTTTGGAGGATCTAAAGGCCATGTTGCTGTAGACCTTCAAATTTGTTAGAAAAAGGTATGGGTAGAAAGAGAATTTTTGTCATTTATTTACTTTTTAATAAACAGAACACTTCGGTATTATTATCAAACAAATCACGGCAGTGATCACTTATGTATAAAAATCAAAAGGGTGCCAAGAACATAAGAGATAGTAAACTTAGTAACATTAGGAGCAAATTTTGGATGAGTGCTGGTTTTACTATTTTCTCAAAAAACAAAAATAAAAAATTGAAAAAAGCGAATTTACAATGACAAACAAATATAAATGGCATTACATGAACCATACATAGAACTTACGAATCCTTTATTTTCCAATCCATCCTTGATAATCTAGGCCACCCCTTAATGTAACTACACACTGTATCCACGGCACACATTAAATTAGATTACAGTCAAGCATGTTTTTAACTGAGCACAATTTCATTAAAAAAAAAAAGCTAGTAAAATGCACTGACATACCCTGGTTCGTTGAGACTACAGTCATCAACATGAGTATATAAAGTAGTCCAGTTCTGTCCATCCTTAGATACCTGGAAAACCCAATTTCTGAGAGCAGATCGTCCATAACCTCGAGCATGACGTAATGTGTAAGCTGATGGTATAACCCAAAGGCCAAGATCTATGGCAAACCAAGCATTCTTATCATCATTAGTATGACAATTGAGAGCAGAACTGTCACGGCTTAGGATGTCTTCTAAACGGCCATAAGGCAGATTTCTTCCTTCTGAGGATGTAACCACTACTAACCCATAGGCTGCTGGATTTACCCACTCATATGCAGTTCTATATTGAAAAGAGAAATGTACTGTTCAATTATTACTTACATTAAAACATAGGTATCACTAACATTTAACTGTAAATTATTGATTACAGCAGTTTATTATAAACCAAAAATTTATATCATTTTAGATAATTAAAAAACTTCTTTAGAATGTTCCAAATACTTTACTTTACTACAGCAACTAACAAAAATCCAACCATTCCCACACCTTCATTTTACCCCTAATTCTCAAGTGGCCTTCAGATACATTTTTCTATTATTCAAGAAGAGCCAAAAATAATTACACTGATCAATAGCAAAAGCAAAGATAAATCCCATTCTTAAAAAGAAAAAAAAGTAACAGATTTTACTTCATTATGAATTTTCGTTTTCCCCCCACCGGATGTTGTTTATTACATTGAAATTCCAAATATTTAGCTTAAACAAACAAAGAAACTCACTTTGCATTTGTTCCAATCCAGTGAATAATTCCATTTTCATCAAAATCGTGTTGGTGCCTGAATACAAATGTTTGGCCTTCACGTAGTTTTCGTACAAAAACAAATGAAGCCCTATCAAAGTCATACCACTGCTTCGCAACCTACATATAAATGTAAAAAAATAAAATAAAAAAATTAAGGATGAAGAATGCAACAAGTCCTTTCAGCTGTGTGCATAGTACGTTGCTCACCATTTTCAGAAGATACTGTTCTAGAGATTCAACAGTTGCCAGCGGCTCCATCTTTAGCATTCTACCAGTTCGATCTATTAGGGATGTTTCCCCTGAAGCACGTTCCAAACGAAATCTCAAACGTCTTGTCAGTATCTGAAAGAGTAGCTAAACATTAATCCAGGCTTTACTGTTTAAGTTTTGTGGTTTCAAGAAAAGCAATATATCCTACTACAGTAATTCCAGTGGCTTAAGAGATGTATTTCTGCGCAATTTACGAAATGCTATATTCTAATTTTGTGCTTTAAAAGGTGCTCCATTTTTGTCGCCCCAACAGTTTTTCAATAACAGGCAACATATAAACCAACTAACTAGGTTAACTAACAGAGAATATTTTCATATTTCACGTCTGTTCAGTTTTAATTTCCAAATTACACTGACTAAGACCTATGGTAATAACAGAAAACTTGGAATACTGAGTTCAGCTCTGGGGTCCCCAAACTTAAAAAGGACATGGATCTGTTGGACTGAATCTACAGGAGGGCCATGAGGATGATCAGAGGGCTGGAGCACCCCGCCGGTGAAGAGAGGCTGAGAGAGCAGGTTGTTCAGTCTGGAGAAGGCTACAAGGAGATTTTACAGCAGCTTCTAGGGACCCTAAATGTAGCTTACACAAAAGCTCCAAGAGGAGCTTTTTTACCTCATCAGGTAATGCTGGGATGGGACAAGGAATAATAGCTCTCAGCTAAAATAGGGTACGTATCAATTTGATATTAGGAAGGAATTCTCCATGAGAGTAGGAAGCCACTGGAAGTGGTTGCCCAGAGAAGCTGTGGATGTGCCATTGCTGGAAGTGATCAATATCAGGAACAACCTTATCTAGTGGAACATAACCAGGTCCACAGCAGGGAGGGTTGGAATTATACAGCCTCTTAAGTCCCTTACAAGTCAGCTCACTCTATGACTCCATGAAATTCCAGTAATATTTATACAATATATGTGTGTGTGTGTGTGTGTGTGTGTGTGTGTGTACACACATACACATTCCAAAAATTATACATTTTTTTCTTCAAATTGAAGCTTTCCTTTACAATGAGCTACTAATCAGCTACTAAGCTGAGATGATACCATACTGGGCATACAGGAGCCCTTTAAACTATTACAGCCCATCTTCAGGCATCATAAATGAACTTGTTTTACAGTTGTCTTCAACAAACCCTTCTTTTTGGATTCAATTACAATCTAGTTATGAAGATACTCATTCTTACATGAAAAGAACATTAAAGGACAAAAAAAATTCACTGTCATTTTTACTTCACAGTATGAAAGTAAATGAAAGCAGAGGAAGATCCAAACATTTAGGAAAGGTATTAGAACAATAAAATGCCAAGAACATTGTTATTTATTTCACTCTATCCAATTTACAAGAGTGTATTTCATCCAAATTTCATGTGTGTAATTCTTCCTGAAATTCATGTAAATTATTCAGTTGTGTAACAATATGCAACAATGTGTGATATTACTGTAAATTTACCTGAAGATTATAAGTAGATCCTGGTGTGTCATACAAGTGAAGAGGTAGACGTTCAATAGATTCTAAGACTGCTATTAATTTCCGAATTAATGCAACTGCTGGTCGACTGTGAAGTGAACAGTTAGCAGGTTATCACACACACAAGAAAAAAAAAATGCACAGCATCTCAATGAATAATACCCAGATGTAGCAAGTATTTCAATATGCTATTTCTACTGCTGTAGTTTGAGTTGTTCACCTTTGGTGTCCAGTCTGGCCACAGCACAGTAAGAAAAATATTAACATGTCAACAGTAATAAATGAAAACATCACCTTTATATTTGTCAACAAACACACATTCATCACAGTTGACTCTTGCAGATAGAAGTAATTCAATTTTTCTTTTAATTACTACTTCAATACTCAGTGTTAAATGCAGTCTTTTAAGACCAATTCTCTATTTAATCACAGAAAGACAATTGGTAATGGAAAGAAATTGAATTTGCCTTCAAACTATTTTAAACATACATCACTTAATCAAAAAGCCTTGTTATTTATTTTTTTTAACCTACCTTTCATCATCTTCATTTTCACTGAATGCTGTTTTGAATACATTTATTCTTTCTACTAGTTGACTACAGTCTTGTTTCATATCTAAATCAACATTCTAAGAGAGAAAAAAAAATTAATATATATTACTTTTAATAAAGAGCAACACATTCATCCTTTATATTGGCAAAATATCTCTTTAGTCTTACTGAATTCTCTATTTAAAAATCTAAATATCTAAAGCTAAACAATAGCAGCCATTATAAGTGACCACTGTTAACTGAAAGACATTTAGCAGCATGTTTGAACCAAAGCAATCTGTAGAGACAGTGCATACTTAATGGGTTAGATCAATGACTGGTACAAGTCCACTTAATTTTCATCAAGACAGAAAAAACCACATTTATAATAGATCTTCAAATTAAGGCATATTCTTTCAAAAGCTTTTCTTCAAAGACTTATGTTCTATAAACTCACATTATTTAAAACTGTAAGCAATGATTGAACCAATCCACTACTGCACATTTCATATGGAGAAATGGTATTCTCATCCTTCAAAAGTACAATTAAGTTTTCCAAAGCAGTCTTCATTAAATCTCTCCAAGTGTTTTCTCCCTCAATACACTGAAAGACAAGAAGACAACTACGGTGAAGCAAAGCAACATTTTTTTCACCTGGATCATTTGAAAAATGAGATCCCAGTAATGCACATAACTACATGCACTAAGAAAAAAAAAAAACCTCACCAAAAAACCCCATCCCACACAAAAGATACCACTACAAAAACACAGTTCAGATAGACACATTGTGCCTTTTACATAACCACATAGATGAGTCTGAGTTGCTATGTGAAATCCACTAACAGCACACATAGAATAAAGGAGACGTGCTTACCTGTCTGTTTGTATGAAGTTCCCATGCAGACTCTAACTGTGTTGCTATGTTCCTCAGTGTTACAACTACTCCTCGAGGCATGCTTTCAACAGCTTTAAAATGATCATCATACAAATCTCTTGCCATAGTGCGTACCTACAAAAGGATTTTCATAATGTGCATGAGACCACTTTATTATTCAAGATTCCAGAAACAGAAAACTATCATACAATGCACAATATAAGATGAAAAGGCTGTGAAAAGATAAATTACACAGGCAAACATAAGGAAATAAGCAGAACCTTACTGAAACTTATAGAAATTAAGCTTTAACAATCACCAAAACATTCCAATCAAATACACAACTTCCAACAAATCAAAACAACAAACAAGCAAACAAGCAATAGATGAATCATGCATTATATACACCACTAACTTAAAGATTCAATGGAAAAAAAAAAAAAGATTACAGAATCTTCAAAAAGATTAAAGAATCAATGCTGATTGTGACAGCAGGAGAACTGGATTTGCTTTCCTTTAAAACAGTACAGCAAATGAAATGCTCTGGATAAAAACAGCTGCAGAACTGCTTTGTTGTAAGTTTGGCTTTTCAGCTTTCCCCTTTAAACATAAATTATGTATAGCTGAAATTAAAGATCTTAAATCCCTAAGAGAAAACTAAATCTCCATATGCATAATGAAAAATAAAGTCAATTAAACTTTAAGTATAAAACTCATAGATGTTCGCCAACCTTCTGTTTTGTCTTCTCCAGTTTAGATTTTAGCTTTCTTCCTCTTTTGCCAGTCCAACCAGTCACAAATTCTGATCCTGCAATGTATTTTTAGAAATGTCATCATTTCCCACAGGTATGTAAAACAAAGAAACAAACTACCTAGTATACACGTGCTCCTACCGGTGCATCATACATACCTACATACTTACCCAGAGAGGTTTCAGCTGTAAATGAATGCTTTGTTCCTCTGTTAGATTCAAACACAAAGCCTGGCAGATCTTCTTTCAGTATTGTAGCTTGCTGACCATCTGAATTGTGGATAGCAATTTCTCCTTCTTTTAAACAGGTAAGTGACCAATTTCCAACAGTAAGTTTAGTTGGCCCAGGTGCTGATAAAATTGGCTGACTTGCAGTAGATGGCTTTACTTGGCTTCGAGCTCTTTGCAGCTTCTCAAGGAATTCACTCCTACTTTCTAGTTAAAAAGAAACATGTGTTTTTTATTTCTTCTAACAATTGATTTCACACCATCATGTATCTTAAGTAATTTTTTTATTCCCCAAGAGCAAAATAACTGAGCATATTCAATGCAAAATTACACTTGAAATTAAAAGTTGTATTTTAAAATTCTTCCCACTACGTATGCCAGCAGTGATATCACATCAAAATGGACCACAACTCTTTAAACTAACATCAAAAAAAATCCACAATAAGCTTTGCTTTGTAAAAATAATTTAAATCTCATTTTTGCCATCATGAACTACTCATGTTTCAGAAACAGAAAACTAAACAAATCTTCCAACTGGAAAAGAGTGATCAACTGCATCTAGAGAAAGTGGAGGAAAAAAAATCACTGAGCCTATATAAAAAATGAAAAAAAAGTCACAAAAACTTTAGAACTTTAGAAAACATGATGAGATCCACGTGTCAAAACTGAAATAACAGCGACTTGTTCATATGAACTGTCACAATGTCAACAAAAAAGAGAACATTTTTACAAGCAATATTAAAATTTTAAATTATCTCCTTTGCAGAATTTCTATATTTGCCACTTCTGAGAGAAATACAAACTAAATCTAACAGCATCAAATGGGATCTGATAAGGAACAGATATTTTTATAGAGATAACAGATAAAGAAACGAGCCCATATCCTACTTTTTGGATATGCAGGCCATCTAGCTTGAAACTATTCCAAACTACTCAATTTTTACATTATATTTTGCTATTGCAGTAATTAAAAGACTGCATGTTACATTAAAACATTAGTTAACATAATTCCAGAATTTCTGATGAGATCATAATTACATTTGTAGCCCATAAATACATAAAATTGCTGTTTCCTGTCTGCTGCAATGACTTACACTGTATGTTTTTTAAACTTGCCATCTTAATACATTTTAAGACATGAACAGCCTCTGTATGCAAAAATAAACTTGAGGCATACCATCCTTTATGCTTAAAATTTTTAGCATCCATTGAAGTTTATTTAAAAAGAAAAAATGAAAAATCTATTAATGAAACTCTTCCAAATTCCTGTATGTATACTTTTACTTTATTATACTGTACATCACATTGAAAGTGCAATGATTATGCATAGTTGGGAATAATTCTTGGGTTCCTTTAGACAAAATTTTGGAATCCACTTTAAGAATTGCCACTGAATTTCAATTTTTGCATTGAATTTTTTTTCCCCCCTAAGAATTCAAACAATTATTAAGCTAAGGTAGAGAGGAGTGAGGACAGACCTTCCACAAACATTTGAAATATACACATTTCTCCACACTTTGACCATCATGCAATACACACCAACAAATTCCATTAGTCAACCCTCTACAGTCCTGCCAGTCATTACATTACTAAAAAGTACATCATGGGATTAATCAGCAATGATTTAGGACAGCAGAACATATTGTACAATTCAAGACTTTAAGAAACTATTCTGAATCAATATTGTGTTGTAGGATTTTTAGTTAAATCTTAAACACTAGTTTGCTATCTCAAGAAAAAGAGGCTGCTGCACATGCTTAACAACTAGCTAGTGGTTAAATATCAAGCAATGGCACTGCAATGTCAGCACTCCTTAGTAGAAGTCTTCTCAACAGAAAAAAATAGAAAAAAAACCCCCTAATTTAACTGTAGCTACCTCTCCTCCATAATAACCGTGCTAGAGACCTTGTTCAAAAACTTGGGATCTACTCAATAATTAAAAAAAATAAAATAAAATTTAAGAAGACTGAGAGGAACAAGCATATAAACTTCAATTAACAGCCTAAGTTCTCTTCACTCTCACTCAGTTGCTCTTCTACAGAAACAGTAGAATTCCATCCCATTCCACTAGTTGGAAGGAAGCAAGCAGAAGTGGCATCCAGGGGATATGATGATTAAGAAATGAATCTCATGGATTTTCTTAGAATTACACTGTTTGACAAACCATTATATCAACAGAGAAACTGTTTGCCTTGTCTAAAGAATTAGAGAACACAATTTGTAGAAAAAAATTCAGAAGTGGTTTCCAGTTGCGTTATAATCTAGAAACACACCGTACCTCAGCTTGTCTTCACATCTAAAAATTGAGGGATAATGACATTGGCACTTCACTTCTATCCTGAATCATAAAACAACATGTCCTGTTATTTCACTCTACAGCTTGTTGGAAACTTAATAACATAAAGCATTTTACATCTATTGGCTCATAAATGTATGAACTGCTGCAAAAAAGATGGAATAAAAAGGGATTGTTTTGATATCCATAATGAATTGTATATTCTGTACAGAACACTTAACAAAACTCTGTACGTTGCCAGTGTATAAGGTCCATCCCTTTATCTCTCCAACAATTAAAATACTGTAATTTGTTTCCCAGTCTTGATGAGAAACTTTCCATTACTTTGTCTCCAAACACATGCAATTTCATTCTGCTAGCAAGAAGCAAACAACAGATGGCCATTTCAACCTGCTTTTCTTGGGACAGCCACTACAAAGTGCTTTTAATGACTGGAGTGAAAAATTAAGTATGCGTGGAGAAGGAACAAAACAAAACAAAGTTAATACACTTTCACTGGCAAGATGTTTACTTTACACAATTCAACAAGGAAGTCAAGTTACAGTCACATGCTATCTCATGAAAAGCATCACAATTAACTGACCACCTTCCACCTGTTTACATCCTTTACTATTTAGTAATCCAATTCCTGCAAAACAAAATAACTCCAATCAAATTATATAAACAAATAAATTAATCTCAAAACTTATGATTTGAACTGAGGAAAAACTACCTGAACTATCAGATCCTCCCTCGGGGCTTCCACTGGAATACATTGTGGCCAGTTTCCCATCCAAGATAAATCTGAACCATCCATTACTACCATTAGAGAGTTCCAGAGCTGCAGCATCGCTCCAGATGTACAGGCAGTCCCTTCCCCTAATGATTGACCAGTCTCTCCAGTGATATGGTTTACCCTGCTGCAGCTCTTTAGCATCCTCCTGTGGTTCATCCTCCTGTATTAAAAAAACAAAACCATAGAAGTATTTAAACACAAAACACACAAACAAAAAACACCACTGAAAAACAAAACACAGAATACAAATCTTTTGAAAAAGATGTATGTATAAAACAAACTAAGCCCTCCTGCCTGTACAGTCCCTTTTCAGATGCCCATCAACTGAATAACAGCAGTCTACTGACTGGGGCATCTACCTCTCTTCAAAACTCACTTTGTGAGAACAGAATGTTCAAGGCAGGAAGAGACCTCTGACAGACATCTTGCCCAAACTTCTTTCTTATATGCAGGGCCACCTAAACCAGTTGTCTAGAAATACGTGCAGATGGCAGCAAAACCCAGTACAAAAAAGACAGGGATCTCTTGGAAAGAGTCCAGCGGAGGGCCACAAAGATGGTGAAGGGCCTGGACCATCTCCCCTATGAGGAGAGACTTAGGGAACTGGGTCTGTTTAGCCTTGAGAAAAGAAGGCTGAGAGGGGACTTGATCCAGGTTTATAAATACCTGGGGTGTGGGAGCTATAGTGGCGAGGCTGGTCTCTTTTCAGTAGTGCGTGGGGACAGGACTAGGGGCAATGGGCTGAAACTCCAGCATAGGAAGTTCCGCACAAATGTGCGCAAGAACTTCTTTACGGTGAGGGTGACAGAGCACTGGAACAGGCTGCCCAGGGAGGTGGTGGAGTCTCCTTCTCTGGAGATATTCAAGACCCGCCTGGACGCCTACCTGTGCGACGTGGTGTAGGGAGCCTGCTTTGGCAGGGGGGTTGGACTCGATGATCTCTAGAGGTCCCTTCCAACCCCTATAATTCTGTGATTCTGTGTGATAACTTTTAATGAAATGAATAACACGAGTATCTGGGCTGTCTGTAAATGACCACTGGAAATCAGCAAACAAGTTCAACATGCATTTAAGCTATTTATCATGTAGAAAATTATTTTCATTTTTATGTTTTTAATATATTCCATACAAAGACATTCTACAGTTATTTGATACATGCACACTGAAATAGATGCACAGCAAATATCAGTGTCCACTTATCATAACTATGTACAAATACAAATACTCAGTAGACAACAATATGCTAAGAGGAAACTAAACTACGAAACAATAGAAACAACAGTAACAAAACAATTCAAAAATGGGCATACAATAAGCATTAATTTAGTAACCTATCTAGCTGCCTTCCACTGGACATTTTCGCAGTACTGAAAATTGTATTAGAAGTGCTGGTTTTACAGGAACAAATAAATATAGCATTTCCAGCACTTACTTTCTCAGGTTTAGACTCCTCTTCATTCTCATCATCAGATGAAGGTCCCGCCAGAGTTGACACTTTACTGATTACACCAAGTCTAGCCAATTGGTCTAGAAAAAGATCACCACCTTTATCCACCAAATCCCTTATGATTTGCAAGGCTAGTAAATGGCCATCATCATCATCCTGTAATAAATTGAAATGGAAAGGAAAAAAATAAGTTAGTTAATATCTTGATATGATAATCCCAGTTATAGATGAATGCTATGAACACTAACATTCACTATTATTAAGCATGTGGAATTGATGAGCATAATCCTTTTTTTATTATTTATTTTTTTTATGGTTTCAGGAAATGTTACTTCTTCCTACCTCTTGATCAAGAACTGTAGCTGTTATCTCAACCAGTACTGTGGGCAGATTGTGGCCAGCATCAGAGTCACAAACCTCCTTCAGCAGCGCCTCAGAACAAAAATGTATCATTTTTCTAATGAGAGCAAGACTTGCTTTCCTTTAAAACAGATGACAGGAAAAAGATTTCTTACAAAGATAAAGGAAGCAGAACTCAAGGCAACAAAAACATTCAAGATAAAATTGCTTCTGCACTACATTTATGCAAGTTTACTGAAACAGTTTTCTGAAATGAGTCCCAGTTCTGGAACAGATTGTTAAATCTCAGATTAACTCCAAGAATAATCCACCTACTGATCTTCTTGAGTCTACAATACTATGACACTCTAACATACTTTAGTCTTTTCTACCCTTCTGTAGTCAAGTCAATTTCACATTCTGCCTTTAACCACTCTCGGTGATGACAATTCATTTCCACATACACCATCTGACACTTAGGTATCTATTTCAGTCTTCAGCCTGTCACATGCTTTCAGCATTTTGGTTAAGATCCCTAGAGTTCTCAAGTCTAAAATTACTATTAGACCATTCCACTTTCCATGTTAGAAAGCAAAATAAATTCAGAAGCCAATTACTCGTCTATGGTTAAAGATGAATTTTTATTCCAAGTGACTTTTAAACAAATGATTAACCACATTCAAAAAGAAAGCTCTAAAATACGGAATGCTACAGTCTTCAACAGCAATTAATTACGCAGAGATGCTTAATATAGCTTCTTTTTCCCTTTATTTGAAATGGCCTAATTTAAGCTGCCCCAAAGCACTTAATCCCTAAAAGTACCTAAAGAATGGGATCACAAGTAAGAGATAAAGCAAATTTTACGTTCACAGCGTAAAAGGCTGAGAGGTTAAGTTGAGACACAATTTATCGCAAACATCACTATACCACCCACAGTATTGCTTTTTAAGTATCAAATTAGATTGCTTTAATTCACTCAGTAACAAGCATTTTTTCCCAACTGATGTACACTGAAGCTATGAAGAAGCCTTCTACAGTAACTTTTTCCAGTCAGAATTCCTCTGTGTATGTACCACTTCATTAGTTTTCCTCTCCTAAAAGAGTACTTCCACTACAGCAGCTGAAACCAAAGAGCATCCATAGTACAAGTTACTATAAGAACACAATATCCTGTCATAATGATCCCTGTGGTCAAGAATATGCCTTTCTCTCTCCCACTTTGACTAATCATATTCCTTCCAAGACACCACTTCCCCAGCAAGGAAGAAAGCCATTTAAAATACTAAGTAAAAATAAGACTAAATGCTTTTCAAACCATCACTTCTATTTGAACAAAAAGGTGTTAAAATGTCACTTGCATGACTTCACCTTTCAGTTGTGATAATTTTTATTAAAAAAAAAATAAAAATAAAAAATTAATCCACCTTTGCATCTTTATCAGAGACTATTAAAAAGTGAAAAAATACGCAGGGAAATTGACAATCATGCCTATTACCTTATTGAAGGCAACATAGTTTGTTGAAATGTTTGTGCAAATACAGGCAATAATCTTTTCAAGTATATAGGTGCCATTTCTGGATCTCCTTTGGGTTCATTACATTCTTCCTCATCCTTGTTTGCATCTTTCTTTTTCTTCTCATCGCCTTTGTTAACAGGACACATCCAATCCCCTGGAAAATAAACAAACAAAAAACACCCTTCATATAAAAGTAAAAAGTTTCCTTTATTAACATATGGATGCCTGAACAGTAATACATGTTTCTGAAAAGTAACACTTATATGTCAAGACTTCATAAAGAAAATTATGAGATAAAGTACTACCAAAAATCACTCATTAGAGTAGCTCAAAATAATTCAAGTAAATACAAACAAACAACTACCTATGACTATAGTGCTATAAGAGACCCACAAGCAGGTAAAGTACAGTTTACATGTAGAAAGAATGCCAGAGAAGCTACCAAGACTGACATGTCCTAAACACATGGTAAAATACCAGTCTACTCCCATTCAACAGCCAAAGACCAGTACCACTGGCATTGCCTACGTCTACGGAGTTTCTTCTGCAGTCCCCCATCTCTCAAGAACATGTGACATGTTAAAATTTTAACATGTAATTTGCAAGGCTGGTCACAAAACACTGTTTTCTCATGAAATTTTTTTTTTTTAATATCGAGCACAAATTCTTGTAACTGAATTAAAAGATTAAGGAATTAGAATCTGCCCTCACCTGGAGATTGGAGAATAGCTACTACTTCACTGTGACCCCTTTCACGAGCTTTGTCTAAAGGAGTTTTCCCATCTTCATCTCTTAAATCAGGGTTTGCACCATGTCGCAAGAGAGTCTGAGAACATATATTATCAAATAATAAACAATATTAAGATTCGTTCTTCCAAAGAGATAAATGTATTTTTCCACACATTCTTCCAACATTTTTCTCATGCTTGCATGCAAAGTTAGAACAGAATGTGATTATATCTGTAAAACTGATTAAAAAAACTACTTTTATTCATATTACTGATACTGTAACCAAATCTTTGTATTGCAATGAACACGGTAAAGAACAAGAAACTACGTGACAGAACACACATTGAACATACTGCAGCAAAGAACCTACAGATAGAATAAAGCAAAAATTCAGTATATAAAGCTCTCTAACAGCATCAGTTTAAATCTTACCTTTGCTACCTGAGGTCTTCCAAAACATGCTGCGTAATGTAATGAGGATGACCTCTGCCCTCTGTTAACATCAGCACCCCTTTCACAGAGAAATTCTACCTATAAAACAAGAAAAAAAGCAAACAAGTTTTTTCATGTCCTGCTTTACGAAAATAACCTGAACTTTTAGGATTCTCTGAAATCTATTTACCATTTCCTGAGTTCCAAAAGCTGAGGCCCAGTTTAAAAGAGTTTGTCCTACGTCATCCATAAAATTTACTTCAAAAGCTGAAAGACACAATGAAAAATAATTGAAATATAAAGTATTAAAAGATTAAGCATCAGCAATGTTCCTTAAGCAAATGGTAAGTCTGTAAAAACATTAAACATCTCCAATAAAGACATTTATACTGTTAACAGTAATCCAGAAAAAAGAGAAAAATTGGCATTGGAGTTATTACTAACAGGAAATGTTGCGCATTTAACAAAGTCAACTTGTATATAAAATTTCAAGATACCACCTACGTATTACAACACCGTACATTATAAAAACAGAAAGATAAATAAAACATCTTACTTCCTTTCCAGACTGTTCTTGCTTACCTCCCGTGTCAATAGCATCTATCAATGCATCTGTATCCTTACTGCGGATGCAGTCTATCAGCTGCCGATGAGAACGTTCACCAGAACTATCCAGTCTTCGCAATCCTGGAATTCTGCCTGTAGATCCAGCACTGGATTTTGGCAGGGCTTTTCTCCCTTCGAACAGTAGCACCAAAAGAAGATCTACTAACCGCATGGTATCCAGTACACATCTCTCATCACCCTGCAACGCACTTTCTATAGAATCTGGAAGTTCAGATCTTAGGAGATCCTGGAAATAATTAAAAGTCTGAACAATAAAAAATATACAGGGCTTTAGAAAATACTATCAAAATTGGGTATCATTTCCATATGAAATATTTCAGTTTTTTTTCCTCCTCTTGATAAATAACCTATATATACATCTTTCATAGCCTATAAACATATACATAAAACAGCAACACAAGTCTTCCATATACTAAAGTACATACAGGAAAAAACCCTAAGAGAATAAGAAGCTGTAGTGTAAAATGATTTCTTACATGTGTTACTACTGGAGAGCCTCTACACAGGGTGGACAACAGGCTTACAATAGTTGACACCTGATTACTTAATTTAGAGTCTGCAGCTGTAGATGGTGCTCCAGTGCTAGTTCGGCCAGGTTTGCAAGCTGAAGATGGTCCTGATGCTGTCCCACCAGCAGCTGCCATGCGAGATAACAACTCCTCAGTTAATCCATGCTTAGCTAATGGAGCTGGATCAACTCCACGACGAGTGAATCTGTCAGCTAATGAAGCAAAACATCGCAGAGCTCCATCAGAAACCTAAGAAAGAAGTGTAAGTGAAAAAATGAATAATCTCCTGTCACTTATGGTGCTAAAAGGATAATTCCTGGAAAAAATGGAAATAAAGCTCATTTTCCCATGCTCCCTCCATAATTAATGAGTGGAAACAGTTCAAAGTTGGAACACAACAATGTTCTGAAACACTCACTACTGTTGTTTTCTTACCCCTTTCCCTCTTCTAATGGCTTTGGCAAATTGTGTAAAATGCAGTACTGTATCTCCTTAACTATATATACAAAGAACAAATATACAGCAACATTTAATTAGAAAATTTGGTTATTAAATTTTTTTTGTTTTTAAGCCCCCACATAGTTACACATGTTCTTACAAGAGATATAACTACTTATAATCCCCAATAGTAATGACATAGTTCAAAACAACCAATCAACCTGCAGTTTGGCATTTAGGCACCGAGGGCAAAACATTTTGGTTGTTTTGATGGTAGAAATTGTTGAAGTGATTTTCTAATTAAGCTGCAAAGGGAAAATAATAATAATAATAAATAAGAGTGCACTGAGTTTTTACTTGAACTTTCAAACATTTTCTGGATTTCAAATTTGTTCTTCCAAGGCACAAGGACAATTCTAAAAATATCTGAATGTTATAGACCTATAAGATACTCTACTGTTTTATAATTTCATAACACTATGTTACATTAAACTGCTGCTTTCTTTTAATAGAAATGCTATGCAACATGCCATTAGCTGAGATACCAATTCAGAACTGCCAAAGTATTAAATTTACTCAGCATTCAATAGCTAAAGTTGTATTCAAATGTCCACATGCTTCTCTTTAGTAAAATAAATTTTGTAATTGTCCCAAGCATACAAAAAAAATGGACTAATTGGCAGAAGAGATTTACAACATTTAGATAACCCCCTGCCCATCTGTCAGGGATACATCAAGTTTTTTTTGAAAAGAATAAAAAAATTAAAAATATTATATATATTTATATATAAATATATATATACATACACATAAAACCTAAAATTCAGGTTTCTCACTAAAGTTTAAAAAATAAAAATGCAATCTGCAGTGACACTGTGGAAATAAGGCTTTCTGATGATCCTCTTAACAGCCCAGCAAAAAAGACTTCTGGTCAACTGCCCAGGAAAAGGATACAACTTCTTTTCATGCTTGTGTTGAAAACAGCAGGGGGGTCACCCTGAATGCCTCTCATTTATACTGCACATTACAATAGAAATGTCTCAACTCATCATATCACTGACTTTGCAAAGGCACATCAATTTGAGTTGCTTCTGGCATGTTTGCCTACCTAAACATAAGGTAGCAAACTAGGTTCTCTGAAGGTGAATTAAAACAAAGAAATAACAACAACAAAAAAAACAATAGTATCTATTCATCATCAACTCTAACTTAATACAATTCTTAGTCCCAAAAGTGACATCAATTTCTAGTGCAGCCTATTTTCAAAATGATTATAACATATAGAGGCCTTAAAAACAGTTGCTCATCAATACACAGAGTAAGATTATGGAATTATTAGCCATTTAGCCAAACTTTGTTAAGTTAAAAATCATAGATTTTCACTAACTTTGCAAGGACTCAAAAAAACAAAGACTCTTATGACTAAGTACAGCCCTTGCTGGCATGGTCCCTGCATGCCATACATTCTGATTTATCAGTACTCTTATAAAAGAGATTTTTTTCTTTATCTTACAATGGTGACTAGACACGTTCTCTGACATTTCGCTGCCATTCTTTGACAGCAAGAGGTATAAACAACTCCATCAATCTTTATATAAATCATAGTGTAAACTTAATTTACCAATTTCACCAGAACTGCTCAGTCAGAAATACACAAGCAAAGTTCAGCTTATTTAGTCCTGCACGACGGGCAACAGTTAACAAAGCAATTGTACTGTGGAAGATACTTTTCCTCACTCATCACGAGTGAAGTAGAAAGGTTAAAAAAGCAACCACACGTAAGCTGCTCTTGGGGCCTTGTTCATCTGGTCTAAACTCTTCTAATCAAGTGAAATTACTCACTGGCTACCCACACTTGATCACAAAGTGACCAAAAAGGAAAAAAAGAAAATGATACAGGAAGTTACTGGGCAACATTTGTCATAAATCCTGAAGCTTCTTTCACAGAAAACATACAGTTCCCACATTCTCTCACTATCAAATTGACCACTCTGAGCTTAAGCAAACTTATCTTTAAGTATTAAATACTAAAAGAGAAAGTTTGTGAAAGTTGGAATTTTTGCTCAGATCTCCAACAATCCCAGAAATTGCTTTTTTTCAAACATTTTAAATTGCGAAATAAATGAAGACCACGGAGTTACGGTGTAAAATTCAGAATTCGCTTGCCTCAGATGATCAGTGATTAATAAAGTTACATAATGTCTAAAATCCAAAGTAGCTTGTTCTTTTGCTACAGCCATCTGACAAGCTGGTTAAAGATCCGAATATACAACAGAAGTGTAGATCACAGTCAAAAAGACTTAGCATGTCATATTTGTGAGTCTAACTAAAGAAAAATAGGGAGTTGGGGTGGAGTGAAGACAGGAATAGGGACAAAGGTGGGGTAGAAACTGGGCCTAAGAATGACACTGACAAGAAACCCAGCAGCAAAGACTTGACTAAATAACTATTGTAAAAGCATTGGTGCAACATACACAAAAGGATGCTACTAGTGGGAAAACCACGGGAATTATTTCCTAGATTTTACATCATCTCAAGTTTATAAAACTGTTGTAAAAAGGCAATGTTGGGTCTATAGTAGTACCATTTAAGTGGCTTCCAGTACAAGATTTTAACATGTATTGTGGATGTTTTTGTTGTTTCCCTTGGTCTGGCAACAGAAAAACAAACTAAGCTTCCATCTTTTATTTATACTCAGTATAATACTGACTGAAGCACAGATACAGAACAACAACTACTTCAGATGCTATTTCCAAGAAAAAGTCACCAGGACATTTCTAAATAAATTGTCAGGGGCAGGATTAGATCATATTCACACAATAGCACTTGCAGTTAAACACTAAGCAGTATTTATATTCTCTTGTCATCACAAGTGTAAAAGAAAGCTACCACAATATCCAAATATAACCACTACTGTGTAAACACCTCGTTATGAAGACTGTATAAAAATACAAAGCCATTCATTTATTAGACATAATGGATGTTAAATTCACAATCTATTGAGCCAACAGTTACATTACCTGATGGTCTTCATGTTTTAACAAACTAGACAGTGATTCCACACAGATCTCTAATGAAGAATCCTGAGGTTCCATTTTGCCACACAGCCTGGATACTACAGCCATAGCAGAATGTAAAGTATCTTTATGAACAAGGTGTCCGCTGTCACGAATAAATGTCAGGACGCAATTCAATCCTCCAGCTTCAAACACAGCCCCTGACTCACGGGTACAGATTAATTCTAACACCTACAGTGAAATGAAATAGAATTATAGTACATAAAAATACAGTTAGCTGTGTGTATATTCTTACAGAACTTAAGTAGGCAAAACAACATAAAAAGCCTTTTCTTCAAAATCCATAAGGAGTCAAAATCTCCAGTAAACAATTTTCTTTTAAGATGCAGGACTAAATACAAGAAAGTCCACCCCACAGTAGGTTTATTTTTCTCCTCTTTAAGAGGAGTTCATAAGAAAGGCTATATGAGAGCATCTTTTTCTGAGAGATTATGAAGTTTCAGGTAACACACAAGTGAGAGCTCCGAAACTTCCACAATTCCTGTTACTTTGTGATCCTCTTTCAAGTAACCTGGAATAGCATAAATAGGAAAAGCACGTCTGAATTCTTAGTTTCAGTCCTTGATTACTACTGCTTATGTGCTATCACATTACAAGTTACACAACACAGAAAAGATTTTGAGGGTCCTGTAAATTCTTCTGACAACTTCACAAGGCTGCACCAGAGCTACGCCCCACGCTATGGAACGGACAGCTAACAATTTTTATTTTTTTTGGAACAGTAGGTAAATAATCTGTACTACTCCATTTTTTTGTGCGTAAAATTAGCCCCCAGCATGCTAATCATCTTAGACAAGCAGGAAAACTTCATTCTAGTATTTTTGGGTTCTTTTTGTGAAGACAGATATATACCTTTTTCAGACTGACAGTAAAGCTGAAAAGCTCAGCTGGCACGTAAACTTGAACAAACTTCTTTCTTTTTGTTTTTGATGATATACAGGATTTGAATACAAGCAAACTGTCCCGGAATAGCAAGTTTTCCAGATCACTCTTAAACAAGATTCTACAGAAAACATACCTTCACACACTGCTCAGCCAAATCTCTGCTGGTTCTGTTGTTCAGCTCAACAACTACTAAACGATTACAAAGTGCCTTGATAGCTCCATCAACTCCGACAATCCTACGGGTGCATTCTGCTGATACATCCAGATAGTACGTGATGGCACGAGCTGTTACTTCTAATACATTGTCTGGTGCACTTTCATCAAGAAAAATTTTGCACAGTGCTGGTAAAAAAGTTCGAGGAGGACATCTGAAGGAAAAAAAGATAAATTAGTACACTGTGCAAGTTCCTCTACATTAAGAGATTCCATACATCTTCACGTTGAATGACTGATGCTTTTCATGCTACTGTGAATTGCTGGATTAGTTTACAGATGATCCAAAGCATTCAACTAAAATGCAGGTATCCCACAGACACCCCAAAATTCAAATCAGCAGCCTAAAAATATGCCACAAGAGAGGGGGAAACCCAGAATAATAATGTTGAAGTCTTGCATATCTTAGGAAAAATATATCGTCTTGGAAAGTAAGTTTTGGATTTTAATCTCACTTCACCAATCAATTTATTTTTTCCTCAACAGACCTTTGGGGTTCACAATGACTGATAGCTAATTAACCATGAAATATTACATTCAATAATAAGGACTACAGATCTCAGGTACGCCATATAATTTAATGCTATGACTGACCCTTCTTCATGTTCTTAGCATTCCCATTCCCATTAGCATTCTTAGCACTTCCTTTCTTATCCTTTTGCACCTCCCTCTTCTCTCCCAACCCTCACTATAGCTATAATTTAAGACAAATGGTTTTCCAACATCATGTAACCACTTAGCAATAGCAGTGACCTAACATAATGGTAGATCAACTACAGAAATAAAATACTTCAAAGGTGATGATGGGGAATCAACTGAAGAGGCCACATATTGTGATACCAGCCATATTAACAGGATACCTCATACCAAGATGTAGAAAAAGAACAAATACTGCAACTTTTTCATTAATACATTGGTCTGGAAAAGGAATCCTAAATCTCGTCTAAATCCAGAGAGAGAAAAATGACAGCATGTATTTGGTCTGGAAAACAGGAGAAGTACTCAATGACTAATCACTCTGTACATCAATCCAGAGGTCACTCAATACACCACCTGGTACATACAGCGAGTGATTCACATATAAGGGCACTAAATTCTAGGACAGCAGTACACTGATCATTTCCTTGAAGATCCAACCATGCTACATGAAGTGATTAAATAATAATGTGCTACAAATCCAAAGCCCAGTGATCCTCAGTGATGTGAATAAGTGGAGCCCTTGATACACATAAACCTCACATTTAATACTTAGAATAATGTGGTTTATGTATTGGATACATTAATATAATGCATTGCAGAACTGTTTGGGTTGGAAAGGAACTTAAAGGTCATTCACTTCCAATGTCCTGCTGTGAACAGGCTTGCAACCCACAGATGAAGCTGCTCAGGGCCCCAAGCGTGGGGCATCCACACCTTCTCTTGGC
This sequence comes from Excalfactoria chinensis, assembly GCF_039878825.1. Lineage (NCBI taxonomy): Eukaryota > Metazoa > Chordata > Aves > Galliformes > Phasianidae > Excalfactoria > Excalfactoria chinensis. Next base: position 24,274,270 of record NC_092829.1, on the reverse strand, counting down.
AAGATGTTCCAGTGCCTCTCCATGCAATATCTAACCTAAATATCCCCTCTTTTATCTTAAAACCATTCCTGCTAGTCCTATCACACTCTGCCCATGTAACATTTAAAGACTTAACGATTCAACAGTTTATAAAAGACACAAATGCCAACTTGAGTTTATTGAAAATGGGAACTGAAAAGTTTGAAAGAACTCCTGTCCTCAAAACGGTTGTCCGGGAGAACTCAGATGACACAGCAAAAACACTGAGTCACCAAGTGCCTATCATTTATACTGAATTATTTGTCAGTACATACGTGGCAGTGATGCTTTTCTTGTAAAAACACAGATTACACAAAAAATAATAAATGGGTAGTCAGGAGTCATACTTTTTGAGTTAGAAGGCAAACAACAACACTTTCCTCTTGCCATTAAAAAAAGGAATGCTTTCCAGTCTTCCAATGAGGGTACTATATTGCATCATAGGGAATCAGGAAGAAAGGGTAACTTTGTCTTATACTTAACCTGTGGAAATTATTTGGTTCTGGAAAGATAAAAAGCTTACTGACTTAAGATAAAATTTGAAGACTCCAGTAATGCACGTGAAAATCCTGTAAGAGCAGCAATAACGCTATGAACTTCATGTTCCAAAAGAAATCATCCCTTCTGAAAATAGCAACCGATCTAATTTTAACAAGAGCTTTCACAAGAAAACTTCTGCAAGCTAATTCAGCCTCTGAACTCTGTGTACTTGGTGTTCCTTTTAACAGTTCCATTCCAATGCAATCCTCTGAACCAAGTGTAAACAATTCTATCAAATCATCTACTTTATGTGCAATGGGGAAATCTGTCCTAAAAAAGTGATAACCAGGATGGTTCACGAAGAAGTTTTAGTCATAGAAGAGACAAACAATTTCATTTTACACAGATGTTGTTGCTGGGAACAAAGCAAAAATCAAACCAGATGTTTTAAGACTGCAAGACAACAAATGCACGTTTCTTCTCACTTCCTTAGCACAGGAAACACAGAGCTGTGTCATCTTCTCTCCCCTCACATTTCTCTCAACTCAAACAATTTGGTTCATGTTCTACACAGTACAGTAAGACAGATGAAGCTACTATCCCTAAAGCCACACCAGAGAATAAAACGCATGCAGAAGCCTGAAGTATTTCTGAGATGGGTCAAGCAGACAGAACCATGCTTCATCAGTGCTGGGACTAACACTTCGACCATTAAGACTACCGTGAGTAGTTTTATCACTGTTTTCAAAGGCTTGCCTTAAAAACCTGTAATATGCAACTACTATATTTTTTTTTTTTAAAAGGAAGCCATAGCTGGCAACATATTAGAAGTTTTTCAAGCCCAAAAGATGACAGCAACACTGACAGCTTTCAAAATAAATTAAAGTCATCATCTGCATTCTCAGATAAAACAAAGATTTGACCAATGCAGTCCACAGCACCTGAGATACAATTTTCCTAGATAGGACCTCTCAGATATCTGTTCACTGCTCTTCAACATTGTTCCAGACTAACACATTACAGTATCACAGTATCACAGTATCGTGCCAGTAGGAAGGGACCTTAAGAGATCATCGAGTGCAACTCCCGGGATTGGAGCCTTCTGTGTAGCAGAGCAGCACTTTGTTACATTGCTACACTTTGTTCTGTGCAGCACTTGTCTTTAACATTTATAACCTACAATGCTACAAAGAGAAGCATACAAGACTCTTCAACACTCACGTGTAACAGCTTTTCTAGTCAGCTACTGACTTTCATAGTTCTATGAATACATTATTATCAAGCTATATTTGGATGCATTCCTGAAATATGTCTTCAAGTAGATTTTCTGAACCACCTGAAGTAGCCTTTCACTTTTTGGGTTCTCAGACCTCAAAATAAGACAAAAAGCATACCAAAATACAAATTATTTCCTTTAATTTAAACAATAATTTTGATTGTGCAGATTATGATTAATAATATGTTCCTATGCTAAATTAAACCAAGCAAACTAGTGTGAGCTTCTTGAGGACAAATATCATTGACTGACTTTCACTGACACCACATAAGCAAGCCAGCAGGAATGCAAACACACGTACACATACTCTTCCTCCTGAACTTATTACAGTCTTGTGACACTAGGCGTGTTAGATTAAGACTGAGCCTCACTCACAGCTAGCTCAGAGCCTTTTTCTCCTTACTACATTATCTGCATCTATCCAGAAAAGTTCCTCACAACCTGCTAAGCACCTCCTCCTAATCTACTGCCTGTGGCATGCAAGTTATTAATATTTGTCATGCTATAGAACGTGAGGGGTTTCATCACAGATCAATATTCCACTGCACTAAGCAAAGAACAGAGTGAACAGACTCCATCCATCCTTGAAAACCTAACATCTAGTTGAATGACAGACACAGATGAGAATGCAAACTCATCACCCCACATTACACAATCTTATCTCATTATCTCAGCTTTTTGAGAACTGTGATTTGTTTAATGTATCACATCTTTGCATTCTATTTTCATATTCTAGTTCCCCAAATATTTTTAAAGCACATTACTTACTACCCATGTAGTGCTGTCACCAGCATCTTCAGCTTTTAAGAGAAAGGCTCTACAGAAGGTTATTTTATTCCAGCTTCTCCAAGAGAAAGAATGAACTTCACTGCTCTCATTAGGTCCACAGATGCTACCTAAATTGCCAATCTCCACATTCGTGCAAAATGACAAGGTAAGGAAGATGCCCTGCTTTGCTTTACTCAGAGCAATAATATTCAGAACAAGTGGAGGATATACAACCTACGTGCCAAGTACTACTAGTCTTACTGAAGGTTGCAAAAGAACTCAATCTGCTTTGAATGTGGATCTGTAATAAAGATATATCTACTACCAAGGCATTTTGCCTAAGCTTGGAAGATAATGTAGAATCAAGAGCAGCAGCTCAATACAGTGAGAATAAGTTTGTAAGTTGACTAGACAAACCAGGAGACTACTAAAGAGTTTTACACAGAGTGACTATCTTGTAAAATATTCTCATACGGGAGGGAGGAAGCAAATTTCAATATTCTATAGTAAAAATAGCACTGTGTTTATTTTCTGGGGAAAACATACAAGTGTTCCAGTGGACCAAGAATGTTTTCTCACACTGGGCTCATGCACTTCCTATAGCAGATAGTTTTTTTGCCTGCTGAAATCCACTCAGGCCTCAGCAGCTCCTGAAGTTCCTGCTATCCAGGGATGTACCAGCTGCCACTGGCACAGAACCTAAGTGGTGTTAGTCCAAAAAGCACAACAGGGAACACACCCTAGTTGCTCGAGCTACAATAATTTCAAACATGTGGATAAAATAATTACAGCATAACATAACACAGCTGTCACATTTTGAACAACTTCAGTCATTACAATGTAGGTATGGTGTGGATAAGTGTTACAAATTTAAGTACTTTGGTGAGCTTTATAGTGATCACCCTCTAATCCCAAAATCTGCATTAAGCTACTACGTAGGTTTCCAATGGTTGCAAGTATGATAATCTGCCCTACATGCCTATGTGAGCGGCCAAAGAGAAAGGGCTGGAAGGGGGAAAAAGAGAGCACCAGCAAGTAAGGAAATAAAAGTGATGCAAACCTGTCACTTTCATACAAATGAAGAATGCCCCTCCATTCTGCAGCTCTGTACACTTCTGGTTACTGGCACTCAACCCCCTGAAGACCTAGTGGACGGTCTCTATGCATCAAAATGTCCTAGCAGGTTCCAAGAGCAGTATCCAAGTTCTCCCTCAATCAGACAGACACACTGCTACTGAAATGCAAAGGCAGCACAACAAAGAGCACCGCCCATCTGGAAGCAGTTCTAGCAATCAGGTCCTGAGAATTTTCCAATGATCAGCATTATAGGGGGTTTGTTTGATTATCTGTTTAATGCAGAATAGGGTAAGAAAATACACTTAACACCAGCAGGAACCAAATAGGGAGTCAGACAAGCCATGTACGTCAAGCTTTAAGTCCAAGATAAATCCTTCCTTAAGGATCCTGGCTTCCTTAGGCAGGCTAGCATAGAAGAAAGAGACCTGTTAAATATTTGCTACTGAAGATTAGGTCCATCAATTACATAGACTGTAGTGATGTTCCATCTAAAACTGCTCAGAACGGAAGTGTCCTCTGATAGGTAGCAAAGCAAACCATTCAGGAGTATCTGTATGACAGTGGCCACATGCTGAATTCACCTCTAGAAAGCACTGGAAGAATAATAAGACTGCTGAATGCTCAGCAGCAGAGAAGTTGAGGGTGTAATTATTGCACCAAATGGACAGGACTGGATGGGACAGCAATTGAAACAGGTTCCAACTGATGATGCTTTGCAGATCTAAGAGAAAAGAACAATAACCTTTCATTATCGCAGGCCTCAACTCCTACTGGGGGTGGGGGGGGGGGTGGGGGGGAAAGCAAGCACATCATTTCTAATCTTGAAGTATCTCAGTGTCAAAACTGATTTTACCATGTTGTTTTCATATAGGCTGTACAGAACCACAAAATCACCAAGGTTGGAGAAGACCTACAAAATCATCCAGGCCAACAGTCCAGCCATCCCCAATAGTTCTCACCAAACCACATCCCTGGTGTGGTTGGTCCATCCCTGGTGTGGTGGACTCCACCACCTCCCTGGGCAGCCCATTCCAGCACATGACCACTCTTTTGAAAAAGCAGTATTTCCTAATGTCATATATGAACTAAAAGAATTAACATAAAGCAGAAAAAAAAGAAATTACCACAGCAAATAAATAAACTGCTGCTTCAAAGTTGAAAAAAGTAACTGTTCAGAATGTCTATCTGCAATGGAACAAACAAAAAGCAGTGTTTCCTTTAATACAGGAAAAAAATCTTTTTGTAACAGTTTTCATTCTTTCATACTAGAAAATAATGCCTAACATAAGCAAATAAGTAGCTTTGAAGTTCAGAGCTAAACATTTTCAAAACACTGCAATCATACTGACAAGATGTCAAGAAAGGCTAGAAAAATGTATGGCACTGTATCAGCACAACTGCATACACCAACGCTTATGCCTCAGTCTCTCCCCCATCCTGCACAAACAGGAGCATCCATAAGAATACATAACTCTTATACAGCCATAGCAGGAAGCTTCTTAAACACAAATGAAGTGACTCAGCTCTCTTGCAGCTTGCCAGTCTATGAAGATACACAGGAAGTAAAAAACAGTCACTGTAAATTCATTTCTGCAACCACTTTTCATATTTTAAGCACATCCAAAAGTTTTGCCTACAGTAGCAACAACACTGGTAGTTTAAAGACTACTGTTGAGTTTAAACACAAATCCAAGCAACTTCACCTTTCCAACCCAACAGCTAACACTGCTGCTTCCAGCATTACAGTGCATTAGCCAATTCAAGTGACTGCTGTATTCAGTTGACAGAGTCCTCACCGCCTGACAAAGCCTTTGGCTTCAGACTCCTGGTCCCAGACATGTGACTTGTGGCAGAAAACCAAGCTCAGCTGCCTGCCAGCACTTGTGCTCAGTCCTAACTGCACATCGTCTGCACACACTGTCTGGACTAGAGGCACAGGATCATTTAAACAAAATACACTTTGAAAACACACAATTTTTTTTTTTTTTTTTTTTTTTTTTTTTAATCTCAGTCTAGGTAATATATCAAGTAATACCTAAAAAGTGAGTAATCAGATCCTGGAAAGCAAATCTGAGGAGAAATAACTAAGATGGTGCTTCACATACAATGTTTTGTAAACGCCTGACTGAATTCTGGATAACTGGTAGCAGTCAGAGAAGTGTACTACTGTAAACAGCACGGTTGAAGTCAAGGACGGAAAATATTTCTAGGCTGAAGAGCTAGAGAGGCGGAATAAGATCAGTAGCCGACCAGATCCGTGTGCTTGTAAGTATATTCACAGTGACAATGCTACTGACTTGCAATCCATGAGGAAAAGGGGCACTGACTGCCCAGGGCAGACCACAACAGCAAGCTCTGGCACGTTAACTCCACAAAGTGATTCCGTCAAACAAGATGCTCAATTCAGGAGGATCCAACAGAAATAAAGGGATATCTACAAAGGATAGACATCTAGCTGACCTAATATTCCCCTCCAGCACTTGTTACCATGAAGGTTTTCAAAATGAGGAGACAAGTTTAGTTAATCTCTGTAACATCTGTGAAGAGACCGTAATTCCCATTTTACAAAGAGCAACCAAAGAGAGGCTCATATGTTAAAACTCTCTACCACTGCAAAAATAAACTAGAAAAATTCAAACCAAGTGCCAACAAAAAACAGATAGCCTTAAAAGTCAGAAATAGCTCTAAGCATTGTGCTGTAACATGACATCTCCCTGCAAAATACAGCACATACCCCTACTATCTCTGTACTTCCCATCCCAAAAAGGAGATCTGTGGAGTGCTGAAGATCCCACTACACTGAAGTCTACCCACAGAGTAGGGAACTACAGCACTGGCATTCCACTGCTGCCACATCCTCTGCCTTCATTAGAAGGCAACAAGTTAATGGGAATCACATGATTGTTGCCATTGTAAAACTTACAAAATTTCATTTAATGAGCAAGATAACTGCATTAGCTCAAACCAATAACTCACTAAGACCTTGTGCTTCGCGTGGTTTAAATCAACAAAAAATGGTAGCTTATAGTTGCCAGCAAAACTTACCCCCATTTACTAGTGGCTGCACTCAACAACAACAACAAAAAAAGAGGAAAAAAAGAATCCACAAACCACTTATGGGAGTGACACAACTTCAAACAAATAAACAACAACCAAAAACATCTGGCAAACCTGTAAGGGACAAACATCACAAATGACTTTCCAAATGGGTAGAGCTGCCCTCTCAGCCCATCAGTTTTATCATGATGGTCTGTGAAAAGGCACTTTAGCACTGTCTAAATTACAAAGATGCCTTTACAGACAAAACAAACTTTAAAAATAGGTCTAAAAAATAGCATTTCAAATTCCTACCCCTATCTCTACAAGAAAAATTGCTTTTCTGTTCTGCATCTAATTTCGACTTACTGGGGTTATACAATTACTTACTAAACAAAAATAGCACACAAAGAATACTGAGCTGCTCTCCCATTTTGGAATTTTCTCTCCACTATGCACCACCAAGCAGATTTTTTTGTTGTTACAAGTCAAGCAGCCTAAAGCAAATTCATGACAAACAAAGGAGTCTGTACTTGTGAGCCATCAGGCTGATGTCCAGCTGAACTTTTCCACAGTCTCACTAGGTCATATCAAACGAGACTTTTTCCACTAGAAGTTTATCTTACACTTGTTACTACACATTAACAAATCTATGGCGGAAATGCACCTTATCTCTAGTGAGTACATACTTCATGAAAGAACAAGGTGTAATGTATCATCAATTAGAACTAACATATTTCATCTTAAAAACAAAACAAACAAGCCCAAAACCTGAAAGGAGTTCTGTTTTATGTGCCAGAGCTCTGAATTCAGATCTTTTCTGGAATTTTTGTTTGTATTTGTAAAATAAGTGAATAACTCCTGACACCGCAGTGTTGACTAAGTCAGCGGTGACTCAGGGTAGAGCCAAAATGGTAGACATCTTCCATCATCAGGTGCTCAGTGCTGCTCTGCATAGCAACACACACCCATTAATTGGCTTATTTTGTCTCTTTACACAGTAGGAAAGCTTTTACACAGGTTTTACTGATTGTTATACTACTGCCTTGTTTTACAAGTGTTTTTTTAGAATTTAAGAAAATAAATAACATCTTTCTCGCTAAGCACTTAACTTTTACAGATAAAGAAAACAGCACCACAAAACCTGTGTCTGAGGAGTTTCCATTATAGTTCACCAAAATGGAGTGACACAAAAGGGGATGAAGAAAAGTTGCCACATGTTTGGAAAAGGCCTGTATTAATAATGGAGGACTGTAACTAGTATTAGTTAATATAGGACTGTAACTAAACGTCATTAAAATTACCTGTAAGAAGTCAAACAAAAATACTATTTCAATAATATTCATAGAAAACATACATTTGGAACTCCTGTCAAAGTTGACTCAATCAAACACCATTTGACTACCATTTGGGACTGACACCTAATGAGTTTTGCTGTTCCCACATTCAATGACTTTGCAAAACCACTTCTATTCACTCACTGAGTTTCCACAGCTCACAGGACCGGCTGTTGCTGCTGTGGAAGTGTTAGCCATACTTCATGTTAAATGACTAATAGGGGCTGTGACTCATTATCACCAGAAGATGATTATGCCACTGATTGATTTTAATGCTTACCCATGAGTAATGCTAAAAGCAATTTAATTAGATGCAATTTATAAATCCAGGGAAGACTAAAGAAACACCAATTATTTGGTACTATTATCTGACACTGGATGCACACCCACTTGTTGTGATACTGCTACAGTACTTCACAAAATGCAGCATCGTGCAGTTCTGACTACTTTCATTTTTTCAACCTGGTCAGAAAGATTAGTTTCAATATCCACCATTTTTGCGCAAACAAACAAATTATTAACTTCAGAATGCACCATTTCATTGAGAATGTTTACAAAGCAGCTCTATTACTTCTCTGCAATATTGCAGTACAACGACGTGAACCCACCATTTTTTTCTTTAAAATTTATTTTAGTTATTTCTGTTTGCGACCATTCTTGCTCAGTGAGACTGCATATAATGGCACATAAAGGACTGCAGAAATTTTTCTGGAAACAATGCTGTGCTTTCAAGGAAAAGGCATGGCATTCATGTCAATATTTTTCATGTGCCTGTTTCACTGTCAGTCCTCACCATATGCAGCTTTTAATCACCAGATGTACTTCAGCAGAAGTATGAACTTTTTCCGATGTTGTAAAAGCAAATGATTTCTTGTGTCAAAGAGGACTGGTACTAAATAATCAAAGTCACTCTCGCTGATGCCTGAAATAACTTTTACTTTATTCTCTCATACATTCACCATTTCTAAATGCCACCTTCTGATTGTTCAATTCAATAGATGAAAGATTTCCTTAGAAATTTTGTTAGTCAATGTCACAAATAGCAGTAAACAGTTTACAGACCTTGAAATAACATCTGCACGGCATACAAAAATTTGGGAATGCCCTCCTTAAGAGAACAGAAAACATTAATGCCTGCAGATTGGGGATTTTATTACCAGAAAAATGTGTCCACATTCTAAATCATGCATACACTAAAACCATTTTGAAAACTAGTTACTGGCAAATGTGTTTTGTAATGGTGCTGTCAGATACGCCCTTCTATTTCTTTAAAAGCATTACTGAATAGCAACTTAAAAATAATCCTTGATATTATTTTCACTGTTCTCTCCCAGGATGTGACAACGCTGGCTTCTTGAACTCATTTGGAAAAGATTTTAAAAATACTTTTCAATTTCTTACTAGGAGCCTCAAAATAAAGAAAGTCACCTTGAAATGTAGGCTGATACAGCCTAATGAAAAGAGTGTGGGAAAAGAGTGTGTGAAAAGTGAAGTCCACCAAAGAGTGGACACTTCTCTCTGCTTCTCCCATATTTGCAGCCATGCTGTTCCATCTTTAGCGGTTACCAGCCTCTATATTCTGCTTTTATGCACTATAAGAGCAGAAAACTACCCAGCTTCCTTAGTGCATGTAATGAGCAGCAGCAAGTGATGATAAATGGGAGCAGTAGCCCTTTGAAAGGTGATTAACTACTGCTAGCACACCCAACACCACAGAATCACCACCATCAGTGTACTAACAGTGCCAACTAGAAGTAGCAGTTGAAACTTTACTGTAAAGATCACACAGACTGGCAGGAAACCTCGATAATATCTTCTTCACTCACATTTTATTCTCTTCAGTTTTCTGCTTAAGGGAAGTTTTCAACAGGAAAAAAATAAAAATCAACTAATGAGAAGACCAGCAGAATTATATTGAAACTCAATACAAACCAAAAAAAAAATGCTAAAAGGTATTTTAAAACCTTGCCTCTTTCATACATTAGAACTGACTTTAAAACCACAGCACCGTGATATTATTGTATTCCTTATGTATAATAAAAAAAACAAAAGGAAAAAAAAAGCACTTGGGACTGCTGAATTCGTGTATTTTGAGACAAAAGTCTGCTCCAAGAAAAGATACAAAGCCCACAACTGCTTTATATCTTAAAAGCTGACGTTTTGTTCCTGATTTACAAAGATACAGAGGTTTCAAATGCTTATTCCCATCATTCTGTTTGTGTTCAAGATCAAATATGCTGAAGTAGAAAGTTTCCTTAAATTTGGCATAAAAAAATAAAATAAAAATAAATCATTCTAAATTAACAAATTCCTTTTTCGATAGGGGTAAATTAATAAGTCACTAAATTAGCTGAAAACACAGCAGTGTCCACAGGGACAGGTACAAAGTCCAATGCACCACCCTACTATCTCTTTCAGTTCCAAAATTTCACCCCATAAGGCCTTCAAGGCCAGGCTCACCCATCTTCAAGTTCTAAAGCAGCATATAGAACTTTGAGCAGCATTCCACAACTATCAAAAATCCTAGTTTTATGTATGACGCATAAATTTTACACTTCTTGAAATACAAGCAGTCATGAAGGATGAATGGCCTTTCCTAGCAGTCTGAAAGCTGCTCTCCTCTTTATGGGTAGACTCCTAAATGATCCTAAACCTACACACCAACAAAGCAAAGTAATTGTGAAAGATGCCAGGCATAGCATGAGAAGCAAAAGAAAGGAAACTGAGACTAAGGACAAAAAGGTGGAAAGGAAGAGAGAAGAAAGAGGATCAAAATATGAACTAGGTAAGAAAAAACAAACAAACAAACAAACCACTAACACTACAGACCTACAGACACATCAGATTACGGAGCAGATACAGGAAGGTGATGAAAAGAATTCTAAAACAAACAAAAAATCCAAACAAAAAAGTAACACTGCTAATTAACTGCTAATAAATGCTAAGAACTCCAATTGTTTTTACTACCTCCTTTCCACACTACTCACAGGAAGTAATGTAACAAAGGCACAGCAACAGAAGTGGTTACCTCAGCACTTTGTGACAAATACAAGAAAGGAGTGAGAACAAGGACTGATACTAGGTGTACAGATGAGACAAGAAACAGCAGTCCAAAGACCCAACCTTCTACAAAGAAAGGGCAAAATACTTCTGAAAAAAGTAGATAATACCTGTGATTCTTTTTGGTCTGCAAAGCTTAAAAAAACTCTTAAGAGAAACACTGCAAAAGTATGAACACCCTTTATGGATATATATAAAATTGATCATTACTGTTGTAACTCATAAAAAGCTTTTTTTTTCCTCTGGCAGCATTAGGTAAAATAAATTCTTCTATGCTGCAACTCTGAATTCGTTTATTTAAATTAAACAATCAAACCATGAGTCAGAACAGGCACCGTGAATCACTCACATGGCACTACGTTTGTAATTAGAAAACAGTACTTTGCACATTAGCAGACACTTCATTTCATAACAGATACTCAGGTCTGGACACCATTTGCAAAGCCAAAAGTTTCTCAAGTTTGGAATGTTAAATTTCAACAATGTTGAGTGCCGTGAATACTTAAGGTTATATACAGCTATCAAAAGAGAAAAACAGCACACCATAAATGAAAGGCAAAACTACTTACGTTTCAAAACAGCGATCCACGTTGTCTGACATCAGAAGTAGCATGCATAGCTGTTCCAGTGCTATCAGCTGCATATCCCTTTCATCCCCCTGCCCCATCTGCAGCCATTCCAGCAACGTGTCTGGGTCCACATCAGCCATGGCTTCCCAAAAAGAAAAAAGCAAAATCCAAAAAAAAAAAAAAAAAAAGCTGCCTCTGCTTAAATTTAAAACTACCAAAAATATCCTTTAATTGTTCAAGTCAGATAAAGTTGAACAGGATTAATCCCTCTCTTCAGCAGCCCCAGGCTCCTGCAGCTTTCACCTGGAAAGAGGAAAAAACAAACAATTATCTTCACAGTATTTTGCATTTGCCCTCCTCTAAAACACACTGTCAGTTTCAGGCTGACATGAAGACAACTTCCCAATATCTGACCAGCCATCTTTTTTTCTTTTTTTCTTTTTTAATTTTTTAAGCTTTACGAGTCAACCATAATGTATTTGCTCCACTTTCTTGGAAACAAATCTCTGGATCCAGTTGACAAGCAAGACTTAAAGCCTTCTCTCATAAATAACTCAAAATTTAAAAGACAAATAGAAAAAAAAACAAAAACATGCTTAACTATTTTGCTTGTTTTCAGAGGTAATTCAAATACAAACAATGCCATCGTGCCTATTCCATTCCCCTTAACACCTCTTTTTCATAAGTCACTCAACTTCCTGGAAGATGGGTTCTCTCTCCACTCAACTATTCCAACACAAAAAGACACCAAAAGCCGTATTTCAAATGAAAATCAGACTGCACGAAAAAAAGAAATTGAGATGAACTGAAAAAAATCTCCACAAAACTTTTATGAGCACTTCACCCTTTAAAATACCTCTGAAACATAATAAAAAGAAGCTCCTTTAAGTCAAAGGAGAAAAAAAGACAATTTCAGGATCACTTCTGTTTTTAAGTTTCCTTTTTTAACGAATAAAACATTCACTTGCCACATTTTTTTTTAAGCACAGTGAATAATTAAAATAATTCATGTACTTATAAGGGAAACAACATTATTTGTTGGCCCAGTGCCGCAGTCGTACATGTGAGCTGAAGACCAAAAAAAAGTCCCTTAAAAATGCTAGGAAGTATTTCTGATCCGTAAGCAGGCAAAACCACGTTTTTTAATAAAAATCAGAGCAAATGTTCTCAACCAACTTCAAACTAAATATAAAAGGAAGGTTTTTACCACAGCTTTTTAAGAAGGGAAAAAAAGAGAAAAAAAAAAGAAGGGCAAGTTCACCAAACCCATGGGAAAGCACAAAATACTGGACAGGGCCCTCACACATGTGGGAGAGGAGGGAGGAAGAGGCTGGATCCGAACAAAGTCTGCTGTCTTGTTTACTTGCTGCTAATGAGTTAATAGTTAAAACATAACTCCACCAAGGGCAGATGAGAATTCACAAAGAAGAGGCAGATGTTGGTGTTACACGGAGAAAAGGACATGGAACTAGCAGTGCTGCTTCACAACAGCTTAGAATCCCAAGATGTGACAAAAACAAAGTAGAGTAAATATGATTTTTTACCATTTAAAGCCATAAAGAGATTTCAGATAACTCAAAAACTGCTTGCCGCTACAAATATTTTGGTTTTGCTCCAATCTTGCTGGATTGCAAACTATAAAAAGTAATCCATGTTACTAAAATCGTTTTCTATACTTCAAAGGTTGCCTACAATACCGAGCTGTTTAGAGCCTGTATTTTTCCTTCTAGACTAAATAAAATAACAACCGAGATCGTCTTGTAGTTATAGTAGTCTCCTTAATGCGATTAAATGATTAACCTCAAACGGGGTCTGGGGGTGTTGGGGAGGAGGGAAGGAAGAAGGGGTGAAGGCAGAGACATTTAGGAGAGGCAGCGAGAGCTGACTAAGACTAACGCAGCACCTGCCGTCGGGGGGCCGGGAGCGGACGGCAGTGAAGAGCCGAGCAGCAAGCGGGGCAGCGCCGGGCTCCTGGGAGGGCGGCCCCGGCAAGGGCCAGGCCGCGGCGGCCCTCACCCACACTCGGCGCCGGCCCGGGCCCTCGCGCACCCCCAGCGGCTCCGGCCCAGCACGAGGGGATTTTCGCGGCCTTCCACCCCGCAGCGGCCCTCACACCGCCTCCTCGCGCCACCCCGCACCGGCCCGAGGGGCTCCGGGCAGCACCGCCCCGGGGTCTCCTGCAGGAGGCCCGGATGGGACCCGCCGCCTCCCGGCCGCGGTCTCGGCCCCCGCTTCCCCCGGCCTGCCGACACCGAACAGCCGGGCCGGGCGGCGACGCTCGAGTTCTCGGCGAGCCGCAGGCCTCGCGGGGTGAGCCGGCCCCGGTGGCTCGCGGAAGGCACCGATAAAGGTTTAACCCGCGCCTCTCCCTCCCCCATCGCTCACCTCGGCTTCCCGGAGCCCTTTCGCCAGAGCCGACCTTTCCTCAGCGCCGCGGGGAGGCGAGGGAAAAGGCGAAGCGGCGGCAGCGGCCCAACCGCCGGAGCAGACGGCAGCCAGCGGCATCCATGGCGCTCCGCCCGGTACGGGATTGGTGGGAGGAGGGGAAGGGAACCGCGCCGCGGCTGCGGGGAGGAGCCGGCGGCTGGCCGCGCTGCCGCTGGGGGCGCTGTGAGAGATGGCCGCGTCTCCCGCCGCCCCCTCCCTGCGCGAAAGCGGGGGAGCGGCCTCAAGCCGGTACGGCCCCCGCTGCCTCGTAGCGCCGCGTCAGCGTCACGCTCTTCCCCCTGCACGGTCGCCTCTGGGTTGCACTGCGGCGTCGGCGTCTTGGGGGCGGAGAGTGCGGGCCCTGCGGCTTCCCTGCTGTGCTCGTGGGGCCTCCCTCCCCTGTGACACGCCGTGCCCGGCCTCGGTGGAGCTCTCTACGTCTGAAGGAAGCCCCAGACTCGCCTTCCTGTCTTTAAGACCTCCTCGGCGGGGCGCCAGCTCGGCGTCCGTGCCTGGGCCTGCCCTCCCGAGGGCTCGGCTGCCTTCGGCGGCGAGAAGCGGGCTGGAGGACCTGCCGTGCCCGCGGGGGGGCCTGGCTCCGCTGCTCTGTCGGCCTGCATAGGGGTTTTCGTTTTACGCTTACGGAACGATTCGACTCGCGCCACATTTATCTATTTAATTATTTATTTCTTAAATACGGCCTTATACTTGGCCTTGCAGTACATTCATTGCGAGGGGAGGGGCGGGGATGGGTAACGGTCCTTCGGAGCGCAAGTTGTGACTTGCCCTTATCTTGTAGTGAGTTTGAGTTACTGCAGCTGTAGTGTTTGGCTGGTGGCAGGTCTCAAGGCAGAAAATGCCCCGTGCCGCTTGCTGCAATAAGGTATGCGGTTGTTTTGCATATTGACACAAAATGAAGCAAGCTGCAGCGTGCCTGAAATGCAGGACTGAAAGTGTGGAGGAAATGTAAAATGATTTCCATCTCTGCGTGCTCACGTGTTTTTCTAAGGAATTTAAGCCCATTAATATAAGTGCAGTAAAAAAGATTATTGTATGTTATTCCTACCTACATCATAGACATTTCCTGTAATTAGACAAACTACACACCAAACAAAAAGGCAGTAACAGGCATGCTCTGCTAAAACTTGCCAAACGCAGACATATTTACTGTTTGGTGTTGCAATAGCACCCCCAGAAAATTTTTAGTACTTTTTTTTTCTTAGTAAAGAAACAATAGTTCCCTTGTCCCTGTTTCTGCTACTTGTTTCAGACCTGATGAGGTTTAGAAGTGTCTCCTTGTGTGCTCGTCCTTCAGAGGTAAGCGAGACTTCTTAAAGGCTTACAGTTAAGGACATGACACACTGGGACAACTGAGTCTGCAGTCTTTAAATTTAGAAGCTTGATCTTCTTTCACTTTCACTGGCATAGAAGCGGCAGCCGAATTAGGACAAACTTGTGAGAACCGCATCTGTTACGTGACCTTACCACTCCTGTCCTGTGATAGTTTGCTTTTTATCATGAGGAAGATAGGTTTCAGTTAAAGCAATGCTGTGAATTTCACCTGAAGATCAAACTCAAATGGTAGTTTTCAGTTGTAATTACTAAGAACTAAAAGCAAACAGATGCTTCGCTCTTGTTGCAGGCTGCACTTCCTGCTTTGTGGTAGGTACGCGATTATCCATGCAGGAGATGAGGTTATCAAATTAGAGAGCAACTGTGGAGCAAAGTCAAAAATACAATATTGTGCATGCAGAGAACAGGAATGCAGTGTTTAAAATACTTTTAATGGGAGTATGGTGCTTAAAAATACTGGCAATAGCTTTTAGTGCTACACATCTTCGTTCCTAAATGTCTAAAATACTTGCATGACCTGTTGCATTAATTTCCCCATGTGAGATATATGTGTATATATAGATAGATAGATAAATAGATATATCTAGATATATAGATATAAAATATTAAAAAAGGTGCATTGCAGCTTTAGTTATGGATTAGGAATTTTTTTTTCATTGTGATTCATTTCATAGAATCATAGAATCACCAAGGTTGGAAAAGACCTACAAGATCATCCAGTCCAACCGTATTTGTAATATATAAGAATTTGTTCATGATTTGTCCTTCTCATAATGAGGAGATTTGTCCTCCCTTTGAATTAAATCTGAAAAGGAAAAAAACAAAAACAAACAAAAACTGCTCAGTACATAATTTCAGCTCCATAGATTATATACTTGTTATATGTGTTCAAAGTCTGATTTACACTTTCAGTGTCATGTGCTGAATGGACAGCCCAGATGTTTTCAGCAGTTATGAGAGGATCCTCCATTTGGATTTACTACAGAGAGCACTGCCTGTCAGCTGCTGTTTCAAACTCCCTCTGCGTACGGCACCTGAATAGACTAGAACTGCCACTTCAGAAATGACTGCTCTCTGGTATTTAGTATGAGGAAAATCATAGCAAATAAGCCTATGGATAGCTCGTCAGAAGGAAATAACAATTGCCTAAGTCATTTTTATGGAATTATTTGTTTTCATAGTAATTTTCTTATAAACAACGTTCAAAAACCAAGATTTCCAGCTCATTTAGTTAGTGCTAGCCCTAAGCATGTTGGGACAGAAGGATTTTTACATAGTCATGGAACAGAAATAAGGCCATATACTGAAGTGTGAAGTAATGGAGCTGATGCGTCATGACTTCTTTGAAGATTACAATGAAATGTGTGTGAAACCTGCAAAAACAGCTACTGTTCACCATGCGTGTACAATGTACATGTTACTCATTCTGTTTAAAAACATAACCTCAATTCTAATATGAGCTGACACACACATGTATGACCTTCCCAAGCCCCTGAGTCATTGCATGTCTCTGTTTCCTTGTTTATTTAAAGCAACAAAAACAACAGAAAAACACACCCGGATCATAGTGCTGGCTGGCGTCAGAAATATCTTAACATGGAACACTGAGTTGCTTAGACATGCTACTATATTAAGTCTTACTGTAAAAGAAAATCCCTCAGTGTTTGGACAGACCACATGTGTAAATGTGTGAGGATGCTTCTGTGAAATGGTAACAAGGTCACAGGGAGTAAAGCTTTGTAGAGCATGGCAGTGACCATTGGTTTAGTTGTAAACTTACCTGGAAATCCTGAAAATTAAAACTTTGCACGATAAAGAAATTGTCAGTGCAGTTGTTAGCATAATGTGATATTGTGGATCCACAAACTGCAAAGAAGGATGTCATGGAAGGGTAGCAAAGATCAGGGATTGGAGAATTTCTGATGAGAAATGGCTGATTTGAGACAGTTCCTTTGTCAGGAGACATGTTGGGTATTCTCTGAATGTTTTGGTTCTGTTTGAAAGGAAATCACATGGCTAGAAAATAGCAGGATGGAAAAATATTATCTTTATTTTACTTCAGCCCCCAAAATATATTTATTATGCTTTTTTTAATTCAGGCTGATGTTTTCTATACAGAGTTAACTGGTAGCACAAGGAAAAGTCTGTTCTAAGTAATGTTGATGTCACATTGTGGTAGTAAGGATTGTAAACTTGGGCTGGGAATGGTTAGTGTTTTGTTATAGAAAACCTGCCAAAATCAAAGTGAAGTACGCCTACAATTAAAACAAAACAAGATATCTCAGATTCCTGTGTATTTTTCATTGATATGGAAGGTAGAGCCTAGTATGATTTATGTTTTTGTTAGCCTCGCTGCCCAACTTTGTGCATATGCCAAGTTGACGTTTCCAAAAATATCACTCTTCTAGGGTAAATAGATCCATGTCACATAAACAGATCCTGAACACCACCACCAATGTTACTGAGTAGTTTATGCTAAAGGCCAGCATTGTGTCCAGCCAAATAAAACAGGATATTTGCAGATTATTTACCCTTTTGCTTTAGCAATCTTTCCCTGCCCCTCACAGAACCATGTGGCAGGAAACACTGAATAGTCCTACTGCTCCTCAGACAAAATGTGAATAATTCCATACTGCGCATTTTGTTTTCTTGATGAATGAACTTTTTAAAAGTTAGCAAATGTTGACTACGCTTTTCAAAGCAAGGAGGCCAGAAATTACCGAGGACAGAAACTTGTTTGCCGTAACAAGAAGGATTTATAGAATTTGGTTACTTCAACTAATTTACTTCTTAAGCATACCATTAAAAATGTTTCCTTCTTGAAAACCTAGGCTGTTTTTTGTGGGGAGGGAGGGTGTTTGTCTATCTGTTTTTCGTAAGTAAAATGCAATTGGTGGAAGCTTTTCATTTTAATTTTCCTATATTATCGTTTTCCCTTCTTGGCTACTTCACTGCTGTAGAAGTCCAGTGAGCACAAATGTAGTGCCAGCATCTTGACTTTCCAAAAGCAAGTACTGAATTTTGCAACCACAGCGATCACATAACAATGGTCTGCCAGCTGTAAAGCACGGTGTGTTTACTTTGAGCAGTCCTATGCAATCTGCTGTAACAAGCACTGTGTGAGAGGTTGCCTGTTTGGTAGTTCAGATGTTGCAATTACACATGTCGATGTGGTGAGAATGTTACTAATGTTGATGTGATAAATGTATGAGTGACATGCTGGTGTTTATGAAAGCACACGGCTGAGTCATTGCTCTTTTTGTTAAACTATTCCCTGGTTTCAACTTCCAGGAATGTTCTTATCTTCAGAAATGAGTGAATGAATGTATAAGAGAACATAGATTTTGGAAAACTGCAGATTCTCCTGTACTACCTTTTCTTTCTTTCTTTTTTTTTTTTTT
Source organism: Excalfactoria chinensis (assembly GCF_039878825.1). Taxonomy (NCBI): domain Eukaryota; kingdom Metazoa; phylum Chordata; class Aves; order Galliformes; family Phasianidae; genus Excalfactoria; species Excalfactoria chinensis. The sequence goes on along the minus strand of NC_092829.1, from coordinate 24,255,468 downwards.
TCTTTTGTGAAACGATTGAAAAACATATGAAATATAGTGCTATAGTGCTTTTTTCCTAAGTTAACTCATCCTTGTGGGTGTATTTATTTATTAAGTAGAAATTCAAGGCTAGGCCTTATACCAGGCCTGTACTGGATTGAACGGCATCTCTGGCAATAAGAAAAAGTGAATGAACTGCAGTGAAGGCTCAAAACCATTACCCATGCTCACTGCCTTTCCAACTGTAATCCACGCCAATTATAGAAGATGGTTTTGGTCTGATAGAGTTTTGAGCAAGAGATGCAAGTTTGTAGGAAAATTTATACATCAAGCTATTGTCACAAGAAAACAGGTATCAATATAAAATTATTTTCCTAAGAGCTTTCACTTATCTAAAACCACTTAAGCATAACAAAGATCATAAGTATACCTATCTTTTAAGGCATGTATTGTGTGGTTATTGACCTATTTATGAGAAGTTTCATCTCCAGGTTGCAGCTCCTTAGGAATTCTAAGATCCACGTGGTGAGTGAGGGAGTAGCACAGGATAAATTACTCATATTCATTTTTCTTGCTGTACTGTACGTTATATCATTTGACAACCAATTAACTTACACCAGTATGACAGGATTTTAATTAATAGGTCTCAAAGTTACTCCAACTACAGCACAGGATTTTGTAGTTCAGTTCTTTTGTGTTCAATATCAATACCCCCCAAAAGTGAGGCTAGATATGGAGTGCTTGTGATCTAACACGCACTCCAAGTTCTTGTGCCTAAGATTTTTTCTCAGTGACCTGTTTTCATTGACTCCTAGTTACTTATGGTAAGACACCAGCATTGGTTTATTAGGCAAGCATTTCATCTGTGCTTTTACTATTTCTTCTATGCTATAGATTAAGGGTTTTGTTGTTCTTTTCTTTTAAAATATTAACTCATTAGGGTTTTGCTGTTCATAGAAATTTCTGTGTAAACACTTGTCACAGTGAACACAGGTAACTTATTAAAATGACTAAGTACTGTGTGTCTGAGCCTGCAACAAAGCAAGAATGTTTTCTTCCCTGTTTCTTCATATAATGCTAGCCTTAAAAACAGCAGACAAAATTATTTGTAAAGAGATACAGTTCTACTGAAATCAATATGGTCTCAGCTGTTTGGGCCAACTCAATTGTTAGAAATATTTGTCTGCCTAATTTTTGCTGTAGTTTCTCATGTATATAATTATAGCTGCTTAACTACAATGATTAGTCTATGTCCCAGTCACTGCTCTGACCCTGATGGGAGGACTAGTAGCCCAGGGCTGCTGAATCTTGTGCTACCAATTCCCAGGTATTCACTAGTGGAGAATCTACGTCATCGGTAGGAATTTTTATTATCAAAATGATGGAAAGGCCACTACTGAAGTTTAAGCCTTCCTGCACACGTATGAGAAAAGATGTATCCACCCAGAGTTCTGTAAACATAAAATTCAGAGGTGTTAAAAGTAGATCTGAGAGTAACACAGTTCACTCTTATAAACTGCTTAGTAGTTTAACACTGAAGTCCCAGATCTCCACTTCCACGTGTTTGTACTCTCCCAACTATACTGAACTAACTTTTCATTGTGCAAAGAATGCCAAGAGGGATGAAGAACTTAATCTGCACCTGCAGTCGAATGGAGGGTAGATATAAACCAGTTTGCATTTCACGGCCCAGGGATGATTCACCAAGACACTGAGGATATACCCAGAGGGAAAGATTCACTACCTGTGCTGGAAAGAAGGGGAGCAGAGCTAGGAAGAAACTAGCATTTCCAGTTTACACCAAGTCAGAGCTTCCTTCCATTTGGGAATCTGAGATAACAAATCAAAGCCAGAATCCAGCCTAGTCTCACAGGCAGGGCTGATGCCTCTACCAAGTAAGACTGCCCAACTTGTAGCATTAGTAGTAATTCTACGGGAAAGCAATAAGAAACGTTTTCAAAAAACTGATGATGTGCTGCAGAGGTCATATGCAAATATACTTGCTGTTTGCCTCATGCAGGTAGTCTCAGGAAGCGGTCTTAAGACAGATATTTAGAGGTAAAGTAAATCATTTTCTCCATCACAATACTGTACACTACAAATATAAGAAATACAAGATGAAATCAGTGGATGTTTTTACATGTAACTGAGTGCAGAAGTTAGCCCATAAGCATACTTGAAAGTCAGGCAAGGAAGATGAGACTTATGTATCCAGCATTAGGCAATTCATGTATACTTCAGCAAGAACTATGCTATAGCAACAGGTTATCATGTTTTAAATAATAAAGATGATAATGACAGACTTCAAGATTGGAGCCCCGTCTGCTTTTCCTCTCTACCATGATTAACAGCAATAGTAAGAAACAGGATCCTCAGACTGATACCTCCACGTCTTCTAGAGTGGTTAGAAGATGCAAGCATCAAAACATTCATAACTATTTAGTGATACACAACTTTTCTATAAATGGAACATCTGACTCTTTACTGTCTCCTAGTAGTAATCTGTATCCACTGCAGGGTTATTTGCAGGACAACAGTCCCTGCAACCTTGATCTAGTTCTATACAGGCCCACAAAGCTGTCACTTTGCTGCTAAGTTAGACCTTTTCAGCTAGGGGTGCTAGTTGGGAATTGGACAATGGCACAGCAATATTCAGTCTTCACAGAAAGCTTCTTCTAATACCTCCATCATTGGTTTGTATTTCTCCTCTCATCCAAAAAGGGAGGCTTGCACACTTATCTGTGCTTCTGAAAATCAGTTCCTCTCCCAGGCCCCACTTTGTGTAGACTAACAGTTTAAATTTCTTCAGAAGAGGGGAGCAGGAACAAGTCACACTTAAGGACTAGAGATATTTACCTTCTCTTCCCTGCCCTCAAGGAACTGAGGTGCTGCCAGCAATTAGAGATAGTTGGCAGTTCCCCAGGGATTACAATGAGCAGGAACCAGTAAGTGCACTCTGTTCTCATCTACCTGCCCTAGAAAAGCTCACTTGCCACTGAACAATAGCAAGCACTTCACAGTTCTCTTTGAATTCTTTCTGATCTCTGAAAATCATCCAAAACACAAAGAGTAACTACTGTTCCAGGTTAAAATCCTAATCTAGGAACTGTGGCAAAATTTTGCAACTCGTGTAACTCCTCATAAATAGTTTCAAAATCTTTTAGTGAAAACATAAAGGCTGTGCCTTTGGATGTTGTAACCAATGCTCAGAAGACAATGAAAACAAGACTTGAGTGTCTGCTGAGGCAGTTGGTTACTTACATAATTTTCAAACTTCTCTTCCTGCTTTGCATACTACTTAATCATTTTCATATTTCTGGGGAAGTGGCACAGCTTTCTGATTAAGCTTCTGTCTGGATTCTGGCTGTTTTTATAGCTTGCTTAGAGACCACAGAGAATATGATCACCTTACAGCAGCTTGCATATGTTGTCAACAGGTATAGATTCTCAGTATTACATGTAAGTGAGTTTCCATTACTTCTTATAATAATGTCATTAAGTTGCCTCATCCTGTGCTGCACAGAACAAAGTGTTTTGCTTTGATTTACAAGACTCACCGACAGTCTCTTTATTTCCTGATTATGAATAATAGACACAGCAAAACAGAATGAGCACAGGTAACACATAATAACATTATAGAAATGTCACAGATCTGAGTAGTTTCATATGTAAAGTACATAGGATTACAGTCAGCTATGAAGCTGTGAAATAGAGTAGGCTCATAAACACTGGGATTATGGGATTTTAATGTGGCTCATCACATCCTAGGTGAGTACCTTCATCAGAAATGTGATTCATTAAAAAAGAATAAAATAACTATCAGGTGAAATTAAACAGTCATTTTAATATGAGATCACAAACAGCTTTGTGTCATCTTAAATCTGTAGGGTAATCTAGCTCTACAGGAACACTCACCTGTTTTGGTACAGTGGGAAACTAGAATATGTTGGACTGATTGTCAGATTCCAGGTGATTGCCTGCTTGACGGTCCTTCCTGAGAGTTTGTGTCCTTTTGTGAGAATAAGTAGGAGAGTTTCTGATTTTCTGTTACATCAGCAGGTGGGTGGCATGTATCTCACACAGGCCATTTTGAAGCAATGACTCTACCAAGTGACTGATTTAATTACTATTTTCTTTCTCTTACTGCATGTGCCTTAGTAGCGTCTGTTGTTCCTTTGTTCTGCTTCACCCTTCCTTCCTCTCTGTCCTGTTCTTAACCTTCAACATTCATTTGTTTTGAAAAAGAATCCCTCAAGAATATTGTTGCTTACTTTGCAAACTTTGTAATGGTGCCTTTGCTGCTGCTTTTCCCAGTGGCCTGCCTCATCTTCACAGGAGCCTGTCTTGCTTCCCTTGTCTGGGCCATGTTGTCCTCCAGCACTTCTCCTGAGCAGAAGTCATTGACTGAGTCACAGCTGGGTGTTGGCTGGCTGAAGGTAAGGAACATAACCAGTAATGATCTCTAGCAGTGAGTTATATGTAGTTCTGAGATATTAGGTTGAACAGAAACTGGATTTTAAATGCTTGCTTGTCTTGTGCAGTTCTTGCACTTACCAGAGATACATAGATAAGAAAAACATTTAAAAGATTCACCCATTTTGGGGGAGTTGTTTGTAGGCTAGGTACAGCTTTACAAACATACACAGTCAGGGGAGAATTCCTTGCTTTTAATATTGTTGTTATATCCTGAAGGAGAAAATAATGGCATTGAAGTATCCCAGCTTGGATCCTGACCACCAGCTGTGAAGTTGATTCAGCCAATACGTACTGCAGCCTAGAACAAGCAGTTTCTAAAGGCAGCAGCAGACAGATCGGGCTCGTGTCTCTCACTTACATGTCAAAGACACTGTAGGTTTTTCACAAATTTATATAATGGAAAAATTCTCACATAACTACACAAAGGTGGTCTGTGATACACGGAAGTGTTGCAGCCATGCTCTTCAGTTTGTACTTGGCAGGCTAGGTAAGTTCCTATTCTCTATTCACTTTCTCACTCACAGAAGCTTTGCAGTAACAGTCCCCCCATCTTCCATGTCTGCTTCAGTAGTCACTCTGCTCTATAGTTACTAGGTAACTTCTGTCTTGATCAGAGAAGCTTCAGGAGTGTTTTTGAATCAACACTTCTTATCCTGAATCACTTAACTTCATGGATCCGAATGTTGTTGCAAGTACACAAAACTGGGCAGGACTCTTGAGCAAATAAATACACATGGAATGACAGGGCTTCAACAAACACTGCTCTGGAGGATATAATGGAGAGAGAGATGTTTGCATTATAGTGAAGACCGCTTTGAAGGCAAGCTCAGGTCTATGCATCTGTTGATCTTATCTCACAAATTCTAGTTGCATTTGACTACCAAGTCTTGGCATGGCTGCAGGCGTTCGCTGAGCACCATTCCTGCAACTTGTGTTCATGAGCTGTGGGAGTGTTGCAGTGTAATTGTGATCCCAGACCAGGCAACTGTTGTGAGCAGGTACTTAAACCTTCTGGAAAGGCTGGTTTCAGTTGTGCACTTGGAAAGAAGAGTTTTAACTCATACCTTCCCCAGGTTCAGCTGCCTTCAGCTGTAGAAGACTGCTTTGGTCTCTCCTACCACACCTATTGATTATCTTTCTTCTTTGCACCTACAAAGAGTATGTGCATGGCCTGCCATCTCTCCAAGGTGACATGGAAAAATCAGGATAGAAGCCTCTGGCATGCTGAGGTCCATGTGTATCCTTACTGTGTATTTTAGAGGGGTCCTAGAACAAAATACCACTTATGGCTAACGATCACACATTTGTCTTTGTATCTGTTTCCAACCAGCTTGAAAATTCTTGTTATTCCCAGGTTTGTTGGCCTCACAGTGGAGAAAGAACACAGAATAAAAGGAGTCAGCATAGCTTCCCACCACCCACAGTACTGTAGTACCCATAGTAGTACTGTGTACCCACAGTAGTACTGTAGTACCCACAGTAGTACTGTTTAGGCGATTATGCCTCAGGCAGAACTGATCACAGTACCAATGAAATCAAAATAGAGTTGACTGTTTTAGAATGATGGCTGCAGTGGTAAACAAAAACTGGGCAAATGCGTCTGTTGCTGCAAGTAAGTAGTGAGCTGTAGCTAGACTGTTTTGTCTCAGGTTCAATATGAAAAACCATTTTCTCTTACCTCTGTTCATCTTCCCAATTGGGCTTTCCTGTGCCCAATTGTTCACTTACTGCACAAACAGGAATATGCATATGGAGAACATCCTCTACTATGTCTGGTACTCATCATTGTGATTTGTTTCCTTCTGTGAGTGCTGCCATTCACTATGCAGCTAGAATGCAGATGCAGAGGACAGAGATTCGATGCCACATTCTGCCTTCTGCAGTCTGATTCTGAAGTTCAGATGACTGGCACTACAGAAATGAGAATAAGACGACAGATCAAAAATTATATTCAGCAACAGAGTAAGTGAATTTGGGTTAATCTACTATAGATCTCTTACAGAGATTTGGAAGCCGGCTTTTGTTTTTGCTTGTTTCTCAGAAACACTGTTCAGCCCTACTTTTGCTGTATTTAGATATCGCTTCCCCTTATGCAACAAACCTTTTATTCTCTGGAAAATGCAGAGGATATTAAAAATAATAACAATAATTAAAAAATCTATGACTGTACACATAAACCACCACGAAACTTTGGTGGCATAGCACTGGCATTTAAGGATTCCTTGCAGAGATGACATAAGGTATTTTTTATTCTATTCCACATAATCTACTATCAGTATTATACATCTAAAAATATCTAAGGGACAGATGAAGCATGTAATAGTTAATCAGATGTGCTTTTCATGTCTTTGAAACTATACACTGCTGTCATTAATAGCTGGAGCAGCATATGTGAAAATGAGCTGCTTGTTAAATACTTAGTTAACTGGCGTCCTGTGTGACATTGTCAGCAACAGCTCAGAACGTTGCTAAGCATAGAGGAGTATAGACAAATCTTAGTACATCTTTTATTGGCTATTTTTAATGATCCAAGGTTGTAACTTAACATAAATATCATTATTACTCTATACTGAGAGAAAATTTACTTGGAAAAGTGTGGTCAGGCCACATGGGTTACCTATGCAGAAAGCAGTATCTGGCAATGCACGCGGGATCACAGCTTCTGGGAGGAGCCGAGCAACACCACATTCAATTCATAAAGGTGCAACACTTCTGGGTTCTTTGATACCGCAATGCAGAAAAGAATAAGCTGCCTTGCTATATGTTCTTCTATTTAAAGACCGAACAAAGGATGTTCATATTCTAAGGATTTTCCCCTTTTACTGTGTTGCCTTGCTTGGAATTGCATTGGCCAAGTTTTCCAATGAAAGCAAACATGAGCAGTTTATTAGTAGTTTGAAAGGGGTACAGACTGGTCTAGATCACTGTTGGTTAAGAAGCAGTATGCAATTGCAGAAACAAGCTTTTGCCTAATGACCCGCTAATAAAATGGAATTACACTGCAGGAAGCCAAAGCCAAAAAGGGTTGCACCTAGCAGAGAGATTAAGGATGAAGCTTTAGAAGATGCTGTATCAAGGAACCCCACAGGCTGAACACAGCAAATCAGATACTGAGCAATGCTGGGCTAAACAAGCCCCTTAGAAATGCTGCCTGTTTCACTGGATTGCCACAGACATGTATCAAACTGAACACAACCACATCCCAACTGTGCAATGCCTTTACATGGTTATGACTAATTCCATTTTGTTGCAGGCAACAGAAAGCTGTTTGCAAATAATTACTGCATACCACATACATTCTGTAATGTAATATTTATGTATACTCAATGTTGGGCATAAGCAGAACCTCTTGTTACACAAAAACATTTGACTTTGAAGGAACAGTGGATACATACAAAATGAACATGCGTGCAGGCACAGCCTTCACTGCACAGAATAATAACTGGATGGAAGTTTACTGGCGCTTATAGAAAGATGGCAAAAAAAAAGAAATTATGTTTGTCTCTCTAAACATCAGAACTTGAGAGCCAAGCAATGCTTAGAAGAGTAGAGTAGAATTAAAGCCAAAACTACTCTGTGGTCTTTCTTACCTTTTCAGGGAAAAAAAAAAGAAAAAAGAAAAAAAAATAGGTACTTAGTAAATCGACAAGACTGCATCAAAGATATCTGATATCCAACTGAAACAGGATTCTAACATTCATTAATAAAATCTTAAGTAAATTTATTCATGTGAGCACTCACCTTGTTATTTTAAGTGCACATAATAAAGCACAGCCCATGGGAGAGGTATTTTTACTATTTATGTGGATATCTGCACGGATTAAACCCCATGCATATAATCCTATTTTGCAGATTATAGAAAAGCACTGATAACGTTAACAAATAGCAGCAGTTCTCTTCAATGAATCGTGCTTTTGTTTCTGTATTCACAGTATGTAGATATGTTCAAAATAGAGCTTTGCCACATGTGGTTACACGACTTGACTAAGAAACATCACAATTATGGCTCTTGGCAGTCTGACTAAAAAAACAGCTCCTGCAGTGAGATTCCCTAAGAAATCCAGGAGAAAGCTCTTCTGGTTTTTAGAAGCGTAGCTTAGTGCTCTTGCAACTTGTACGTGCTTCTTAAAAGCAAAGAAAGATTTTATCACATTAATGATAATAAAAAATTAGTGTAAGAAAAAAAGGTGGCTGCTGTTATTACACAACACAACTCAAAAAAGTAACCACGTACAGCTATTGTAGCAGGTAACATTCTCAGCAATACACTTGGCCACTTGAGTTGTTTAAGTCTCAAGTCTGTGATTTTTCCCAGAAGAGGTCAGGAGAAAAACAAACACACAAAAAAACTGCACCAAGTCAGGTGTGAAGGGAAAGAAGTGACTGAAGGGATCGAGATCAATAACTGACAAACTTCACATACTTCCCTTTTGATACAGCCAGTGCAAACTACAGATTTGACTGCAGTGAAGATGTGGAACAAAGAATCTGGTTCTTCAGGAAAAATGGAGGGCATCTCAGCCATCTTCTCAAAGATCACCTATGCCAGCATTTGGCACAGAATAGGTACATGTATATATAATGCATATCTCCCCAATCCCCCTTACTTACCATTGTGCTGTGCAGAACAGAGGAAGGCCTGCCATGTGGTCACAGACTTTGGTGTGTCTGGCCATGACCTGTCTTTCTAGTTTCCACTCAGCAGCATACAAACATTTCTTTCTGTTATGGAAGTCCTTAGAGTTCCTCCTCTGCTACTGGGTAAAATGACTAAGACAAATCTCAAGTGAAGAAAATTAGCTTTATTTATGTAAATTAGAAAACTGAATTGTTAGAACTTTGGTCAAATGGTTAATTCTGTACAATTTACAATTATAGTTATATACAAAACTTTTAATAAAATACAGTACATCACACTTTTCCTGAGTCACAGTGTGTTTCTCAGTTCCCTCTCTTTTTTATTTTAATCTTTTTTAAGTAATTAGAACCAAGAAGGAAATTCTATCCTCAGTTTCATAGTGTTTGGTTTAGACAATACTGGTATTAAGAAAAAAAGAATCAATACTATACGTAGAAAATACTTTATAGCCGTTGCAATTTTTAATAGTTATTTTTCTATATTAAAATATGTTTCTTAATAAAAATGTTAATTAAATACTTCTTATGAGTTTGTTGTACTTCATTTGACACAAGACAAGCTGACTTCAGGTACATCCACAGCTCTCATTGCAGAGATGCATAGATTTATGTGATGCGTGTATATATTTGATCATTTAAAGATCAGGAAACACACATCCAGGTAGAACAGATGTCTTAATCGAGGCACAGTATATTAAAGTCGCTGTCCTATTATGGACAAAATATTTGAGCTTCAATTGCCTGGCTAATGCAATACAAATTAACACAAGTATACATCCTGAAAAGTGAGACTATGCCAAGCAGCAAGGCACCAAGCCTGCAAATGCTTACAGATGCACAACAGCCCCACAGTGCAAAGCACTACCGAGTCCTCAGTGAAGAAGCACTGTAAAGCTGTATTTAACAGCATTTGTTAAACATTGGCCTGCTCAAGAAGTTATTAAGATTACAAATATTAATGATGTTATCTTTACTGATTTTTTATTTTTTTTTGAGATCAAAGATAATTTATTGTAAGGCTTACAAGGATATTTAATCTGCTTACTTAATAATTCAGTGCGTTAAATTAGTAATAAAGATACGTTACCACCTGCAAGTAAATTTATATCCCAGTAGCATCCAAAAAATGATTTGGGTAATTTATTTTTGACAAACATTGATTTAAAACAAAATTAATTTTACTTTCTGGCTAATCGTGGGCTGCTCCTAAATATATCTATCTTAAACTTCACTAAAGACTTTTAATATAGGCATGTGCATTTCTGGTACTTTAATTCAAAAATGAGGGTTAGAATCTTTCTGAGGGTCCTATTCATATTGTTCAGAGAAATCTGCTAAACTAACAGGCAGCCATCTAGAGTTTCATTTTCTCTTAAAAGATTTCTATAATTTTTCAACGCAAACTGGAAAACATATGAGAGCAACTCACAGATATCCTCTGATTGGAAATTATGAAGAGTATTTTTTGCTGTTGATATCAAAGTGCAATAATGAGACTTCAAAGAAAGTTGGTCTTCAGCTGAATGCTCGAACTTTTCCCAGGATTCTTTGCAAGTTTAGCAGTCTTCACTTTGATGCTTTCTTGATTGCCTTTTACAGCTGACTCAAGCCTGGCTTTCATAGTTGGAGAGGAAGCCATTAATTTCTTAAAAACCGCTGAGTACTGTGGACCAATTTGCATCAGATTTTGCAAAGCAAATTCATGCAGATTTTTTGCTGTGTTTGTAGCAGAACTCAGGGCATTTTCATCCAAAAGAAAGGAAATAAGGATAGGAAGAAGGCAGGTCACCAGATGAGCACCTGTAAGCATTGAAAACAGGACTTGAAACATACACTTTGTAAAAACAACTTCACATTGCAAACAGAAGCATTTCTCTGTCATGAACCAAGCTAACATTAACACAAACTGTAAAGCAGCTAATATTATTTGAACTGTATATTAGAAAGAACCAACATTCTAACAATTCTTTTAGCAATTATTGTTGAAGAGTCGATTCCCGGAGATCCTTTCGTTCTAATTTAATACCTGTGACAGCTTTAAGCATGTGTAATGTGTTTTGGGTACAAATAATGGAAGCAACTTACGGTGCTCTTCCTCAGCAGCAGCTGTAAGAGCTGTTACCACCTTGATTCCTTCCTGAACAACCTGAAGTTCTGCAGCATTTTCAGGCTTTGATTTTTCTGTTTCCTGCAATTTCTCCACGATGGATGATACTAGAGAGTGAATATAAGGATATGACACAGTTTTGTTTGGATGCTGAAAGATGGAGTGCAGCAGCTGGTAGCATTTAGACTGTACCTAAAGGGAAAATAATAGTCACAGTTACAAAGCGTTATACCTTGAAATACAAGCCGGAGCATTTTAAAACTCACAGTTTGTCAGATAAATTTCAGGGAGGGAGAAAAATCCACCTCACAGTGTGAAAATAAATCAGTTTTTAGGGTGCTAACAAATAGTGGTTCACAGAAGCACTACAACTTGTAATCAAATCAATAACAACAACTGGATCACACATCCTCTTTTTTTTTTCCACTGAATCCTTCATCTCCCCAGACTCTTTAGTTAAGGAGAAGATATTCTTTTTGTTTAAAGATTATGTGTTAGCACTGTGTCACTGCCAGTGTGTGGACTGCGTAGGACAGGATTAACTGTAGTCAAAGCACAAAGCAACTGAACAGGAAATAAGCTAAAATACCTTTAATATGCTACTGATATTCTTACAATTTCACTAGTACTTACAACAGGATCTTTTGATTCAAGTGTTACTTTGAACTTCTCAATACAACGCTTTTGAAGGCACTCTATGGTAGTAACTTCTGGACTGGTGGACATAATAAATACTGTGATAGCAGTAAGCAGGCTCACTTCATCGAGTTCTCGGAGAAGACCATCTGTTATCAATAAAGCAAATGGCCTATTAGATTTGCAGTGGGAAGTAATTCTATGAATTCAGACTGTACAGAGAAGTGAAATAGAAATATCTTGGTCTCTCTAGGAATCTCTTTTTTGAAATACAACACACTCTGAGGCACTGCTATGGTTTTGTACTGTTACAAAAGTCAAGGTCACAATAAGAATTCAGGAGTGGTGACTCACGTACTTAGAAGTACCAACACGCTCCTATTCCATTTTTCCTTTGTAGGCAGTGTAATAAGCATCTTTGAAAAGCTAGGATGACATGTAGGAATACAGCAACCTATTTTGACAATTATGGAAAACTTGCATTAAAAACATACATCCTTTTTGCTGTGGCTGAGGCTTTTGCTCAAATAAATTATTAACAGCACTATTAACAAAAGTTCCAATAAGAGCTACAGCCTTGAGATTAAACAGAAGGAATGACAAAAGCCAAAAGTTCAAAATGGGTGAGCTAAAGAAACAGCATACAGAACACTAACATGAGAACAAAGAGGTATTTTTCTTAAACTCTTGTTTTAATTCACTTTGCTACCAATACAGACACTACTTTTTGCACAGAAATCACGTGTAGTACAACTGTCTTTTATGCTCATTTTAACACTGAAGTTACAACTCCCATTTATTCCATCACATGATGTAACTACATTGTGGCATTGTGTAATACAGGTATAAGCCTGCAGTTCCACATTTATCCTTTACAGACTGTGACTTCTCATGTTAACTGTAGAGACAGGATGGCACTGTAGTTTCAGCAGTAATTACCTGCGGGAGAATTAATTGGCTACTTAATTAGACAAGACATGCATAAATTCGGTCTAAATAAAATGAACTTGTCCTTACCTTGATCCCAACAGTCGAGTACAGTGACCAAAGCACTGCGCAGAAGATCTGTCCACGCTGTCCGACTCTTCTCTGCTCGAGCCATTGGTGAAGACAAAAGTCCTTTAAGAGCTTGTAGAGATGCAGCAACTGGCAAAGGTAGCTGGCCATCTTGCTCTTTGAGTGCAGTTTCTTTAAGTACACCAATAATTAGGTACAAAATGGTAGGAAGAACTGAAACACTTCCTGTAAAACAATGCATATTAATTGTAGTGAAATGAAAAGTTCAGGGAGGTTTGATTTAAAAAGACACATAATGGACTACAAATGGAAAAAAGAAATCATATTGTACCCTACAACAATAGCAAGAACTATTAACTATTCCATCTGGAGTACACTAGCCCCTGTAACAAATTCTGTAATAGAGCACAAATTTAGGAAAAAAAGAAGAAATCTACAGAGCTGGTAAAGGCAATAGTTTGCGTGGTGAATAACATGGATACCTAAGGTGTGAAAGGAAGAGAGTGACAGAAATGGGTTACCTGCATGCTGTAGCAGAACTGTAAGACCATCTATATCAATACAATATTATTGGGGGAAAAAAAGCACCTCCTCTTAAAAATTGGTGTACATTCAAAACGAATGATGGGGTAAAAGTCAATTAATTTGAAGAACCAACCAGAACTACTTAAGAGAAGGTTGTTAATGTTCATATGATAGCTTTAAATGAAATTTAACATGATATGTTTGCCTTTTAAATTTAACTTATTTTGCGCTAAGGTAAGTTTAGGTTGGACATTAGGAAACACTTCGTTACAGAGAGGGTAGTTAAACACTGGAATAGGCTCCTCGGGGAGGTGGCTGAGTCACCACCCTTGGATGTGCTTAAGAGCTGTTTGGATGTGGTGCTCAGAGATATGATTTAGCAGAGGGTTGTTAGAGTTGGGGTACTATGGTTAGGCTGCGGTTGGACTTGATGATCTTTGAGGTCTTTTCCAACCTGAGTAATTCTATGATTCTGTTCCAGAACATACAAGTAGGATAGAAGCATGCATCTACTGTACACTCCTCTACAAAAGAAATCTATTAATTGCACTGCAACAACACAGGATAAAAAGAACAAAGGCTCTTTCAATTGCTTTGGTAGCTTCTGTTATCTGGCAGTCAGAAAAGAAAAATTAGAACAGGAAATTGTCACAAGCAAATAATGAACCTTGCTGCCAGATTTATCCAGCTGAGAGAAGTAGGTAGTAACCAGGCTGCTCAGAAGAGCCCAATAATCTTTCATTTAATCGTTCCTTGTGATTAAATAGCATACCTTCAGGAGAGCAGATTGAAGGAACATCAGAAAGAATAAGTAATGCTGCTGATACCAGCCTACTTCCATCTTCTGATAGTAACAGATGTTTTCCTGATTGAACTGCAGGGCTACAAGTTAATTTAGGGTTGAGCTGGGGAAGCTGTCTGACAAGAATACAAACACACAACTCCAGTGTTGCAAAGACCAAGGACTTCCCAGGCACCAGTCCTCCTGTATCTTTGCCTTCTCCAAACTCAGGTAATGTTTCCTTTTCTGCAGCACCATCATCAACTACAACAGAAATGAAAAACATGGCAGAAATACGTAGACTGTATCTTGTTTCCAAAAAGTTTACATTTTAAGACTGTTTCATCATCAAATGACAATCTTGACTTGTATGCATGTGCGTGGAGATGTATTCCAGCTTCTACTGGCAAACATCCATCTTTCTGAATAAGCAATATGTGCTTTGATTGTGGAAAGGCAAAAGTGGATGCAATAGATTTAGACTTCAAACATGCTGAGATACCGTGCCAGCATGATGTTATTTTGTTGTTTTTCTCATTAACTTTAGAAAGCTATCATCAGAGAAACTAGTGGAGTCCAGCTTGTAACAGCTGTGTGTGCAGAGTCTCTATTCCTCTAATGCAATTGATCCCCTTTTCTCCATGAATTCTTCCTCCCTGTCACCACACAAGGTTATCCCAACCGCAGTCTGCAGTTTCTCCAATTTTTCTCCTCAGTTCATGCTTCTAGTCCAAAAGCATCTGCTATCGTGCCTCTCTGATTTCTGAAGTCGGGTAACTGGGCTGACTTAAGTAAACCAGGATTAGTCACTGTGAAGGACTTCAATTAAGATGCATATTGGAATACCAACTCCAAGAATCCTACTTTCCAAGAAAGAATGGCCATATCCTCAAGAATATATATTCAGCATCTTGTGCCCTACTGTACCTTCTGCACTTCTCCGCTTTTCCTTCACATGCTCCTGAGCTGCAAAAAGAATCAGACGAACAACTTCAAGAGCAGCAAGCTGAATATCAGGTGATTCTCTTGTCAGTATCAGTCGATGTAAAACATTCAGCAGCTCTACAGCCAACTCCTATAGTAAGAAAAATGCTTAATGTATACCCACTTTGATGCAGAAAGTTTAGAAACAGACACTCTTTACCAAATGGTTAATAACAATTAGAGTGAAGTCTTCGGTAAGGATGTCATGCTCAAAATTAGCACTTAAGGAACTTCTTGCTAAATCCTTCAAAATTAGGTTGGGATTCTGATCAATAACACCTTACCTGATCACCACCTATTTTAGATCTTGGCCACGGAACATCAAAGAGAGCCTGTAGGGCATGTAAGCAGGCAATAATGTTCTCCATTGCTGCATCTGATCGAGGAGAGCAGAGAAATTCCACACTAATTCCTGGAAGGATCAAATGAAAAAAAAAAAAATCATAAAATTTTAAAAAATAACCTAATAGTATGTTGAGCAGACATACAAACAACATTTACATTTTATACACAGGGGATTCATTTCCCATTGTTATTATTTTGAGGAAAGAACAATTAAAAATAAGTTAGAACTATTTCCAAGTAAAAGCTTTGAGCTCTAGATCTGGTGAACAGGCAGTATCCTGGCTTCAGCTGGGACAGAATTTATTTTTCCTTGATAGTGGCTGGTACACATTTTAGATTTAGGAGGAAAACAGGAAAACAATGTTCATAGCACACCAACGTTTTAGCTGTTGCTGAGGAGTGCTGAACAGAGCCAAGGAGATTTCAGTTTCTCAGATTTTCCTGCTGCCCTGTCAGTGAGGGGACCTGGGGGGCACAATTTGGAGTGAGGGGACAGAACCAGGATAGCTACCCAACCTGACCAAAGAATATTCTATACCACATAGCATCCCATAGAAAGAAAATAAAAATCAAAAACTGAAAAAGCTAGGAAGTGTGCTGGAAAAGCAAATGCTGTTTCAGGACTGGCTAGGCTTTGGTTGGCACGTGTTTGTGCATTACTTGTTTTGTATATTATCATTCCTATGATCTTTATTATTATTCCTTTATTTATTTATTTATTTTCTGCTTTATTATTATTTATTTATTTTAACATCAACCTGCAGGCTCTATTTCGTTATCTTTTATTTTCTCCCCTCTCCAGTTCTCTACCCCATCCCACAGGAGGGAGTGGAGGCAAGTGAGCAATTGACTGTGGTGCTCAGCTAACTGCCAATTTAATTCACAACAAGCAGATAATTCATAATGCATGGATTCATTTATGCAACTAAAAAGAATAACAGAGAAGTTAACAATATTTTATAAACTCCAAGGCTGGGGCTTTTTCTTGTCATCTTACAGAAATGCTGATTGCAACCACCACAGCTGGATCACCAGCTACAAAGAAATTACACAGGCCTAGGCTCACAAATTCCAGACCACATAAAATTGATCACTTCTTTCTGAGGTTTCAGACTCCTCAGATAACATTTTGTGACACTGGAGATAAACTTTATATAAGTTGTGATCCATGTTCTCAACCCAGTTTTACAGCTGTAATTCCAAAATATGTGATGACTTGGGAAACTGATGTCATGATTTTATGATTTTATGATTTTAGTCATTAGTATTTCAAATAATAACACCAGGAAGAGCACTGGGAGTTGAAAAGTTAATGCTCCAGTTTCATGGATTTCTGGGTACATGGTTCTCAGCAGAGAAGAACCACATATCCCCAAAGACTTCCACTGTTCTGTTTCCATTCTCTGTTCAGAGGGGAAGATAAAACTGTTCACAAGTCACAAGACTGCCCTTCTTTTACAACTTGTCTCTGTGGTATGTGCTCCCTAGCCATACTGCCTTCAGCATTATAGTAAGGCCTTGGTTTTGGACACTCTCTCTCCCTCCTTTTATTTGATTTATTAGCTTCAATTCCAATTATATTGTGTCATATTGTGCTATCTTGCATTCCGATATCATACTTAGTAAACTAGTTTTTACTCCCCATAGCTCATTGCTGTTGTTTAGTTTTTAGGCCCAACTCCCTGTCTTTTCCCATTTTTCCCCTTCTGCCTCTCCTGGGGCATGGATCCATCAGTCCCATAAACTGTTGGCAACTGATAAGTGTACGTTTCAAGGTTTGCTGTACTATAGAAAGTGCCTGTGTTGAAGTCTGTTCACAGAGTTTGAACTTTTGTGTTTATGAGTACAGCAGGAAGCACTTGCTTTAGAGCAAGTAGTAGTAGTTAACCATGAGCTAAACATTTGGGAAAACACATTACAATTATGTCACTAGGACTTAAAATTCACTTGACTAGATTTTTCTAAGAGTGATCAAAGTGATCAAAATTCAACAACACAGTGAAGTGTGAATAATAACATATTTTTTGCAAGTAGCTTTATCGATTAAAAATGAACAGCGTTCCTGGTGTTACGGAATCAAGACAGATGATACACTAACCCAAAATAAGATGAAACCTGTCAGTATTCACATCCTCAGGAGATTTCACTGAAGGCCTGGTAGAAGAATCTTGACACATTGTAGTTGGGGTGACAGGTCTAGAGAGATTAGTAACTCCTTCATCTGGATCCGCAACAATGAAACCTGTGTTAGTAAGCCATAATGCTGTAGCATAAAGTATCAGTGCCCAGGAGTTGTAGTAATGAGGTCTGGCATTTTCTATTGTCTCTGCCGTATAGAATGCACCACCTACAAAAAGAAAAATCATGTTTCAAGGATATATTTATTTCCAATTATGATAATTCCTCATTCATTTAAGATTGGGATTCTTCGTATAGAAATATTTACCATATTTTATTACTTTTTTTTTTTTTTTTTTTTTTTTTTCCTTTCAAATGTGGAATACTGAAATTTAGGCTAAAAATGGCAATTTGTTTTGATTTATTTGGATAAAATCCAACAAAATTACCTCTTCCCTCTTTCAACCATAAAGATATCCAACCAACACAGATACTGAACAAACTACTTTCCACATCACTGAAAGCTCTTTTCTCATAAGCAATCTATATTTAAGTACACAAGTATGTGTGTTCCATATACAATGTTATCTTATTGAAATCTAACACAAGTCAGCTAGGACATCAATGATTGCAAGTGAGCTATGAAAATAAAATTTATTCACCTCCTTACCTTCAGCAGGCAGTTGTGATGCATATTCTGAAGGCAAAATTAGGAGGGCGAAGTCCTGAAGTGCAGCAAGCCAGAGTTTGCTCAGTGTTCCAAGATCTGCCTGTACTAAGTCCACGAGACCACTGGTGGAAGATGTTACATCTCTATTGCTTTCTTCTGCAGAGTTTGCAGTTTTCAAGGAGTGACTGTGTGTATCACCTGGATTTTTTTGCTTTTCAATTGCAACTATGTAAACCTGTTTATATAGTTGGAGAAACGTTTACAAACATTAATACTTGGAAAACTACCAAGATGATGACTGCCTGTTGCTCAAGCATGAGATTTCCTAGAATCTCCCTGCTTCAAGTCCAGTAGGTGTGGATTGCCTGGTTACAGGTCACAAAAACTTATCCCCAGTTTCTTTTGTAGTAGTTTTTCATATCTCAAATTCAGTAGAAAGCTGAAGGGTTTACTTTGGAAATTTCTAGTGGCTGTTATGTATAGCTAAGAAGAATCTACACACCTTCACTTTGAAAAGCTGTACTTGACAGAAACATGGAATTTAAATTGATAGTGGCACCTTATATATTCAGTGCTCCTGAATAGACAAAAGAAACCGATCTACTTAAATCTCTCAATGCAAACCTATTTTCAAGACTTTTATTCCCATTTGCTAGCTTTTCTCTGATGGCATCCCTTTTTTGTTAACATCCTTTCTTCAGTATAGACACCAGAAGATGTATATGTTTCTGTAAATTGTCAAATAAATGCCATTTATTGCCTGCTGTCTTCAAAACATGCCTCTGCTTACACAACATCAACCACATGCGATGATATTCAGATGGTTATCCATTCCCTCCATCAGGTTCAACATCAGTGCTTTCTCAGACATCTCTTAGAGGTTATATACAATCTAACCTTGCATTTCCATATATTAAAACAGGCATTCATGTGAGCTGACTTCAAGGCAGCTAGCCAAGGCGGTCCTGAACTGACGCTATTGAAAGAGCTACATGTATGAAATTAAATGGCAAACAAAAAAACTATTTACGACTACCATACCATAACAATTTGTATCACATCAATTTAAAATTAATAGTGAAACATCAGAAGATGTAAGAATCTTCTGATTCTGTGATTCTATGAAATACAGTATATTAATATATACATAATTACACAGCAGTGCCACAGTCAAGCTTACCAAGCATCTCGTTTGTTACATTTATTTTTCAGCTTGGCTGTGGCTGGTGTTTATGTAGTTTAGAGACAGCGAATTATAGCAAAGATCAAATAACTTCTACTTAATGAAGCATGTAAGAAATCTCTGAAACAATTCTGTTTGAATGGTTCAAATTCACGTACCAGAAATCAAGACTACTATTACAGGATTATTACACTAACCTCTGCCCAGGCCTTAAGCACAGCCAGTATCTCCATAGTTGAGGTGCTTTCATTATATTGTTGACTTTGTGCTTCTTTCCCAGCTTGCACTTTGACCAAAGAAGATACAAGCAACTGGTGAACCCTTCGAAGATCATTGAAATCACTTACTACACCACTTGCTATCCAGGCACTGCACACCTAGCATTGTAAAAGTTAGTTAGAAACAAGCCAAACATCACTGGATACTCCTTGTCTGCCATTATTAAAATGATGAAAAACTTTTTTCATTTCTATTGAGATAGAATTATCTCTCAGATAATAACCTGTGTTAAATTGAATTACTGTTCCGCATATGTAAGTAACAAAAGCCAAAAACATTAGGAGGGATGAATTAAATAGCTGAAGTATTAGCTGCTACAAAAGCTTCCCAGAAGACTCAAAAGTGCATTAAAAATCTGGGATGCTGTAACATACAGGTATTTTATGTGTGTTGAGAATTTGAGAGTAGGTGATTTCATGTTTCCCTTTTCTTGCATGATATATCAAGGAAAAAGAAAATTTCAGAGGATCTATTACCTAAGACTTCTGACTTTCAACACTTGCCTGACATGCTTTTGCTGTGACATCAGGAGGAGTTTCTGGAGCAAAGGCAGGCCTAAGTGCTGCTCCAACCTAAAAGGAAATTATATACAACATTTAACATATACGAAACAGCTAAGGAAAGAATAATTTTGCATAGGCTTTGCTGTAATTTTCCTTTATAAAACAGTTTTCCTTTTTCATTTTTCAGGCTTTTTTGGTGAGATTCAAAAGCAAGGAGACAACTGCATTCATACTTTTTGTTTTGCTTACACAGAAAACATAGCTGCCTTTAAAGGGGAACCTCAAAGACGTTTTTCTTTATACAGTCTAAAATTGAAATAGAAACCTCTTCCTTCCTGAGCTCTTAACTTGATGAGTAGCTCTCAAAAGAATAAACAGTGTTCCAAGCCATCAAAGACTTGCAAGACACCTAGTGACATTTCCTTACTAAAAAAAAAGTACAGCTTGAAAGAAATAAACAGCTGAACTTGGTCAACTTCATAAACTGAAGGAAGAAGAGAACATAAACCCCATTTATCTAATAAAGAACACACCAGGTTACAGGGATTTCACCTACTGTCATTGATAAGAGCTGTTTTCTCTAAAGGCCAGTGCAAATTTCACTTGCTGATTTAGATGATAATGGAACATTCAGACTTAGGCCAGATGCTTTTTGGGATGAAATTACAAAGTACAATAGATTATGTAAACTAAGTCAAGTGCAATGGCACCATCCTCACTGATACCATGAGCTCTGCAATGATTTATATACATACAAATATTATATATATATATATATGTAATATATTATATATTATAATATCATAATATAATAATAACTAATTATATATATATATTAGTACTACTATGAATGTTGGTCTCTATAATTCATAAAATAATCTTCAAACTAAACTCTAATATTGAACTCTGAGTAAACTCAAGCTTTCAATTCAGATTTCAGTCATTTTTAGAGTCTCTTACTGGGTGGACTAAGTTCCTACTGAAAAATTTTAGGGATAATGGACTACATGATTTTATGGAAATTCTGAAAAATTTCTGTTTTGAGTTGATGTTAAAAATGAAATATCAATGTGTGCTTTGTCAAAAGTCAAATGATAAATCAAATGAGATTTCTGCAACAAGTCTGCTGAAGACAAGTACACTTGGCTGGTGATGCATCTCAGCATATTACAGGTACAGGAATTATGAGTGTTCATTAGAAGTTTGACAATAAGTGAAAAATGGTTCTTTTTAATTACAGGCAATGACAGTTTTTTAAGATCCTCTAAAACTCAGAATTCATTTAAGGAAATTCTGAACAAGACTTCAGGAAATCACTAATTAAATCTGGATAAATACATTCTCCACTGTTCATCTATTCCTAGTTATTATTATGGAAAACATTAGGCAGTAGCAATGGTGCTTACATTGGCTTGATATTGCTCCAGAATTAGATGACCTGGAAACTCTGGTTCTGGAACAGCTGCAAACTTCCGAACAATAATTTGCAATGTTTGAAGCCCAGAAAGACGAAGTTGATCACTGTGATCTGTGGCAGCCATAAAAGCCATTCGGATCAAGTCAGCTAAATGCAATACTAAAAAGTCATCTGAAAATAGAAACAAAAAACAGTTTCGTAACATTTAAATATAGACATAACTTATCTCATAATATTGCTCCCAACATTTTCCAAATCCATATTTTACATTTTACAGCACATCAAAGTTTAATTTGAGGCATTTTATGCATACAACAACTTGAATACCTCATGCTAGATGATTTAGGCAGCTTTCCTTTTCAGTTTGAACTGAAATACTGTATAAATACCTTTACATATGAGACAGACTTTCTAGTTTGTTTGTTTGATAGGAAAAAACTTCTGAATAAACACAGATAGGTACTGAAAATTGACACTTTTTTCATATTTTCAGGTAGCCAAATTGCATAATTGCAGACTGGTGCCAGCTACCACTTCTAATTGCCAATGTTTATGCAGAAACAACGGCTCCATACGCATTTAACACAGTGCTATAACCAGAAAAATGAATATAAATGCTGCAGTAACATGCCAATATTTTGACTAATTGAAGTTGCTCTACATCTTAATCAATATAGGCTTCTAATCACAGTACAAACTACACATTTATCATGAATCTGATTAAGACACAAAAGGGAACACTTAGTTTAAGCATATTTTGCACACTTTGAAATTCTTGAAGTGCTTCAGACATACCTCTCGAATCACGTTGTTTCCTTTCCTGAGCCAAAGTTATGTCAAAGTGGGCATTTCCTGCATTTTCACACTGGTTTATAATTTTGCAAACACATTCTGCAGCAAAAACTCTGGTGGACCACCGCGGATTACTGAAAGGATGGAACCTCTCTTCACTTTCAGATGTTAATATGGACACATCGTCCACTTTTGCAGTTTCTTCTTCTTGAGTAGTATCTATTGATGCTACTGTATTGAAATCTGTTGTTAAGACATAGGAGAAAAAGTGAAAAATATGGTAATTATTATTATTATTTTTTTTTTACTTCAGCTAAAAACTAAAGAAAAATTTATAAGAGAATCTCTTTAATCTGGTCTCCACCAACTCACTATGAATCCCTTCAATTTCACTGTCTGAAAGTCAATGCTAGAATATAAAATAAAGTGCACCAAAGCTGTCTGCACATCTTTAATACTACCCGCTGGAAAGTAAAATCAATATGGTGAAAGTGAATGAAGAACTGCAGGAAAGAAGTAAAGGAAAAAATATTTTAAAATAAATGAAGCGTATGAAAATACTGCCCTTTCAAATGCAAAGAAGTTTCTCTTCTTTATCACAGATCGAGAGAGAGCAGCAGAGAAAGGGAGGAGAAAAAAAAAACAAAACAAAAACCTTTTCACAGTATTTAGCACTGTAATTAATTCTATCTGCTTGGGATGGTGATTAACAATATGGTGTCTGCCATTCCTACCACCCACAGAATAGATACTACGAGCATTTTTCTTGTAGGTACTTGCCCAGGATTCACAAGCTCAGACATATTGTGCTTCCCTTCCTGTTATGGAGATAACACTAGGACAATGCTAAAACTCTTACAAAAACATGTGAATAGTGGAAAGACAACCAAACTGAAAGAAGTCACATTCTTTCTGAAATAACTGAGTTACCTTTAACTTAACACTAGTCCCTTGACCAGTGTTTCATTATGGAAGATGATGATACACTTCATGAATATTGAAGCACACTTTTTCTTCAGTGACATAATTTTCTGTTGCTGTACTACTGTATTCTGAACTAGAGTCTATGAGTACTTACCAGCTGAGGCAGCAAGAACATCTTTACAAAGCTTCAGCCAAAAAGAGAGTTTCTCAACTGCCATTGAAGTAAGCATATGGCTCAGAGTCTCTTTGATATCCTGGCACAATCTTTGATCCAATTCTTTGTCCAGCAAGCCTAGCAACGCCCCTTCCAGGCCTATTTCTCTGATGTTAATATCTGCAAAGAACAATGTCTGTGAGATTAATGTTGTCCATCCCAAAACTGAGTAATGACCACAGAAAGCCCACTCAAGGTTGCACACAGAGTAGCTTGACAACAAACATTCAGTTATCAAAAAATTTTGAAAGAATAATCTATATCGCTTTATTGCCATGTCCAAGTCATCTGGTACAAAACAAACTTTGAACTTTCACAGATCATAGTACTAATAGTACTAACTTTGTGTCTGAATAGGGAGCTAGGAAATATGGTTTAGGGGTTTTCTGCAGGTATGGTAAAGGGAGGACGGTTGGACTAGATGATCTTATAGGTCCTTTTCAACACTGTGATTCTACGATTCTTATAAAGAAAGTTATCCCAGAGAAAATGGCAAGAGTCCTATTCCAAATTTTGCAGCACTACACTCACTGTAGCATCTGAGCTCCTGAAAAAGAAAGTCTTTAGCTACCTGATTTCATACACTGAACCATAAGGTAATTCTATTTGTAATTTAAAATATTGTCCTAGAGTTAATAGTTATTCTTCAACACAGCTCAAAAATAAAGACTGAGAAATAATCTGTTAAATGATTATTACTGATTTTATTCATGCAACACTACCGAGTTCAAAAATCTGCAATTTTGTTATTATGCATCTTCTGAAAATTTGCAAACCAGTGTGAACTGAAATCCAAAGTGAAATAAATTACCACCACTATATTCTCATAGCAGGGCATGAAAAGGTGATCACTTTCCGACCTTTTAGCCAACCCCCCCAAAAAAAAAATCCAAAAAAAGCTCCATATCCCCAAGGTAGTTAGAAATTCTAGGGACCATTACTTAACTAAGTCTCTGAACTCAAAGTGACAGATTTTTAGTTTGGGAAGAAATTTATATATGAAAGTAAAACTATGAAAACCATGTAAGGTGTGTAAGGACTACAAAGTTAGGCATTTGAGATACAGGAATATGAAGCTATAGGGTAGTTAGCCTTAAATTTGTCTGGAACGGCATCTTCCCCCTCTAGATTAGTGACCCTTATTACCTACAGTACATGGACAACAACAGTATATATATCTTATCAATCACAGGGGTTTAGATGCTTAGAAAATACATAGAAAACTGAAACAAAGGATCTTTTGGGGTTCAGGACTTCAACAAGAACATAGCAAAGTTTTCATAACCATAGCAGAATGTGTTTAAAATTCATTATGAGTGTGTCAAGGTCTTGGATATTGAAACTTCAGTACCGTACCTGGAGTAAAGTCTTCTCTGCTCTCTTTAACTAATGCAACAGCATATTCTGATACCTCAGCAGCTTCTCTTTGCACAAGCTGACGCAAGCAAGCTACTGCTGCACGTCTCAGTAACAAGTATGAGCTACAAAGATTCACCTGAAACATGCAAAAAGAAACAATGAGATGGCTAACAAGCCTCTACAGTCATACTTCTACAAGGCCAGTCAGTTCTGAATAACTACAGTTGTGAAAATATGTGAAATCAGTAAGCACAGAACTTGTGATAATTTTGCTCAGCTTTTTTTTTTTTTTTTAAATCTCAAATGAAAGATATTGAAACCACTACAATGAATTGTGATGTATTAATATTTTAAGTACTTTCTCTCTAAATGTAATTTAAAAGAAAGCTTTGGGGCCAGATTCAGTTCCCATTGATATCAGTAGAAACACCCCATTAACTTCAATAACAGCTGAATTATGGTCTCAGTGAACAAATGTCTTCCTTGATCATATACATAAAGATTTTGAAATCTCTGTGCAAGAAATATACACTCAAATAATCTTCCTTAGTAACTAGGGATACTCCAGTGTAAACAAGGGTGAACCAATTGACTTTAGTAAATTTGAGTTCCATGCATACCAAGATGTTTATAAGAAAGAACAAAGTACATGGCTGCAATTCCATCACAAAAAATATTATACTGTCAAATCTCATTAAATTATTTTAGAAAAGGCGAGAGGAAGGGTAGGGGTTACTGGTGAATGCACCATACTGAGACAAATGAGCTGTCCTGAGCAGTTTCTAGGAAAAGCAGTTTATATCCTCATATTTTTAACATCACCAGCATAGTGTCTGTTTGCTACTTAATACTAAAATATACATGAGAATAGATTCATTAATACAGAAACAAGCAAAACCTCTTAAACAATCAAAACAAAATCAAAGCAACCACTAGAAAAAAAAATCCATTGCCCCAATGTTTTTTTGTTAGAGTGGAGCACTTTGACTCTTCAATTTGCTTGCACTCAGCTTTAAGATCATTCTGAAGGGGTTGCCAAAGATTGAGGAACCAACTACGTGGTCATGCAGAATGGATACACCAATATTTAAGGAACTTGTTCTAATTTATATGTGGGTTACCATAAAAAAAATAAATGTAATCCATCCCAGCTAATCAATTTTGTCTAATTTTGTATGCTTGTGGAAATTGTGCAAAGCTGCAACTGTGTAAAGTCGTCACAATCCTTTAACTAAAACTGACAGAGCTGGGTGTCTGCTGCAGAGAAACCTTGCAGTACGGTCATGCTGCTCACTTGTCAGCAACAGGTCAATGTATGTTAGTCAAAGTAACTACTATACATTAGTTAGTTAACACACCATTAAAAATAACAACTTCAGAACACAAAGAATAAGTGATACAGAATTTGAGCTTTGTTATTTTACAAAACCGAGTGTCATCTTATGAATCTTCATGCTCTCCAAATAATATACTCAGCACACATGTAGGTAGACCTGCATAATTCTTCTAAAAGAAAAGTAACCTGGCTCTGTAAGTATTTCTGCAAAATACCTTAATTGAAATTTTAAAAGCAATAAAAAATGAGGCTTTTAATGGAACATTTATGCAAGCAGGATACACATTCTACTGCAAGTTGGACGTGCATAATTTGCATGCTCACTTTTAAAAGATAAAAAAAAAAACAAAAAGGGATTTTGATTCAAGCCCAGGACAAAGCAAGGTGCACATTTTTCATCTCTCTCATTCTGCCACGTTCTGAGTAGAGGACATGACTAAACAAGACACAGCAATGCAAGCACCACATACAAACTTAAACAAACAAACTGTTCCCTTTCCACACTGAACATATTAAGATTAAAATGATGCCTAACTAAGCACATAAATGAAATATAAGTGTGTCATTTGCAATAAGTTAGGAAGGTTAGGATGACAATTGTATGTCAATTGACATGCTAAAAGAAATTACATTAAAATGGTTAAAAGGAAGAAACGATGAAATATAAAAACAACACTGCAAACTGCTATAGTTCAGGATTAACAAGGCACAGAGACCTACCAACACAGAATTATCCAACAAGATTTCCTGCACAAAAACAAATGACAAACCAGTCATGACAAAACCAAAAATATAAATATCAGTGATACCAACCACACAAGGAGACCATTACAGGTAAAATCAATATATATAAAAGTTCAGAATGTTATCAAACATGCCATAAACCTATCTTGCTTAGTTCAGTTATATTTTACATTGAAAACTGTAAATCACAAGCCAGTTGCCCTTAAAATTAGTATTTAAAGGGACCAGAACTACGACAACGTAATCACCTATCTATGGCTTCAGAATATCTTTATCATCTAACAGCTGAAAATTAATGTTCAGTACATCATAAGCTTCCACAGACAAGGTCTCTGGAAGTCTATACTTAAAAACAATTATGTTAGAGATAATAGTAGGCCTAATGAAAAGCATATCATTTCTATTCTGTTGGAGCAAAGAGCTCAACTGATAGGATAAGCATCTGTTAGATGCAAAGTCCCATAGAAAAAGATCAAATTGACAAACAAGGAGTATTTGAAGAAGCTGTAGAAGGGCTGCTAGTAATGACAGACGTGTACACAGATAAACAAACAAAGAAATACACAACAACAACAACAAAAAAAGAACTGGTGAAGCCTTTGCCTGACTCATGTTTTGTCAGTGCTAAAATAGTCACAAAATCAATGGCCTAAATACTTGGGAGTCATGGGAGATGAGATAGTCTAGGGGGATGGGAACACAGGTGGAGGAGGTAGCTTGCAGCTGCCACATCAGTTACGTCAACAAGCCCAATGCAGGGAAGTTTGAAAATAGGTATTTTCTAGAGACCATGGGGGAAGAGGACAGAGAAGCAAGTTCAAAGATCATTTATCTGACCACAGATTCTTTACCTTTCCTATTTTTCTGTCTTAAATAAATCATGATGAATGTCCACAGTATCTAATATCTGGCTTTAATTCTTGACTTCAAAGACTCCACAATACATTGCATAGGAGGGGCATCACACCTCGTTCATGACATGTAAAAATTTGCACTCACAGATGATGACTTGCCGAAAGTCACCCTGCCTGCCAAGTACAGTCAAAGGCAGATCTCAGGTCCAATTGAATGATTTGTTCTGCTTCCCTACCTATATGGTGACGTAGTAAGTGGAAACTGCATGGGAAAGATGGTGATTTTTGCAAATGTGTGAGTTTGCCTGTGCAACTATCTTCTCACAGATCTGCAAAGCACATACTCAAACATCCTCTGTTTCTGACACTTACGAGTGACATATCCTAAACTGTCAGAATCAGCAACGCTGCTTTTAGTTCTGTAACAAGTTCCTTACAACAAGAAAAGTCTGTCCATTTAAGACCACTGAGTTTGGTGAAATCCTCTCCTCTACAACTGATAACTTCTGGGATAGAGCTTAATACGGATGCTTCTATAGATGCCCAAACATATATACAGAAGCAATGAAACATGCTTCTTAACTTAATAATATATATCATTTAAAAATTCATAAGGTACTTCGTTTAGTACTTTGAGGCAATTTGTAAAAAATAATAAAAGTAACATTATATAGACAGAAAGACTTCATCATGACCTCCTCTCTATTTGTAGCTACTTGTTATTAGTTAGATTGTACTGTACATGGAAGCAGACTGCAAACTCCATGGACATTCAAATGATCCGAAGAGCTAATACATCCTCTGTGCAAGAGAGTGAATCACATGATTTATTATGACTCTATCAACATAAAAAAGCCTGCACTTTACCCAGAAAAAAATTGCAGCTGTTTTATGTTAGAAGAACAAACAAATCAGATGGATTCCAATTCTTCTCTAAGCAGCAAATTTAAGGCAATGTGAGGCTGAAAGAATTTGTCCTTCCAGGTGTTTCCAACCTCCCACAAACATGTTTGTAAGTCAAGCAAAATTAAGATAAATAAAAGGTGTCTGAACTTCATAAAAAGCCAATATATAGTGCATATGGCCACTACTGACACACAAATGCTATGCAGGAGGAAATGCAAATAAGAAAGGTGTTAGACAAAATAAATTTTAAAAACAAACAACAAGCAACAAAACAACAAACATTTTATTGTCTTTTTTTGTTCACCTCTGATTTACAGGGATATTAGACAGTTTTATTTGCAAACAAACAACAGCAAAAAAACCCTAGATCCTAAAATGACATAATTAACTAATATTGGAAATACGCTGTTATTTTCTTGATAGAACCAAGTGTTTGGGAACAGCAGCTATTAAAATATAAATACTTTTGGATAGACAAATAAATAAATAAAAAGCTGGAGAAAAAAATAATCCAAACACCTCCCTATCAAATAGAACGTAATTTTATTTATCCCCAATACCTAGTTTCAGACTATTACTTACATGTCTAAAAGTTTTATACTGACTACCAAGAAGTTAACACTCTAAATAACTAGCGCTACAGAAACAACAAAATAGAGAAATCTACAGTTTTTCACCATCATGAAAAATAATTACTGAGAACTGTCTTGGTTGATCAGTACACACACTGGGGGCTTCTTTTCCCCCCACCAAAGATGTAAATGCAGCAGAGAAAAAAAACAGTGGCCTGCATAAAATAGCTGGTAAAAATCTAGTGCAAAATTGGATGGTTTTTTCTGTCAGACAACTGGCCTCAATAAGCACAGCAGAACACACTTCCAAAGTAGTTCAGAAGAATGAGACTTCTACATAATGTCCTCTCCTTAAGATGGAGCAGAAACTGAGTAGTATATAATTAAAAACAGAGAATACACGCCTATAGGGGATATGAAACATCCCACCATCACATAATGATCAGTTACACCACTTAAGAAAACTTGTTCATTTTTTAAGCATTTCCAAACACAAGTTTTTAAAATACA
Organism: Excalfactoria chinensis; assembly: GCF_039878825.1. Classification (NCBI taxonomy): domain Eukaryota; kingdom Metazoa; phylum Chordata; class Aves; order Galliformes; family Phasianidae; genus Excalfactoria; species Excalfactoria chinensis. The sequence goes on along the minus strand of NC_092829.1, from coordinate 24,225,599 downwards.
GCTACTACTGTATTGATATAGATGAGCAAACATGTACTCACACATATGCAGCTTACAAGGCTAGACAAGTTGACATGTCGAGGAGCAAACATGTGAAGCTGCTGAAGGCAAGAGATGGCTTGAGCCTGAACAAGGCAGTCAGGATTATCTTGCATCACTGCACAGCCAAGGAGACAGGAAGTTCTTAAAGCTGAAACTGTAGCACTGCTGCCTATATTCAGCAAAGAAAAAGTACTTAATTTTGTTCATTTTTCTCTTCAAAATTGCCAGCTTCTGTTTCAAAACATGATAACTCATCTTTTTTCCCAAGTCACCCACAACACATCCTTGTGAAGAACATTGTCTATATCTGTTATATTCTGATATCACTGCCCGGAGGAAATCTCAGTGTTTAGGTAAGTAATTCTCTGTCTCACAAGAGAGAAAAAACTCAATACGCTTATTTGCATGTTAGATTATAATTATAAATTCAAATAATTTTAATAATTTTGTTGCTAAACCAAAAAAGGCTGACAATACTGTACACTGCTCACCTTGCAACTCAGGGCCCAGTGTGGTAATCAATGCATTTAAACAACGACCAAGGCTTTGGTGAACTTCAGTGTATGTAGGAGGCACAGTCAACAACAACATGAGAACAAGAGACAAGGTAGGTTCCACATGCACATGGTACAAGGGGCCAGCTAAATCTACTGTCAGTGACAGAGAGTGAAGTGCCCATGCCTATAAAATAAAAGAAGCAATTACGAAACACATAAGTGATAAACAAAATCTTTTAAAAATTTGATAGATCAAAGAAATTCAATTTCTAAGGGTAATAAAAGTTGTACTTTTAGGTTTGAAAGGGGCTAATAGAGAGGTTTTAAAAAGAACTTTCAAGAATCAATTTTTATTTTTTTTTAAAGGAACTCTGCTGTGCAATGAAAGAACTGCTTTAAAACTGTCTTTGTTTATAAAAAATAAATAGTAATTTAATTTATTTGTGAAGATTATTCCTCAGATACATTGTTTGTAAAACATTTTATAGTCCCATGTGCAAGAACAATAGTTATCAAAGTTAATATAACAGAGTGGTTGAAACAACATTTTGGCTATTGGTGCAAAGTAATTGAGATTAAATCTATTTTATGTCTTTAATTAAGATTTATACAAACACATATAATATGTACTATGTATCTTAAAGTATTCTGATAGAAAGCAGTTTTAGCCACAGAGAAATCATCTGAATTAATCTCAAGAAGATCTTGCCTTATTGAAAGAAATATACTGATCAAGTTCTACAGCATTCAGGCTTCAAAACCCTGTTATTTACTACATATGCCTTCATGGAAAAAATCTGTGAAGTACATTTTGTAGCAGAGACAAAAACTGACAAGAACAGAGAGAGGAAAAAAAAAAAAAAAAAAAAAAAGGTGCCATCTAGTCAAAGTCAAGATATAGTGAATATGAAATTAATCAATTCCTAAAACATCAGATATTGTTTATAAATACAGTTTAGCTTAGCCTTATCACTCTCACTGATCATCAAAATAAGAACCTCTCTTATCTCATCCTAGGTCGTGTTTGGAAGGAAAATAGTATGGGCTATTTTCATTGCCTTTACTACTCCACTCATCATCACCCCTGAGACGCATCTAACAGGTTGTGAAATGTTATAAGAAAAAATATTTATGCCAGAATATAAATCAGTTAATTTGTAACATAACATTTTTAGGTAAGTGACAAGTACCTGTACATCAGGAGAAGTACTGTCCTGAGATAAAGTATAAAGGATTCCAACACACGCATTCAGGTGCTGAGTAGAACCTATTCCTCCTAGGTATCTATACAGACATCCCAGTGCCAAAGAGTGGCCCGTTCTTGATACCACATCTCTAGCAGATTTTAGCCTATCAATTATAGGGAAAGAAAGCAGTCAATGTGATCACCAAGACTGATATTACACAATCACGACTACAAATGAAAATTCTAGTACATAGTAAGTAAAACACTTGATTAGACATTGTTATACTGCTAAAACTGTAGGTTAGCCATCTATCATCTGAAAGTAACAAAACATTTTAGACATACTTAACTAGTGCTGCTAGGACAACGGGTCTTTTAACTTCTCTGAAAGTCTATGTGCTTACTTAAGACTATAATCTTAAATAACAGAAAAACAGCTGCATACAGAAATCAAACAGCGCTTTTTCTTCTTAATTTTTGAAGTAACATCAAGGAAAACAGCTTTTACTACTTTTCTTTAAATTATTATCATACTGGGGACCAGGTATATTTTTTAAGTATTGTTATGAACTCAAACAGAAATTCAATATACTTCTTTGAACTTACTTGTCAAAACTAACTTGTGCTAATCCGGCAGTAAAGGCACTGTCAGAAACCACCTGAGCCAACCTGGCCCAACACTCTGCAGCAGCACATCTTAGAAGTGGATTATTGCTTTCCAAGGCACCCAGTACCAGTGTCAGAGCAGATCTTCTAACTTCTTCTGGACCTAAACTTCCCTTGCAGTTAGCCAAGTGCTAAAAATAGATAGTAGATATATCAGACTTCTGGGTAGTACAGTAATCAGAAAGCTTTTCTGTCAGTCATGCAAAAATTTCAAGATCTGAAGGAAGAATTTGATTTTCTTTCCATCCAATTTGTGGAGTACCTCAATTTTTATTTGCTCTTCAAGAATTAGAATTCTAACCCCAGAAACGCACACATCGTACCACAACGCTACAGCATCAGCATTCTGATTTCAAAAAATAATGGTTTACAGTAGAACACAATAAACCAGCCCACTAGCATAAAATTTAGAAAATATATAGACAAAAATCTGATAACATACAGAAGAATTTCAGTCAAAAAAAAACAAACAAAAAAAAAAACGCAAAAAATAGAGCAGCTGTCTGAATTGCGTATTAAATCTGCCAGCAATATAATACTGCACTATTAAAGGTCTTGCCTGTCATGAAAACATTTTTAGTTTGAAAAAAAACCCTAAGAAGGAATGAATGAAAACTGCAGATGAATAGAGGAAAATACATATAAAGTATCAGGGAAAAGCAAAAAATAACAAACAGTTTGGAGATCTTTTAAAAATCAATCTCTACCTTTTTTTTTTTTTTTTTTTTTTTTTTTTTTTTTTTTTTTTTTTCCCTACCGTAAGAAATTTGAGAGAAATAGTGACACATTTGGAATGACAGAAACAGAATTTCCCTTTAATCTTAAAACACTGAAAAAATGTAACTGTGACTCTGTATCACTTATGGAATATGTTACAAACACAAATGTTGCCACAGAAAACAGCAGGACTGTTTTTACCTTGATGATGAATCAAAATAAGAATGTCTACATGGACACATTTGAATGAAAGGATGCAATGTTTTAAAAATGGAGAGAAAGGGAAAGAGAGAGAAACAAAGGAGATTTACCTTTAAAAACGTAGAAAAGGCTGACACAACATTTAATTGCACTATTTGCTGTCGTGATCCTTTTGTTTGCTTTATAGAATTCAACAACTGTTCTAACACTTGGAGCCTTAAACAAAAACAGAAAAAAAAAACCCTATAGATTAAAAAACAAACAAACAAACAATAAAAATGAAGGAGAACTACTCCACTACTCCAGGTTTTCCTTTTATTTTGTTGAGAAAGTGAGGTGAAACAAATCAAGTATTAAGCTCTGATTATTCTCCTTCAAGTAGCATAGCTGCCTACCACAAACACAATTACAGTAATCTACTTCTGGATGCGTCTTTTCACCATGAGCAACTTCAAACAGAACATCTAATAATTTTCTCGTCCGAATGATTTTATTCACATGGTTCATGGAATCCCCTTTCATAACTGACTAAGAATTGTTTTCTACTGTTTGATCTCAAGTACACTGACCACATTTCAGCACCCCCCACATCTCCCAATGGTTGAAGTTACTACATTACCTGTGAATTTCTGCTATATGGCAAAATATAACTCCAAAAAGAGTTGTTGCTGCACTGATAACTGACAATGTGGGAGGTAGTGGTTTAGGTACTGAATCACGTTTTCCAAGTTTCTCATATATCGAGTAAGGGTCATATTCCAGACTTCCTCCAGCTACGTTGTTACCTAAAAGGAGCTGTAAGAAGGATACAAGTGATCAAGTCATAACCAGCACTGACCTAAATAAGTAGAACCAAATGAAAATACAATACTACCAGTATACAATGTACCAGTAGACTAGAAGTACCTGCTCTTCAATAAATCGGTGGTCAGTCTCCTGCAGTAAGGGACCAAGTAAAAGGAGATCATCCTCATGACAAAGGGGTGGAAGCAAGAATGTAGAGGCATCAATCTGGCTATCTGGTATAGTTAAGTCCACCACTAACTCTTTCAGAACAGCGTGGAAGCTTCCTTTAAATGAAAAGTATTTTTAAAATCTCGTTAATTACTTGCAATTTGAAACTTTGTGAGCATGAAGACATACTGAAAATAGCAATATCCCTGTAATATTCTCATGGAGTTCTCAAATAGTTAACTGGAGAATGCTTTCTTCTTACTATCGAGGAAACAAAGAGTACTGCTTAAGATAAGCAAACTCAGTGCTTATAGTAATAATGAAGATGTAAAACTGAGTTCTTTACAGAAGGCAAAACACCACCAAGTAGTAACAATAAAGTCTAGAAAGAAAGATAGGTAGAAGGACAGGCATATTTCTACTACAAATTTTCTGAAAACTAATGCTGTGGAATGTGATATATAACCAGGCAGGAATACTTGGACTTGGCAAGCAGGCACCATTTAAAAACATTTCTAAATACACTAAGTAACCAACCAAGTTGTGGATTGTATTCTGATATTTCAGGAGTTTGCATTCACAAAGTAAACCACGAGGGATTTATTCTATGTTATGTTCTGAAAGTTTATACTAGTAGAAAAAAACTTGCACGTACTTCTGTGAAGAAAATTTCAGACAGCATTATACATTATTATACATTAAAAAAACAACTACCATTAGGCATTCAGAGCCAGACTTCCAGGTGACCCTGCAGTGAGAGAACCTGTTCTAATGCTGAGAAAAGTCTGTCAAATTTATTAAGTGGTGTTGAAAAAGACAGTAGAATTGATCTTGAAGAGTGTATGCTCTTTATAGAAACATTATGCATGAATATACCTCCAGACCATTACGACTGTAAAGTGAAGTTGTCATCATTTAGGAGATGTCAGCATTGGAAGCAGGTTAAGTCCACATACCCAGTTATTTGCATTCAGTTTTCTTGTTAGAAGACCACATAACTACCCACTAACACTGAAGTTGCCTATACTTCCTCAACACAGTTCCAAAATGGAACAGCCTAGTTGCCACCATGTTATCTGCTGCTTCTGTTTTACCTCTATGACCAATTAGCAAGTATGTAATTTTTTCCAAAATACAAATCAAAACTTTCAAATGTTAGCAATATCAGATACGTTCCAGGATGCACAGCTACTGCGTCAAAGCAAAAGAAATTCAGCCTTTAAACAAAAACCAACAAATTGAAAACAACTAGAAACTGCTCTTTCATGAGATGTTGTAGACAATCAAAACAATGACAGCTGTTATGGGTAATCAGAGCAAAAGAAGAAAGGGAACAGGAAGGGACCAAGCAGAGCCTGAACAAGTCCTTGTATCATAGACCTCAGAAATCTAAAGGTTTGACTTAAAGAGGCTTGCAGGTATGAATACACAGCACATCCACTGTTATTCCTAGTAAATAAGGAAGACTAATACTAGACACAGAAGAACGCATCCTGGGTTCCATAACCATATTTTTTCTGCAATAATTTATTTTTGAAAATTCTAGCATTTGCAAAGACATACAGTTTCCCCACGAGGGAAACACTAGAAACACTACATAAAAAAAAAGTACTTCTTTTAACCTTCCCTTTAAAAACTTGGATAGTGTTTCAAAATGATGCAAACTTTCATGGCTAGAACATGTAACAGACCTTGAAAAACAGGCTTTTGCAATATGAATTTTTCCCTTACATTCCCAGTCCTCCCCACACTGTTGCATTACAAATGGATGGACAACTCTTAAATTACACCTGTTAATATGTAGTATTGTTAATACTAACAATGTTAGTATTATGATTCTAATGCTATTATTTATTTATTTAAAAAAAAAAACAACAACCCACAACCCCTTCCCCCCCACCCCTCCCCCAAGAAAAGCTTTTCAACTTTATTTATTGGCTCTAGATTATAACACTCTCAGCTAGAATCTTGCTCTATCACAAGATTCATGCTTCACATATCACCCTGCGAAACAGAAAATTCAATAGGTAGACTATATGCAGAAATCTCAAACCAAAGCACTGTTAAATCTGCTCAACCTCAAGTATTTGTATTCTATAAAATGTTGTTCGCCTGTAATAAAAGGACAAAAGAACAAACTTTCTCTGAGGGACGGAGTTGTCACATCCAGTACTTTAAGCTTAATTCAGAAACAAATGTCACACACATAGTGTATACATAAACATAGTGTATATTAACAATTGTTAATTCAGAACGTGACAACAGCTTTAAGGCAGAGAAATCAGGGACTCATCCTTATGAGAATTCACGGAGCATTTACCACTAGATGGAGCAGATTAACTGAGGAAAGACTCCCTCCATGATCTAGAGGATGCAATCAATTAAATGTCTGGCTGGCACATCCATCTGTCCTAATGAAATACCCTGTACTTCATAATTATCAAACACTCTGGTTCCTTACTTCAGTCCACTCAGTGATGAACTATTCATATGACTATTTCAAAATGACAAAAAATAATGTTCCAGTTGATCTATTATTAGCCACTGTACTGGAAAATTAGATTTTAAATATGGCAAATTATGTTATGCTAAAGAACAGTGAATCCGTCCTCAGGTTTTCTTCCCATTTTTCTTTAAAAGCAAACATTTCATCATCAATTTGAAAAGGATAAGATTAACGTATCTGTCTGGACAACCTGCTCTAGGTTTCCCTGCTTGATCAGGGTTTAGAACAGATGACCTTCCAATGTCCCTTACAATCTCAGCCATTCTGTGAGCCTGTTTAATTGAATTATTTCAATGGATCACATTCGATTGCCTAATGCTGAGTTACATTGTTTGGATTAAGAATTAAGGATGCAAAACAGATATCACAGGAAGTCCATAATTAAAAATCATAAGGTTGTGTACCTTCAAGCTTCAATTAAAATCAGCACAAAGCCTATATTTCTAAAAGAAAGAGGGGAGAAAGGATCACAAACAGTAACTTTTCAATCTTCCCATTATGACTTCACTCTAATTTCATGAAATATAAACAGAAGAAACAAAATGTGTCAGAAAAGGCTAAATTAAATCTTGCTAGCTGAATATATGCTCAACATGCACCTATAGTGTTTCTAGGGGTGTTCTTTGTAAGAATACATACCTTCATACATTTTTGGAGGCAATACTGCCAGTAATTCATAAAGTTTATGTCTGTAAACCGTTGATGATGTTTTTAAAGAATTTCCATAAGACTTAGAGATTGAAGAAAGCCTTAAAACATGAAAAGCGCATTAGAGATGTTAAAGAGTTCAAGGATTATTAAGTCTGGTTCTAATCTACTAAACAATTTCTATAAGTGTTATACTGTTTTGATTTGCAGTACCAATAGCAGAAGCTAAACAATTTCACATCATCTGAGAGAACCTCTTAGTTAACATTCCTATCTTTGTTTTAAATTTAATACTAGAGAAATATATAAAGTTTTCTATTGTCCCTGACTGTACCTGTATGTATCACAGCTGACTTCTTGGCAGACATGTTTGCAAGGTAGAGTTTAGCACATTACATCACTACTTACTCTGACATAAGGCAAAAGTTAAATTACTAAATCCTTTCCAGCTTAGTTGTCAACTTAAATAGAAACAGTAACATCTATAAATCTTTTTGTCCCAGAATATTATTGTATTAAAAACAATGAACACTTATACAAATGAATATGCAAGTCCGATAAAAGTTTGAAAACTTTGAAAAAATTTTGAAAAAAGAAGAAAAAAAGACATAAATTTAATGAAAGTATATAAATTCTTCCATTAATTTCTTTATGCCATACTGGAATCTGCAGTACACATCACTGTCAGCTAAAGTCGTGATACTGCTAAATCCTATATTCTAATTTTTGTGCTTTAAAAAGGATGTTCTTTAGAAAGTGCACCAAATCAACTGCAAGAGAATTCCTCTGTAGCTTTTTAAAATCAGAATAGCATTTAACACTTTGACACACTTACTGTGTCAGTAAATCAACAGCACTTGGGAGAGGAGGAAGAAGTCTCTGAAGAACTTCATCTGTAAGAAGACCAGCACAGTTGGAAATGAAGCTTCTGATTGCTAAAAAAAGAAAATTGAATTGAATTAAAGTGAGATACATAAGGAAAAAATGCATAATTACCTCACTTAAAATTTTAAGATTTCCATTTTTAAAAGCATTAAAAACATGAAAAAGCACTTGGAATAGTAACTTAAAAAAAACGATAAAATTACAAACGAAAAAATCATATTCACAAATACATTGTTTTTGTGTCTCAGCTTGGACATCTGTACCAAAGCATTTTTTGCTTTTTGGTATGAATTGAATTGTGGGATAAAACTCAGCTTCATCATAATTCCATGATAATAATAACAACAAAGAAAATTTAAAAAGTGGGAGAAGGATGATGATTAGATTACCCACTGCTTACTTGCACTGCTACTTTTCTCTTTAAATTTCACCTAATGACTGTGCTTTAAGAAACAACTTACATGTACTTTAGTAGTTCTTATTACTTACAGAAAATTAAATTTGAATTACTATTACTATAAAGCATAAAAGACCTATTTCCACAACAAACAAATAGTAAAATGTTATTTTTATTTTACAAGTAACCTAAGTAATGAACGTCAAATTCCACACTTTCTGACAAATTTTAACAGTAAAAGAAAGGGGACTGCTACACTATGGCACATGCTTATCCTTTACCACGGACTCTATAGTACTCCAGAATTTATGACTGCAATACATTAAGTACTTCAAGAGCAGCAAAACATTGTCTTAGAAACCCAAATTCCCAATATTTCACAATGAAAGCCTACCAGACAGTAGACAAATTGTAATTTTTACCTGAGTCTTCCCCTTCTTGCAGCTTGCTTAGACTAATACAATAAATCTATATTACAGTAAGTCAGCTATAAGGAAGCAGAACTGGTCATTCACTAAATACAATAATGTGAAGAGCATATCCTGGTTTGGGTCCTCAGATGTTACTGTGATGTACATGCTAAGGAAGAGAGGCATTCCTTATATCGTTCACAGCTTGGTCAACTGAATTGAAGAACATGAGCAAAAACCCTCTACCAGCAATATGTTTTACTGTTTGTTTTCAGAACTATGAAATACACATAGAATCATCAAATCATCAAGGTTGGAAAAGACCTCCAAACTCATCCAATCCCACTAAATCATATCCCTCAGTACATCTCTGTGTTTCTTAAATATCTCCAGTGAAGGTGACTCCACCATCTCCCTGGGCAGCCCATTCCAGCACCTGATGATGCTTTAGAAGTTTTACCTAATGTCCAACCTGAATCTCTCCTGGCACAGCCTGAGGCCACTCCATCTTGTCCTGTCACTAGTTACATGGGAGAAGAGGCCAACATCCATCTTGCCACAATCTCCCTTCAGGCAGTTGTAGAGAGAGTACACGAACACACACACACACACATATATGCATATATATATACACTCATAAACACACAAGCTTGTAATGTTGGGGGGCAAGAGTATCCTCTAACAGCCAGTGGAGGAAAAAACAAAAAAGCAATATGGAGTAACTTGTTTCAGAAGGAAAAGCAAATTATGAGTCCAACTACGAAGAATGATACATTCAACTTACCGCAGAGAGCACCAGCACGGCCTTCTAGAGTTACTTGCCATGTAAATGAATCTCCTCGTGTCTTCTCTGTTTCTAGGTCTTTAGGAGATGATGGAAAGACACACTTCCACAGTAAAAGTATTCGTGGAAGGTGGTATTGGACAACTGCAGGACCTGTAGGTATTGACAGCTGTCATGCCAATGTGAAGACTCAAAAAAAAAAAATCCAAGTGTTCTCTTTGGTTCTTTTCCATTATATTCACAAAATCATTACATCTGGAAACATAACTTTATTTTCCCAACCTACTCATACTTCATTGCTAGGAAATTTACCTGATACTCCACATTCATACATGACTACTGACCCATTTATTAGTAGGTCATCAACTATGACTTCTGTCTTGCTAAGCACAGATTGTGTGGATCACCAGCATGAAAGGGATGTATTACACAATAAGCAGTGTTCAGAAAAGCTAACATTTGTTATATGTAAATACACAAGGTGTGTTTTCTTTAATTCAAGAGAGCTCTGGAAGCTGTTAGGCAGAAATAACAGCTGAAAAAAGGTGACTGAAAAAACACAAACTGACAACATACACCAGAGTCAATAACCTGATCACTAATCAGAAAGTACAATAACATTTAGAAGGAATTCAACTCTTCTATCCCAGCATATAATGAATAAGACACTTAAAAAAAACAAAATCACTGTAAATATTCATAACCACAAGGATATTAGATTAGATTAACTTTTAAGCTTATCTTCTAAATTTTATTAATTGCAGTCCCACCAGCCGCTGCCTTTCAAACATTGTCTCCAATGATCTAATAATAAATTTGAAACTAACAGCCTTTTTACATAGGACAGCTTAGTTAAATTTAAGTAAAATTGTATGCAGCTATTACCTAATGTCATGAGGGCTGCTATTAACAGCCATCCAGCCTGTGTTCGCTGCACTGAAAGGCGACTGTTCTGAGAAGCAGAACACAACAAATCTTCTGCTACAGTCATGATTACCTTCAAAGTTAAAGAGAGAAAAAAAGAGCATCAGCATCCTAGCAACTATCAGATGTTTTTTCCAATTGCATTTGCTGCAATACTTAGCCGTATTTCACTATCCCCGGACAGAACATGGTCTTCTTCTCACACTTAGGCTTATGAAGCAATGACTGACTGCAGCTACTAGTCTGGGGTAGCTTCAACAGGTGCTGCGGGGAGTCAGGTATGTTACCTAGCTTCTTTTTGTCCCTTCTTCTACCAATAGTGAAATAAGAGCTGACAATTCTGATACAAATATACATGAGAAGGATAAAAGTGTTTCGATATTCTACTTATGCCACTATGCAAAAAAATAAATAGAGTGAGTCATATGAATTAGAGCTCAGAAGAAGTGGCAAGAGGAGTAAAGTGTCTTTTTTTTCTTCTTTTTCTTTTTTCTTTGTTTTTTTAATACGTCCTACCATTCAACAAATAGCATGAATAAACAAGCAGGATAGCAGGGCATGCTACAATAAAAATCAATCCTGTCCCAGCTTCTCCACAATAACTGCACATGATCTCTAACATGCAAAACTCAAGGTGATAATCTGCACCTGTTAACAGAACGCAAGCAACCTAGAATTTACATGTAAGATCATACAAAGTGTCCACAAACAACTGCCCTCAGTATGGCTAAAGCCTGTAAAAGTATTCTGCAAATGGTTGGCTTTATATTATGTCTTGCATACATATTTCTTAAGCGTTAAAAAGTATTTCTTTCTTACTGCATTATATTTGATTGCCAAAACAAACTGTTTACAAGTTAGCATTACTATCAAGAAACGTCATTATCAATATCATCATTAAAAGCCTCAGTATAGACAGTAGCCTTCTATAATTTATTTGCACGCTTATAAAGCCATGGAAGTTTGCACATGAAAGTTGACTTCAGGAATATTCTCAATATACATACATGGAGAATTTCAAAAGATATGAATGTACTGTAAAATATTTTCTTCAATAGCATCATTGGTTTCAAATGAATAAACTTATTTTAATAGATTTTAATAGGTTTAAAGTATTTGATTCTAGTTAAAACAGCACACTTGCTAAATCATACCAGTAAAAATGACTAATCATTTACTATATTCAAATTACCCGATAAAGAAGCATCCTAGAAAGGATCTCTAATGACTTCTAATAATTTTTCCTCTTCATGTATCAATACATATTTCCTGATTCATTTTTTGAAGTACAAACATTAGTTTAGAATGTTATGTATATATCCACTAATTACTTCCTTGCTCTGAGGATAGGTTCTACCTGTAACTCTAACCACTCTATCAAAGGAAAAATCAATTTAAAACAGCTTCTGACCAGGTTGCTACTATCTACTTTTGGCATTTCCTTTCCAAAACTGTTCTGTTTAACACTGCTCTCTTTCAGTTCCTCAGAAGAGTTAATCTGGAATCTGTCAGTGTTCCTAGAAAAGAATGGAGAAGGGCTTCTGTCAGCTCTTCTGTTCTCCCTCCCTGCCAGCTTAGTACAAAATACACTGTTTCTCCCACACTTTTCTTTGCCTTCCCATATCTCCTATTGGCACTATGTGACTCTATTCTACTTCTCTAAAAGAAAGCTTTGTAAATTAGTAAGTTTCCCCATCAAATAGATACTGTAGCTCTGTTTAGGTATATAGTATTGAATAGTACTTTTTTGTACAAGCAGGCAAACAACACTCATTTTGTTCTCTCGCCTTGAAAGAAAACAACACCCCTGGTGAGTCTATCACTGGGAAAAGGTTTTAAAAGCTAAAGAAAATGGATTTTTTTTTTTTTTTAATATAAGTTGTTTCATCAGAAGCTGATACGTTGGATGTTGAGAACTGTAGTTAGCAATGTCTGTTAAGGAGTGGTGTGGAATTGCCAGAGCTCCATAACACTGCGCAGGTGGCCTGGAATCACTGCAAGAGTGATTTTGTGCTAATATATTAAAGCATTTCTTTCATTTCACAGAGGTGTAATAACACCAAAATCCACAGCACTTTCATCAAAGTTGCCACTCCTGAAAACATCCCAATCAGAGTCAACGAACATTAGAGAAGAAGCAAGAAGGTAAACTTCTGCATTTTGCAGAAAATTAGCATGTACTGCTGATATTTGTGCTGCACCAAGTTTTTCCAGCTGTGAGCAACTCTGTGGATACACTTCTCATTGAATAGAATATTGACAGCAACACCACAAAACCGTGATAGATGGAAACAGAGAAATGAAGGCTGGGAGAAGAAGCTATCAGGATATCCCCCAAACTTCAGACATGAGAAATGTTTTCTTTGGGTAAACTGTTTGGAGCTATTAAATTTAAGTCCTCACAGATGCAGAAAATTGACCTCATTCTAAAAATAGGGTAGAAATACCTAACAATCTTCTCCACTATGAAAAGATATCAGTCAGTGTGAATGGTTAACAAAATCACTAATGAACTTTCCCACAAATTTCCCACAAATTTCCCTCAGACCATACCTTCCCTTTTCCATGTGGAATTCCCAGAGGACAGTGTTTTACAGCACCCAGTAAAGCAGCAATAGCAAAACTGAAACCAGTTACTGCTTCTGGGGAGGATTTCAATGCATTCAGACGTTCAATGCAACGATTCAACAGTAGAGACACGGAAGACGGTAATGCTATTGCAATACAGCGTAAACACCAAGCTGCTGTTAGTCTAACTGGAATGCTGGGATGAAGGATGACAGAAATTACTGCGTCCAGAACTCCTGAAAAATAAAATGCATGAAGACATTTAAGAAGCTGGCAAACGGGTGATCTATAAGATGATGTCAACAAGCAAAATGTATATGGAATTATGAAATTTCTAATTTCTGTACTTCTCTTTTAAAAGTACTAATGATTTAATCTCAAAATATTTGTCATCAAATATAAAAACTACAATTATTTAATGAAAATACTACCTTGAAAAGTAATAGGGTGAAAAAACTTTAAAATATCATGTGGTTATTCACCAATGTGAATTAAAAACTCTGCAATCACTCTCAACAAATAAAATGCATTCAAGGGAGAAAGACACACACAAACCTATCCAGAAGAAAACATTCTCTCTGCAAGCAAGAAAAGTAGATAAAGACACTGATCTTGATCAAACTGACTTAGTTTAAATATTTAACAAAGTTAGAATGGATACTAATATTTTTTTTTCCATCTTTTATTTTTTTATTTTTAAATGAACGTGATAGTGCAGACAAGATGTAATATAGACATCCTAGGGCAGGGCCTGAAAATTTCATATGGCATGCAGAAAGTCAACTTCCCTTATTCCTTTATTTTGAGAAGAAGAAACAAAGTCCAGAATTAAAGAGATCCAGGTGAAGAGACTGCATGCTACAACCTGCACACAAGGACTGTTTCCCATGCCAACAAATATTAAAGAGTTAACAGTCCAGCCACAGGCAATCATAGAAGATCATAGTAAACATGAGAATATATTTTATATTCTTGTACATGAAAAAATTCAAAGCACATACCCGTGCTGGAGTCCTGTAGTAATGGCGCTGCTGTAGTTCCTAAGCCATGAATGAGACTTCCAAGTTCTTGAAGTGCACACACAAGCACATGTTGACTTGCTGTTACATCTGTTGTACTAAATCGTGTCTCCAAGTTACTGTCACTCACTGAAGCATCTAGTAACACAACATAGGAAGAACCCCATGAAATTGCTACCATAAACGAAACAAAGCAATCAGATAAAGGGTTCTGCTATGGCAGTTTGTATTGCTGAGTGAACTTTTATCACTACCATTTTTAATCACTGATCAAATCGTTTTCATAAAGGTTTACTTTCATTAAGACAAGTATATTTCTAGCACTTAAATGTCTGTGAGGGCAGTTGGAAAGACAAAATGGTAAAAAAACAAACAAAACAACAACAACAACAACAAAAACAAACACAAAAAAGTGCAGATCTGAACTCGATGAGAACAGTGGCTAACAAGAAACATGCTATTCCCAGTCTTCCCAGAAATGACTTTAAGAGGTCATGCTTTGACAAGGGAACACATATAACCTGTCAGATTATACACACAGTAGGAAAAAAAATCACAGGAAAGAAGGAAAGAGCACAAGAGTGAATGTGGAATGAGGCACAAGAAGGGGGATAATGAGAATAGACAGAATAATAGGGAGGAAATAAAGCTGAGGAAAAAAAAAAAAAAAAAAAAGCTTTACTTGTTTTGTTTCCTAACTTCATCATTTGAGACATTTATCATTTAGATACATAAACAGAAAACATTACGCAGCAGTTATTCTCTTTCACCCCCCCAACAAGGATGGTGGTGGGAAATCAGCAGTTTGCTTGGAAGCTGTGTACCTAACTACCTCTTTTCTTCAGGAGGAATATTTCTTTTTACAATTAGAAACAAACCATCAGTAGCGTCATATGAACTGAACAGGAAAGTAGAATGTAGCTAGATGCATATCAACTGTTAACTGCCATTTTACAATATTGTCTGTGTTACATTCCTGCACAGATACATCATACTGTTATATTTGCAAGTGGTTAAAGTGATTTTGCTAGGGAGTAAGTAGCTAAAGTAAAAATAAAAAGAAAACATTATATCTACACAAACAAACAAAACAAAAAAAGCCCAAGTTAAAAACAAAGCACACTATCAAAAACCTTCTAAGTTATTAGGATGATAAATCAGCAGTAGATATTATATTTCTGCATTAGGAAGTTAGACAACTACTTAAAAGAAAAAACAGAAGCTCAAATGGATAATCTTGTTAGATCCATACCCACAGCTTTCTTCAGTTTCCAGACAGCCTGACAAATCTCCTTGGCAGCTGCAATTTGAGCTTTTTCCCCAAGAAGGCCTCCTACTGTAGCTCGAAGGATAAATGAAACACAGCAGCGACAGCCGATAGCATCCATCTGATTCTGAATAGCCTTAGGGTGTGACTGAGAAACAAGATCTAGAATATGGGAAAGGAAGGCAGAGAAGTTCCTTTCAAGCCACTGTCCTCCTAATGTAGAGGCAAATACCACATACGCCTGTAAAAGATTTGAAAGAAGTCATATTTTAGAGGAAAATCATCTGGAAAACTGCTATCGGCTATTTATCCACATATATAATTATTTATGCCTCTGTGTAATGCCAGAAAAACAATGTCAGTGAACTGAGTTCATAAATCAGGTACATTCTTACCTGCAGGTAGCAAGTCAAAAATGTAGCGCTAAAAAATATTCTAGTGATAACACAATTTAGTTTGACTGTAAGTTAATTCAAGTTGCTGGCCTATTTTATTTCATTCCAGAGTGTGAGAAATGGCAGTTTACCCTGCACAGGCACTTGTTATGTAAAACACTGTGTTTGGTCTCACCGAACAACAGCTCCTAGCTATTTAACATTCTGCACGTGGAACACAAATTTAATGTATGAATGCATTTTAAGAACTACTATGTTAGAATACAGTAACCCATAACCCTGACAGAATTTTGTTATTATAGGCTTGGAATTAGGGAATATATGCGGCCCCTAAGCACTGTTCTTAATCTCAATGAATTTTAATTGTTTGCTTTGCAGTGGCGGTACCATAAAAAGACTGTGGACGTCACAACAAAAAGAAAGAATGCAGAGTCACTTTACAAATCTAATTACCAGAAGACCATTTATTTTGCTACATAATACACTCCCTTATAAATGCCTTCTATGTGCATATGTGGGGTTTTTTAATGAATAGATGTGTTACCACCAAGAAAAGTGAATGCCATAAAATGAGTATACGCAATTGAATATGCAATAGTCCTCAAAAGAAATTTCACAGATACTACCCATATCAACAAACTTCTCTATTTACATCTTATATACTTTGACTTGGGTCTAACATTAATGACTAAAGTATTTACACAAAAGAAAGTGATGTAATGCAGATGGAGAAACTGTACAAGAAAATCCTGTTAGCAATTAATAGCTCTTAACAAATACTACTTAGGCTTAGTAATGTATGAGTATATTACCACTGTTTTACAGATTTGAAAACTGAGGAATTTAACAGAACAGTGTTGCAAAGACTCATACAGCCATAGCTACACCTTCAACAAATACAAATTATTCTTCTGTATATAAGAAGCTATCTTCAGAATATTTCTTATAGATTTTAAAAATTATAACAGACTGTAATTCAAATAATAACCAATACTTTTTATAAATGAAAGCATTTTCTTCTTACAGGCATCGGTATACATAAAACAGTGTTTCTTACAGAAACATCACTGATTTTACTGTGACAGCACAGCTAGAGCACACTGTCTAGAACTGGTATACATTAGCATAGAAACGCATGAAAAAGGGAAAAAATCTCTTAAAAAAAGTACACGTAGTCAAAATACTGAAATTCACTGTTACAAACAAGGATGAAATAAAGGATATAAAATAAAGGATATATAAAAACAAAACAGTTGTTGTAGAAACATTTGGCAATCTTAGAACAACATAAATAATGTGACACAAACCTGTGTGACTCCAACCCTAACATCTCTGCTGACAGAGCTGGTCCCTTTCAGCATGTCACCACTGGCCCGTAGAAATCCATAACTTCCACGCAGAAATCCAGTTCCTAAGAGCTCCATCACTTCTTCCAAAGAGATTTTGCGGGAGTTATGCTTGGTTGATGCTAAAAATAGATATAATTGTTTACAGGAGTAGCTCTGTAGAAGCTTCTCCTATTTCAGAGATAAAGCTTTGACTCCAATCATTTTCAAAAATATGAATTTACACAACCCAGTAACAACCAAATCCAAACACCCCGAAACATTTTATATACAAACACACACACACACACACGTGTACACACACCCTCCCTCAGTATTTATCATCAAATCTAAGCCCTCTCTGCAGAACAGTCTGTATAACCTACTCTTACTATCTTAAGCTTCATGAAAGCCCTGACCAACTCATCCACCTCAGCACCAAGGATGACCTTCTAGTCCAGTCTCAAGACAGGACAGATTACCTTCTTGTTACACTTAGCCAGATATGGACACTGCAAAAGGTTCTTTTAGAAACAAAAATTATCTCAACTTAGTACTAGTTCTCCAAACAAGGAGAAAAATAAACTTCATGTGATTACTGCACAGTGTTTAAACCAAGTAACCTAGAATTTTTACAGTTTTTCACTCTATTTTGATGAGATAGAGAAAACTTTAGATCAATCAATAATAATCCCCAAAACCAAAAGGTTACCACATACAAATGTTGTAGCTATGACTTCCTCATGATTTGCTCCCCCAGCTTGTTCCTTAGCCCCTCTTAGCCTTAACCCAGCTTCTGTCTCATGCGGGTCTAACTTGTGTTTAACCTAACGGTTCACTACTAAAAATAACCAACAAAACAGCTGGATGAGCATCTTGTATTACTGAAGTGTTAAGGTTATATAACTATATTGTTTGCAATGAGAAAAGAAAGAGTTTATAAAGAAGACAGAGAGGTCTGTGGGTTTGGCTTTTTTTCCCATTTTAATAAAAAAATACCAGTTTTAATTGTTTTCTTCTCTCTAAAAATTATTTTTCTAAAAAAATCTCTTTGGAATTCAAGATTTTAAGAGTCTTCAAAGTTAGCAGATAGCCTCAAGAATTTTGAACCAACAGTAAGCTGGGCTTAACTACTTCATTTTGTCATTTTCTGCTTATTGCACCCAAAGTCTTGATGTCATTAAATGTAGAATCACACTCACTCTGTCCCATGTTATATTTCACAAAGATTACAGTTGATAGTTTAGCTTTAGGCTCCTAAGACTAGACTAAAAACTCCCGCTCTGAATGATACCAAAGATTTGAGATGCTAAATTTGTGCCAGGACGCCTGTCAGCAAAAACTGTTATACACACTCTGTTAACAGAACTGTGTGTTCATTCCTGCTTCAGATCCTGTCTGTACCACTATAAAATCCAGATCCGGTACTGACAATTTTGGAAACACAATTTAAAAAGTTATCCTTAGCTTTTCAGTTTGGCAGGCAGATACTGCATCACATCTTAGTGGCTTTTTACA
Organism: Excalfactoria chinensis; assembly: GCF_039878825.1. NCBI lineage: Eukaryota > Metazoa > Chordata > Aves > Galliformes > Phasianidae > Excalfactoria > Excalfactoria chinensis. The sequence goes on along the minus strand of NC_092829.1, from coordinate 24,206,690 downwards.
CATTGCAAAAATACATTATTCTTGTAACGAAAGAAACTAGTTTTACCAAATATTTTTTCTTGTTTATTGCTACTGTCAGTGAGTGTATACAGTTGTGTGACTCAAGTAAAAGCACTATGATTGTGTATGAGAAAAAAATGCTATGAGAAAAAAGTCACCAAAAAGATCAAACCACAGATACAAACAGCTAGATGAAGTTTACATGGTGATTTTACTTCAGGTTTCAGGACTTCAGTTTCTGAACACCTGATAAGATTTTTACAGATGACAAATCACCCAAGTGCATACTTTACCTGTTGTCTGCTTGGATGTTAAAGCTCTAGCCAGCACTGTGCCTAAAAGTTTTGAAACTGCTAAATGTACATCATAATTAGAACCTTCAAAGGATTTAAAACACAAGGTCACAACACTATCCAGATCCGTACTCCACATAAATACTGCTTCATTCTGAAGTTCAAGAAGACACTAGACAGAAAAAAATAAAAAAAAAAAAAAAAAGCCTAAGGTTAATGTTTTGTTATGGAAAAGCACTCAGTACAGATTTTAGCTTGCAGTATAAAGACTAAGTTCTCCCTAATAAAATAAGCATGTTGCTTCATACTGAAATTACTTGATTTTTTGCTGCAAGGACAATGTCAAAGAAATACAGACAAGCAAACAATTTATTTACTGATACGTTCCATCATCCATTAAATGAAAGCTTTGTTTAGGGAGTGTACTAAATAGCAAATAATGAGAGCACTTTACCTTTGCAGCAGCACAGCGGACTGCCATAGATCGATCTGTCAAACATGATCGGGCAGCTTTATAAATATCCCTATGGCAAGGGATAGCAGCAGCTCCTAAACCCTTCAGCATATTTTGTAAACTAAGCATGATTTCATAACGGCCTTGAGACTGAAAAATGAAAAAGAAGAAATATTACAGTTCCACAGTTCTAAACCCCTTGGAAACAGAAAACGGTGCCTACCAAAACAAGTAAATAAATGTATGAGAATTTTTTTCACCATTAGAGATCTGCTTATGCTGAAATGAATTAAAGAACTCATTCTATAATACTATAACCAAGTAAACATAAAAGATTCTGCATTCTATGGAAAGGTACTCATGGGCAATTTAATATTCAAAATATGAAACAAGCTGAAGCAAAAATGTTGTTCTCATTAGTAAAGGCAGTGAAATCTTCTAAATTAACAAGTTATTACATGAAAGCAGCATGAGAATATCTACAATCCAATTATGGTCATAATCCATTGGTAATTCTTTGGAATATACATATTGACTTTTATCCTATGACTCACCACAATTTTTGCATACACTGGTATCATGCAATTTCTCCTATTCATTGGTCTATGAACAGTAAACATCCTATTATTTTTCCAATCATTTTTTAAACATGCTGTTCCAATACCTCTGCATTCTTCATTGCTTTAAGCACATTCCCAACGGTGTCAGTAAAACTGTTTCCCAAAATTCTTCCCAATTTTTTGTATAAATAGCCCAAGCATACCACCGCAGCACTAAAACAAAAGCAAATCCAAAAACGCATGAAAATGGATGCAACAACAGATGGAAGGGATTAAGAAGTCTAATGTAATCAATTGGCAAGTAACAAAATAACTAAATAGAATGTTTCAAAAGTGTAAGTGGATTATCAAACAGAAAAAAAAAAAAAAAAAAGAAGATGAGTGTGAGGCACACACTCACACAGTAGCACTATAGGATACAGCACTGAGGATACAGGGGCTGGCAAAATAAACCTCAATACATTTCGGAATTGAAAAACATTTTTTATGATCCATTCTTAAGCCTAACCAATGAATTTCTAACTAAGAATGGCCTGCATCACACAGACTGTGACATCACATCACCTGTGTCATTTCTAAATGTCACAGGAAAAATAAAACTGATGATCTTTATTCTCTTATCAAAACAAAAATTCTTATTTTTTTAAAGCAACATTTTTCATTACTGCTTTTACTCGTACATACCAACAATCTGGATTTTAGTTTTGCCTGTGGAGTGGCTGGGCATAAAACTATAATTGCAGTACCTTATCACATTGATCATTTGATGGTCCTAGATAACTCCTTTAGCTAGTTTTAAGACTAAATAACCTATATTTCAAGCTATAATTGATGTAAAGAATGTTCAGTGAACACATAAGAAAAATATCTCCAGGACTGCCTTATTACATCCTGAAATAACCTGCAAACACTCTTACATGTTTAGTATGACCATCATTTGCTTAAGCATGATATCAAAGAGTTCATTGTGTTGCACAGTAATTTGGCAATATTTGTTGACACGTAATATCTAGTTACCTAAAGATAACAACACAGCTATCTCTGCTTTATATAAAAGTCAGAAGCTCTTCTGGCCATCTCTCAGAATTGTATTATAACTCTAGTTGTTTAAATTTTTTCCCACAAATGTTTCTCACTAAGTCCAAACCACACAAGCTACCGATTCTGTTAATTTGCAGATGTTTTCAGGGAAGCCCCTCTGGAAGGGAAAGGAAATTTCAAAAGATGCCCATGTTTTGTGGGGAAAAGATTTCTGCCGGTGTATTTTCATCCTTGGCAGCACACTGCACTGAGTTTTTAAATAACTTTAAATATAATTGTGAAGAGGAAAGGGACCTGAGGGTGTTAGTTGATGCTCAGCTGAACATAAGCCAACAGTGTACCCAGAAGGCCAAGAGAGCCAACGCCATCCAGGCCTGCATTAGAAATCATAAGGTAATCATCCCCCTGTACTCAGCACTGGTGAGGCTGCACCTCGAGTATTGTGTTCAGTTTTGGGCCCCCCACAAAAAGGAAGACATTGAGGCCCTGGAATGCATCCAGAGAAGGGCAATGACACTAGTGAGAGGTCTGGAGCACAAGTCTTATGAGGAGCAGCTGATGGAGCTGGGATTGTTTAGTCTGGAGAAGAGGATGCTCAGAGGAAACCTCACTGCACTCTATAACTTCCTGAAGGGAGGTTGTAGTGAGGAAGGGTTTGGCCTCCTCTCCCAGGCAACGAACGGGACCCAAGGAAATGACCACAAGTTGTACCAGAGGAGATTTAGATTAGACATAAGGAAAACCTTTTTATCTCAGAGAGTGGTCAGGCACTGGGATGGGCTGCCCAGGGAGGCAGGGGATTCACCATCCCTGGCAGTGTTCAAGAGGCATTGTGATTCCATGATTCTATGAGATAAACTTCAGTTGTTTTCTTAACTTGTGAGAGGTAGCTACAATACATGCAAAACTAAGATTTAAAAAGTAGTAAATTAACAATGAGGTCAGCAATGAAAGTTTCCTGATCAGCCAAATATTTTTACAATGCTTACAGATTAAAAGTACTAGTGAATATTTTCAAAACTCTGAAATTTAAAGTCACTCTACATGACCTATTTGTCTGATTCAATAACAGGACTCACATCACACTCTACTTTAGTAGATGATGATGGCTATTTTCTTTTAAAAATGCTTGCCTGAAATAATCTTCCACCCACATGAAAAAAGATAAGTGGTGAAATATGAGATAAACCAACAATTCTTTAGGACCTGTCATTAGAGGAATCTCCAGGTGAATCAGAATTTGCTAACAATGATTGAGAAGTGAGCTACCAGACAACGTGGGCACGTATGCTAAACTGACAAGGACAGATGGCAAACACAGACAAGACTTTAGTCAAGATAAAACAAAAACAAAAACCACAAAGAAAGCATAAAAAAAAAAAAAAAAAAGAAAGAAAGAAAAAAAAAAAGAAAAAAAAAAAGAAAGAAAAAAGAAAAGAAAACAACAACAACAACAAAAACCAGCCTTTCCTCACTGGACACCAAGTAGTCCACCTAATTCCTGCACAAGATAAAGCCCCTTACTCCAATTGCTTTTCTGTAGCCTAGTGTCTCAGTATCAATACTGCAAGAAATCTCCTTTTTGAATCCATGATTTATTCATGCCTTTTTCTTCACATCATCTCTCATTCACTCTCCTCACCACTGTTTTCATGCCAATCACAGGATTCTTAATGCTGCCTCTTCTTTTCTCCTCCAGCTACTTTTCTCTCTTCTTACTCTGGATCTCCACCATTTCTGTCTTTTTTCTGTCACTTTTGCCTTGCTGTCAATGGACTCCAGCATCCCTCCTTGCTATGCTGACATCATTTCACTTCCTCCAAAGCAACTGCCTTGCAGCCAAAGCAAGTAGTTAATAGAGTTCTGTGCCAGTCTAAACTCACCTATAATATTAATACATTTCACTGCTGAGGAACAGTACTATAGCAGTAATTTACTCTGCAAGAGTAAGCTCTTTAAGATGAGCTTATTCTCAACTCTTAAGACAGTACAAGAGGTCAACTGAAATGAGAAGGAAACAAAAAATCAATATATTATTGGAAAAGACAACAGTCTCCTTGTAAAAATCTGTTTTCAGGAAACATCATTTAAAAAGGATTGTCAGAAACACAATTAACAACTGAAACAAAAGGGGAATGACCAATTCTGATCTGCTTTGTATACTGTGTAATTAATAATGTACAATGATGTTTCCTCATCTCTACTTTTATTTATTTATTTTCTTACTACAGTGGAGGATATTTGGTGTACCAGAAAAAAATTTAAGGTTTGGATTTGCATCCTACAAAAACATTCCATATTCCTCTATTCTTTTGGCCATACTTCAGGCATTTAATTACAAATATTTCATATGCTTCTAAGTAACTACACCCATTTCAACTCTTTAAGAAATTTGCTCAGTCACTGTATTTTGTACTTGGATTTGTATTCATCTGTTTTACTGCTATTCTCAGTAGTACTACTACCACCTTCTTGTTTTTTAAACACCTGCCCACTCCTGATCTGTCATCCATTGCTGCTATTCTTTCTGGCCTGATTTTCAATTGTCTGGTTGGAAATCACTAACTGTCTTGTATCATTTGAGTTCCTGCTGCCCATATTCAATATTCAGTACCATTATGTCTTTTCTTTCATTATCTGTCCTGTGGCAGTGAACTCAGATTTATCATGTCAGGTAAATTCTTTGTCTTTTACTAACTATAAAATAAGCAGTTAATTAAAAGCTTTCTTAAGCTCTTTTGTAACAGGTAGCGTTTGACTTGCTTCCATATAACAATATGCATTTCAAGCTGTTTTTTTCTTCTCATACACAAAGACCATAAAGCAAAAACTATCCTTAGTTTCTTGCATTACCTTAAAGCACACCGTGGTCATTTATAACATTAAATGGTAGCGTATGCATACAGATTTAACATGTCTATGTTTCTAAATAAGTTAATTCAGCTTAGCTTTCAGGTCACTCAGTGCATTTCTTTCCAGTGGACCCAGTAAACATGAAACATCTTGGTAAGCCAAATTTTATTCTAATGTACACAATCCTTGCTGACTCCTATCAACCATCAAATTACCATTCTGTTGAATGCTTCAAAAGTAATGTGATTTAAACAATTTTTAATAAGGATGAAAAATATATTTAAGCTATTAAACTCTGAAGGGTAATTTATGTTAAATGGTACTGACCTGACTTTATTCACAACCTGCAGCTGAACTTATCCAAAACTTTCCAGGGAAGACACAAAGAGATATATGAAAAGCTACACAAATCCTTAGCCATCCATAATTCTGCCTTGAAGGCAGCATATATTAAATGACTAAGTTAAAATTCTTACAGCGTACAGGAAGTAATTTGAATTTGCTTTCCGTTTTCAAAGGAATTCAGTTCCTCTTTGTAGTACTCAGTCTGAAAAGTTCAGAGATGCTTGGAGAAAAATGTTACTTTTTACACATGGCACTCTCATAATAATTATTCTAATCAAGGAGCCTCTCAAATCCTGTTTCATGGCACAAAGCTTGTTTGGACAACAGGCAGAAATGAGGAAGCATTCCCTTCCCTACATTCACATATTATCATGTGTCTCGCACTTGTCTCTGCTGTTACCAGATTTGAAGTCTGGAGTTCAACGAAAAATACTTACAGTTTCGTAGGCAGATAACTTGGTGAATCATCTTTACTCCGAATGAGTTCATTGCATTTTTCAATTGTTTGGTAAACAGAAAAAGTGTCTCCAGTGCTATAAAGTACAGCTAAATTCTTGGCAATAAGCCGTCTGGTAGGAGGTCCTGGTGAATTGTTTAATAAAGAAGTCAATTGCTCAACCAGTTTCTTCTGGTTTTCTTTTATATCAGTCTGGAAAAAAAACAGTAGCAATTAAATTTAAATGTTAACAGATAGTTAATTCTAATACTCTTCATTTTTCTGCTATTATCATTTTGATGCATCGACGTTCTTAGTAAAATGCTCATTTTACTGTACTTTTCTACCCGTAGAAAAGCCATATCAAGAAAGTCTGTATTTTTTAGCACACAATTTCTAGTAGAATTAAGAGTATTTTCCATACAGCATTGAACATTTGCTAAATGCCGCTAGAAACAAAATTGCTATTCAAATACTTTTCTTAAGAAAAAAGAAAAAAAAAACAAGGAAAAAAAAAACCAACACACTTTTCAAGTCACATTATACTTACCCTGCTAGTGACTGGTAAAAGCTTTTCCAAAAACTGTAACCATTCAAAAATGAACTCTGCTTTCTGATATTCACCAAGCTGGTTATACTCTTCTTCATTGAGCAATAAACTGTGAGCTAACTCCATTCCTTGAAATTTTTCTCAAATTTCTCCTCATCAAACACCAAAGAATTAAAAGAAAGAAACAACCAACAAACTGCCAGAAAATGTTAATGTTAATTAATCAGTTGTTTGTTTTTGGGTTTTTTTCCCATTAATATTTGATGACCGAGTCAGAAGCTTGAACACCTAAACAGAAAACCAGAAAGGTTACAAGAGAATCAGCAATCATTATTACATCCAATATTTCAGAATACTTTTTAAAGGAGAACTTAAAATTTTCAAAAACATTACATCTTGTTTAGGTGGTATTAGTAATATTTAATGTTTTTAGAAATAAGGTAAATATGATATTGTTATAATGTGCCAAGTAAATGTAGTACAGAATACATCAGAGTACTCACTGAACTTTTTTAATTCAAATTCATTATGTTTCATGTGAAGTGAGTTTTTCTAGTACCTGACCAAGCATATGCCTGAAAACAATGGTCAGCCAGCCTCAAATAGGATGGATTTTGTGATTTAGACCGAAGTGCAAGAATGGAAGTAACCTAAGCCTAAGAATTCACACTGATTGTACCAGCAAACTTAAATGTTAACATCTTTTTCAAACTCTTGATCTAGTCCAAGTGCCAAGTGAGGCACAAAGAAAAACCAGCCTCTAATGATGTCTTTTTTTTTTTTTCCCTTAAGAAACTGAAAAAAAGGGTTTCAAGAACAAATTCGATTGAAGTTGTTTGATGTTACCTATTTCAGACCATTCCACGAAATCCCACACTGTAGATAGCTATAGCTAGAAGCAAATTAAGACACAAAAATGCATCTAATCACACTTTTTCTCCCCTATAAATGCCACATAGTGTCAAATATAATATTGCGTAGCCTTTGCAAACAAAGGTAGTCAAAGATATTCTGGTAAAATGTCAGCCATATTGTTAATTCAAACAAATTATCCTTTCCAGAGATCACTGAGGCTGCTGAGTGTGCATTTTTTCCTATGCAGTAACAATATTATAGTGTAAAATGATCTAACGGTCTAGTAGGCAGTACAAAACAATTCTAAATAATTCAGCACTCAGGCTGTCATCAAATGCACAGTAAAAGGTTACCTTCACTACATTCTAAACATCTCCATACAAAATTTGCTCACAAAGAAACCAGACATTTTAGATTTACCTGAAATACCAGGCAGCTTGACAAGACATTGCAGTATAAAATAACAAATAGAGATAAATATACATATATATTTAAACTGCCCAGGTAAGCAGATGTAAGCAATTTATCAGTTATCATACTCCTCAGAGTATGAACACTCTGAGAACTTAACTCTGGCATCACCTTATTTTGTGTGTGTGACATAAAATCTGTAGGATTTTGTATTTCATTGAATACTTGAGTACAGTTTCGTCACTGCTCAGCACTGCAGTTACCAGATGTCTACTGTCTCTAAAACACCTACGGCCCCAGTAATCATTTCAATGCACATAAAGAGATGAAGTCTGATAACATTTTCCCTTCAGCTGAATAGACAACACATAACTGTCAGATACTGGACCTTAACCTACCTTGCTGATGATGTCTTCTCATTGTAAAAACTCTTTCCTCTCTAGGTTCATGGATAAAAGATGTCAAGAACTCTATTTCCTAGAAAAAGAGGTAACACAAAGATCAGTTTCAGAAAAGCACATTGGATACAAGCGTCTGTTCTACACAAAATAACAATTTCAATCTCACAGGTGCAAAATATTTGTTATTTTAAACGGGAATTATAATAATCATGACAGCATTCATATCTATACCAGTAACCAGCAGAGACGGCAAAGGTGGTTCATCTGTTCTGAAAAAAGTCACACACAATACTATTGATGCAAAAAGACATGAACATTATGAATCCACCCTAAGTTCCAGAAACAATTTTAATACAGTGATCAGTGAATAAAACATTTCTTAAACCTCTAACTTTAAGTCTGGCACGCTATGAAACCCAGTTTGTGTACTATTTTAAATACAACCATTTTTCAATCTGTCTTTAGAAAACTCAAGTTGAAATTAGGTTAAAGGTACCTATGCATTTGAAAGTAATCTAAACTTCTTTACTAAGAGTCTTTATTTACAATATTTATAAGGCTCAAAGATTTCCCATTCATTATTTCCATTTTCAGTGGAGGTTAAGAAACAGCTGATGCTGCATTTAGTTCCCTGCAGTCAAAGCAAAAATTCAAATGATCATTAACATTTTCATTGTTTTTTTTTCTTTCTCTATACAGAAAGAAAATACACAGTTTAACTTCACTAGACATTGCAAAGCAAAGTCAACAGTTAAACAAGAAGAAAACAAAATAGCTCTTACTATGCAGGACTGTGCAGAGCTGTCCTAACCAAGCATCCAGGGTGTCTTGGCCAGTGCATAAACTTCAAAGCTGTACCATAAAGAGTCCAGCCAGAACACTGAAGGGCCTGGGACTTGCTATATCACACCTGGGCTACTGTTTCCAGCTTGGGGCTCCCCAGAAGAAAGTCAATGTGCTGAAGTCATGGTATCCTACAGCTAGAATGTCTAACTTGGTAAAGAGAAGTCTCAAGGGAACCTAACAGCAGCCTTCACAAGAGAAGGTTACAAAGATGGCAGATTCCTTGCCTATTGAGGTCTGTGGGAGGGAACAATACAAGAAACAGCACAGATCGAAATAAGGAAGGTTCCAAATGGAGAACAAAAAAGGTTTTCTCTCTAAGGATTATCAACTACTGGAACAGGTGCTGAGAGTTTGTAGAAAGTTTGCTCTCAGACTAAGACTAGACTAAACAAAGCCCTAAGCAATGCAGCCTGAATTCACCCTTCTTGGAGCAAAACGTCACACAAAAAGAGCTCCAAGGTGCTTTTCAAGCTGGACAAGTCTAGGCTCTGTCAACTATGCTGCTCACAACTCCACCTCCGACTTACTTGCAACAAAGACTTGCAGATCTGACTGTCCCAGTGCTGACCAACATGAAAACTTTGGTTCCACAAAGCTATGCATAAAACACTATATTCCCTACCCTCTTCAGTAACACATCCCTAAACCCACACTCATAGCATTGTAAACTTGCACGCGAGATTCAGAAGCAATAACAAGAGCACAGGCATACAGCCTTCTTAGAAGAAAGATGAGAATGCAGGAATTCAACAATTACTGCTACACACTGATTTTGTTGTCACACTGGAGAACAACACAGACAACATGGTGCATACAGAATATGGAGAAGAGCTGGGATTAATTAATATTAAATAAGGCCTTGTTATGCATACAGGATGTTACTAGTCAATTTCTATGCAGAGAAAAAAATATCAAGTCTAAGCATTTAAAGGCCTGACGCAGGTGCAACTCTGCTTTAATTAGAGGCAATGCATTGCTATGTGTGGGCCACTCCAACACAACAGTGTATTACACCAGCCAGTTCTTGTATAATTGTCTGGAACCAATGTCTCATACCAGTGAATCAAAGCAAGAACAATCTAAGAATGCAAAGCAGCACTGACATTTAGATGAAACCTGTGTTTTCAAATGTTGAGCTATTTGATTTGATAGTCCTCTGACACTTTTCTTTCCCCCTTGTGCTGTTATTTTGATCCTTCTTGATCTGAAACAGAAACGTGGAAAAATAAAAATGAAATTTCATTGAATGAAATACGTACCTACAGAAGCTACCTTGAGCTATCAGCAAGCAGCACTTGAATGAGGATATACACAGAAGTCCTTTACATCTACAACACAGTGAAGAAAGGGCTCTATAACTTACCATCCTAATTATATTTTTCTCATTTCAAAAGTATTACAGTAATTATACCCTAAATCTGATATAAAACAAAGATCAAAAACCTGTGGATTCACTCTTCTTCCAAACTTTAGTCCAGCAGAGAAGTAAGAAAGATGCAGTTCTTCTAGGGAATGACCACTGTTGATCAATAATGTGATCACTGTTATCAAAAATATGTAAAAATAAATAATGCCTAATAGTAAAAAATAAAAAGTAACAATTACCAGTATTTTCATAACAGCTGACACTGGGCTGCCTATACAATCAATGTCATTTTGATCCTATTGCTGAAAAACAGAACTGAAGCACAGTCATTAGCTTCAGGTTGTCCTTCGATGCGATGCAAGTAGTATTTTAAATGACTTCACGTATCTTTTCCACCTCATAAAGCAGGCTTTGTTGTCACCCATCTTACAAGCAAACTGGTATGTTTATGAGAGAGTTTTCCAGTCTGACACATTCCCTTACAGATCAATTTTACTCCTGCAGCGCTGTTTTAAAAGTTTAATGGATGATCATTACCCATGCATTTGAGCCAAGCACATGACAGGACAATCAATGCTTAGGCTTATTTTAACTACTTTCACATACCTGCTTAGAGTGTTTTCAAAACAAACAGAATTTTTACCTGGCTCTGGAAACTTAGGAGGATGCTTATTTTTTAAGGTGGGTTTTGTCCCAGACAGCAAACACTTGACAAACTCAGCTATTTTTAGTGAAAAACAGCCCATAGTCAAAGTCCAGTAGTTACAGTGCATTTTTTAATGCTAGGAGGCAAACATAAGCAGGGACAGAGATCCCAAGAAAGCAAAAAAGTGCAGGAAAAACATTGCAGTAACTTCAGCTATAACTTAGCTAGGAGTTATTGTACATACATAAATAATCTAATCTAAATAAACAACAGTGATACAATTGTAATAGTTTGATAAGAAATAAACTGATTATTCCAGGGTCAGAAACTAAAATCCCAGCTCAAATCAGCTTGGACTTCAAGAACTCAACATACTGCAGAAGTAGAAATAGTCAAATACTACATAAAGATTCTTACTATTACTCAAAAGACAGAGCAGTCTTTGTTTACTTAGTTACTTCTGCAAACTGTTATCAACAGACATACAGAAACAAAATCTGCCTCACAGAGAATGAAAAGCTGAATCAGTTTCAACATAAATACCTTAGTACCCCAATATACTCCCATTCAGCAGAAGTTGGGAATTTCACGTACCCTTTCACTGCTTACTTTTGTACAATTTCAAAGAAAACATACAAATATTTTTAGGGCATTTCAGCATCAAAAGCATGGGTATGATGAATGGATTAGCCTTTGGAGAGGAGAACTTTTAAGTGCTAAGAAACAAGAGCCTTATCTATAAATGCATACAAGCACGTGCTTGAATTAACCGGTCATTAATCAATGTGGACAAAATCCCTCCCTGGCATCAAATAGATTTGAGAGCTTCCCATCCAAAATGAGTGACCTGCCATAAGCATTCTTTGCTTAGATTTTTTATTCTCCTGCATTCTTTGCAATATGTTTTGCAATGTTAGTTTATAATAGTCAGCAGCAGGAAATCGGAAGCCAAGCTTACAGAAGATGCGACTAAATGTGATGTCAAAAAGCAGTTTACAAGGAAAGGATGCAAGACATAAAATTAGCACACCCCAGAGCACACAGAAAACCAGGTCATAGAGGAGGAGATCCAAGACTCTAAAACTTTTCTATCCAGAAGAACTGTAAATATTAATATCTGTTTTTATGTGTAAAAACACGCACCAGAAATTAAATCTCACAGCACGTTATCATGCCTATTCTATGTTATGAAGGGATTCAATTCTAGTCACAAATGAAGATATCTTCCTTCTTAAATAAAAATATGTATGCATTTGCATCACACACTTATCCAAAATTGCAAAAAGCAATGAAGAATCTTAACAATGAGTTGGACTAACAGCAATGAAAAATAACAGATCATTACACAACCATCCATTTGCTCTAATTACTGATGAAAATTTCAGACTGGGAAAACCTCCAGTCATGTTGTACTTTTGTATGTAATTATTCAGCTTAGAAACATGATTCTGAAATCAGAGATGTTGAAACAAGATGTCTCTCTTTCAGGCTCACTGGTTAACCGTGTTCTGGAAGAAGCATTTTGCCCCAGGAAAATGATGTCTCTCTTCTATCTGTGAATATTTGGCAGCATTTACACAAGTACTCGCTAAAGTTGTCATTCAAGTGCACCTTCCTATATTGCAGATTCCAAGTAGGTCTTGTCATTTTCACATTACATTTGATACTGTGCTAATGAACGAACATTGCTTCCATTCACGTTGCAAAACAAAAAGGCCTTGTATTGACATCTTGTGAACAAAAATGCTCATACAAAGTACATGTTTACTGCCATAGGAACTGTTTAAAACTACTGGTTTTCCAGCCAGACTTAGCAGAATGCTTATCTAATGTTCTTGATTTCTACATTTTGGAAAAGTCACACACTGTCTGAAAAAGCAGTAAAGCTTAAATGCAATAAAAACCTAAACAAAATCTAGCATAATCTTTGGGGCATGCTGTTCTAAAATATATTCACACAAAGAATGTGACCACCCACAACCTTCATACATAACAGTGGCACCGATAAGAATTACAACACAGTATACATTTGCTGAAGTGTGAAAGAAATGACAAGACAATGTCTTCTGGGAATGCTGAATAATTTCTGTGATGTTTTCAGGACAATGCTTGATGTGACTGGAGTAAAAACATGCCCTGAAAAATGTGCCTGGAAATACAATCACTGCTTCAGCAATGCAAAGTATTTGAGACATTTTTGAAGACACAGGTATTGGAAAACATTCATTTGCCATGTTTAAAAGTTCTTACAATTCACTACCATGTTTACTATAATCGCTTTAATCTCAATCTCCACTTAGCATGACCTGTTCCAGGAAACATAGAGCTACATTCAGTTATTGAGAAATGTAAACCAGCCACTTCCTGAACCCCGCAGCCAGAGCTACCAGCCCCACACATCCCCAGCACCCACAGCTAGCCCAGTTCATTTCTGAAAGCTTACATCGAAAGAGAAATTAAGCTCCACTACCAGGACCAGAGAACATTACTTTATTAACATGCAACCTTGCAAATCGAAAGGGCTTATCTGCAGGTTTGAAAACTGATGGGATAGCAAGGCAAGTGCATAAACACAAGGAAAGTATAAGCACTGACCTAAATCCTAAAAATAATTTCAATATGTCTGAGCATCGCTTTATTCTTGACAATGCTGTAGATGATATTGTTTATCTAATACAGCCAAGACACATCAAACTGAATGTGCCAGTGTATTTTTCTGTCACAACAAGAGAAGCTGAGTGAAACAGAATTCTTCATTAACTCATTAAATTGAATTATAATACGTGCAAACTTCTTTCAGCTACCCATTTTCCCTTAACATAAATGCTGACTCCAAGGTAGTTTTGCTGAACGTGTCCTGAAATCCTAGAAAAAGTATATTTGTTTTCCCCAAAAATCATGATGGCTGTGGCAGTACTGGGTTATTTATTGCTACAACCCGCCTTCAACTGCACTAAAGTGCACCAGCACAGAAATTTAGCAGCAGAAGCCCTCACAGTTGCAGACTCTGCTGGAGACCTGTTTGGCAGACAGAGCCCATTCTCAGGGCACAAATCAAACAGAGATGACTGTAATGGTTCATTCTCCAGGTATGTTAAATGTCACTTCCTCAAAGAATACTTAGAAAAAGAAAAAAAAAAAAAAAGAAAAAGAGTAACTGTACAGACTTCATACATTTTGGCTTGCAGCACAGATATCCTTCATGCCTGTTTAAAGTTCTGCTCCCTTACAAACCAAATAGAGCAAACATCTCACACTCTTGTGAGGTGTTGTTAACCAGCCACTCCATCAGCATGTTCTGCTTTTTAACAGACAATCATCCTGCACTGGATAACAAAGTTTTTGGCATGTTCAGTTCAATGCAATGAAATAGTAACAGCTCAGGTGTTTTACCAGCAATGAAATGAATCCCATGTTCAAGAACAAGTTTTCTGTTTATCACCAGACTCAAAGTAATGTTAAACTGGCTTCCCCTACTCTTTTTCATTGTATCAAAACCATTAGGAAAAGGGGAAAAAAATAAAACAAAAAAAGGAAAAAATAAAAAATAAAAGCACCAAACATCCTTCAGTACACAGCCAGAAGTAATCACAAGTTTCATACACAAGTTGAGAACACTGCATACCATGTGGGAACCTACCATACAGCAAAACACCGACACATACAATGCAGCCTGACTGAGCATTTCAGGCAAATAAGATTAAAAGTTGAACAGAAGTCACAGCAACAGCTACGTACATTTACTTCTATAAAAATTAACCCGAACTTAAAGACATAACAAACAGTGAATCAAAACTTCTGAAAAACATCCAAGCACAGAAGCCCAAAGCCAAACTCATTTTTATATGCTTTTCTTCTGTCCCATTACTCTCTCCCTGTATCTCAATAAGCTTTACCTGTATTTTAACCTAAGATACCAGCAGTCTCTCCTCCCCTCATTGCAAAACACCAGCACTCACGCACCTATTCAGGTTTTATTCCCCTGTGCAGAGCTTTACCCATTATGCTGAGCATTGCTGTGGGCAGCCACTTCAAAACGTAAATGCCAGCAACCATGTTTGTGCACACCGGAGTCTCCAATACCACCACTCTCTCCCCAGAACAATGTCAGTTAAAAAGATCTGTTAAAATTAGCTCATCAGACCATGCATACTGACTGCAAGGGAATGCCAGATCGCTCCGTTGCAGACTCAAGACCTCTACCGACCCACACCAGGCACATCACCAGCTCTACCCTTCAGCTTCGGTCCTGACACTCGGGCAGTGGGGAGGGCACAGCCTTCCTCCTGCTTCAGCTGCCACCGAGGAGCTTATCCTCCCTCCCTGCTCTGCCTGCCGGCTCCCTGCGGAGGCCCCGCCCGGGCTGAGCTCCGCTCCGGCGCCCCGCTCTCTGCGCCCGTTGTGGGGGCAGCCCCAGCGCCGCCTGACGGACGCCTCGGGCCGCTGACAGGGAGCCCGGAAGCCAACCGGTCATCGCAAGGATCGGTTTTCGAATCCGCTCGACCGTCTTGCTGGTCAATGTAGACGGTCGCGCGACGATAGAGCGCTTTCCACACGCAGACCCCCGGCAGCCCCTCAGCGAGCTCTCGGCTCCCCTCGGCGTTTCCGCCCGCCGGGCTCCATCCCCTCGCCCAGCCTCCTTCAGCCCCTGGCCGCAACTCCGAGCACCTCTCCAGGCGTCTTCTCCTGCTCTGCGGAGCCTGCTGACACCCCTCTCTTTTAGGGTCACTCGGCAGCTCCACGCCCTCCCGGGGCCTTCAGGCCCGCGCTGCAGGCGGCTGCCGAGGCCCCCCCGGGCTCCTTCCTCGCTCCCCGGCGGAAGGCGAGAGCGCGCGCAGAGCCCTCACACCCCTCTTCCCCGCGGGAAGGGTCGCCAGGGAGCCGCCGCTTCCTTCCCCGCGCACAGGGACGGAGGGAGACGGAGCAGGGAGACGCGACGGATGCACCCACGCTACCAGAGCCCCGCTCTCCGCCCCGCGCCCTCCCGGCAGGGTAGGACCACCACCCCTCGCCCTCGGTACCTGGCGGCAAGGGCCGGCCGCGAGCCTCCCGCGCCGCTCTGCGGGGCGCTGCGGGGCTCGGCTCCGCCCGCCCTCCTCCGGTGCGGGGGGGGAGTGGCGGGGGGCTGCGCCCGAGCCTCTGCCGCCCGCCGGCGCGGGAGGGAGTTGCCGCTGCTCAGGGCTGTGCAATCAGGGCCGGAGCCATCGAGCGCCCACTGCGGCCGACCCGGGCCTCGGCGCTCCGGGACGGGAGCCGGGTGTGGGCGGGCGCCGCTAGAAGGAATCCGTGAGGTGAAGAGAGTATACCCGGGGGGCGCTGCCGAGAGGGTAAACCTAGCGGTGCCGGGAGCGGGGCTTTCCCCGGGGCGGAGAGCTGGAGGCCGGCCTGGTGCCAGGGGAGCCAGCCAGAAGCCGGTTTGCTGAGGAGCGGCCTCCCTCCTTGACAGTTGTCATAGCTGAGTTCACTGGTTATGTGAGAATTTCTGCTGAAGGAACGTTCTGTTTTGAGCTCTGTTTTCAGAGTGGTCTCAAATGGTCTGACATACTAAAACATGTATCTCGGCCATTTTTTAGTTTTAAAGGAGTCTTATTCTGGCATTGTAGCCATGTATCTCTCCATGTCGGGAGATAGATAACGTACAATTGCATTCTGCCAGCCAGCTAGGAGAGAAAACTAACAGGCAGGCATGAGGTCTGGTTTCTGCTGGCAGCATTAGTTTGGTGGTAATAAGGTGTTCTGCTACTTGAGCTGCTGCTATACAAAGCTGATGAAGAAAATAATGCCTTCTGGAATCAAAGGCTGATTTTGACTGGATAACAGATGTAAAAGGCAATCTTTTGTCTTTGCATTCTCACAGAGGAACACTGGTTAGGTTAGTCCCTGGGGCTGGGAGCAAAGGTTCCTTTCCACAGGCTGGGCTCTTTGAAGTGGTGCAAACCATTATGGGGAGGGAATAATGCATGAGATACGTAAGCATAGGAGTCAAAATTGTCCCCGACATTTACATAAGCTTGTAAGCTCATGCTCAAATATGAAGGCTACTCCTATTTTATGTTGGCCTGTGGTGTCAGAGGCAGGTGTTGGTGGTATGGCAGTAAAGGCTGAAGCTCCCCTACCAATATACTATTAGATATTATTGTCACGTGACTGACAAAATGGTGTCTGACATGGAAGAGCGTATGAGGGAAAAGGTGTGGAATTGAGTTCCCTTGTGCAGAAAAAAATGGCACCCACTTACCTTCATCAGCACTTGCTAAATGTTTATGGAGGCCAAACAATGGGTGTGAGCACAGTGAGAGTGGTGCATTTCAGCAGTGGTGACCATGGGTCAATTCCACTGGCAGATTTTTAGGAATGCAACATGCAGGCTCTTGTTCATGGCTAGAAAAAATGCATAGCTAATGGTGAAAACAGTGTTTTGTAGCTGAGAATTTGCTCTATCACATTGTTCTCTTTGCAGCTGTTGTAGTCTCAATGAAAATAATTAGGAGGCATTGTTTTCAGAATGACCTACGTATATATATCACTAAGGAATATAATAAAGTCTTCTCAGAGAACTGCCTGGCTGTATTCTACAGATTTAAAAGCATCAGGCTGCATTGCCATATATGGACATTGGTTTCATTTTTACTGAATTCACCATTATACAGGAACATGAGCACTGAGGCAGTGACCTTTTAACAGAAAGCTCTGCCAATATATGTGGTAATGAGGAATAATATATAAATGTCTCACATCTGAAACTGTTTCCATCGCGTATTTCACAGAAATCAACTCTACAAACTCCTGCTGGTGTAAAGGTGTTATTTCTGTGATACAAGGAGTATCAGAAGTAGCGTACGGCCCTCCCCCCTGAAAAGAGTTATTTGCTCAGTTAACCTCATTTTGATGAGCAAATGAGTTGCTGCTGCTCAACAGAGTGCAGTCTGCCACTCTGCTTGTAAGAAAGGTCAAGCAAACTATTTGTATTCAAAGGCTGTTGGTGCTGTGATGTGCTGAGTAATAAACTCCTGTAAAAACAAAAGGTACTTTCTGACGTTCTTGGGAGGTTCCAGAAGGACCAGGAAATATACATGAAGGGTCGATTATATTTAGGTAGTAAGCAATAGAAATATTTAGAACAGTTTTTAGAAATGTATTGCTGTTGTTACTCTTATTCACTCTGTTGTGGTGACTGGCAGAGGACCCACTCACTGCTCAGTACTGCATCATAGTATCATCATAGTATCATAGTATCGTGCGAGTTGGAAAGGACCTTAGAGTCCAATCATACTAAATGTTATGTGAGCATAAGGCAAGATAAAGCACCTCTCAGAGAGAAATAGTGTTGCACGTTTTTTTTTCTGAGAGTCCTTCCTCCTAGACCCCAATATACATGGTGTCAGCTCTAAGTAATGGTGTTTTAATGCCAAACTGGCACTAGTCTGAAGAAGCAATGAGGAACAGTGGTGTGAGGTGCTACTTTTATCTCTGGCTATATTTGCTCTGTGCCAGCAGTGCTTTATGAGGATAAGAATCTATCTTTATTGGTTTTATAACTAACCTTGATTCTTTAATATGATTTTGCCCTCCTAAATTGGTCAACAAGAGTGTTAACCATGCATTGATTCAAATTAGCATCTACTTTAGCAGTAATGCTTGCCATTTTTATCTTTACCCTTTTCAATCCAAAATAAAAATACTGTTACGTATTTATAGTTTTCTGTTCTAAAACAGACAAAAATAGGATAATGAGATGTATTCACCATATATTAACTCAGTCCCCCATCTCTCCATTAGTCCTGACTGAGCTTCAACAAAACATATTTAATAAAACAAGTAATTGGCAAACAATTGCACTGCAAAAAGCTCCTGATTAGTCTTCTCATTAGTTAGTCTATTTTGGTAAAGTGGGTTGAACAATTTAGTGCACGAATTAGTTCTGCCAAACAAATTTCAGTTATAGTAGAATATCTCTTCAGTCACATATGCCTCTAAGCAAGCCATTTTTTTTGGTTTCTTATAGCTTGATGACTCTACAGCAACAGAAAAGAATGTATTCCTCTGATTGCAATGGGATCATGTAAATGTGAGTAAGAATCATGAGACTAGAAGCATAATTTAAATCAGATGAAATATCACCAAGCAATTATAAAGCAAACAGAACCAAATTACACTATATTCTAAGATCTTTGTAAGGAATGTCTTAGATTAGTTTTAAGTTAGACATTTTTAATTTATATTTTTGCAGTTATTAAATTACATAATCTAGCTACTTCTCTAAGTACAGAGTCAGACTGTTAAGGTTTGATTTCGCAAACGGTTACACCATCAGCAACAGGCAGTTTACAATTGGCTTTAATCTGAATAAAATAATCTGCTTCTAAGCAATATAACATGCTCATTTCTAGAACTGATGGTAGCCTTTAGTATCCATGGTTGTTTAGTATTACTCCCTCAGTTAAGACAGTAACTGTGCTAGTGCTTATAATCCCCAAAGTGAAACACTTCCCTCAAGCAAGGACTTTCTGGAAGCAGGTGAAATCCAATACAGTGTAAGTGTCCCAGCTTTTGCAAAGTCTTAGTTATACATCTTTGGTTCCTCGTTATTTTTTTGTTTGTGATGGCTGGTCTTTTAAATTAAAAAATAAATAAATAAATAAAAATCAGATTGAATGTTTAAAGTGCTATATGGTTTAATTTAATGCTTATATTCCCAACAGAGTTTATTTTTGTCCTAGGATAAAATTCACAAAATCTGAATTTCTGTCAAACGATTACATAGTTCTGGTGCTACTTTTAATCCTAAAATGTAAATAAAAGTAACACACAGGTCTAGAAAACATTAGATACAGTTATCAAAATTGAAATGTGAGATAAGGAAGAAAAAAATCTCCTGTCAAAACCTTGACACATAGGTCCCAAGCAGTTCTACATGTGAATAAAAGATCAGTCTTCACTAGTAAAAAATTGAGTAGTGTGTATTTTTAAGTACACTTTAAATACCTAAAGAATTCTGGATAAAATATTGTGACAAGTATTAGCAGCACATTAATGTATTCTAAATATGGTTTGCCAACTGATTATTAAGAGTTCCCAGAACTCTTTTGGTTTTATTGTTAATCCAAAAACTATCTTGCAATCTCATTTCTAACTAAGCACATCTAAATAATCTAACCTCTTCACTCACAGTTTTAATGCATACTAATGTAATAGGACATATATTGCATCACTTCAACAAATAATACAATTATGGTGAATAGAAAACAGAATCTTAAATTCACTGTAACAACACACGTGTGAGCTAGAACAATTTGACAGGAAAGTCATTTATCTGCATTTCCATGCCTTGTAGAAATTTCCTATATTTTGAAATAACATAAGAGTTATTTGTGTGATACCAGTTCGCTGAGTTACTCAGTGTGCTTTGTGGACATTAGCTTCAAAACATGTTTTTAAAGGAAAAGCTGAGGTACATGGTAAAGAAAGACAAACATATAGTTTCAACAATATAGAAAGATATAAGCACATACTGCATTCACAAAAATAAAAAACTGAGGTGGTTGTTTTTTGTCTTTAGTAGAAGAGAAGAAAAGCAGTGTTTTTAAACATCTTTTTTGTCTCCATTTTCACTCTGTCTTATACACAGAAAAAGTGGAGCAGAAAATTGCTTTGCCCAAAGCCACACACTGGCAGTGGACAGCAGTGATTTAAATAGAAAATGCGCAGCACAGTCATATTATTCAAGCTACTCTGACTGCTGTTTTGTTCTCTTGTCCACATATACCATTTACTTTTCAACTGCAGCTGCAAAGCACTCCCAGTAGCAGAATTCTTGGCATTATCCACACTGTATGGATCCCTGAATTCTGAGTTGCTTTCAAGGAACTTCAGGAGATTAAGGAGAAACACAGCATTGAGAGACATTCTCAAATTATAGGTGCTCATTTACCAAATTGTACCAAACAAAGAGAAAACTGTACTTTCAAATGTGGATGGACATCTCCACAGCCATTCTGTTCTCCAGAGCATAGCTAGTCAACCCAGAGACACATGTTTAAGGCATTCAGGTAAAATGCTGAAGACCACTCAAAGAAAAAGAAGGGTCTGTTTATTTTACTTTGGTGAAGATAAGCTTATTGTGGAATAGGTTTCAGAGAGAGTAAGTATAGAAGTTTATGACCTTGAAATTTTGGATTAATATTTTCATGTTGCATACTATAGTAGAGGTGAAAATTTACACAAAAGGCATGGAAAGGAAGCAGGAGTACTGCTGACTCAAAGATGAACTACTGCACCCCTACTCAATAGTTTTATGAGAGCACAGTCCATAGTTCATGCACAATCATCTTACACGTACTGAGTGGACACACTGCAAACAAGGCCATAAAAACCTGTCAGAACAGTTCCTGTGTGATGATAGAATTGGAAGTCAAACTAGAACAATATAATGGTTACTCATTTCATAGTTTAATTCAAGGAAGTGTAGAATATTTAACACGGTAGAGAACTGATATTCTCTAAGTATAAAGCAGGATAGTTGTTTGAGCTCTTGCCTAGTTATAGAATAAAAACTAAAGCAATGCCACATCATCTGTTTAAAGCATATATTCACGTCAGAAAGTAGTTTGGCTTAAAAATAATTTTAATCAATTTATTCATCAGTGTGGTCCATCACATTATTCAGAAATAGCTTCTTTTAGTAAATGGATCACGAATCAATAGTAGACATAAATAAAGCAGCACAAAGGGCACATCATTCAGCAAGCTGCCAACTGCTGTGGCAGAAGATGGCAGAAATCAGTATCCCAGGACAGATAGAATAAATCAGAAACAAACTGGCAGATATTACACAAAGAAGCCACCTTTTAGCAGAAACTCAAGATTTCTGTCATCTCCCAAGAGCTACTGAAATACAGAAACATTTATAAACTTTATATGAGACATCAGTTCAAGATGGAGTTTGGTCTGAAGTCTGTTTTTCACTAAATACTTTCAAGCTCATTCCTCTCGGGGTATGCAGAGTTCTTGAAATATAGAGAATGAATTGTGAGGCTGCTAAAGATCTCTCTGGAGAGAGGGGGAAAAAAGTCATTCTGCAGACTTTGTATTTTAGCTCAAAGGATCAATTCTTGAGAAAAGTGTATAACTATAATTCCCCTATGGTCAGTGAGAGGTGGAGTTACTCAGCACTTTTTAGGATTTGGCCCACAACAGAAGGAGAAATAAAATCAGTTTTCTCAAGCAGTCAAATCATAAAACTCTAAAACTCTATTATTCATATCTGGACAATCCTATTTAGATGTCTCTAAAAAGAAAACAAATCATGACTCATTTTGTCTGTTAAGTATTAATAACTATCTTGTTTGGGACTTAACTAATATTTCTAGGCCATTTATGTGAGTAGATATTTTCAACTGAGAGAATCCAAATTGTCAAGAATTCAACATCCGTAAATATTTCACGATGACTAACTGCATATTTTCTTAATGTGAAAAATACTATTACTCTCTTATCAAAACTATGAGCTTTGTACCTAAAAAAAAAAAAGTGATTCCCATTGTATAATTTACAAATTATACACTGTTAAACTTTATTAAAAATAATGTTAATGATAGAATATTTGTAAATAATCACAATTTAAGATTGTGCAAGCTGACATGAACACTAAGCATCATGTTTTACATCTTTTCCAGTATAATTTATCTTTTAAAAATTGAATCCTGGATAATTACAGCAAACCATGTAATTGTCTAATTTCACTTTTAAACCTTTAAATTACTGAAACCTTTTAAATTACTGACTTCATAAAACCATGACACAGCAGCAAAGGAGAAACTTGACTCGGGTTGAACGTACTTGAATCAGTTTTCAATTTGCCACATTCTCACTGCTTACAACACAGATTTTCCCATTGTATCTTCTTAATACTGTCTATTAGAAATGTTTATCATAGTACTGCATACTAGGTCAGTTGGAACTGAGACCCCTAATGTGCTAACACTGTGAATATAAGAAATAAAAGCTAGTCTCTGCTTCAGATCCAGTAGATAAAAAAGTGAAAGGAAATAATGCAGGCAGAGAGAACAATGAGACTGCAGTATACATCACACAATTTTTGTTGTCTGCATTTTAGTATTCCAGTCCTTTTCCTGAGGCCCTGTTAGGAAAGAATTGTATAGACAGCAAGACAAAGGTAACAAGGACATAGAACAAATTATAGCAAGCAGCCCATCAAAACACATCTAAGAACATTTTGAGTGCAAGCTTCTACAAAGCAATACAGTGGTACCACCTTGACTTCAGTTTCCAGATGTATCTCACTATTTCTTCTTACAGTGTCTGTGTAGGGTGTGCTGAAATCTTAGTACCACCTAAAAGTCTTACTTCTACACATGCTGTATGAGAAGAGAGGCCTTTGTTATTTAGTAGCCACCATCTAAGAGGCTAAAAACTCAGTGCATTTTTGCTTTCAGTAACTGTGTGAGCTAGATAGCATTTAATAGATGGAAAATGAAGATAACTAAGTGCCTGACCCCAGAAATCAGGTGGAAAAAAAAAAATTACAACTACAGCATTCCTCCAGGCTCTTTTAGTGGTGCTCAGAGACAAGACAAAGGGTAATGGGCACAAACAGGAACACAGGAGGTTCTATATGAACACAAGATAAAACTTTCTTAACTTTGAGGGTAACAGAGCACTGGAACAGGCTGCCCAGAGAGGCTGTAGAGTTGTCTTCTGTGGAGATATTCTAAACCCACCTGGATGCTTTCCTGTGCAACCTACTCTAGCGGACCTGTTTTAGCAGGGAGATAAGACTAGATGATATTCAGAAGTCTCCTCAAACCCGTTTTGCTTTCTCAAGTGTACTTCACTACAAGTTATATATGTAATAGTTTTGTAATTATTTTGAAGTAACAGTTGTATGCATTACCCTACTACTGGAATTTTGGCAAAAAAAAACATCCAAGTGAGATATTATAATTGTGTCAATCTCAATTATTTTAGGAATACTTCAGATGAATATGCACATAAAATGCATGCTCATTATTGCAATGCAGTCTAAGGCATTCTTCTACTTAATGAGATAATAACACCAACACAGACGAGTGCACATCCTTCTTATACTGTTCTTCCCAAATCATTTAAATACATTAATACTGAGAAAAGAAAAAAAGACAATAGTTACAGCCAGTATTGTATCCATGATAGCATTTATTTTTTCAGAATTCAACCAGATGAGTGTAAGGTCCATTTGTATCCAGTTTTAACACCTGTCTGTTTCCATATGTGCCATGCTTAACAAGAACACCTGCTTCCTTGCATTTGGCACTGGCAGCCAGTTCCTTTTCACACAAAGTCACAAACTGAGAATAAAGTTCCATTCCTTTTTCTTTTTCTATATTTGCATGGTACTGCATCTTTCTTCCCTTCAGTTTACCACCCAGAGTAGCTTGTGGTATGATGAGTACATTGCCTGGTAAATCAAGGACAGATACATACTCTCCATTTTCATCTTCACTTAATTTAACATTCAACAGCACATTGACTGCAAATAAAGTAAAAATTAGTGTAATTAAAGTAAGTCAAATAGGACCTAATATAACATCATAAAACAATATTCAAGATTTTACAAGATAGTCCAAAATAGCTTATTTTACTTGAGTAGCTTATCCTGACTGTTACTAAAACAAAATATGGATTGTCCTTAAATACTATTAACTGGTTAAGATGGCAGAGTATTGTGAAGAATTCAAAGGATATTGATATTAATGCAGTATATCTAAATAGACAGTTTTTGTGGGTGGGACAATGGATTGCTCTTTAAAATCCTGCAGTTTATTCTAGTTGGAGCTCCCAAAAGGAACCCAGGATCTAACTAGTGACCCTAAAGTAATTACCCGATACTCAGCCAACACTCACAGAAGAGTATACATTGTATGAGATAAGGCCATCTTTGATAAACTTGGAGACATTACTGTCCTGACTTTCTTTATGGTTGAAGTAGCTGGCAGCAATATCTAACACCAAACTGATCCTGCTGAAGCCCTGGGGTCAGCAGTTTGGTCTCACCCAGAGTGAGCAGAAGACATGCAGGTGTCAGCCTGCCTTTTGAGAGAAAAGGCAAGTAGGAAAGTCAGAGATGCAATTTGGTCCATTAAATGCAGTGTGTAAACTTGTAAATAGAATTGATGTGTTTGATAACATTACATTTTCTAATGTTTCTATAATAATCAAATTCTTCCCCCAGAATTTCTTCCAACTGTTTAAAAGCTGTGAGAATACTAGCCATCACTCTAAACCTACAAGAGAAAACCACACCAACTTAAACAGTTTCAAAACATATTAAGAACAAAAATATTCCATAAAACAGACACTTGGGAAGATGGCAGAGAATAAATCTCCTAAATAGCTAACAGAACTTTTTTCTTGCCTGTTTCAGCTGCCACAAAGCTGAAAAGGTGATTATTCTCAAATATCATAAAATTCTCACAAGCATAAGATCAGTTTTCATACCATGCTGTTTTAAATACACCTAAAGATTTCAGCTTAGTTTAGCATCACAAAAAGACTGTGCCCTTGAAGACCAAGAGCTGTTCTCAGCATTTTCATTAACACCTGTGCTTGCACATTGCAAGGCCTTTCTGCTGGTACCAGCATACAGCTTGAAATAGACCACTGTTACATGACCTTTTGTGAAACTACTATCAGCAACCCATAGAAATGGGGCGCTTTTATGTGGAACACACATCACTGAATTCCCCAAATAATTCACTGCCAGTGATAGAGGAAAAGAGGCAGAAAAAATTAAATAAATTAAAAAAACAAAGCCAACAAAACAAAGCAAGCAGCCAACCAATCACTATCACTGCTAAAAGCTACTCTAGAAGAAAGCAGACAAATGGTAGAGTTTGACCTGAATTGAGCATCAGTTCCACTTGGATATAAATGTTAAAAGCGCATGCAGAGAAGAGAAAATGAGTGACAGATACTGCTGTTATCCCTTCTGATCCAGAAAGACTAACAATATGCAGCATGAGATGGGACACAAGTTAGTTATCCATCCAACTCCCTCTACTGGCTATAATTTTAAACATCCAGCACATACAGGGAGATCAAAATTAAGATAGCTCTTAAATGAAGCCATGAATTATCTGCAAACCATCTTCTCTAAGTTCAGTCCCGTCCTAGACTGAAGATATTGCTTGATAGTTGTAATATATCCATTAGTAGGTGCAGCACTTTCTGCTTGCTAGAGTGTTTTCAACATGAACATTCAGTGTGAATTGATCTTCTAACACATTAATCATGAACTGATAGTGAAGAGATATGGACAGCGGTGAAATATATGAAACATAACCAACCAAACTGTTCTTTCAGCCACCTGATTAGTTGGGAAATAGGGTATTTGATGGCTTTTTGACTTCTCATCTAAATAGCAGCTGCCTTTTCTCTGCCACTACCACTTAATTCTTTAAGAAACTATATGTGAATTCATAAGGATTATTTATACCATACCAATTTTTGGAACAAGATCCTCATCAGCACCTTTGAAGAAGCATATATAGATAACAAGTCCTCTCTGGATCTACAAAAGATTACAGAAAACAATATCAGTCTCTCATTGTCCACCATGCAGGTTTATCATTAAAACCAATACAGAAAGTGACAAAACTACAATGAGTAAAGTTAATCTTGGGAATCTTGTTATTTTCTATAGCTTCAGATTTCAAATTTATGGGCTTATGGAAGTTCATGAGATATAAACCAATTACCTGCTCAATGCTGCTACATGCAATTAAGCCACTTTGTTAGCTGCACGTGAAGCCACACTTAGTTGTAATATAACATGTACAGTATTATTGTTATTACAGATAATATACAGTGTGAAATATGACTTCATTTTCTATTATAAAATATATAAAATGCCATGGGGCTTGTCAGTGAACTGAATTATATTTTAATGTTAAAAATGTTAAAAATACGCTAGGATAGTTCTAACAAAACAGTCTGATAATTAAATATTTTAAAATGACAGCCAATTTAAATATGATGACCAACAATTATGAAGTTGTTCACAATACTAGAAAGATATCAAAAATATTATCCATCAGTTCAGGTGAAACCTTTTTGACAAAAATGGGACCTCTCCCTTGATTCACGTAGGGTAAAGGATATGCCACTTCTTTAGCAAACTAAGAGACCACTAGAAAGAACTGTCTATTTGAGGAAACAATTAGGTCTGTAGTAATAAGAAAGCATAAAGTAATTCCCTTGTAACTTCCCCCCCCCTCTCTTGTTTAGTTCACAAAGAATACATTTGCAACAACCAGTACTTTATTAAAAAAATAAAGCTATTTGGCTACGCAACCAACACAACCAATAGGTATGCTGTTTCACATTCTAGTATCTGTCAATGGTTTAACCTCTTTGGGAAAAAGCAGAAGCCATACACAGCTTGACAATAACAAGAAATCCTATCCTCTCACCATTGTTTTGTCAAGAATAATTATTCTATTAAAAGGAAAATTAACATCAGCTCAGAGAAAATATGAAATACTACTTAAGGGATGCTAACTAGATCAGAGCAGGAAGGATTCATTACTTTCAAAGTTATCAAAACAGAAGGATAAGAAATATGAATGTTACTTAGAAAAAAAAATAAAGGGTTGTGGTTTGTTGTTGTTGCCGTTGTTTTGTTTTACTCATTCTTTTCTTTAAAACAGAAATTTTTGGTAAAGAAAACAACTACACACATGAGATTTCATCCTTTTGTTATTGTGGAGATTGAACAAAATACTCAAGGCAATGTCTGAGGAGAGCTATGCCTCCATTACTACTTTTCTACTTCCTAATTTCTGAAAAAGAGAATGCTCTTTGTAGCCTAAATGCCACAGAGAATCTTTCAGAAGCTATAAAGAGCTCCTTTCATTTCAAAACTCATTTTGACCAATGCAGAACATTATGCAGGTTCCCATTCCCAAATGATTGCCGTATTTCATAAACACTAATAAATTTGATGTCCTGAACCTTAAATGGCATTTCAAACTCTCTACTCAAATGACAGAGAAATAAAGGCTGCCAAAGGATAAACTAAATATTAGTTCCAGAACCAGACTAACATCAGGATGTTAATAAAGAATAAGGCATATAAAACCTATTAATAAAGAACAATTCAGTAGGTCACATACATTTACATTATTAAACTAACTTAGAGAAAAGCAATTATACTGTGTTGCACACCTCACAAATGACTACTCCAACCTTCTGAAAGTTCTTGAATATTTTCACATATGGAAGTAACAATATTCTGCAGGAAGCTCCTTTAAAAAGCCAAAAAGGGAAATAAAGTAACACTTAAGACTCTAAGACCAGATAACTAAAAATGATTATTATTAGCTTTTATATTAACTAATGTTATTTTTCAGCCCCTCTCATGATTTGATGCTTAATTCTGAACACTTTTTCCATCACAAGATTACATATATATAGGCTTCAGCATCTGTTACAATCAGAAAGATTAATGAGGTGGAAGGGCAACAGAGGAAAAGTGAAGGTGCTCACCCATCTCAGAGAATTTAGGCTCACAACGACTCCACCAGAGAGAAATCTCCAACCAGAGATCCTTCCCCAGTAGCAGTCAGCCCTTAAATGAGTTCTAATAGAGGTGCAGCCAGGCTCCACCCCTTACAGTCACACAGAATTGCTTTCACCTGTGCTCCCATGGCTGACCGGGTTCTTTTTCCAGATGCTCAATCAGTGGTTCAGGCTGTGACTCAACAGTTACCATACAGTGTCTCACACCAACCAAATATGAAATGAAAAAATCTGAATTCAGAGACAGGTTAATCCTACGAGGGGATGTTTGTATTATGTGCTTATTATCTTCTAGGACACTTAGAAAATATGTTATGGATGAAAACTATCCAGTATTCACAAGTTAAAATTCATGGTTTCAACTGAGATTGAGAACTATATTTGAACACTTCACAGCACATTCAATAATGCTTCAGCCTCAACCTATTATATATTATTATTTTTTTCCTCCTTAACTGAGTGGGAGACTTAAAACTGAATTTAAGGAGCTAACGTAATTGTAATACATGTCAGTCCTCAGGTCTCTCGCAGGTATTCCAGGTGTCCTTGCTGTTCAGAGCTACATTTAACTTAGTAAATGTCAAGTAAAATAACACAAATAAGAAAGTTACAAATGCAACATGCTGACAAGCAGTCACTAGAAAGAACTTACATAGTGAAAGGCAGGCAGCTGTGCTGGTGTGGATTTGTTGTTATCAGTGAAATGCCTACATAAATAAAGCAGTGAATCAAGTTACTCTGTAACATGAGCATTTTTTGTACAACTGTCCTAAGTAATCATCAGAGCAGACAAACCTGCATCACAAAGGGCTGAAGTATCCAGTCCCTCAGGCCACACAGCAAGCCTTAGCTCTGCCACCTCCAAACACTCCTTTGTAGCTCCACTGAAGGATAAACAACTAAGTCCTCCCCATTTACAAAATACATTCATCTGAACTATGCAGGATTTCACTAGCAAAACCTAAATATATTCCACAAAATGTAATCTCAGCATGGTTTTCTTTTTGTTTTCTCCTGG
Organism: Excalfactoria chinensis; assembly: GCF_039878825.1. Lineage (NCBI taxonomy): Eukaryota > Metazoa > Chordata > Aves > Galliformes > Phasianidae > Excalfactoria > Excalfactoria chinensis. The sequence continues at coordinate 24,177,038 of NC_092829.1, read as the reverse complement.
AAAAATGTAATGCAACTGATAATGAAAACAGAGATACTTTGTATGAAGCAAGCTTGTGGAACTAACTTACATGAATTATTCTTTGACATCTTCATTCAGGCTCACTGAACAGTGAGAAGCGTTGTTCATATTTCACCCATTCTGCTGCATCAAAGAGAAATTCCATAATCTACCATGGGTCACAGAAAAACCTGTACCAGGTATCTTTTACTCCATTTGGTATCTTAACTAGAAGATAAATCAAGGGAAATAAGGTATGGGAAAGACAGCTTTCACTGCATTAGGGGTAGGTGCTTACACTTTTCAGATGAATATCCGTTTTATATTTCACTTCTCCTATAGTGTGAAATGCCCAATCTCATTGTATGTGCCCCTAGATTTAACCACAATTCCTTTTTTCCCTCCAAAGTATTTTGCATATACAGAAACTTTTTAATGGATCCTATTTCACTGGCATTTCTGCATAAACTATGTAATCCTCAAAAGGTCATAAAGCTACAATTGTGAAAACATAATGAAGAGAGGTGACTCATATATAAAGTACGCTTCCAGCCTTTTTCTTGATAAAGAACATCCACTCCAGAGTTCCCAAAGTACCTGCAGGGGTCTCTTAAAGCTCGGAAGCTATTCAAAGCCACCTACTTAACACACTATTTATGGCTCACTAGAAGTTTCTCAAGGTGAGGACCTACTTTTTAGCTGTTACAGGTCACTGCATGCACACTGGTTTACGTAAATAACAGTTTATTAGGCCTATATTTCTTTATTTTTCATTGCTACACTGACATGGAGTAGCATTGTCCTACGAGGAAGCATCAGAAGCAATTATGCCTTTTAATGATCTCTAATGAAAGCCATTAAAGACTAAAGAAACCACGATATTTCTACAGGGTTGGGTTTTTCTGTTTGTTTGTTTGTTTTGCTTCAGGGTGATTAGCTTTTGTTACAACACATTTCTTTTTGCAAGCCTAGATATCCAGGAAAGATTCATAAGGACCAATGAAGTTTCATGTCTGAAAAATACCTGCTACTCACATTGGACAAACCCCATGCCGATTCCTTCAGTGTTATCAACAACCTTTCCAATGATTTTGGCTAAGTTATTTAAATCCTCAAGTAAGAGATTAACACAGCATAACTGCCTTCTAACGCATTGGCTCACTTTATGTAAAAAACAAAACACGTGTCTACATTTGGGTAGTTCAACAGCCAGCCAGCACCTGTGGCACCCCTGTGAAAGCTTATTTAGGAAAGGACAGAGAGCCTCAGAGAGGGAATATGGGAGAGGCAGGAGGTATGTCATGGAGAAGCTGCTATTCTCCTACAGGACCTGTAGCCTGGGAGGGCTTGCTCAGGTGGGTAGGAAAACAGAAGGAGCAGCAGGAGACGTGCTGTGTGTGGATTGCAGCCTCCTGTGCCCCTGTCTATGCAGTGAGCAGTGGCAGAGAGATCCGGGTGACAGCACAGGGGTAGGGGAGCACTTAAGAGCGTGGACCATGGCAGGTGCCTGAAGCTCAGCCTGCCAAAGGAGGAGGACTGTATTCCCCATGCATCTAGGTAATTTTTTCCTTCCAATACCCAAACTGCTAAGTAAACATTTAATTGGCAATAAATTGACACGAATTCCCCAAGTGAACGCTGTTTTGCCCGTGACGGTAAGCGGCAGCGATCTCGATCCGTTCTGAACCGCCTCTTCTCCCACTCTCACTGCAGGGAGAGGCAGCATCTGTGTGCTATCGCCCAGACCAGCTGAAAAAAACACTGAAAACTCTTAAAGAATGAATGTAAACGGGAACTAATTACAGATTTTGCAGATATTAAAACGCAAATGTCGTGAAGCCTGACGGGAGTTACCACGAGAAGCACGTATCGGACTTCCCGTGTGCGGTAAAAACCAGAGGGCGGTGCCGTCCCCCTGCTGTACCATCCGTAAAGCCGGTCGGACCGCAGCCACGCAGCCCCAGGCTCTGCCCCGCGCCCCCAGCACTGCCCTCCTCGCCCCGCCGCCGGGGGAGGGGACGAGACCGCACCGAGCGGGGCGGTCGCGCTGGACGTTACCTCCTCCCACTCAGCCTCCACGCCGTGCTCGGGCGGCTTCACCTGCAGCCGAGCAAACAGGCACTGCTGCAGTAAGGCCCGAGCCAGCACCGGCCGCGCCGCCGCCATGGGACAGAGAACAAGAGGAAGGGAACGGCGTGAGGGCGGGCCCAGAGCCCGGGCAGGGCGGTGGCGGCGGCGGGGTCACGGTGCAGCGCACGTTGCTTTTCCGGGTTAGCGGGGCCCGTGGCTGCAGTGAGGGGCTGGGGAATTAGAAAGCACTGCGCATGGCTGCCGGAGCATTGGCGTGTGTGAAGAGCTCTGGGCCAGCGGTAGTCTCTGAGGCCGGACAGGTAGCCACGTGCGAAGGATGTAGCTGTAGAACAGAAAGCGTTTTAACAGCTCGTATTTAAAGAGCCCTACCGCTACCAGGAAGCTGGTGCTTTGGTTGGCTTGTTTGCGTGAGAGAAGTGCTTCTTAGCTTATTTTCTAGTGGGGCAGTATCATATGCTGTATGGATTCTGCATGAAAAGTAAAGGCCAAAACTGAACAGTGGAAGGACGGAAGGACTGTTCGTTACCGCTTTGCAGACTGGCAGTGCTTGGATTCCATTTCCTGAGGTTTCATGTCAGAGGGTTTTTTTTCAGTGACACTACTTGGAAGCAGAGGGGAAAAAACAAATAACACAGTTAACACAATGGACATCTGTGTAGCCAGGGATCAGATTTAAGATCTGAAGGAAAGTTAAACTATTACACCTGCTGCGCCTGTGATTGGTCACGTTTCTGACTCTGTGTCCCGACCCACTGAGTAGATAATTTCTGCCCCCTCTCATGAGTTCTGACATGTTGGGATCAGCTCCAGCAAAGGTAGCGTGGGCTGGTGCAGAACTCAGCTTCTCAGAGCTTGTATGAAAGACCTAAAATTTCGTTTTCAAAACCACATTAAAAAAATAAAGTAACACAGATCAGAGTCGTAGGAAACTAAATTTCATTTCTTGGTCTTAGTCATCAAACAAGTTTAGTGCAGTTAACCATTGCACAGCAAGAGGCAATATGCTCTCATTAATAGCCATTGTTACATGTAGGTTGGATTAAAATATGCTCTTTTGCATTAGTGCTCTGAGAGGTTGCTCTTTAAAAAGCAAACCTTTATTAAAAATGATGGAATCACACTAGGTGGCTAGTGCATAAACTAGCTCATTTCTATTAGCTGTAGGGTAATATATGAGTAAGTATGAGTTATTTTTATTTAAACTTAGCTGATTTTATTTAAAATACCTTCTGTTCATTTATTCTAAAGCTCTATCCCCAGACTCATTAAGAAGAACTTAATGAGGTAGAAATCCATTTAAAATGAGTTCCTTCATATATATTTGTGATTTAAATTTATTGTCAAGGAAAATGGGTATTACTACAGCCTTTGAGCAAATTATATAAGTAGAATACAAATAGTTATATGTGGCTACTAGTTATTCTTTGTTGTGATACCATTCTTTATGCCAGAATTTGATGCATTTGTTCATATGCAAGTTTAAAAACACATGGCATATGGTTGTGAACCAGTACATTGAACAATTACTACAGGATCATTATGTGTATCATTCTTGATGTAGTTATATTGTACTTCCCTTGGAAAAACAAATGTATGTTATTGTAGCACATGTTCCATTTCTTGAATTGTTTTGGGCCATAATTAGGCGAAAGATCTCTTTTGTAAGCCAAAGAATGTTTGGCTAAATTTTAGCCTTTGGAATTTGTGGCTGGTTTTTCATTTGTTTTTCTATATGAGAGAACCTCTGTATTTCTAAGGAATGTATTCATGTATAAAATACATTAATACTTTTAACATTTATTATAATAAAGGTGTTTTCCTACATGCTTTGGGTTTTATAGCTGTCCCAGGATATTTACTGTATCCTATCTGCTTCTTGACCCCGCAGCAGAGAGTAGGTATTTAGAGACTGGCTGTATCCAGAAGGTACTTTTTGTTATTTTCACATCAGTTCTTTTTAAGAGGGACAGATGGCAGCATGATCCACTTCTCATGAACGTAAGTGCACATGCATTTTTCCATATCTTTAGTTTGAATGGTCATGTATATTTCATGTGCATTTAATGGAGTGTCTCCTTTTGTGGAGAGGGGTGGGTGCTGGGTCTCTGCCTCTGCTGGTGCTCAGGTTTCTCTTGTTTATCAGGGGATAAAATGGTCTTTCAGGACCAAAATGATTTCAGATTGTCTTGAAGTCTTCCCTAGGGATGTTTTTTTTTGTTGTTGTTAGCAGTAACTTTGGTATTGTATGTCACTTGGCAGGGGCCACAGTTGACTGTGATATTGAAGGGACAAGATGCATCTTAGAAGTTATTCCCCTGTCTGTGGTGTCTGAAACACTGATCTAAGGTTTTTCAAGCAGCTGTCAAATCAACGAAGTGCCCCTGGGTAGAGTCATCTGTCTTGAAGAGAAACAGTACAAAGCTGCAGCCTAGCACTTATAGACAGCAAAGGTATAAAATAGGTTGATACAATGGTTATATTTTATTTTGTGACACAGATGTAGCTGAAAGGGTGTAGAGTATTGAGGGAAGAATTATATTCGAACATTATATTTTCTATATTGTCCGTTGTGGAACTCTCTCTTCCCATGTGTTGGGGGTGGGGGGAAAGCAAGAAAACTTTCATTTTCAGTGAGGAAGTTTGGTGATAGTGTGAGGACACTCCTATAGGCAAAAAATGCATGAGAATCTTCTAGGTGCTGGAACTACAATTTCCCATATTTTCAATAGATGCTGTATGCAGAGATCTCAGTGGCATAAAGCCTCATGTTATTACTAAAAAATGTGCATGAATTGAGACACTGCTCTTTCCATTCCTTTGACACACACCATGAAGGGTCATTTATTATTCTCTATGTACCTGAAGGCCTCTTTGCCTCTAGTCATTGTCAAGTGTGCAGGAATAATCAGGCTGCATCTCTTTTTAATTTTTGCATTTATATAGATGGCTTTCAAACAAAGCTCTTTCTGCAGTTTCAGGCCAGAATTTTTCTCCTTTAGCCACAGCTCACTTTTCTCCTCAGGCATACTGACCTTAGCAAGTTGGGAAGGCATGCACACAAATGATAGGTCATGAGGAAGTTCTCTGAATTGCAAACCTCTAAAGTCATCCCAAGTTCTGTTTGCTATACATCGTGATAAAACTGGGAAGTCAAAGGAAGCACAAATCATATTCTCAGTCTGTAATTTATCAGATGCTAAAACTGTTGTTTTCCCCAAACTCAACCTCTTTTTGCAACACAGTTCAACAAGATTGCCAGAGCTCAGTAAGCTGAGTAGAGCTGACAAACTTTTGACGATTAATTCTCTTCAGTGTAAGATCAGTGTGTCACAACATAAACAGGCATTCCTTTTTGCCGTAACACGGCATCACAGTAATGTTGGTCTATAAGCTTGTTTTGAAATTATATAATCCCATTAAAAGAGAACAAAATGCAGCTGTGGCAACTGTAGGACTTTTATCTACAGTCAGTCCTTTGTTAATGATTTGTTTCTGTTAACGCAATACTGTATATAATCTGTCCATGATTTTTGCCAACAGAAGAAGCAGGTGATCTCATTTCCACTCAGATCTTGGAGGAGAGGGGGGTTGGGAAGTGGATGTTTAATGCAGTGGGATAAGTAATAGGGAACTGTACATTCTAATGAATATTCATTGAGTTAAGATAATACACCACGTGTCAAGATATAATGTGGCTTCTTGCAGTGGCTTAATGTATCTCAAAGAGCTTCCAGTGTAACCAGTTTTTTAATATTTAATTTTAATGCTTTCTTAAAGCATTGACTTCTTTCAGCGTGTGTTTCTGAACTCATTGGGAATGAGATGATTTCTTTACAATTTGATACCTCAAAAGCACTGAAGTGATAAAAAGGATATTTTTCATATAATCTTTGATTTTTTTTTTTTAAAGCTGCTGAAGAGTTATGCTTTCTTTTACAACAGATGCTAAATAGCTGCTGCAGGGTGGGGGAAAAAAAAACACCATCTTCAATATTTGATGTTCTAACAGGATGAAAAAATTGTATTTGTTATTTTTTTTCTGAAAGTGCTCCTTTTGTCCCACAGATAACCCTCATAACCCTCCAGCAGTTTCAGGAATTATATGCATATGAATAAGTGGGTAAAACAATTAGTTGGTAACTTGGGATATTTTAGTAGCAGTTAAAGACATTTATATTTTCCCTGGGTACTCTGTTGCTTATAGGGCAAAAAATAATAGTCTTCAAAGTGACAGTCTGAGTGAGATTCATGTCTGGATTAAAATAACTTTGTTTTGGTGCCTGTAGCTAAAACAAATGTTACCTAATGTTGGAGAAAATACATCTTTGAAGCTTGAAAAATGACTCAGCTCAACTTCAGGTAAATGTCTAGGCTACATCTAGGAAGTTCATTAGTTGCAAGAAATATCCTTGGATGCTAATTCAGCTCTGCTTTTTATGGTTCTTATCGTACTTTTGGCCAGGGTTAACTTGCATCTAAAACATTTTGGCCTGATTTAGCAGCTAGGATTCTCTGACTCTCTCATTCTCTCTCTAGATTATTGTGCTGAGCCCTCATATACAAACTTTTATATACTATACATATGTGTGTATATTTATATCATTAGTAATTACATAATATTTCAGAGTTTGCTCTACTAAAGGAAAAAAATCTGTGGTGTGGTTGGGGTGTTCTGTGTTTGTTTGGTTTATTGCTTCTTCCTCCCCCAAATATATAGTAGGCTTCTTCTGATTCCTGATTACCACAGCAGCATTTCTCTTCACTAGTCTACTACTACTGGTCTAAATTAATCTTGTATATGGGATATCAGCAGGATTTGAGGTAGGGTTTCACCATGTCTGGCTCCACTGAATCAACAGCATCCTGTCTCTAAGACAAACACTATTCTTACAGTGTTCTTACATATGAGAGAAAAAAAAAGAAGAAGAAGGAAAGATGCTCCATTCCAAAAGGTCAGATGTATAAAGTAGGTGACAGAGCAAAACAGAGCCAATGAGAGTTCCTTTCTTGAAATAGCTTTCTGAAGTCCTAAGTGTGAGCTAATAAGCTTAATAAGCTAAGCAGTGAATTACACAATCACTCAGTGTCAAAAAAGCAATTTAGTATTTTCCTGTAATAGTTGTATCTCCTCATTTCAATGTTTGATTAAATTGGTATTGTAAAGGCTACAGTCCAGTCCCTTAGTGGCAGTAATTAGAAGGACAAATTAAATTTACTTCTGTGAGAGTTGATTTTTAGATCTTGGCTTTGGTACCTATTGGCCAAGAGCACTGATGCATGATTCGCTAGAAAATTGTCTACATCTGAGGCAATTACACAGGTTTTTTATTGTAGGAAGCTGTTAACTAAGTCCCACTTCATGCTCAGAGAGCTGGGATGGAAAAGAAAACAAGTTTATTTTCTGAACCAGGAGGAACTTGCTCAGCTTCTTGTCTGTGTTAGACTCTAGTGTAGGCAATATTTTCCTTGGCCTATGCTTTATACAAAGAACATGGTTATAAACATGCCCATCTTCCTATGTTCTGCCTAATGAAACCTGTTGTTTGGCAATAGATGATAGTATAAACAGAAATCTGAGACACTGAGAAACTTTTTTTTCATTTTCATACTTTAGCACAGAAGATCAGAGATCAGGAACTGTAGATTAAGCTCATGGATCTGCCTCTGGCTCAGTCTAAAACCGTGAAGAGTTACTGTCTTTCACAGTGGTGGATTAACTGGAGAAAGAAATAAGCATTCCAGTAATCTACTATTCTGCCTTCACAGTTTTGGACTACCATGGTTTTATATGTAGTACTTATATAAAGTGCTCTTGGATCACATTTATTTTGCACTGCGATTGTTTCAGCATGCAAGGATCAGTCTGGAAGATGTTGCTGCTGTCACGATTGTGTAAATGATCCATATACACCCAAAGAACATCAGTTCCCCTGGGTGATGCTTTGTGTTGCTAATGTACTAGAAATTACGAGAAAAGTATTTAATGGCCATAGAGCAAAACGGAATTGGTTTGGAATGTGAGATGGATTTTTTAAATAATTAGTGAATACCAAACCCACTAGAAGTTGGTGTTGTATCTCAATTAGCCTCATTGTTCAAATTAGATTAATTTGCTATACAGAACTCATTTGTGATCCAGGTTCTGATGCTAACAAAAATGCTTCCTGTAAAACATAAGTTCATTACTGAGCAAATGAATGAAGAACAGAATTAAAGTGGTTTCACAAATTGAAGTTGTGCCTGAATGCCATTATTACTCAAAGCAGTGCAGTCAAATGGATTAGTGAAGCTCTTAGGGCAGTGAAGATCTTAATTCTGTATCTGTGTGGTGTCAAATGCAAAAAAATAAATAAATTACAATTTATGTGCTGTTGGAAGAAAAGGTATTTCCACTCTTCCTTCAGTGGTTGTAACACAAATGACAAAGAATAGGAAAGTGTGGGGGTTTTTTTGGTTCATTTTGGGTTTTTTTTAGAGAAAAATATCAAAGCTTTTAAGTACAGAAAGACCAGGAATTGGAGTGAGCTAGTTACATTCATGCAAGGAATATATATCTTGTGTACCTAAGAAAATACTTATGTACCTTTGTTCCTGAAGGGCATATCCAATGAAACAAATCTCTTCATTTCCTGCACTCCTTGCTCAAAGCTGGAAAAACTGCCATAGTAGCAGCTGTGTCTTCACTGTGATGTGACTGTTACTATAGTACATGATATTAACCTGAAGAACTTGATGATTGACTTCAGAAGAATCTAGCAATAGTTTAAAAAAGATTGTCTCTCTTGACTGTGAAGGTCTGAACTGATTGTAGGGTCCACAAAAAAGCGATATACAAACTAAATTGGGTTAAATCCTGCCAGGCCTCGGTCCTCATTTAGCAAAAGAGAACTAAAGCGGAGAACTAAATTTCTCAGTTTAAGGTCTGAAACAGTGTTTGCATACAATGGAGCTATTTTTGTGGTGTATACTTAACGGAAGTATTGATATACATTAAAAAGAAAAATGTGTATTACTGCTGTGTGTTCTGTGATTTCATTGTGCTTATTAATCTGTTACAGTTTCAAGTATTGCCATGTATAATGAACAAAATTGTTGATCCTCGAATAATATTTCATATGACAACACAGGTTTTTTTTAATGCAGATTTTTACAGTCCCTTGGGCCAAATGACCTTTGCAGCAAAAGGGCAGAAATGCCTCACCATCATGGGTGCCAGCCCTTAATATCCAAACCTGGCAGGAAGATGAAGCAAGAAGTGAAATTCTAATGAGTGAAACAAGGGCAATAGTGTGAGACGCAAGGATGTCATGGTTGTCCCCGTCACAGACTGAGATAGCAGGCTTACATGCAGAATGATCTAATCGTTTAATATATTCACCTATATTTCTTAATTATATGACATGAGAGTTTTGATAACCTGCCTCAATCTTACTCACCTTAGGCTTTCTTTCTTTATGAGACAAGTAATTATCCCTGTGCGGACAAAAAAAGGAAAAAAAAAAAAAAAAAACAAAACATTTTAGCCTTCTTTGTCTTAAATGTGCTACAGCAAACCTCTACCATAAAGGCCCCAGAGCTGAAATGACCCCAAAGTTGTGAGGAACATTTTAGTGTGTATTTACAACTGAAGTGCTATTAGCCTGTCTTTAATGTGATTGTTTGCCTAATTTATGACCAAAACAAATGATCCATGTGAGTTCAGAGTTTGCAGCATGCCCTCAGCCTCCTGTATTATTAATACTCGGCAGGCATCCAGAAATGGTAATGGAGACATAGAGCTCCTTCAGCATTGAAAAGGTTGCAGTCTTGGTAATACACTCTCAACTGCTTATTCTGTGTTGCACACAAATGAACTTAATTATCTAATAAGTCATTTTTCACACGTTAATCTGTTTTTAAAATTTGGAGTCATTTGTCCGCAAAGTTCTCCTAGAAAGACCTGCATGCCCTTCATTGATTTTGGGTAGAGGAAAAATACATGTAAATACAAGACAATCTAATTTCAGGCAGAAATCAAACACATTTTTATCAGTTGTTCAGGCTAACTACTAATTCAAAGTCTTTAAAATGCTTCCTTACGCTTCAAGAAAAGGTTATAATTTGCATAAACATTAAATATTGTAGTTTTCATTTTGTTGAACAACTGAAATATCCAGAATCTGCTGAAAAACACAGATCTCCCATGGTTTCCATCAGGCAGCAAGATCTTTGCTGATTCCTTGATGTGTTTTCCTGTGCTCACGTTCCAGTGGTATGTGTGGACTGTAAGGACGTCATGCACACAAGTTACACCACTACATGCAATTATTAACATTTAAATAAGAAACCAAAAGCAATTACGGCATTTTGGAAATGGCTTCCTTATTTTAGAGCAAATGTAATGACCAAATTCTACTTTTCATATTCAGTACAGCCTAGTGCCATAGTAGCTTCCCTATTGCTATTAAAATTACATAAAAAACGTTGAAAACCAGTTCTGCACACCTACGAGTGATCCTGCATTGCTGATTTTGTTTGTGTGATGTGCGTTCTGCACTTTAACACTGCCCTAACCACTCAAGGTAGGAAAATGAATTATGCAAATTTATTGCAAGGAAAAAGGTAGCACCATTTTCTGGGGCTGTGAAGAATAGGCCCTTGAGGGAGATCTTTAATACCGTTTCTGAATTAAATGTCTCGCTGGTTGTCTGCATTATTCTGCATTTTGGTTTCTCGGTAGGGTGAATTACTGGGAAACTACCTGACCCCTTCACTGTCTGTGCTCACTATGCAAAATATGCTTAAATGGTTACAGCAAGAACAAGGGACTGAATGAGCATCGCTTGAAAGAAAGCAAAAGTTGCATTTTTATCACTGTAATTTTTCTCTGGCAGCTGAGCACTGGAATAAGCCTTTGAAAATGGTGGCTTTGAGCAAAATGCCTGATTAGGGCTTTTAATAATACGAGTCAAAAAATAACATTAAATGAGTGGTGAAAATTCTCAATGTGAAAAAAGGGCAATGTTTATTACAATAACACTTTAAATGGATATAAAATCCCTGATCCATTACGCACTACAGCAGATGCCAACAAAGGGCACTATCTACACTCTATTTTACCTTTGGAAACTAATGGCCAGAAACTGCCAAGGTCTGAAGCGCTTCAGTATTACTGCCTGGATAAACAGGCTGTTCATGGGGTTGTCTGGAATAAATTGCATCAAAAAGATCTGAATTCCCCCCGTGACATGGCCACAGGCCTCGGGGTGGTTTAGGCAGTGCATGCCTGGATGCTTCAAATGACACTCACATGTCATGAAGCACCCTAACGCACCCTAATTAGAACCATCTGAATTGCACTTAAAGTATATGCATATATTCATACCGAAGAAGTGGCATCAGACCTGGCCACGGGTTCTTTGAACTGATGACTCAAAGGATGAAGCGGAATACAGCTGTTATATGGAGGGCCACGTTGTGCTCAACCACAGTGAAGGCCGGAGCGAGTCTCGCCGCGCTGCTCAGCCAGGCGGCCCGTGCCATGGCCGTGCCCGCACGAGAGCCGCGGCCTCCTCGCGGCCATCAGTCCCAACCGGCGCTCCCCGCTTCCCGTTTGCAGCCACGCCTGAAAAGACTTCAGGCCCGCGCTGCCCCGGCTGCTCAGAGGCGGTGAGGACGTTCACATCAGCTCTACGGCCGCCGATGCTCGAAAGCTGTGCACCTACGTAGGACAACAGCGCGGCCCGGCGCGGCGCAGGGGGCGGGCCGAGCCGCGGCGGCGCCATCTCAGCGCGCCCGGCGGGAGGCAGTGATGGGGGCTGCTGCTTGGCGCTGGGTGCTGCGTGTCTCCCGGTTCTCCGGCCGCGGCGGCGGGGCGCTGGCGGTGCTGCGGCACCCTGCCGGCAGCGGAGCTCGCGCTGCTTCGTCTTCCGGCTCCGCGGTGAGTGAGGCAGGAGCTGCCCGCCCGGCCGACCCCGGGCCGGTGCAGGAGGGGAGCGGGTCTCGGCAAGCTCCAGGGTGGGGGGATCAGACAAGTTTTCGGCTCGATTCCTGAGCAGCTGTTTTAGGATCTGCATCGAAGATGCTCCGAAGTAGCCTCCATAGGGGCTGGGTTTGGGGCTGTGTTAGCCGTGGGGCTTCCGCGGCGCGGGCAGCCTAGCAGGCGGACAGAGGGAAGAAAGAGGAGTCTCTCTCCTGGACCCTCTTTCATTCTGTAGAAGTAATGCCTGATTGCTCACCGTCTCCAAAACTCGACCACCGTCTGGTGAACGGGGTGCTGGAGATGCTAACTCCTGTGCGCTGCTCTGCACCCCAGTCCCTGGTACCCCCGTCCCTGGGGCACAAAGAGCTGCTGTACGCCTGCCCGGGGTGCGCTCTAAGTAACTCGAGTGCGCTGCAGGAAAGCAGCAGGGGCTTGGCGGGCTTCTCTGAGCTTGGTGCCACTTTGCCCGTGCAGCTGTTGTATTTCTGCCACCCCTAGGTCGCTCCACCCCTAGGTCGCTCTGCCTCAGTGACTACAGATTGAGATGCTGGGGCTCTCGTTTTGATTGTATGATGCTGAAAATGCACAGCTGCTGGCCACCGTGTGTGTTAATTGTAGTGAAGTTAAAGCTAGTATATTCTGATGTGCAGCTTTGACTTTAGTTTTGGAGGTATTCAGGAAGAGAGGAAGCAAAAGGTTTCATTTTTAACCCTGATGAGAATCCTGCAAATTGAGCAACTTGATGGTGGTTTTTAAAAGTCTCCAAATTAGCAAATGGGGTTTTGATTTATTTTACTGGAAGCCCGGGTTCTTTTTTGAGGTCTGAGACAGATCACAGTTAACCGTGTCTATACAAAATGTCCCTGAGGTCAATGCTGAGTAGGCCCCATTCCTTCAAGCAATGCTAAGCATAAGGCAGGCTGCTGTAGGAGTGCAAAAAGATTTTTAGGAGCGGTAACAAGGTTGTCTCTGAGCACAGGCTGGTCTGTACTTGTTCACTCTTTCTGCAAATGGTGCGGGTTGATAACACAACTGCTTTGTTCCATTCTTTTTTAATTAGTCCTCAGGCTCCAGGGATGAAGTTCTACAAGATAAACGCACTCGGATCCTGTCACGGGGGCTGCCCAAACAAAAGCCCATAGAAGGAGTTAAGCAAGTGTTGGTCGTAGCTTCTGGCAAAGGGGGAGTTGGAAAATCAACAACAGCAGGTAAGATTTTTCTTTTTGTTGAGCCGTCTGTTGTATTTTTATGGTTTTATAATAGATATGTAAATATTTGTGTGCCAGTGTGGTTTTTGAATTGCATTCAGCTGGCGGCTGTGACACCTGACAGATTATACAGCTTTACTTCAAGGCAACAGAGAAGTGTGTTTTCATGCTTCCTTCGCTCAGTGTGGTATTACCTACATAGCAGCTAAGCTTTTTGTTGCAAAATACATTGGTTTCCTCTGATATTCTACTTTGCATTCTGTACAAAGTACAGAATTCCTTTGCAAGGCATATTTGGACAGTTAAGTCCCACTAACAGGGCCCTCAGCCTCTGTGAAGACCTGTTGCAGCTGCTGAAAATCCATATGAGTGCAGAGGAACCAGTTTTGAAGAGGGTACTGGTAGAGCAGGTAGCAGAAATAATGTGTTTGTAGTAGTGCAGTGCTGTCCTTGGACAGCTTGCTTTGAACTGGGGGTAAGATAAGGTGATGGGGATTATGTGCTGGTGTATAGTGATGCTGTTTCTCCTTTGCTGTCATCTTAGGTGTAACTGTACAGTGCTCCAGTATCCTATATTGTCACGTGCTCTGTAGGGATTATCAATATTGTAGTGTTCAGAAGGTTCAGTGTCAGTTCTCTGGCCAGTTTTCTCAACTACTCATAAAGACATTTCATAACAACAGGTGAAACAGCAGTGATAAACTACACAAAGCAGTGAGAGCCTATTGAATCGCTGTGAACTCCTGACTTTTCATACCCACACTGTTAGGCTTTGGAATCAAAAGTGAGGAAAAACTTGAAATCTAGGAAGTAGAACAAGGTGATGTGGATTTCTAGTGCCGTGTACATCTGCTTGAAGTTGAACAAATTTGTGTGTATAAATGTAAATACTGGAACCACAAACACTATCCACAGTGATTCACGGTACTTCAGGGAAGAAGTATTTAATATATCTTTTCCTACACATAGAATACATATAGTTAATATAGGTAATACATAATGTATGTAGGACACGTGTCTATACATACATAATGTACACTTTTCTATACATACACAAAGACATTCAAAATGATCAACACCTCCATTTCTTAAATATGTGAGCTTGATGGTTATAATTTGTTGGTGAGTTGTTTCTGATTAATGAGAAAATGGAACAGCTAGTTGTAAATCAACAGATTTACAAACTGAATATAATCTGAACAAGATATCCTCACATCTGCCAACAGATGTGCTAATGCAGACTCTAACTGGTATCTGTACATAGTTTATACGTATCTTTATGTAGTCTCTGTCATTTGCACATGAAGTGCAACACATGTATAAACACCTTTAAGCGGCTGGGAGTTCTTTCCCATTCATTTCAAAAAAGTAAATCGGGATTCACCATACATTAAATGAGAGAACTGAAATGTAAACAGACCACTTAAATGTTATTGTATTGAACAGCCTTTTGTTGAGGAATGCTTTTATATTATTTATAATGTTGAGAAGAAAGAGGGCTAAGGATTCTTGATGATTAAAGTAAGTTGAATGTCTCAGATGAACAATTTATTAAGATAAAATAATTTGAATGGGGGAAAAAAAGGTAGAAGAGGTTTGTGGGAAATTTGCTTGGTTGCAATTTTCCTGACTGAGAGGGAAGGGAGGATGGTAATTGGTAATTAGAAGTTGTATTATAGCTCTTAAAGCACCACAGAAAATATCATCAGTCTTAGGATTTGCATTCCTCCAGAGGGGACTGTCAGGTCTGCTGGTGTTCTTTCTCCCCATTGGTTTATATTCCAGTTGTTCCAGATCTCCCTTTCAGATTGAGTGGATATGCACTGGGGTTAAGTTTGTCAGGGCCATTCTTTAATGTCTTCATGTTTATGTTGTGTAATTCTTTGTCTGTTGCTATATGCACTTAGTTGCTTCTAGCACTTTGGAAATCAATACAGTCTCTGATTAAAAGAATGAATTGTTTTATAGGAAAAATATATTTTTTTAATCTGCATTTAAATACTTACATTGTTTTCTTTCTTTTTCTTCTTTTTTTCTTCTTTTTTTGTCTAGTATGAGATTTTGTTTGTTTGATTCCTGTTTCCTGTATTTGTTTCCTGTTGAATTCTCTTCTTCTACAGTGTTCTGCTAGATTTCCTCAGTCTCAGTGCAGCATCCCAGAGTTGGTTCTGGCATGAGAAGAATTCAGAGGGTGAACTTGAAAGAATAGAAGTTTCTTATTTCTGAAATTCCTAGTATTTCAGCTGTGTAAGCATGTGGTGGTGTTCTGACTCACATTTCGTTAATCCTGCAGTTTGAAGGAAATGTAACTGCTGATAATTTACCTTGGTTTTCTTTGGTCGTTTCTAGCAAAGGCTGTCAAGATGAGATTTTTTCACAGTTGTTCAGGGGAACTGATGTAGTCAAGACATGGTGAAATGTATCACATCATTTCTTTTTTTCTCTTGTATGTTTTTATTCTGCATGTAGGATGTATTGATCTTTTCAAAGCAGTGGCCAAAATCCATCTATTCGTGCATACCATCTGGACATAAGTTTGACCTTTGGCTGTGAGATGATAATAAGAGATGACAAATTACGGTTCTTTTTCAGGACCAATACGCGTTCTGATATTGAACCTTTTTTACGTGTTAAAATATTCAGCTAACTAGTGAGAAAGGAGTTCTTCTATTTCTAAATGTTGATTACATTGAGATCTAGGTTTTTAACTTTCAGGAAGATTTGTTCCTGGCTATCTGTGAGTATTTTAGGCTCATTGTGCAGCAGATGCACTCAGCTGGCTCTGTATGTGTCTGATTTTGGGCCTAGCAGTTTTTATAGCATTGTTAGCTCAGCGTTCCTTGAATTCATTTGTGCTTGTTTTTAGAACCAGTTTGAATTTGGAATTTAAAAGTCAAAGCTAATAAGTCATCCCAGACTTGTGCTGGTATTAAGTCTAACTCTGATCTCCTTGTGCTTCCTTCTTGATGCTGGCTGGTTTAGCATGGGCTAGAGATAGCATGGTGACTTTACGGCATCCTATGAAGACAAGAGGTGGTGGTGAAAAGTATTGACTTGTTGAATATGTATGCCCTACCCTTTTACAGTCCCGATTATGTTGGAGTCTAATTGTGAGGGCCTGTGTTAATTTTTAGAGTCGTGTTAGGGTTGGGGTCCTGTGCTGTGTTTCCGAACCTTCTTGGAACTGACAGTAATACAAAGATAACCAAGTGCAACAATCAGCTATGATTCAAAGTAGTATGTTGTGTCCAGCTAGAAATGCAGCTAATACACATGAGCTTTCCCAGTATATTATTTCCACTGTCTTCTTTCTTTTCCTTTGGTGGTCAAATATCCTTTATTTAAGATGAATTGTGGATCATGCTTTAATTTTCACATTTTATAATTGTATGGGAAGAAGATAGACTGAAGTGATAGGCATATTAAAGCAGTATGTTGAGTAACTTGCTGCTTCCCTTGTGCTTCTTCAAACGTGATCTGTGGTTTATTTATTTGTTTAATCATTGGCTTGCATGTTTTTTTCCTTATCTTTGATTTGTAGGTCAGGCTCCAAGTTGCAGAGGATTAATTCTCTCTACTTGGTTAAGGGAATAGTTAATCATGCATCTATTTAAGTAGCAAACTGAAGAATAAAATCTATACGCTTTATCAGCTTTGGAGTAAAGAGCACCTGTGCACATCTTAGGGAAAGCTGTATAATTTTTCTTGTTAACCTTCTCACTGTCTTGTTTAATGGAACTTGCCACTTTATACTAAATACTTTAAACTGTTATTGTCTTCCCAACTTGTTCTCAGTATCTTTGTACTCTTCCAGCAGGAAAAGGCTGATTGCAGCTTATCTTTCTTAAAATGCTTTGTAGGCTGAAATACAGCAGTGTGTAAAGGAGGCAAAAGATTTTGTCCAAGAGAAGTGTGAGGGTTTTTGTTTGTTATAACATGTTATTATTTGGAATATAACACATACTGTTTGGTTGTACTGA
The DNA here is from genome assembly GCF_039878825.1 of Excalfactoria chinensis. Taxonomy (NCBI): domain Eukaryota; kingdom Metazoa; phylum Chordata; class Aves; order Galliformes; family Phasianidae; genus Excalfactoria; species Excalfactoria chinensis. Next base: position 24,159,798 of record NC_092829.1, on the reverse strand, counting down.
AGTTTCCAGATTGTCCGGTATAGCTGAAGCTGTTGAACCATTGAAGGATGCCATTTCTTCCATGTGTTTTCTACACAAGTATCGATGGAAGTGCTGTAAACAGCTGTAAACAAGCTAAGGGACAGATTAATTGCTTCTTCCTGTTTCTCTGTTACTATAATTGCTACAGATGCTTTCAGAGTAGATGAGACCTTGTTTTGAAGTGTACAAATTGAACAAAGGGCAGAATTGCAACTTCTTCCAAAAAATGTCTATATCATGAGACATCAGAAAAGGGTTATGAACATATTTCTGGTCAGTGCATTTTGATAGTTTAGTTCAATGCTTATCTAATCTCTAGTTTTAAAAGTTCACTGGAGACTGTGGAGAACGATGGTATTTTATTTTTATAGTAGTGCCTCATTTCCAAAAGTCAACAAATACTTTTCTTTATGTTATCCTTTGGCTGAGTGCTAAGATTATAACTTCATATTGCAGTGTCCTGTAGAAATTTAGAGCTTGTGGTTTTTTGCAGGTTAATGTGAATTCGCTAGCATGGATTGAAAAGTAGGTGCTGCTGACTATTCAACTACTAACACTGTAGAGATACTAGAAGCTAAGAACTGAGATGACCAGTGCACTTATTAAGCAAGTGTGGTGTATTTATTTTTTTGCTTGTTAGAAATCATACAGTTAATCTTTTTCTTCTCTTTTTTTGCAGTAAATATAGCCCTCGCCCTAGCAGCAAATGATTCGGTAGGTTAACATCTAATTATCAGCCTTAATGTTAAATAAATGCTTGAGTCATAAATAAAATGGTTACTCGTAGGGGTGGTCACATAGATTATGTCTGGCAGTTAGTTTCTTTATTGTTGTTTTTTTTTTTTTAATGGACATTTAAGCTTATGTAAATTTGTTTGTATCGGTGCTGTCGGTGACTCAGCTCTCATCCTTCATCTGTGTTCGGCTGTACCCTTTCTGTTGTGTGTTTCTGATTACAACTGCAGTTTTGCAAGGATGTGTAGACATACGGGAGGATGTTTGTGTAGGTTGGAGATGCATAATAAGTAATTAATTTCTACTACTTCAGAGCACTGACTTGGAAAAAATATGAGTAACTGCTGGGTGGTGTCCAAAGCATCATTTGTAGCTGCAAAGATTCACTTTTCCAGGAGAAATTAACGTATTAAAACACTTAATGGGCTGAGGGGAAGAAAGAAGCTACGTATCTTCCTGAAGCTTAGAAATATGTTTATTATTATTATTTTTTAGTGAAAATACAATTGCCCCATTTGGTATTGCAAAACTGGAACTGCTAAATGCTAGAAGCAAGTTTGTATGGAAGGGTGTGTGATGCAAGTGCAGAGCTCGTAAAGCATCGACTCCAAAGTAGCTAAGAAGTTCAAAATAAGCGTACCCTTTAGAATAGTATTACACAGAGGTTTTCCATGAAGCTGGAACTTCAGATTTACTGATAATCCCTATGCAAAGGCCAAGAAAGATACGTGAGAAAACATCTTTTTCAGATGATGCACTCCACTATTTAAACTAAAATTATCTAGGGACGCCTATTGAGCATGGCCTTGGAATTTCATCACAGTCAACTTTAATTAGTTATTTTGTTGAATTCTCAAAAGACTCTTGGAAAATATTTCACGGTTAATGTCAGTTATCATCAAAAGCAGTGCTTACAAAGCAGTATAAAACAAGGTATTCTCACATATTTTGGCCAGGTAAATGTACTATCTTCTTATCTTGCAAGGGACAAGTGAAATAAAATAGGTAGGAGTGAAGTTTGTTTGTTCTCTGCAGACTTGCAGAAATTTGTAAAAGAATTGTTTTTTAATTTCTGTAACACCAATCATACTTGATAAGAAGTGAGTGCTAAAGCTGTTAAATGAGATGCATACTGTTTGTGGTAGCATCTGATCTTGATATTTCACAGTGTTTAATTCTGTGTTTTAAGTAGGCTGCTGGAGTAATTTGATTCAGGAGGAAAGTCTGCTATCTTGAAAAGCAAAACTGCTTGAATGGTTCTTTCTAATTAACTTTAAAACATGACATTTGCTGTAATACTTTTCCAAAATAAATGTGATCCTGCAAGTAGTTCTGTGCTGTAGCATGGTCCCTGAGTAGCTCCATGGAAACTATGTCAACTAATTGCACAGAAACTTTCTGTACCAGCTTGAGTGTTTTTAGAATTGTCTGATACTGCTCATGCGTGCAGCTTTGGGCATTGTGTGAATTTAGATGGAACATCTCTTAGTAATTCTGGCATTCATAGGTTGTGGGGTTGTACCCTTTTGTTAGGGCTTAAATATCTGGCTTTAAACGTGGTGATTTGATGCACCACTTCAGTAGCCCATTAAAATGCTTGTAAAATGCATAAATGAACAGAATGAATAATTGAAGAGGTTTTTACTGGAGTTATTTGGCAAATTAGGGACTGAGAAATAATTCTAAATGAAATTGAGGCGGGAAAGTTTGGTAAGTGTAGAATGGCACCAGTCATTTCTGATGTTATACGGTAATATAAAAACTAAGGCCAGAGGCTGTCTGATGTTGATGAAAGAGCAGGTGAGATGGCTGGTGACTGTCAGATCAGACTAGTCAAACAAAACAAGCTACAAACATGGTGAAATTGTGCATTGGTGTGGTTACAAAATAAGAAGCTAAGGTGAACTGAATAAAGTCAACTGTGTTTGGTTTATGCGCTGGTATCTTTACAATGAAATGATAGTATACGTCATGTTTAACCTCTGGACTTGAATGCGCTAGTGTTTTTCACTTGTGGTTCTGTTAGTAAATCAGAGCATCAGCAGCCTGCTGCAACTTCATTGCAGTGCTTATGTTTTTTTATAACAAAATACAAATTTGTAGAAACTGATGTTTGATCTTGATAAACTGTTTAAAGCAGAAGAGAAAGGACTTGTAAAGAAAGGTCATCGTGACCGCAAAGGTTTGTGCTTTGCTTCTTCATTAGATACAGTCTGTTTCTGTTACAAATTGCTCATTTATATCTAAGTTTTCAAAGCAACTAGTGTACTGGAGCTAATTGGCAATAAAGCCTGTTGCCTCCTGATTTTTTGAGTATCCTTTTCTAAGATTACACAGGTCACAGTATATTGAGAATAACTGTTTTCTGGTAAGAGACATCTGTGGAAGATGCTTTCAGAGGAGATGGATTATAGTAGATTCTTGCTTCTTTCAGTAATGACTTTGACACTGTATTGTTGCTTGATAGTGTCATAAGCTGGAAGCAGATTAACAGTCAAAGCATAAAGGAATTTCTTGTCCTCTCAATAAAAGAAAGCTTCCTTCCATCTTAATAGTCTGCTTTCTGCAGTAAGAGAGAAAGGAACCACTGTTTCTATAAATAAGCTGTTTTTTAATTTTATTTTTTTTTCAACTTGGAAGCTTTCTGAGCTACTATAATGATAGGCTGCAGTATTAAAGAATCAACAGCCTTGGACATCATCACAGGCCAGTGCTGTTGGCAAAACTGGGATTAACATTCATCAGTTCAAGCTTTCAGTGCTGGGGCTGTTTTTACCCTCATGGTTTCAGAATAATGTAAGATATTGTTTCATTTAGATATTTAGATACCATACCCAAGATCACTTGTTTTGTCATGGGTTTTTTTTGTTTGTTTGTTTTTCCTGAGTTCTTGGTGCAAGGCCAAGGAAACAAACAGGATCCCTTTCTGGTTTATTAGATTGTGGTACCCTAGGTTGCATGTTTAGATGGATTAGTTAAGAATTGTGTAAAATCTTTTGCTTGTACCAAGATCTATAAATCCATGCAGTTTTCTCTTTGTGTTAATAAATAACTTAAAGTTTTAACTCTGTGTTCTGTTTGTAATTGCTTGCTTAGTTTGACAGCTGATTATTTATTTATTTATTTATTTATTTGGAGGGGGTTCTGGCAGTCAGTTGGACTCTCCTAGGAGCACTTGAGAAGAGTTTTTGGATGTTGTGCCAGGACAATTCATATTCAGACTTAGAATGACTATGAAAGCTGCCTGGCTGGGGCCGATTTATTATAGTAGAAACAAGTTGAATTAATAGGTGCCAGCAATAATGGGATAGAGATTGCTTGTTTATGAACAGAGTATTTTAGTGAGCAAACACCAGCTGTGCATGACTCAGGATGGCACTCATCCAATTGGAGGCCGTGTGCCTGTGCTGTCACTGCAGGCAGGCTCCCACTCAGATTGCTTCTGACTCTCTCTTGTTCTTTCCAAGTAGACTTCATTTCCTCACTATAGGATGAGATGGTTTTGGTGCTGTGAAGGACAGAGCAGCAAGCAGTAAAAGCATATGGAAGGAATTAGTGTTGAAAGCATTAAGCAAATGGCTTCTTCCCGAACTGTCTGGGCACTTGAGGAGAAGGAAGCAGCAGTGTGACGTGCTGTGGCATCACGCCATGTAGGGGGTCGTGGGGCGAGCAGAGCAGGCCGAAATTTGGGCTACATCGGCAGTGATCTGTAAGGAGAGGCCCCTGCTTTCCCGAGTAAACTCAGGTTGCTGAGCAACCCGTGGAGATTGCGGGCGGTGGCAGCCGGCCGGCAGAGGGAGCGCCAGCGGGCGCCGAGCCGTCCGGCTGCGGGGCCCGGCCCGGGCCTGCGGCGTGGGGGGAGCGCCTGGACGGCACCGCCGCTGCGCGGGGTTACGCGTAACTGCGGCTTGCGGAGGTCCGGCTGGTACGCGCAGCTGTGAGCGTGGGCATCGTACAGACGTACCGTGATTGCAACAGAAATGATGTGGCTATGAGCAGAATCGGTGTGAATCGCTATTGTGATGATAAAGTAATTTCAGAACATTTATTAAGGAACATTCATTAGTTTTTGAACTACTCAAAACTCACCCTATTTTCTTTTCCTTCCAGCTTTTTTGTCCATAGATATTTGGCTTCTGTAATTATAGTTTTTGTATGCAGTTTAGTATCTGACTATTAGACCAGGAGGTGAGATATATGTTGTATGTTGCCATGTGTAGTCCTTTATTGTCCTGGTAAGAGGAAAAAAAAAAATAGCATGATGGGGGAGGAGGGAACATAAAAGAATTTAGATAATAATGGCATCCCTTCACTGAGGAATTAGTTTGAAGGGAAGCTTTTGTCCTGTTTTGTCCTCCTGTGCAGCCTTCCCAATTATTAGGGTTTGATTTCTAAGCCACCTTTGTTGCTTAGAGAAGCAGAAAGCTGTATTTGCTATAGATAAGGTGTTTATGCTAGTTTCTTAATGCTAAATAGCATCAGTAAAGCTGGAGGTGCCAGCGAGAATTGATTAGGGTTATCTTGTAATGACAGCCCAGCTTCTCAGTCAGCTGAGGGAAGGAAAAAATGAAGCTTTAAAAAATCTGTTTTCAAGTAGAAAATGAATAAAACATTCTTAAACATTTTTAAAAGTGCGTGATTAATCAAATTACTGTACTTAATTTGAGGATTAAAAACAAAAAAGGGGATGGGGGAGGTTTCAAGTGTTATGTCTGGTGTTAACTACATGCATTAAAAGTCTACTGAAGAAGTCAGAAACTGATGTGAAAATGGCACGTGTTTGCAATAACAATTCAGCACACTGCCTGTGAGGTGACGCACGTGGAAGTGTTGGGGATTTGGTGGCTTATTTGTAAAGTGGTGCTTTTTGAGTTATTTTTTCCCTCCTAATTAGATACATAAAGTGTAAGAAAGCCAAAGGCGGCACGGTTACTGGTGTGTGATGATGGAGTAATCTGAGCAAGAGCTACTGCAAACTAATGTAGAAAAAGAATGCCAGAGAAGTTCTGTAACTGACAAAGTTAGAAGATCTTCATATGAAGGAAAAAAGGCATTTAAACCAGCAGAAGAATGAACAAGCCTGCTTTTCTGGGACAGATAGTGATAAAATTGCTGTTGGCCTTTATTGGCTTTAATCCAATTTACAGCTAGGCACGTAAGTAGTGTTTAGCTGAAAGAGTTGGAGAATTAGGGATTAAAAGATGGCTATTCAGTGTGTCAGTATGTCAAACGATGAATCCAGAGCCTATCCTGATTTTTAAGTTCTCTTTTGTCCTGTATACTGCTGCTTGCAGTTTAGGATTAGCACTAATTCTATAACCACATTAGAAGGGTAAATTGAGAGTCACTGGCTGTGGATTAAGAACACCAGCTTTAAAAATAACTGGCACCTTTACTTAGCAAAGCTGAAGTTGTCTTTGGAAGGGGCTGCGGCTCCTGAATATTGGGAGCACTTATGGTTTACAGAATCATTCCTGTACAGAACAATGACAGATCATTAACCTGTGTCTCCATCCCTTTCTGGCTGAACACCAGGGATTTCTGCTGGTCTGCAGAGTTTACTTCAAAGTAAAGTATCATCCATTAAAATCCAGTGGGGATGCACGTCCTTTACCAAGTATGGAAAAAATCTCAGAAAAGATGAGCAAAAGTGAAATTAATGCTGTTTAAGAGTCTCTGGGTGTTTAGCAGTAATGTAGGCTATGTTGATTAACAGCTATTTATAGCAGCTCTTTGTGAACTGGTTTTTCTTTTTTTTTTTTTTTTTTCTTTTTTCTTTTTTTTCCTTCCTTCTACTGACATAAAGTCTGTTATCAGACTTGCTCCTCAATAAAGCAGTTGGCAACTTGGAAGAAATCAATGCAAATCACCACATTCTGTATTGAATGCAGGATTTTGTGTGGAGGGCTCATCTGTGATACGTGAATGAAGCTGGTTGCATTTTGATTGGAAAAAAAAAAACCCAACAAACAGATTTCATAGCTCCTGTTATCTGAAAGGTGCACATATTCTTTTATTTTTTTAATGAACCATGAGTGAACATCTCTTAATTGTCTGCTAAAATAGTTGATAAGAAGATAGACACTTAGATGGACCTCGTGCTGAGTGTCTGCAGTATTTAGGGAGTTCTAACTGTGCAAATGAGTGTTTTATGGAGAAGATGAGTGGCAGTGAAATAAAAAATGGTGATAGTCGGGTGCAAAAGTAGAAAATGAAGAAGAGTTGCACGTACTTCGCTCTGTAGTTTATTTTTTGCTGTTTTGAGATCACCAGTCATTGGTTAAGAACATGAAAGGTGGCACCCATAGTGCAGGAAGAACAAATCCAAACAGGAGTTATCCTGTGTTAAAGGTCGTTTCGGCAGGAAAGGAAAAATAAACTTGGAAAGCACTGATAAACTGTATGTGATCACCTGTTACTGTTTAAATGCACTTTCTGATGAATATTCCAGGAGATTGCATCTTTGTTTTCACCTGGCAAGGGTATTGTTTTAATTGTGTGTTCTCACTGGCTGGTGTAACATGGTGGTAACTATGTTACCCGCTAGGAAAGTTTTCTGCAATTCTGCATTAGTTTGGTATACTATTTCTAGTTAGTGTGTGTTGTTATGTCCAGTGACTTAGAAGTATGTAATTAAATTGGTTAAGAACAGCTGTGTTTGCAGTTACATCTTCAGAGTTTAAACTGTTCAGAATTTGCAGGTAGGTAACAAAAAGTGTAGGTGTCTGGAAGGTGTTTTCTAAGGTGTGGTAAACTCAGATTGAGTCAGCCCTACATCAACAGCTGGGCAGGGGGAAGGAGGTGGGCAAAGGCTTGAGAACAGCTGTTTCAAAGCCGATTATTACTATGCCAGCTGGAGGGAATTAATGTTATCTGTGAATAAAGCAGGTTAGAAATATTTTTATAAGCACAAAATTAAACCGTAAGAAGAAAATGGTAGAGATGTTACCTGAATCCTTTCTCTACAGGATGCAGTGGTCAGCCTTGCACTCAGTGTTACATCTTGCACTGAGAAAGTAATACTGAGAAACAGGAGGTCTCTGGCCTGTATGGGTGTGCTCCTGAGATCTTTGTCTCTGTATGCTTAAACTTTGCATTACTTGCTGAAGCAACTGAATGAGGTGCATGTGCATATGAAGACGATGTCAGAGGAGTCCTAGAGCTTGCTTGCTTGCTTTTTTCTTTATTTTGCCTTCTTGGCCTTTTGATCAGCTGCTTATTATCAGTTTCTTATGCCCCGTTTTTCCCAGTTTTGTTTTTTTGTTTGTTTGTTTTGTCTTGACTGATGTTAACTGATGTTAAGTTTATCTTTTAGGATTTGTGTCAATACAACAACACTTTGAAATATGTGTTGATCTATATATGGTACTGATTACATGGGTAAATCCAGAATACTTAATAAAATTGAAGTTTAAAAGAATCTTGATTATTGTTTAGGCGTTCATTTAGAATGAACTTAAATGTGCTTGAGAAGTATCTGATATCGGTGTGTTGATTCAGACAGGTTTGTGTGGTAACATTCAAATCTGTACCAAGGTCTCTTGGGGACTTAAAGCATTGTGTAGATTCTGAATGAGATCTTCAGGACCTGTCTTAGAAGATTTCTGGTTAGCTGCCATGGTGCTTTTCTGTATTATTAGTATTATTTCTGTATTACTAGTATTTTCTGCATTATTAGTATTATAGAGATACTCACTTGCTGCAAATGGAATGGTGTTTGAGAGAAATAAAACTTAAACCCTTAGTTTAGCCTACTGCTTATTTCTGTAAAAGCTGCTGTGTTAAGACAGTGTGAACTCTTTATGTAATATGTTGAATTGCTTAGCTAAGAAAAACCTACCTTAGGCCTTCTTTAACCTTATTCTGATTTAAAGAAGTTTCCAGAAGATCTTTCTTCTGTCAGCCTGTGCAAAGCACCATGCTCACAGGAACGCTCATGCTTTCAGTAACGTGAGCTGTAGAAACTGGAGACTTCATGAATTTTTCTTGTTTCAGGATGACAGTTGTATTGAACTATGTCCAAGAACAGAAGCAGTACATCTCAGAGACAAACATCTTGCTTGATTTTGAGGAAATGTGCTGATAATTTTTAATTTTTTGAGAACGGTCGGGTTTATTTTGTTGGGTTGCAATAGGGTCAGCTTTGTAATTTGGAATAGTAGCTGCATTTGCAAAGTCCTCCTGACTGAGGCAGTTGAGGAATATTTTTTTTCTCCTTTGTGTGTTTATTAAATAATTTCAGGAAATTTGGTGCACTCATAGAAAGATTTGATGTCAGTGCTCCTATGGAGTCCCAAGAATAAGCAGTGTGTGGTGGTGAAGATCTGATTATGCTCAGGAGGTCATGAAGTCAATCTAATTAATTTAGATTATCCTATGTCTACAGTCCCTTTAGCCTGAAGACAAAATGATAGTGAGTAGTAAGGTGGTTGTAGCCTGTTAGTGGTTTTTCATGATCCTTGTCAGTGTTGCAGGGGATTCCTCAAAAAGTTGAGGGAAGGATTGTCAGTCAGGTTTAAAAAAAGTATGTAGATTTTTCTGCAAATATTTACTTTAATTTGAGAACTAATTAGGTGGCGCAGCCCTTAGATGATGTTTTGATGGGTTCAATTAGCTGCTGACACAGATAAAGGGACTGAGTCATGAATCTTTCTAATCTGTTAAAATATGCTTTTTTTTTTCTTTTTTCTTTTTTTTTTTACAAGAACAAAGAAGCTCTGATATTCTTTTTGATGTCTTTGAAAGCTAACCTAAAATGGGTCTGTTCAATCTTTTTTTAAATTGCAGCTTTCATACATAGGCAAGAAGCAGAATAATTTGTCAGTGTAATTTCTGAGCCTTTTTGTAGTAGCTTTCATAGGTTTGTTATAAGGAAAGAAGTATTAAAAACTCTAAATGAAATAATCCATTTAATTAAGTATGCTTTGCTCTGTTTAATAAAGAAGTATATTGAATAGCTAACCCCAAATTAGATTGGTTATTGTAGTAAAAACTTCAACTGTAAAAATACATAGGATAAGTATTTTTTTTACTTCTCGGCTGTAAAACCTAACTAATATGAGCCAAATGCATCTTAAATCTGACACATTAAATTGCTCAGCTGCTAGGGCTGCTTCCAGGGTTCACTAAATTTAAACAAAATAGTTGAAAACAAAAAAAGCTCCCCCACCCCCCCTTCCAAAAACAACCCTGAAATAACAAATTATGGTTCATTTTGTTGTAATTACAGTCAGACTTAGGTTTCTGACTAGTATAAGGCGTCTAAGCTAGTATAAGATAGTAAATTGAAATTCCTGTCTATTTAGTGACTTGAACTTCGTTTTCTATCCCAATCACGTTTCTGCATTAAAAAACAAACTGAACAAACTATGGTGCAGAGGAATATAGCTCACATTGAGAAATCCTGTTTAAAGCTAATGATTCTATAGACCTGTGTTAAAAGCCTCCTTACAGTTGTCTTCTAACCCCACACGTAGTAGTTATTATCAAGCCTTTGTATTTTGTCTACATCTTTCCCACCAAAATAATGATTTTAAAAAAGGCTTAATGTGATTCTGAATTATGGAAGCCTTTTTCAGAAAAATGAAACATGCTTTGAAACATGCACAGTGAAAGTGTGATTCAGCATGGTTGGAAAAGCTCCCATTGCCTTATTAACCTTTTAAACAAGCCCTTAAACATACTTTCCTGCAATTTTGGAAAATGTTGAATGCTTTTTATGTGTGAGAAACTTGATGTTCAGCATTTAAAAGAGTTTGTTCTTTCTTACTTAGTTGGAGAACCTGGTAATTAGTAGTTTGTCTTGCCATCTGTAGGAAAAATATTTCCATTCCCACAAAATATGTGTGTACTCTTAAGAGCTTGTCAGAATGAATCTTGTAGGTCTAGACTACGTAGCTGAAATAACTTTTATTTAAAGTTTACTGCATAAGGTGCCATGTATAGTTAAATAAGTCTGTATTTTTATTATTCTTATGTACTTGATTAAAATGTTTTACCTGCTTAGTTGGCTTTGTAGACTTACATTTTGATATTTCTAAGGTATCTGCCAAAACTTACTCTGGCCTCTTAAAAGAAGATAAAAATACATTTTAATGTTTTCACATTCTTTGTGCAGTAATTGATGTAGTTCTGATCTCAACGTGTATTTACAAATGTTGCTGATTTTTTTACAGTGAAATGTGCTACCTCTAAAATCTCTTATTTCTGTGCGCATGGAGAGGATGTTGCTTCCAGTGTTTGTCCATGATCCTCCACACTGTAAATAACAAAATGTGCGAGTGAGGATTATATGATTTGAGACCCTGGATTTTGTGACCTCTGGCTAAAAAGCATAGAGACAGTGTTATCTTTCATGTTTCAATTGCAGTTTAGACAGAAAAGAAACAGTAATAACTTCTGTCTAAAGTGGAGATTGTCTTTTTATTTCTGTGGGCAGTTTTAAACTTTTGCTTGTGAAGGAAGAAAGACATTTTGATAAATACTTTTTTCTTTGGTTCTTACACAGGCAAAAGAAGTTGGTTTGCTTGATGCAGACATATATGGGCCTTCAATTCCAAAGATGATGAACTTAAAAGGAAACCCAGAGTTAACACCAAGTAAGTGTGATTTATTTATTTATTTATTTTTTATTGCTTCCTTTGTACAGAACATTCATTTGTGCTTCCTTGCTGTGGTGCAGAAGGGATGCAAACAGAAAATGAAAATTGAGTGCATTAATTTTTCAGTTCTATTGCTGGGACAACTTTCATAGCTAGGTTGTACAGCTGGGAGCATATTCATCGTCGTTTTTTAAGTGGTTCCATTGGCTTTGGGATTTTCATGGATAGTTACTAAACAGATTGGAAAAAGTAACCAGGAAAGGAAGGTTGTTGTCAGCAGGTTTAAAACTGCTGTACAGGATCCCACTGTAGAACATCTTCAAATTAGACAATAGTAACAACAGAAAACAAAATGAAAGCTGTCACGTGGGGGGGAAAAATGGGCAATATAGGAAATAAAATAAATACTATTACAGTACTTTGCCAGCCTTTGAGATGGTGGGATTTCAGTGCTTTGTTTTGCTCTTCCTATGGCAAAGTGCATTTAATCAAAATATATACATTTAACCACAGTCTCATGCTCTTAACTCTTGTCCTGCACCAGAGTGAGCTAGGATTGTAGTTAAGAAAGGCCAAACTGGCAATACTTGTTGATGGAGGAGGACTGAGTACACAGATCAGATGAAATGGTACAAAAAAGGGTTTCATCAAAAGAAGAAACTCTTATTTTATATACATATACATATACATATACATATACATATACATATACATATACATATACATATACATATACATATACATATACATATACATATACATATACATATACATATACATATACATATACATATACATATACATATACATATACATATACATATACATATACATATACATATACATATCTATAATTAATATGTGGGAAGTCATTGCTAAATAGTAGACACGTTATATTCCTTCCTCTTTCATTTGTGCCACAATCTTTTTGTCTCCTATTTGTATTTACTCTATATTTACCCTGCTATTGTTTTAAAATGTCTATTTCTGACTAATCTGTGTACATTTGTAGGTGTTGCAGTGGCTGTTCTGTGTGTTCTCAGCTGGTAGAGTATGTGCAGAATGAAACAGTGCTAGTATGGAATCGTAGAATCATAGAATTGCTCAGGTTAGAAAAGGCTAATTCTGTTGTGTAATAAATAAATAGCTGAATCCTCTCATGTATTATTTGATTCTCGATTTGTATCGAGAAGAATACTGAAGTGTTCTTATGTTCTTCTGTAATTTGTGCCCAGGACAAAAATACATTTAATCTTGTATTTTATTAATCCATTCCACATTAGGAAGAAGTTTTTCACTCAGAATGTGGCAACCCACTGGAACAGGTTGCCTAGAGAGGTTGTGGATGTCCCATCTTTCGAGAAATTCAAAGCCAGGCTGGATGTGGCTCTGGGCGGCCTGGTCTAGTGGTTGGCAACCCTGCCCATGGCAGGGGAGTTGAAATTAGATGATCTTTGAGGTCTTTTTCAACTCAGTTTGATTGAGATTTTCAACTCAACCCATTCTATGATTCTATGAAATTGAGATCTATATTATAAGAGAAAGGGAATGAGGAAGTTGCCCGATTTATTTATCGTCATACCATTTAATTTGCTAAGAATGCAAGGACATGAATTAAGGATTCATTCAGATACTGTGACAGCTCAGTGTTGTGATAAATGTTAGTGACTAGAGTTGCTTTGAGGATGCAGCTGAAAACTAACGATAGGCTTTTATCTTAGCATGTTTTGTGTGTTGTGGAAAACAAGGCATTCAGTGTAGTAGAAATTAGAGGATTTCCCTGAGCTGAAATTGTCACTGTTGTCTTGTAAACATGTTTCAGTTGCAAAGGTATATTATGGAACACACAAGTAAATACTGTTAGGATTTAAGAACAGACCTTTAACTAACAGAAATTCAATCTGTATCTTTCAAAAGCAGGACGTATAACGTATGTCTGCTGAGAAAATGGTGCACCAATTCAGTGTGAATGATGACAGAGTAGAATTTGTATTTCAGAAGTTCTGTTCAGTTTCCTGTGGAGTTTAACTCCTGAGTTGATGAAGCTGCAGAGTAGCAACAATGAAAGTGGTGACCTGAAGGTGGTTTGGTTGTGGCAATGGGAAATTCCATGACATGAGAAAATTTCATATTGAATTTCAAGGATTTCATTATTTTTGTGTCAATAATAGGATGCAGTTGCAAAAAAAAAGCAAAAAAATAAAAATAAAAATCAGGATCAATTGTAGGGGTGTACGTGTTTATATATATACATACATTTAGGTATAGATATCAAAAGAGTCATGTTTTCCTATAATGAAGTTTAGCCTTACCTTCCAGTTTCTTACTGCATTTTCAAAAATAAAGCAAACTCTGAACAAGTATTGATTTGTACAGTAATTGAGCAAAGCCAGGCAGTTGTACTAAAGATGTGCATTACTTATGTATGCTTAATGATCAGTAAGTCAATTAAAGACGTTTTTAATAGCATAGAAGTCAAAAATTATGTTCAAGGACTATTGATGTCTTTAGCATGAGGCCTGGATATGAAAACGATGAGTAACAGCATCCTTTGTTACTGAATATTTACAGTAATTCTACAGGGTTCTGATCATTCTTGCACTTGGATTTTTAAGTTCTTCACATGTAATGGTAAAAAAGAGATTGGGAATGCTTGGTACCTAACAGAAGAAATCTGTGCAGCAATTATTGCTCTTGAATTGAGAATAATTATTCCACTATCATAATAAAGTTTTCAAAATGAATTAGTTGTTCTTAGTAAGGAGAGTCTGCATAAATGGGAGATACACAGCTGAATCTTGCAAACTTTAGTATGTTGGAAATGCTGATGTTTAATAGGGTATCATTCAAAATACTTTAATAGATCAGGGAAATACTGGTTAATAAGTTTATGACTGAATCTAATTAGGAGATGGAGGATAGTATAACTATGGAATAAATAGTAAGATCAGCTATGATATATTTACAGATAAACATTTCTAACACAAGTAGCAAAAGCATTACTTGAACTCTGCTCAAATCATGTACTTAAAAGCTGTTTTCTGACTTTGTAGGCTGCAGAAGTTCAGTTGTGGTGTTGTTTTCTTTTTTTTTTTATAGTCTCCATTTGAACTACTTTGCAAAAAGCAAAATCAGTTAAATGGCTGAAACGATGGTGTGTAGAAACTTTGGATTATGAATAGGAAACTTGGAGTGTACTAAATAGAGGAAAATGTTACATTGATAGTGTAGTTGTTCAGGTAACCATGAAGTTTCCTGATCATATGTGAATGCTTGATTTTAAAGATAGAGCTTGCATTGATCAACAACGATGTCTTTATCGTGCTTCACCAGTGGAACAGCATCATGATTAATTCATACAAAAACTAAATTTGATTCTCTCAATGTCATATTTTGTACAGCTACTGCTTCTTGATTTGTAAACAAGTTGCTTTTAAATTGCCTGTAGTTCCATATTACGTGTTGTTTATTCTTTTCTGAAAGTATTCTGAACAGAAATGTGGTGTTTTACTTTCGTGATATCTTACCGCAGCTTATCTAGATAACTGAAGTAGTTCTGTATCTCTTTCACTTTTTGGGCCACGAGGCCATGCAGTCTTGTCTTCAGAGTTCTCTGTTGGGACCAGACCCTCCTTGAGTTTATCAGAGAACTCTCATAAAATGACACATATTTTTCTTTGAAGTGTGATCAACATCCCCATCCCCAAATGTTTGTTTTTTAAACTTTTTCTTTTTTTTTTTTTTTTCCACTTCAACAGTCTGACCTCCCATCCTCAATGATTTTGATGCCTGTTTGCTGTTCTTAGGCTAGAAAGCCTAATCTGCCTTTTTAACTGGCTATCCTTTAGTTTCCAGAAGCATTTGCTGTTTGCACTATCCTTATTCAGGGTATCTAGTTGGAAACTAAGCAGACATGTCTGCACCACTAAGACTATCTGTGTTGATTTCATTATAGAAAAGAGTCAGCAGCAGTCAGTGACGTTGCTGATTGAAAATCCTTGCACTGATGAGAAGACTGCTTTGAGGTTTATGTCTTTTCTTATTAGCCCAAAGAGCCATCTTATATCCTCTGGCAAGTGTGTGTTGAGAATAGACTGTAAAGGTTAAGCAAAAATTGTAAGCTCTGGTGCAGTGTAAAAACCTTTTTTGCTGTATGAAAGGCAAACTTAAGTAACTGTTGCAGTAAAAACAAAAACATCAGAAAATATAGCAGTACTATAGAAATATTTAGTACCTGTAATAAACAAAATAATTTTAACTGAAAACAACTGTATTTGCAGGTGTATTCACAGGAAACAGGTTTTTGTTAGGAGCATTGTAAGCAGTTCTGTGGTTGCTCACTGTCAAAGTGCCTGGCTATGTTTGGGCTTCTATTTTTTTGTTCTTGTTTCTTGTTAAGGACTGATGACTGAAATCTCTGGTGTTGTAAGTACACAGGTACTTTGAAAATCTGTTTCAAAGTGTCCGGAAGAGGAATCTTAAAATTAGTTGTGTTTCTGTTTTGGAGGTTTTTACATACACGGTGAGGTAGTTGGAGTAGAGGAGTTGTGTAAGGGCCACAGAATTATGGAGTGAAATTGAGAAAGCTGTTGAGGGTGAGTATGGAAAAAAGTCTTTTAAATACAGTGAAGGTTTCCAGTATTGTTAAACCTCTTTAGTTTTTGGGGCTTTTTTTCTGTCTTTTAAGTGGATTATATGCTTGGTAATCAAGACCTGAGCTTTTAATAACAATTTTACCTGGTTAATCATTTCACTACGTATTTTGGAATCACATATCTAGACAATAATTATATGATATTGTTTTAAATTTGTGGTCTTGAAACACTCAGGGGTGCCGGTCTAGTTTGTAAAGGTAATAGCCAGCTCTGCAAGGAATAGCATGTTAAAAAGTATGTGGAAAACCTCTGGACAGCTACTAAAATTTTATTCTTTGTTTCAGATAAATTTCATGAAATGACAAAAGAAGATTACAGTATAAGAAACAAATAGTAATTAAAGCATTTTATCTATAGCAGTCTTTCTCAATACTTGGCAAATCAAATTTTATTAAATAATATTGAAATAGAAATTACTGACACACTGCAGCTAAAAGAAAAAAAAATCAGGTACTTGAAAGCAGAGTATATTGCTCTTCATAGTATAAATCCTGCAATGCAGTGATTATAAATATTTTGATACAGATTATGGCTAGCACATATTCATCATATTATAAGATTTACTTTTCAAGATGTAAATGGTTTGTCTGGTTCAACCAACTTTAAGACATGTTGGAAACAAATTGCAAAATGATCTATTATAATACGATGATAAATACATATTTAATTGTATATATATACACAAAAGAATTTTCTTTTGGTACGCTAAACACATTTACTTGTTCAGAGGAATAAATGTTTGCATTCCTGTTTTCTGCTACAAGTATAATTAAAGAACTGGTACTAATTCTGAACCTTCTCAGAATATGTATCTAATTTCACTTGCATGCTTTATCTCTGGATTTTTTCATTGTGTTCCCCATCTTTCCTCCCCCTTCTCCACAGTACAACTGAGTGCATGTTCCGGAAAAAGAATGAAGCTGTATACATAAAAAATAGAAGTAAAAGGAAGTATTTTTATGAATCTAAAAGGGACATTGAAAGTTTATAAGCTAGCATCTCTTTAGTTGCAAGTCATAGTCTTCTAAAGCATATAGAACTTCATTTTACAAATGGTGAAATAAGAATAAAATTTCAAAAGGACGTATAGAGGTGTTTCACAAGAAATGGAAAATGCTGAGAACACTATTTCTAAGTTCTATTTCACAGGTACCAAGAACTTAAGGAATCCACTCAAATTAGTCTAAGAAAGCTCCTGAGCCACAACAAACAAACAAACCAGCTTTTTTTGGTTCCATGAAGCTTTGAGAATTCTTCAGTGTGGTTTATTTTAGAGATTGTGAGAAGGATGCTGGTGGTTGAAGGCAATGGAAATACATTTAAAACTAGTCCTGTGCCTTTAGTCCAAACTTAACTAGTCAAGGATGCCTTAAAATGTTTAATTCATGACTAAATCACTGAGTTATTTACTTTTGTCAGACTTGCTTTTGAAGTATACTCTTCCAGCAATTAGGTCTCTTGCTTTTAGATAGGACTGATGCCATAGCTGCAAAACAGCCCTGTTAATGAAAATGCTTTCACAGAGCTTTGTTGCTTCTACATTCTACTAGGAGGAAAAAATCTGTGAAAACCTTCTCAGGCAGTGGGATTGGACTGACAAAATATAAGGAGTGATTCTTATGGAAGAAGCCGTATGCATTTATTATTTAAAAAATTGAGTTATTTTGTGAGCACTGAATGATGTTCTTTGACTCTCTTTGGTTGTTTGCTTTGGTTGGTGTTTGTGATGTCTCCATGGTCAGATAACACTGTTAGTGCAGAGCGTAATGGGAAATCTCATCCCTCCTTCTTCAAGCTTAAAATACAAATTGTAGTACCTTTGGGGCAGTCCTGCAAATAAATTTATAACACAGTGTGAAATCAATCTTCAAGTTTCAATTAGTCGGTTGCTTGCCTTAGAATATTCTGGGCTTCTGGCCCCAGTTAAAGTGATGATTGGGTTTTGACTAATAGTTTGGTGTCAGCATCCCACCCTTGCCATTGCAAGTAGGTTATGCTCTGTTTTATTGTGGAATGCCCTGGGGTCCAGCTGTAGTTCCTTGGTCTGTTTGCCTCCATCCCCTTCCCTCTGCTTCACTTTCCATTAACACTGTGGGTGGAACTAAGTTGTCTTTAAGCAGGAAATTGGTGCTGTTTAAAACATGTTCAAATATGGTTTCTGGTTTCAAGCTGTCTGTTCAGAATGAGTGACTCTCTGCTGCATACCCAGCAAAGGAGGCTGCGCTCAGCTCCTGAGGGCATTCGGAGTTCTGAGAGTCATTTATATTTGTACAAAGTGACCCCATGTTTTTGGTACTCTCTTTCCCTTCCTGTCTTGTTGTCACTTTTCCTACTGCTCAGGGATAGCTATTTTCTATGAACCTACTGAAGACATCTGCTTTTGTTTGTTGTTCTTGATTGATAGAAATCTTTACGTTCAACCCTGTAATGATTGCAGCCTTCATGTCCTCAACTGGAACCTGGATTCTCCTATTACTATTTTCTGTGATGTGATAAACAGAAAGTTCTGATAAGTTGGAGGCATACCAGATTGGTGGAATGTTCTGTAGTCATATAGCATGAAATTGTACACAACTGAAAAACAGATTAAGCAAGAAGTTTCTGAGATTTTTCAAGTGATCATACTGTAGATCTGTTAAGCTTGTCTATATGTATGGAGCATTAATTAAAGCTTGTTTTATATGATTTTGTAGTGGAATCCACAGACTATTCTGCACTGTTTTGTTTACTCTGACTAGTGTGGTGGCTGGGTGTTTTGTTGCCATATGTGTTTCAGGCAGAGACAGGGTGAGATGTGAAGAGGTGGAAAAGAGCAATTTGTTGTGAAAACCTTAGCTAATGCTAAGCTATACAAACAGCAGCAGATCCTTTTGTTTAAACTATGAAGCTTGCTAAAATTCTGATAAATGTATGCAGAGGAGTTACTGTGTGATTTTTGTTTAAATAGATTACCATGAGAGATGAAGGAATGCTTAGAGTTATGTAATACCTATAAATATTCTTTTAAATACACCTTTAAAGATGCTGTTCTGGATCTTAAATACGGGGTGATAAAATGCAATTCAGAGTCTCATTTATAACAGACTATGTAGTATGATTTTTTTTTCCCCTATGTTTTTTCCTGTTGAATATTGTTTATGCCTAAGTTTGCTGTTTTTATTTTAATTCTTTCATGTTTCAATTGAAAATATGCTGTTTTAAAAGTAAAACATAACTGTTTATCAGTTGTTGTTACATGCTTTCTAGCACTGGAGGTTAGCGGAGCCGTGGCTCTCTTCTGTCAGCCTTTGGAGGAATGCAATACTGGTCTCCAAGTCTGCAGGATCATGCAGTCATTGGCAACACAAACAGTTTCACAGCCTGTGTCTGGATTCTCTCATTTGTAAAATGAGATAGTGCCTTCCTACATGGATTTTGTAGAAATAACATCCATGTATTAAGCTACATTTACTTTTCTTAAGCAGTGTGATGGCTCTTAATGGGGTGTAGTGTAACATCACAATCTTCTGGAATAATGGCCTTTGCATACATGACAAGACTTAATGTAAGCTTTTGCTTGCTTTAATGCTTCCATCTGCAGACATCTGAAAACTGAGCCAGTGTCCCTTCCTATGGAATTTATAGCTGTATACCTACTTTGTATTATGCTAACCTATGGACACCATAGAACAGCTATGTCAGGTTTCCCAGAGAATAAGCTCTGAAAATAGCATTCTTTCCTCAATATTGTCAGAAGAATTATAGCTTGTGGCACTATGTGTGTTGTTTACAAGGACACCAAAGCAGTGCCTAGAGGTGAATCTAGGCTGAAGTTCAAATGTCATCAACCTTTTTGTAGCAAAGCTATCTTGCTGCAGGGGGAAGAAGTAAGCCTGATGACTAGAATTGTAGTTAGGCAGTATAATGCCACCAAAACTCAGCCCTGATTAAAATCTGAACGGAGCTACAGGCTTGTTCAGGGAATCAGTCCAAGCCCATCTCTTTAACAGATCTGTACTTTCTTGAATGCAGTACTCATAGAAGTGATTTGTTTAGTTTTCTGTTTTGTTCTTTTTGATTTGTAAACCGCAGTACAGTGAATACAAAAACTGTATGAAATTTATTTTCAGCCATATTTCTACAATTTATCCAATTACGTGGCTCAAATGCCTGTTTACTTGATTGCTTGAAAGCTTTCATCTGTATATTTTATTTCAGCTGTTTAATTCAAGTGCTCTTGGATGTTTTTTGTCTGAATTTTGGAGTTCAGCTTTGAATGCACCAAATTATATTCACCTTGTCCTTATTTTATTAGATGTATGTTTTCACTTTAGTTGCATCAAAGGTTTCTGTCAAAATACATGTTGTAATATATCTTTATGGCTTTAAGAAATCTTGCTGTTTTCTGCTGGTTCCTGCCTGTATGCGCTCTTAAAATAAATCGATGAAGCTCATATATAATTCCTTTGGTTCTTTGGTTTGTATGTGCCATTTTAAAGAAAACTGTGAACTTGGATAATGGAGTCTAGAAAGAAAGAAGAGTTTCTGGTTCGGGAGAATTATTATTATTAATATTTTTAAGTGTACTCATGTTATCTTCTTGGTGATTTGTTTTTACTTTTTGCTGCCTCATCCCTTTGTCAGTGAAGCAGTTGCAATATTTTGCCTCTTTCTTTCTTAAGTCTGGAAAGCATAGGGAAGAGTGTGGAACATGACAAGGGCATTACCTTTGCAATGTCCAAATAAGCATATTATATATTTACAAAAATTTACCTAAGTCCTGAGGATTTTCCTTAGCACTGTTATCATCATGTAGTTTAGAGGTAGCTTTAGTTTGTAGATCTCATCTGGTGTTCTAGAGCAGATTTAATTCCTTGAAAAGCTGATGTTTCAAAGGCTGTGATCCTCTGATTCATGGGATTAACTAAGAGCACAATTAAAAATAGTAATCACAAAGCATTGTAGGTCTTTGGTTTTATTTTTATTTTATCTTATATTTTATTTGTGGTCTTCGTCTCTGTGGAATGGAGGCTTTGTAGCCACCAATGAACTCTGTTTCAGCAGAACCAAGTGTTACTATGTTACAGACAAATACACTGTATCTCTGGCAATACCCGAATGACAGCAGTAAAATGTTGCAGCCTAAGAAACAGTGCGCCTGGGATCTCAGGTGGAATAGATAGAAGTACATGTATTTAAATACTTGGAGGAAATGAGGGGGAAAATAGACAAATTCTATTGGTGAAGAAGGGAAAACTGCTCTTAAAACTTAAAAGGAGGGAAAAAAAAAAAAAAAGCCTAAGCTTATTTCTTTAAAACAAAACAAAAAACACGTTCCCAAAAAAACTTGTTTGCTTTTGTTTTAGAAAATCTAATGAGGCCCCTTAAGAACTATGGAATCGCATGGTGAGCATGTTTTAATTCAAATCAAGCTTCTTGACAGATATACTTGGTATCATGCTGGACAGTGAAGTTTTTGCTTTATTGTTTCAGCATGTCTATGGGCTTCTTGATTGAAGAGACTGCCCCAGTTGTGTGGAGAGGGCTCATGGTCATGTCAGCCATTGAGAAATTGTTGAGACAGGTAAGGTTTTATTTGTGATTCAGACTAACCTGTTAATTTAAAATGTTAATATGTAAGTGTCCATAACATCTTTTTGTATAAGTGGTGAGCATTTTTCTATCTTGGTCTTTTGTATGAACTTCTTTTGTTGTCAGGCTTCTAAAGGAGTATTCTGTGCACTAAGGATTTATTTTTGTGGTGTCGGTTGCTTATTGAAAGGTTTTCACTGGAGAACCAAACGGCACAGATCTTCCTGTGTACTCTTGACAAGAGCTATGGAGCTAAATACCATTTACAGTTGTGCTTACTTGATGAAAGTTTAATAACAAACAAACTACAAGCAACATGCGTTTGGAAGAAAATTATCCCTGGTGGTTAACTTACTACTGATCTTACTAGCTTATGTATGGTGCTTGTATAATGTTGTTACTGGTCCTTGGATTTGCAGTTTTCTAGGCCCTTTTGAACTGATACTTGTAAGGCAAATTAAAACAAACAAACACAAAAAATTTCCAGGGTATTTCTTTTTTACTGTGCATTTCAGGTATTTATTATGACAACTTCCTCTTTCGTTTAGCTGCCTTATAACTAAAGATTTTTGTCTTCAGGTAAGAGGGCAAATTTTTCTGTATTTTTCTTTGAAGTACTTTGAAGATGTCTATAGGTTTAAATGTATAGGTTTCTGTACTTATCTGCAGCTGTATTCCTTTATGCACTTGTTTATTCAACATCATAAAGAATTCTTGTATGGCATTTTAACCTATGACAGGTACATGAAAATTGTTAGATACAATCTCTGTCTGATGCAGGTAGGTTGTTGGTTATTAAATTCCCTGGCATATGGATGCAGGGTGGCTGTCTTATTTCTTGACAGATTTTTTCCTTCTTAGTGTGAATAGATCTATGAAGTGCTAATGATACAAACAACTGAAAAAAAATACAGTAAGTTTTTTGTGTTTGTACTTTGAAGTGACCCAGTACTTTTTGTAGTTGACATCTATTCCAGACATTTAATATGTGCAGCTTAGATATCACTGGGTTTCTCTATATATTCTGTAAATGCTTGCAAACTTCGCACTGCCTTAATAACTGGAAAAGAAGTTGTGATTTGTTTTTATTCTTTTTCTATAGCCTGTTTCCAGTTTTACTGAATTCTCCTCTGTTTCTAAAACAGACTTCAGAATAGTGACAAATGTTGCTCTAGTCAGCAGTTTGAGAACTGCAGAATTTAAGGAAGAAACCCTTTGTCTAGACTTGGCATTTAAAACTAAGGGGCATCCGTGCCATTCTGCCCTCTTCGTGTGTCACATTGCATTGGCCAGGCTCACACAAAGCACAGAGCCTAAAACCTCAAAGACATAGCTCAAGTAAGCACCTGCTGTATTCATATTCTCAACCCTGGGAGACTGAAGGCCTTTGGCATGCAATGCAGTGCTACTACAATCAGTGCTATCCCCAGATGGGAGCATGTGCCAGCAGCCCCATGGAGGGCACAGATGATGCCATGCATTGGAGCTCATAAGCTCCCTAGGAGCTGGAGAAGCAAATGCACACTATTAAAGCAGGGTCCTTTAATGTTCAGGGCATCAGTGATTTCCCTGACAATTGAGCCTCACATCTGAAAGAGGAGGTCTGAAGAACGACTTACTGTCTTGGGCTTGTGGGGAGAATTTTTTCGGTTTACTGGAATTTTTTAAACTATAGTTCTGAATTCTTTTCTGTGAAGATACCATTATGGCCCAGGCACAGAAGTTTCAGTAGTTCTCCACTGTTATCTGTAGCAGAAATTTTTTTTTCTACTTACTTTCCACATAGTATACACTTCAGATGCTGCCTCCTCTTTTGTGTAAGTCCCCTTCAGCACTCATTCCTTTACTGGGACTGTCCTGACTCAGTCCTATTGTCTTGGTGTATTTGTTATAGAAGTGAGTTCTAAATACAGTAAATATACTGACGTAATTTGAGAGTTACCTGAAGTTTGTACTTGAACAGTAATGTTGCTGAGGAGCTCTGAAGTGTCAAGTAGACAGCTGAGAGAAGAAAGGGAGGAGGCTAGCAAAACTTGTACTCTGCTTTGAACTGCTGCTGCTGCAAGAATTTTAAATGGTCATTACCACTATTCCAGACAGTCTACATTGTAAGTTTTCTAGCACCATGTCCATTTCTGTCTGCAAACATCTTGGCAGATCAATAGCAATGGAGCAAATAGAAGAGAACAGGCATAATCCTGAAGTGATTCAAGAGCTGCTACGAGACCGGCTGCTGTGCATCATATGGTATATCGTGGCAATTGTTTCACTGAAAGTCTTGCAGAAGGGAAGTGGTGCTGCAGTTGGCCGCCAATTTAATTGTTGCATTTCTGTTATGACTATAGCAAGTGAAAGGGAATATTTTTTAGAGTGCGAAGGATATCACCTGTTGGTTTCTTGGACCTTAACAGATATGAAATAGCAGTTCATCAGGTCAAAATATAAGCATGGAGTTGAAAAAAAAATAAAATAAAGATAAGTTGGCTAGTTAGTTTACCTATTTTTTTTTTATTTTATTTTTTTAAAAATGAAAGGTATAAATGAAGTGCATATTTCAGCATGAAGTGCTTATGTGTACTTGTCACGTCAGTAAAGTTGAGTCACTACCTACTTGTCCTCTGCCTCTCCCTGTGAGCTGTAAGGCTGATTTCAGCAGACAGAGAAGTGGATTGCCTAGAAGAAATTCAGATATGACGCATTCCTACGTGGAAACAGGATTTGAACTCAATGATCCTTGTGAGTCCCTTCTAGCCTAGGACATTCTGTGATTCTCTGATGCGGATTATGGATGTCAGCAATTCTGTTAAGTGGAAACAGTTCCCCTGTAGTGAACTCAGAAGCTGCATTCTTTTCAAGGCAGGGGTCTCTGCTTGACTAACATCCCTAACAGAATTTCTTACCCTGCCATGTCACTGTAACCAACGTTTTTGCAGACTACTCAAATCTTACATGGCAAGACTCCTCTATTTGTTCCTTGTTGTGCTCCTCTAGAGCAGCAAGAACATCTTGGGCATTGGCAGCATCTTTGGCATAGTACAGTTACAGACTAAGATTTCGGCACTGCTAAAGCATATTGTGAGCTGTAAAGGTTCCTTACATGCATCTGAAAAGCATGAACACATTTTCCCAGAAAGATAATGAAGCTTCTCCTGCAGTGGCTCAGTTGAAAATGAAAAGTCATTAAAATACATTTCCTATTATCTAATTTTATTTCCGCTGTCTCTTCCTTCCTCCTCCTTTTAAGCAACAGTGTAGTGCCTCTGTTTAATAGAAGGTATGTATTGAATGAAAATGAAATGAACTTTCACTGGGAGGAATACAACTGGAAAAGAAAGAATACAGGGAAGTTAGCAGAAGTGATGCAAGCCTTTCAAGGCAGGGCATTTGCACATGAATGAGAGAAAATGGTGCTTTGCACTTAAATACATGGACAGACTTCATTCCCTGTAGACTGATGTTGAAAGAACCTAGTCAGCAGAACACAAAAATGATTTTATTAGAGAAACCCAAAGCTGATTAGAGCTGTATTCTGAAGATCCAGACTTGCCCTTTAAAAAGCAAACAAACAAAAAACCCTGTAATTCTGTTTATGTGGCTATTACAGTTGTACAGTTTGGCTAGACATGGAAGTTCTTTGTGCAGCTTTGCTTTTGAAGCTGGTCTCTGCTAAGAGAAGAGTTGATTTGAAACCAACACTTAACAGAAGTAATGGTGGTAACATTTGTATAGAGGTGTGTGTGTACATAAATACAAGTGGAACTCTTTTCTCATAGCATAATTCTGTAATGCTAAGTTATCATATGAAATAGCTGTGCAGTATCATGACTGGAAGAAATTGAAATCAGGAGCAATTTTTTCTTAAATGTAGTTTATTTTAGGTATACATAATGCTGCACTTGAGAAGGCAACAAAAGTAGATAAGATACCAAGAGCAAATGTATTTGCACCTGGTAAAGTAGCTACTGAGTTCCTGTTTACTGTTGTACCATGCATATTCCGTCAGTAGACCGTTCAGTATATGATGTCTTTGTTCAATCGTCTAATCCCATTTACCTTTTGTGTTTATAAACAGATGTATTAAGTCTTGTAAATTCTTTAACATATTTTTTCACTGTTTTGTACCATCTTGTTTATCTCTGTTTATCAAAACAGTTAAGAAGCTAGGGGAAGAGGTTCTAAACTAGAAGTGATATGAAAGCAGTATATTACAGGAACACTAAAAGGGAGTTGAATATTATATGCTGAACTGTCTGATTGATTAGTATGGTTTGCTAAAATTTGTCCTTTAGTTTCTGTCTGAGTTTGTGTGTTTTCTTTTGCAGTATTTTTGGGACTGTGGAGATTTCATTGTGTATGAGTATGGTGTTCAGTGCAGTAGTGAGTTACTGCTTCACAAAAAGTCATAGAAATAAAAAGACTATTATTTACAACTTCCAAGTAAATTTAAGCTTCTTCCTTTTATGATGTTTCATATTTATAAAATTTATTATACATTTATTATATTGAGCATAACAGATTTTGTGTTCTAGCTTCCCAAGCTATATGTATATATCAATGATATAAAAATTTGTTAGCCATCCAGACTTCTTAGTTCTTGGATGTTGGTGTAAATTTGTTACTGGCATTCACCACAACTGATAATCATTGGGGTCTAAATGTCTTGTAGATATGTGCACAGTTGCTTAAGCTCTGAAGGTACATGCTACCTCACTTGTATCTCCTCCTGCAAAGAGCCATCAAAATGATAAGGAGGATAAAAGATGTAATGAGTGAAGAGTCACTGAGAAAATTGGATGTATCTGATTTTTGAGAAGGTTAAAGGAAAATCTGAACTGTTGTCTTCAGCTGCCTAATGGATATGTACAGAGATGATGGAGGTAGATGCTTCCTGAATGTGCACAGTGATAGCACAAAGGTAATGAACACAAATTGCACTATATAGTATGATTTATTATATAACAGTGAAAGCAATCATATATCTAAAAAGCTTGCCCAGAGTGAATGTAGATTCTCTTTTGGAAGATATTCAGAACTCAGCTGGACAAGATTCTGAGTAACCTGCTCTAAGTTCTGCTTTGTGTGGAAGGATGAACCGGATGACTTCCTGACGTCCTTTCCAACCTAAATTGTTCTGTGATTAATTCTAAAATAGGCATCCAGCTGGTTATTGAGTAATTGAATGTAAGTTTTTAAAGGCTGCAGCTCAGAGAGGAGAAAATGGCCATGTCCTTTAACAAGAAGATCACTAGCTAAAGTGTTCAGTCAAAACCTTCAGAAGGAGTCCCCAGTGATAAGGAAGGCTTTTCGGTAGCTGTAGGCTAGATGAAACAGGGACAATGTGTATTGCTGTATTGAATGTTGCAATGCCTGAAAGGTATGCAGGAATAGAGTTGAGTCAAATAAAGCCTGAGCTAGATCCTCTCCACACCTGTGATGGTGGAAATGCACCTCAACATCACATACCCAGCATTGCTGAGAGGATATTTTCCCCTCTTGGAGATACCTTCAGTTTCTTTACCAGTGCTTTAAAAGAATAGGTACTAGCTGTAGCTTAGTAGGGTAACCAAAACAGGTTTTCTTTATTATCCTTCAAATGTATGACTTGTGGGATTTGACATAAAGTTCCAGTTTTAGTGTTTAACTATTTGTTGATAATTGTCAGTGGGGTTTGCTGAAGGATGGAATTATTAGTGGCGTGGGAGGGGGAAAAAAAAGTCATATTTCATCGGTATAAAATTACTGATAGAGTGAATGGGTGGATAAGAGGGACTGGTGAGCTAGGATTCAGCAGAGAATGACACATCTTGGATTGGGAGGAAGGCAACAATAACAAGTTGATGGTTCTGATTTTTATTATTATTATTATTATTTTTTTTTTGCAGCGATATTTTGAGTGAATTGAAAAGATCCCCAGAATAGCAGTACTGAGTCAATGATGAAAATTATTCTTATTGTAAATGTAAAGACCAATTGGGGGGGGGGGGGGGGGGGAACCCAACACTGCAGCAAAGGAAGAAGTAGGAGGATCTTTTGGAGTCTTGTTTTTAACGCTTTTGGTTTAGGAAGATCACTCTGTCAAGTGGTTTCTCTTGAAGGCATTTAACTTGCATTGTGCTGCCAGCAGATTGTGGAGATAAGAAGAGATACTGTACTGGGAAATCGTAGCTAAAGTGATCAGGAAGTGGAATAAGGATCAGTATTTTATCATATTTTTGCATTTTAATATATTAACGTTCCATCTTTGCTTGTCTCTTTATCAACAAAATAGATGTATCCAAAGTGTGTATGCTAAATGCAGAATATTAATTTTATTTTCTTCTTTCTTTTTATGTTTTTTTTTTTCAATGTTTTTCATTTGAGGTTTTTTTTTTGTTTTTGTTTTTTGTTTTTCTAATTTCAACACTGAATTGTTTTGCAATATTCATATACTTAACCAGTCTGCAAGTGATGGAGAACTGATAGTCTGTAGCAGGATATTTACAGTTTACATTTCGGAGAACTAAACAAAGCTGTGTCTACATAATAAACTGCAAAGATATTTGTTCTTTGCAGTGCATAATTTTAAAATATGGTAGTCTCACCAGGTGTCACTGTATTTTTAAAAAAATAAATGTTGTCAGCATTTCAACAATCTTAAAATTGTATCTTGTGCTTTATTTTTCTATTGAGTTATCTCAGCCTGAATTGAGTATAAAATTTGTTAGTCCAGACTAAAGTCTTTTTGGGGGGGAAAGCTGAGGTATCAGTGTTTTTTGGAACACAAAAGCAGTTGCATCTTGAGGTAGTGAGGATGCTTTTTTGTTTATATTTTTGTGATCCCAGTACAAAAATTAAAAGATCCAGACACTTAATCATTGTACAGAGTATCACTGATACCTTGACCTTTTTAAGTAAAACAAATACAATATTTACCATTGAGGAGGGGGACAAAACTCAGTAGTAATGGTGGCCACGTTTTGCAGCAAGATATGCTCTCATAAGCTGTGCTTCATGGTTTTGTATGTCCAACCAGCAAGTCTTTCATGAGCTTTCATTTAGAAGGAGGGAAGGTCGAGAGACATGACTTATTTCATGACTAATTTAAGGTATCTTTTTCAAGGGCAAGGTGAGATTATTCTCTTATACCTTATAAAAGAGTTTATTGTTTTTAAGAGAAAGTTTATCCTGATTTTTGTTGCATTTCTTTTGCTTTGACTAAAGGAAAAGTAAGCACATTTCTTCTCAAGCCAGCGGGCTTGAAACTAAGCTTTAATTTATAGTGTTGATGTTTAGAAAAGCCTGCTACAGGAATTATTTGTGTAGTCAATTCTAATATGCAAAAATACTAATAATCACTTTGCAAGCCCTTGTCTGTTCATAGAGAAATGCCTAAACCAGTCCCAGGCAGTATGTACATATTGCAAGGGAAGTGATTGTACTTCCTGGAGGTGAGAAGCTAAGCATTAGATTCAGCAAACATTTAGGAGATTAAAAAACTTCTGTCTACCCCAGGCCCTCCATGTGCCTTGTGAAGTTGCAGCATTCCTATTGTCACCCCTGTGTGATGCATTCCTGAGTATTTTGGGAAAGGTATGATTGAATGAATGTAGACTTGATTCTTTTGTTTCCAACTGAAGCTACAAAACCTGTTTTGTTGCCTTTCTTTCCCTAATGAAGCAAATAAGATTAATACAGATGCCTGTTGATTTATTGGCTTGTGTTAGCAGCTGATATGAGAAAGGATTATAGTCACTGAAAGGAATCGGCAATTGTAAAAAGAAATGAAAGCCAGAAGAAAACAAAAACATTAGCCAGTAACTTAGGGCAGAACTGGACGCATTTGCACTAAGTGTATTTTAACTGCTTTTGAGGATTAAGAAAAAATAAGGAAAAAAGAAAAAAAAGCTTCACGAGTAAGTGAGAATGTATTTACAGCAAACATTTCTTGGCTTGGTTCCTCAGCTGTCATGGTTATGACTGTGCAGCTACCGCTGTGGGAACAGGCTGTGAGAATGTTTTCCTTGCTCTGCTTCCAGTAGTCTCGTCTCCTGCACAGATTGCACAGGTATGCATGTGTCTGCCCTCCTTTGCATAAAATAAAACAAATGTAAAACATGCAACTGTTCTTTCTGGGTTTGACTAGGCAGGGAGAAATGGAGGGGAACTCCTGTTTTTCCAAAATGGCTGCCTTAGGGCTAGAACTGATACTGATACTTACATGTATTTATATTTTATTTCTGGAGCTTTATTTAAAGCTATTGTGAGGTTTAAAGGATTGCGTCATCTGTCTGCAGCAAAGTTTAGAACTTTGTGCCTAAAAAATGTCATCTACATTTGTCCTTTAGGGAAAGAGGCTGCCATTTAATCATGCTCATATGTGTTTGCTAAACAGGAATACTGGTGGCAGAGGAACTGAGAAAAGAGAAGGCACTATTTCTTTTCTAAATGAAGCATTTATTATTTGCATGAGACTTCACAAAATATCAAGTGTTGTAGGCACCTCATACGCCACTCTTCTGCTCTCTATGTTCTTTTGAAGTGATAAAGGGAGTCTGTTTGTTCTTTGTAGATCTTGTAAGTTAAATGCCAAAAAGGAGCGTGGTTATCATCATTGCTGTGATCACACACTGTATGGCAGTGCCAGAAAGGTGGGTGCCTGGCCTTAAGGAATGGAGTTCAAAGAAAAACCTGAACTGGATCTATCTAGGATGGTGGGAATGCCTCCTTTGTCATTGCCAGTGTTGCTGAGAGGTTATTTACCCATCTTGGAGATACCTTCAGACTCTTTGCTATTGCATTAGCAGAACACAAATGGTATCATAATGAGTTTGGAAGTTTGAAGCTTGTTGTGGAATAAATGGAAATTAATAGTCTTAAGGTCAACTGTGGGAGGGTCACAGGCTGGAAATGAGCGATACTGTGGATTCTGAGCAGAAGTTTTAGGAAAATCCTGTGAGATATCTCACTTTCTGTGTGTCCTGGATTTCAGCACCTACGTGTAGCCTGGATTAGACAACTCTGAGTTGATGTATGTGGTCATGGTTGCTTCTGTGACTTTTGTTTTCCTTGTCTGGTGGCTGAGATAAATGAAACTCATACCTTCCATCTTCTGTATGAGTTGTCTCATATATCTAATTATGATATCAAAACCCACAATTACAGCAGCTGAACCAGTGTTCTGGCTTTAGTTTGTTTTGAAGTGGCTGTGAGTACTCAGCTTTGTGTTGGATTCAGTGTTAACAGTGACAGGTGCGTTTTGAGCATGCTTGCCTGATGGGTTTCATAAGACTGTAGGGCTCCTCTCTCACTGAACTATAATATAATATAATATAATTATTGGATCCCAAAAGGGCCTTACACTTGGTGCAGAACAGAAATTTTGGTATAACTCTGGATTACAAGCACACAGCTCCCATATAATTCACAGTTTGAGTTGTTGTGAATCAGAAGAATTGCTTATGAGGTGTTACGTGTTGGTTTTGGGTGCTGCCTTCTTAAGTATTAGGTCAAACTGTACTGCAAAAGTAAACTGAAGTAACTATGGATATAGTATATCTACTGAGGGCTGCTGGTAGATATTGACTATGATGAGAAAGCTAAAGAAATTCTGAAGTACAGACACCTTTGCCAGACTTTCTTTATTAGTGCTGCAGTTGAAATTACAGCTAAAATTGTACTCTCAGGATAGTAATATTTTCTATTAGTAAACAGTACTTTGCCTAAGGACAGCAGTGAGTTTGAAGTGTTGATTACCAAATTGTAGTTTGATTACTCTCAAGTTGGTTAGTCAGTTTGGAGTTTGCTGTGCCAAGTCAAGGAAAAGCCTTTTAATGTCTAACAGTAATAACACATACACACAAAAATATAATAACTGAGGAGGTAAGTGAGGAAGGAGTTAGTCTGCCCACTGCTGTACCTTCTTCAGCTGTAGTTGCATTTGCTTCTTGAGCAGTCAAGATCTTGAAGAGAGCTTTGGGTTGCTTCTGAATGTGTAGGTGGAGTTCACTAATGCTGATTTATTTATTTGTTTGTTTATATATTTTTTCCATTTTTTTCCATTTTTCATATTTTTGTTCAAAACAGAGTATTGTCCTGCTCTTGCACCATTAGTAGATTGTTCAGAATCACTCAAATTTGCTTTATGAAGTAAAGTGTGAATTTAACAGATTTTTTTAAATTGAGTCAATAAGTTGGTTGTTGTTTTGTTTTTAATGAATTGGCTTCTGTTCTTACCACTGAAATTGAGAGACTGATCCTTCACTCAATACATCATTCTCTATCTCTTTTGCTCCCAGAAAATAATGTGGGTAGTCAAATCTATGAGCAGGTTTTGTACCTGTATTCTTGGCAGATAGTGATTATTCCTCACTTACTAAATGATTGACAGAAATGTAGAACAGTTGTACTAAAGGTACCAAAGATTTCATGTATTTTTTTTTCCTCCCGACCCAAAAAACCTTACCACTTTTCTGGGTTGTTTTTGTTTGTTTTTTGCTCAAACAGCAATATCTTTTAAAAGAAAAATAGTTTAAGGCAGAATTATGCCTTTGGAATATGCCTCTTTTTCTGTGAAGTCAAGATTTTTTTTGGTGCTAGATGTAAACAATTTTTTTCTGTATATTTCTTAAGAAGTAAGAATTGGAGTTGAATAGAAGCCTAGAATGGAGATGAAAATATGGAACCTGACCCTTTCTTGGCAGTAATCACTTAATGACCCTTAATTCATAGTATCAGCATTTTTAGTGAATTATTTTAATTAGCTTTAAATTACAAATAACGCTTCTAATTTGCTGTTGCAGAATTAGAACTGAGGGCATAAGTGGATGCAAGAGCATGAATCTGCAAGCATGGCAGTTATTTTGGCAATCTTGTGTATGAAGCCATCGTAGGTTGTCTGTCTAATCCATAGTAAATGCTTTTAGTACTCTAACAGTAAGTATACCTTTAATTTGAAAAGTTGTGTATACAGTTGCATAATGTATGTAATTCTTAGATTTATTTATGTTTGTTATATCTTGTCTGCTCTTATAATGCATGTTTTGTGTTCTGCTCTTTGTAAAAACAATCTCTGTGTAGTTGGCTTTACTACTTTCTAGCCTAAAGGCAGTTCATTTAACAGAAAACTTGTATCAGCTCAATGTTTATGGACCAGCCCATGGTTGAGAATCCCAGTGAGTCAGTGATTTACTTGGCTTGCTCTTGCCTGTGTTCTCACTTACTCTCTCTTTTCACTCTCTCATCCCCTTGAGTCTTCCTGTGGAAGTAAAAGGTTCCATATTCTTATTATGTGGCCTTGCTGTGATTTCTTGTTTCTTGTTGGATGTATTGATTATTGTACTCCAGGGTAAGCTGAGTCCAATGCTGATTTCATTAGCAAGGGTAGACTATTCAGAATTCAGTGACTGGGGAGGATATGCTTGTGAATTTTAAGTACATAAAGTTTGGACAATAGAGTTTTGTCAGTGTGGGAAAACAGGTTATTCTAAAATATATGCATGTAGCACTTTATTGTTGAAAATTAATGTTTCAACTCAAGGCTTCTTATTCTGAGGTTAGATAACATCTCACCAAACAGAAAATCTAGCTCCGTATTGAGATTTACTATCTCTGGCCTCAGTTCAGCGGTCTACAACTAATTGATTCTTTTCCATTTTTTTATGTTACTCTCCTTATGGTAATACTGGGGAAATTTCTTCAGCAGCATCTTACATGATCTGAACAACATCTATGATGTTATTTTCTTCTGTTATCTTTTTCTTGAAGTCTTTAGGACTAGTGTCCTGAAGTCCTGTATTCTGTACCAGAAAAGAATTAAACGCTTAAACAGAATTTTTTTAAACTTTTTAAATTTAATATTATTCCGTTTAACTACTAATGTAAAATCAGTTTCTCAATGAGTCACAAAATTGTGCCTTTATTAACCTACTAATAAGTTAAATATTATTTTTTAAACCAGAATATAAACTGAAGTTTAAAGTAGTTAAATGACTTGTAAAGATAATTAGGCAAACAGCATTCTGTTGTATACCTTAGGCATTGAATCTTGAATTATACACCAGCTTTTTAACATCATTAGAAAAAGACTGGCTTAATCATACATGGAGGACTGATTTAATAAATTTCTCCCTTTTGATTGTGCAGACAGTACATGTTAATCTTATGAGCTGAAATGGATTCCTAACAGCGCTGACTCAGAAGTGGTCTGTTAACTTTGAGACTGATAGTTAAATAATGCCGATGTCCCTTTGTGCTTAGGCAGAGCTCTAAGAGGCTTAATTGTTTAGGTGATATCCATAAAGCAATTGCACCAACCTGTTTAATAGTTCATTTGGATGATGTGTTACTAATTCACTTTCTTCCAATTTGCTTAGGGTTATGTTTTTGTTTTCTTTACTTAACTTTATTGCTGAAAGGCATAAGAAAATTGTCTTGCACAATTATGTTCTGAACATCATTATTGAGAAGCTGAACTGCAGACTATTTTATATCACTGAACAGGAAGAAGGTTCTTCAGAAATATGTTCTATGTTATATAGGTACAGTCTGTTTGTGGGTCAAGGGTGGAGAGTAGCAGATGAGTGATCAATCTCAAGACTGACTGCATAACAGTTTGTTTCTCAAAATGTCTTCTATTAGAGAGCAAGTGCTTTGAATTGCTGTGAAATAAGTTTCATCTCACAAAGGCACTTCCATAGGGAGATTTTTATACACAATTTTGCTGATACTATCTCCAGTAATTGTTTCGGGGATGCACAAAGCTACTCCTTTTCAGTTATCTCCAGTGACCAGCCACAGACTGTTGAGGACATGTCAAGCTGCTCTCAGAGCCTCTGAGGCTGATGCAGCCTTGGCTGGTGTTGCTGTGCTTGGGTAGAAGCTTGGCATAAAGTGCCTGTCCTCAAACTCTTCGTTATTGAGTCGTCTGGGATATGGTAGTTCAGGTGGGTTAACCTGTAGGTTGTATTTGGTGAGGGTGACAGAAACCTCAGCCTTACTGCCTCATATTCTTATCTGCCTTCAGATCTTAATGCTGTAAAAAAACCATCAGGGAGGAGGAAGCCAGTTCCCTTTTCAGTGGTTGACTTTAACACAGCTCTGATTTCTAGGCATTTAGAGTTTGTATTTGAGAGGAATAGGAGAATTTCCTTCTCCTTATGGAAATCATTGGAGAAAACTGTTCTCAGGCTTCACCTCAATTTCTCTCTGAACTTTGGCCAAAAAAAAAAAAAAGTGACTGCTCAAAAATACCTTAGAGGGGATTTGAATTACTGCAGTGCATTGGTTTTTTGTGGTGTTAAATTGCAAGTCTTCAAGATTGGTTAAGCTTCACAGGACAAGTCAGAGGAGCAGTGTTCTTCATTCAGAAAGTGTCAAGTTGCATTAAGCACTATGGAATCTCCTGCTATAGTGTAAGAAGCTGCTATAGTGCAAGTAATTATTTCAGTGGTGGAGAGAAAGTTTCTGCAGGGACTGAGCATCTCCTGTTCTTTATCAAATATTTGTGAGAATGAGTATATGTTTTTAAAAAATTACAATATTGTAAGTTTATAACACATTTTCTGAGCTTTGTTCCGTTCAGCTATTTGCCTGCACTGAATCGCATATATATCCCCAACACAGCGGTTAGAGGAGGGGGCGGTAGGCAGGAATAGACCTTAGGCTGTCTGCAGTGTAGCTCTTAGACTTTTCTGATACTGGTGTTCAGAGCTTGGCTGGCTGCTGCCAAGTCTGCACCTGCAGTGCTGCTTGATTGAAACTCTGCATGTATTCCTCTTAGTAAGAACAAATAAATAATATCTTCTGTTATTTACCAAACACCAGGATTACTTCAAAACCACAAGCAGCAATCCTTCTTCTGTGCTAATATTCTGTCATTTTTACCTCATGCTCACAGGATTCTCAGCCTAAATTCCTCAACAGAAAAGGCATGTTTTTTTCCTATGCTCTGAGGTTTGTCTTGCCATTTGGAACCCTTGCTCAAAATGCGTATCTGGTGCTTTGATTATGAATTGTCACATAAACAGTGATTGATTCAAGTAATTTACATGGAAGCATTCATGGTGTTTCTGAGCAAGGGAAAAAACACAGAGGCACGTGGCACTTAATTATGTTGCTTAACAATAAATGTCAAGTTAAACCTTTTTTTAAAAAAGATGAATGATATACTTAAGGAAAGCAAAATTATATTTCTGTGGTTTGAAATGTTTTACACACTGTGTATATTAGAACATCGAAGGTTTTAGCTCTCTTTGACATGGGTGGAGGTGCTGACAGGTTACAGATGCTACAAGGCAGGCTTTTGTAACTGCTGTCTGCTTAGTGCTTGCAAAGGGACCTCCTTTAGTGTAATGTGCTGTTAATCTGAGCTCATTTACTTGTATGCAAGGACATTTGCATGGAGGTGCACTTAGAACCGTAGGAGAACATGAGGACTGGTGATCCTGAGTTGGTGAATTCTTGCATATAAACAAAATTTGCATTCAAATTAGTGTTTTATATCACAGCCTGATTATACATCCTATTTAAATAATGTTGAAAGAATGACAATAAGAGACTTCAGAAAGCCACTCCTATGACTATATGTTCCAATTTTAAGTTAATTTAAAATGTCTCTCTTTTTTCTGCTTTATCAATATTCAGTAAAAGACTTGGATTTTTTTTTTCCTCCTTTAATAATGTGTGCATTTCTATAACAAATAGTTACACCTTCCAAATTATATTCAATAATTGTTTAATAAAAGCCTGTCGTATTGCATACCCTTGTGGGACAATGATGGAGGAGCAACTGAAATCCAGTGTTTGTCATAGTCCTGTTCTGCCCTAAGCAGAAGTCTGCAGAGTGAAATGAGGTGAGGTGTGAAATTCTCCAGCCTGTGTCCAAGCAGGTCCATATTGGCTGCAGGATATTGTTTGTTCCCAGGCAAAAACACTAGCTTAGTTCTTTCATACAATCTAATATATGTATGTAGATGTATTTTTTAATAAGGAGTAGTTTTCCAGTCCAGTTTGCTGTCCCACTTCCAACAGTTGTACTGGCACAATTGTGAGTTATGCGGAGGATAATTCTTGCACATATTCAACATGTGCACATCTAAATATCTCTTACTTTATTTTTGAACTAGCATGACAGGAGCCTGTCTTGCTGCTACTCTGTAGAGCAGAAAAATATCCTTTGCAGTACTGCTATATTGTTGTACTTTCTCCAATTTTTTTTTTCTTGTCAGATTTGTAGGAATTATAGCAGAACACAATTAATTTGACGAGGATAATTCTTTCAATTAATTAATTTGAAGAAAACAAATAAGGTGATTTCAGTGCCATGAATTAGCTAAAGCATTATAATGTAATTGCCCTGGGTGTTAGGAGTATCTTTTCTGTTGCCTAGCAATGAGATTTACCATGAGGTTCACCACGTGCTTAAGATTCCATTGTTAACATCTGTTTGCAGAGGTTTATAACTTAAAAATCATTATTCATAATGCAATCCAGCAAGTTCTTGTTACAGAGTCACTAAGCAAGGTTGAGGCAGATAGCTCCGATGCCTTTGAATTTCTGTCCCCTTTCTCCCATTCTGCTTAGTGAATTTTGAAAGCAGTTTATTCAGTCATCCCTGGTAAAGGTGGTGAGGATTGGTTTGTTTAACTATTTTGCAGTATTCTTTTGAGGTGATGCTTGAAGCTGAGCTTTTGTAGTAAAGAACTGGAACTCAGTATCTAAGTTTTTCTAAAGCCATAACTGGTTTTGGCAGACTAGGTAAGAGAGTCAGAATAACAGTAGAGGTGGATAGTTGCATGTGTGTTTCAGGTCTGCATCTTACTGCAAGGCAGAAGACAAGAAATGAGTTTAATTGAAGTTCCTACAGAGGAATTTAAGGAAGGAGAACATAATGAGTGGACTTGTAAATTTGGGCTTAACAAAAGATGCCAGGATCATGCGTTCTAAAGACATGAGAGGAAAAAAGGCATTTTGATCTAATCCTTTGTATGAACGAAACACTCACTACCTTAATGTTGCAAAATGGCTGTGATTATCATGAAAGCTCTATTCTTGTATATTTAAATATACACCTTTTATGGCAGATGTGTTTAGCTGAATATCTCTAAGGAATTGACTTTTCTCTTGTTGTAAGCTACTGCTGCTTTGTAGCATCTGTATCAGTAACCTTGCAATTTGTCACTTTTGTAATGGTTAATTTTTAATTAAGAAACATAGAAATATGAAGTTCATGCCTCCATGTGAGCAAAGTTAATTGTCTCTGGAAAAGGAGACATCTTCAAGCCCTGGTATGTAATTAATATTGCTAATTACAAAACAAGATAAGAAAAATAAGTAAAAACAGTGGATTTTTGAAATAATCTGGCTTCTGTATCTCATGCTTATCTTTAGGTTGTTCGTTTCTGCATGTAAGTGAGATTCTTCTTTGGAATTATAATCTTGATATGATTATGAATGTTAATTACTTAAGAAGTCTGCTCAGCATATGTCATTTTCACTGGCAAAATATTGATAGTATTATAATATCGATCAATGCTAAATGTAAAAATAAAGAAACCTGCAGTGTTTGCTGTGGTTTAAAAAAAAGTAGCATTTTCTGTTTAGCTAGAAATGGTCTTTGGCACCATTTAGTGTTTCTGCAGCGTTTGTATAGGAAACAAGGAATAGGAGGAGGGCCTGATGTCAATTTACAATCCCTAATTTAGATGCTTAAAGATCTGGTAACTCACTTTTCCCATCAGTCTTTTCCAGGAAGTGCTTTGAAATCTTCTGTCTTTAGCAGTCAGCCCTGAACCATTCTGTTTCTTGCAGGACTGCTACGTTGTATTACTAGGGTGGATTTAGCATGGTTTGTGCTTCCCCAGCATCTCTATCTGTACAAAGACTCAATGAAATGAACATTCCCTTGAAAAAGTCTGACACTTCAGAACAATAACTGGAGACAGGCAAAAATGGTGATTGTTTCTACTGTTCAGATGACACTAAAGAAACATGCAAAACAAGAGAAGATGAAATTCTAGTTTAGCGTTTTCTTATTTAGTGCAGACTGTATCTGTAGTTTGAATCAGATGCAGCATATAATCACATTGTCTGTGTGGACCAAAGAGTGAGGGGAGACATTTGTGCATCTTCATTGTTTTTAATGTGGCTGTGATTTCTAAAGCTTCTCTACTGTAGAGACAAGAGACCTCGTATCATTGTTGCTGGCTATAAAAGTGCACTGGTATTAACCTACACTGAGTCAGAGTCAAATCATGGGTCTCCTAAGGCTTAGTTAGCCACTGGGAAATGTTTAGGCAAAGTGTAGCTTGGCTTTACATAATATGGGGTAGTACTGTTTCCTTTCCTGGTTTAGAAGGGGCTGTATTGCTCAACAGCTCCTTTGCATTGGAGCTCATGAAGAACCAAAGTACACAGCATTGCAAGGAGAGTTATTTAGCTCACCAGAAGGTCTGTACTGGTCAAGAACATATGTAATCACAGCAGTTGCAGGTCTGAACCTAGGACCTTTCATCACTCTCATTTGATGCCTAGCAACCAGTAGTCTTGATTTATTCTGTGATGTCTTATGTGCATTGTAGATCTGTGTATTATACCCGGTGACTTTAATTTAACAAATCATTTTTTGTAATAGACTTCAATTTAACAAATCTTTTTTTTTAATAAACAGCTCTTTTTCCTAGTAAATATCAGTACATTCAGTACCAATAGTTCTACATGCGTGAATGACTTCACAGAAGCAGCCTAATAAGGACTGCTTAGGAGATTATACATTATTTCAAGGAATTGACAAGTAATATGCAAAATGAGTCAGTATTTGATGGAAACAGTTTTTAAGCAATATTTGTTACACGAAAAATGACATTGTCTCAGTGTCATTCTTTGAGGTGTCCTTGGTTCACCTGTTCTACATAACATGTTTTATTTCCGTCCTTGTGTCCTTTAAAGTGCCTTAAATAAAAACCCTTCAAAACTCCAACATACATTTTGTTGTTTTCCTCTAGGTTGACTGGGGTGAACTGGACTATTTAGTAATTGATATGCCACCTGGGACTGGAGATGTACAACTATCAATCTCACAGAATATTCCAATTGCAGGTATGTACATCATTTGACTGTTTCTGAGATTTGAAATTGTCTGGTAGCATTAGAGAAGTCATTGTTAATAATGCTAGTAAAAATTATATTAATCATTTTTCTAACACACTAAGTAACTATTGTGTCAGTACTTTAGTGATAGAAAAAATACTGTCAGGGATTTTTAGCATGTCTATATTGAGATTGTGTTGCTTTCTCTTGAGTTAAGTTTCATAAAGGTTGAGAAGTCAGCTGTTTCAGTATTCTGGAAAGAAAGGCAGGTATGCCAATGTCTGTTAAGGCTAATACAGAAAAGTAGTTCCTTTGTCTCTAGCTGCTATGTATTAATGTTAATACAATAAAATTGTTTTTCTTCATGATTGCTTTTTAATTAGAAGCTGTCAATGCTGTTAACGCACAGCATGTATTCAGTTAAACTGTGCAGCACTGTAGTGCACTGATGCATTCATTTTCCTCTTGTGTTATGAATTTGAATTTTTGTAGGCAATATGAACTTTGAAAAATCAGTCTTGATATATATAGGCTGCCTTCTAATCCCATTGGCTTAAGCAGGAGTTAGAAACGCTGCTTGTGAAAGGATATGCTTGGCATCTCATGAGATCTAATAGAGTGTAATGGTCTTACCTGTCTGCCATACTTCAGCAGAAGCAATCACCAATAACCTGTCTAATGAACATTAGGAACTTAGTGGAATGAAGGGAGTCATTTTTAAATCAGGCAAATAGTATCTTTATCTTGTAAGGTGTATTCTTGTGTGGTAATGGTAATTACTCATATATCTACACGTCTGAATGTCTGAAAAAGTTAAATCTAGTGCTAAAGCTTTGTGGTGGTATCTCACAAGCTTCTGTGATGTCAAGTTTAGAAAAACCTAAGTGTTTTGACATATATGAAACTCAAATGTTACTTCAGCTGCAGTGGTGTTGCCCTCAAATCATTAATAACCTCAGGGAAGTCACGCTGCTCTCTGTGGTTGCGTTGAACAGTGAAAGGTAACAAATCAACAGAATTATGACAAAGGATTTAATGAACATTTCTCCTAAGAAGTGTGAGTCTTCTATTGCCTTTGCTTATCTGCGACCTTAGATGTATGATGAGAAGAAAACCATGAATCAAGCCCATTATCTCAAATAATGAATCATAGGATGTCGTGAGTTGGTAGGGACCCACAAGCATTGTTGAGACTAACTCTTGGTATTGGTACTTAGTGCATGTTGCACTCTTAGGTCAGTACAAAAGTAATGCCTCCTACTTAGTTTCATGGAAACTACAACAGCTACAAAGATCATCACAGTAACGTTACTTGATAGAACAAATTCTTAGCTACCAAACACTATTTTTCAAGTCACCACTATTAGATATGCATTTTTGTCAGCCATGAACAAGAACCTGAATGCCACATGCATACAAATTTGCACCAGTGGAGGTGAACCGCTGTTGCTAGTGTGGAAATGCACCGCCAAGTACCTCACTGTGCTCACACTCACTACTTGGTATCCATAAACATTCAGAAAGCATAGAAAAATGTCAGTGGCTGCAGTTTTTTTCCTCATAGAGAAATTCAGTTCCATGCCTTTTCTTCATGTGCACTTGCATGTTAGATGCCATTTTGTCAGATTGCCCCTCTGCTGCCATCTGTTGCATAACAACAAAATGTAATGGAGTGTCAGTGGGAAGGTTCAACTTCTACCGCTATCTCATCAAAATTTGCATAATAAAGCAGTCATTACTTTTGGAGTAATGGTAGCAGATCAGGAGGGCTTTTTACTACCAAGGTTTTTAGGAATGTATAACAGTGGTATGAAGTTTTTGCTAAGATAGAATTTCACATTAAATCTTGTATGTAAAGGCAGTAAAACTATGAAATTCAAGAGGTGTCAATTGAGTTGTTTCAAAATATGGTGTTATATTACTGTTATTCACTAACTTAACTAAGAGATCAACAGATTCTTGATCTTCTTGAGATTTGTGCCGTTTTCCCCCAGAATTCTACAGAAGTGTCTTCAGAAGTGTCACTGGTTGCGGTGCTTCTGCACTGTCCTCTCTTCCAGAGGAGTGGTGTTAGAATGCACTTCAGTCGTATTTCCTAGTTTTCCAAGTTGTGTTGTAGTATGCTTATGGAAGATCACAAGTCATTTCTAATTGATAAACTGCATCAGTAAATGGAAATAGTAATTTAGGAAGATTTTTCTTTTCCCTAATGTGGCTTCTCAGACTGTAATAGACATTTAAAAAAGATTTTTCTTTTCTTACAGAATGTCCTCATTTTTGTGTAAATGTAACAAAGTGAAGAATTAAGAGTAAATATTTATTTATTTTTATTCTGTGTTTTAATAAGTTTTCAGTTAAATATGGTTGTCATAAGCATGTGGTTTCCATACCTATTGAATTCAATTTTGCAGTAAGTCAAAATAGAGAAGATGTTGAATTAAGATAAAGAAAACCACTTTAAACCAACAAGAAGCAGTACAGATTCTCTTTATACGCCATAAGGGAGATAAATTCAATACCCATGGCTCTTTAGATTATTAAATATTGGTTAAAAAAAAAAAAAGACTTTATTATTATATATACATATATATACATATATATACCTTCTACCTTCTAGCTGAAGTTTGCAGTTTGAGTTCTAAAATCACA
The DNA here is from genome assembly GCF_039878825.1 of Excalfactoria chinensis. Taxonomy (NCBI): domain Eukaryota; kingdom Metazoa; phylum Chordata; class Aves; order Galliformes; family Phasianidae; genus Excalfactoria; species Excalfactoria chinensis. Next base: position 24,117,503 of record NC_092829.1, on the reverse strand, counting down.
TTGCTTCCACAGTCGCTCAGTTCATCTTGTTACTACTTCTGTCTGAACTTCATAAAATTAGGAATGATGCCATTAGTTTGCATTTGCCTTTCACGTTAGTTGGTGTAGTACAGCATGTTAGTTGAGGTCAACTCTTGTAGTGTAAGAGAAGTCTATTATGTTTTTGAGTAGGACATCAGGCAGTGATTAAGATTTATAAATCCGTGTGTTCTAATGTGGTTTATAATTTAGCAATTTATATAGAATTTCCTCTGCTGTCTGTTGTGGTTATTTTTCATTCTCTTTGGAAGGGCTGCTTCTTGCGTATTACAACTTTGACTGTACTTTTTTTTGTTTTTCTTTCTGTCTTTTTCTTTTTCCCCTCTGGTTAACGGGTTGCTGTGCATTCAACACTCCATAGCCTTGTTTAGCATACCTTTGTTTCCTTCAGCATTGTTGCTTTCAAGGGTTCAGAAGATAGTGTCACAAATCTCAGTGCTGATGTCTTTGGAGCAGCTTACAGGATTCTTCTGTTTTTTTTTTTTAAGAGCTCCATCTTCATTTGCAATTCATGTTTCCAAACAGTGCGCTGTCTTTATTTATTTTATTTTTGCAGAAAGTAGCTGTTGTGTTTCCGCTTCAGCTTTCTTGTTCTTTGTTATTCCTTTGAGGATGCCTTGGACAGTCATGGTATTAGCAGCATAATTTTTTCTTTCCTCAGAGAGAGTATATATCCTAGTTAAGTACATTCAGAAGTGCGTTATCTAGTTTGCATGAAAGTTGTACTTTGATTTGCAAGCATGCATATGTGAGATACAGTATTTGCATTATGTTTTCATTACTTATCTATGGCTTCCTAGGGACAGACAGCATAAAAAAAGAAAAAAGAAAATGTTTCCTCTAAATAAATTTCTAGAACCTGCATGATTTTTTTTTTCTTTTGCCAGTTCCTTGACAAAGTTTTTCTGTGAGTGTGAGAAAGAGCAACGGCAAAGGTGTTGTTGGGGGAGTGTTATTCAGATGTGATGTGTAAATCTGTAGCATTGCAACGCTGGACATTAAGAGAGGAGCCTATGGGGTGTGTGGTAGGGTACTGAGCTTAAGTGTTAGAACAACTTTTTTATCCTGCATCATGGCTCCTAAAATTTTCTTGATTTTCAGGCAGATTAGAGAAATACATAACACAATAAAATGTCTTTAATTCTGGTCAGCATTAAAGAGAATATCAGCCTCACAACTTCAGTTGAAATGACAGCTTTGTGTCTGCAGTTATTCTTTTAAGATATGACAACCAAAGCAACTACTGTGATTTTTTGTTTTATTATTCTTAGTCACTGTACAAGCAGATATCTTATTTAGCATACTATTCATTAATCGCCTGTAACTTTTCTCTTGCTTGCAGTCATTTTTCAACTAATTAGCAGGTGAGAAATGATTACTTGGAAACACGATAGATATTTTTGTTTCACCCCAGCTTCTGTCTTCAGATGCCAGTCTTATTTTCCACATAGAAATCCTAGACCAGCTTGGACAGAAAGGCATTGTTTGTGACTTGTTGCTACTTACTGCATGGGTAGGGGAAAGTGCCTGCCTGTTGTAAAAAGGTTCCCAGGGCCCTGTTAGCACAAGCACTTCTTTCTCCTGTAGAAGCTGAATTGTGGAAGCTGTTAACTATGTTAGTCTGCCTGTTGCCCGTTCTTTATTAATGTTAAAGTGAAGATAGTAATAGTCAAATGTGACAGCTTGACAGCTTTAGAGATGGCACTCTGTCTCAGTTGACAGATCTGGCTCCAGGTTAATACTGGAATTGTCATTTCATTTGCTAAGCTTTGTCGTATGACTTTTTTCTATGGACCCTAAGATGCCATGGCAGTGAAAGCCATTAGAGATATGCGCCTGGTCAGTAGGAAGTGGACTGAGACAAACCAGGAATTTCACATCTTGCTGAACAGTCTTTTACTTGTTACAGTGGTGAATTTATACAGGAGACCTCAAGGTAAAAGGTGTTGTCTTATTTCAGTGCATTTAATTTTCCAGTCTTTCAAAAGTAACATATTTTTTCTCCACACAAAGCATATATTATTATAACAAGCTTATTATTATAACCTTTAAAAAGGCTTCTGTTGAAAATTGGAAATGATTATTAGTCATGATAAGAAAAGTGAAAAGCAATGTGAATGCTATTTTATGTTTTGTTTCAAGTTCTATAAAAAAAGCATTGTCATTGCTAGACATACAGCAAATGACTTCCATAACTTCTTACCTTTTAAACCTATAAAGCACACAGATCCCACCATCTTTTGGTTGCTTTATCCTGCAAATTGTGTGATTTTCCTAATGACTGCATTTTTCACCAAACACAGATCTTAATTATCTCCTGAATGTTGTCTTCAGATATTTATTGAATGTTTACCAAAGGAATTCTATGTCAAAAAGGAATTCTCAAAGAATTGTGACAAACAGGATTTTTTGACTGTTTGGTTTAAAAAAACAAAAAACAACAAAGAGATTTCTATTAATTGAACTTTAAAAGTCATAGCAATATTCTTCTGTTCAAAAGTGTAAATTGAGGAAGGAATGTGTAGAGGTGTATTACCAACTTAAATGCCAATTGTTTTCATTAATTCTGAAGACATTATTAACCATTATGTGCCAAACTGCTGAACCAAACTATTCATATATATTGCAGTGCCACACAGCCCTGGGGTGCAGTCTTGTAGACAGCTGTGTTATAGCAGTGCATACCACTGTGGTAGTTTCACAATGACAGCCAATTGAAGTCACTACAGTGCACCCACTCTCCCCACCCTCAAAGGAACAGAAGGAGAAAATACTATGGAAAAAAGTGCAAGGCTGGAGAGTATGGTGAGGTTGCTCACCAATTACTGTCATAGGCAAAACAAATTCAACGTTGAGATATAGATATAATTATTTCTTATTACTAGGAGACTAGAACACCGAGAAACAAAAGGCATACTAAAATCACTTTCCTCTATAATCCATCCGCTCCCACCTCCTTCCCCCTAGTGATACAGGGTAAAAGGGGAGTAGGGGGCTGTGATTAGTCCACGATGCTTCATCTTTGCTGTTCCTTCATGGTCTCTCTGCCCCTGCTTCAGCATGCGGTGCCTCCTATGGGATGATGTCCCTGAACTGATCCTACAGAGGATTCCCACAGGCTGCAGTTTTTCAAGCTCTGCTCCAGCATGGCTCTGTACCATGAGGCCCATTCTTCAGGAGTGGACTGCTGCAGCACAGCTCCCTGTGGGCAGCAGCTCCTCTGGTCCTCCTGCTCCACTGCAGACTCCTTTCTATGGGGTGCAGCTCTAGTCTGGGTCTGCTCCTGCAGGAGCTCTCCATGGGCTGTACTTCCTCCAGGCCATCTACTGCGGTGCTGCGGGCTCCTCTATGGCCGCACATAGAAATCTCCACATGGTGCCCATGGGTTGCAAGTGGACAAATTGCTCCTCCATGGGCCTCCCCTGTACAGGAAGGAACTTCTGCCCTGTGGCTGGAACACTTCCTACTCTCCTTCTTGAACTGGCCTTGGTGGCTGCAGGGCTGTTTCTCATGTTTTTTCACCCACAGTAGTTATTCCCTTTCTCAAATCAAGTGTTGCTCATTGCTCAGCTCTGGCAATGTAGGTTTCCTTGGGAGCAGCTGGAGCTGGCTCTGATCTGACATGAGGCAGTGCTGGACTCTGCTCACAGAGGCACCCCTGCAAATCCCTTGACACCAAAACTTTGGCATGTAAACCCCATACAGACAGAACTGGATCCTGCCTCACCATATCATAATGTACAAGAACAGGAAGTTCCAGTTAATAAACAGACTGTTCAGAAAGAAACATCCAAAAAAAAAAAAAAAAAAAAAAAAGGCAGAAAAAAGGATTTTAAAAGGATTTTCAAATAATTTTAAAAAGAAAACAGTGATAATGATCTTAAAAGAAAAAAAGATATCAGTGGTGTTAGCAGGAAGAAGAATTCTGATGTGAGGAAAAAAAAGTCATATTAGCCGAAAATGCAATCTGAGTAAGTATGACACCATTTTCCTCTCTTTTCTGAAGAGAGATGATCAAAAAAAGCACCAACCAATGCAGCCATGCAAGTTGTATGTAGTGTATGCTTTGATGGGAGGTGTATCTGTATTCTGTCACTGCTCTTTGTGCAAGTGTCTGTTTGCCCCTTTTTCAAAATCTCTTACTTTGATGCAAATCATAGTTGCAAGGCATCTGATCTTCTTTCCTTTAAGTCTAACAATGATACACAATGTTTTTCTCAGTTTTTGAGCTTTCTTTCCTCTTTTATGTAGAAAGTGCATTGTTCATCTCTATGGTAAATTTTTGAAGATTCTTTGTGAAAATCGTCTGGGTTTTTGATAATGGTAAATTTTACTTCATCTGTTTTGAATGGCAAATATTTTTAGTATCACACTTTTATACTTTTTTTTTCAAGTGACCTTGAAGATTTAGCCTTTCTTTCATGCTATATTCTGATATTTTAAGTAACTACAGAAAAGCAAAAAGCCAGAGATTTAGAATGGAATAATAAAGAACCCTCAATCACAACATTGGGAATTTATAGACTGATGATTGTATTCATGTAACTGTAGGTTGTACAGTGAAATAGTTTGTTTCTGTTGTCAAAAAATTGTAGTTGACAAATAAAAGCTGGAAGTGGGATGCAGCTGGGATCCAGGCTTCAGAACAGTTCTGAGCTGTGTTATGAATCTCAAGGATCCGTTAAAGGCAAGTCACAGAATGACCAAGGTTCAAAAAAACCTACAAGTTCATCCAGTCCAATCATCTACCTGTCACCAATAGTTCTCACTAAACCGTGTTGCTCCAACTGTTCCTTGAACACCTCCATGGTTGGTGCTCCCTGGGCAGCCCATTCCAGTGCCTGACCACTCTTTCAGAGAAGTAGTATTTCCTAACGTCCAGCCTGAACCTCCCCTGGCACAGCTTGGAGCCATTCCCTCTAGTCCTATCACCAGTTACACGAGAGAAGAGGCTGACTCCCAGCTCACAACAGCCTCCCTTTGGGTAGTTATAGAGGGCAATAAGGTCTCCCCTGTGCCTCCTCTTCTCCAGACTTAACAATCTCAGCTCCCTGAGCTGCTCCTCATAAGACTCCTCACCAGTTTCATTGCCTGTCTCTGGACACATTCCAGTATTAGTACAACTTTAAGCATTACCTGCTGAAATCTTAGCAAAAACTAAAGCCATTGTTCTTTCAATACCTTGTTCTGCATCTTCAAGTGCAAACTGTATCTTATAATTATAGGCATATTTTATCAATGAAATAACAAGAAATTCAGTGGAAGGTAAGAGGGCCTGTGAAGATCTGCAGTAGAGATGATTCAGGTTTACTAGGCTATTTATAACTTGTAAGACTTGCCTGGAAGTTTAAAATTGATGCAGTGGAAGAGGTAGCAAAAGCTACAAAAAATAATTGAGTGTTGTGGTCTGGTCAGACCGTGGGGCAGCTATGTGGATGTGCCTCTGCAAGTGTGTTCAGTGCCTGCATATCAACAGGTGTGATTGTTAGAGAGATGTAGTGTAACTTTCTGTCTTTTTCCCTCAGAACTCTGTCAGTCTTTCTGGTCTGTTACTTCTCACTCCACAGGTTAATGTTCTTTACTAAGCTAATAAGAATCAGGGTGATATCATCTAGACATAATCTAATGCTGGTGGGGGGAGTCATAGCCTGGTTATGAGAGTCGTTCTCATCGTAAGATTTCTTTTCTGCTTTCTTGAAAGAAAGCCCACGTAGTTTGCTTAGGTTCAAATAGACTATATCAAAGGATTGATGAGATACTACCTTATGCCTTGTAACCCAAGATGTGTAATGCAAATCTTCATGAATTGCTGAATAGAGGTGATATTTTCTGTATGCAGAACTTTAAAGCTTTGTCAGCATTTCTCATTTCCTAAGCACCAGTCCACCAGTAAGGCAAGTACCAGTGATGTATGAGCACACATTTCTTTTACTGGGATTAAGCACCTGGGGTTTAAGGAAAAAGGCAAGCATTGGTGTTACAGACCACTGTTCATTCTGTCTCTCTATTATGCATGCTAAGTATTCAAAATAGAGTTAGCATAGGTTTTATTAATGCAAAGTGCATCAGCTTTTTGCCAGCTGAAATACGATGGAGTTAGGAAAATAAATGAAATGCATGAATAAGTAGATATACCAGTTAAACCTAAATGTGTTTAATGTAGATATCCTTAGTATGCTCAAGGCATAGAAATTATTCTGCATGCAACTGCTAACATAGAATTTGTAGTATGTTTTAATGTGAAATGTGATAACATTATAGTTTCTGCAACCTCTCTGTTCAATTTGTCAGCCTTCATTTGCCTCATTCAGTCAGTCTTGTGTAAACATTGCACGTATTGCTTCAAGAGACCTACTGTGTGTGTGAATTCAGTCATATTTCATTATTTTATTGATCAAAATAACTCTTTACTGTCTGATATTCCTATTAAACATGTAGAACAGAAACATTTGATTTGCTTTCCAAATTAAACATGCAAACTTATTCAGTGAAGGGGAGCACCAAGGAAAGCCTCCTTGCTGTATTCTATTGCTGGTAGAGGAAATAATGCTGCTAAGTACTTGAATTCTTGTACTTCAGGTTGAGTTTGCTGGGCTAGCAGTTGCACCAAAGAGAGAGAAAGTATGTTTTAAAGCATGTTGGTGTAAGTCAGTATAAGCTGGTTGTGCTGTTTCAGTCTGTATGTGAAACATAGATTTCTGAGCACGAAGTTTCTAGATCTTCTCCCTAATCAGCAGTTACTCTTTATGAGTTTTCGATGGGTTTTCCATGGATTTAGATATCAATACTAGGAGTGGAGACCTTTGAAGTCCCTTCCAGTCCTGTAGGGTTTTTTTGACTGAGTTTCAGTTGATTGCAAGGAAGTAATCACTCACCAAACAGGTGAGTTCAAAAGGCTCATCAAATTCTGCAAGTCAGTAAATCTCTGGTGGCTGTAATATACACTTTTAAAACTTGTATAATGTTTACAGCTTATTTTAAGAATTTAATGCTTACTAAATTGCATATGAATGGAGTCTAAGGTAGAAGCTACTGAAGAACTGAGTGTACTTCCACTTCCCCGAATTAGCATGTTCAAAACTGAGTCAGGATTACCTCTAATAAAAAAGAAGTAAATGAAATCAGTAACTTACTGTGAAAGTTAATTTTGTTATGATTAAAATTGGTGAGTAGCACTTCCTTGAGACCACCTTTAATTTCCAGTTCATTTCATGAAATTTAAATTGGGAGATGTCCTTTATCTTCTATGTTATTGTGAAGTAAATCACTTAGTGATGATTCTGTTAAGTAGTTGGAGCCTCAGGAAAGTGCTTTAGAATCAGAGGACAAATCTTAATGAAATTACAGTAATTTAAAATAACCTTCTTTAAACTGCTTATGAAAGTGTCAGATTCTTGAGTAACATTACCAGTCTGATTAGTGAATGCTGTTCTCTGCTTTCTTAAGCCACTGTGCAGGCAGTCTCAGTGTAGCTTTCTACTGCTGCTGTTACAGTTACCTAAGGGGTTTTTAAAGGAAGCACTGTGATGTTGCTTCCTTTTCAAAGATGTTCTGTCCTCTGTGTCAACAGGAGATGATTTCAGGTTTGTTTATTCTCACAAACTGGAGTAAACTTACAAACAAAGGTAAACTTAAAAAAATGTAAAAGGTTATTTAGTTGTTGTTGTTTTTTAAATATATATATATATATATATATCCATAATCCATTTCAGAGTGTAAAGGAAAATAGAAGAGGGACTTATGCAGTGTCAGCACAAGCAGATTCTTGGACGCGTAGACTTTCATTCTATGGAAAAACATGCAGGCTGTCTACAATCCTAGTTTTAACTCACGTGTCTCTGAAGTCAGTTCTTTTTTGTACAGTGTGTTGGTATTCATGACAGCCTGAAGTCTGTGAAATGCCAGTGGATCATTTCATCTTGTTAGTTTCCCCCTTTGGGTGAGGTGCTCCAGCAAGAGAATTTGTTAATAAAGAACACCTTTCATATAAACTGCCTGTGGTTATAGTGGATGTTTTCATTGTTCATAACCTCTGTACTTCATCCAATCATTTGAGTTGTTAAAAAATATTGGACTAGAAAATGGGGAATTAAGTTTTGTTGACTGCTGCATGGAATGCTGAACATTTTTGTCTACAAAAAGGTAGACGAGAGCCTGTTGTGTGGGACAGCTAACCTGCATGTATACACATTCAGCAGAAAATTCTAGTTTCCTGGTTTCGTTTGAGAAGACAGCTAAGATAAGCTTTTAGTCTAAGTATTGAAAGATCTTCATTTTACAATTATTTTTTAACAAAAAAAAATACCATTTAAGAGACTCAAGGTCAGTGAGTCTAAGCTACTAGTTTGTAGACTACATTTAAGTTAGGTTGCATTCATTTTGTGGAACTCTGTGTTTCAGTCTTGGTGGTGAAATGTAATAGTATGCTTCATTGAAAGGACCAGCTTAAGTGTGGATGTAGCTGAAAGGATTCCAAGTTATTCTTTGCTGTGTCACTGGAAGCAGGTCAGCTTAGGAAAAACAGAAAATTATTTGCATTCCAGAGTTTTAGAGAACAATAGGAAATTGTTTGCTTAATGTGTTACATACGCTGTTCAGTTTTTGGACTTAAGTCTACTATTACATAAGGCAGAGATAGGCCTGAAACACCAGATTGTATTTTCCTTTTGTAAACTAGAGGTTAAGCACACTGGTCAAAAACATTCACATGTGCTGTCAGGCAGTGTTTGGAAATGGCTGGCTGTCACGCAGAAGAGATGCCATCAGTCAGCACATGGATTGCATGGGGCCATCCAGGAGACAGGGTTTCCTATCGCAGTGCTTTGAGATCTAGGAGGGGTCTCAAGATCCTAGGGCTCCCACTGTAAAGTCCCATGCATGTATGGTGTTGTGGCTCTGAAAAGCTACTCGTGTCCATTCTATCATCTGTTCATGGTCATATGGCAACCAGATCAGTTTTCTCATTTAGAAAACAGAAGTGGTTTCTACATAGAAAAATATGGGGATAAAATGTCTTATTTTTATTGCTCTGCATCATATCTCATACAGCTTTGGTCACTGCATTATAAAGAAACAGGATAATTTTCTTTCTTAAATTGAAAAAAACAACAAAAAAAGAAAAAACAACCAATCAACCAAAAAAAACACAACACCCCAACAACAACAACAACAACAACAACAAAACCACCAAAAAACCAACTATTAAGCATTCAAAATATTTAGCAGTTATGAATCATAATTTAAACTAATGATATTTTGTTCTTCCTTTTCTCAGGAGCTGTAATCATCTCTACTCCTCAAGATGTGGCTTTGTTGGATGCGCGCAAAGGAACTGAAATGTTTAGAAAAGTCCACGTACCTGTAAGCATCTACATTAAAAATACCAGTAGATTTTAAAAATAATAATAATTCCAAAATTAAATAAAACAAACAACTCTATTATTTGTGATAGATGAACAACCCACGTGGATCACTTGAATGTCAAAAATTCTTGTTTTAAAAAACGGATTAGAATCTGCCTTTTATCTGTGCCAGAAGCTTTTTTCAGCAGAAGGAAAAGAATTTCTCAGCATCAAGTAATAATAGTATTTATTTTCAATCAATTTATTTAATCCACCTGGAATGGATCAGAATGCTAACCAGCTAAATAGAGTAATTTATAAAGTAATTTCTGCATTCCAAATATACTGTCTTTCTAAATCCTCATTATGTGATCTCTTCAGCTCAAGAATTGTTAAATGAGAGGAAATCATGTATTTGCAATTTAAGAAGGAAGTATAAGTTTTGATGAAGTTAGGTACACACATAATTGTCACTTTGCCATATGAAAGACTCCATGACTGTCACTGAAGGAAGAAGTCCATCATTTTCACCTTTTTTTTTTTTTTTTTTTTTTTTTTTTTTTTTTTTTTAAATTAGGCTTAGAGCTTATGTGGTAGCTTGCTTGTTTGGGAAATGCAAAGTTCAGAATTATCCCCAATATTCATGTGAATTGAAATGGAGTAAATATTAGAATTAATGTTTTACATTTAAACTGAGTGATAGGATTGTAGAATTAGACCAGCTTGCACAGGGCCCCTCTGACCTGGTCTTGAACACCTCTGGGGTTGGACCATCCACAACCTTTCTGGGCAGCCTGTTCCAGCAACTTACCGCTCACAAACTGAAGAACCAAATAAAGGAATTTGAAGTAGACGGATAATAAACAACAAAAACATATTTATTAAAAAGGAACTAACTAGGTTACTTCTCAAATGTTTTTTTTCTTTAAGTATGATTACATTGATTTAAGGTCTTGACAGTGTTACAAGTTGCTAAGTAACAGAATGTTCTACTCTAGTGCATGTTCACAAAGACTCGTTTTTCATTTGAAATACGCATGTGATGAGAAAATACAAACTGGAACACTTCATTATTTTAAACAGTAAAGAAAAAAGCTATTTACGATACTTTAAAAATTGTTTTCTGGCTTATCTGTGTGAAGGTTACTTTTACTTTTTGTTAAGAAAGGAAGAGACTTCAGTAGCATCAGTAGCATTTTTAGGTCTTTTAAAAGGCTGCGTTTTTTTATTTGTTTTAGTTTGCAAAATAGCACGACAAAAGAAATAAATGGACATTATTAAAAATTATTAATGGCTCTTTAAGTGTCTTTGCACCAAAATGAAAGTATGGTAGCATTTGTTGTTTACTACTAGAAGAAAAAAAAAAAAAAGCATACGACAGAAGAACAGCATGTGAGATGTTCTTTTTTGATTATATGTTTGGATTTACTAAAATCATGCAGAATGACTATTCTTAATATAAGATTACATTCAATTTAGTACTTTCCTGAATTTTCCTTCTAATGAGAAATTGTCCGGATTTCTTTCTAAGTCAGATTCATTCAATGTTCTTTGCAGAGAATGGCTTCCAACAAATCCATGCATTCTGTGGTAGGCTTGGCTTGATTTGATGTGTGATAGGCAAGATTTTAAGATCTATGTGGACTGAATGGAATGACTACATCTACCTTAATCAAATGATAAGCTGCAGTAACACTGTTATGCCAGATGCTGAATTGCAATGCACTGGAGTTTTTACATCTTGCACTACTTTTCTTTTCTCACTTTATACATACGTCAACATAGGTGTTTCATTTACATCAGTGTTAAAGAAGGTCCTGCCTATGTTTTGCATTTAGTTTTAAGTCTAAATTGAATCTGAGTCACAATTGTTAATGTTGTTTGTCCTTTGCTGAATTGAATTCAAAGTGGGTTTCTCAGGAGTTTTTTCCTTGTCTGGAGAAGGTAGTGTATATTTGGATTTGGGCAACATATGTTGTGTAACCAAAAGGTTAATTGAGCAAAAGGAATTTGTAAGCATTCAGGAACCATATGTGCGCAGATAATTCGTAATGAGAGTTTGCCGCTTTCTTACTTTTTTGGTTATTTCTTGATGGTTGCCTTTTCACTGTTCAAGATAAAACAGTTTGTCCAAAGAAGTTAAAAAGCATTAGAACTACAACTTTGGTATTGTCGGCTAGCTCCTGCGCTGCAGAGCATCAAGGTCTACTGTTTTCATGTGCATTTCACTGAGCCAAGCTTTCAGAGAAGTATGCAGGCAGAATTGCTGATTGAGGGATAGAACAAGATTCATCCATGCTTGTGGAATAGTTTGTCCAGAAAGTAAAAGCTACTTGGAGGCTTTTCCAAAACTAGTATTTAAACAGGGAAATAAGAGTCATTACTGACTTTATTAGCAAAACCTAATACATTTTCTATAGAGTTAAAGGCTCTGAGAGTAATAGTGAAATCTCTTATTTATCCAAGTGTCTGCAGAGATATGTGTTAAAAATACACCTCAGTGATCAAAGTTTGTATATTTGCACAGATTCTGTATTAAATTTAGTGTTTGTAATTGGCAACTAATATTACAAAATCTATTTGTATGCAAAAAGAAAAATTTATACTGTAGTAAATATGCACTATTCGGTGTTTGAGGGGAATAAGGCTGAGATAGTAGAAGCAATATTGCAGTGCTGAAATGTCACATGCTTTTAGCAAGATTTTTTGTTTGTTTGTTTTCATTTAAAGAAAGGACAGTGAATAAGACCTCTCAAGCCAACCTAGCTTTGGGAATACAGCTGTAGCTCAGTATTTGCATTAAATAGGGCAGAAAGACTTCTTTAGATACTAGATGATCAAAGAATTTACCAAACAGCTGTAATATTTCTAAGCTATTCTCAGTAGGCTAAATGACTTTGATTATGAAACTGTACAGCTGTATTGAGGAGAATAAAAAGTTAAAGACACAAATTATCTGAAGGTGGACGAATTCATTTAGAGTATAAATGTCGAGATCTCTTTTTTCATGTGCTGCAGATGATGGCGTGAATATATGTTTGTATTTATCTATCTATATATAAACACATATGCTGTCTGTTTCTTAAAATGATCCTTGCCTTAAAAACTCTGAAAATTTTACACGAGTGAAGGAAGATTTAGAGAGTAACATGAAACATGTTAACAGTGGTATAGAAAACAAAACAGATTATCATCCTTTGATTAGGGGAATGAAATGAGATCAATTTTATCATGAGCGTTATTTTACGTTGTGAAAGAAGGTATTTTTGTGCCTGATTTGGCAAATTTGCAGGAGATGTTTTGCAAGGATTTAGATGAACGTCTGACATGAAGACAAAAGTAGTTTTTGTCACTTCCTTTCACATAATTATTTTTGTTACTTGGTCTTTAAAATTTGTTCCCCCTTTACAGAAGAATAGCGAATCTGGTTCTTTTTTCTTGAAAACATTTCCCTTCAGGAAAAGTTAGGAATTACATGAAAATCACGTTTGATTGTTGTTTCTTGTAATGTTGCTCTTTTATTTTTATTTTAATTTATATCTCCAAACTGCAAATTACAAAGCTGGGAAGTGGTATTCAAGGGTCAGAACTGTGACACATCTTGTCTGAGAAGGAGATCTGTTGGAAAGTTAGATCGGTGCAAGATGTCCTTCTGTAAAGTGTAAGTTAGTTAATCCTTTAGATGTATAATTATGGAAAAAAAATAATAAGGTAGAAATAATTTAGAAATGAAAGTAAAACTGAGTAACTGATGATGGTTTCTAGATTCTGTGTTGATAATTTCTTCTTAGTTGTCAAAGATGAACAAGAACTGAAGCTTGAATCCCAGGTGTCAACATTCTTCCTTTCTCATTTAACAGGTTTTAGGACTAGTTCAGAACATGAGTGTTTTCCAGTGTCCCAAATGTAAACATGAGACGCATATTTTTGGAGCAGATGGTGTGAGAGATCTAGCAAAAACTCTTGGATTGGATGTTCTAGGTAAGGATATAGAAATAGCTCATTAATAACATGAATGAGGAAGGCTTTATCTGAGTATAAATCTGTACAATTGTAAATTATTGTATATTCAGACATTGTTTAAATACAATATAATTAAAGTTAAAGGTGTCAAATGTCATTTTCGTTGTACGTTCAGATTCATGCTCAGGATCATTCTTGCTAGCTGAATATGGACTGGTGATGCAAATTCTTGAATTGCATCTTAAATCTCTTGAATTATAAACTATGCAGAACGCTGATTTTTTTTTTATTATTTTTTTTTCTTTTTCTGATGTTCTATATTACCTGAAATTCAATATATTATGTATCACATACCAGTATTTACAGACAGTCAAGACTTCTGTGTGGCCCTGTAGAATATAAACCTAAGGACTATGTCAGGGCCTATAAAAGCAGATTTATTTCATTTAAATGAAATACGTTGTTATATGTGTGAAATAAATATGCCAGTTTGAAATGCAGTTCATTGGAGCAGTTATTTTTTATGTCCATGTGAAGATATCTCTCTCATGACTCTCACACGGAAACAAGCAGACTGTAATGATTATATTCAAGTGTAGAAATTAAAAGAATATGCTGACTTGCAAAATGTTGTTGTAAAGGAAAAAATACATTTCTTTGAAACAGAAATTGTTCATGATTAAATAATCTGGCATAGGTTTAAAATATACATTCATCTATAAGATACACGTTGCTGTTTTAAAAAGGCATATTCGCAACCTGTATCATTAGTTAAAAAAAAAAAAATAGAATATAACACAGCATAATTAAGTTGGTAAATGGGATAATTGCATGTGTTAATGATGTGTTTTCATGTATTACTGTAATTATCTCAATGATTTTCCATAGCTAATTCATTAAAAGAACCAGGAAGCTCACTTAGAAAGATCAACACAAAAACTTCAAGGTCTGACACAAAATAGCACGGCAGCACATAATTAAAGACATACATTTGGGCTATCTTTTAGTTTTCTGAATGTATAATGAGTTGTGATCAGAGCCCAAGGGGATTTCTGTAGCCCTGGGTGATGTGGATAGATGCAAATGTTCCGTATGGAGTTGAATCAAATCTGTGTTTAGATACACAGGCACGAATGATATGTCCTAACATTGGTCCTGTTAACATTGTCTGGTATTTCCTAAGAGGACAGAACTGATTGTAATAGTATTTAATAAGGAAAGGTCTGGTACACTGGGAAGTTTGTTAGGGGATAGATGCAGTGTATGAAGAAAAACAGAGTGAAGTTTACCCTAGTCAATCCTTTTGATGGCAATTTTAAGATTAAGAAAAGTGCCCCAAGGGCTAAATTTAGAATCACAGTACTTGATCTGTTTAGTATGCTTGTACTTCAAGGGTGACCACTGCACAATAATACCATATGGTATTATAAACATTTCTGCTTACGGCTTATATGTTAATCTGTCCCAAATGGTAGTTTTATCCTAATGCTATTGAATTGCACCCAAAAGCTTTGAGAGATTTTATCTATATCTATCTATTAAAATTTATTTTGTTTATATCTTGCTATTCGGTTTGTTCAGCTAAAGACCTGGTTTTCTTGTGAATCCTGATGAGTCGATCTGTGTTTCCCTGATAGTATCCAGCAAGTTCTGCAATATAACGATGTGCAGAACACGGAAGTATTTTTCAGTTATTTTCTCGGAATATGCAGCCTTTAATATTGTTAAAACCTCTCTTATTCTTGTTTGTGACAGAAGACGTTTGAGTCACCAGTACACCTTCTGAGTTTCATTTGTTATTTCATATAGGTTTTCCCTCATCTTTTAATTCTTCCCTGTAGGAAAGAGTGCTTAAGTCCATAAGAAAGACTTTGCATTGCTGATTCTTTCTCTCCCTTTCTCTGAAATCCCCCTATTTTGATTTTTTTTCTTCTATTACAGTTGAGTGACCAGAATTATGACCAGAAAGATACGTCATTGATTTACATACTTCTGTGCTGACTTTTGCACTTCCAAACTTATTCAACTGTCTGCTAATAGAGCCAGCAGTGACTCTGAGATGTATTTATTTATTTTATTTCCTACAATAAAATAAACATTTCCAAGCCTTTAGGCTTTCTTTACAGTCTGAAATAATTAAGACATTTTTGACATTTTTAAATTGGATTTGCCTGTTGCTTTGTCTTTTCTGACATGCACTTTTGTCCATGCAAGACCTTGTGCTTCTGTTGAGCCATCAGATCTTTAAAACTATTGGGAAGATAAGAGAAAAGCTGCCACTTGGTAGCAGGATAGTTCTGCTTTGTAATTTTGAGTTTGTTATTAAATTGACAAAGAACGTTGTTGGGAAAAACAAGTGAAGATTAGGCTTTACACAGAATAATTGTAAGAGTTAAGTTCTGGGTTATAATAAGTTACTCTTATTCTGTTATATCGAGGGTTAAAGAAAATTTTAAGACTCGTCATTTATTTATTTACTTATTATACCTAAAAAGAGTCATTCACAACCGAAAATAAAATAAGCAACAATTAAATTTAAAGCAAGTGATGGTCATAATAATTAAAAACAAACAAACAAACAAAAAAAACCAACTGAATTTCTTTAAGCATTCTGCTCCGTAATCATGGAGGCACAGCTTTTGTCTGCTATTTATTTCATTTCCTATGTGCTTTTGATTTTTATTTTTTTTTTTTTCCTTTAACAAGCTTTGTAATTTCCAAATCCTGACAGTTTTTATACCATTTATCTAAACATTTTCTTCTTCTAACTATGCTATACTTCATTAATCTGCACTGGCTTGGTTTAGGCTAATTAAATGTTGCTAAAAATGTATGGATTAAAATTGCAGCCACTGAGATGAGTCAAAATTGGATGAAGCATTGTGTATTCTGTCTACATCAACCTGTGATGTAAAATACAGCTGTATCTTCCATTTTAAAAGTTGGTTTTCAATTCAGCTCTTAATTATTTCTGTAGTAATAAACTAAACATGGGAGCTTCAAGTTTTCTTTATTGCTGAAAAACTGTATTTCAGACAGTATCTTTCAGAGCCCTTGAACGGCTATTAAGATCTTTAAAAAGCTTTGAAAGGAATATACAATGAGGAGATAGGCTAAACAAGGAGTTGCATGAGTATTTGCCCTAATGCTCAAGCAAACTTCATGTACTCAAAATAGTTTGTATCTCAGTTTGTGTTCTTCTGTGTAATCAAGAGGAAAAAAAAACAGAAAACCTGTTGTCATTTATTACAAAGGGTAGTCTGTCATATTCAGAGAATGAAAAAGCCAGAATATATTTGACATTAAACACTATTGATATGTAGTAAGTGTTCTGCAGCTAATTTTCATTTGAAATGCTGATGTTTTGATAATAACTAATTCAGAGCCCTTTGAGAAAACTGGAGTTTGTTTTCAAGTCACTTTTAAGGCTATTTTGATGAAACACTGAAGATATCTCAGGTCTTCACTTACACGTGTTTGGTATCTTTAATACAGGAGACATTCCTCTGCATGTTAACATACGGGAGACCTGTGATTCAGGGCAGCCTGTTGTGATCTCACAGCCTCAAAGTGATGCCGTAAGTCTGGTGCACTGCACTATAACTAACAAAAAGCACCTCATCTCACTCCCACCCTCTAAAGAAAAGTGGATGGAGAGTGTTTCTTTTTTTTGCTATTTGATATCAAATGTGTGCCTGAACATAACTGAGGAAAATGAAGTTCTTGTAAAAGAGAGTTGTGTCCTTAAGTAAGTTTGGCCCTTATGTTTCGTAGTTTTTTGGAATGCTGGTCTTGGGTTTGCTTTTGTGCATGTGTTTTTGCTTGATTCAGAATAGCTAAGATTTGATTCAGGTTCTGGTATGCTAAGAGGAGGAAGGTCAGTGTCAAGCCACATGAGACCATGCAGCTAATGGAGGTCCTCTAAAACTGTCAGTTGAGCCTTTGGTAGTGGAGCCTGGAAACTGTCAAAGGATCCTATCAAAAAATGTTTGGAGCAAAATCTGCGTATTGTCAGTACCTGGGTTGTTTTCTGCAGGAAGTGGAGGAATTTGCGCACAAGAGGAAATGGATTTTTTGTGCATTTACCATAACATTTTATTGCCAAAGGAAAATGTGAGTTGTTGAAATGGTGGCAGTCAAATATGCAAGTCTCTGAGGTAAAGCAGTTGTGCACATAAAATTTCATTAACACTTGGAGACTGAGATTGCTTGTCCCCTCTGCTGGAGTTTGTCTGCCATGCTCTGTAGGGCACGATGTTGTCTGCTGTGTTGTGTAGGCACAGTGTATTGAATGATGCAGCCTTACTATTGTAGGCTGCTTAGATGATACCTTAAAAACAAACAAACAAACAAAAAGTATTTGATGATAATAGATGCTAGAATCTGTTATAGATAGGTAGAAAGTACAAAGTACAAATAACGTATTCTTTCTATGATCACTTTCATGATTGCTAGGTACAGACTGAAATAACTTTTCCTGCCCATTTTTTTAAAATAGTGGTGGGGTGTAATCCAGTATTGTTAATGTACTGATGAATTGTGGCTCACATTGCAGTACTTTTTTTTTTAATTGAATAGAGCAGCAGCACTACAGCATACCTGTTTCTAATTGAATGTAGTGATTTTACTTGTCTTTGACAAGACCTCTGCTGATTGATTGTGGTGTAATGTAGAATAATCTTGATTCCGGATTCTTGTGAAAAGGAGTCATTCCAATCAATACTGTAGTTTCTGTCTGGCAATTCTGATCAGAAGTGGTAAGGTTTTCAATAGATATATAGCTTAGGTCAAAATTGATGCAAAACAGGTAAGCATAGCAATATGGAACACTCACAGTTTCTGAAATACGTATTAACCAAGAGTCTGTAGCCTGCGGGAGTCTGAGTTTACATACATATGTGCAGGACAGCATTCTGAAAATTAAGAAAGACAAGAGAGTCTGTAGGGTTGCCATCTGTTCCTTCTTGGACTGTTCTTGGTAATGAAAGGAGGGGTTATAAGCACCATTTGTGGCAATTAAGTTAAATATGGAGAGGAATAAAGATTGACAAATATGTGTGACTCTGGGGAAAACTTTTAATATTCTTCTCTGCCATTGTGTCTGTGAGATAATCATTCTCCTCAGAGAATGAGTTTGATTTTTATTTTTTTTTTAGACATAACTAATCTCCACAGTATGAGAAAAAATTTTCCCCGTATCACTGATTTGCTTCTCATAATAAAGACAGAGAAAGTGATTGTTGTTCTCTTATATTTTAAAAGAAAAATGAAATTCTTAGCACACGACTGATGGTGGGAGAGGTCCTATAAGGTCAGATTCTAATCTTTAATGCATGACACCCATCACCGTGTTTCTCAAATAAACTAAAATTGTGGCTATTCATGCATGAACAATCATAGTTATTCAGATAGAGAACAATGTGCTCTGAGCTGCTGAAATTATCTCTGCATTTGTCCCTTAAATTTACAGATTTTTGTATACAAAATTCTCTTGTTGTCTTTGTTAGAGCACACTTAAAAATGAAATACAGACTCACAGGACTGAAATAATATCTAGTTAAGTCAGACAGTGGGGGGTAAGGATGATGACTGAATTCTCAGAAACCCAGAATGTTGTAACACCTATGAAGTTCAGACAAGAATAAAGGGTGTTTTTAAAACGTTAGCTAGTACTTTTCTTTTTTTGCTTACATACCACTGGGTTCATCTTGTCTTGCTGACGTGTAAAAGCATAACTCTCAGTTTCCAGTAGGATTTTAAATTGCATAAGCAGACTTGTTTAGATTGTTTATTTTAAAGCTTAGTTTGCCTGCATGCAGTTAGTAGAGACAGTAAACTGCCTTTATACAAAACTGGCAAGGAAACTAGTAACAACCAAAATAACTCTTCCAGAAGAAATAAAATTACTTGTAAAATTGTAGATGCTTCAGATTTGAAACTTTTCCATCAGAATCTACAGGATATGTAAGACTCCTATATTGTGAAAAGGGTTGTCTGTATAACTAAAAGATAAGGAGGGCTTAATGACCCAAGTTCTATTTTGCTAAAGCTCAAGTCCCGAAGAGGTAATATCCTCAAGGAGAAATGCAGAATATTAGCAAATTCATTTCGCTCTTGGTATAACGTTATCCACAATGTTTCTGTCAACTTAGTTGTTTGAATTATGTTTGTTTTTTTTTTAAACAGACTTTATTGCCAAAACTTTTTTATCTGCTGTAGAAGTGTGCTGTGAAAATTGAATATTGCTGTACTTGCATGTTAGCCCAGATAACAGAGGCTAATCTAACAGAAAGGTAGCAGACAGCAGCAATTGGTAGTGATCTGAGATCCTCTACGAGGAGCTTATCGTTTCTTACTTCAATCAACGGTGAGGACTTATTAGGCCCTTCTGTAGGTAATTGAGAGTCTTGGGAACGATTCTTTTCTCTCTTAGTTGTGGAGGCAGATTTGCTGGCTATGGCTTTGCTGTTTGGTTGTCAAAAAGTGTAAGAGTCTCTGGACAGCAGAGCTATTTAAAAAAATAAAAATAAAAATGAGGAACATTGTTAAAATGGGAAACAGAGAATAGGGGAAACAAAAGAATGATCACAGAAACCAGGTGAGAATTGTTAATGCTCAAATGTGAGAACCTACTAAGGATTGCAGATAAAAACCAACAGCAAAATGGGGGTTTGAAAGAGGCATTTTGAAATTCACCGGTGAGGGGACTATAGGCACAGTAAGAGATAAAAAAGACATGATTTTTTTCACTGGAGTTACACTTCTGCCAAACGAATTGTTTAAAAGTGCCTGTTGAACAATGGGAAAAACTTAAGAATGGGTTTCTAAAAGATTTTCCATCTGTGAGCAAAAAACTCGAGGAGGTTTGGGGTGGTTGTCTAGTGAGTACATCCAGGCTGAAACCCTTAGGTATCTCACAGCCTTTGATAGCACAGTGGATTTGCTCATGCCTTGCCAGAAGAGGCAGGCTGACTGTGACCATCAAGTACCAAACTGCCACCTATCCCAAGGTCAGCAAGCAAGTAAAGAATTCAAAGTATGCTTCCTATACCAGTGTAACCATTCACCATTTAAAAACTTAAAAGTCTTGGTGAAACAGACATTTCAGTTAGCAGATATGCTGGAGACTGAGATAAATGAGATGTAGTCTCTCATCTTGGTTTAGGAATGCAGTGATTAAGAAAAAATAGAATTGTAGAGAGATGATAGAACTGTAGAGAGATGATACACCTCTGAGATTCAGGAAGGATGTTGTATTTAAGATAGAAGTAGTCATGGTAGAATGAAATTTACATTTCATCTTCTTCCATTAAAAAAGAGGTGGTAAGCTCTCATGGCAGAAAATACAGAGGATGAGGACATTTGGTTAGTCAGCTCCTTAGTGTTTTCATGCCACAAATTGTTACAGAGAACATCTGGAATCAATTAAGGAAAAGATACTGTGAGTTCAGCCTCATAAAGTCAAGTAGAGTGCATTGAGAAAGTATGGGAAGATGAGAGGGAGCAAATTCCATTAATCTGATGCTGCTAGAATTTCCAAACCCCAGGCTGATCAGCCTTTTGGAGATACGTGCAAACTTGCTTGCAGTTTGGTGAGGGATTTGGCTTGGGTAGGAGAACAAAAAACTTGTCCTGGAGTAAGGAAACTAAGGCTTGTTCCTGGAAGACATGCTTAATGTCGTCCCATCCAGCTTGTCATAAGGACCAGCATATGATAGAAAAAACACATACTTCTTATTGTCTAGTTCAAATTTAACTATGTGAAATATTTTCAGCCCCCTTGAAAATGTATTCATATGTATTGGTGAAAGAATTTGAGGCCAGTAAATGGCACAGATCTTTGTAAGGGGAGGAAAGAAGTCCAGTCAGGTGGAAAGCAGGGGCACTAGGCTTCAGCAGTGAAATAAATTAGGAATGTTACAGACTTGAGTTTGATATTATCCAAAGGGACAGATGAAAATTATATTCATAAAGACTTCTTCTGTAGAATTCTTTGCAAGGATGAAGTGTGAGTAGAGTAAAAATGTACCATGTTTAAAGCTTTGCAGTAAGTAGTTGGAAAAAAATTGAATTAGTGGTAGCAAATTATGTTTGCTGTTGTTTAGCTGCCATCAATGATTTCATTTGAAGAGAGGTCTGTCCAGGGCATGATATCTTTTAAAAAGGCAAGCCCTGAGGATTGCTTGATATGATGTATACTATGCTTTACCACCATCCAGGCTTCTTCTGAATGATCGCAGTAACATTTGGTATGTTTGAATCCTTCATTCAGGGTGCTGGTAGTACATCATCAGACCTTCATTCACATTCTGCTGAAGAAAGCACTGAGTATTAGGACAGTCTGTTTGAATGATGCTGCTGCATTGCATTTGAATTGCACTATTCTACTTAACAATGTTTTCTAGGCAGGATGGTTTTTTCTTTGTTATACATAAAGGCATCTGAGTAGTGTATATATGTACAGGCACCTTGAGGCTAGCAATGCTTCACAGCTGAGGATCCATCAGGAGCTTAGCTTTTTCAGTTGCTTATATATAAATAGGATTAACAGGAGATTTCTGTGTCTCATGAATATTGTGGCTTTTTTTTTTTTTTTTTTTTTTTTTTAATCAGGAGACATCCGCTTTACTTAACCCATCACCTACGTTGTAATTGTAATTTATGGATTAGCTTTTTAACATATTTTCTGTAAGTCCCCTTTCTGGGCTTCATTGCAGTTTGGCAGAAGTTGACAATTCATCCAAAGAAGAATCTTATCATAGAGAACTGCCAAGAGGAAGACAGAGTGGGGCTTCTTGTAGCTATCAAAAATTTATTTGAGTGTTATAAAGTCTTTGTCTGAAGTGGAAGCTCATTTAAAGCTGTGCTTATTATGTTTCTAGTGCCTCCTGTGCTGCCTGTGGTAAAATAGAGACAGAAGTGGGCAGCTCCAGGCACACTGGAGTTTGGAGTTGTGTCAAAGTCAAGTAATTTCCATGGGAACTTAAACTAAAAGATCTTACAGAACTGAAAACATGGATTGTGATTGAATAAAGAGAGATGCACTTCATTTTTTTCAGTAAGATATAATTAAGCATTGTTATCATGTAGACGGTAGCCAAGTCTACTGTTTGTCTTTGTATTGGCCACTATCTCATTAGATGCTTGTTGCCTAAGGTTGCTAGTTTTCTTTAATGATGATTATAGTACAAGACCCTGACAGCTCAGCTGTGCAGATTAAAATATTTGTATTCTTCTTTGTAGCTATAGTAGCATTCACTGTTCCAGACAGTCAGCGCTTGCATAGATTTTCCTTTGGATTGCTCAGTTAGACAAAGCGTCTTAACAGCCTTGGAGTCCTTTAATAGCATTTGGAAAGATGTCACTATTTGGATTTGTGCTCTTTGGTATCCTTGGCCCATAAAAAAGTCATGAGATCAGTATATTTTTTCTGGGTTGCTAGCATCCACTGGTTTGGGAGAAGATGAATGTGATACTAGCTCTTTCCTATTTGGTTTTATTGATGAGTAAGTTCTATTCTGTGGTTGTGTGGCCCTTGTACTAAACACTGTGAACTGTTTGCAGCCTAAGATCTATACTTCAGTGAAAATGAACTGCAAGCCAAATTAGCAGGTCAAGCCAAGCCAACCTATGGAAACAGAGTCAGCTATAAGCTGTTAGGTTATTTTGCAGGTTCTTTAGGAGTGATGCATACGTACCTCAGGGGTAAGATTTTCAAGAATTAAATACCTGAAAGGAATTTCAGTGTAACTGAAAGGCTTACATTTCTCTAGTTTTACTGTAGGGCTTAATCAAATAGAGGTAATAAAAAGATCACTTGTATTTTAATTCTACTACGTGTCTATTATTCCATGGCAGAGTAATGAACTGGGACATTCTGATTATGTAAGCAAAGTAGGACTCTTCAGTCGTTTTCCTGACAAAGTTCATTACAAGTTCTCCAGTTCCTACCCCAAGATCTGTGCTATCTTTAGTTACTTCATCCATTGCGCCCCCTCAGTCCTAAGATGTTTTGTCATCTAAGAAATGCTGCAGTCTTTTCTGACAGTGTTTGTACAAGTCTTTGAGAGGTGAGTAGTTTCACATGACCATTATCAGCTCTTTTGACTCTGAACATCACCTTCTATCTCTGCCTTTACTCTTGTGAGTGCTGCTTTCAGGCCCAACCTCTTCAGCATTTGTAACAAAAGAATCTGGTCTGCTTTCAGAGCATCAATCTTCTGTGTGCCTCTTCATGCTCTTAAAGAGGGAGGATGTTTGGCTTCCAACAAATTTATGTGTTACTATTAAATATAAATTGTCCATCAGCAAAATAAACAAATAAAAGATCAGAAAGTTTATAAACTATTCCTTTACAGCTTCCAAACCATAAATGGAAAAACTGTCATGTGAACTTCATCTTTAACCTATATAAATGAAAATGGCTGTCAGTGATGACTAAACTCATTCTCTTTTATCTTGCCAACCAAAAAGGAAATAAAAATCATTCTCCATTTTTGGCTGCAATCTATCTTCTTTTGCTTAGTAGTGATGGAGTAAATAGTGGAACCAAGCTCTATTATTTGTGTTCAGATTCTGCATTAAGTAGATTGTGAAGTAGGATGAAAGTCTCAATATATACAGAGTTGTGTTTACTTAACAAAAGGTGTATTGATGATTAATGTGATTCTCTCCAGACTTTTTCTGTACGTTGATGTATGCTACTGCTAGTAGACAGGTCCTCACTTATAGTCAAGTGACTTGTTTAAAGACTTGAAACTGTTGATTTAGTCAAAGTCTGATTACTGGTGGAGTAAGTAGTAGTAGTGTGCTGGTTTGCAGGGGGTTGTGACAGGAGACTCCTGTTACTGCATGGCAGATCCAATAAATGGCAAATGAAAGTTGGCATACATAAATATGAGGTCCTTGCCCAGGCACTTGTGAACATTGCTTGGGAGAGTGAAAAATCTAGTTTATTGGGATCTTGAAATAGGGTAGTGTTTAAGGAATCTGATCTCCCAAGAATGTTATCTGGTTGCTGCCTGGATGGTTATGGAAGTCCTTGTCGACGGTGTCTTCATCTGGAGCAAATGAGCCTCCCTGAACCACTGGTTAGTTTGACTTTAACAGTGGAGCTAGTCATTGATCTACATTGTTACTCCAGCATATGCCTGGTCATTGTTGTTGACTAACTTGAACTGTGTGCTAAACTACATACAAAACTACTGTCCTCTGTTAAAATTTCTTCAGCTGCAGGAGCTATTTCTGGTGTGTGTTTATCTATGTACGATATAGTCAATTCTGGAGCAGAAACTGTGCCAGGGTACTCTCAGAAAGGGGCCATGTTTTCCTTTCTGGTTGTTAATTGATTCATTAAAACCCATGAATTGATCTGTGCTATGGGGGAGCTGCCTGTGGGACTCTTCAAGAGAATAGTCCAAAATTCCCACCTGGTGCACTCCAACACCAATTAGTGTAAATACTTAATTGCAAAGGCATCTTAACTTCAGTCAGTCACCTTTTTTCAAGTTGACCTGTTGTTCCAAACTGATCCATTATTCTGTTTATGCAAATTTCAAGCTGTGGAGTAGCTAGACCACACAGAGATGCACATTGCTCATCAACACAGCTGTGCTACCCAACTGCACTGCATTTATACCTATAGGACTACTTTGAATTACACAATTGTAACTTAAGTTCTTGCCACAAATTTATGCGTACAGGAGAAAATATCACTTTACATAAGCAGTAAAGAGCTCTCAATTAGCAGGATAAACACCTTGAAGTTATTGCAGTTCTATGAAGAAATCAGCTTGATGCTCAGTAGTGCCACAGTCAGGAGTGCAAAGCATCATAAGAAAAGTCAGTTTAATAGCACTTATACATAGACATACCACTCAGGAGTTTCCTGAGTCACAAATAGTTGGAGGCCTGCAGGGAATCCTAGGGAAGTATCCTTCACTTATTCTAGTCTTATTCTTTTGGAGGCTTCTGTCATCAGCCACAGTTGAAGAGAGACTGCTAGGTTGGCATTTGGTCTGAGCCTTTGTAGCTGTGCTGATGTCTACAGAATTGGAAGGCTATTTTTTTTTTCTTGACTGGTGTTTTAAATTTCTTATTATTGTCCTTAGCTCAGTCAGCCTTTGCTCTGGCTGATATTTTTTGCTTTCCTTGTTTATTTTCTACTTGAAAATTTTAACTTGTCTGTTGTGAATTATCGTTTAACAAGGGCAAATCTTTTGCTGATATTTTCTCTACCCTGGAATAAAAGCTTTTGTTCCTCATAAACTAAAACCCAGTGTTTGCTCTCATGTCTCACTTTAAATTTTTTTTCTAATTTTTTTGAGTAGATTCTGTTGTGATCGGTGGTCCCTGGGTATTTGTTCTGTCATGATGTGGTCCAGAAAAGTAATATTGTAAGATTTCAGGTGCAGTCTTATTAAGCTAACATTTATTTTTTCAATATTTTATTTTGTATGTAAATGACTGAGATTTCCACTGTACTTTCTAGTGAAGGACCTTGCAAGTACCACAGCTGTTACTTCACAGGTGACCGGGTAGAACAGAATAACTTATTGCAGAAATGGAAGGAAGGAGATGTCTGGAGAACATATCAAAATCAACCAGGAGATGTTAAAATGACCAAACACTTACACCCACTTCAGTTTTAGCTGCAGTATTGTCTCCATTGTGCAATATCTGTTCCATGGTTCTTAAGTCCTCTATTATACATAATTCTTTGTGAGATCCTATGGATTCTAACAGCATAACTCACTTGGGAATAACCATGCTTCTTTTTATTCTCTGCAATGTATTGGTATGATCTAAGTAGCCACGAGGATGTATAGATTGTTTTTAAACATACATAATGTTCCTAGAGTAGATGAAGAAATAGTATCTATTTTTTTTCTAATTGGTGCCATTTATCTGTGAATAATTGACTACTTAAGACAGAATAATTCACTTGTAGATGTTTTGTCATTGTATGTACTAAGGGATGTAAAAGCTACTATGAAACAAGAGCCAACTTATCCATGATACAGAAGGCTGAGCAAAATTCAGTTCTTCAGACTCCCCCATAAAGAATCTTCAGTTATCTGTGTGTTGCCTGGATTTAGCCCTGCTTTATGAGTGGTGATACACAGCTTAATGGTTTTAAAGAAGCCTCTGACACGTAGTTAGTGTGAGTCCTAAGTAGGTCATTGTAGTGTAAGCCTGTGGAAAAAATAAACATGAATGGTACCAGTCTTCTGAAGACATTCTAACCCATAGTCATCATGTTATTAGAACTATGTTTTGATTCTCTTTAATGGTCAATATTAATATTCAGAGTTGATTATAAGGAGGAAAAAAACCCAAAAAACTCTTCTTACACTGAACTTCAGAGTAGGAAGTAGTACTTTTTTGGCCATATGTCAGAATCTCTTATAGCTCTTATTTGAAATAAGTCTTAGCTTTGTCATTGTACAGCAAGAGGATATGAAGCTGAGCACAGGCTTAAATCACATGATTAACAAATATAGATTGCTCACTGGACTTTGATATAGCCACTTGCATGAGAAACTTGTGTGTCCAGAGCATTTAGGATTAAGGCCTTTGGTTACTCTGCTATGGTCATAATGCACTCGATGTGTTCTGTTATCTGCAAGTAGATGGTGCCTGCATTCCTTACAAACCCAAGAATTATTTGATTTAGTCTGAAGAGTATCAGAGTCTGGGAGTGACAGAAAAGCAAACTGACAGATGAGGAGCAAAGCTTGGAAGAGAACAAGAGAAAAGTGGGGCTGCCTGCAAAAAGTGGCTGTTACTGTGCTCAGGAAGCAGGTGCTCATGGTGTGAGTGGGAAACAGACCTTTCTCTTCCTGCTCCTCAAGCTGTAACCTTATGTATTTGTCAGCTGATTTGCTATATTTAAGGCCCACCAGGACTACCACATCTAAATCACAGAGCCAAATAAGAGAGGCTCCAAATGAGTGATTATTTGAGGTGAAAAATTGCTGTGGTTACCGTCTAACAAAGTGTATGTAGTCTGAATAGCAGGGGAATCTTTTATTTTACTAGGCAAACATGATGCACCAGCTGGAAATTGAGGCATGACAAATTCAAATAATAGATAAGGTGTCCATTTTAACAATGGAAGTAATCTCTGAAAAGCATACATGGTAAATATGTACACGCATACCCCACACACATACTGTTTCACATGAAAATCATTATATCAATATCAGAGACCTTTCTAAAACAATCTGTCAGTTGTTGAGTTTGATAAAGAAATTAACTGTCTTTAATTTTGTAGTTTATGCTGCATTAAAGCTTGAGTAGTATCTCTATATACATCTTCTGGCAGTAGGATTATGAATATTTGATGTTAGATTGATTATGGTCCCAGCTGTGCCATTTTGTCAGAGAGGTTAAAAGAGAAGCAAGCTTGAATTGGGTCACTTCTGGATAGTCTTGCAGCTTTGGTTTCTGCCCTCTGACTTAGAGCATCAACCTGCATATCTCAGGTTGGTGTGAGAGTGAACTTTTTTTTATATGTTTTCCAGTCTCTTGGAAATATGATTTTTTTTGTTTGTTTTTAAGTGCATAATGAATTAATAATCTTATTTTTCTTATTGGAATGCCATTATTTTCTCTGATTCTTTGTCTCAGTCCTGTGTATGGTGCATCTATCTTTGAGGTGAGGGTTGTTTATAACTAAAAGGACCTGCGGGATTAGAGCCCCCTTCCTTTTCAGTGCCTCACCTCCTGCAAAATTTCGATTGTTTGCTGCTGAGGTCAGATCGTTAAAAATTCTATCAAAAAATAATGCCGAAGTTTCATTCACTCTGATATTTAGATAATGCTTGTACTAATTTTATGTAGTAGTGTATAGTTTTCTTCAACACAAAACTAGCTGAATAGAAGACGCTTTTCTTTTTAAATGTGCATGAAAAAGCATATGCCTAACAAGACATCAAGTATTGTTTTATATTGAAAAATTCTGATTATATGTTTCTGTTTTTACAGGCTAAAGCGTATCTAAAGATAGCTGTGGAAATAGTAAGGCGACTGCCAGCACCTCCAGCTTGAACAGGTTGTCACAGGCTTACCAAGGAAGTGATCTTTTGATGTGACTACTGCAAGAGTTCTGCTGCTTAATGGTGTAATGGTGTGGACACTTTTTTTTTTTTTTTTTTCAAAGAGCTTTTCTAGGACTTAGTTTATCACAGTTTAAGTTACAATTATGATATTTAATGGTTTTCAAATCATTATTTGGCTGTGCCCAAATGGATTCAATTATGCAGAAGATGATAGATGATATTTAACTGCTGGACTGTAACATTATCAAGCAAGAAGGGACAAAGTACATCTTTCAGATGTGCCCTGTTTTAAGGTCAAGAATGGAAAACAGCCTGTCCAGCCAAGCAGCATGATGAGAAGTATGCCAAGATGTAGGTCCTGCTTAAGAAATGACATTTGCAATGCTGCAACTTCTGTAATTTTTGGTTCAGCTTTTCACTTGCTTAACTACCAAAATGACTGTAACCTTTGCAAAACCTTAAGTAGAAAATTCAGTTATGTAACTGCAGTACATTTTTGTTCCTTTAAAAGAAAAATAAAAGATACACATATAGTCTGAGTGTAATGGATCATGAACCAATTAATTTGTTATTAGATAATGTTCAATCATGAAGTAATTCAGTTTACTGGATAATGGATTACATGACCCTTAGGCTCATTTCTTGACTGCCTGACATTATAATAGACTCAGACAGGACACAAGGTAACTGAGGTCTTCATGGTAAACTCCAGAGCTTGATTTGCCAGGGGACGTAAGCGATCAAGATAAATTAAATTCATGAATGCATATTCCTATTACAGTGCAGCAACTTGGAATTTAAGTGTAATGACAAAATTTTGAAGGAGGGTAGACTTTTGTCTTCAAACTGCCTGGCCCTTATGGTTTTGTTATCTTAATGCCTTACATTCTGTGATATTTATTCTTGTGTTGATGTGCTGAAGTAAAAGAATATGCCTCCAGGGAATGAGCTTCTGTCTACAATTAGATGTTTGAGTTGGCATTTGGGCCTTTTCATCTACACAATGTGAAGTATAGGCATCTTAAACATAAATCTTAGTTACACTGGGAGATTCTCCACACTAAGGAATTCTGTGCTACTGACTTCTGTGGGACACAGATTCTTCCTGTAACCCAAATAATTATTCATACATTTTTCATTAGTTGATTTTCCTTACTGAAGCTCTAAAAGATTAAAAAATAATTAAAAAAAAAAGAAAAAAAGTATCCATTTACATTAGGAACGTTTGAATCTTAGGTACCCAGAATTTACATTGGTGAGAGGGGCATAAATTATGGGTCACATTTCAAGCTTAATCAAATTTGCAAGCATGTAAATGACGTGCTTCAAAACTTGGTTTGCTTATTTAGTTATTTCAAGTCAATCTTGACATGTGTAGTTGAGCTGCCTCTCCTGTGCCTTCCCTCATCAGGTCTTGTATCTGTGTTTTATTTTTCTGTCACATGTTATCCCAGACCTGTAGAGTTGGCACAAATACTCAGACCCTTTCAGTTGCTGACTAGAGTTTATAGAAATAAATGGTGGCTCAGTGTTCTGCTCTTTATTCCACTCATAACATCATCCTTCTGAATTTTCTCTATGCATTATTTACTTGTGTTTTACCTGTTGTAGTATTTGATGTTTACGTCCAAAATAACCCTGTGATGGTTTTGGTGTAGTACAGTCATTTAAGGAAAAAAAGAAGTGGGATTCCTGACTTTTTTTTAGCAAAAGACTGTGGTATTTGCAAGAAGGTTTGTGAATGCCTCTGACACGCAGTTCCTATTGAGACTGGATGAACAATGAGCATTTCTATACTTGTACTAATTTTTACTTTTCCTCCTTTTGACCAGTTGTTGTCTTTGCAGTGTTGAAACTATTACCCGTAGAACTATGTTTAATGCATTTTTATTACAGAAGGGAGTTATCCTTACATGTAATCAGTTTCTAATCCAGTCTGAAAATTCATATTTAATAAGTACTTTTGGGGAAAGATTGGACAGTGTAGCAGTTGGAAGCTGATTTATTGATTTGAAACTTGTCAGTCATTTAAAGTATATTAATAATTGCATGAAGGACCATCAGAGTAGGTGGGACATCTTTGCATTTTAAGGATAACAGTGGCCAAACCAAACTTAAAATGGGATCATAGTTGTTTTACATTTCAATTTCTCATGGGCAAGAAACACATTTCCGAGGCCTCTTCCTGCAAAAGAACTGAAGGGAATAGGTGCCATGTCTATTGGGACTTAATGTTACAGAAACACATTTATTGTTATTTTTAAAAATTCTAGAGTACCTTGTTAATTAAATAGTAATGACTTCTAGTCAATGCACGAGATTTCAAATGTTAGATCATAAAATCAGTGATATTGGTTATTGGTTGGCAGTTGGATCAGTCAGAGGCTGAGCAGGAGGCACTGGCATTTAACCATACATTTATAAATAAGGTCACAGACTTGACATACAGTGTTGTTTGCTCTTTCCAGCTTTAATATTTTACTTTCATCTGTCTGATATTTCCTAGTGTACCACTGTAGTTTTCTTGTAAAGATGCTAATCCTAACGATAGGACTTATCTCTCCTGAACTGCAGGGTTCGATACTCTTTGCTCAGGAGCAGTGGAAGACTTCTTGCAGAATTACCATGATCATGGGTTACCAGCATGTAATAACTGACGGTTGTTGTGCTGTAAGTTGCAATTACAGACAGCAGCATCTCACCAGGCAAAGGAGGCATGCAGACAGAGGGACAGAGGCTACCCCGTGCCATCTCCTGTGTGTGCTGAGGGCACGGCTGCCAAATTGCTTTGCAGTGCTGCTCTACCTGTGTGAGCTGCTGCAGTTCCTTCTGTCTTCTTCAGCACGCTGCTCTTTGGGTCATGAGCACAGTTGTGCTTGTGGATAACTCCTGCTGTTCCTTCATGAGGAGCACGCTGTGTCTTAACACACTGTGTTTCATGGCTTTCAACAACATCAGTTTTGCTGAAGTTGAAGCTCAAAGCAGGTATGAAATTGTTCGTGTTGGTGAAATATTTTGCTATAAAATTTCTACTGCTACCTTCTGATTGCTGCAAACTGGTAAGCCACTTAAGATTGTGGTTTGTGCATTCTTGCAGATGTTAAATTTCTCTTCACAATAGCTGTGACACTTTAATTGTTCTTTCAAGTTGTGAGAGGAAAGTAGTTTACAAATCAATTTTTTCTCTACTAATTCAATTAGACTTTAAATTACAGCACTTTTTGGTTGCTCTGATTGGTGATCATGGGGATTAAGCAGCTCATTTCAGTGTATCAACAAGAAAGAAGTAAATCTGAATTCTGAATTTGCTTCAAGTGAGGCTCACTTGGGACTAGTACAACAGACAAATCCCTCCACAGTGTCCTTCCCTTTGTGGGAATGGTTCTCATCTGTGCCTGACTCCCTTTGGTCTTTGATCATGATTCTCCTGGAGCCATTGGAGTGGGCTGCTGGTGTGCTGGTCAGCTGTGCTCTGGTGGTTACTGGACCCCATAGTGCATGTTGAGGTCTGCAGCCAAGGGGGAGAAAAAAAGGGGGGTAGTGCCAGTGAGAATATCTCCGGGTTCCCTGAAGACTCTGCCTTGATAACACCCAACTTGCTGGTTCTGGAGAGAATCAGCAGGAGAATGATAACAAAGGAAAAGCCTTCTGTTGCTTAGGTGAAAGATTAAAGAGCTGTGAGCAACTCTTGGGGCTGTGGAATTGATTTGCAAAGGCCCCTGTTGTACTGTGCAATGAGATAAAGGGGATTTAGGTGCCCCAGCTGTGCAGAACCACTGCAATAGCAAACACAGCCCTGAGATTGGCATGTGAGCTCTGTACTTGAGTACCCAAGACACTCCTTTAATAAGGGGAGCCAGGCTCTGTTTGTCTCTTTCCAGGTGTTGGTTTTGGTAGTGTCTCCATGCCTGCATCTTCACAAGAACAGCAGTGAAGGCACAAAGACCTGTGCAGTGTCTGAGAAGATGCAAATCTGCAACCCCTACACTTAGGGAATTCCTCAGCTTAGTCTTCACTTATGACCCAAGGAGAATTTACTGCTTCTCCTGATAAAGCCATATTGCTTGTTAAAAGTGTGAGTAACATGGTCGTAATTGCAGGAAGTGTTTTTAGCCTAATGACTTGAACTGGACTTTGATCCTTGCCTGCAGCGTTTTTGATAAATTGGCCAAATGAGAGTCTGAATAACATTTTCTGATGGGTAGGGGAAGTCTGGTGCACAGCCACAGGCTGCTCACAGACTGAAGGGAAGATGGTACAACTCTGCTCTGGGGTTTGGTACCTGAGTGCCGGATGAGTATCTTGCAGCCCCATCTGGGCCTGTATTGTCATTATCCTTATTTAGCAGAAATGCTTCCTGATGGAGATGCTTAGGCAGAGCAGTTCTGCTTAAGGAGCATGACAGTAAGATGGATCTCAATTGCTGATTCAATTTCAGAACTGACTTTCAATGACAGGAGTTATTCCTTATGATGATGATTATTTTTTATTTAGGCAGCATAGCAGCCAAGGCACCAGTATGTCAGCCCACATATCAGCAAAAGAAAAAAATTCATTCAAAAAGTAGCTTTCAGCTAAATTTAAGACTTATCTTTTATATGGGTTCTGTTTTACATTATAAAGATATTAAGTCTGAAAATAATGTGTATATGTAAAGATCTGTATTTTTCCATTATCTTGACACATTCAATGAGGCTTTCTTTTTGGCAAAAAGAGGACAGGCAGAGCTTGTTATTCCTTATGCACCTATTGCTCTGTTTCTCTGTTTATATGAGTTTGGATCTGAGTACCCACTTTAATCTATGCAAATAAATGGCTTCTCCCAGGGTGTACGTGAGCCTCCGAACAAGCTGGTGGGGAGAACATCTGTTGTCCTTTAATATTGTTTTGAGGACTCACAGATTTATTTGAAGTGCTTTCACTCACACCACTGGGATTTTATAAAACTTGTGTTATTTCCTGTGGTCCAGAGGTTGTTTCGTCTTTTCCGAGAGAAAGGCAGAAGGCTTCTCACACTTGCCTCCCCCATGAATGCTTCCTGTTACTACATGGGGGCTGTTTTAAGAATACAACCTTCTGAATCCTTTTTTTTTTTTTCTGAAATGTATTTATTTTTAATGACTTTTTGATGGTACTGGAGCACTTTTCCCTTCAAAGGGTTTCCTTTTAAATTGACATTGAGGAAATGCTCTAACAGTTTTAAAGCCCAGTTTGGCCACTTTTTAGTTGAAATAAAATGTGAGAAGCTGATTAAGGCGAGCTCGTGTGCTGTTCCTCCAGCATGTAAAGGTTACAAATATTTTTACATTAAATTATGTGAAACTGCTAAAAAGAACAAAAGTTGAAGAGCCTGAACGTGAGCGTTATGGTGGTGATGTGAGACCTGACTGTCGGGTGGTTGAACAGGCAGGGATGAGTCTGTGTTATCTGCTGGATCAGGAAGTGTCTGCCTGCCACTTTCTAGAGGAGGAATTTCCATATAAACAGGCTTTTGTCTCTGATACCTTGAGGCCTCTAATTAATTACATTCAAGATTGAACCAGGGAGGATTTGGGTTTGCACCACTTCCTGTTGCTGGATAATAGGACCCAATGGCTATTTCAGAGTTACTTTTTAAAACAAGCATTAAAAGGCTGGGAAAATGTGCCTCCTGAGCGTCTAGGCTTTGAAAACCTAGTCTAACAAACCCGTGTTTATTCGTGAGTGCCAGCACTACTGACCTCTCTTTTGTAATGCTATAATATACTAAGCTTTTAGAAAGCCTGTGAATTTGGTGCTTGTTTGCACTTTTTTATAAATGTGCGTTTAACACATTTCTTATATAACATAGATACTGCTGCTTCACTACTACTGCTGCTTAATTTCTCTGCATAATAAAGCTCTTATTTTGAAGGCGGATTTCCTCGCCTTTTGGGAGGTAACACATCTATAAAATTATTACTCCAGAGAAAGAGGCGATAGCGCTCATGGATACTGAATGCTGTCCTTCCTTTTGGGTTGGTGTAGAAACTAATCTGTCTCTGTGAATGTTCTTGGGTTTGTTACCCTGATGGGAAATAAGTCTTCAATAGTACAAAATGAAACTGCTGATAAAATGTCTTTTAATTATCAAGAGCTGGTAGTTCACGAGGTCTGGAAACAATACATGGCAGAGGTATTTATTTGAAGTATTTCTATTTTTGTACTTTTTAAGCACAGCTTTTAAGACAGATCTGCAGAGTAGTAAGGACATTTGGACAAACTCTTCTGTGGAAATGGATTACTTTCCACTGGCTGAGAAGTTCTGCTCTTCTCACGCAGTATGACTCATGCAGGTTAAGTATTGCTCAACGTCAGTATTTGTGTACAGAACACTGCATATGAATCCGCAATAGCAGATGAGAGGATGGAAAGCAATGAAGTGCCAATGTTTGCCTGGAATGACCTCATGCCAGGAAGCAAGAGGAGTTTGTTTGGTACAGCAAAACTACAAGTAGAATTACACCTTTAGTGAAGGCCGGTGGGTCAGGGCAGAACAGAGGAGGTCTAAGTAGTTTGTAAACTGGAATGGCGTATGAGAGGAAATAAAACATTTATACTGATAGAAATAAAATCAGAGCATACCTGTTCTGCTTCAACAGAATTGTGCTCATAGGAAATGTGTGGCATCACAGAGACATATTGATCCTGGTGCTTCAGAAATGAAGAGAGACAGAAGGGTCAAATAACTGCAGTCCATCAGGAGTCCTGATCTATGACACAGTTTCTTTATGGTACAGAGGTTACAGGAATGTATATTTACAAGAGAACTGTTTAAAATGCAAGCAAACAACAGCAGTTGCCACAGAATGCCACTTGAGAAAATAGGCTGAAATAAATTAACCTGAAGTTTCATCTATTCCTGTCCTTTTTTTCAGTCAGCACTATACAAGTTGTTACATGTTTCCCTTTACAGTGCTTTACTGGTGCTGGGTGGTAAGATAAAAATAAATGGGTCTATGTATGGGGGCTAGAAGGGGGGAATTTGCTGTTTTGAGGTGAAATTACAGAATTTTCTTCAAAACAAAATGAGAAACAGTGTGGTTGTCCTGTATTTTCTGTTTTGTTTTGGAGAACTACAGTAAGAAAAGATGCCTGTCATTTTGAATAGTTTGATGAAACTCTGCTAGCCAGTAGTTAGTCATATATTGACAATAGGAACATAGCCCTTAAAAAGCTCTGGGCTTCTGTCTTTATGAATGCCATATTAACCTTATCTTCCTTGGCATGAGAACAGTATCAAACTGGCACCTGGGATGTGAAAGGCATTTGAGAAGCATGGGAGTTTATTGTCACAGCAATGGATAGTAAAGGTCTACTGAATCCAGATTTTCAGTGCTGTAGGAGCCTGCAGCACTGAAGTTGTGCCTTGGAGGTTCCAGGTTGTCTGTGACTTGATATGGAGAAAAGTCACACCCTGAACTGTGGCAGCATTAAACCTTTAGACTCTGTGTTCCCATTTCCCCCACACAGGAAGTGACTCACTGAAATATTTATTCTCCATGTTGTGATCTGTGCTGCCCAGGGAAACAGGAATCTATTTACTTTATAATGTATCGGTGTATCTTACCAGACTGTATGGCATCTGGGAGCCAGAGTTGGCACTGGCCACCATTTATTACTGGCTGGGGTTTGCTGCATTGGAGCCCAGTTGCTGTGTGTGATACTTAGGAATGATGTTCTTTAATTGCACCTGACCACACCTGACTGCTGTGGACTAGGATTGCTGCTTGGATTTGCTCTCCAGCTGAGTAGTGCTGCATTGTTTGTAGCCATGCCTGGCCCTTCATGTTTGAGGTTACCACAGGTCATGAGACCTGCAGCTGTGAGGGGACACCAGGAATGACCCTTTAGCAACCTTCACCATGTAACTCCTGCTTTGGGAAGCACTCAGGCACAGCAGGGGAGCATGGAGATGGCAGAGCTGTCAGGAAAGCTGCCTGCTTTCCCTTGGAGGACTTAGGGAGGACTTTGGAGGGCATTGGGACACCTGGATAGCTGCAGGGCGATTACATGTCATGAGGACATGGTCTTCCATGTTACTAGAACAGGAAGGAAACCAGGAACCTTGGTACTGTTCTGCCCTTCTCTCAAGGAAGGGCAGTCAGTATGGTGAATTAGTGTTTTAAGGCCTACCTATTTGATGAACTGTATCCTTACCATATGTATATCTGGAATTAGGAGAAGATTCCTGGCATGTCATCTATACCTATGCTATATATTGTGCTTCAATTGGATTGAGTATGTCCTGATAATTAAGCGTCATCATACTCAGGTTGTATATGATTTATTTTGTTTGTTTGTTCGTTTGTTTTTTAAGTTTTAATTTCTAATGTGTGCAAATCAAGCAATACTTATAGCAAAAATGGAAGATGTTTCTGATATGCTTCTATCCTCCAAGTTTTTTCAAAAGAGGATGTCATTCGTAATAAAAGAACTTTTAAAGATAGCATTCATATGTTCAGCCGAGAAACAAAATGAGGAAAACTATCGACAGTACAGTTCTGTAATTTCTGATGTGGCATATCAAATGTCTGTTTTCTGTAACCTGTGCTCCCTAGCTGAGAACCTCTGAAATAAAGAAAAAGGGAAAAACAGAGCTTGGCATCCATGGAAGCAGGGAGGTGGTCAACATAAATGTGGAGAGAGTGATTTATTGTTTGCCTTAGAGTGGAGAGCTGGTAAGAAGCTGGCATTTTGAAGCTGGGCTGTAAGAGTGGTGATCTCACTGCAGATTAGAAATGTTATGACTTTCAAACTCTGCTGTAAATAGGAATTAATTTTACTCCTGTGATGTATTGTGGAGAACCAGATCACGGTCGCTGTAGGTGGCCAGTTACTGCTTGACAAGTCAGGCAGCAATGACACTTCCTAGCAATTAATGTCTTCCTCTTTGAGAGGATTATTACAATTTGGCCAAGATCTATTTATTGGCATTACTGCATACAAACAATTTTGCTCAACAGCTGCAATTGCTTTAAAGCCTTTTCCTGAATGTTGACCTCCAGAAATTTTGTCCCATAAGACATCTGTGACGTTAATTTGACTAATTAACTGACCTCCAATCTGAGGGGCACACTTTTGCATGTGTGTGGGGGAGGCACAGATTGCGAGGCTGCCCTGTTTGACCATCTCACACAGGAGTACTCTGCCAGACTCACTTCAGGCTGTGCTTCCAGTGAAGGAGTTTTGAGCGTTGGTGCTCTTTTAATGAGGTAGTGGTAGATAGTCTTGTGAAGCAGCGATTCCACTAGAGCAGAAATCCCATCCTAGCTAATTCATTCTGAAACGTGTCTTAACTGCTCATTACCAGTGTTTGTCATTATGTTTATTTCAGCTGTTGTTTTGATGTAAGCACAGTCAAGTGATCTGACAACAGCAGAAAATCACACTGCTTTTGGAGTGGTAGATTCAGTTTAAGTGTGTTTGCAGCAATTAGTAGTCACCTGCAGTCTGTCATCTGTTTCTGGGGGATGCCCCTCCTTGCAGACCTATCCAGATTTCAGCAGAGCAGCACTGTTTGTTGCGGTATTTCAATTGTGCAGTGCTGTTAACTTGCCCAGTTTCTTGCAAAGCGAATGTGGCATAGGGCTTTTCTGTTCTGAGCCCCCAGCATCTTGCTGACTTACTGCAGTCTGCTGTGCTGATTCTGACAGCAATACAAAGGATGCCCATCTGGACTGCAAAACATTTTTTGTAAACGTTGGTGCATGTGATATAAATCCTGGTCCAAGCCCCTTCCATGCAGTGTAGGGGCTCAAAACCTAAATCCCTCAGGAGAGAAGATCAGACCCATTAATTCACTGTGAGAACTATAAAAGGGATGTTACAGGAAGAAAGTGCTTTTCCTAATGTGTCACCCAGCTGGGAAAATTTCCCATACCAGAACTGCTTGGGAGACAAAGCAGGCTGCCAGCCCTGGGCTTGGTTATGGGCTGTGCAAGGGCACCTCATCTCCTGTAGTCCACAATAAGGGTATGACCCATCCCTGTGTCTTTGTAATGGGATTGCATTCTTTCATTCTCTGTAGGTTCTGAAGCAAGTTCAAATATTGCTGATCCCTTTCACATCCTGGCCTGTACTGCCTGCCTGTTCCTTGGGACCAGTTAGAAAGGTACAGGGAAGATGTGGGAGGGAAAAATGGTGACAGTTTCCAAGGTTTTTTTTGTCAGTGTCAGAGTAAAGCCATTGTGCTAAACTTTCCAGCAGCTCTGCAGGAACATTTTTGTGGCATTATGATTACCATTTCTTAGGCCTTGTTATTTGTGGCTGTAGAGGAGTAGAATACATCACTATTTATCTCGTGATTATCTAATTATCTTTGATGCTAATTAAGAGGATTAAAAACTCGGATTATATTTGTCAGAAATGTGCTGAATTGTTTCTTTGTAACTTATCGCGCATGTAAACTGCCTCTGAACAGACAGATATGAGAAAAAGGAACACTGAGCTCCCTTTCTTTTGTAAAACTTGCCCCTTCCAGAAGTCAGTGACTTGCTTTTCATTGAATTTCTTTTGTTTTTCATCATTTAGCAAGTAAAACTTCCCCACTTCTTACTTTTTTTTTCCCTTTTTTTTCTTTTCTTTAAATGACTCAGTTACTCAACAGGGATCACTGAGGCAGGACTCATTAGTTCCAAGTACCAGGAGGCTTTGGAGCCAGCAGCAACATCTAGGTAAAGACTTCAGAAAGTGCTAATTCAGGTAGTATATTCATTTGAGGTAGACTCCGTTATTCTTTACCAGAAAATACCCATTTTTCTTGGTTGTCTTAATGAAAATACCAAGAAACTTAAGTTCCATTTAAGTTTCATGCTTATTGCTGGCCCATGCAGTATGTTTAAAGAAGCTGTTTAAGAAAAATACATTTATTTATTCTAAATATGGAGGTGTTTATCAAAATAGAATTGGTAGCGATTAGGCTGTGATTTTCAAAACTGAATGTATTCCAACTGTTTATTTCATAAGAACAGTTATTCTCAACTCTAGTATGTTGCCATTGGTCATTGTTAACATTATGTCTGTTTCCTATTCTGTGCCTGATTTTGAAATGCTATGACAAAAATAAATAGGTGTGCAAATGCTTCAACTCCTTTGCTGAATATTTAATGTTAGGATATATACCAGATATAATTGCTTCAAAATCAAACTGTAATTGATTGTGTCCGTTTTTGTAACATTCTGTTCTAAAAGCATACAAATTATATTTCAGGATATGCTGTAACTTACATTTGTTACATTATTTTGATCTAGTTTATGCTAGTTCTGAGGTTTGAAAAAGAAGAAAAAGGAACAATTTTATCCCCTCATCATCCCTTTTTAAAGTGCAGTTGATGTGGCTGGGTGAAATAGCTCTTGGGTAAGAAATCTGCCTTGTAACCTCCATTCCTGTGGTCCTGTTCTGAGATGGCTTGATCAGATGTCCCTGGACTCCTCTCCTGATATCTGCAAAACAAACAGATTTGTAGCAAAACAGCAGAGGTGAGAAAAATTCTCACTATGTCATGGTAGATGTCATTTGGGAAGTCCACTTTATGTTATATTGCTAAAATAAAATGCAAAGAGATGGCATAGATCACAGCTTGGATTAGATAGCTGTTGCCAGGAGGAAAATTGGGATACAGCCCAATTTTGTAATGTTACAAAAACATACAGAAGGAGTGGAATGATTTCATCCTCTAATACAACCACCTTAAACTGCAGTTAGTACAAAGATACCATTTTCATTTGCATCCACAATATTTGATGTTTGCATGCCTGGAAGGTATAATATTTCTGCAGAAGGTACCCATGTGCTTGCATCTGGCATGCCAGAGAGAATACCTGCTCCAGGGAACAAACGGATCTGAGAAGATGTAAACCTTTTTCTACAAAGTGATGTACACTGTGCTATCAGAACTATTCAGGAGCTTTTATGCTTCAGATTCCTCTGTGTCTATAATTTCAGCATACTTGTACAAGGACACAATACTTGGCACATTTACATATGTGTTGTGCCTAATACTACTGTCCCTAAAACCGGTACGCTTTCACATTTACTTTGCATATATATCTGGCTGTAAATATCCCTGGAAGATGCCAGTGACTGAGCACTGCTGGCGTTGCTGCCTGCACCGCGTGTGGTGGAAGTTGCTGCTGTGCTTTGTGGTCCCTTTTGGTAACTGTGAGTTTGTTCTGTGGAACAAGTTGTACTTATTAAGAGCAGTAAGATAAGCGATATCTTCTTCAGCTGTTGTGCTAGAATAACCAAATGAGAACCCTGCCTCAACACTTCAGAGGAATTTGATTATTCCTGTTCCTTTAGTTAAGAGAACCGTTCTTCTCTCCTCATTGTCATTCTGACAGGAGGTTCTTATCTGATTGCTCTCTCAGTTACTCTTTCTGTTATACCAGAGATAACAAAAGAAGGAAGAAGGTTGTGATTTTAAATGGCTTTTACAGAACAATTAAAATACTCTATTAAAAATAGTATTATTTATACTGGATTAGGCTGTCTGGATATGACGCATGTGAAAATGGAAATGCTGTTTTATAGAAGCTTGCAACCAATTGATTCAGAAAACAGTGAGTGGACATCCCTTCTGAGAAGGAAGGGCTCTCTCAAGCACGTATGAACAAATGCTGCCAGCTGTTCTTCAAGAAGAATACTTAACTATCCATCACAAGTACTTCAAAGTTGCTTGGTACAGCAATATATTGTAGTGTTCTCCCTGTGCAAATGAACATCTAAAAATGCTTCTGCTTATGCTCATTAATATAAGTGCCTTCAACAACATATTGAAAGTGACTTCTACATCTGGTTGCCTTGAAATTCATTAATAAGCACATGCTGTTTAATAAATGATTTTATTTATTTATTTTTATAAAAATCATTCAGAGTTTGTGTATGGGAGATAATTTTTTGTCTTTTTAGGCAGCAAGGAAAATAGATGGAGTTTTCATTGTTTTTTTTTTTCCTCTATATATCTGCTGTGGATTACCTGTATTTTCTGCCAAGATACCAGGTAGTGCAGCACAAAAGGGAAAGCTTTGCAAAGGTCAGGGAAAACATCCTTTAATGACAACGAGACAGTGAAATGCTGAATTGGGAACCCACCCTGGAAGGTCACACTGTGAATAATTTAAAGAAGGAAAAACGGTACTGGTTGTGCTTCATGATTTTGCATTACAATGATGGCCTTACCCTGCAACAGTGCAGCCATCTGGATTTCTCTTACAGCTGTTACTGATTTTTTGTTTCCACACTGAGATGTGGTTAATTAGAGCCTGTTCTTTTACCATTTGGGTTTGCGTTTTGAGGATGCTTCCTTGTGGCTCAGAGCTTTGATGAGCTAGTCATAATCTCTCCATTTCCAATGTGCTTTTATGTAGGATATACCCCCCTATATGCATAGCATACCTCCTAGAGAAATTACAACGATTATCAAGCTGGTACAATGTGTACAGGGCCTGTCAGGGTGTCTGAACATTGGCTGAGTATTGATTTTTCTGCACTATGCGAATTAATGGGAAATTTTAAATCTTGAAGTCTCCTTCCCGACCTTTGGCTTTAAACAAATTATAGACGGCATTATCAAAGCTGGGATCTGAGTGACGGCCAAGGGAGATGATGTGGTTGGAGTCTTCACACAAGTTGGAACAATTAAAGCTAAGCAAGAAATGACAGGAAAAGTGCAAAATGGTGTTTTATCCCAATTGAAACCAGGTTACTAAAGAAACCAAAGGGTTCCTCTCCTGTGACAGCTTTCAAATAGCCCTCACAGACTTCACCTGTCACCACCTGATGCAATAAAGAGAGGTGTGTGTCATTGCTGGCCTTTTCTGGCTTTATTTCCAGGGGAGAAAGAGGTCACGGTGGCTAAAATAAAGTTAGCATGAAGGTTATCAAAAAGGCTTGTATTTTAAAACACCTGATACATAGTTCTCGATGTGACCTCCAGTTCTGGGCAAACAAAAGTGAAGGTGAGAACAGAAAATGAAGAGCTAATGCTGACTTGAAGTGCTCCTGGTTCACTGCTGCCAAACCGGAATTTGCAGACCATCAACTGCACAAAACCCACCATCTGCTTAGGAAGGACAAAGAAATAAAAACCAGAAGTTCTTATATTTGCCAATGGTTTTTTGGTTTTGTTTTGTTTAGATTTTATTCACAAATTTATCTCTACTACTGGAGATCAAACCATTTTGTTTTAAGTAATATTGAACTCTCAGCACTGCAGTGTACAGGGAAAAAATAGGAGTATTTTAATGAAATTGCTAAAGTTGGCAAAATTACATGTTGTTGAGATACAGGGCAAAAACACATTGCTATTAAATTATTGCTTGGACACAAAAAGGATTTGGTTTTTGTGTTTCTCTACTTTAATGAAGCTGTTGGATGAATAAGGCAGTATATAAGGCTAATCAATAAACGAGGAAATCATATGGTAGCAAACAGACTGGCTGCAATGCAACAAACTATAAGTACTGAGTGAATTAAGATCTTGGACAAAATGATTCTCTGATGGTGCTCACATCTCCTGAAATAGCTGGACCTGAGTGAAAAGATGGGTGACTTTGCTGCAGACATCTTCATTTTCTCTTACAGACACAGAAAACTACCCTGCTGGGATGCCTTGCCACTTGCCACAAGTACAAATTTACTTTTGCAGGAGACCCAGTCTGCCCCAGTGTGTGTAGATGCTGCAGCCTCAGTCAGGTGCAGGTGTTGGATGGGTTCCATATGCTGCATCTAACTTCCTCCTGACACTTGGATGAATGCAAGCAAAGACTGCATGCAGCATGTGAATTACTGCAATTTCTGCTCTTTTGTACTAAGCAGATCTCTACTGACAACATTAAGACTGAAGCTGTACCTCTGATGTACCAGATGCCGTAAGGCTGGGAGCCTCCTGGAAAAATGTTTCATCAATATATGTTGACTGAATGAAACCCAATTAATTTACATGTTGATTTATATGTTCTTTCCTTTTATCTAGGTCCTGTCTTCCTCTCCTTCCTACCACTTTCTCGCTTTTGATCCCCCAGTTACCAGTGCTTCAATCTTCCTTTTAAAATGGCATCTCTCAGTCCCAGCTCTGCTTCCTGTTAGATGGGCCCCAGGTGTTCAGAGACCCAGGAATCACTTCCATGTCTTATATACAACTTCATCTCTCCCTGCCTCTTTTTTGTTGTTGTTGTTTTTGTTTTAGCCACGTAATTACATTTTATTTAACTTAAATACTTATAAACGCAGACTCCCTGCCTTTGTTTCCCCAGCCTTGGGCCTTTCTTCTTCTGCTAGGTTTGTAAACGTTTACAATTTAAAGGTTCAAATTTAATTACACATGAAGAAATTTTGCTGAGCTTTTTCATTTTCTTAGAACTGTTCCTCTTGGCAGTGCTTCTTGTATCCTCGGATTCAGGCAGTGTCTCAAATGTGCATAAGAAACCTGAGAGGTTAAAGGACGACTGAGTCATATGAATTTACTTTCTTGACTTTTTGTTCAGGGCATTTCTTCACATGAACTGCTTTCCTATTTGTACTTCCTTGCTATTTCTTTTTCCTTGGTCTGATGAAAGAGTGCTAGCACAAAGAGCTCCTCAGTAACAACAGCCTTTGTGTGGTAAAGGGCAAAGAGGTGAGCTACTTCCATCCAGGATGGAAAGAGGGAGATGAAAAGAAGGACACACAAGGAAACATATTCACAGCATGAGCATTAATAACTGGTCTCTGCCAAACACTTTAAGGTTGGTGCTTCTGTCCACGTAAAATGTCTTGATCACAGCTGCCAAGTGAGTCACTGTGTTTTCTGTATAAATTCAGAGGTATGACCCAAAGAGCTTCCTGTGGCAAATGACAGTTCTTACTGCTGACAGATTCTTGTGCTGTTTTGTAGTCAGCCTCTGCCACCCCAAAATCCTGGTGACTGACTGCTTGCACAGAGCCTGCATTTTCCA
Source organism: Excalfactoria chinensis (assembly GCF_039878825.1). NCBI lineage: Eukaryota > Metazoa > Chordata > Aves > Galliformes > Phasianidae > Excalfactoria > Excalfactoria chinensis. Next base: position 24,073,141 of record NC_092829.1, on the reverse strand, counting down.
AATGATCAGCCAGTTTCTATTTCAATAGATGCTGATGTGCCTAGTTTTGGCAATCTTGTAATGTTAACAGCAATACCTGTACTCTTCTTAGTCACAGCCAGGGCTTCTGGGGTTTTTGCAAATAATGTATCAAATTGTGAGGTAAAGGATATTTGATACACAGATTAGATCGGTGACTAGACATTGTTTCAAGATCTAGGAGAACCACTTGCCCTGTGTCTGTGAGTAGCAGGGCTTCTCAACTCACTGCATTCTTCATCTGAGCAAACAGACTTGGGGCACTCTCAGACAGCTCCAGAGCTGCTAAAGGCAGTGATCAAGGGCTGCACGTATTGAGGAGAAAGAAGATACTAATGTAATGGCTTTGGAGCAAAAATCATTGTTGTGACACTGCATCATGACATCCCAAAGGTGGTGCAAAGAGAGAGAGAGGAAAAGATGGAGAGGATAATATCTTAAGTTCTTCCTTTCCCCAACTTCTGCTGACTTCTCCTGGTATTTTCCCCATTGGGTCTGAAGGGCAATCATGAGCCTTTGGGGAGTGGGTTATTCACCTCCAAATTCTGGATGTATTTGCTGCAGAGGAAAAATGATGAAGACAGACACAGTCTCTTCACTCTAATGTCCTTTAATAACCCATAATCTTCTTTGGAAGCTTATTTCTGTGTGCTAACACAATGGATTTGCAGTTCTGAAAAATGTCAATATCAGCATAGTAAACAGACTTTTAGCATGAAGAAAAAAAAGAAAAAAAGAGATGTTCATAACCTCTTAGGCTCTAGTAATCACTGCTGTTAATTAATAAGTCTTTGTTATGTCTGGATTGAAGTAATGCTGTGGGCTACTTGTGCTTGCTGCTTAAGTTTACTTAATTGTGTCCACTCATTTGTCTCAACAGTGACTAACCAAGATGCCAAGTCCGTATGCAAATGTGTTCTCCTGTTCTGAGGGGACTATTAGTTAGCAAGCTGCCCATTTAATTCTGAACACGTGGGAACTGCTGTGTAGTGTGAGTATGATGGACCAGCAGACTTGTTTCAGTGCCAAAATGCATCACAATCAGACATAATTTTTCAGTGCCACATTACCTTTCAGGGAACTCTCTTGACACACAGGCTTTTGTTTTCTTCTTTCTGAACCATCATTAGATGCTCAGGGATCCAGGAAGTGAAACCCACCATGAGACTTGGGAGTACTTTACCATGGCTGGCACACAGCCATCTTTTTCTTCCAATTCTGAGGTAGAAATGGCTGTGAAAGAATTTAGTTGTTGTTTTTTTTTCTCGCTTCCTGTTACTTTTGCAATGACCTCTGAACTTGCATTTATACCAGGATTATACCAAGAATGGAGGGATTGAAATTTATGTGAATAATTGTTTTTTAAAGTGCTAATTATTTAGTAGGGGCATGTGATATGATTTGGCGTGCTAACAGTATGATGCTGAGTGTGATACCTAACACACTGTAACTGCCCCCAATTTACAGTGGGGTGCAACCAAGGAGTTTCAGCCTCATTAAGTTCAACCTGCACATACTATTATATCAAGCTATAAATAACAGCCATGAACTATGAGGCTGCTTCTGTTTATGACAGTATTTGTGACACCATGAGGTGTGAAGGTGCAGAGTTATCTTTTAGGGAATCAGCAAGGAGAACTGGAAAAGCTAAAAAGCTCTCAGCACCAAAAGTTTGCCTCTGGGTTAGAAACAGAAGCTTCAGTATACAACTCAGTGTTGCAGAACTGCTGTTGATATGAAGAAAGACAAAACCTTGCCCCATCTTTCCAACTCCACCAAGAGGTCTAACAGAAGATAGAAGATGCTACTCCTAACTTTAAACTTTATAAGCATTGTGGTATCTCTTCTAGGAGCTGTACAATGTAAAGGCGAGGTCCAGCTTTACTTACAGGAATGGTATTTCCTAGCATCACTGGCATGCTGGAGCAGTAGAGTGGATCCAGTCTGTTCTGCTCTTTCAAATCTCAGATGTGAGCTGTATGTCCCACTGAGGTGCTAGAGAAGCTCAGCAGATAAGGAACACTGAATCAGTGTAGATTTTCTATGTGTGTACATGAGCTATTGTCCCTCAGCATAGCTCACTCTTCTGGCTGCTGTGGTCAGTCGAAGAGTGACAGCAGACTGCTGAGTCCATGGTTATTGTGAGGCAAATGGAGCTCTGTAACTGTGAGAAACAGAGGGTCAACAAATACTTAAAAAGTATTAATACTTAAAAAGTGAGAATAGAGCTGTAAGCTGTCATTGCCTGTATTCAATCATGCCATTGGTCATCACTTTCACTCTGTTTTGTCTTTCCCATGTTATGGACATATTATTAGCTCTATGTATTCAGATGTTCCTATGGCATTGCTCTGACATGTAGCTTTGCCTACCATTTTGTGGAGCTTACCTTCTCTTTGTCATTCATACCAATCTTTATTTTTTTTTGTCACTTACTGAGTATGGGCAGCACCCACTCACAGTGCTGTGTGCTGGTCAGGCCGAATGAGGTCTGTCAAAACAAAATAAGAAAAAGGTCATTTCTTTCCTTCCCGCGGGGCTCTGCAACAGTTTGAGTGTCAAACTTCAGGAGGGCAGTGAATGGGACGTGGTATTTTAAAACTGGACAGAGTGTGCAGTCCTCTCACAATTCAGGGTATCGTGGATGATTGATCATTATAGCAGTTTATTAGTCTGACATTTCACTTGCTTTCACATTTTGAATTGAATGGAGATTTCTGTATCCCCAACAGGGTAGGGAAACCACATAAACACACTTTGTGTTTCTTGTATGCTTGGAAATTTTTGGATAGGCCTTCTTCTTTCAGAAAATTCTTCTATACTGAAACTGAATTGCAGAAGGATGCTGATCTGGGGTTGGATCTTCTTGATGTGTTTCTATTTTTTGCTGTAGATTATATTGTTGTATAACTCCAACATTGGTTGGTATGAAGTGGAATATAGAATAATAATAATTTAAAAGATGTAAACATGTTTATGTACTGGACTTTATTTTTAATGTTGTTTTCTGGCAAATTCCCATTTTCCACCCCATTTTGGTGACAAAATTTTTCTAGCATCAGCAGTTCATGTGACAAGTTATCTTCTGCATTCTAACCAGCATTCTGTGTTGATCCACATTGTGTGTCTTCCTCTTTCCTGCTGGCTGTGCTGTGCAACTTTTGCTGTGGTCAGTGGTGTTACCTGGTAGGAATTGTTAGAAATGCCTAGGTACCAGCACCGAGAAAAGAATTTGGAAGCAGCGAGCAACTCTTGGTGAAGAAATTCAGAGGATGTTTGGCTAATGGAAAGAACATGGAGGAGCCTTTCTGGCTGCAGTTCTGGTTTTGGAAAGTCTAATGGAAGAGTTCCAGTAATGTTCCTATCTATTACTTGCATTAAAGTGTTCTCAGCAGAAAGGAGATGAGACAAAGAGAGACCCCTGGAAAAGAAAGCAGAAAATGGGAAAGGGAAAAAAAAAAAATTAAAAAAAAAATAATTCTGAATTCTGATCAAGTGAAGGTGAATGATCAATAGGTGCCTGAAAGAGAAGAGGGGGTGGCCATGACTGAGAGGATACAGCAAATGAAATCATAGGGAAAAGTGCAAAACAAAGAAAAACTCAAGTGAGATTTTCTTTTAAGTAATCTTGTGGAAATGAATGGTTGTTCTGTGTGTGAGGTGCTGCTCTCTGAGTGCTGAGAAAGCAGCAAATAGCTTGACTTCTGGTACTTTTTTCTTGTCTATATAAATATGTCAGGAGGCATGGTATTGCCCTAAAGTTTTATAATAGTCTGTACTGTGAAAATCCAATAGTTTTAATTCATCTGGCCACTGTAGATGTCACGGGGCAGGAGAATCATGCAATTATTCTTTAATTATATGATTAGTTAACAGGGTTTCCTATTAAACACCATGTAACTACATGAAGATTGCTATGTAATTACCTTTAGTAGATCCAAAATTAATTAGCATATAACCTGTATTCTTGCCTTTGGGTTCAGAAGGCTATAATCTTGTAATGATATGGTACTCACTGTGTTGTTATCCTGCCACTACATGCTAATTTCCATGTAGTTAAATGCAAGGTAGTTTTCATACCAGTAGTATTTGTGCCCTCTTACAGTTATCCTATAAACTTGTACGCCTGTTGGCTTTGACAATGACTTAAACCAATTACATTTTCAAATTGCCCTTGTGAAATGCTTCTGTTATGTCCCTTTCTTGCTGCTATGCTGTGAACTCGGCTGGATGTGAACTGTAAAAACAATCATGAGGTAGACAGCTTCATTAGCTTCATTCATTTGTGTTATGGCATCAAACCTACTGCAAAATGTACACATCCATGTCAATGATGTTTACTGCTCAATTGTTGCAAGCAATGAGTTCTAGGTAGTAAACGTTGCAGGTAATGCAGCATTTCAATAATCATAACAAAATGAGGTCAACTTTCAAGATAAGTGCCTTTGTCCAAGTAAGGAGTTTTAGCAGAGGTGACGACTTTCTGCATGCTGTTTCTCTTCTAAAACTCATCTGAAATACTGGTGAGTAAAGCTAGCTTGGTTAATAAACACAGGTTAGGATGTATCTTTTACTAGATGAATAAAATATTTTAGAAGTGTTGGCTCTATCTTTTTGCATATGTAAGAGCAAACACTGTTCTGCAGTGTATTTTTTGCTATTCAGTTTCTAATAAAGAGCCCCATTATACCTCTCAGCTGGGACAGGACAGCAAAAATGACAACTATAAATACAGTCCGTTTTATTTTTTGGTGGGTCATTTATCTTTTGCTCATATTTGTTTGTTAGTGGATTTTTGTTTTGTTTTGTTTTCATTTTGCCTCCTTCTGTTTCCTTTGCAGTGGTTTTCCATGGTAGAAGAGAACTAATTTTTCATTGAGCAAGAGTTGAGTTAACCTAAATTGTACTCGCTCTGTGTGGGACACAATATTTTATATCCTGTAAATCTGTATCACTTTATACAGGAATGATGTAAACTACAACTGTTCCTCCTTCAGCTTTGAAACTTACCCAGCAATTTGCCATTAAAATGAATAGTGTTTTTCAGGCATTGCTTCTTAGCTACAATAATAATTTCTGCACTGATGATTTTCACTGTGCACAGTATGTGATTTCAGAAGCTAATGCCAGTTATTAGGATATAAGTATGTACCTTGTCAGTAGCTTTTTCCAATAGCTCTCCATTCCATCTGTCTTCCTGACTGGTACCTATAAGGACAGATACTTTGGTCAATCAGCAGCAACATTTTCATTGGGTCATTTGAATAGTAAAGAGAGGAGAAAGAAAAAAGTATCAAATTAGTAACTGAGGGGAGGGTGGTTGTCTTGCAGTTTTTACCTTAAGTATTAATTGCAAGCAGAGTGAAAGAATCAGAATCACAGAATATCCTGAGTTGGAAGGGTCCCCTAAAGATCATTGAGTCCAACTCCTGGCTTCCCACAGGATCACCCAAAAATCTGACCTGAGAGATCTCATCAGACTGAGAATATTTTCCAGACCCTTCTTGAACTGTGCCATGATCGGTGCCTTGAGGATCCTGTTCCAATGCCTGAACACACTCTGGTGAGGAACTTTTCCAGAGGACTGGGTGTACAAGTGAAGCTGTGCCTGAAACCTCAGGAATTATGCATGTATTGCATCCAACTGCAGAACTTCTATGACTCTTGACATAATCCAGTGCATAATCACTCATAGACACAAATTCCTCGGACTCCCAAATTATGGAACAGTTTCAAACCTAACACAATGTAAGACATGTAAATTTTGTCTAAAAACTTGCTCTTTTGTTTCCACACTTGGTATAGATAGTCTGCTAAGCCCAAGGACAGGGTGACTGTGAAGATATTGGCATTTTAGAGTCCTGGGTAAGCTTTGATTACAAGGAGAACTGGTGATGGCTTAGGTCTGCTTAATTCTCCCCCTGTACCTACAAACTGTTTACGGCCTATTAGCATTCCATCAGCTGCAAGTGTAACATATTTACTTTTAATTCCCTCTCTCTGGCTACTAATAGAAATACTCAGTAGGAATAAATCCAGGCAGTTACCTGTAGAACTTACTACCTAATCTCGATATCTTTAATTTTGATAGTCAGATTTTGATATTTCTGAGTATGTACTTTGTTTCCAGCTAGTTCTACAGCCATCATCAAATAGTTTCATCTCAACTATATTTCTCCAGCCTGTTTGTGATGTTGTGTGAGAGTATCAGAAGCCTTAGTAAGTCAAGAAAAATGATGTGTACTTATTTTTTACTATCTATAATGTCTGTCTCTTTGTCAGAAAAGGAAATTACAATAGTTTGACATGACTTGTTCTTGGCAAGTCCATTATTGGCTTTTACTTATCACTCTTCCACCCCCTCCTCTCCTTTTTTTTCCCTTAGACATAGTTTATTTATTTGGTCCAGTCTTTTTCTGATAAAAGGGTTTTCACTCTTGAAGCTTTCTCCTTTTTTTTTTTTTTTTTTTTTTTTTTTTTTTTTTTAATTATTTATTTTATTTTATTTTTTCTTACTTACACCAGTTAGCTTAATAAAATTCATTCTCTCTCCATATTAAACCTTTCTGGTTTATACCCCTGTACTCTCTGAGCTACAAAGCTCTGCTGCTGCTTTTGTCCATGAATTAAAATTACATGGGCTGGTCTGAATTTTTTTAGCTTATCTGTCCATCTCTTTTAAATAAAAGAGCAATACTGCTCTGTTTTCCTTACTGTCCATGAGCTCTAAGAGATAACTGTTAATGCTCCTGTCATAGTTTCACCTACATCTTTAAGTACCACATGATGAAATCAGCCTGGCCAGTGAACTGAAAATGTCTTAAGAACTATAATGTCCCTTTCTCCCTTCTAGGCAGAAGTATTAACCCATAAGTTGTACAACTAGTGTTAGCAAGCTGACTGCAGCCAGAGGAATTAAATGCTTTTGACCTCTTTCACATCTACTGACAACTCTCTGTAAGTGGCAAACCAGTTCTTTCCTTGTACTTCTTTATATTAATAACCTATTTATAGAAATATATTGTTGTTGTCATGGATGTTTTCCTAAACAGGAAAAAAAAAGTTATTTTCTGATTTAGTCCCTGTCTTTGTTTTATGTCTGCTCTTCTGTGTCCTGTTTTCTATGGTTAGTGTGTTCACTTCTCATTTTGAGAGTAATGAAGAGGTTCTGATGTAGAGATAAGTATGTGGAGGTATCATCTTGTATTTAAATATTCTAATGCTTCATAAATAACTGAAATGCACTTCTGAATTACTACATGCTTCTATGCAAGTGGGCACAAGTTTGGTGAAACTAGAGTTACAGAAAGTGCTCCTGAGTCATGTGTGATCTTTACAAAGAAGAAAATGTCCAACTTTGTTGTATGCTGTTATTTTGGATTGACTGTGATTTATAGTTTCAAAGTAGCTCTAGGAACTGAGATGAGGCAGCAGCAAATTCTGTTGGCTTACAAGAAAGCCGCAAGATAAACTTCGAGGCGTCTTTTATCTTTCAGACTGTTTGTATCAGCCTTCATTTTTTTTCTGTCATTTTTCTCTGTCTCACATTTCCATTTTTCTTTCTTCATCAGCCTTGTGATGTTGGAAAAGTTGAAGTCCACACACAGGCTGGGGAGCCCAGTATGCTATAGGTAAAGGTAGAAAACAGCAGGGATTTCATAGGTGTTCCCTGCTGCAGTGCCTTCTAACAGGTTGAGAATGAGTTTACGGTAGTAGAACTGGGATCAGTGGATGAGCTTTATTGTTACCAGAGAGCTGCCTTAATGATAAGGGCTTGTGGTGCCATTCTAAACATTTTTACTCAAATCAGGAGCACAGCAGGACTGAGTGTTGTGCCTGAATCTGGGATGCCTGCACTAATCTTGGAGAAGCAAGTGATGATAGGAGCTTTGGCAATTCAGTCCTGACCTTGTTACTTACCTTTATTCTAAATCTCTAAAGGTAACAAACTTTTGGACTCTACCACCATTACAAGAAGGATCAGGGATCCTGTACCTGTGAGTACATACACGTTCTGATTTCTGTTTGAAATATATGATCCACAATGAAACTGTTTTTAATTGGGTTGCTTGACTGAAATCTGAAAATCTGATGTCTGATGAGGGGACAAATATAGCATTATCCATCTTTCTTTCCCCTCCTGTCTGTGACCTACTGAATAACTTCTGGGATGTGTTGTATGGCTTGTGCTGATATATGAGACAGGTCCCAGTGAAGAATCTTACTGTGTTTGCTAATAAGTTTGATGCTGTTGAGGCAGACTCAGTGCTGACTATCAAGTTCAGTTCATGTTTTGTGCTACCTGCTTTTGCCCTGAGTGCCAATAATCAGATTCCAGGAAGCCAGATTTTGTGTACTATTCCTTTTTGGAAGAAATTCTTGAGATTTCAGTTATGATGATTCTGGTGGTTCCATCATGGGACATGGTTGTCTAGACTCTAAAAGGCAAGAGATTCACGGCATATGCAAATTTCGCATCTGGGAAAGGATGTAATCACTTCCTGAGTCTGAATGTGAGAATGTTAAAAGAATGATGACCTAAAAACAGCAGGACCTCTACTACTGGTGATGAAGCTGGAGGAATATCCTGGGTCTCAGTTTTCCTTCCCTAAATAAAAGCTGTGTCATTTGACAGTGTCACTTTCTAACAGGTTGGTGTGATGACAGAAATACTGCTGGTAGAATCTGTATTTTCATCTTTTATTAGTAATGCATCCAGACCTCATATAGGACCAGATACCTTGGCTTACCTCCTTCTGGATGGGGTGCTGTGAAGTGGATCACATTGCAATAGTGTTTTGAGTAGTGTTGAGTAGAATTTTCTCTAAGAGCAAAAGATATGTAATATTTTGAGTTTATCTATGCAATTTTTTTTTCCTCTTCTATTATCGTATATTCTCTTAAGATTTTCCTCTTTAAGATAAGGACATCTCTTCCATCTATGTCTCTGACTCTTGATTGTGAGCAACATACAATTAACTAGCAAGAGCAGTGCTCATTAAGAACTCTGCAGATGAGCTAGTCTGCCATTTTTCAGACATTTTGTCTTATTTCTTTCGCAGTGACTCAGTAGACAAAATCACCATGAGTACTGTGATCTATTTAAACTGAATGGTTATTTTGTCACGCTTGAACAAGCATAAATTCTTTAGAAATTTCTAATACCTTTGTTTTTATGTAATTCTTTCCAATAACTCACTGGAAAATTTCCACTATACATATGTTAAAATTGTACATATCGAAATCATCTGCTTGTGTTCTGCCCTCCAATCTTACTATGGAAGTACTGCTATTAATTACAAAGCTGTATAATTTAAATGGATATTAATCCAAGCTTTTGGTAACCCTTTAAACTACAAATCTTTTACTTGTTGGATTACAATAGAAATAACTTCTGAGGAGGGAAAAAAAGAAAAATGAGTCCTACTGAAGAGAAAATGAAGTACACATAAGTACCAAATAAATAATAAAGTACTTGTGCTTTTCAAATGAAACTTGACACAAGTCTATTTTGAAATGTACTCTGAGCAGTGTATTCATGGACAGCATAAGACTTCTGCAACAGAAAAAATACACAAATAACATATGTTATCCATATTACAGGTTCATGTAGCTTTGGAACTCACCCCAATCTGCTATCACATAAAACTGTTGCTAGAAAAAATAATCACTAGAGCCATTATTTCATTTTCATATATCTGGCACAATGTTTGAAGTAGTACAGACATCATATAATGCATTTTCCAATCAGTAGTGGGATGAGTGCATCTCTTTATCAGCCTTTGTAATTGGTATTTCACTAAGTGTCTCTAAACCTCTGCAGCGTCTTAAACAGAACCAAGACAATCATTTCTCTAATTTAAGCAAAATAAATCTGAGTTTTCATTCTGCTTGCTAGCTATGTGTAACTACTTCTGTAGCATCATTTCTACCTCTAGATTTTTGCTTATCAGTCCTCTAAGGGTCTTGTCCTTAGGCTGAGATAGCAGTCATAAAGCAAAATTTGAAGTTCCTCAATAAATCTGTATTAATTTTTGATTCCTTGCTTTTTCTCTAATGTGTATTTGATTAAAAACTAAGATGATGCTACTGACGAAATTAGAGCTTCAATTTCAAGACAGAACATGGACGGTTGCCCTCTTGTGACTCTGATACATTAAGAGGACAGGTATTGTATTAATAATATTCCTCATAAGAAAACTAGCCAGAAATTTATTCACATCACCCTAAATGTCACCATATGTATATGAATATTTTATATATATATATATATATATATATAATTTTTATATATAATATATAATATATGTGTGTACATATACATACATATATATATATATATATATACACATATACTGGTATTTCCATGAGAATAAGGGCACAGACAGAAAGGGAAAAAATGGCAGTATAATAGTCAAAAAGAAATACTTTTTTTCATGAAGATGAGATATCAGTTTGGGACTCTGAATCAAAATAATTTCCAAATGTGTAGTTTAGCAAAATTCAAGGAGATTAAGCACACAAATGGATTTCAAGTACGTTGTTATTATAATGCCTGTAAAGGGTAGGGCATTCAGTCTTTTTGGATTTGGAACGCTCTTTCAGTTTGGGTGAAAATCTTATCCTTTTCTTTACCTGTCAAAATGCTGGCTGTTTAATCTGAGCTAATCTTCTAAACATTCTCTGTAGCATCATGGGAAAAGGAAAGACAAGAAACTATTTCTTTGAGGTCTTAAGTCTCTGGTTCTGCAATGAGTTCTATATTTATCTGCACCAGACCAATACTTCATCAGGTGCAGACAGCAAGAGCTCCACTGATCACACAAGGCTTAGATAACTAATGCCATTAGTGACTGAGGATCACTGCATTCAGTACTGTGGGCTAGAGAAGGTACAGAATCAAACCACACAAAGCTCCTTTAGGACTGGAACATGAATATGATCTATGGTGATTACTTTTCTAATATCATCTGTCTAGACAGATGAGTATGTTCTTGTTAGCTGATGAGTTGTGTTAATAGCATTGATAGGAATGTCTTCAGACAACCATTTACTTCCTCTGAGAACTGCATTTATGATGTTCCATGAAGACTGTACACAATTCAGTAGATGCTGAAAAGCTTCTGAATGTTTTTCATAGTCTTGATGTTTTATTTTAAATAGCATGTCACTTACAAGCACCCCAAAGATAGATCGCTTTCCCTGCTAGCTTGCAGTCACTCTGCAATTATATGGAACAGACGTTGAAATGATGATGGTGGCGTCTCGCTGCTACACTTTGCTGCTGCTATGATCTAATGTATTTCAGCAACAAGCAATTCCCTCTACATTTGTATTCATCAGATGCTGACATTAACACATTGTCACTTCTAGCAGCTATACTCAGTTTTTTCAAACATAAAAATCATTTTTAATCCAGAGAAGGTGCCCCTATACTGCTGTAACTGTAAAGGTGTAAGTTAACCTATGCAAAGGCACGGTGATGCCTTACCATTTAAAACCTTACTTGAGCGTTAAGATATGTATATAGATATTTATGGAGACAAGTGTCCTGGGCCAAGTACTGTATGCAGTATGCAGTTCCTGTGTTATTCTCTGCTTCTCTATCCTCCTGCAGCTAATATTTACACTGACTTTGGTTTACTTGATTGATGATGTCCTAAAATCACCTGTTGAGATTCTGGCCATCTCTGATCACGTTATAAAAAAGGATGGAAAAAAATATACATAAGAAATTTGACTCACAGATAGCATTGCATTAATGCTACTGAAAAAAAATCTTCATGATGTTCCAGTCGTCCCTAAATATGCCGCATCTCCCTGGGGGACATGTGCTTGTTTGTTTCAGTGCAGTATCAATTATTCTTAGAGAAGTTCACAGATCACAGCACATTCTGTATCTCCTTTCTTATCTGTGTGATATAAAGTCTGTCAGGCTGGTTATTACAATAGAACAAAGCACAGAGATCTAGAAGACAACAACAAAAAAGGTATTTGTTTGGTTCTCATTCCTGTGGTTGTAAATCAAGAAGTCAAAGAAATATTGAAAATCCAATTTAAAAAGGTGAGTAACAAAGAATTTTCTAGAGGTGATTTGGGTATTTGTACACATGGAGGAACCTGAAAAAGCATGAACAGTTTGCTCTATGTATGTATTTATTTCTCTTTATATACTGAGTTTACAAACAGTGAAGGTTCCATTTTGCATAGAAAGTTCTTTCGACACTTCCTTCTGGTTGAAGATTTCATTTCTTGTACATCTCTAAAAATACACAGAGTGATTAAAAAAAAAAATAAAAAATCTAGATGCTGCAATTTACCACCATGCTGGGACTTCCTCTGCATATGCTCAATGTTTTAAAACTGCATCAGCAATGAAAACCACACACACAGCATTTATTACTGGTCTGCACTAACTCTTCAGTCACCAGGCAAAAATAACCACCAGAGTTATTCCCCTTTTTTAGCTTGTACCAAGCTTGCACCTTTGTGTACTGTACACAGCTGAACAGTCTTCAAGATCAAAGCCTCATGACTGAGCACAATCTTGTTCCTGGCATGTCATGCCAGGCCCTTTTCTGTGTGAGTGCTTTGATGCAGCAGCAGCAGTCAGGAAATATAACAAACCAAGAACAAACTGAGAGAGGAAGGAGGCAATACAGTGCTTTCTCATGTCTCTAGGCTTCTGCATTTAGATAATTTGAGCAAAACTCCTTGGTCTGGTTAAGTTTATCTTCGTTATCTTTGTTTTCCTTAGTTGCCGTTTGTATCAGACATGCCTGGAGACCTAATTCTCATGTTTTTTGTAAATACCAGTGGGAACATAAAGGTTCCAGGCTAACAAGAGACTATATCCATCCATTTCCAGAGTAGAAAGGACAGCACGTTCATCAGTTCACCCAAATTTGCACCTGGCCATCAGCAAATCTAAATGTTCTGCATGATATTATGCAGAACCACCAACTTGGGAGATTGCAAGAGCTATGGAAACACTGTACATCCCTTCTGTGGAGCTCTTTTTTGCTCTGGAGTAACTGTCCCCAGTGGCTGATGCTTAGATCTGAGACTCCTTAAGGGACTCTCATATGGCTCTGTTCTGCCAGAAAAGGTCATGACTCAGGTCTGTGAGTAAGGATCACTGATAAGACAACTCAGAAGAAACTCCAGGAGTTGTGAAAAGAAAATCTGTTATGTAAATGGAAAAACAAAACAAAACAAAACAAAAAACAACAAAGCCCTTAATGAAAAGCCCAGGAATTCAGTAACACCGAGGTAAACATAAAACACCAAATCAAAACAAAAGAAACCATGGCACTTTTGTAATAAATGAAAGGTGATTCAAGAAAGTACAAAGAGAATCATTTCTATTTTATGTGCAGCTTGTGAAGGGAGCCAGAGTTCTCCTTTTTTCCTCCTGAGAAATTGCTGTTGGTGTAGAACTGCTAACACTCAGCTGATGGTTACGCTAAAATACCATGTTTCCACAGATGCTATCTTTTCACCTCAAAAATGGGGCAGGTCTGTGGAGAAAGTCTTCTCAGTCTCCTCTCCATAGAGAAGATGGAGATGAGCAATGGCAAAGACAGGAAGGCTTTTCATTGGAGCTGGAGAACAGGCCCAAAGGTAAAATCTGTGAATCTATTTGTGCAACTACAGCAATAGCTGCTGAGATGGTAAAGCAATACAGGAGAATTGTCAAGCTTTACAGTAGTATTACAAGCTAAGCTCCTGGGCCCAGCTGCAACCTGGGGTATTGTGGGGTGTACGCTGGCAGCCTTTTGGCTGCAGGCAGCTGAGCCCAAGGAAACAGTATAGGAGTTTCACAGCTCGTGCCTTTGGCCTGCCAAGAACATTTTTCTGTCTGTCTTCTGAAGGTGAATACATGTTAAAATAGAAACAGAAGAAGAATACCTTGAAATTAAGCAGATTTATGATCTCTTTGTGCTCTCAGCCTTTACCTAGAGGAAAGTCCTTTTGATTTACTAAAAAATTGCATAAACTGAAATTTTAGGAATGAATGAGGATAAGGATTAATATAGGTTTTCTATGTTTATTTACGACAACACTCTTAGTGACAGGATATGAACAGTTAAAGTGAGTTCACTCTATGGGAACAAACACCAGATTACATTTCAAGGGGCATACAGTATAGAAAAAGCTAAGAAAGTGCTACTCACAGTTTTCTTCAGTTCTTGCTTCTAGTGGCCTGCCCATATAGATCTGCCAGCTGGTAACCAGTGAGGCTGGCAGCCAGCAGGGAATACTGAGATTTTCTTGCTTAATTGAACTGATGCTTTCTTTACCTTATAATGAGTTGCTGTAAACAGCTGATTTTATACACTTTACTTAGGCTCCCATCTGACTTACTGTAAATTCCTGTTATTGTTTCCTTCCTGTTTCTTATTTAGTTAGGCTGTTTTCTACAATTGTTTGAGATGTCTTCACTTAATTAGTAGATTCATGAGCACGTTATAAAGAGCCTATGAACATGCTACTTTCATTTCTTTTTCATTCTGCTCCCCCCATAATCTAGAAACCATTATGCAACTGGAGCAGTGGGGAGAGTGCTATTGCGTAGTTGCTTCCTTTCATTTTTCCATCTTCATGCTCATCAGTAAAAAAATACTTTTGATTTCTTCTTTGCTAAACTAGAAGTAAAAAAACACCTCTGAAAAACGGGCCATGTTAATGGATGTGTGGGCAATGCTAAGCTTCTATTTTGCTTTTGTTATATTGATATGACTTCTATGTTGTCATATCAACAGGAATAAATGTTGATAACAGGTGAGTAGAGGTTTGGTTAAATTCCACCAGTGATGGTAATGTTTGTACTTTTACTGGTTGCCTGTAGTAATTTACCTTACCCCCCCAGTCTGCTTTTGATCTTCAATTATTGGCTGCTATTAGCTGTGTAGTAAGGCTGGAATTCACCCTGATAGTGTTAAGGGGATCCAAGTACCCTGTGTCTATTATACTCTCAGCTGAAGCTTTTTCCCACATAAACCAGTTTAACCACTGACCCAACAGCAGGACATAGTACTCAATATTTAGAAAAGAAAAAGTAAAAGCTAAACAACAACAACAAAACCCACACACATGCAAAAAAAACCCAAAAACAACCAAACCAGCACCAACAAAAAAAGCAACAAAAAACCGAACCAACCAGAAAGCCATAATACCATAGTATGTTGCCATTAGATGATCTAAATCAGAAAGCTGTTACACATGCTGTGTTCTCTATAAGCAGTTCGTATTGTGTGATTTTTAAAGTACTGTATTTTCAGTACTGTTAGAAGGTCATTAGAGAAGGCTGGCATCCTTCAACAGATCACATTAAGTATTTCCTAAGTTTCTAATTAGTAACCACACTAATAAATTGATTAAAGATTCTGTGATATGATTCTATGAATCATTTCATCTCAGACTTTAGGACACTTCTAGACAATGATCTGAATAACGCCCACTCTACATGGATTATCCTTAAGAGTCTTCATCCTGTGCCATGAAAATTCGGGAGAAGTTTTCCCTCCTGTGTTTCATGGAAACAGGATGAAACATGTTATCCTGCCCACAGTTAAAGTCAGCGTCAAAACTGGCAGACTCTGCCTTCATTGCAAGGACGTAACTGTCAACAATTTAACATCTGAGAAAGCTGAGCAGGGAAATACCATGTTCTCCACTGCTATAAATAATAATAAAAAGCAGTAAAAATTATTTTCTTCTTTGGTTGTCCAGAACAACAAAACTTTCTTAAAATATTTTAATTAGAAAAAACACTCACAAAAATTGTTTTTGGCTAAAGATTAAAAATATGTAGTATAAGCACTTTTCAAAATAGTCTACTCATTTGCCCAATATATATACTCATTATTTTTTATTGACTTGGATCAGGTGTAATTTGTTGTATAAATATGATTTGTGAACTGAAAACAAGACTATTTTCCTAGGACAGCACTCTCATACACCACTGAGTAGGTAAGACTTGAATTTCTTTTGATTCCTCTATGAACATTATTCTGTTTAGATAAGTATTTACAATCTGGTTTAAATTCTTTATATTTAAAATAGCAATGAAGGCATGTTAAATGAAAGAATAGTATACACAATGATATAGTACTCACAAATCCAATAGAAACTTTTGCTAATCTTCTAGACCAGAGCCTGTCTTTCAGTTAAGGGCAAAGATAAGGAAGGTAAATCCAAAACTCTATTTCAGGTTGCTTTACCTGTCCATTTTTCTTTTTCCATTCTCTTTCTATTTACAGTAGGTGAGGGAAAAAACAACAAAAAACATGGCAGTCTTTTGTTACTAAGTATGTGTACATGATCTCTGTCAAGTTACATTTGTTACCTCAGAGATGCAACAGTCCTGGTGCCAAAGTATTGAATGTGAACATTAGAGCAACATTGTGTTAACTTGATAAGTCTGAAATGATGAGTTACAGTAGCAGTCAGTGTTTCTCTACCTCAACTGCATAAGATATGGAGATAGAAAAAAATTGATGCTAAAAACCATTTTCCATATGAGGGAATGAGCAGATCACTATATAACAGGTGGTAGAATCTCTGGGACTCTGCTCTTCTGGAAGTTTGGTCATCTAATGCAGAAATGGTCAGAATTAAATATGTAACAAAAGTGAGGAGCAGCAAAGACTATATGCAAAAAATATCAATTTCCTTAATGAATTGTTTCAGTCTCACTATCAGCACTGGAATGTGTTAACTGCACAAGCTGTAATAGAAACAAGAGAAATTTCTTTTTTTAGTGGTGTGCACAGCTGCCATTTTCATCGCATCACAGACATTCCCCACAAGTTGTGTATATCCTGCAAACTTGTGCTTTCTTATCTTTGAACACTGCAGCCTGTATTGCACTACATACTGCTCAGCTTCTTCCCTTTCATAAAGGCTCATTTATCATGTGTTCTCGCTTGTGCAAGGGTCCTTTAGTTGCTGCCTGATGTGAACCTGCTTTTCATAACTTCTCAGTGTAGTCAGTCTCATTTGTTCTTAACGAGTGCATTAATTACACTTAATCATACTTTTTAGCTGGGACAAACATGCGATTCCCCTGATCATATATCTTTGTTCAGTGTTCTCCACAAAAGCCATACTCTAACAGAAAAACGTCCACATTCCCCTTCTTCAGTTATATTATCACATTTCTTCTCTCCTATCCCTTCCCAAGGCTGTATATTCTTACATTTTTTCCTGCATGTATTTTCTGTATGCATTTGGGTGACCCTGCTTTCTCAGGCATTGTCCTCTTTCTCTTGGCTTCATTTTCCTAATACACTAAGTAATTCAAGGTAGAGTTTATTAGACTCACTGAAGTATGCTTTGACAGTAATGAAATATGAGCATACAGAAGGATATATTTACTCTGTATATTTTTTAAAAGCATGTATGCAAAATGTAGAATAGTGTTTTCCTCTTATGCTCATAAATTGGTGAGGAATGGTGAGCTGGGCAAGTGGGCCAGGGTTCTCTGGGAAAGGACAGACTTCTTTCTGATGTTTTCATTTTCTCAAAGAATTTATAAGTTGCACTGCACTTATGTTGCCACCTAAATACTGCTTTGCACCAAAGCTGAAGGAGAATATTCAAAGACAGAAACAAAGTTTCTCCTTCAGGTACACTTATGTTGTTTAATCTATTAATATTCATCTAAGAGATCAGTCAGAGATAAAATGAAGTGCATGCTGAGGCTCATTTTTGTTCACTGGTGCAAAAAGCTTGTTTTCCAGGACTAGGAGTTCATCCATTGGCATACATTGCCTAGAGCTTTACTTTTCTGGTTCACTATGTTTTGCTTTCTATTCTTATACTCTATCATGCTTTCCTGGAACCTTTTGTCTGAAGACCTTTCCCTTCTGGACATTGCTTCTGCCCTCCCCACAGTTACAGCATGTCAAGATCTGCCAGCTCCTTTTCTAAGAATGTAATGTTCTTGGGAGCAGACAGAAATGTAATTGGCAGTGGCAGTTAATGGATATATCCTGCTCTCCACCGGTCAAGGGTAACAGCCTGCAATAATGTGGCCTACAAAAAAGCCTGCAAGTTGCTTTGCAAAATTAGTAGTGCACAAATAGCTGCTGTTCCATTTCCAAAACCATGAGTATTCATCTGTTACTGTTTCTGTGGCACATCTTATGTTTCCACATAATCTGTCCTGCCATTTTCTTTGGCAACACTTACCAGAGGTCTCTTAGGCCACTAGGACAAGTTGCAGTGGATGAGATCTCCCTTGTTTAATTCACACTCTGCGTTCTTTGAAGAAATCTTTGAGTATCTCTTTTCATAAGGAAGACTTATTCAGCGAAGAGCAGGTAGCTGTAAGCTTGCTTCAGTAGTGTATATTCCTTGCATCCAGCTTAGAGAGTTAGCTCAGTAACGTCTAAGATGTGAAACTCAATACAATCTGAATGCCTAAACCCATTTTGTTTCCATTAAAATCCTAACTTTCACTTGTGATATATTGTAATCTTTTATGCTGATTAATCACCTGGACAGTGGCCTTTTAAAGACATTGCTATGGGAAACCTAAGAAGCTCTGTCTCTGAATCTGGGATTAGGACTGTGACAGGGCCTTTAAAAGACTCTATCCATCCTTGTTGTCTTTTGAAAAACATTGTTTGAGCAACCCAATGGTCAAAACAGCAACCCAAGCCCAGAGCCACACTTCTGTTTCAAAACCTTAGGGGCACACTGTAAAGACTGTGGGTACATCAGAGCTGTCTTGTATCTTTGAAATCTCAGCTAGTAGTCCCATCTTTGAACTGAAGAGCAAAACAGGTTTATTGGGTTAGTGCTCCTAGCCCTTTTCAGTGCAAAGTCAAACAGGTCAGGTTAAACTATACTGGGAGTGGATTAACTTGATTGTAAAATATATTAAGAGTTTCAGGCATTCATATTCTGCTTCTCATCACATTAAAGCAGCACGAATTTGCTGTTGGGAGCAGCTGTGTCATATTTATTTCTTAAACTGCTACAGCTGTTTCCCGGGGAAACTGAGGAGCTTGGCACTGGCACCCCTGTACTTTTCCATTCATGCAGTCTTTGAAGAGGAAGGTCAGACTCTTAATAAGCCTCTAGATCTCTGAGGGCTGAAGGACTTCCTTGCCCATTACAGAAAAAGCATCCTGGCCTAAGCAAATGGATGTGCTGTGTGGATGAACAACAGGTGTAGTGTTAGGCTCTGATCTTAGTCCTAGGTCTTAAATACCAATGTGCAGGCCAGAATTGCTTCTGGCTTAAGTCACTTGACATTAATTCTTCTTGTCCTATCTCAGTAAAGACTGAACAGTTTTTTGTTCAAAACAGCTCTGGGCAATGAGCACATTTGCACTCTGTGCAAATACCAGGAAAATTATGGAGCTGGCTCTTAGAATAACTGTGGCCATCACCACAAAAGAACAATGGCTGTTGTAGTGTTGCAGAGGTCTGCTCATAAACCAATGCAGCAATCATGAGCAGGTTTACATCTTTAATATGCAAGTCTTATTCTTAAAATCTGTGCTCAATATAGATCACACAGGAGATTTGCTGTACTGGGATGCCTGTAGCTCCCTGAGAACTCCACAGGAAGTGGGAAATGAGGCAGCATGGTGACAATTAGGCAGGACACTGGTGATGTTGGCACAACAGCTCTATATGTGCAACAGTGAAATATCTTAAGTTTGTTACTGTCTTTGCATCTGAATGATTGATTCTCGCTGTCACCTCTTCTAACCCAAGAGAAGCAAAACAATTCAGAGGAGACTAAATTACTGAGCATTTATTGGAAATAAGAGTGTAGCTAATAATTACTTCAAGCTCAGTTTGGGAGTAAATAGCAGTAATCAAATGAAATGGGGATAGAATTGAGCCCCGTGCCTCTAAAAGGACAGTATGAGAAGAATAACTGGCATTATATCATCATCATAATCAAGCAGAATGAGTGTACATTAGCCCTCACACTGATGTTAATAAGAAGTGAAATCTTTTCTTCTGAATGTAGATTAACTAACAAGTAAATCCCATGCATTAGCATTAGTGGAAACACTTTGTTTAAGCCAAAGCAATCAGAAATTGTGGCTCTCTGCTTCCCACCCTCATGAAGGAGCTCAGCAGCAAAGGATTTTTCAGCCAATGTGGAGCAAAGCTGCATGCTGGGCAGATTGCAGCATCATCCAGCCCTCCAGCAGCATTCACAGACTGACACAGCAGCCTGCTGCCCATCCAGCTCTCCCAAGGCTTGGCAAGACTTCCCAGGTCAATGCAAAAAAACAAAACAAAACAAAACAAAACAAAAAAACAGCAAGTAGTTCTGTGCAGTCACTTGGAAAGTGCACGTTACAGTAGCAGTGAAGGCAGAGCTTTTCAGGAGAAGCTGCAAGTATCCGAGTCCACAGGGGTGTAAATCTCCCTCTAGTCAGTGTCTGCTCTAACAGCTTTGGGACAGCAGCCAGCTGGATATTACAGAGCTGAACTCCTGTCAGGGCCTGGATGCTAGGTCTCTCTCCAAAGCCTGGCAATTAAACCAGGAAAACATTCAGCTGTGGGATAATTTAAAACTTTAAGTGTAGTACTAACCAGAACAGGAAATGCCATCGTTAAACAGGATTGGTAATAGCCAGTCACTGCTGTTTGCCCTACAATGAAGGGAGAAGCACAGAACAAAGTTAATGCTGTGAGTAAATCTCTTCCCCTGGTGGATCTAGATTCAGTTTTGTAGATATTTTACTGGGTAAAGAAAGAGAAACAAAGAAGGCTCTTCCCCCATCCCCCATACAGGTGGTTGCTCATCTGATGAGCACCTGTGGGGACTCACTGAGCTCTCCTGCAGGGTGCTGCTAGCCAACCATTGAGAAGATTGCCACCTGCTAGTTCTCTGACCCAGGAGGTGCACTGCTTGAAGCAAGGACAGGAAAGAGGTAGGATATTTTTGGTAAAGAATTTCTGTCATGACATGTCAGCCTGAAGGTGCAGTAGGGATGGGCTATGTTCACTGAAGTGAAAAACTGAAAAAACTGCCTATGGCTATTGCTCATTTTTTGTTGAGGCTGCAATGCACTGTTTCTTCTGGCTTGTGAAGAAGAATGAAGTGATTGTAAAGTGTAATTGTGTAGTCCAAGAAAGATCTCTTTACTTCTGCTTTGAACATTGCTTTGCTATGTATGAGTACTGATAACCCTAAGGGAGCAAAAACTGCTGCCCAGGTCTTCCCTGGATGTGTTCTTACTGAAGATATTACACTGGTCTTTTAAGCTCTTTGGCCTAATGAATATTTAAATATGTTGTCCATACTCTGTGTCATTCAGTCTCCTCTAGCAGCAGGAAGCTGTGGTATTTAATGGCCAGAGAAGGTTTGAGGAAGAAAAAGGTAGTGTGGGCAGTAGCAATGTACAAATGTACAGAAGCTACTCCTACTTTTGCAGAATTAAGTTTCTTTTCCCCTCTGCTTTCTGCTCTCTCCTCAATCTACTATTTTGGCAGAATTTGATGTGTAGGGTGTGTGGTGAAAGGAACAAGAAAAAAAAAAAGGGAAAGCCCTTGCTGCCCTAAATTACTGACTGCTCACCTAAGCTCAGCCAGGCCTTAACAGTAGGGCCTGACACACTCTGAGTGGTGTTATTCCTTGTTTTTCAGCACAGGAGTGATGTGTTGTAGGCACTGATATTTAGAAGAGCATGTAACTGAGAATGTTCATGAGAGTCTAGAAGACAGTATCATGGTCTATGAGCTCTAGCCTTTGTGGTTGTGTTTCCTGCTAGAAACGATAAGTTGTTCTATGTTCTGTCAACCAGTGTCTGTGAATGCCATCCTTGAGCATCTGTTTTTCTCTATAAAGCAGATGAAACTGTGGGCTCAGGAACAGAACTTACTAGGCAGCCAGTTCTCTATGTCTATGTTGTGCCTTACAGTGTTGACCTACTTTGCCTTTAGGAATTAAACCCTTAGGTATTTCTTCTATATGGTGATGTTTACAGTCCTGCAAGTGCTGTTAACTCATGTCTCATCATCTATAGTAAAATAATGTTTTTCATTTGTTTAAAGCCCTCAACAAGGAGTTGCCTGTTTGAGAACTCATCAATAAGGCTAGCAGGGTGACTGCTGTATGTTTCTAATCCTTTAACCACTTGTTTACAAACAACAGTTGGGTGTCTATGCTGTGCAAATTAGACAGTAATAGGAGAAATTAACAGAAGGCACATGAAAGAGTATTCAATTTTAACTCTTTATTTTTCAGTGTCTAAGAAAATAATCAAAAAAACTGTTTTTGTTGTTGTTGTTTTTCAGAAATTTGCATGGTTTCGTATTTGTTGCCAAATCCTTAGCATTCCTTCTAGGTTGGATATCAGGGGGAAATTCTTTACTAGGAGAGTGGTGAGGTCTTGAAACAGGCTGCCCAGGGAGGTTGTGGATGCCCTGTCCCTGGAGGTGTTCAAGACCAGGTTGGATGGGGCCCTGGGCAACCTGATGTAGTAAATGTGGAATTTTGGTGGCCCTGCCAGGCAGGAGGGTTGGAGCTTCATGATCCTTGAGGTCCCTTCCAACCCGGGTCATTCTGTGATTCTTTTAGAGAGACTTGCAATACGCAGTTGCCAGAGTCCAAGTCAGAGAGACTGGGGTGAGACAAAACCATAAGTTCTGTATTTGGGGATATCTTGAAATAAAAGAAAATCTCATAAATGTAATTTAACATCACTAATGTGGTTTTAGTTTGAAAGCAGTACATTTTTATAGATGATTTTCATCTGTACGCTTTCATTTGTACAACTCAGTGGACATGCATAGTTAAAGGCCTAACCCTATTTTCAAGGTAACTTGAAGCATGGATTCGTGTGCCTTCTCTCATACAGTCCATATGTGTGTATCTATCTGAATTGAAGACTCTGGTTTTTTATCACATAGATAGGACTACACTGTTTGATATCAGTAGTGCGTATAAACTTCAGGTAAATTAGATTAAATTGCCATTCATATATATGTTCTTCTGTTGAATTTTGGAACTATGAAGTTATTTTTAGAATTTAGTCAAATGTTCATAAACATCATCTTATCCTGAAGGGGTTTAATAATAGAAGATATTGTTTATCAAAAAAATCTTGATTTTGTTTGATACCTATTCAGAATATCAAGTTTTAATAGCAATAAGTATTGGCTCTGTGGGAACATGCCTCAGAGCACGTTCCAAAACAGTGCTAGCTAAAAAAAACCTCCTTAGTAGTAAACTGAAAATAATAGCCTATAATATTCTTCAGTGAGATTCTGTAAATGTAGTAAATGTTGCTACATGCTTTTATGTTGTTCTTCTAGAGCAGTGTAGTGTTTTTATATGATTGTTTAGACAGATGTTCTTCCTTTTTTTTGCACAAGAACTGTTTGCTCTTTTGAGGCTCAGAGATATTCCATCTGAAGTTGAATTGACATCTGGTCTCTCTGTGGCAGGATGTCTGCAGGTAGAATTGCTGTAGAAATGCATCTGTTAGGTAATCTAAGTACACAGAGTTTTAGATTTGTGGCAAACAATGCATTTATAGAAGCACAAATCCTGAACTGTAGTAAATGTCCCCCCTGGTGAGTGTGAGAATTTAGGGACTCTTAAGATCAGATTTTCTCTTAGATGTTTCTGCTACATCTTGGATAGATTAATCTGATTGTTAATACAGCAGTTTTTGAGATTCTGAATGATTACACAGAAATTTTGCTCTGAGAGACTCAAGTCACAGACTACGTGGGGAGTTCCTAAATGAGAAGAGGCAGAATCAGAGAGACTGATCTCTCCATGTCTGGTTGCTCACTTCGTGAGGATGGGTGAGCATGGGAGACATCACAGCAGGGCTTATCCTTAGTAACTGTTCCACTAGAATGATGCAGTGGGGGAAAGGGGAAGGCATTCATCAGTTCAAAGGACACTTTTGTTTCAAATCAGTTGGTATTAACAAATACTGAGCTGATTATCTTTGGTTTCTATTGACCACTACACTGCTTTCATTTCTTCAGATATTCAGAGTTTTACGCTACTGCCTTTGTATGTTTCCAAAATGCAGAGTTCCCATGATTCTGTCCAGAATATCCACAAGCAAAATATTTGGGCACAGGCAGTGTGTCATTCAATTTCTGTGCCATAAATCTGTCTTCTGGTTGTGATGGGTTCACTGAGCATATGTGCAGAATCAGTCTGAGCATGTTTAGATTCATCTTCTCCAACCACAACACCAGGCATCCGGAAAAATAGCCAAAGCTATCTTACCTCCAGAAAGACCGGACAGATGGATCCAGAGTAATGCAGATGCAGAGAAGCTGAAGAATTCCATTGTCACTTATTCTGTGAAAGATGCAGTGTGTCTTCCTCCTGCTTTTCAAATCTCTTTTTACGAGGACTGCCTGCAGTCAGAGAAAAGAAATTATAGTGAGCATTTTCTGTAAAGACTTATGCTATTGTCCTTCCATAGCAAATAAGACTACTGCCTCTCAGGGATCTCACATTCCAGCATGAGAGGAAATAGCTTTTGCTGGTATGGAAGGGCTTGCTTCTCTGTGGTTTCAGACCCTTGGATCCTGCAGTCCAGTTCTACCTCGGTCAGGTGCATAGCTGCCTCAGTCTCCTCAGGGGGCTGTAATACGTGAGGTATGAGTCTGTTGCAATCAGTCATCTTTCCCTTTGGTGATTATGAGTTTCTATTCAATTTTTGTCATTTTAGGAGCAAATTAAAGGGATGGGAATGAACCTTGGCTACCAGGAGAATAGGACAAAGGAAATACAGTGTTGAATTACCCAGTGTATAATGGCTAATGCTGTCAGGAAAATAAGATGTGTGTTTGTAACCTAAGAATCTGCCTAGCTCTGAACAGGATGTTTGATAAGCAGCTCTGTGTTTACAGTTTCCTCATCAGAGCAAAATTAAACCTTTTACTTCTGTGTGCTACTGGGATAAGTTATGTCAGGGTAGCTCCATTCCTGCACCTTCTGGGTTTACTGATTGTGATTTTAAATTTGAATGTAGATCTCGATAGCAGGCTACCTTCCTATTTCAAAGTGATGAATGCTAATAAAAGATGAGACTACTCACTGGACAGTACCTCATTATTCCAAGTCATATAGTTGTCCTCTAATAGGAATTAAACTAAATCCTATTTCTTTCCAGTAAATTTCCATGGGTGCACCATTTTAGTGCACGGTTTTAGGAATGAGGCATTTTAAATGAAACAGTACCATTTAAAATCAGTGATTCTCAAGGACAGAAAGTTCCTTTTCAAATCATCCCTGTTCAATCAGTTAAAAGCCTCAGTTTTTTTCTAGCCTAATGGTGGCTCCAAAGAGTTAAATACATTCTTCTGGAGCAGTGCCACTGACACAAATTAGATATTCCAAGCAGAACCAGGTTCATTGTGTAATTTGCACATGTAAGACAGTATTATTCATGGAGATTTTATCAAGAAAAGATACTGAACTTCTCAGAAAAGAGTATGTATTGGGCTAAGTTGTGCAATTCTCTTTCATGCTTGTGAACATTTGCACAAATAGACCCATTGACTTTCCAATGAAAGTGTTTCATTATGATCATTTCTATTACAGTGATCATTATGTGTTTTGAAATAATAAAGCACCACAGCCTCATTGACTTCAGTGACACTTGCTTGGTCCACCAGAACGAGTAAGGGCTGTGAAATGTAGCTAAGAGATCTTAATAACAAAACCTCTGTTACCATGTTAAATATAACCCCCAACACAATCCTGCCATGGACCAGTCACTGAGCTGAGTCTGCACACCGCTATCCACACCCTCCTTTCCCTCCCCCCCTCCCTTCATCCCCCTCTAGTTTTTCTTTCAGAACAAAACCATCTGTAACTAGAGGCTGAGTTTTACAAACTGAAAAGAGCTTGTAACAAGAGGAACAAAAGTGCTAGTGTGCAGAAGCCACCCTGCAAAGAATGTTGGCAGGAGATGATGCCAGATCCTTCCACTACTGTAACCTTACACTATCATTTGTTGATGCTGAAGAATTTTAAAAAAGTAAGAAATGAGAACTCAAAAAAAAAAAAAAAAAAAAAAAAAAAAGACCTGAGACCTCCTTTTGGAGATGAGACTTTCCACATTTTTATGTAGCCTGGTGAGGTAGAAGGAACTCTTTATTGAGTGATAATAGCATGTGCTGCACAACTTACTCTTACACTTACGTGAATGGGAAGTGCCATAATCTGCAGGCATTTTGCTTTACATAAAGAAAAAATGTTCTATTAGTCAAGGCCAAAGTGTGGGCAGGTATGGAACTGTGGCTCTGTTTCCTGAGTGAGCTAGTGTTCTTTCACTGAGTGAGCCATTTAGCAAAGTGGTGTGATCTGGGTACAGCCCTTTCTGTGTACACTAGGAAGCAATCTTGCTAACAGAAGATGCCATTTTGGTAGTAATACTGCTGCTTAGGGAGCTGCAGAGCCTGATGTGTGGAGGAGTCTATAGTTTGGGACTTTGGGGTTGTCTTTATTTACAAAGGAAAAATTCTTAGGCATCCTCTAATGCATAAAGGAAGCCATCAAGGGTCCATAAGAAGCCACTTCCTGGAACCTGAAGCACCTCAGAAATACGTGGTGTCTTTATTCCCATTTGACAAATTGAGACAGAAGGGAGCTGTGGTAAATTCATGACTTGCACCCACGTTTACTCATTCCTTCTCTCTTGCCACAGAACAGAACATTAAAAGGAATTTTCTGTGCTGATTTTACAGTAGCCTTTGGCTTTGAACAGATGAGGTGGAAATCACAGCTGCAGAGAAGTCAACAGCAATTTTGTCCCTCCACAGTGTCCCAGTTAAGTAGCAAATATTGGTAGTAAAAATATTTCACAGCTATCAACTCTGTATGAATTATCAGCAGCTGCCAGTTTTTATACTGAAAGATAAAGGACAATAAAAGCTATGGTATCTTTTAAAGTTATAACGCTATCAGGATGAAAAATTCAGTCCATTCCAAGGGTTAAACCCAAGCTTCTTCTCTAAAGTTTCTATGGCAACTAGATGCAATCTATAGTGATATTGTACTTAATGAAATGTTTCTTCCAGACCAACAGGGCAACATGTAGCACTCAGTAATGAGGAACGTCTTTGGGGAAAGAACAGTGGCATCAAAGCTGCCTTCTAGAAAACTATACTGCATGCTAAAAGCCTGGGGTAGTGTGTCCTGACGTCCAAATTCCCTTCTGTTTATTCACAGTGCTTCCCTCATGTCTGTTCTGATGAAAAGAAACTCTGGTAATAAGAACATTAACTGAGAAGGAAGAGAGTAAGGAAAGAAAATATCTGATCATTTTTGGTAGTGCTACTGAAATTCATTGTTTTGTTTTTAATTGAATCATACTCTTTTTGTGAAAAAGCTTGTTGCGTAGATGTGCATTTTTGAAAGTTTACTTTTCCTTATAAAATGAAATAGCTAAAAGTGTTTCATGTTGTGAGAAGTAGATTGTGTTTTTGCAGTATAGGCCTGCTATCACTAAGATACTCGCCTCACCTGAAATTTCTGACTTTGAGTGTTTCTCACAATGTCAGCATAGTGTATTGTATCTGTATGTATGTATGTGTGAAAAACAGAGATACAGATTAAGTCTCTCCATAGTCATCTTGACTTCTCAGAAGCTGACAAATATGCTAGCCTCAAAGCAAACACAAAACACAGCCTAGATTCATCTCATCAGATGGAAGACAAATCGAATAAAAGATATAAAATCTGTGCATTTGTATCAGGGAGATGGAGTCAGTAACTCAGGTTTGACATTTTGCACCTGAGAGTGTACCACCAATTCACCAAAACCTCGTGGTCCATTATGCTGGGGAACTGCCAAAGTCCCCTGCTTCTGTGAAACTCTTCCTTCACTATACATTGGAACTGAGTTTTTCCCGATTCACGGGTCAGGGACAGCACCTAGGAACTCTTGGGTGGTTTTCTCTGCATGTCTCTTCTCTTCCTCTCTTCCCTCCTCTGCTCTGAGGCAAGACTTTTGAACCCACTTAGTCACCTTTTCAAGCTGTTGCTTTGTCTTTCTCAGACCCTCCATACTTGCTAGAATTCTTAGAAATATTTAAGGACTTGGAACAATGAATCTCTTACTTTGAGTGTCCATGTTTAGATGCTGGCTGAATAATTTCTATAAATACCTACACACAGGCCTTGAAGAATTGTACTAATAAACAATCTATCCATGTCTAGCAGGTCTGAACCATAACCCTTTAATGTCACATGAATGCAAGCATCAGAGCATGAGAGAAGGCAGAAAAATGTTCTCTGCCTAGTTAAAAATAAACAAACAAATAAATAAGTTGGGATGAAAATCTGTTATTCTATATGAACGTGGTGTGTTTATGTTGGGAGAGATACATGATATTCCTGCTATTCTGTATTAATATTGCTGTTGTAGCTGTAACAGCCTAAGTACATTTTTAAAAGTCTTTATATATAAATGCAAACAGAGCCTCCTGTACACAAGGCTACTTCAAGACTTGGAAAATAGCTCAGATGCTGAAATGCTGTTCTGCTTCTTCCAATGCTGTCAATTGATCTTGCTAGAGTAAGCATGCTTTTTCTTTTCACTCGACTGGCCTTGCTTTCAGATGTGTGTGCAGAAAAAGAGAATAAAGCAGGCTACGTGCAATAACAATTCATATCCTGGAAAGAGAAAAGAGTGGGCTATATCAGCTAAAGGGTTTCAGGAAAGTGCTGAATAAGAACTTCAGAGCTTGGCCTTTGGGCTGTGCAGAACAGGTTTCTGCTTGGTACTCCCACTAAGGAGCAGAGCTGTACCAAGCAGAGGGGCTGAGAGTTCTGTGCCATGATTCCTTAGCAGCATGGCAGGTGCTTCATTAGGCTCTGTTTCTGCCAAAGCATTGCTGTACAGTGAGAAGGCAACATTCCTTTAGCTGGACCTGTTGAGGATCTCTTACTTTTTAGGAGTATCTCTATCTGGTATTAGATGCTTTCATTTAGGTATCTGCATTTGAAGATTTTTAGCAAATGTAGTCTTAGTTGTATAAACTGTAAAAGAAACTCCCATGACTGTACTTGTGTCTCTGGATTACTAAAATATGGCGCAAAATACTATAATTAACTCTAATGGAGTGCTGGATAAAAAGCAGTGCTTCCTTAGACAAAATCAGTAAGACGTATATTCCTTTTACCTTCTGGTTCTTGGAATAACATTAATGGTCCTAGGAAATAAACAGCAAGGTACATTAAAATGGCCTTGTAAACTTTATTCAGCTGTTTAAAATGAAGCACGGTAGTAGTTTATTTCCAAAATGCTGAACTTCTTTGAAAATTCTTTTGGTCATTCAGTGGGGATTTCCTTTCCCTTAGACAGGTTATGTTAAAATGCATAAAGCTTAGTCCTTGCAAGGCCTCATGCTCTCTCTCTTTGCTCCTGCTGCTCTGATGTTCTCCCTTCTCCACTTGCTACCACAAATATTAATGGTTAAAGCATTTAGAGTTGAAGCAGTGTTAGGTCCAGAAACTTTATTTTGGTGCACAAGGATGATATTTCCTATTGTTTTAGCAGCTGCATAAGAAAATGTCCATGTTTTCAGCTTCCTCTTCATTTCTGGAAGCTGCTTGGGTCACTAAAATAGATTAAAAAAGAAAAAAAAAAGAAAAGAAAAAAACCACAAAAATGTGCAGACAGTAACTGATATTTCTGAGAGCAATATTAGTGTAAAAAAATGCATTACTTTAGTAGTCTTCCTTTGAGTTAACGGGTACACCAATGGAAGTGCTGAATACATCTTCCCCAAAGCTGTTCTAAAGTCATATTGGTCCAGCTTTCAGTTTTCATATGCAACATCTCAATACAGATATTTATCTACTGTTATCTATCTGAGGTTCAGAATAGCTTCTCAGTTTGAGATTTCACCTCTGTAAAACAAACAAAACAAAAAACAACAACAACAAAAAAAACCCAAAACACTGAAAACAGACTATCAGTATCACGAGGAAAGCCTGTGTCAGCAAAATCTCAGCGTACAGTGCACAGGAAATCAGAGCCAATAGAGCATTTTAGTGGGACTGATAGTCATTTTGGTGTAAAGATGTTGCACGTGTCAGCATGGCAGCTGTTGTGCTATGAAAAGATTGCTGTGCATAGAACTGAGGCATAAATAAAACTAGCCTGGAACTTCACTAAATTCTCTATGGCCTAAGAAAATGAGTCTGTCCTTCATGAGACAGCCAGCTTTGAGTTGAGCATGCGTTACACAGTTGTAGAGATTTCATGCAAACTTAATTATGTAGATAATTAGCCTATAAATGTGTGCCTTTTATTTTTTTTTTTTCTCCGAAACAATCTCAGAGTAATTAATGTATATGAGCAGTGGTCAGTGATGGTGTATTGTAGCAACAGATAAAATCTTCTTTGGGATGAATTATGACTTGGCTTTGCTTTGCAGTAGCTTAGGATACTGAATATGCACATCGAGAACAGCTCAAGCTGTAGACTGTCCTGTCCTCCCACTCTGCGTGGGCCCTAGTGCTCCTGTGACTGCATAACGAGTTGGTTCAGAGAAATGATGAAACTTCATCTTACAAGAAAAGTCATCACATCATGGCTAGGTCAGCTTCCTGGATGAGCAAGACTGGGAGCACACAGCCAAAAAGAAGAGGGAAAGTCCTAGGATGACTTAAGTTGCCCTTTAGTCACTCCCTGGGGCTGCTTTTGTGGGACGTGGCAAAATCCTGAGGAGGGGGCTGGAAGCCTTTGGCTGTGTGTTTGGTAGAATGTTTTCAACAGGAAAGGATCTGGAGTGCCATGGAATGAGAAGGCCTTCTGCCCTTTTGCATGTGGGATAGGTCTGGGGAAGCAGAGCTATAAATGTAGTTTTTGCTTGCCTTGCTTACTCAGAGCCTCCAGGTCTCTTGCAGAAATTTTGCTGGCATAAAGCTGTTTGTTTGTTTGTTTTTTAAATTCCCATGCTGAGTGAAATTAATCCTAGTTGAATTTTGACACAATACAGATAGAAAGTAAACAATAGAAAATTCCTTGCTTGATCTCAGTCATTTTCAGTTCCTCATAAGATGTTTTAGTGTCATGCCTCAAGAAAGTCTCTTTTACAGTACAGAAATGCAGGGACCAGTACTATGAAGCAATACACTCATAATCCTTGCCCATTACTATAGCAGAAGTGTTGTATATTGACTGCAGTCTGTGATGTCCTATATTGCTGGTAGCAGTGACCTGTCCTTGCTCTTTCATTAGTGATGTCTTTCCTGACTAAGCTGAAAGATTCTTACAGAATTTTTCAGCACATCAGTCTCATCTCAGTGAATCAAGCACTATAATACTGCTAAATCTTATCACTTATCCAATGAGCAAAGGAGTAAAATCAGTTCTGGTGGAAACAGATACATAAAGATTACTGCACAGATTTTCTGGGTCACTCTGATTATCTTCTGGCAATGAGCCGAGCCTATCATGGCTAAGATTGCAGCTCTAGCAATGCATTAGTGTATACTGCTTTATCACTGCACCTACAAATTCAGGGTACAGTGGCTTTGATGAGTATGATTGCAGGAATTTTGAGATGCCTATAAGAGCACTGCAAATACTATGATCAGGAAGGATATCCCCCAAAATACTGGAGTTGGGGTATATGTAGGAAACTAAGTTTGGGTACTGAACTTTACTGCTTGTTTCCTGAGCCAAAAGAGTTTGTGTGAGTTTTATATGGAGGACATGATTGTATTAGAAGGAAGACACTCTGATGTGTCTTAGAGGCAGAAGTGTAAGGCAATGAAACCACATATAATAATGCTTCTCAGACACAAGAACTGTTGTGATGAAAGGCCAACTGAGAAAGGAGGCAAAGATAATTAAAATGAATAAATTGCTTCTGGGGAGCAGGCCCCCCTTCCTCTTTACATACTGCTCAGTCATTGTAGGTGTAAAGGTCACATCTCTTCAGTATTCTGCCTGAACTCAGTGTTGTAGCTAAAAGTTGTTTTACGTGATTAATTCTTTACTTCCCCAAATAAATAAAGCCATCTGCATTAGCTTTGTCTATTGAAAAAGAACGTGCATAGATTTAGAGTAGTTCAGATCATGACCCCACAGAAAGATCCAAAGCCTTTTTAAGATTTTTTTTCGTGTCATACTTGCTAAGTAAAAGACTTAATAAAATGAAATTAGATAGTGCTAGTTCTCATAATTTAAGGCAGAAGTTCCATTGTTAGTACTACAAAACTGTAGACATACTTTCTTTTACTAAATCCTTCTCCTACAAAGACCACAGTGGAATGCCCTTCCTCATACCTGGGGATGAAGGAGAAACCTTGCCTTGGCTTTCAGGATTGTTACTTTGCATTAGCTCCTTTCTTGTTAGAGCAGAGTTACTTTTTTATCTAATCCTGTTCCAAAGCAGGCATTGCACTGGGGCAGGCCCAAATGGGTTAGTAATGAACTCAATTAACTGCATATAGAGTGGATATCCTACTCATCAGATAAAGCCTCTCTAGCAGGCTCATGTGCTCTGACAGGCCTGATTCAGGAAACAAGGCTGGTGGTGCACTAGGTTGTGAGCTGGCGTGTACTGTCTTGCACTGAAACAAAACCCATGAGAAACTGAGGACTCGCACAGTACTGAGCAAACACAGAGCTGGCTGAGAAACTAAGAAGTGTTGAGACTTGGCAAGAGCAAGTATATTACTCCTGCAGTCTTCAACATAGGGTTGTAGTTGGAGAGTCTTGTTCCCTGCACCACGTAAATGCCTGGAGCAGCACAGAAGGGTTTTCAGGGCCCAGTAAGGTGCAAATTCCTTGCATGGGGAGTGAAGTGAGGCCTCATGTACCACTGCCCTGCCATCAATGAGTGTGTTACAACCCCACAGCAGAGACCCTGGGCAGCTGGCAGCAAGAGACTGGTTGTAAATGAGGTGCCCTTCCTTGATTATGCTGAAAGCCATCACAGCCTCAGGGCAGCAGACACGCCAGGATACTGTACACCGTGCAGTGAGCTTACTGCCAGCAGGATGGACCACTGCCTGCAGTAACCATGGCATCCCTCGCTCTGCTCCAGGACTGGAACCAATTACTGTGGCCATCCTGTCACTTTATTGTATGAAACTATACTACTTGGTGTGTGCAGATATAAACTTTTTTTCTTGAATATCCTTTTGCTGCCTGTAATGTCACTAGGTGACCTAATTCCTTCATTCACACACATTTATTTTTAGTGAATGTCAGATAAAATAAGAGCATCATTGTGCAGCAAAGAGCAAATCAACTGTATGAACTTCTCTCCTAGATGTGAACAGTCTGTGGGGAAATTAATGTCAATTTTTAATTACAACATCACAATAATATTTGACTCCCACTAATTTTTTTTTTTTTTTTTTTTTTTGCATTTCAAATGCAGAAGAAGAGCTACTGTGTCTGCTCTTAAATGCATTAAATAAATACAAATATATACAAAATTACATTTGAAATGCGTAATTTAAGAGTAAAGAAGCTTAAAACGCTTTTGCTATTCACCTGTAGAGGAGAAAGAAGATACATTAATTAGTATAATGTAGCAGTTAATTGTCAGAAATGTTATTTAAAGAGTCTAATTACAATCATGAATATTTAAGTAAATACCTGGAGTTTATTTGGCATTCATAAACTTCTTTATGCTAATAAATTTATATATTCTAATGTCATACATATATATTTTGTGTGCATATAAAGCTTTCTATTTATCTAAAATGCTCTTTACACACACGGCATTCATGCAGTGTCCACCAGCAGACAGTGTAGGTTTATACCTATAGCAGGATGTTCTAAGAAATCTCCTTTTCCTTCCCCCATACATACCCCAGGCATGGTAGATGTTAGACTCCTTCAGGTTTAAGTCCAAATGTGTCATTTAAAAACAAAATTCTATTAAGTTGCTTTATGTGTAAAATAAAGGCAATATATGTATATAAAGGCAAGTGGGCACTCAAGCATATTTATGACTATGGTATTCGGATTTGTAGTATAATGAGGAGGAGCATCTTTTGAATGCTGGAGAAAAGATACTATTAAGCAAAAAGTGGAAGATGGCCTCAAATAATCCCTGTTTTGCTGATAGAATTTAATCAACGTAAACAATTTTCATTTTGAAAATCAGAAATAGAACTTTAAACTAATAATAGACAACGGTATAGAAGGATAAATTTCTTGAGATTGAATAATATATCAGGTTACTTAGTAAGATATATATATATATATTATTTTTTTTCCCTCCTTTCTACCATGGATCTAACCATTAGTTCCAAAGGATATTTGATGTCTTATTTCCTGGTTTCCTGGAAGTTCATGTCTGTGGCCATGTGTCACCATCTAATCAGTGATGCTTTATAATGATTTTCTCTGCGTTGGTCAGTAGGCTTTGGCTTATTCTGAGAGCAGCTTCTGGATTCCAGCTGGATTCCAGTGTGGTTGAACCCCAGGCTCCCACCAACCTGCTGCCCCAGGCCCAGGCAGAGTTCACACCCAGACCTGTACTCCATGGCTTTGCTCTGTCTGCTAGGGCATAGCTTTTGCCATCCAAGTAACAACCCTTATTTTGTGAGAATATTTTGTGCATCAGTTTAGCAGTAGCAAAATATTCCACTTTACCTAATATATATTTTGGGTCACTTTTAAGAATTACCTCTTTGCATTGCTTGTGTGGAAAACAATCAAAGTCATGTCTGAAATAAAGCTGCGCATAAATACAGTTGTAAGAGTACTTGTTACTTCATGCCTGCTTGGACTCAATTAACTGTAGCAACTTCTTCTGTTTTGCGTTACTTGCCATCTGCTGGTCCTCCATTAGACCATCCTCTGGGAGCTGGGCTGTGCAACTGAGCCCTAGCTGGTCCATGCTGGTGTCTGTGGCTGGTCCTTGGGACTCCCATGAAAGTGCTCAGTGCTGCAAAGTTTGCTCAGCTCAGCTCTTAGGGCCTCTCCAGGGGGATCAAGTGGATGGAGCGTGGTCAAAGAGGTTGGCAGGTAGCTATTTTCTCAGTGGAAGCAGCACCTGTGCCAGGCACCCCTGGGATATGGCAGGGCAGACGGGGAGGGTGTTTGTGTGCTGGTACATCCAATGGGAGCTGGGGCAGAATCACATGCTCTATTATGCTTCACTGACTTGCCACTCCTAGGAGCTTTTATGCCAGTAGTGTATGTTGGAGTAGGTCCTTTATCAACCTAAATCATTGATCTTGTCTTCTCAATGGCTTAATTTGCTGCTCAGCTGAGTTGAATTTGGAAATAAACTGGAGTTGTGGGAACATTATCTTAAAATGCTGCTAGAAATATTGTAAATAAGTATTCCTTTGGAGAAATTCTCAGTGCTTGTCTGCTTTCAAGGAGTGCAGGTAGAGAGATACTTATGGAAATTTTGCCATCTGGAGAGTGCTGTCTTTCTGGAATTTAGTTGGCTTGGATCTTCAGATGTTTCCTTTCAAAGCCAAACTAACAGTGCAGTAGTACGCAAGAGATTCCTCATGCTGGACTCATTGCTTAAAAAATAATTTAAAGCTAAAATAATCAAGCAAAGTTTAAAGTTTTATGCCTGAATTTTACAGAGAGGAATGACATTTTTCTGCCGTGAACAGCAGTACAATTTATTATTGCCAGCAGTCAGTATGATTAGGATAACATGAAAATGCTCATAGGAAGTAACTGAGGAAGTGACCATTTATACCGCGGTCCAAAAGTCTAGAGCATATGGTTATTTATTTATACACTGAAACAATTATTCTGTAAAAATGAAGTACATTCTTGGAGGGAAACAAAGCAGTATTTCTCAGCAGGAGAGAGGGAACCCACTTCTCTGTCCCACCCAGCAA
The DNA here is from genome assembly GCF_039878825.1 of Excalfactoria chinensis. NCBI lineage: Eukaryota > Metazoa > Chordata > Aves > Galliformes > Phasianidae > Excalfactoria > Excalfactoria chinensis. Next base: position 24,037,308 of record NC_092829.1, on the reverse strand, counting down.
ATGTGGCCAGCCATTGTTCTGGCTGTGCTCTGTTATCATGCGGGGGATCTCTGCCTCTGTTAAAAAGGGCCTTAGAAAGCCTCAGTCCTGTGTCAAATGACATCATCTTCGAAGTTCGGATGAGAAACTCAAATTCAAGCAGGTGAAGTGTCCTATTTTCAAGCTGGTGTCCATGTTAAGTAAAATGTATGAGAAATCAAGTGTAGAAAATGGTTCTAAAGTATAACTGTTATTAAAAGGATACAGATTCCATTAAGCATCAACAGCAGTGAGTTCAGTAAATAGAAAGGTCATCTTTCTGTCTCTCCCTCCCTCCCAACTGCAGCATGACTCAGAAGAATAAACAATTGAATAGATTTTGAGAGATGCCAGCAGCTTTGCTTGGGCTTTTTATTACTTGAAATTTCTGTCGGTTCCATCTTTGTACCACAAGCAACAAAATAAAGTCTTAAAAATGCAATTCCAAAAGCAACAATCTTTTGCATATGTTTAATAATCAAGCACTCTGAAAAATCTCAGCTGTAGATTATTTTAGTAAACTGATTGCCCTGCTTTGATGGGATTGTAGAAAAAGAAGACAAGATAAGAAGGAGAGAAGTGAGAGAAACAAGTACAGCAAGTGGATTTGTGCATGGATCTAGAGGTCAGAAGTGCAAACACAGCAGGTATGCATGTGCTTTAGAGATAACCATACCAGTAGCAGAGATTGTGATATTCTGAAGCGCAGAGGAATAAGGGGAACTGGATGCCACTGGAACTTCACTTAAACCTTCAGACTTGGGCTGTTGCTCTCTGTGGGGCAAACTTCTTTCCAAATGTTTTGTGCCCTCCAGAGCAGACAAAAAAAAATCTATTCCTTGTGACCTTTTTAAAAAAAAAAAAACCTAAAGTAAATTTTGCAGTAGATGATATTTGTATGCAGGGATTAGCTCTTGGTTTCCTTACTTGGTACCTTAGGGTATATTTTTAAAGCACTACACAGAATTTCAGTCTCACCCGTCAACTTCTATTGACTTTAAACCTCATGAGTCACTTTGACAATATATCCTAGAGGGTTCCTGTCTTACATTGTTTTTTATTTCAGTTCCTCTGCTTTCTGGGTTTTCTTTGTGAATTTGGGTTTAGCTCAAAGAGAAAGTTGTCTTTTGGAATAATTTTATTTGTATCTAAAAGATAACTTAGAAATGTGTTTTCAACTTTTCATACTTTATTTCATATTTTATATTCTGTTTTTCTTTGTAGGAAAAAAAAAAAAAAAGTTCAGTATCTGTAGTTTCTTCTTATTCAGTTTACACTTGTAAGCAATAGCTGCATTACTTTAAAATCACCATACATGTCCCTTTGTGAATGCTATTGTAACTTAGCTGTAACTGTGGAAGTATGTCTTCGTTAAGGTCCGTAGTATCATAATGATTAAGCACCATGTGTAAGACCCAGCAAAACATTTATAAATGCTTTCCATTGCAGAGTGGCTATTTCCTTCTTGAGAAATGAAAAATCCCACCTGATTTTCTGTGTAAAATCTTTTAGTGAATTGTGTGATGTGATAAAGCCATGTGAAAAGGATGTGCTGTTTTGTAGTTGCGTACCTTATCCTCTTTGAGGTAAACTGTTAAAATACCCAAGCTGGTAGAGTAGTCATTATGTGTGGTTCTCACATAGCAATTATGTCAGAAAAATTCACAGGGGTGAAAGATTTAGTTTATACCTAGGGTGGATTTATCTTGATTCACTTTGTTACTCCTGCAAAACACTAACTAGATTAATATTGCTAAAAAGGGGAGCTCAGTAAATGATAGGTTTGTGTTCTACTGGAGTAGCAGCTATAGTTAATTTCAGTTGCTGTCATTGACTGGTAGCACCAGGTAAGCAAAAAGCCAGCCTCACATGGTTTTGTCTGTGCTGGAGAAATCTCTGCCAGTGTTAGTCACCTTTGCTAAGCTGTGGCAGAATGTAAATTTGGGTATAATATCAGAAGACTGTTGACAAGAGTATATCCCCTGAAATGCTTGGTAGGAAATAAACAGCTAGAGTTACTTGTCAGTAAATTCTTATTTCCTCAGTGATGTACTGGTTACAATGAGAAGAGGAAGGCAAAACAAGGAGTGCATGCCTACTATAGTTAATATAACAGTCTAGTTAGGTTTCTCCTCTCATTATAGGATCATATGCTACTGGCAGTAAGTGTTACCATTACAGAGTGCAACTGCTCTCTGTTTATTCAGGATCAAGATGGCAAAAATTCAGACTAGCACTATTTTAAAAAACATTTTCTATTTTGCCATGGAATATCATCAACTGGTCTACCATTTTTCTGGTGTCTATTTCAAATGACAAACAATTGCTCCAGGATCTGTAAGCACGCTGAAAATATGAAACATCAGGGAAATTCTTATTGCACTTCAGTGGAGAAATTATGCTCTCTGCCTTTTCTTAGTGCTTGCAAAGGTGTGGGCCATAAATATGGCAAATAAGATATTGTAGCATGTAATTATCAATAGTACTATTTTCCGTAAAAAGGATATTTTCTCTAGGTTTGCCAACCATTCTCACTTAATTTTGAGTCAAGTGCTTTAATGAACTCCCATAGGTGTAGGTATACTGCATTTGCTGTGGCTAGAGAGCTGGTTATCTTAATAAAGAAGGTGATGCATTGTAAGCCTTGGTTGTTCAGTACCATCCCATTTGATGGTACTTGCTGTCAGATCTAGAACTTTTCATAGTCTTCCTTTTCAAATTCAGCCAAGGAGATGACCCTTCACACTTGGAGATTTGTTTCAACATCAAAACAAGCTCAGGAAGTTTCATTTCCATACCCTTTTTACAATGTCCCTCTTTATTTTTTAAAAGTATCTTTGTACTCTTTATTATCTACCAGTTCTATGACATTGCAGCCTTACTGAGGAAACACATCTTTGAGCTGTTTTGCCTGACTGGCTCAACTAGTCCCCTTACTTCCCTAAAATTTCTCATTTTGAGTCAGAAACTTCCTCTGTTTTGTGTACAACAGCTCACACAGTTACAATAGCACAGTACACTCATCCACAACAGCTTTGTTTGTTATTAATGCTCTGCTCTTACTGTACCACTTTGGTTTGCCTAGGCTTACTTATTTTACTTCTTAGGTGGGTTTTACAGCCTGCCCTTCATCTGCAGCTAGTGTCTAAGCTTATTATAGTCTGCTGAATTACAGCCTACGTTTCTTGTTTGTTCTTCCATTCAATTTAAATGGCATCAGCTTCAGATCATTTAATTCAAGGTTATTTCCAATGATCAGTTATTTTACAAATGTTCCCACTACTAACAAAACCAAGCTTAAAATAGAATTCTGTCTGGGATTTTTAACAACTATTTGATGAAAATATTTGTTGGCTATTATTGTATCAGGGTACGGCTGGCCTCTGAATTATTAGTGGCATTTTTCTCTGTCCTTATGCTTAGAAAGCTAATGTCTCTTACAATTTGTCTTTGCAAAGCCACAAGTTTTTTCTTTATCTATGCAGAATCTCCTCTAGTTTTTGGTCAAAGGGAGACTGGCTTTGACTAGACATTCATTTTGTCACTTGTTCCCAGGCAATAGCCTCTGTCTTGGCTGCTTCTTTTTCTACCATCTGAATACTTGGCTGAGTTTGCTCTTAAATATCTTCATTTCTCTGTGATGGAAAAGTTACATCACTTGTTTCTGATCCAAGAGGAAACAATAGGTGGCTATTTCTTTGGTGAACTTTCAGCTCCACTGCAGTACCCTAGCATTATCTGTTTGTATAGCATCAACACTGACCCTGATGAGCTAATTTCCTTTTGTATTCCTTCTAACAAGTATTAGCAACACATCTCTACATATCTGGCAGAGATGCTAGCTGTTACAGTGGCTTCCAGTAGTTGAAAGATAGTTGTCACTGACTGGTAGTTGAGAGGCACTTCAGGGATGTGATCTCAGATATCAGTAAACCGAAGTGTAGCTAAGAAAGCCAGGGAAAGTTCTCTCAAGGTTACAGAATAAACACTGTCCTTGTTCCAATGCACTGTTTGACCACTGATGACCTTTTGATGAAAATCAAAAGAAAAGAGGGGGTTCTTCAGCAAGTCATACTGTATGTATGGAATTTGGTTAGTTTATTTATTTTGTATTCTCAAAATTTTGCTGAAAGTAGAAAATCAATTTCTGGAAGCAAGGCTGGAGGAAATTCAAAGCACAAATTTAGACATTTTCCTTGCATATTCATGTAGAATAAATATTCCACATCTTGTCACTGTGTGCCCAGGATATTTTCTGCCTGAATTCACAGATAGTCTGTGAGTTAGTTTTAGAAAATGCAGTGGACCCATCAACCACTCTGTTCAAATAAGTGTCATCCTGTTAAAAGGAAACTGAGAGCATTAACTGTACAACACAAGGATTAGGGTTCATATTCATTTTATTTTAATATCTGTATCTCTCTTTCTGAAATGTCTGTAAAAATACAACAAAACTTCATAGGGAAAATAAAGTCCAGTGGTTAGAAACTTCCTGTGTAGGTTTTGATAAGGAGGAGAGAAGGAGTTTTTGTGCTTCTTTCTAACTTTATTGTAATGTAAGGCCTCAATTGCTCCTCTTAAGTTACAGTGCAACCTTCAGTTTAATGCATTTTCATTTAAAAATGAAGATTTTATTCATCCTGATAGAAAAATAAATAAATAAATAGTCCAATCAGGAAGTCAAAATTTTCATGAAACTGTTTATTTTTGAGCAGTGGTTTTCAAAGTTAATACAAACCATTGACATGCAGGTTGGGTATTATCTCTGTATCCATGTTTTTGATTCATTTTTCCACTACATTTATTGAAACAGAAGTGCCAGAGAAAGGAGATACAGAAAGTAAAAAACCCTCTGCATTGTAACTTGCTGGTATAATTTTCTAGGGAAGTCACTGATGTTTAAAAAGGATGTAGAGAAGCTTAATCTCCAGAGTCAGTAAAATATTTCAGTGGTTTATAATCTCAAAGAGAGGGCCTCTTTCAATTTCTTTTCCCATTTTTGTTGCAAAATCTGCAGCTGACTCTTCAGCGTGCTTTGCCTGATATATTACGGTAATCAGTTTCCTTATTTTTTCTAGGCAGCAACCAATCCTTCAAAAATCCCACCTAATTGAGAGCACTATTTTGGGGTGTTTTGTCTTGCAGCTGGCAAGAGAGACTTTGTGCCAGTAATTTGTAGGTTCTGTTTATGAATGAAACAACTTTGTAGCTTCCTCAAGCTGCTTTTTGGAAGCTATTTGTCAAAGTTTTTTTCATAGTTCAAGGCAGATTCCTTCACTGCGGAAGCAATGAAAAACATTTGGTAACCAGTGGAATTTGTTGATAGTAGTTTTTCTGTTTTTAATCACAGAGGTGGTCTCCTGCTGGGAACTTCCCCCTCTATATAAATCTTCTTTAGAGGAGACATTTAATGTCTCTCTCTTGTAAGATATTTTGAATTCTCCAGATTCTTTCTGAAAAGGTCTTTATTTCCCTGTGATTTCCTTGTTTTCCTTCTTTTTTCCTTCCCTTTGAAAACTAAAAAATTTCAATAATACTTTTAAAATGCTATATTGCCCCCCCTCCCCCCCCCCCCCCTTTATTTTTTTTTATCCTCTCCAAGGCCTTAATTTTCTTGGAATTTTATCATCTCTGTTATTAAGGCTTATTTCTTAACCTTGCTTGCCCTTTCACCTTTCAAAAATATTGACACATTCTTTCCCAAAACTGCATGTGACATTCTTCTCCAGATTGTTCCATTTTGGCAAGTCACCAGCCTGCCCCTCTAACTCTCCTAACTCTTCTTCATTACAACTGTTTAAACCAAATGCTATATTTTCTTACTGAAGTATGTTCCTACTTCCCTCTAGAGAGGCATGGCTATGAGTGATTGCGGGGCTGGCTGCACAGCATTAGGAGGTGTCACCTTAGCCCTCACCAGTCTTCAGAGTGACTGATCACAGTATTCAATTTGATTATGAGAGCTAGGATGAAGATTGTCTGAGAGCAGAGGAAATGTGTAATACGTGGCTATTTCTGTTCACAGACACTGGAGACGCTGGGTAGTTTGACCTTTCTTTGTAAGGAATGACCATTTCTGTGTTGGCTTTGTCCACTTCTACAGTCAAGCAGAACTTACAGGAACAGGAAAGGCAGGCATTCTTAGGTATGGGACCAGGTACGGGATCAGAGCAACAAGGAATCCCTTCTTTTTGCTGAAGTCCCAGGTGAGCTTTGCCACAAATCACAGAGGCAGAAAGTATGACACTAATGCTAGAACCAATACAGTTGCCAAATCTAGCAATGCAGGATTTGATGCAAGTTGAATGGTTAGGAGTTTGGTAGGTTAAATACCAGAAAGCACATTAAAAACTGAAGTTATTAAGAGGTTTAACTAATAGTGGAAGTAAAATTCTAACTCTTTTCTCTTCCCTTTTTCTTACATCTTGTGTGTTTCTCAAAACAAGGAAACAAACAGTAATTTTAAAAGGGAAATATTAACTCCTTATTGGGAGTATGGTGTTTGCTGAATACTGGGACACTGCAGGCAGGCTGTTAAATATTGAGTTGCCTTTTACCTTAATCTTTGCTTACTTCCAACCAGTAAATAATGGTCTAAGAAATTATGCTTGTGATATTTATAACCTCTTTTGTAGAAATAAAAGTACATCTATCAAAAGTGCATTTTACTTAGAGCATTCTCAAAGGTTTTTGACTTTAGTTAAAAAAACCCTTTGCCCAGGAGACAGTCTAATCTCTTAAACTTCCTTCCCATGAGCCCTTTTTTTAAGATGATCCATCTTTACCTACTGGCATGCTACTCTTGATAATGAGCCTGTCCTCACATCAACTTAAAATGTATCACTACAATTAATTTCCTTAAAATATGTTGTTCAGAAGATAATGAGAACTAAATCTGATCTTAAAGCTGATCAGGCAGTGCAAGACAAAAAACTAATTCTTTTCATGAAAACTGACAGATTTTTACTTCAAAACCAACTATACTTCATTAAAACTGTGATAAAAGCCTGCAAAGTAGTGTTGAAATATTGCAGCTGTGAGTTATCCAAAGTAAGAGAAGAATTCTTATATTGTTTCAGTATGACACAATGTGTACATAATGGATTAACTCTATTTCCAGACACATTTGGACTTGAAGTATTGATTTTCTTCCTTTCTGTTCATGTAACTAATGGAATTTAAAGCCAGACCCAGGAAAGAAGTTGGATACCTTAGGTGGAATTTAGATTCCTATTTCTAACCTTCTAGCACTGAAAAAACTCCAATTGCCAGCTGATCTTGAGGATACCAGAATTCTTATTCTTATCTTTCAATTTAAGGCTTACTAGGCTTTTTTTTTTTTTTTTTTTTTTTTTTTTTTTTTTTTTTTACTTTCAGCTCTGTGCTCATATCTAATAAAAATCACAAACTAGAGAGTAGATTTTTGCCTTTTCTGAGGAGGATCTTTAGACTGTAGGTATTTCTGGAATGCATTTTAATATTCCTAACCTCTCTAAAAACAAATTGGTTGTAGTCACCTCCTTCCTTTAAGACACAGGAAGAAGCATGTCACATCTCCTCTATGTTAGCAGACTGCCTAGGTCAGGTATGTCTAACCTCAAGTGATGGCAAGTGATGGCTCAAGTGGTGGCAAATATGTGCATGCATTTTGATATGTTGGCTAGACACAAAGCTTTGAACAGCCAAGATTATGCAGCTGTGCTTCCTGTTGTGATAAAGGAATTTGAGAACAGGTTTCAAGATTGCAAACAAAACAAAACAAAACATCAATTTACGTTTGCAATATAATTTTCAATTCATATAAATACATTACCTGCAAATTTTCAAATGGAATGTATTGAGTTGCAATCAGATATTCAGTTCAAAAATCTGATCATGTCATAAACCCTGTTTTATCAGACAGAAATATTCCTCACTTCATGATCATGCCTTATTGTTGTCATCTCTTTTTGGCAATATGTACATACTGTTTTCAAGGATGAAGCAACATTTCATCAAAAATCTCTGATGAACACCTTGTGAACTCACAGAGAATGGCAACCATAGCTATTGAACCAGATTGATGCATCAGTTTCACAAAAATGAGGTAAAATATCCCACTAGTTTTATGGTTTTCTTCTTCTCTTTTTAAAAATGTTTTAAGAAAAATATTTACAATTAAAATGTTTTGTTCCTTATATATTAACAGTATTGTTAATATATGACACTTTAGGAGGGCTGCACTGAAAATAATGCCTTACGTTTTATTACGATGACGCACAATATTAGAGGTGGATGTTGTTAGTATGGCACTAGAGGCTGAACCTTCCCAACAATATTCCATTATGTGTTACTGCCATGTGACAGATGCTAGCAGAGGGGCACTCTGACAAAATGGCGTCTGATGTGGAAATGCATATGAAGCAAAGGTGTGGTTCCTCCATGTAGAATAAAAGGCACTCACTGACATTTGTCAGTGCTTGCTGAACATTAATGGAGACCAAATTGTGGATGTGAGCACACTGAGGCAATGGATGGTGCTTTTCAGCAGTGGTGCAGGTTTTTATGAGTGTGGCACACAGGCTCTTGCTGGTGAAAATACATAGTTAATAGTGGTCATTATGTGGAAAAATAGTGTTCTGTAGCTGAAAATTTTCTCAACCAAATAGTGTTATTGTACTCTTTGTAGCTGCTGTAGCTTCCATGGAAATAAATAGGAGGCATTACTTTCAGGGTAAATTAGGCAGCCCAAGACAATTCCCTTTCATTCAGTGTGGCCTAGGCAAGTCAAAAGGTTGGGCACCCCTTACCAAGGACATTGACATACCATAAGAGATTCAGGTTTAGTCCCTTCCCTTCTTCTACTTGAGAGAATCAAATAGGGTTTCCAGTGTGTAGCACTGGGGAAAAAGGGAGAGCTGAAGTGGAGTGGGAAAATGAATTACAATTTCATTGAGCCAAGGGGAAAAAACATATGAGGTAGCTGAAAACTGACTAGGAAGCTAACATGAGCTTCATAGATAGTAGAAATGTAAATTCTGCTTCAACATGGAGTTTTTAATGTTTAGTGTAAAACACTATTTTATATCACCCAATAATATTTCTGCCAAAGAAACTAGATCAGGGCAAGCTGATTTTTAGCATTATGGTACTATTGTCAGAAGTGCTGACAGAATGGTGTGGGGTTATATTTTGCTTTTTGTCATAAACTAATTTAATGTCAAAGATGCAATAAAATTATAAAGCAATACAAGCAACACAGAATGTGATGTACTTATCATGTGTTTGTAGCCTGAAGCAATAGTTTGCCACTTAAACTCTAGAACAAGTAATAGTGAAACATGGTGCTCTCATCCATATGTCATGGAAATACTTTGTGAATCAGATGCCTGTTGAAACCCAGCATTAAAACTCTAGGGATGTACTTTTTTTTTTTTTTTTAATCAATATGATTTCTTACAGTTTAAAATACAGTACTTTTTTTAGCTTGTAATCTCTACATAACCTCTGCATTAGAACAGTTATTCTGTGAAGATTTGCATCTTCAACTTAGAAGCCTGGTGGAGTATGGAATTAGAAGTTATGGATGTACACTCAGATACACATGTAGCATGAGATTGTGGAAAAAGCTAGCTTACTGATAATTCCTCATGTAATTATGTGGATATACCTATCAACTCATACAGTAAAACCAACTTGTCAGGCATGAAGGAGATTGCTACAGGGAGTGTCATTACATCTGGGTATAAAGAGTTCATATAGCTTTTGTTCATCAGAACTGCAGACAGTATAAGCATGATGAAAACTTGGCTGCTGAATGGAAAAATGTACTGTTGAGAGATTTGTAGATACAACCACACTGCCACGGGAAAACCCTTTGTAACCCTTGAAATCCTTGTAGGGATTTTTGTGAAAACATCACAATGATGCAAAGGGAATTAAATTAATTTTAGAAAAGGGCTTGAGTGCAAAACAAAATAGACAGTGTCCCCACGCTGCATTCAGTTCAGTGGCTTCATCTCTAAATGAGTATAGAAGAATTAGGAAAGAAGAACAGAAAAGAACAATAAAAACAATCAACTGTTTAGCATTACTTCCATATAAGACTAAATTAAGACAACTTCAGGGGGGATAGAAGTTCATAATATCATGAGTGGTATAGATAAAAAAATGGGAAATAACAAGTATGTCTCACTGTAAAAAGAGGAATCTGGCTAAATTAGATTTTAAAATAAGTTCTCCAATTCTGTGACTTCAGCTGTGGAACCGAAGATGTCTAATCCAAAAAAGGACTAGAATAATCTATAGAAAATAATTAATCTTAATAGTAAAATGTTGTTCCAATACGTAACTTAGAAAGTTTCTGTTTCTGAACTAGAGAAGATTTATTCAACTTGTTTTGTTGGTTGTTTTTTTTTTTTTTTTTTTTTTTTTTTTTGACCTGGGATGCATTTCTGAGGTTGAGAGAAGACTGGCAACATGGAAAGTGTAGTTGCTAACAACTTTAATGAACAGAAAATATTGCACAAATTTGATCAGAGAAAACTAAGACACCCTCTGCAATTTTACTCCCCAGCCCAGTCAAAATTTATGGATACATTCCAAGTCCTAAACTTGAAAATGGCAGTACTGCCTGTTTACAGATATTTTCAGCTATATCTGTAGCTGGTTTAAAGTTACTCATGGATGCAAGGCCTGCTACAGTGCTTTAGCAGTGCTGCGAGAGATCCTGCAGATTAAATAGGATCTTAAGGAAGCTGTGGGGAGAGCACTGAACTTCCTTAATGTTCAGTGATGAGAATTCTGATAATGTTGTTTCCACCTAATTCTAAAAATGGAAAGTTTTTCATACAGCATTGAGAAGAAATGTTGATTTAGAGAAATTAAGGATTTAGAATCTTTTTAAAAATTGTTTATATTTCATACTGCAAAACAGAGGAACCATTAGAAATATTGCTCTCAATGCCAAAATATTTCTATTTTCTTCAGGCCTAATCAGGAAACTCAGAATTTATGACTTCAGTGATTTGAGAAGATATTAAAAATCACTGAAAATACCATTGAATTCATTGCCTGATCTGCCCATAAAGCAGTATCTTAACCAGAAGCATTGTTTCAATTTGTGAATTGTGTACTCCTAGTTGTCTTTTTAGAAACTGTATAAAGTCATAGAAAAAAGGAAAATAAATTGGCAGTGCAGATCGTATTCTGTGTGAATGAGCCTTTATCTGTGGGAGTTTTGGTAATTTACATTTACAGCAACTCATTCTGAATTTCAGGAATATGCTTGTTAAAATTTAACCATGGCACAGTCTGGGTGGCCTAGCTGCTGCTCTAGAAATCACTGGATGCAAAACTGTTATCACAGTCACTACTAATAATGAATAGAGCTCCTCTGCCTCTCGTTCAGCACATCCTTCCTTCACACTGAAAGCATGCAAATTCTATGTCTTGAAAGAAGCAAGAGTCATAGGAAAATTCTCTCTGAACCTTAGAAACCATCCTTTATCAATCTTTCTCAGCATTCCAATTTTTCTGATGTAATTGAGATAGAATTTTCTTCTTGTTTATAGCTGAGTCTTGGAACAGTTCCATTGATTTTTTTGTCTTTCACACTTGCTCTTAAACACAAAAAGCTCACGTCTGAGACCCCGTGATCATGATTTGGAAAGAATTAGATCTGTAGTTAATCCTTTCTACTGGATCTATTTTGCAGCCGATGACCTTGATTTCTCTGATTATCACATCCGGATAATAATAAATTTGTATATTAAATTTGTATCTGCTTGGACTGATAAGAAATTTTCCCGTGCTTCATGAGAGCCCCATTACTGCAAAATGCTGAGCATTCTTGATGTAAGTAATGGAGGATGCTCAGCATTTTCTATAGGACAGTAAGAATATTTGAGAACCTCATGCATTTTGAGCTCTTGTAATCTTAATGAGGCGTTTGCTTAAAAAAAAAATCAATGCACAAACTTATCTGTCTTTCATGAAATTTTAGCAATAAAGTAGTTCTTGGAAAATACCCTAAATCTCCAAGGAGTGATCTATCTAGGTTCTATTCTGTTGCATTCAATAGACCAGTGAAGTGGTGAAGTATTTAAGTGAAACACTAGTGATATCACCATAAAGTTTACCTTAATTACTTTGCCTTAACTTTGTATTTACTTATTTGGAGTGACCATTGCACACATGCATCTTCTTGCTCAGTTGTGAATTTTCAGCTCACATCTATGCAAAGAATAATATAATGTAGAAAAGTGTTGGAACTCAGGCTAATGAAGCAGTATCGCTGCTCTTTTATTCTTTTTTCTTTCACTTCAAAGAGAGGAAGAAGCACAATCTTATATTTGGGGTTACAAAGTGAGTGGACTAACATACCTGATATGACACAGCCAATAATTTAGGTTGACCTGACCCTCCTTCTCTTCAGCTACAGATGCTTTCTTAAGTATTGAAGGGCATGATAGCAACACTGCTTTTTAAAGTATTCATGTTGAATTATTCATTGCATTTTAATAGAGAATAATCATATGCAACAGGTGCTTTTCCTCTGGGTTGTTGTATTGCAGTATAACTAGCCTCCAGTTATTAGCCTCAGGGAAAGAAGCAGTAGAACAAATCAGCCTTATATTAAAATAATTACTGCAATCCTACACTGTCTGTCAGCCATTATTTTCCTGTTTTCTATCAGTGTACAGTACATGTAGAAATAGCACTCTGAAACTGGGAGAAAAACTACAACTTATGAAATTAAATCTGAGAAAATAAGGTGTAGATTTAGTAAATATGACTCTGGTTGAAGTGAAGGTGTGTAGTACTGTGAGTAGTGTCAAAATCCTTTTGAGCAGAGAAATAATGAATAACTGGCATAATGATAAAAGGCGTAAGGATTTTTAAAAGTTTGCTCCAAATAATTCCTTCAATATAAGGATATATTTGGTGGCTACATTTTGTGGCTTTCATATCATAGCACTTAACCAAGATTAATTTAAATTGATTAGGTAATTTTTCAATAGGAACTGAAATTATCCTTTCTCCAGTCTGATTCTTTCACATTTCTAAAATACAACAGCAGTTAATGGGACATTAGTGTGATACTTAAGTGATAATTGCTTCCTATGTAAAACTAACTGATGCAGTACCATTCCTTCTGCTGGTTCCTGGCTATTGGGAGTTCCAGCTAATTCCCCCACCACACAAACATGTACTTATGACAAATCTGCAGGTCAACTGACAGCATAAAAAGAATTTGGGCCTCTGTAAAACTTGTAGAAAATTCATATATAGGCCCTCCACTGGATGCATCCTTCTGGAGCAATGCTCAGTGATCAAAGCTGTGTCATGGTCAGTGCCTGAGCTAACAGTTCCAGGTAGATCCCTTCTATTGCACACTGCTCAGGCTCCAGCATGAAATAGTCTCTGTCTGATGTCTGCTCAGGAAGATGCTACCTGCCTCCACTGTTTTTAGAGCACACGTAGATGTTGGATAGTTGTAGTTCCAAGGTACCTAGCCTTGGACCTTCTGAAGGCAAGCCACCTGCACTCAGAAGCAGACATCCATGGCTCCCTTTGAGTAACACAGTGTAGCTTTGTGCCTTGCTTTAGAGAGTTAATAAGCATGTTCTTTTCAGAGGTGATAAATTACTCAGAGAAAGCTTAGGACACACACTACTGAAGAGTTGCTGTTCTCCTGATATTTTTTTCAGTTTCTCCCTGGCTAGTGTATTAGCAGGCGTGACAGTGAGGAACTGATCAGCTGCAAAACACTGCAGCAAGATGTTGCTCAAGCATGCAGCACTCCTTGAGCTGGTGCACTGTGAGGTAGGATTGCTCCCTGTGGTGAAAGTGGACTCAGAATATGAAAAATTTATTCCACTACTCTACCCAGTGGAAAGTAAAGACAAATGAAAAAATAGTTTGAGAATACATCCGAAATTAGACTTAGGTGAATATATAGACTGCTAAGAGGACTTTGCTAACCATAAAAATTATATAAATGATTTTGTTATAGTTTATTCTCATAACCCCAAAGCTGATAATCTTTTAATAAGCTGTAGCTCTGCCGTGTTAGAAATACAAGGACAATTTACTTGTGCTACTGCATGAGGTTGGGAAAGTTTTCTTTCTACTTTAATGATTGAAGATGCTCTCATAGCACAGACATGGACATAAATTGTTTATAATTTTCACATTGCCCCCTCACAGAAACTAAGCTTCAGAGCTCATCCAAAAATCTGCACTGCCATCCAAGAGATGTAAAAGTAAGAGAACATTTGTTGGAAAATGGCTTTAAAGAAATGTGAGTTTGAACTGTAAACATTTGAGTGAAACAGTACCCTTTTCATAATCTGCAGTGTTTTCAGTGTTGTTTCAAAACATAAAGACAGGCTGATAGATATATCAGGGCAAATGACAATTAATATAGTGTACTTGTCCCACTTGTTTGTAATTTGTGCATTTGGCTATTTTGGTACAGTCTGCATGTCAACTTTATTAAGGAATAGAAGTATTCCAGTTAGCTTTCTGCGGACCTACAGGAAATTAAGAGGAAATTATGCATTAATTAAGAGGAAATAATTTGCATTAATTCAGAAATAATAGTAATAAAAATTATTTAAAATACTAAAGCTGGTGAGTAATCAAATTTTGTAATTTTGTACATTTATTCTTCAAATTATTCACCAGTCTTGTTTTAGTGAAATACATAGATAATGAGAAGTAGAAAATAGACTTCGCAGCTCAATTAAAGATAAAATAGAAGACACTTTTAAAGATTTTCCTTTCTCTTCTATTTATATTGCTAAATCTGTCCTTGATTTCAGAGGGAGGCAGAAAGTCAAGGCATTTCAAACTGTAATAAAAAGGCACTTCCAACACATGCATTCCCACTTATCTCTCTTAGATACATGCAAGCATTTATTTCCCTTTCCTTCAGCCAATAAGGAGACATACTCTGGGCCTGACTCATACCTTTCTGTAGATTTAAATCCCAGATGAATTGGTGTGTCCATCAACGAAGTTACTTTGAATTATCAAAACTGTCAGAGAAATCAGAATCCAACCCTACAACTCTAATAAGAGGTGGAACAGCTAAATGGAAGTAGGCAAGCAAAGAAGTTGAATCTGCTGGCCCTTTTCTTCCCATTTGCTTTCTCTGGAATCTTCACAGTTCCTCCTGGAAGCCAGTACTACCAGAACTGAGAGTCCAGCGTTTATTTCAACATGAAAATTCAGAGGAAGAAAGCAACTATTTTTCACCAAGATTAACACAGGAGAAGCTTAGACTTGGTGCCTAGTTTAACATGAATTACATTAATGTGGGCTGAAGAACCCTTTTTTTTGTTGTTGTTGTTTTTTCTTGTCAAGTAAGGTCTGGAGCAATGCAATTTCAGAATTACAAAAGATTTGATTTGCTGATGCCCCTTACTGTTCTAATGGTATAAGATTAGACGTTACTTAGATGAAATATCAGCCTAAGTGAGGTTCGTTACTGTAAATCATCAGTTGTAGGTGAGGATTTGATAGATCTATCCTGCACTTTCATTACATACTTTAAAAGACCTCCATCTGTTCCAGAATTCTTCATTTAATAATGTGTCAGTGTTCAGACTGACTACAGGAGGTCTCTGCTTCTCTGGAGAGATGGTCCTCAATTCAAACTTCTTTATATCTGTTTGAAACAATGTAATTGTGGTGCTTTTGGACATCTGGACCCTAGTGGGATACTTAAAAACGCTCAGCAAGTATAGATATTTAAAGGCTTAGTAGTGGGTACCTACATGCATCTTTAGTTGTATAAACTTTTAAAAAGACATTTTGAATTTAGGCTCCCAAAGTAATTTTTGTTCATAAGTTTTTCACTGTAGCCATTTTTCTATGCTTTGGATGTATTACATCTATCAATTACTAATTAATTAATATTTTGATGTATAAATTCTTCTAAACTCAGAATCTTTGCCCTGCGATACTGTCTAACAAACACTGATTCTTATCTCATCTGCTCTTGGCTTTTATTTTCATCTTTTACAAGGTGCATCTGTGGGAGGAACAAGCATACAAAATACTCAGCTCTTCAGCCAGTATCTAGCTGTGGCCAGTGGCCATTGATTGTTCTAGGAGTAATAATTAACCACAAGGGTCACCAGATTAAATGGAAACACCATCTTCTGCTTTTATTTCAGCTTTTTTCTTTTTTCTTTTTCTTCTTTTTTTTGAGGTGTACTTGAAGCAGGCAATGGCAGAGGATGTCAACCATATGTCTCATTAGAGAGAAGGGTGTTTGGGAGGGTGTCTGTCATCAATTGCAGTAATTAGCAGAACACTGTGAGCTATCAGCAACCTGGGAAGCTTGATTGCATCAAGGAAAAGACAGCTAAAGAATTTGCAAGTCTTTTTAAATTAAAATGCCTATGACTAACCAAAGAAAGATAGGTACAGACCTGTGTTCTGTGTATTTGGTCAGGCCTAATGTCCTCCCAAATTCTACTTCAACAATGTAAATAAAGTTGATTTGATAAGGAGTATCATTATAAGAGATAAATCAAATGGATCACTGAAAAATTAATTTACACATATTTAAACTAAGCTTTGATTTGATCATGCTCAGACTTTCTGGTTTGACATGATTATAAGGTTTGATTTGCCAGCTCTTTATCCCCGATTTATGCTAAAGAAGGAAGTATGCTATTGGTTCCTAGAACTTCTGTTTGAACTTAATTCTAAATTAACCTTAAATTATGGGTCGGATTTCATTACATTTCTGATTCCCAGAATTAAAAGTGTGCTTGGGAAGGAGAGACCAAGGTAGGGGAGAAAGATTCTTCAAGAGGGAGACTGAGTATTGAACGTATTGCTCAATGTTTCCAGGAGGAAGTGTTTCTAATGCTGGGAAGCAATACATTACACTGCTGTCCTCACTTCTCTTTTTTAACTTGTAAATGTTTGCCAGAGATTACTATCATGCTTTTTCTCATCAGAGCTGGAGTTCTAGTTTGTCAGTGTCAGCATAAGGACTAACACAAAGGCAAATTTGCTGCAATATGGCCAGACTGTGAGCTCTGTTCTGTCAGCAAACTCACTAGAATGAAACCTATGTCTCTAGATAAAAATGTTTTGTAGAAATTACTGGAAATCAAGGGGCAGATTTTATAAATATTTAACCTAAATAGTTGAGTGTGGTTTCTGTTATTAATTTTTTGAAAGCATCAATATTACTGGCACTGCTGCTTTACATACATACAGACATACAGGCAATTTGAGAATTCATAGTGATTTTTCTTTCTTGTGTTATTGCATGCCTGACACTGCAAAGCATATGGAATTCCTGTTGAAGGGGCGCCCGGGACAGGAGATGCTACACTTCTCAGTTGTCTCCAGATCTTTTTCTGAAGAGCAAAGAGAACTCCATTGGGATTTATTACAGTCTCCTTGTTCCGTTTCTCAATTTTTCTGACCATCAAAGAATTAATAATAAATATTAGAGATTTTCTAATTATAAATGGTTGTAGCAGATATGAGCATGCATGGCCACCTTTTTTAGAAACTTAGTTCATTTAACAGTGATTGAAAGAATGCACAATATTGTGCTGTTTTCCCTACTCTGCCCTTGGCAGTTAGTCTGCACCAATAAACTTGGGCTATTCCTTCAATATGTTGTGTTTGAGCTTTAAAAACTCTCAGATTATTTGCAGTATTTTATATGTTCAGTGTATTCATGAACATAGAAATTCAAAATCAATGGTTCAAACAGAATGAAGAACAAAAGGGAGGTAGCAAGATGAGGAAAATACCAATGAGCTGACATCCATCATTGTATTGCTGGCAGCACAGATTAGTATGGACACTTTGGCAGTCCAATACTGAGTAAGCACAATAGACTGCCATCACAGAAGGAGTTTGTAGTGCTCTTCTAGAGATTCCAGCTCTTACTTTGTAGCTCTGATAGCAGCGGCATTTACATAACTTAGGCTTTCAGAATAAAGCTAAATGAGTCATTTTGGACTGTAATTCCCATAACTACATAAATACTGTAAATATAAGCAGTCTCATGGTCTTCTGGAACAAAATCTTTCCCAAAGCCATGAACCTCCACTGTATGTAAGAGGACTACAGAATAGCTGAGGCTGCAGGGAACTTCTGAGTCCGCCTGATCCAACCTCTGCTCAAGTAAGAATAGCCACAGCAGGGTGCTCAGGGCCATGACCTCAGCAGCTTTCAAATACCTCTAGTGAAGGAAACTCCATAGCCTCTCTGGGAAGTTTGTGCCAGTGCTCTGTCACCTCTGCAGTCATAAAGTACTTCCTGATGGTTAGATGTGACCTCCTGAGCCCCAGTTAGTGCCCATTGCCTCTTGTCCTGGCACTGGCCACCACCAGGAGAACCTATCCCCTTCCTCTTTACAGAGTCCCTTCAGGTATTTATAGACGTTGTTAAGTTCCTTCTTGAGCATTCTCTACTCAAGGATGAATAGTCCCAGCTCTCTCAGCCTCCCCCTTACAGGAGAAGCGCTTCAGTCCCATGAACATCCTGGTGTCCTTCCATGGGACTCTTTCCAGTATGTCTAAGTGTCTCTTGTACTAAAGGGCTCAAAACTGATACAACATTCCAGGTGTGGCCTCACTGAAGCTGAGTAGAGGAGATAGATCACTTTTCTTGACCTGCTAGCAATACTCTGCCCAATCCCCAGTCAAGAATACCAATAGCCTTCTCAGTGGCAAGGACACACTGCTGACTTATGTTCAACTTGGCCTCCCCTGGGACACGTAGGTTCTTTTCCACATAGCTGCTTTCCTACTGGGTTCTCCTTAGCATGTGTTGGTGCCTGGGACTGTTCCTCCCCAGATGCAGTCTCCCTTTATTGAACTTTATGAGATACTTCTCAGCCCACCTCTCCAGCCTGTCAAGGTTCCTCTGAATGCTTGTGTGACCCTCTGATGAGTCAGCCACTACCCCCAGTTTTGCACTGTCTGCAGATTTACTGAGGGTGCATTTTACCTCATTATCCAATTGATGTTAAACAAGACTGAACCCAGTTTTGACCCCCTGGGTGACTATGGAAAACTTTACCTCTGTCTCTGGATTGTTCATTTATATCAGCAAGGATTTTACCTAACATTGTTTTCCTCAATCTTTACATTTGGTTAGTGGAAATAAGTAAATATTTCACAGAATGGTGATAGGAAAACTGAGTGGCAAACAAACACCTTCACTGATCTTGGACTTGCTGCCTGGAGAACATAGTAAAGACAGTCTGGCAAATTATGAATGGATGACTGGATGCTGTTCTTTGTGAAGCAGGGTTGGGATTCCAGTCCTAGGCCTGAAGTGCAGGTAAAGCAGCATCAATTGATAGGCTTCAAGAGTTTCTCCAGGTAGAAGTTGATTAAATGGTCCCAAACAGCAGTCATCTCAGGTGACCTCATGGGCTACAGTCACTGCTGACGTTCTGCAGGAGAGAGATCAAGGGATTTCTGGCAGGAGTGCTTTCCCTTGTTTGGTGACTCAAACAGTCACTGTGTGCAGCTGCAGTGATGAAAAATTGCGCACTTAACTTTGAAGGGTTGTAATTGTGCAATTTTAGTGATCTAAAGGTTTTTTTGCTTAGAAATATGAAGCAAACCACATTTGTTTAGAAGAGTTCTTTTCCTTCTGCCACTGAGGGGATGCAAACGTGAATTCAAATAATTTTTTCTTACTTATTTTGCTTGTTATAAAAGTATCTTTAAAATGCTCAGGGTTCACTGGATATTTTCTTTGAATCAAAGATTTTTCTGAAGGAGAAAATCAAATACTAAGATGCTACTAAATTATCCAAAATTGTTAGTTTTATAAGAAAAGCTTTTCCTTCTTTTCTTAAAGTTTCTGACTTATTACCAGGTCCTTTCTGTATCAGCTCTTTGCTACTACGGGAACTGTTCTGAATAGCCAAAACTTAGAAAAAGAGAAAGATACTTACAGAATGAGACTTCCTTAGAATAAGATTCAGAATAAGATGATGCCGAAATAACAATGAAAATACAGTCTTCTACAAGGTCTATTGTTTAATTTGAATTTGACTTTGTTTTTTAGGGCTATGACCATATGAAATTTTTATGGCTAAATTGAGGTGTTTTGTCCAAGATTTGAATGTAGTATGTTCGACTCACAAGTGTATATCAAAGATTGAATGCTCACTTGTGTAAATAATGTAATTAATGCCTCACAGACAGTAGTAACATTCACTGAGAGCTATGTGTAGATGATGCCATATTCTTGTAAATTTTATTTTTTTCTTGCATATGAGTCCTATATGACATTTTTTACTATTTGCAGGCATTGCTTTTTAAGGGGATTCACAGGATTTAGAATCAGGTAAAATATGCTTTGTGTAAGTATATGTAGCAATCAAATTAACTGATTCACTCTCTAGGTGTCAATGAACTGTGAAAACTTCAGCTTAGCTGGAAAATTCTGTTACCAGCTTATTAATTAGGCTTTGCATACAAAAGGCAGGTTTACTTGAGCTTTGTCCAAGGGTGAGAATTTGGCTTTAAATATACTTCATTTCGTTAATAAGAACCTCTGCTGAATAATTCTGATTCCAGTTTTACAGCTGTGTGAATGTTTCTGTTATTTCTCAGTTGAGTAGCTTTACTAAAACTGTGCCATTTCCTGGTCATTTTGAACTTATGTGATTTCATTTTGTGAGGATGAGATTTTGTAGAACTGTGTTTTGAAAATATGCTGTAAATCTGCTATGCAGTTCATGTAACTGCCCCTTCAGTGGAGGGTGCTGGTTTCTCTTATAAACAAATTGATTTACCTGCAGTCAGATGCTAAGAATGGCAGTCCCTCTTCCTTTATGTCTCGGGGCTGCATGTCTCCACTCTGTCTCTTGCATAAAATCTAGGCTGATGAGTGACTTGATTCAGTTTGCTGATCTGACTGAAGACTTTTTTGTCTTACTTCAGACTGACTGAGTAGACAGAATGTAAGCAAAATGCAGAAGACTACAGTCTCATCAGTTTAAGTATGATACAAAATAGCAGTTCAGTGTCTGTTCTTTATTCTTGATATTAGCTACATCCCCACATGGGCCAAAATCTTCATTCAGCTTGAACCAGCTGCATCACCTCTGTCAAGAGCAGCAAGAATTGAGCTCATTTGAGTTTGAACTCTTAATCTTCCCTTCATCTTCTGGGCTTCTCCCTCTTGACAAGCCAGCATGAGGGGTGACAAAGGGAGTCTGGGCTCAAGCTAAGCTAATTGACAATAGTGTTACACTCATCAAATACCAGAAATTACACAGAATTTTGTAAGGCCAAGCTTGCAAATCTGTAGTATCACATGAGAAGTGTAGTGGGCTTGTAATGCAGGTTCCAAGATTAATGTATTTGCTACATGTGTACCAACTGCATACAAAATGCACTGGTTTTGTACAGAGACTTTTACAAGATAAAGAAAATACATAATGCAGACCTGAAGTAGTATGCACAGTCTTTCAAGCGTCTTTATTGAAACTAGGGAATTTCAGCCTACATAAACATATTGCATTTAAATATATCCTACGTATCCTGTGCTGTAAATTTATGAATGATTTGGAATATACATGCAATGATGGCCTACTTTATGTGGGGGACATTAGAGTGAGTAATAGGAGCTTTGTGTTTATGCAGAGGAGAGAATAAGAATTTAAATTAAATTAAGTAGCTGGAAATATGTGTAATTTTTACCATCAGTAGAAAAATACTTGGTGTAAATCAGTGGAGGTAGTTAGGTAGTTGGTTACTTGGGTCATTTCCTTGAGTATTACCACATGGAGAGTCTACTATAAATAAAATACAGCAAATATATTTAATATATACATATTTAAAAGAAAGCAAATAATTGTGCAGTTGCTTTCTTTCCATTCATAGCATGGGGTGCATCTTAGCGATAATAAATGCTGTGTAGGGGAGCAGATGCTTTAAAAGTTTTCCTCATCTTTTGGAAGCATCTTGGATAAAGAGAGTAAAGGAAATCCCTAGAGAATAATAGACTATCAATCATATATATATATAAGAACATCCTATTGACTGACTAATTGGAAGGATACTGAAAAATTCTCAGGGGAAATGATCTAGAGCTCTATGTCTTTTACAGTCAATACTTAGTCAGAGGAAATATATTTTTTTTAATGTCAAAGAAATCCATTTAAATTGAAAATACTATGCATCAAACTTCCTAATCTGACAGTAGGTTCAAAACATACTGGTGACAGTGAAGCATTTGGTAAAGGAAAAAGATCTTGCACTGAAAATGTGCCTGTAAGTTCAAAGCTGTGTAGTGCTGAAACTTGTGAGAATTTATTTCAGTAGGAAATGAATCAAATGCAATATCTGACAATAAAATGATTGCCCTAGAAGAAAGAAAATGAAAATTCTCTCCAAAAGTAGTGGTCTCTCTTCTGCACTTCATTTTCATGCCATTTTCTAATACAAGAAAAAGTACTGCATTGTGAGGCTGCAAATGCAATTAGATCAGTGTCTCTAATGAAAATTCTGAAAGAAGATGCTGAGAATTTTCACAATAGAAAACACAGAAAAACTCGTGAACATTTCAGGGAACAGGTAGGGAACCCCGCTTTCCTCTCCTCTCCTCTCCTCTCCTCTCCTCTCCTCTCCTCTCCTCTCCTCTCCTCTCCTCTCCTCTCCTCTCCTCTCCTCTCCTCTCCTCTCCTCTCCTCTCCTCTCCTCTCCTCTCCTCTCCTCTCCTCTCCTCTCCTCTCCTCTCCTCTCCTCTCCTCTCCTCTCCTCTCCTCTCCTCTGTAACACAAGTTACAAGTTTGTTTTCAGTATCTTTACAGTGAAAATATCTCAAAAATATTATGAACTGATGATCCAGAAAATCAAAGGTCAGTTTATAAATTAAGTAACCTGTACTTCCTGCTTGCAATAAATATAAAAGAATATTCAGTTCAGCAACACATTAGACATATCACATATCCTTTGCATTCTTCCCAGAGAGCATATATACACTATGAAAGATTTACACAGATTGGTTTCACACAATATCATGTTTTTTCTTGAGTTTATGTTTTTGATAGCTTTTATATATAGCTTTGCATGGCTTATAAATTTGTTTCATCTGCAGGTCTGCTACAACTCTGCCTATTACCTAAATATGGTATTAGCATGGCTATCTTCAAACTTAGGGCACTTATTCTCTCAAAGTTTTTCTATGATTGAGCAGTGGAGTGCAATAAGTTTCTGTTATATCAATTCATTCTAACATTTCTTTGCCCTTGACAGCTCTTTCTGGCAAACACAAGTGATCTGCATGGTGAAGAATGGGGAGGGAAGATGCAAAACAAGCTGTCCTGCCCCTGTGAGGCTGCTAAATTACTAGCTCCACACTCCCCTACAGTATTCAATTTGTGATCACTAACAGGGGTCCACAGGCACATGGCAGTGACAGACAAAGAAGTCTGACATGAAGTTTGTGATCAAAATTAATTTTTCCAGTGATGGTATGCCAGCTTTTTTAGAGGCAACTTTCTTTTTTTCCAGAGTTCATCTGTTCTGTTAAGCATTCTAGATTGTGTTTGAGGTTGTCAGGCCCCCAGTAACCTACACTGTCCAGTGCTGATGTGTGCTGGTGTATGCCCTGGGCTCTCTGTAAGGCCACTTGTGCCCACAGAAATGCTGTATGTCACACACAGATGCATCCCAGTGTTCCCTACAAACAGGGGAACATGTCAGTAGGTGCAGCTTGCTGGCAAGCTGCCAAGGCTTAATGGCTCCTCAGACTGCAGGGTGCCCTCACACACACACACACACACACACACACACACACACACCTTTCTCAGGTACACATCATAAAAAGGCACTCAGTTCCCCTGTTTGGCAACACAGCAGCTGCAAAGCACTCAGGAGAAACCTGAGTGTAGAAAAGACTCAGACACTCATCAGAATTAACAGCGATGAGCAAAGATTCATCACTCCTCTGGCAAGGAGGCTGTCTGACAGAAGTGTGCTCTGAACATGACAGAGCTGCCCTAGGCTGCTTTGTGAGTACAAAGCAAGGAAGTGTTATGCTTTAAAGTTCAAAGAAGGTATATCCACATCTATGACATTAACCTTTGCAGACAGAAAGTCTCCAAAATCCAGTAAACTCATCTGTGGCTAGTGTCTCCTTCCCTCCCTAAGGAGCTGAAAACAGAGTGTATGCACTAGACAGTTTGAGAGGGGTTGAACTGTGGTATGTCTATACACATATTGAAGTTTTAGGGGAATGGAACAAGGGTTGTGTAGGTGAAGGGACACTTCTCTGCTTAGATTTAGGTCATCTGATAATGATGGGCTTGTTCTAGCTGTACAAAGGCAGGGTGTAGGACTCCTGGGGAGTAAGGGAACATTTCAGAAGCAACTCACTCCTTCCATATCCATCTGCTTGCCCCTGCTCCTAGACAAAGATGAATTCTGAAATGTTCACGGATTGAATGTTTCTCTTTTCTGGGAGAAGCTGTTGTAGGTGTAGCAGGTTGGCTGGCAGCCCCAACTGGTAGTGAGCTGCACCATGGTCAGGTCTGTGGTGACAGGTGTTTGATCCTGAAGGGCAGAGACCTCCCAGGCCCACTGTTAATTTGTGCAAAAAACCCTTCTAGGCTAGCTTGGATTAGCTGCCATGATAGTATTTTCAATTTGTTCTACACAATTGCTGAATGCAAACACACCATTCAGATTGGTAAACAATTACTTGGCAGGACTGTTATGATTACATAGCATGATCTGGTTGTGATCAGGCACTCCCCACCCTAGCTAGGCATCATCTCAAGCACTTCTTTCTTCTGGCCCCTGCTTGAGTCATGCACTTGTTGAGGCACAAGTCAGCACCCTTCTTCTGGGTGCACAGCTCTGGTCATGGTTACTTCTCTCCTCACCAATAGCTCATTAGTGAAACAGAGGATGGCTCTACACAGTATCAAACAGTCTAGGAAGGAGAAGGGATTCTCGACCACTCACTGGAAGAATAAGAAAAGTTGGTGACTGGCTTCCTGTAGTGGAAGTGGTTGTACGGAAGAGTCAATAGCAGGGTTATGTGCGAGGTTCATAGAGGGACCATGTCCTAACCTTTTGTCCCCCAGTTCTCCATACCATCAGGCTCCTAGCGAAGCACTTCATTAGAATGACTCACAAATGTGGATTTGTTAATAACAAGGAAGTTTGGGAAGGGATTGTTGGTTGTAACTCCCTGTCCGGTCACTGTCAGACTAGTTAGGACCAGATGATCCATGGCCCACGGACTGTATCATACACAGGGTAGATGGGTAACCTGCCATCTACAGAGCAAAATGTATTTAACACTAGATTAGCATTGTGCATACATTTATATCATCCTTGTGCAGGTATCTTGCCATGGCAAGTTAGAAGTGCTGTCTGGTTGATCTTAGCTTCTCTTTTGTGTGCCTGGCGCTCTATAAAAGGGAGTTTTGGACTACAGTTGATGCCCGGACTGTACTCTACCTGGCAGGTCTGGGCATGGGGCTGGAGCTGGACATGCTATACACACCTGGAAGCAGTTAACAGAGACAGAGTAGGCACAGCCAGAACAGTCAGTTTAATTAAATGCTCCATATCTATAATTTGTCTAATTTTAGAGCATATTAAATTGAAATTAAACTTCTAATGTATTATTATAGGAGCATATTCTGTTTCCTTTATGTCCCATTATAGCTGTGTAATTAATATATTCAAAAGTATACATTATGGTGCCACAATAATGAACAGACCTAAATGAATATAAATAGCAGCAGTAAAATAAGTGAAGTCCTGCAGTGCAGTGGTAATGTTAGTAATTTTTGTATGAATAAATGACGGTACAGTGAGAAATTTAATAACTTTGCTATGAACTAAAGTCTCTATCCTGCATGGAGTGTTTAGTCTTTGCAGGACTAGTCTGTACTAAATAATATTTATTGCTACTACTTCAATATTAAGTCACAGAATAAACCCTTCTAATACTTCTAGGTGATTCTTATCTCCACTTTCTTCAATTTTCATTCTTCTGTTAACCCATGACAAAATGAAAGATTGAGATTTAATTCTGAAAGAATCAATTTTGGATCTAAAAATCAACAGAGAAGCACTTCTGATCCATAAGTGCTCTAGTGTCTCACAACAAGTGATTCAGCACATGTGGCCTAGTGTTGAGAATCCTTTGATGCTGAATTTTATTGCTTGGATTCATTGATTTTTAAGGCCAGGGGAGTACAGTATCATTTGGCCTTGGGCCCTTCATAGCACACATAACCTCAACTGAATTAAAATGTATTCTTTCAAGAATGATAAAATCTTGATCACATAGAAAACTCCACATGCTTTGGTAAAATACTCTGAAGATTTAATAGTATTTAAATATCTGCACCTTGTTTCTCTTCCCAGTTATCCATTCTGATCATTTTCAACAGACTTAAGCTAGGCAGGTTGAGTTTGTTTCAATAGATGTAGGAGAAACCATCCCAAACCACACAAATATGTCAGTAAGTCCTTGTAATTTTCTTGGTTCTTTCTTGACTTCAAATGAATTGCTTACTGAAATAAAAAAATCAGCAACCAATAATCATTATTTTCTTGACTACTAAACTGAGTCCTTTATTATCCAAACCTTCTCCACTGTAAATACAGAGAGCATATATAAGTCAGTTCTTATCTATGTTTCTGAAGTACACTATAGAAGTACACTGGAGACAGGATTTCCAAACTTTTGCACTAACTCGCAAGTCTTTTGCAAAGCTGTTCAGATTTAAAATGTAAATTCTGAGAAGGCATACATTTTCCAGTACTTTATTTACAAAAAATGAGTTCAGGAGTAGGAGCAATATTTACTGATTGATATTCATGTAATTGGAGAATCATGTAGCATGGAAAGGATCTCCAGACCTTGTCTGGAACAACACATTTTTGAGGGCAGATTACCTTAAATCATTGTACTGGAACTTACATTCAGATGCTATCTGCCATGAACTTCAAGACTTTTTCTGAGTCACCTCTTGCCAGGTAAGCAAGTGATAGCTGAAAAAAACCACAACTATTGGGCTGTTGATCTTTCAGATGTGATCTCTCCACATCTTCCTGTCAGATCCCCACTTCATGTGTATTGTAACTTAAGTGCATTTCTAAATGTGCCCTTGAATATTTTTTTAGGCAAGAAGGAATCCTGAGACGCCTCAAAGGCAGCTTTGTGTCTTTTCTTGCTTTTTCTCCCACAGGGAAACTAAACCAGGAGTGTCATTCACTCCATCATTCAGACTGGCTGCGAGATAGGTAGTTTTTCCACTTTTATGGAAGAATTCTAGGCTGTACTGGGGCTTGCTTTGACCTCAGGTAGCTTCTGGAAGAAGAGGAGGCCTGTGCTTGCTGCCATCCAGGAGTGCCCAGAATGAGGCCAGGGAGTCTCCTTGAAAACCTTTGCATCCCCCTTAGTACAGGCCTACTAAACTGCAGCATCCAACCTGGGAAATACTGCTGAGATGTAAGGTCAGGGATGGAGCCCTACTATCAGGCCACAGGAGCTTCAGAAAAAGCTTGTTTGGACAGAAAAAAGCAAATGTAAGTTGTCTACATCTCATGAGAAATGCATTCAAAAGCACTTACTAAGCATTTTATACTGCCTGAAGGTTTTAAGAATTCTTAGCTAAAATCTTTTAAAAGAAATCACCAATTTCTACATCATGGCTTAAAAGCCTTCACATGCACATTCTTCCAGGAATCTGAAGGCAGAAAAAAATGTTTCTTACCATGTATCTTGCTGATTATTAGAAGGGAATGTTAAGTTCCTGGCTAACCACTTTTTTGACATTTAAAAGGACATTGTCCTACTTAAGAGTTCAAATAAGGTTTTAGTCAAGCATTTTGTTCTTTTCTGTTATATACTTCTGTCCTTCCATCTTCAGCACATTATACTTGAGCCAGTTTTTTTTTTTTTTTTTTTTTTTTTTTTTTTTTTTTTTTCCCTCAGACATTCAGTATATCTATTTTTGAGAATAAAGTTGTGAAAACTGTGTCAATGTCAAATACTGGGTAAAAACTGACAGAGGCGATGGTTTTGGAATGTGCTTTTACAGGCTTGTATTGTTTCTGAAAGTGATTAAAAACAAGTATAAACATTATTTTCCTGATATATTAATTCTTTAAAAGAGTAGGCTTTCTTTGTTCTGCTTAGATCCTTGAAGGTCTTAAGTGATCCTAATACAAATCTAATTTTATAAGCATTTTATAAGAAACCCTTATGGAAAAAAATCACTTGAAAAATTGTTTGGATAACTTTGGGATACAGCTTTAATCTAATCATCCATAGTATTCTCTGACCATTTTAAATGAGACTTTTACTGAAATTGACTAAATGCTGTGATATCAATAGTCAGGTGCCAGCAGATGGCTGATGATATCCTTAAAAAAAATAAAAGTGGAACATTAAGTCATTATTTCTCTGCAATACATGGATCAGTTGAGGAGCTCGTTATGAGTCCTGATTAAGCTCTGGATTGGACTGACAGAGGCTTTTAATCCATAATATGGCCACTCTTTTCATTTTCAGGAAAATGAGTTTCCTTAATATCACTTCTGTACATCCTGCTGACTCTGCCAACGTACCCGAGGGAAAAGAGCACATAAGAGCAGTAAATAGTCACCATGCCTTTCCTGTGTGTGGAGGGACTGAGGAAATGTTAGGGACGAGTAGTTCTTTGGGACTGCATTTATGCTATCTGGTCCATTAATTTATTTTAAAAATGTACCATATAAAAAAAAAAGTACTGTTTCCAAAGTTCATTGAAAGTGATATAAACTCACATAAAAACCTTAATTCTGGGGATAAGACATCTTGAACAGCAGAACCACCCTACTCTTACTTTAAAACCTCGATGCTTACAAATTCAGCTGTTGGAAATAACACTTTGCTCTATCTTTGGACAATTCTTGGTATTACATGTCATGTATAATAATTATTTATCTGTTTGGGTGCCAGGGAAGCCCTGGCTAGTTCTTACACCACTCCCTTCCCAGGCAGGCTGCACATCAATGTGTATTTACTTCTTCTGATGCTCAGCCTACATCTAATTCTTCAACATTAAGAAGAAGGCATTGGAGGACTTTAATTAGAACATAGGGAAGTGAGTTAAACAATTCAGGTTTCAAAGAAATAAACTGAAAACTGAATATCCATATCAAGGAAGCACTTTAGTCATGGTTTGAACACTTAAGGAGTCTGAGAGAAAATTGAGTGAAAATGCTCAATTAGATTACAGCATTAAAATAAACAGATAGTCTGATCTGAATTAAACCAGTGACATTTACATTCAAATGTGAAAGGCCATAAGAACAGTATCTATGCTTCTGAAATGCGCTAATATCATCATACTGAAATATATATATATATGTATATATGTATATATATCCTTCTGGAAGATTTAGTGAAAATATACTTTTATAAGAAGAAATAATATAACTGTATTTTTTAAATCATCAAGAAGTAAGGGCAATCCTTACCTGGCACAGGACAACATATAGCAATCATTTGAAAGAATACATTTCAATAAGATAACAAACTGGAATGTTACTGACTTAAATTCTCTAATTACAGCTGAATCTTGTAAGTTTGGAAATGAAAACAACTGATACCGATACTGATTTCCTTGCTCAGTTACTTGGAAGAATATTACACTAAGCACACATTTTTCTAAAATTTGCCAAAACTGAAATAATGCACCTTGTTTCAGAATAATTCTACCTTAGCTATTGAGAGCAAATGAAAGGGAATATAACAACCATACAGTGAAAAAAGCAACAAACAAATAGGAAAACAAAAAAGAAATCCCAACCCCTAAAACACAAAAAGAACAATACAACAGAGTAAGCCTACATGAAAAGGAATCAATTTACAATAATCTCACAGATAATGAGATACATGCACCTATCAATTACTGCAAATTATCTTAAAGGGTGATAATTACCAGCTTTTCTTCATTCAGACTGTTTAGTCAGGATTGTTAGAGAAATTAGCAACACAGCTAGCAAACTGAAATTAAGCCAGGTACAGTAGGCACTTTCCATAAGTAGAAAATAAAACTTTGGGGATTTTAGAGGCCTACCTGCACTTTTACTGTAGACTTAATATCCAAATGGAAACTAAAATCATTCTGCTATAAGTCACTGTATATTATCTACCTGCCTAGTCAACAAGTGCCTACCTGGATTTTAAGTGCGTACCAGAAAATAAATCTGGGAAAATAATGATTGGCATTATTTCTTTTAATGTCATATCCTCCTTTGTATTATACTGTGAGAAACTGCAACTCTGTGACCACTGAAGTATATCTTAACTTTGCAAAATTCATATTGAACTTGGCTCAAGAGAACTATTGATGTTATAAAAGTTAACACATACCAGGATGTTCAGACTATCATCTTAAGGGGAAGAAATGATAGCAAGAGTATTACTTTGCATACTTCAGGTAGTTCCCAGGCATTTTAAAGATCTGAAATACATGAAATTTACCATTAACCTAAGAGAGATGATATTGTAATTCATTTGTGGGTCTGAATTATAAATCTGAACTGTAAATACAAAAAGTTAATTACAGTAAAGGCAGAAGTACCTGTAAATCTGGTGCCACAACATGTAACTTTAAGGCACTTGTTGATAAGAATGGGATTCAAAAACAGACACAGTGTCCCCTTAGTAATGCAGTCAGAGTTGCTATTCATAAAACCATCTGGCTGATGGAGAGTGATGTAAAGATGCCCAAAGAACTCAGAGAAGACACTATAGAAGACATATAGGTGACTCTCAAACTTATTTCAAAGACCTTCTGAGGTATAGTGTAAAGTCACCTAGGAACACAGAGGAAAAAAAAATGTATATTTTCAGCTTTTCTTTTCAAGTGGTGAGTACTCAGACTTGCATATTTTATTTCCAAGAGAATATCCAAACCGTGAGGGAAGAGGCAAGACTGAAGTGTTTGCACTGGAGCTTTCCACTGCAGCCATGTTACTGGGCATAAAGGAAGGGAAGGCTCACATGGCTTCTAAGAGGGTAAAGAAGAGATGCACCATATCCAGCAGTTAGGCAATTAGCTACAAGGGAGGATGCTGACTTTCTGGTCTTCCAAACTATCCTACATTAGGTAATCATTAGATAAAACAAAAGTAACCAAAATCATGTATCTGTATAGCTGGAAGATTCTTTACTCCTAACACATTGCACTGGGCAATATGATACAGAGTGATCTTACAGCAGGTGGATAGTGATCTACCAGATATGTTTGTTTCCTACTTTGGATATATGCATAATTATCTTTTAAATTCGACCCTAAGCAATTTGATTTCACATAGCAATGGTGGAACAAATTCAGGTTTCTGTATTGTGACCAGCAACTACAATTCGTGCAGAGCACTCCTGAAACACATTTTGAAAGCCTGAGGCAGATTACAGCAACTCATGTGATATACAGAGGTTTGGAAAATGGCTGAGAATCTGGTTACTTCTCCTGAGGGAAAAAGGGATTTCTTTGACAGCCAACAGAAGATTTTATTTTGTTCATTGTTTGCCCGTAATGGGATGCATATACCACTCTAAGGTGGGGTAATCATGTAAGCATATGGGAAAGAGTTCCTTCTGTATCTGTATTCGTGACATAGGTATGGCTCAGCTCTGCTGGAGATTATTTGCCATGCACTGCTCATCAAATTGACAGAGCACTGGAATAGGCTGCCCAGAGAAGTTGTGGTTTCTCTGGAGATATTCAAGACCCACCTGGATGCCTACCTGTGCGACCTGCTGTAGGGAACCTGCTTTAGCTGGGGATTTGAACTTGATGATCTCTAGAGGTCCCTCCCAACCCCTACAATTCTGTGTCTCTGGGATTAATGAATCATATACATATAAGACAAGAGAAATCCCATTGGAGTTATTGGTAAATATCCAACTGACTTAACATGAGATGTAGTTGAACTGCAGAGTAAGAATATGGATGGATTCTTGTGGAGTGTTTCAGCAAAAATGAACTGCCCTGGTGCTGACATGCCACTAAAACATGACAGCCATTAGCTACCTCACTGATTCTTTAAATATTCCAGGTAATGCATTTAACTGGAAATAGAAATGAGGTTACTTTCATTTTTTTGATGAAGCTAAAACAACTAAAAAAAGTGCAAATAAATACTCTTTTATTTATTTATTTTTAAATGCAAAAACCTGGTCAGCTTTCTGAATGCAATCTATGTGATTAATGTGTCTCAAAAGACAGACATTTCTATAAAATATTCATCGCTTTTGGACTGTATTAAATTACATTCAGCAGTGTTGAATTTTCTTCTATATCTTCCTATGAGCGAATAATATTTCTTTAATTTTTTGATCATGGAAACCATTTCCTGTGTAATTATACTCTTTTTTTCTTTTTTTTTTCCCCCCTAAAAAAACGTGACTTGTGTGGTAGGCATAATAGAAAACCAAGGAGCCTCCTAGGAGCAGAGATGACTTCTGTGAGCAGGAATCTGTGGAATGTGCTTATTTTTGCTTACAGCTGTTATGTTCAAAATTTCACATATGTGAGTGTTGAAGATTTAGTATTTTTGTTTTGATTTTTGCTTTTTTAACAGCCAGATAACATCACTGTAGCTTCTAATTTAAATGCTTTACATAGGCAAATCTATATGAAAGTTATGAAGTAATGCAGCTCAAATGCCTGACTTATCTCAAAATACCCAGAACGCATTTTCTGTTTTACTGAAATGAAAAATTCCCCTAATTGCAAAACTAATTTGGTGCCATATTAGTTGCTAGATGTAACAGTCCATAAATACTTCTATTACTTAACAAGATTATTTTCTGTTTTCCTTTCAGTCTTATTGCAGATGAAACTTTGTAAAGAATGACTAGATTATAAGATAACAAAATGGTAATAATGATAGCTACTGTTTATTAAACACCAGATTTTCTCTTATTCATGTGCTCAAAGATAGAGAGGAGTGCCACACCTCTTTCATGTGCACAACAGATTCACTGTCAGAAAGGAAGAAGTTGGCAGATTCATGAATAATGCTAAAGGAGGAGAGCAGCTGTTTGGTAACAAAACAGCCTCAGTAGCGCCTTTCAGCCACTTGCTGTACCATTTGACGTGGTACTTGCAGAGCATGTGCGTGCGTGTGTGCTTGTAACTGGAAAGACAAGAACGCAGGAAAAAAAAATCAGAGTGGAAGCACTGATTACCATATTAACTAAGTAAACGTGCAATTTTTTTTGTTAAGAGGAAAGTAATTTAAGGTTTTAATTATGAAAGGAGAGAACCACCTGAAAGGAACCTTTCCCATGGTTCTTTTTAAACTCCTTTTTGTCAGCACAAAGTAATTACATAATGTACTGTGCCCCTACTACTGCTTCTGGAATGCCCTGTCAGGTAAATCATGGCTTCAGGACAGTCAATGCACATTTTGCCAATCATACCAATCAGATAAAAATTTTACCCTATGTAAATGACAGTGTAAAAATTACCAAGGAAAAAAGAATGGGAACTAAAAATATCACCCAAAAATACACACACCTGAGAAAAATGGCAAAGAATAACTTTCAGAAACCAAATGAGAAAAATGTCTGTGCTGTTGCTTAATGAAACAGTTTCCATAAAAGTATATGCATGTAAGTTGTTCCTACTCAGTAGAGTATTTCTCTCAACTGCAGTCTGTAAAATCTATATATAGAGAATGGGAAGAAAAGGGCTTTTATCCCAAATTTATATCAGTGGGAAAAAGGAGAGAACCGCGTATCTATTCAAGACAGTTAGCATCTATTATGAAAACACGTCTGTTCTGAATTCTTCACACAGGCTAAGGAGCCATATACACATTTCATGTAAAAAGCAGAACGCGTGCAGAAACAGTAAGTTTAAAGAGTCTATATTCCAGGCTTGTATTTGTTTGCAGTTGTCCAGGACTCCAAAACACATTTTTCACACTAAGGATTTAAAGATTCCAAGATTTTTGTTGTTGTTGTTGCTGTTGTTTTGTTGTCTTACCACCTCTCCCCCCCCAGAAAAATGTTATGTTTCATTGCAGAAATGATCTGTTGTTGTTTTTGTTTGTTTGTTTGTTTGTTTTTATTAAGCAGAACAGAATATGAAATATTTAATTACAGTAATAAATCTAGTTTTGCAGTTAAACATACTCAGAAAAAAAACAGTAAATTGCTTTACAATGACAACAAAAGATCTTTTTTCTGTTTATTGCAAACGTACGGTAACTTGGGGTTTTATTTGGCAATACCTTTTAGGACATGTTTGCTCAACTGACTGTTTTTAACTGTTTTCATGCATATGTGTTTTAAGGTGTAATTTGGTTATAAGTGATCTGACTAGAAATATAGAACCCATTTCAGAATCACAGATCAAAACTCACATTTTAGGAACACGTGTTTCCTTTGTACTGTTTTGCTAAATTACTATGAGCTCAAATGACCTGAATTCTCTTAATGTAGTCTGATCTTACTATGTACTGAATTCATTCTTCTGGACAAAAGGGAGAGAAATACGTTATCTATTGAGGGCAATTAACATCTACTAGTTTCCTAATAGACAGCTGTTTTGTGTTGTTCACACAGAAAAAAAAAAAAAAAAAAAAAAAAAAGTCACATACACTTAATATATAACAAAATCACAAACAACAGATTTCCAGACAACGTATTTCGTTTGCTTGCCTTTGCTCAGGATTCTGATGTGTATACAAAGCAACAGGCTGCTCAGACTCTCTAATCTGTAACACAAGATCTGGCAATCCTTTACTGTGTATTTCTTTCTTCAAGAGGTTGAAAAAAGGAGATGTGACTCTGTAATTGTATTCTGTCTTGAAAATATTGCAGCCTACAGTCAATTTCTTAGCAATTGGGCATTCTTTATTTTTACTAGCTTTGCTGCTAGACAATTTCTAAATAAAAAAATAAGTAAAACATCCTTATATGGATAGTCTCAATAGTAGGTGTCAATATAATCACTGGTGTGATCAATTCCTAACCGGAACTGCTGTTAGCAAAATGAACCTCCTTCCTCTTCTTCACAGTACAGATTGCCTTCAAATTTTGTCAGATGTTTGTAATTTGGATGAAACAGCTCTTCTTTTGATACTAAAAAATTGCAGTTTGACAAGAATTTATTAGAGAAGGTGCTTGCCCTATAAAGAAGGCTGCTTTGAAACACGTTTAGTGCTGTTTCTTTAGAAACTTAATATTTTAGCATATTTTTCTTGTAACAACTACACTGTTAATGTCTGATAGAATAGCAACTTGGTTACTGATATCACCTTGATATGTTTGAAATTTGACCAGTAATATTGTAGTCAAATGAGGAGATACATTATTCATGCTTAGTTAGGTCAGCTGAACACGTTTCAGCCTTGCTGTGTTTGCAATCATCTTGACTAGTGTCATAATATTTTCCATCACCTCTCCCAAGGCATATTTAGCACCTTTTTTTTTTTTTTTTTTTTTTTTTTTTTTTTTTTTTCCCCTCCTTTTACAAAAAGAAATTCTCAATCACAGCTTTAAAGCAAACAAGCAACTGAAATCCACCCATTTCCTAAAGCTGCATTATCCCTGAGGCACCTGAAACAAAAACATACTCAGTCTAATTATCTAACAGAAAGCAACCAAGAAAATCACCTTATTCCCAACTCTCTCCTCTTCCCTTACTTCTTCAACCAGTGTGCTTCTAAACAGAAAAGCCTGAGTTGTCAGTTAGCACGCAGGGAGACATGATGATAGCACAAGCAAACCTCCTTTATGCCCTTGTCCCCAGGAGTCTTTTCTAGTATCTTCTCCTCACAGCCCTCTTCTTGTTCACCTGTGATAAGCGTAATCTCTTCTCAGCAGCTCCCTACGCTTCATTCACTGATTTCTTCAACAAGCAAGCAACAGAAGAGCTGTTGTTCACAGAGCTCTATCTCCTTTCCCCTTCATCAGGCTGATGTCTTTACTGAAATGAGTTATCATCTGGCAAGTCCATAGGAGATGGTATCCAATGCTGTATGACAGTGGTAGCTGTTGTTGGGCAGGGCAGATGCCACAAGCAGGCCTGCATAAACCTTGGGTATGGTCTGTGTGGTGCTGAGGGTGGTCCCATCCCCTGCTGGTGCCAACATTTCCTTAAGGTCAGGCAAGAAGAGCCTGTGGTTTGGAATTAAAATTGCCTTCTTTTAAGTAAAATACCAAACAGAAGTAATTGGCTATTTCCTTCCCAATGTCAAGCTCTCTCCTGAGTGTTCAGGTTTCATTTGCAAACACCAAAGAGCTAAACATATCCTGAAAGGTGTTTTGAGGTGTTGTTTTTTGTTTGTGTGTTTGTTTGTTTTCCCTAAGCTAAAACATGAAGTCTGGCTAATTTTTTTTTTATTTTTTTTATTTTTTTTATTTTTTTTAATTTTTTTTCATAATGTTTAGAAGTAGGACTGGATACAATATCTTTGCATGCTCTCTCTTTTCCATGTACTGTTGCATCTTTCTGTGTTCTCCTGGGACGTCCTGGTCCTTAGGAGCTGTGGGCTTTATACTGGCAGTGTGAAGATTAGCTTGGCTTAGAGAAAGGCAAGGGTTCATGGCACAAAGAGCAGATTATGTGAATCTGGTGGCTGTCTTTCCAGGACTGGGGCATGATAGAAATGCTTTGAACCCTGATCCAACTTAAATCTTGGGACAACTGTTTTTGTATGGCAGGTTCCAGTTTATTCTTTCACAAGAATGACTGTGCCTTGCTTAGGAGCAGAGGTGGACAGAAAGCGGTTTCTTGTCCAATATACTCTACCTGGAGTCCTGGTGAAGTACTTTTTTTTACCTCTACAACGTATTTTCCCAGCAGAACATACAAATATGATTATGTAACACTACGTTGGTCCTCACGAGTGAAGAGGATGACAAGAATGTGAGATCTGTGGGCACACAAAAACCCCCGTTAAGCATTAGCTGAGGCTCTGACTTACCCTCAGTGCCTTTTCCTATGGCTGGCTTTGACATTGCCCATTATTAAGCAATGTAATATAAAATTATGGATTTTGTGGGGAAAAAAATTGTTTTTGGATACTACATGATTTTCTCTTAGATGTGGATAAAATTATGGTCCTGTCACTCACACTTACTCGAACTATAGTATAGTCATGCAGCGAGAAAAAAAGTGCACTATTTTGTGGCTATATGTAGTAATCTTGACACAGAAATCATTAAATTAAATGATGTTTTTAGTAAACACTGCAGAATACGGCGAACTTGTATAAATTAGTGCATTGCCATATTCAAACATTTATTATCATTTCAGTTTTCGGTGGATAAAAAGCATTCTTTCCAAAATAATTGAGTGGTAGAAACCAAAACAGCGATCCACGGTGAATTGACCTTTTATTAATAGCTTTGTTGTATTTGTGTGAAGGATCCCTTAGAGGGAGGGTACTTCAGGAAAAAAATGGCTTCATTTGCATAAGCTGGGTTTAGTGTGATGACTGATCATTGGAATTGCAGGTCATCAAAATGAATCAAAAGTAGTCATCAATGAAGTACTAATTTTGAAAATGAAGAAAAGATGTGTTTAAAACAACAACACCAATCACACCCAAAAACTAAGCAAAACCAAGGTCAGATATGAGGAGTAAAGTACAGAAAGTTTTGCCTGCTCTTTTTTTGGCAGGTGCACTGATGATCAGGAAATCAGTAATGTTGATGAGAATCTCTCCCCTTTCTCTTCTGGAATTATGCAGTGATGCGGGTCTCTAAATGACCTCTATTTAAAACTAGACATTTTTTCCTTAATAATTTCAGCTGAAAGGGTATTTACAGTTTTATTTTGCCCTCTCTTCTCATGTACAAATGCATTTACTTGCAATGCAATGAATTAACATGAGTGTAAGTAACACGATTTAGAAGTGTGTGAAGATTTTCTCAAGGTTCTTCAGAAGAAACAGTGCTTTTCGTTGATGTAAGAAAGACCTGGCAGTTCTGCTGTTTAATGAAAGATACTGGAGAAGAGAGCTGAAAAGCAGCTTGCGGTAAAATATTTTGTGCAGATTTCATTTTCTACAACCAACAACGGCACATTGATTTTCTTGTTCTGTACAACGGGGAGATTACACAACTTTGATGTGCAAAGTAAACAAAGAAAGAGAGGATGGGAGAGCAAAGGCAATTAAGGAAATGTCATACCCTTGTGAAGTGTGAGCACTGCTGACCCTATCTGTGGTTTGAAATCCCCAAATTTTAGAAGCACAGGGAAACAGATACAAACTCATTTCTTGCTTGGCCCTGCTTAAGGAAAGAGACAGAAGCAGTCTGGGAAATAGATTGTTGCTGTTACTGTCGTTCTTTCATTCCTAAGGTCTTGCTGCCCTAAAGGAAAGACAGAAACAAATGATACCTTCTTTGCTCACCTTGCACAGGCTTCTAGATGTTTACCATATTTGTGTTTATAATCAGTCCTTGAAACATTAGGGTTTCTAAGGACAAGTTCATTACAGTTAAAGGCTCAAACAACAATAGTTGTAAATAGCAAATGGTGTTATGAAATGACTTTCTTCCGAGTTTCCCAAACTTTACTAACACATTTATCTGAAATGTCTTTCTGCATAACTAACAAAAAACTAAATTATTTCATTATTAATCAGATTTCATTATTATATTTTACCCCTTCTCTAAGTTGTAATGTTCCCTGTATTATTGTCAGTCATAGAAAAGATTTTTGGAAATATTTTTTCTGACAAATATTCACAAATATTTCAAATCTTTTTTTTTTTTTTTTTTTTTTTAAAAAAAAAATTCATATTTGAAAATACTTTGATCAAGTTTTCACATAGATTACTGCTTCATTAGTGATATGAAACTTTAAGCAGCTCTACTCTATAGCTCTGATTATTGGGCTCTTGTAAGGATATAACACTACCTGTATGTCTACTCTTTTTTTTAATTGATTTTCAATTTTCTCACTAGTTTTCCTGCAAAATTTTATAAACCTCACACATCTTCTTAATATGATTCTGAAATGGGCTTTATTTCCATTCAACAGTTAACATTAAACTTATAACACAGAATCTAAGAAAAATACTGTGTCATAACTATGCTTATAACGCTGCTTGCTGGTTCACTGGTCATAATTCTTGGCTATTGGTAGCTTTACCCAAAATCAAAGGTTTTAATAAGCTCTGCAAAATCATAGCAAGCTGCCTGCTATAGCCTGCCAGAACTTTGCATGGTTCCTGGGAGGCAACTAGCAAATGGAGTTTCTGCACATCAGTTTTCTCTTACTGCAGCAATCTAAAGTGAGGAAATCTATATGAAAATCTCTTCCTGTCTGTACAGTTTTCCTCTATTATATTAACTTTTAAGGCGATATTTAGGGGAAGAAGAATTGACCAATATAATTCCGCCTGGAAAACTGTTCCTTTCTTTCACCAAAGAATGCTTTTGGAGCTGATGCTGTCTCTGCTAGGTAGTAGCACAGTAAGATGCAACTTGCGCCTGCTGTCTTTCACCCTGTGACTGTGCATTCTAGCGAAGAGTACCTCCACCCTCCCTTTAACAAAGGGTATTTCCATCTGCT
Source organism: Excalfactoria chinensis (assembly GCF_039878825.1). Lineage (NCBI taxonomy): Eukaryota > Metazoa > Chordata > Aves > Galliformes > Phasianidae > Excalfactoria > Excalfactoria chinensis. The sequence continues at coordinate 23,997,728 of NC_092829.1, read as the reverse complement.
CCTAACTGGAGCATTCTGCATCATCCATTCTTATTTCAGGTTTGAGCTTGTTGGAAAAGGCTTCCTGCTATTCCCAAGCTCATGTTCAGCATTATTAAACTTTTTCTTTTTTCTTCTTCTTTTATTTATTTAACATATATACGTATGTAAGCCTGTTTGCTTTGCCTGAGTTTTTTGTTTTTAACACTTTTTAGTTGGCACATCAGGTTTGAGGTGACACAGTCAATTCCTATATGAAATTACAGATCTCATTCACACAGAATCACAGAACCACAGAATGACCCAGGTTGGAAGGGACCTCAAGGATCATGAAGCTCCAACCCCCCTGCCTGGCAGGGTCACCAAACTTCCATAAAGCTAAAACTTCCGTTCCTTAAAGCTTATATTTTATTGAGCTGAAAAAAACAAACAAACAAACAAAAAAAACAACACCAAACTCCAATTTATTTATTTATTTATTTAAAAAAACAAAACATGTGAATAGCAATTTCGAGCTTTAAATGGAGATTTAATAGCCCAAGTTGTACCTACACAATGTATTTGAACAGGACAAAACAAAAACTATCAAAATCAGGCAGTTCAAATTAAAATTAACTTCTGTTTTCAGGCTTCTTTCTTTCTCTGCTTCTTTCTTTCTCTGCTTCTTTCTTTCTCTGCTTCTTTCTTTCTCTGCTTCTTTCTTTCTTTCTTTCTTTCTTTCTTTCTTTCTTTCTTTCTTTCTTTCTTTCTTTCTTTCTTTCTTTCTTTCTTTCTTTCTTTCTTTCTTTCTTTCTTTCTTTCTTTCTTTCTTTCTTTCTCTCCCTCTCTCTTTTTTTTTTTTTTTAAGAGGGTGAAGTTGTGATTACAAAAAAACCTCTTTCATCCATTCTGATCACAACATTGCAGAGTTTTCAGTTTCTCTAGGAGGATCTATGTAAGAAGAGTATTTCTAGAAATACTCCCCTGTAATGCAGTGTCTACATGAGACCATTTGCTCAACTTTAACTCAGAAAGATTTTGACCCACTTACCAGTTGTCATCTCGTGTCCTGTACCTCACCCACCACTCCCTTCAGACATAGGGCAGAAGCAGAGGCACAAACGCCCACCTGGGCTACTTCACACCATCCCATGAGTGCTTCACAAACTGTCTGGGAGAGCCATCTGAGGGTGGTTTGACCATCCCTTTGCCATCAACAAATGGTGGTGTGTGGAGATAATGGTGAAAAATGAGCACTAAGTTTGGGTGTGTAAATCCGAGTGTGGGATTTGTGATGACGTCTGCCCCACGGACAGGAACACTACAGGCCACAAAGCCTGCTCGTGTCTGCAGACCTTTAAGGCTGATAGATGTTGCACGTTCTATAGGAGAGAAGTGGAAACCCAGTGCTGGCCACTCCAGCCCTGCAGCATATCAGCCGCAGCTGCCTGTCATTGCCTTTCTCTGGGGACCGGCTTTGCCCAGCTACCAGCAGCGAGAGCAGCATGAGGGTCCACACGCTCCTGTGGAGTAGAAAGCAGCTTCGAGGGTATGACTGCACCCTGGGACACATGGGACAATGAGGGCAAGCAAGCACCCGGCGAAGCCACAGTGAGCACGGCGGCTGGATTGGGGGGGGGGAGGGACCGACCTCCGCCTTTTAAAGCAGAGTTTCAAACTCCAGCGTTCTCCCCTTCTACCCCCGTTTAGGAACAAGCCCCGTCACATCCAGGCAGCAGCGTGCACGGACACACCTCGAAGCGGCGCACACGTACGTGCCCGCCGCGGCGCCTCGGCCTGCACCGCCGTCCGCGGTGGGACTAGAACCCGGGTCCCCAAACCCCTCGCCTCCCCGCGCTACCCATGCGGCCACCGGGGCACGAGCGCGGCTCCGGGCGCGCGCACCCTCTCGAGCCCGGGAGGGCGGTAGGGAAAAGGGGGAGGCGGGGCTGAGCACGGGAGCGCGCGAGCTCGCGAACCCGGCGGGACGCGCGCCCTCTCCCAGGCTTCCCAGGGAATCCAGCGGCAGCAGGAAGAGGCGCTTCCCCGCGCACGCGCAGCTGGCCTGGCGGGCGCGCGCTGAGCCGCGGCGGCGGGCGGGCGGGCAGGCGGGAGGGAGGGGGGAGGGGAGGGAAGCTGCTGAGGTAAAGTTAGGGGGAGAGAGAGACTCCGTCAGCCAAGCGAGAGCCGGGGAGGCTCGGCGGCCGCCATTACTGAGCCGAGAGCGCTGAGGAGGGAGCGGAGAGGCGGGACGGGACTGCGACCGCCGGCAGCGCTCAGGAGCCGCGGGCCGGAGAGAGGAGAGAGCCCCGCGGGGAGGAGAAGCCGCCGGGGGCGCCGGCGCGGAGAGAGCGTCCCGGGAATGCAGCCGCTCCCGCCGCCGCGGAGGAGCCGGATCCCGGCGGCGCGAGGTGAGGGCAGGAATCCGCTCCCACGGGAGCCCCGGCGGCCCGCAGCGGGGCGGGAGGGACGGAGCGGGGGAGGCGGCCGCAGCCCGGGCGGGCGGTGCGGTTGCTGCTGGCCGCAGCCGGTCCGGAGGGTTGGGGCCGGAGCTGGGAGAGGGCGGGCGGCCCCCGGCCCAGGGCGGCCCCTCGGCACCGCGGTGGGGAGGAGAGGCGGGGAGGGCAGAGAGCCTGGTCCCAGGCAGGTGATGAAGGCCCGAGCGATGGGAGGGTCTGAAGCTGCCGTGCGAGCTGCCAGCTGGTCATGGCTCTCTGGGGAGGCAGGGCGGCAGGAAGGGGAGCTCCCCTGCTCCTTTGCTTTCCTTCCTCGTTCCCTTCTCTTTCCCCCCCTCCCAACTCCTCCAGCTTCCTCCCTTCTTTCCATTCCCACCGCCGGTCTTTCCCCCCCCCAGCCCCCCCCCCTTCTTTTCTGTTACCCTTCCTTCGTACTTCTTCCCCTCCTCACCGCCCCCTTCTACTCGTCCTCATCTTCTTTCGGTCCTCCACCAAAAATTTGAACAGTTGTCAATTCTCCTCCTTCCTTTCACCTTCAAGTGTTGCGTGATACTAAATTGGAGCAAACTTCGCTCTCCTAATGATGTCTGTGCGTTTCTGTTTTTCCACCAGGTGGATTTTAAGCCTTTGAAATAGGGTAGCCAGTTGCAGTGTTGCAGCTCTTGAGCATTTTGAATCCCTTAAACCAGCATAACCTTTAGACTCTCTCCACCCAAGGAAAGCACCAGAGACACACAGATAGAGAGCCACGGTGTTGAGAACACAGGATATAAGAAGCACAAAATACTGTTTTTACTTAAAAATAAGGACTCTTTCTTTGAGGTGGGGAGAAATACAGGTCACCTTCCCCCAGAATCCGGCCTACCCTTTGCTCAGTGGGCCCCTTTTGCCCTCTCCTGTATTGCTTCTGGTACCAGTGTGGAGTATTTGCTTAATAAGTAGGAGGGAAGTGTTTTAAATCTAGACCAAAATAGGCCTGTGGGGGTATGTGTGTATTCTTTAGTGTCATGTGGGTAATTGGAAGATTTTTTTTTTTTTTTTCTTAATAAAAATTCGTGACAGAAATTTTAAAAACTATTCTGCAGAGTGAAAACGGGGAGAGAGAGAGAGAGAGAGATCAGTGTGTGCTGGCCAATTGGACGTCCATTTTAAACCTGTGCACTGAGGCCAGTTACAGGACTGGTACTCGTGTACTTACTCCATAGATTAATGAGGAATTACAGGCTGGCATTTTCCTGTTGTGCTGCCATACCTTCCGAGGGCTCTTCAGCGTGACAGCTGCTGTCAGCAGTGACATCACTGAGCATAGTTGCACGCTTTCTCAGAGGAAGAAAAAACACATTTGAATGTAAAACTTGGTAGTATCTAACACGAGCATGTACGTTCATCCAGGTATGTTTTTAGGATGGTCTGTTCTTCTTTGTGCCTTATTTGAAAATGATTTTAAAGATGTGCTATGGTCTATTTATAGTGCTCTACTGGAACTCTGTTACTAGAGCTCAGAAAGTGTGGTGCAACTACAGAGGTTGTTTTTTTTTGATGGAGTCTATAGCACTTAAAGTAGCAGAAAATGTTTTAGGCATTTGTTACGTGATCGCTATCTTGGTGTATTTGATATCAAGTTGTTTTTAAGCCCGGGGCATACTGAACTTAAATAGTGTGCCTTTCTTAAAAGTATCCCCATGGGAAGAGGCTGCCAGCATTGTGTATTTAAAAAAAAAAGGTAAATAATTGCGACCAAATGGTCACTGCTCTCTGGTGTTGGGCTGTATTTTAGGTAAGGTATTACGTGTGTAATGTAATCCAATTAAATACTTGATGCTCAGACTGAATTGTTTTAAAATCCTATATTTAGCGCTAAGAATCACGTGCTGCAGTTCTTTGAGGTTAAAATATGCTTTCCTAAAGCTGTAGGTGCTTTTTCACATGTGAACTGAGTAGTAAAGAAATGCACTGACAGTGCTAGTAGGTCGTGCTGTGTAAGCTTTCACTCTGGGAGTTGTTAGTCCAGGAGATGGTACAGAGCTAAGTCCATTTCCGTTTACTGAAGGTACTAAAAGGAGGCAGGTGGGATTTTCAGGCTTCTGAAGGTCTGTCCTCAACAGCAGACACATCCTGTGTACTGGCATCTTATGATGGTATTTTTGCATGCCACTCTAAAGCTCTCCACACCATTATTGTCAGTAGGCTGACACGTGAACTGTCCTCCAAATTGCACATATCAGACGTGCTCCGGGCATCGTGCTGTCCAACCTTTCCTGGGGGAATGAGAGTTTGTGTAGACAGGTGTTCAGGGCTGCTGGCACGGCTGTGTTGGTTGGCAGACCGGAAGCGTCGCATCCATAAGTGGTGTACCTCTAGGGATAAAACCTGCGTTGCGTTCTTAGCGTGGAACGATGGAGGGTTCCCATGCGAGGTTCTGTCCGCCCTCTTAGGGCACGGTTCTGCCCTGGCTGAGCAGTTGTGGCTGCGGCCCGGTGGCCGCCAGGGGGCTTCGTCGGCACAGAGATGAGGGCCCTCCCGCGCCCCGCCGGGTGGGAGCACCTGCGTGGGGGACGGGCGAACCGCCGGCCGCCTCCTGGCCTGCAGGTGTGCTGCCAGACCTGCAGAGAGTAGAGCCTGGTGACTGGTCGTCCCGGTGATACCGAGAGCTGGCTGTTAGCGCTGCCAGGATTTCTTTTCCTTGTGTCTGTTATTACCAATATAAAGGAGGCACAATGCTCTTAATCGCCTTTTTTTTTTTTTTCCCCTTTTTTTTTCCTGAGAGCTCTTAGCCTAGAGGTCAGTGTAACTGAGGTTGGAATGTTGTTTCTTGGTCCTTTTTAGGAGGTACTTGTGTAAGGGCATTAATTTCACAGATCGTTTGAGCCCTGTCATCGCTTCCATATGTTTGTGCATTTTAATGGAATATTTAAACTAAAGAAAAATGAGTTTGGAATTGTTGGCAGGGAAATCGAAGGAACGGCAGTGAAGTTACTTTGAGTATTAGCTCTGCTTTTTTTAAAAAGCCTATCACCCATCAGAAACTGAACGAATCTGTGGTTATTTCGTTGTGGTTATATGTGTTTTGTGGTACATCAGAGCAGTTTCCTTGGTTTTTCAGTACTGTATTGCTAGACGGGTTAGCATAGCTGAAGGATGTTCGCATTTAGAAAGGGGAAACTAAAACCTCTATGCACAGTTCTAGAAACGTAGCTATTTTTACACTGTAGCATTAACTCGGTTTAATAATTCTGCAAAATATTATTTGCCACTTACATGTTGCTTTTCATTTGTTCACTTTGCAAACAGTTGAAGTGTTCTCACATTACACAGCTAGAAATTGCACATCTGGGTTGTACGAATTACTCTTTGACTCAAGTCTCCAAACTTCTCCTGTCAGTACTCGGACTCCGTACCGCAGTTCCTCATCAAGCCAATTAACATGAAATGATCCAGATACGTGGATCAGTGAAATTTAAGTCGCAGCAAATGCATTTTAGCCCAATTTCTCTCATCACCCTCCCTCATCTGCTCCATTTTCTTTCTTCTTTTTCTGTCAGTTCAGTCCCTTTTGTAAGATTTCTTCCCTTAGTGCTTTTGTGTGTTCTTGAATGACTTTGTCAATAGTCTGATCAGGTAGTCTTGCACTAAGAAACTCCTGTGAGCAGTAGGCATGTCTTCAGTAGGAGCTTTTCCTGTGGAGGAAGGATTATGAATTTATTTTTCCCATAAGCTCGCGCTATTTACTTTGCTGTTAAAATCAAAGCTTTGAACGTGTATTGAGCGCTCTTGAGTATTCAGAAACCTGTAGATAAGTCACTTGAGAGGCCCGAGTTCAGACTTGTGCAGTGATGATAATTGGAACCTCTACAGTTTACCTGTGTTGTTCCATGATCTAATTTGTGTAGTTCGGTGTTTGTGTTTTTCTTTTGTGATTTTTGCCAACAGCAGCAGTGACAATAATTCCCCTGGAGTACAGGATCCCAGCTGAGGGGTGATGGTCTGTTTTGAATTTAGAAACAAAATTCAGGCCTTGCTTTAATTGTGGGCAATGCAATAGAGATTTTCAAATTTCTCTTATTAGTAGGAAAGTTCTAGTAAACCTTGGTGTTTAAAACCAGCTTTGCGTTCATTTACTGGGAGGTCAGTTTTTCTTTCTGTCCTTTTATAAACTGATTACTTCACTTTCCTATGTGAAGAAGTCTTTGGTGTCTCGCTCCCTTAGGGATGATAGCTGGACACTGTAGGAACCGGATCTGAGATGAATGCATTGGGGCAGTCCCTTCTTGTCCTCCATTTGTGCATCAGGACCAACCTCCCTGCATCTAAGACTGTGTTCCTTTTGAGTTTTGAGTTGTTGCTGGAGGTGTTTCAGAGCATCATCCCTTACTGTCTCATTGTTTCTTGGTTAAATAATGGTTTAGGCAGCACATCAGTAAATTATTTCCTAATGTTGGCGAATACTAGGAGAATTTTACCAGTGAGCATGGAATTGACCCTTATATATAAATAAAATTTCAAGTACAGTTAATTAGTTACTGTTGCCATTATTTGTGAGGATGTGACTATTGGCATGTTAGTAATAAGAACAGGGCACACTGAACGACTGGTGAATCAAGATTCTTAGTGAGATGTTATTGACAGGCTCTGAATCTAGTTTAGTTTGTTAAAAGGGCCTTGATTTGAAGATAATAGGTTTTTTTAATGCTTGTTAGAGTAAAGAATACACCTCTTGGTTAATTATTGAATGAGCAACAGCAATACTACTGTAAGCTATGTTTATGTTAGGTTGGTTTGTTTTTTTCATTAAGTGACGGTGTTTGAATTGTTCTGTTACGCTTTGGATACAATTAGTGATGTGCTGATAGATGTTAAAGTTCAGATATCTAAGTATTTCCTAATGCTGAATTTTGGTTCACAGTGTGAAGCGAGGGCTGAAGCTATATGTCAGCAGTATTCTTAATCCAAAACTATGGCTTCCTTGGGATCATGGTCCTTGATATTTGAAAGTGATGTGCATGCAAAAGTTATCCTGCAAACTGTTCTGTAGGCATTTAATGTTTGAATTGACTTTGTGACCCACTGTAGAGGTCACAGTAACTTAATGCATTCACATATCCTGTGACGCAGACTAGGCTGGGATGGCCCTCTTCTAAAAGTGTGCTTAGGTGGCTCATTTATGTACGTTCTCAGAGCGCTGTGGTAGTTGAAACCAATCCTGGAACAAAAGCTGTCCTTAACTGTTGACTCTAGGCAGTGTTAGAGTGAGCAGAGGGCCACGAGAGAACTTTACTTACCTGCTGGTATTGTTCTCAGCTGCTTAGTTTGTTGTTGTCATGAGCGGTTCTGGAGAGTCTTTCGTACAGCACTTACACTTCAGCCTTGTTAGGTCTGCACACTGGAAATGTTTTTAGGTTCAGAAAATAATTTCAGAAGGTATTCCAGAGTACTGTGTGTAAGTGATTTTCTTGGCTGTGGGCTCACCTGCAACTTCCTGTGCAGCTGCAGTTACTAAATAAAGACAAGTGATACTATTTTAGAGTTCTATTAGTTGCTGATAATAATTGTCTCACATGCTAATACTTAGAATTTTGCTCAAAAGACTTTAAGATATGTGTATTTGGGAGTAAATGGTATCTGTGGTTTTAGCTGATCTTTTAGTATTCGGTACCACAAGTTGAGAATTGCAGTGTTGCTCTGGTATCAATGCATTGCTTATCACTTTTTTTAAAGTATGAAAGACAACTTAGTAAAGATTAAGCTTTTTCAACTACCTGTATTATTCCAAAATAGTATTACTGAGAATATAAATGACATAGAAGAAAAACATACATTTTGGATGTTATGCTTAGCACATTTACAGCATGGCGCTATATCTCCAAATGCATCAAGTTTCATTCCTTTTCTGTGTCTTAGTAAATGTAACACTGACCTGGCATCTAAAGCCTGGTTTTGAGTGGTTTCAAATTGAAGATCCATGGATGAGATCAGTGTTTGATAACTGTACTGTAGTTAGTTACTGCTACAAAATCAACATTTACTGGGGTTTATTACAGGTAAGGGGATTTTGATGTAGATTGTATATTTACCTAGGCATTCATTTTGTGTGTACTCTACCTAACAGATTGTTTCAAGTTCATCTGAAGAAATTGTATTCTGGGTCTTTCAGAGTTACAAATTCTTCTGCAAGTAATTGAGATTTTAAAAAAAAATGTTACCTATTTTGTATATTATCTGAGATAATGTATTCACTGAGAGGCTTTTGCAGCCTAAATGTGGCTGAACTACCACCTTGCACTTCTGAAAACACAGTTACTTAGGAAGAGTTATGTCTTCTGTCTGTTCCAAGTATTAATAGCTGTGTTTAGATGGTTTAAATTTAGAGGAAGATCCAGCTTGGGCTCTGAATTGTGAATTAAGTGTATAGGTTTAAAATGGGGGAAACAGTTTTCATGCACAGCTTAAGAGTTACATCTTTTCTGATTGCTGCTGCTTCTGTCATAATTTTGAAATTGTTGGTGAATCTTACCTTTGTTTTCGGATCCTTCAGGGAAGGACTTACTGAAGGTCACTGTTTAGATGTAGTGACATCACTGCAGAAAGATCGCAGCAGGATAATTGTCTTGCTTTGCACCTTGTTTTTCTAACAGTAAGTTTAAGCTTTAGGTCTCCATAATCTTTTGTTCAAGGGGGGGTAGGTGGGTGAGTAAATACAAGGTGATGCACCTTATTTTCTTCATAATTGCACCAGGAAATCTGGAAGCCTATAGAGACATGGTCTTACGACACGATTGTCAGGTCAGTGATTCTTCCTGCAGTGATGTCATGCATTTTAGTTCTTCAAAATCCTTCTGTCTACACATAGAAGTACTCTATTATTTTCAAGTCATAGACGAAATAACTTGCAGAAAACAACCCCTCCTTTGAGTCTGTAACAAAAAATTAGTTAGTATGGAACTTGAAATGTTCTCAGTTTGTTATACTAGAAACAGGCAGATTGAAGTAAGATTAAAAAAAAGTACCTTATTGCAAACTTTTATAGTGTATGTTTTAAAACTGTACAGAACTATACTGAACCTTTAATATAATGATGTACTAGTAATAAAAATCTTCCATTTGGTCAGCAACTTAATGATTACATGTTAAATAAGTTTCTACCAAGTTTATTACTTAAAATAAATTTCATGCTGTGAATTTGCAGTGGACAGTCAGTGTAAAATGGAAATTTCAAAAACAGTTTTTGTTTTATTTTAATACCTTAAGTGATCCATCTCCCACTGTTTTGAAAGTCTTCAGTGGCAGAAGTTTGGTGAGAGACAAGTTTCTTTGCTTTTCTGTGTAAGTGTTTCATTTCACCTTACTCTTAGTACTTAGTCTCTTAAAAATATATTGATTAGATGAAACATTTATTGCTGGAGGAGGAAGAATGTTTGCTATGTGAAGATGTAGGTAATCTGAAAGTATTGATTGAGTCTTGTAAACTAGTTGCAAATTGACAGCATCTTCCTGATTAAATAAAGTAGTCTTGTGAAGGAAGGTTTCTGTTTAGTCCACATCAAATGTGAATTGTCCTGTGTTAAACAGAAAACATTTTTATAGTGGAAGTGGTGACTAAATGTCTCATTCTGGTGGTTTGAATGATGCTACTATGATAAGGTTTGCTTTAGAAAGGAAACACTGGGTTGGTTTATTTGTACTAATATAAACACTGTTTGCAAAGGATTTACTTTCACTAAGTGATTTTATTTGCAGAGCCATTTTCTTCTAGCTCTAAATTTTGAGTTTCAAGAACATAAAAATATAGTGGAAAAAGTAAAAAGCAAAAAAAAAAAAAATCTCTTTCTGAATGTCTTGAGTTTTTTTTTTAAAAAAAACAAAACAAAACAACTTCCTAAAAAGCAGCATAAGTTTTACTTCTTGCAATTTAAAAGCTACTAAGTATAACAATTATTAACTTTACTTTCCCTTTCCTTTTTCAATATAAGACATAGTTTATTCTGCCTTAAAGAGGTACTTTTCTTTGCTATTTTTATAACTGAAAGCTGTTGTTTTTTTAAAAAAAATTATTAAATTTCTATATTGTGGTCAATGAGCTGTATTATTGAGATGATTACATAGATACTGTGCTTCTGATCAGGCCTTCAGTTTCTACTTCTAGGTGGAAAACGTAGATGAAGCATTAATTCTGTATGGCCAGTATGTTAAAGGTTTCAGAACTTCCTTTCTCTGTTACAGTGTGATACAAATACTTTTTAAAAACTTCTTAATGGTTTTAATTAAGTTTCATATGTTCTAACATTTGTGAATTAGTTTTTGAGGCAGATTTTTAGAGCCTCAAAGGGTGACAGATCACAGTATACTGAATATCATGAGTTGAAAAAGACCCAGGAGGCTTGAGTCCAATTCATGGCTCCATGCAGCCCACCCCCCAAAAAATCAAGAGCTTACCTATTTCTTCTTTTTCATACCAGAGGAAATTACTCTAGCAGCATTCTCAACAGTTTTTTGCTAAGAATGACAACATAGTAAATAAAACTGAGATACTGAGGTGAAGATTTTAGTGCTAGGACTCCTCATATCTTTTCATATTTGGTTTATTTATGTATTTAGGAAATTTACAGTGTTTGAAGTAACATACTCCAGAAAGATAAAAGCAAATATGTTAAGTAAGCTCTGTTTTCTATTTGTAGTGTCATGTGATTACTTTTATTTTTCAGTTCTTAATTAGAAAATACATTATTAACATTTTTCTACCAAAAATAATATTATGAACATATTTTCACAAAATGGTTGAAGTTAGCAAGGACCTCTGAGTCCATCTGATCCAGTCCCTGCTCAAGTGGGGCCCCCCAGAGCAGGTTATCCAGGACTATGTGCAGGTGGCTTTTGAATATATCCAAGTGGGGGAATTTTCACAGTCTCTCTGGGCAGCCTATTTCAGTGCTGAGTTACTTGCATTTTCTTAAAATAAAAATAAATTTAAAATGTTCATATGGAATCTCCTGTGTTTCAGTCCATGCCTGTTGCATCTTCTCTCAATCACTATTACTGGAAGGAATCTGTCTCTGCCTTCATTATACCTTCCCTCCAAATATTTATATACATTGATGAGATCCCTCCAGGTTAAACAGTTTCAACCTTTCCTTATGTGAGTGAATGAGATAATGTTTTAATCCGCTAACAAGTGTGGTGACCCTTCACTGCACAATCTACATTGTGTCCGTATCTTTCTTATTGTATGGACGCAATACACCAGATATGGCCTCATCAGTACTGAAGTAGAAGGAAAAAAACAACTCTTTTGACACACTTGTGACTCTTCCTAATGCAGCCTAAGCTACTGTTAGCTTTCTTTGCCACAAGGCCACAGTACTAACTCCTGATAACTTGCTGCCCACTGGGATCCTGAAGTTTGCATCTGTGAAGCTACTTTCCATATGGTTAGCTTCAAGCACATATTGATATAAGCAGTTGTTCTTCTCCAGGTGCTAAAGTTTGCACTTCTTGTTGAACTGCAAGGGTTCCTGCCAGGCTTTCTCCAATAGGTCCCTCTGTAATGCAGTGTAAACTTGTGATGTATCAATCTTTCTTCCCAGTTTTGTATGGTCTGCAAACTTACTGAGAGTACTCAGTGACTCATCACTGAAATCATTAAGGAAGATGTTGGAACTTTACTGGACTCAGTATTAACTCCTGGGGTACTCCTCCAGTTTGTGGACTTCAGTTAGGCTTGACATTCATGATGACAACCTGCTTGGTGTGGCCACTCAGCCTTCTTTTGTTTGTGCCATTTTCTGCATAGGGCAGTCGTTTCTAAAATAGTAAATATTTTTTCATTTGCAGTACATATGTAAGCAGTATCTTCTGATTAATAACTGATAGTGCAACTCATTATACAGGATGACAGTTTCAGTAAAACCACTGGATCCTTGTAATAATTCTATGGGATTTTGTGTGTATTGAGTTTCTATTTACAGTTGTTTTGTTTCTTTTTAAATTTATTTTAAAGAGACAGAGGGATATACATTATATTTTTTAAAACCTCAGAATTAACTCTTATCTTTCTATGTTAGTATCCCTATATCAGCGTTCACTTTTTTTTTTTTTTTTTCAATAGAATTTAGGTTAGAAGCTTCCCCTTAAGGGCAGTTTGCTGTTAGCATGCAAGTAAAGTTTACTTTTGCAGCTAGGTGGTAACTGAGTTGCATTGTCAACTTCCTGGTTTTACAGCTTCATATTTAGAACGTTTCTTTACTGGAAACTGAAAGTGGAATTCTCAAATGGGCACAAAGTTTATGTTATGCAAGTAAGCCTGCTATTCAGTGAAGATGTGAGCATAAATGAAAGTGAATATTTCTCTGGGTTTGTTACTGTAACGTATTTATCCGTAGCGAGGGCCAGACACCATAAAACATAACTTGTCCCTTATCTCAAGTAATAAGGAAAATTCTGATAAAGCAGAAAATGCTGCTTAGTGCCTGTAATTTGTGCAGGAAGAAACTTATTAGTTCTTCTCAGCCATATTCTGATCACTTATTCAAATAGATGATAAACTGTTACTGAACTGTGTCTAAAACCTGTTCATTTTAAAATCTTTGATATAAATAAGATTATCATGAATAAATTGGGAGCTCCAGATCTCATTTAAAGTAGTTATGAAGCATTCATGTACAGAGCAAATAATTTCAGGGTAAACAAACAGTATTGTTTTTAAAACCTCTATTCTCTTGAGGATTACGGAAGGAAATATCTGCAATCTGTAACATTTTTTTCCTTTATTTTTTTTTCCTTTAGGAAGATGATCCTTCTTCATTCTGAGTGTCTGAACTCTCAATGACAAGCTGAAGCAAGAACAACTGAAAGCTGTTTGTGAAACCTTGGATGTACAATTTAACCTAGTAGGAACATTTCCAGAATGAAAACCACATACAGTTACCTTAATAATTGCCAAATAATGAGAGGAAAGTTATGATGGCAAAAAACAAAGAGCCACGTCCCCCATCTTATGCTGTTAGTGTTGTTGGACTGTCTGGAACTGAAAAGGATAAAGGTAATTGTGGAGTTGGGAAATCGTGTTTGTGCAATAGATTCGTTCGTTCGAAAGCAGATGAATATTATCCTGAGCATACCTCTGTGCTTAGCACAATTGACTTTGGAGGAAGAGTTGTTAACAATGATCACTTTTTGTACTGGGGTGACGTAACGCAAAGTGGGGAGGATGGAATTGACTGCAGAATTCACGTAATTGAGCAGACTGAGTTCATTGATGATCAGACTTTCTTGCCTCATCGGAGTACAAACTTACAACCGTACATAAAACGTGCAGCTGCCTCCAAACTGCAGTCAGCAGAAAAATTAATGTACATTTGCACAGATCAGCTGGGCTTGGAGCAAGACTTTGAGCAAAAACAAATGCCTGAAGGGAAATTAAGCATAGATGGATTTTTGCTGTGCATTGATGTAAGCCAAGGATGCAATAGGAAGTTTGATGATCAACTTAAATTTGTGAATAATCTCTATATTCAGTTATCAAAATCTAAGAAACCCATAATAATAGCAGCAACAAAATGTGATGAATGTGTGGATCATTATCTACGAGAAGTTCAGGCATTTGCTTCTAATAAGAAGAACCTTGTGGTCGTGGAAACGTCAGCAAGATTCAATGTCAACGTTGAAACTTGTTTTACTGCCCTGGTACAAATGATGGATAAAACTCGTGGTAAACCTAAAATAATCCCCTACTTGGATGCCTACAAAACTCAAAGACAGCTAGTTGTTACGGCAACAGACAAGTTTGAAAAACTTGTCCAAACTGTGAGAGACTATCATGCTACTTGGAAAACAGTTAGTAATAAACTGAAAAACCACCCTGATTATGAAGAATACATAAATTTGGAAGGAACAAAAAAGGCGAAAAATACATTTTCAAAACACATAGAGCAGCTTAAACAGGAACACATCAGAAAAAGAAAAGAAGAATACATTAATGCATTGCCAAGAGCTCTTAATACTCTTCTGTCAAATCTAGATGAGATTGAACATTTGAGCTGGTCAGAAGCGTTGAAGTTAATGGAAAAAAGGCCTGACTTCCATTCCTGTTTTGTAGTGCTTGAAAAAACACCCTGGGATGAAACTGACCACATAGATAAAGTGAATGACAGAAGGATTCCATTTGACCTTCTCACTACGCTAGAGGCAGAAAAAGTTTATCAAAATCATGTGCAGCATCTTATATCTGAAAAGAGGAGGATTGAAATGAAGGAGAAATTCAAAAAAACTCTTGAGAAAATCCAGTTCATTTCACCTGGACAGCCATGGGAAGAAGTTATATGTTTTGTTATGGAGGATGAGGCGTTCAAATACATCACTGATGCAGATAGTAAGGAAGTGTATGGTAGGCATCAGAGAGAGATTGTTGAAAAAGCCAAAGAGGAGTTTCAGGAAATGCTTTTTGAACATTCAGAGCTATTTTATGACCTGGATCTTAATGCAACACCAAGTTCAGATAAGATGAGTGAAATTCATGCAGTTCTGAGTGAAGAGCCTAGATACAAAGCTTTGCAGAAACTTGCACCTGATAGAGAATCTCTTCTTCTCAAACACATAGGATTTGTTTATCATCCAACTAAAGAAACTTGTCTCAGTGGCCAAAATTGCATGGACATTAAAGTAGAGCAGTTACTTGCCAACAGTCTTCTGCAGTTAGACCATGGCCGTTCAAATTTATACCATGATAGTGCCAACATAGATAAGGTTAATCTTTTCATTTTGGGCAAAGATGGCCTTGCACAAGAGTTAGCAAATGAAATTCGGACACAGTCTACTGATGATGAATATGCATTAGATGGAAAAATATATGAGCTTGATCTTAGGCCAGTTGATGCAAAATCCCCATACCTGTTGACTCAGTTGTGGACCTCTACCTTCAAACCACATGGTTGTTTTTGTGTGTTTAACTCTATTGAATCACTGAATTTTATTGGGGATTGCATTGCAAAAATAAGAGCTGAAGCATCTCAGATAAGGAGAGACAAATATATGGCTAATCTTCCATTTACACTGATACTGGCTAATCAGAGGGACAGCGTTAGCAAGAATCTACCTATTCTGAGACATCAGGGACAGCAGCTGGCCAACAAATTGCAGTGTCCTTTCGTAGATGTGCCTGCTGGTACATATCCACGCAAATTTAATGAGACCCAAATAAAACAAGCTCTGAGGGGAGTACTGGAAGCAGTTAAACATCACTTTGATGTTGTGAGTCCTGTTCCCACTATTAAAGATCTGTCAGAAGCTGACTTAAGAATTGTCATGTGTGCTATGTGTGGTGATCCATTCAGTGTAGATCTCATTCTTTCACCCTTCCTTGACTCTCACTCCTGTAGTGCTGCTCAGGCTGGCCAAAATAATTCTGTGATGCTTGATAAAATTATAGGTGAAAAGAGGCGTAGAATACAAATAACTATATTATCATACCATTCTTCAATTGGTGTAAGGAAAGATGAACTTGTTCATGGATACATACTGGTTTACTCTGCAAAGCGGAAGGCGTCCATGGGGATGCTTCGGGCATTTCTTTCTGAAGTTCAGGATACAATTCCTGTGCAGTTGGTGGCTGTTACAGATAGCCAGGCAGACTTTTTTGAGAATGAAGCTATCAAGGAGCTCATGACTGAAGGAGAACACATAGCAACAGAGATAACTGCGAAGTTTACAGCTTTATACTCATTATCTCAGTATCATCGTCAAACAGAGGTCTTCACATTATTCTTTAGTGATGTATTAGAGAAGAAAAACATGATTGAAAGTTCCTACATGTCGGACAGCACAAGAGAAACAACACATACAAGTGAGGATGTTTTTTCAAGGTCTCCCAGAGGAAGTTCCCTTGACTATAATTATCCAGATTCAGAGGATGATGCTGAGGGGCCGCCACCATACAGTCCAATTGGTGATGATGTAAGGTTACTCCCGACCCCTAGTGACCGTTCAAAGTACCGACTGGACTTGGAAGGAAATGAGTATCCTATTCACAGTACGCCACTCAATTGTCATGACCATGAACGCAACCATAAAGTGCCTCCTCCAATAAAACCGAAACCCCTTGTTCCAAGAACAAATGTGAAAAAACTGGATCCTAACCTTCTGAAAACAATAGAGGCAGGTATTGGTAAAAACCCAAGGAAACAACCTTCTCGAGTGCCTGTAGCACCACCAGAAGATGTAGACCAATCTGACAATTATGCTGAACCTATTGATACTGTTTTCAAGCCTAAAGGCTTTGCAGATGATATCTACGCAGTTCCGGATGATAGTCAGAATCGTGTTATTAAAGTTCGAAACTCAATGCCTATAAATGCCCAGGGGGATGAAGAAAATGGGTTTTCTGACAGAATATCTAAAAGTCATGGGGAAAGAAGGCCTTCAAAGTACAAATATAAGTCTAAGACGTTGTTCAGCAAAGCAAAGTCTTACTATAGGAGAACGCATTCAGATGCAAGTGATGATGAGGCTTTTACCACCTCTAAAGCTAAAAGAAAAGGCAGGCATCGTGGTAGTGAAGAAGACCCACTTCTTTCACCTGTTGAAACATGGAAGGGCGGCATAGATAACCCTGCTATTACATCAGATCAAGAATTGGATGAAAAGAAAATAAAAAAGAAAACTCAAAAAGTGAAAGAAGATAAGAAGGTAAGTCAGTTATTTGCAATGTGAACCACATGTGTTTATGTATACATTATTGGCTTTTTTTACACATCTAATGTATTATAAAAATACATAGGATTATTCTCATTTTGAAAAATATAATGTAAAATTATTAAGTAGTGTTATTTCATTTTGTTCCAAGATTTCTCCAGCAGACTTGGGGAATGAGATGGGTTGTCTGCCTAATCAGTTGTTTGACAAGTTTTAGTCGTTTTCATATCTGTATGTACCTGTGCAGTTTCACTTCCTTCACGTACACGTAAGTGAGGGCAGAATTTAGTCTATAAATCCTTCCTTGTTAATCTGTTAAAAAAAAAAACAAAACAACAAAAAACAAACAACAAAACAAAACCTACTTTATGAATACAGGGGTAGAACTGGTTCTTTCAGTTCTTGCAGTTCTGGCTGTCAGATTGAAGTTAAGGGCTGGGGAATGAAAGGAGTGGTTTCTTTTTCACTCTGTTGTTTGCTGGGAATGTGGAACTCTTTTTAAAAGCCTGAAAAAAAAAAACTTTTCATAGTGGTTTTACTGACTACTGAGTTTTCCTAGTGTGTGCAAACAAGTAATCAACCTGTACAATTTTCTGTTAAAATAAATGGAACAGAATGCCCACCTAGTGTAAGTTTTTAATTAACTGATATTCTCCTTGTAGAAAGCCTCTTCTATTTCAATCTTTGTTGTTTACTTTTTGGATTATATTCAGGTTGTGTTGTGATTATAGGTACTGAATTTATACTCTTTATAGGTTAGTTTATAAAGTTTATAATTTTAGGCAAGCATGGCCTTGCAAGTGGTTTCTGTTTAACATTTCATTGATCAGTTCAATATATTCTTTTTTTTTTTTTTTTTTTTTTTTTTTTTGTCACAAGATAAAACATTGTTCTCAATATTGTCCTTGATAGACTTTTTTAAATGTTCCTACTGGCTTATATCTGACTACTGAAATAGCATATAGAAAAAGAAGTTTAGTTAAATAGAAAGTGGAGTTAAATTTTGCTAATTGTTTAAGTCCTGAATTGCTCTTATTATGCAGATTTGAATTATGTGATTTGAATCACACATGATTGATTTAAAGGGTACTGTATTTTTTTTAAGGCTTCCTAATGAGCGTAAATATTATTGTGTTATGATTATAAAATCATATGGTTAAAAATACTTTGAAGATACTTTTTTTAAGGGGAAACAATTTTAAAAAAAAATGAAGCAATGATATACTTCTGTTATCTTACTTATCTTACTCCATAGAAATTTAAATACAGTGTTCATACTGCTGTCTCAGCTGTGTTGAGAGAAAGTTCCTTCGAGGTGGATATTTATGTTGAAGCTGTGTAGACTGGATGTCATAAGATCTTCCTCTCATTGTGTCAACAGCTCCCCTGCTGTCTTTACCAAGGCCTCTGCTGTTGCTTTAGCCTGTTGAGAAGATGTAGGCAAAAGTGTCTGACTGTTGTAACTGTTCTTTGCAGTGGATAAGACTACTACAAGAGTAGTTTTAAGTTTTCTGTAACTTTCCTCTTGCTTTTTTTCTGAATCTGAAATTTATGGTCCAGGGCTGTTGCTCTCATGTCTGATAGCAGAAATAGAAATAATTGGAATGATGGAGAAAGCAAATTTATCTTGTGAGGTAAAATGCTCATAAGTATTCAGAAAGTCTTAAGAATGTTGAATGCCTAGTTCTTTTAATAGGTATTGGGGGGGTTTTGTGTATGTTGTGTTGATTTGCATTATGTTGAAATTCAAATTGAAGTTTATGTTGTAAGTCCCTTCAGTTTGTAGGTAATACACTCCTTTGTTTTTCTTTAAGTGTAGTTTCTTCCTTTTTTTTTTTTTTTTTCCTTTTATTCTGAAAGAGGTGCACAGTTTTATTTACTTCATAGTTTACAGTGTTTTGGTGCATTGTATTATATGATCAGCCAGCAATTTTGATTACAGTACTGGAAGAATTATTCAGATGATATTTTCCTTTCCTTCCTGTGCTTTGTAGAGCATCCAAGGGTTATTAAGGTACAATTCTTTACAGATTACATGTTGTTTTTTGTTTTTTTGTTTTTTTGTTTTTTTGTTTTTTTTTTTTTTTTAATTGATTTCATGAATGTGAAAAGGATGAATAACAACTTAGTACTACTTCTGGAATATTTCTTAAAGCTCATACTGATAACTTTTTCTACACTATTCAACTGTATGCACTGGTAACATAAGTTGAAGTGTAGCTATTTTTGCCATAACTGTAGTTAGACTAAAATGTAAATTTTTTATAAACAGAATGAATTAGTTTCAGTTCAGAACAAAAACTCAGCCTGTTAAGTCTGTGGTCCTCATTGTCAGAGATTACAACTGCAGGGATAGGAAGGAGGAAGGGAGTTTTGGCAAACAATAGGGAAAACAACTAGTGTTTTTCCAGCCCTTGTTCTGTTCTGAAACCTTATACCACAGAATAGCCTGAGTTGGTGAGGGGATGTAGTGATTATGAAGTCCCAGTAGTGTCTTCATAATGGTAGGACCATCCAAAATCCAAGTGATTTGTGCTGTTTGAGAGAGTTATCCAAGTGCTCCTTGAACTCTGTCAGCTTTGGGCTGTGTCCAATTGCCCTGGGGATTCTGTTCCATCTCTGACCACTTGCTCGAGCAGAGTGTTTTTCTAACACCCACCTTGACTCTCTTCTGATGCAGCTCCATACCGTTCCTTCAGGCCCTGTCACTGTCACAAGAGAGCAGAGCTCAATGCAGGCTCTCCGTTCCCTTTGAGGAGCTGTGGGCCACCATGAGGCCTCCCCTCAGCATCCTTTGCTCTGCACTGAACAAACCAAGGGACCTCAGCTGCTTCTCATTGGTTTTGCCCTTTAGACCCTTGATCATCTTTGTAGCCTTCCTTTGTACAGTCTCTAATAGTTTTATGTCCTCCTTACCTTGTGGGTCTGAAAGCTGCATGTGGTGCTTGAGATAAGGCTGCACAGAGCAGAGTAAGGCAATCCCTCATCTGGTGGCAGTGCTGGGTCTGGTACATCTCAGGGTACAGTTGCCCCTTTGCACTGCCGTGGCACACTGATGGTTCAGATTCAGTTACTCTCAGTCAGTTCCCAGACCTTTTCTGCAAGGGCTGGCTCTCATCCCCAGTCTGTACAGCTAGCCCCAGTTTGACTTACACAGCTAGGGTTGCTGTGTCCCAAGTACAGAATCTGGCACTTGTTGCATTTGTACCAAACTTAAAACATTTATTCTGAACACTTGAGATGTTATCGAGGACAGACATAAATATTCAATATTGCTATACTTATTTCTGTTTGGAAACATAAATTAGAATGTTTTACTTTGGGAAGTATTGTGATGACAGATCAGTGGCAAGCAGATAACGTTACTTGCAATATCCTCTAGCACTGCTAGTTACCAAAGGAAATTAAAGGTTTTAAAACAGAGACCAGTAAAACTGAGTGTACTTTAGTCTGAATTTTTGGTCTGTCTATTAAGCGCTTGTGTTCTCAGATCTCATTTCTTTGTGCCAGTGGTCAGAACCAGAGGAGCCATCCTGAGCTTTGTTTTCAGTTACTGTGGAAATAATCCATCAGAAGACCTTTCCCCTCATTGTCACTTTTTTGTAGAACTCCAGAACTTCTATTATCTTTCTGTTGGCGAGGAACCCTTTTGCAGTTTCTAGTTTTCACCTTTTCTTGTGGTAACCCGATTTTTTTTTTTTTTTCTTTTTGTGATCTGCTGCCTGCAAACAAGTAAGCAAAAATGTGGTTGCTTCTTACTTCTTGACCTGAGTTTTAGAAGACGAAGTTTTTGTAATTCCTCTGAGCTTATATTTTTGAATAAGGATGACTAAAACTGTGTGTAGTATTGCAAATACTGTTGTATTTGTTGAGTTGTACCCACTCTTTTCTGCAGTTACTGCTACTTTAGTACCCTTAGGCCCATTCCTGTCCTCCAACTACTGTAATCCTAGTACATATAGTACAGATAGTAGTTTTCCAGTGCATGATTTTTCTACTAGACTATGACTTTTACATAATATTGTCCTGTTTCTGTTACTGTATTTGTCATAGTACTTTCATATCACCACTGAATGTATTACTAGATTCCAGGTTGGTAAAACTACCCTGTAACTGTGTTTTCTTTGCCTCAAGAAAAGTGAGTGTATTTTCAGTGGAGAAGGTTCGATCAGTCTATTGTAATCTGATTTATGATAAAATCACCTTCATCCTATTTTATTACATATTAGAGTTATTGCAGTGACTCTAAACATTCTGCAAATAATTGTTCTGTAGCCTTGTGTGTATTACTAACAAGCAGTCTGTTAACCTTTCTTTGGTTGAGAGATGAAGAATGAGGACTGGTTTTCAGAGTCAGAGGACCCTTTAGCCAGGTTGATGTGGAGTTCTGTCTGCACCTCATGCATGAGGTAATGCTGTGCTTGAAAGTAAGCTTTCAAGTGTACGCAGTTCTTTATGCAGCTTTGCCTTGATTGTTTTTTACCTTGACTAGTGAGACCTCTCCAGCTGAGATGTATATCTGTGCTCATTCATCTCTTTCAAATAGCACAAGTAGGAACTTCAAGTATATGCTTACCTCAATTAAAATGCTCTAATATTGAGCTGTGGTATTGTGTGTTGATCCGTACCAGTCTCTTGAGAAGCAGCAGTCTTGCAGGCTAAATACTAAAGTAATTGTGTTCAGTTCAACTCGATCAGTTTGGAGGTACAGAACAACACAGTGATAAAGCAGAAGATTTCAAGACCCAAAAGGGAAGTGAGCATTTCTGGATGCTATGGGAAGCCTTCCTGCTTCTCAGGCATAAGGAACTTCTTCATATGCACTATAATCCCAAACTGCAGTAGTTGAAAAGTTTATACATTGATAACGTAAATATGTAAGTCCCAAACCTCTGTGTATTTTAAAAAATATATCCATTTATCAACATTAATTATTACCTACATGTTATTATTTATTTATCAGTTAAATCATTTAAATTAATTAGGGGATTCTAGTCTTAATTTAGTACTTCTAACTTCAGGCAGGAAGCCTTTCTGGTATGGAAACCTATAGCTGTGTGATGTAGTTAATACCCTTATTATTTATTGTTACTGTGAAATGAATGTGTTTTAAAAATTCACCCATCTTGTTTAGCGCTCTTACCTTTGTGAACCCTCTGAAATTTGGCATCTAATTTAGGCTGCATTCTTTTTCCCTCTCATGAAGTGTATTTATTTTGTGGGTTTGTTTTTTTCTCCTCCATGGTGTATCAGGAACAGCATGTATCCTGAGTGCATTTCTGTGAACAGAAGGACAAATTCTCATCCTGAAATTCTGCAGGCTTCTCGCCTTGTTACCTTGCAACTAATATTTGCAAATATAAAGTTTTCAACAAATAGTAATTTTGTAAATGTAGGAGCATAACTAGTTTGAGTAGATTTCACTTTATCCTGTGGATCAAATTATTTGAAGCTCTTCTGAAAACAAATCCCAACTACAGAAATCTTGTAAACAATAGGAAATTAACTACATTTTATTTATTTTTATTATATATAAAGATATATATTATATATATATATATCTGGAGTTTCCAGATGTATTGATCAATCAAATTTGAAAAACAGCACTTCAAAACACTATGTTTTCCAAGCTTGTCTACAAGTAGTGTTGAACAGAGAGGATTGTGTGTTACCTTCTGTTTCACATTATGCTGCTTGTAAGATGCCTTTTTATATTCATCTGAAAACTTGTCGCGGTATAGTGGTATTTCAACAAGAAAGGTCCAACAGCATCTGCATGAGTTTGCACATATCTTATTCTGGTGATGCACAGGTTTAACATCTGTGTACCAGGTTTAAACTTGTTAGTTCTCATTGTAATTATTTCAAAAATAGATGTAATTTTGTGTTGAAACTGTTACTGAAAAGTGACAGAAAAAACATGACCCATGTATTATGATGTTACGATGTGGAATGCCGGTAACCAAAAACCATAAAACCATGACATGTTCTCAGTTTTAGTAAGACTGTGATGAACTTGAGACCAATAGCAAAAATTTAAGTTGATCTTCTCAACTGTTTTTGTGTGAATTCAGTGGTTGATTTAGCAAACTTCAAACTGAAATGTGTAATGAACTATTGATTTCATTTTTTGCCCCTAGAGAAAAAGATCCAAGACTGTACTTCCAGTTTTAATCTGTTCAAATGTACCACTCTTAAAATGCATGTTTGTAGCTGTATGTCTCTTAGAGCTTCTGTAGCTTAAAACTCAGTTTTACAAGCTTAAACTAAAAAATGGCAAAAGGTATGAGTAGGAGAAAGGGCATGTTAAAAGGCTGTCATCTGCATTATATATGCTTTCTATAGTTTCTGAAGAGCTTGCCATGAATTGGAAATTGCTCGTACTTTGTTAAGCCTATAAGATGAATGCTGCTTGTGGTACCTGGTTTCATGAATTATTCTAATAGTTTTGAAAAAACTGACTCTGCCCACTATGACTTCAGGGCTGACTGCAAATGAAGCAGGCAGAAAATTTCCCTGGTATTAAAAGTAGTAGTGTAGTGTGTGGGAGGTAGAGGAAAGGTGGCTGAATTTCCACTTGGATTAACAAATGATGCTGGGATTCTGGTGGGAAGGAGGTGAGAAGGGAAAAGAAGGATAGTCCCGCTTGGGCAGAGAGGACTAGCTGCAGTAAATAGCCCTTCAGCAGGAGTTTGATGGATAGATTTGGGCAGATTGTTGCAGTTCATTGTTCTTTAAAGATTCACATTTGGCTGATACCTCTGGCTAGTTGCACTGGAAGATGAGATTACTGAGCTGGTTCTCTGGAACTTACTGTCAAGAGAATTAATCCTGAGTATATTTTAAGCTTATGTTTTAATTTTTTAATGCTCTTTTATAACAATAATTCTAACTTGGACATTGAGAGTTGGATGCTGTGTAGTGCTAGAATAAACATTTTTATGTTCAGCTGGTCTTCTGTTGGGAGGGCTTTAAGGAATTTTTTGGAATAGGCTTGTTTCTGTGATTAAACTACTGTAATTAAAGCAGTATTGTCCTTACATAGTTTTGGTGTCAGCAACCCAAGGAAAGTTTGGGGTTCCTGGAGTTGGACTACTTTCTTGCAGAAATAAAAGGGTCCGCTTGGGGTTTGGCCTTAACCTTTGTTAGGGAGTGAACTGTACGGTCTTGGTAGACTGTTGGCAGGCAGCAAATGATAGAACTCATGATGGAGATGGTGTAAAACTCATATATAAATAAATTATAAAAAATCAAATTTACACAAAACCAGAGGATTTTTGTTTTATGGTGTAAGGCTTCTGTGGTGCTTTAATTATCAACATTAAGCAGTGGCATATGAAACAACTGAGGTTTTCGCTAGGATTAGCTTAGCAGCTTTTTGCTGGTGCTTGTCTTCTCTGACTTGGTACTTGGCTGTTCTTTTTTTATTATGATTTAGGAAAAGCATGCAAAACAGTCTGACCATACCTACCATAGTGCTCACTGCATTCAGTATTTGGCAGCTGCTGTGCTGTGGTGGGGGATGCATTTGGCTGAAATACTTGTTGAACTAAAAGTGAATGACAAAATCATAGTCTCAAAATTTAAGTGTTAGAAGTGATTCAAGTTTTCTAAGGTGTTTAACTTACTGAGTAGTTTAATCTTTATCTATTTTTGTTCTGATGTTCTTACATTTGAAAACTTCTAGAAATTTATTTTACACAGATAAAATATATGCTAGTGACTGGCTGATATAACAGTTTCCTGATAAGATTGGTGGATCACAAAAGCTGACTACTTTTTCCTCAGAGTTGGGAAAAGGGTGAAATGAGCTTTTAATAAAGCTAGAAATAAAACTAGAACATTGTGGAAATAAGACCTCTTCATTTTCTGAAGTCATTTGGAAAGTTTAACAAAAATGAAGCCTTTGAGACAATGGCGTTTCTTTCTATTGAGAAGTTCCTTCCTTAAGGACACTAGATATGCAACTTATGGGAAGTGTGAAAGTCTCAAATAAGGAAATAACTGATGTTTTATTACTTTAAAATTGTGTAATTAATTTGCAGCTGTATTATTGTGGAGATTGTGTAGAATGTGCCATTTGCAAAATGATCTCATTTGGAGATTTTTGCCTGCTCACTGCATCAAAAGATGGGGAAATGATGAAAGAGATACTGTAATGTATACTTGACAGTATAGAGAGGAAATTGATGTGTAATGGGAATAAGCTGATAAAATTGCTATTTTAACTTTACTGGTGCCTTACAAAATCTTAATTTCATGTTTATGCAATGGACCTAAATCAAATGTTTTCTCTATTTTTAGATCAGCCTGAAAAGCATTTCTGGTTATGGCTTTCTTTTTTCCTTTATTCTTTGCTCTAATTTTGTTTAAATTCTTGGGAAAATCTTAGTTTCTTATTTCATTAACCAGATTCTGCTATAATGCAATTTATTAGTTATGTTAATATTACGTCTTTATCAAAGTGACAGCCTATTTCTTGCTACTGTGTCTGAAACACATAGACGGAGTGGTCTTATGCTGTTTATTCTAAGATGGCATTGGTTTGTGCTGAACACCTTGAAAGAAAATTAATCATCTCTAAAATGAGCTACCATTCAGCATTTGACACAGGTTTTCACTGAGTTTTGCACGTTCTTTACACATAGCTTCTGTTTGGGCCTTTCAGTTTCTTCTCATCAGTACTGTCTGTGTTTGTTGCCTATGTTAAGATTTTTCCACTAAGGAGAAAATGGGCAATGAACTGGGGTGAGTGCTGGAGACTTGAAAACGTGGAACTGTGGCAGTGAGAAGATAAGGCTGTTTCTAACCTGAGCACACAGACTGAAAGAACCAATGATGTCTTATCCAAGATAAAATTAGTTGAGGAGTTCACAGTTTGAAATAATAATTTCAGATGTCTCATTTAACCACGGAAGCTTATCCTAAGTTTTTTTTTTTTTTTTCCCAGTATATTTATATTATTTTCATTAAAAAAGTAAAAATTACAATTAATATAAAACTTCATGAGGAAGACATTGCTGGTGAGCAGTTTCTTTCTAATGCTTTGAAGTACTTGCTAATGTATGTCCCTTTCTTTTAAGTTATGAATGCTGAACCTTTTGTAGATATTCAAAATTTGAAAGGTAAACCCAGTCTTTTATTAGCTGTTACTGTGATCAATAACAGGTAGCCTAATGCCAGTCTCAACAGGCAGAAATTGTCCTTGAAACATTCCTCATAAAAAAAACTCTAATTGTTAATTAGGCTGTTGAGAAGTTTGGATGAACAGATCTCATTATCAGCTGTTGGAGAAGTTCCACAGTGCTGCAGGGTGATGGCTGGAGAAATGTGGTTTCCATCTTCCCTCATAGAGTTGTACTTCAATTCGTTACCTCCCAGTGAGCAATTCAGTGATGAACATGCACTTCTCTAACTTGAAGTTCTAGGTAGTTTGTAATGTCTCAGTAAATGTATTTGATGGTATAAAAGTCCAGTAGTTTTGCAGAAGAGGGGAGATTTGAGTTTTGTGTTAAAAGTAGAAACAGAAAGGTGGTGTATGTTATGTCACTAGTTACACGAGATACAGTCTTACTGTAGTTTGCAACACACTAGAAACTTTGTTACTAAATTTAAATCTTGATTAGTGTTATGTGAAGAAAAAGAGAATGCACAAGTCAGAGCTTTTCTATGAAAGCATAGCTGCTTTTTACTACTGTTTTTGCTGTGCATAAACTTCTAAAATAGAATGCTAGAGATGATGATGATATTAATTCAGTTCCAGTAGTACAGCCACTTTTATATGACCATCTCTGAATATCTTTCCACATTTCATTTCTGAGTGTTATCTGATATCATATAATACTCTGGATAATTAAAAGTGGATTTCTTAGTTAAATTGTGAAAAGTTCCTTCAACAGGAGGTTGCAGGGGCTCTAGAGAAAACAGGCAACAAATCTTGATTCTCTTGATCATATTTGTAATACGTTTGGTTGAGAGCAAATCTCCTTTTCAGAAAAAAAAGTATGCTTTTAGTAGTACCTCACTGCAGCGGTCATGTTTGTGCTGGTGCCTGAAACTCTTACTCTGTGATTTATTTTTACATATTCTGTGACATTACCCTTGTAAAATAGTTGCGATATTATTTACTACCTTTGAAAGACATACGGGGGACATTCTCTGGTGATAGGAAACATTACACTGCTGTGATCAATTTGTATTTAATGTAGATTCCTTTGTGAGTCATGCTGGAAGTTATTATGTATGATGCAAAGATGACTAAGTGTTTTAGAAATGATCAGAGTGCTGCTTATCTAGTGCGTGCTACTTTAAGAGTACCTTTGTTTTTACTCAGTTTGCTGTAGAGATATTTTTATGTCTGATAGATGTGTGATTCTGTGCTTGAGTTAGTTATAATGTTACTTGAATATTACTTAAAATAATTATTGCTTAAATAACTCTGTTTTGTTGTAGCAAAAAAAGAAAGTTAAGACATTCAATCCTCCAATCCGTAGAAACTGGGAAAGTAATTACTTTGGAATGCCCCTACAAGACCTGGTTACATCTGAGAAACCCATACCTCTGTTTGTTGAAAAATGTGTGCAATTCATTGAAGATACAGGTAAGTTAGGAAAATTATTGCAGGAAAACTTTCCCACGTGCAGATTAAGCAGTGCCTCTCATTTTCTGTTTTAAAACACTCTTTGCAATTTTATGCCCGGTATAAATAACTTTATTATGGGAAAAGCACATTATAAAAATAGGTTGTGTTCTCTAAATTGTATGTTTAAGAAGTAATTTTCATTTCATTGTTCTTTATTTACACCAATATTTCCATTGTTATATACCAATGTTTGACATTTAACATTTGTTTCCTGTAATGAGAAGAAAAACTTAATTTTCTAATTTCAAATTAATTTTATTCCACTGTATTTTATGTAACATATTAAGGAGCTCTGAAATCCACTTTCAGATATTCCATATGGTTTAATTAGTCAACTGTTTTTTTTCTCTTTTTCTCTTTTTCTTTCTTCTTCTTTCCCCTCCCCCCCCACTGATAATCCTAGACAAGTGCTTTAACTTGTGGAGAAAAATCTCTATTTTAAAATATTGTATTTTAAAAGTACCAAATGATTTATTTAATTTACGGATTTCCCACTTGTTGTACAATATTAACGTGTGTTTTCACTAAGGTATGATTTCATGGTATGGTTTTCATCTGTTTTTTCTACCTGACTCTCTAGTCATGTGTTTTGAGCCCTGTCTGGCTTTCAGCTGCTTTACTGAGTGGTCATAAGGGAAATAGAATGATCATTCTGGTCCAAATGAAAACTTCATTTCGGATAGGGGAGTTATTTTGAGGTTTGGTTGGATTGGATTTGGTTGGATTTTGTGGTTGTTTTTTTTTTTTGTTGTTGTTTAGCTTTTAAAGATGGAGAACATAACTTTTTGCTTTGTGTGCAGCTCTTCCTTGATCTGAAGTTGCATTAAATGCAGAATAAGATGTAGATAAAATGTGGATAAGAGCAGAATTTCCTCCCTTTTGCTTTCACTTTCCCCACCTCACCCAGGAAAAAAATGGGAGAAGAGAAAGAAGAGCAAGGGGTAATAGAGTGGTATAGATCATTTAATATTTCTTTTGTGATTGCTTGTGCTTTGTGTGTGTGATTGTGAAGAGAGTAGCTGACCTGCAGTTTCTGTTAATAATTTCCTAAAAATGGAACAAAACCCTTATTTTTGATCTTTAACAGCTCTTCTACAAGTTCTCTGTAAGTAGGTTTGGCTGTTCTTTTCAACTCTCACACTTGGTTGTGGGAGTTTCATTTTTAGCATATGTTATTTTTATATTAGGTTAATATCCAGGCGGTATCTGATGAGGTTCAGACCATGTGTTGTAGTTCCTGTGCAGCCATTCGGGGGTATTAGAGGGAAATTAAAATTATGCTTGTGTTGCCTAAGTCCTCTATTGAAGTAGTCCCAGAGTTGATGATGTGGGTCTGTCTGATAGAAGGTTCCACAAATATTTTGGAGGTGATCGGTCTGCAGAAGGCAAGTCAAGATCTGTTAGCTTCGGTCTAGAGTTGGGAATGGTACCATTTCCAATTGGTAAAGATACTGTATCAGCTGCTTGGCCCTGGGGAGTCCTGCAGTGGGTCAGCCATCTCTTATTAAGTACTGTTAGTACTAACTAGCCCTTCAGATGCACCAGTACTAATGATGAGCATATTTCTTTTTAATCAAGAGCTCTAGTCTTATTCCAGCTCTGCTTGAAGGAAACTAGTCAGTATGTTTCTTTTACAGAGGGCATAACTGCTTAGCTTTTCCCTTTAAGATACTTCATTGTGTTCAGCTCCTTCTCTTTGTATTATCAAATTTAATTTGCATTGTGGCTGAACTGAATTTTTTTTTCTAATGAAGATAGAGTTAACCTCAAATTGAAGGGTCAACCTTAATTTTTAATGTACCCTCCTTCTGCCTCATGAAATGACACAAGATGGTCCTTTAGGCATACTTCTCTAAACTGTCCCTGAGGCAAAAAGTACTGAGTATAGAACACAGTTTTCTCTGTTTTGCTTTGGATGCTCAGATAAGATCAGCAAGTGTTCTTGAAGATTCCAATGTAAACATGAAAGAATTGAGAGCACGCAGAAAATGTGTTCAGATTTTTCTGTCTTATCATGCTGTTCTACAATGTCCTTACAGTTTAAAAAAAAAAAAAAAAGTGCACATCAGTGGATGAGGAATAGTTTGGATAAAACTAAAGTAAATCCAAGAGCTGAAAAATTCTAGCCTTTTCTAACTCAACAGACTTCTTTATCTGAAGGAGCCATAAAATCCTGTCAGGATAAAGGTAGATCTGGTGAAGATAGGGGATCTTAACTCAAGGTCCAGGTGTTTAAATACCTACATCTGAACATATTTTCTGTGTGTTCCTGCTTAGGTTGATATTTTCCAGCTAAAATTTTAATTCCACAGTGATTTATCTGTAAGGAGACAAATAACTTTCAAAAGACACAGACAAAAAATCTGTGACCTGAATTTTTTTTTTGGAAGCTTGTCTTTATAGCATTTAAAGTAGAAACTGAAGGAGTGAAGTAGCCAATACTATAGCACTGACTATTACCTTTTTAACTGAAGGTAGGTAAAAGGTTACCTGTACTCTTTTACAAACCATGTGTAAGCACTTTTATATTGTTGGTAACATAACATTACTTAGAAGCTGCTGGTGTTTGTGATCTTTTACCTCTGTCACATTCTTATTAAATCACTATGTAACTTGCTTTTCAGGGCAGCTATTTAAGTAGACTTTTTGACATTAGTAGTTATTTTCAGTTGAAGGCTTCCAAAAGAAGGTTTTGAGGGTGCAGTAATTCCAGTTCTTTCTGTTGCTTTCCCCTGATTGAATGAATAGGTCATTGTGTTTCATCACTTAAAATAAAGTTTTGAAGTATATGAGTGTTCTGCAGTCTAGATTTACATACACAGCAGAGAAGCACAGTTAATAGCAAAGCTAGAGTTGAGTTTAGATTTTTAAGAAAATTGCTGTGACTGTTTTTCTGTAGAGCTGGTGTTGCTATGGTAAGGTCTTGGAGAAAAAATAACTTCTTTATTACTATTTTTTTTAGATTCTATCCAATGTAGACACTTATGTTTTTTAGTACATCGTAATTTTTTATTTTTTTAGCATAGGCAGCAAAGTGGAGATAATTTCTGAATCTCAATTGTTTTAGTAGAATGAATGCTGTGATTGCATTTCCCTGTAAGAATTGTCGTATGGGGAGTAAGGAGGATATTCTGTAATATTTCTACAGTACACAACTTCCATGTAGCTGCCCAGATTCAGAAGTTGTCAGTTTTGCTTGAAAGAGAAGAACACAGTTTTGTGAAGGTGATGTCAACAAAAAGAGTGTTTACCATTGTTGATGGTATGTTTGAATTTTATGTTGCAGACCCACCTAAAGTGATGTTGAATGCTAGTTCTGTTCTAAGATTTAAACACAGAACTTTGTGTCTGTTGTGATTATGGCGAGCTCATAGCTTGGGTGTATTGCGATAGTGACGTACTTACGTTTTTATGCTGTTTTACATGTCACCAATTTATGTACAAGGATTGCTTATCTATATGTTATCCAACATACACTTTTATTGATTATTTGTAACTTTTCTGGACTTATAATCATTTGGACTAAAATTTCATGCTAACATGCAAACTATTAAGTACATCCATGTTTTTGTTTTTTTTTTTTTTTTTTAATATTTAGGTATTATTTTAAGGTGTTCTGGAATTTTTTTTGTATGCATTGTTAAATGATAAGTGAAAAGTTTGATAAAAATGACATTTCAGTCTGTTTTCTAATAAGGAGGAATTGAATCAATATTATGAAAACTAACGCAGTTTGCAGTTTAATGCGTGTAGTGCTTATCTTTATGCAGCTCTAATAATAATAACAGCAATGTACTGTGTGTTTTTTCTTTGGGTTTTCAATTATAAAAAAATCATTGTGGAATATTGGTATGTGCTTAATTGACAAGGTTATTAATTTTAAATTCAGTACTTAATAAAAAAACCAATAACGTTGCTATGGTGTTAACTATACATGAAGCCATAAAGGAAAGAGAAACATACTAGGCTAGTGTGCATATTGTAATAATTTATTAAGTTACTCAGTATATGTGAGACATTGATTGGAACAAAGCAATGTGAGTTGATTTGATTGAGCTGCATCTCTTACTCTCTTGGAGAACTACAGTTGAAATCAGAAATTGTATTTGGAAAATAATTGACGGCATTTTATATTTATACATTCATATTTAAGTTGCAGTTTTGGAAGTAGATTGAGTAAAGGAATATTGTCTTCCATGAATTATACCCAGATTTTTTGCACTCAATCTGCCAATAGGCCAGATTTTTATACTAAAAGCAGACAGTGCAATATTTGCCTTCTGAGAATGAGGACAGTGAATAAATAGGCAACGAGCTGTATGAGACAATGAGTCAGCGGAGCCATATGAGGTAAAAAGGCTGGCATATCATTGCAATCTAGTGGCTACAAAATCCATAAAGTCAAGATGGATGATCTCTTTTATTCAGATGTCTTGTGAGAGCTAGTGGCTTTTGGAAGTCTGTTCTGCTAAACAGTGAAACAAAATGGGAGAAGGGCCATTCCCTTAACCCTGGTGTATGGGACCCAACATTTTAAGGGTTGTTTAATAAAAAGCAGCATAATAGCCAGTAAGTTCTGAAGATCCTCTCATGCTGTATGCTTCTGCCACTTCTTTTGTGAGCGCTTGTTAGGTCTTTCCCTGAATCAGTGCAGTTCACTGACTTGGCAAAAATGTACTGCATCCTGCTATTTTGTATTACATCTGTTAAATTAAGGTTCAAATATGTGCCAGTGCAGGTGCAAGGCAGGGAGCAGGACTGTGCACATGTGAGTAGAGCAAGTGCAGAGTGACTGATGAAGCAGGGAATTAGACAAGTTTTTCAGTCATAATGATCAGTTATGTTGGTTCAGCTACCCATGAAGCTGGATATGTAAAAAGAACATTTATAGGCCATGATTCTGGACAGTAAGAGAGTTAAATAGCCCTGCAGTGCAACTTGAGCCCGCTTCAAGTTTATGAATCACCCTGGAATGGGAGTTGCAGTTAATATGTTCAAGGCCAGGGCTTCTATTCTGGGAGATGTGGACAAGAGGAAAGAATGGGACATCAGGAACCTTGTGGAATCCACCAAGGACACATGCAGAGGCTAAATTCCTGCAGTGGTAATGCAGGAATTGTTGCAGCAGTGCTGTTGGAAAGGATCTGGAGGACCCTGGTGATAAGCATTCTAAGCATATGCCTGTAGTGCGTCCTGATAACAATGATGGCTGAGGAGGTATTGGTCTGCCCCAAGAGAAGGATGGGCAGTAAATCAATAGAAGTGATTATTCCTCTTTACTCACCCCATGTTAGGCATTATTGGAAATACTACAAAAAAAAAAAAAAAAAAAGGGAAAAAAAAAAAAAGAGAAGCAAACTTGAGTGAGTGTATCAGAAAGAAAATCAAGGGCTAGAGATTACAGTCTGTAAGGAGAAGCACTGAGAACTGGATTGATTCATCTTAGCGAAAAGGGCCAAGGAGTTATTTTGAAGTGTCTTTCTCTTGCCTATAAGAATCCCAAGATGACAGAATGAAGCTGAAGTACTGAAGTGCATGGCAGGAGAACTAGAAACGATGATTATTAAAATTGGAGGTCTCAAGTAGATAAAAAGAAAAAAAAAAATTTGAGGATTATTTGAACAGTGGTTCAGATCGCCCAAAGATTTTGATGACTCTCTCTGTCCTTGGTGGTATTCAAGATCAGATTAGACAAAGACCTACCAATTTAATCTGGATTGAGCATTGCCCTGTGTTTGAATAGGAGATTGGGGCAGGTGAGCTCCTTAGCTCCCTTAAAAACAGTAATTCTGTGATCACTTCAGAATTGACATAGGCGGTATCACTATTGACGATGGCCTAACATCTAAACAACCAGTTTAAGTTTTGCAACTTTGGAATTAATTAACAGCAGGGAAACTGTCCAACTCAAGAGGAGGGGAAGACAGGCATCAGTTGTTTCTTCTGGTGGAAGACTGACTACCAGACAGATGGAGGAGGAGCACGTGTGTTAATTTATTAGTGTTTGAGAATAATTGAAAACTGTAAACAAATATGCTATGAAATATTCATAAATACATGTTGTACACTTGAGTTGTATTGATAGTTAATTTTTATCTTCAAAGTAAACATCATGAGAATTGTGTCAAGAATTTCTAAACAATGCAGATGAGACCAAAACGTCAATGTCTTTTGCAGAATGCTTACAGTTATGCAGGAGCTCTTATTCCCCTACCTTCCTCTATGCCCACAGTGATTGGGAAAAGTTATTGTATCTTCAGATTTAACCCATATTTAATGAGGTAAAGAGCATACCTACCCTTTATTTGACGCATACAGAAGAAGTGAATTGTTGTCTCTCATGTTGTTTTATTTGAAGTATTTTCTTTTTTTTTTTTTTTTTTAAAGTCAGACTGTGAAATGGGAGTTTGAGTAAATTTTATGAAGTGATTTAGAGCTTGTTTAATGGTTGGTTAATGAAAATTACAGAACTATTCAGCATTGGATGAGAGCTTCCTATTTTTGAGTCTTCCTGAAAGTACAGAATATTTTTATACTGCTTGCTTTTTATTAAGTATTTCAGTGTCTTATACATTATTACAAAAAACCTAATATATACAGGTTAGGAATGCTTTAACTGTAGAATTTTAAATGTGTTTAAAGCAGTTTAGTGCTAGACTTTTCTTACTAGAAAATAATTTGTAGTCTTTACTTTATACTCACATATGCTGTTGGTGTACATACAAATTATGGTTCCGGATTAGTCAGATGGAGATTCCTTTAGTCCTGTGTAGTCTGGATGGCATAGGGATTGAGCGTAGTTACACTAGGTCAATCTGCTGAATACAATTATGGAATGATACAGATCACAAAATTTACAAAGGTAACTGTAAGAATGATTATCTTGGCTGCTGTAGTCCAAAATCATTCCTAAAAAAATGCAGTTGGTCACCACAGGGGAAAGAATTAAACTTGCTGTGATTAAATGGCATGTGTTCAGAGATGGAGACAGTACAATGATACTGAGAACCTGGCTACAGCTGCCAAGTTGGCAGATACTGTGTGACTCCTAGGCAAGCTAAATATTGGTATAGCTGTTGTCACTCAAGCGAAGTCTTTAAAATCATCATAGAAGCTGTCTAAAAACATTAACTCTCAGTACTTGGTACCAGACTAGGAGGAAGAATTAAAAGAATTAAAAAGAGAGTGAATGCGGAAAAAAAACTATACTATTGTGTAATTCCATGTGTTGCATTGGTTACAATTGCAATCAATCTGTCTTAAAGTAAAAAAGAATTTGGAAAAGGAACAGCTTAGAACAATAATGTTAACTTTTGGACAAAGAAGGGCTAAGCTAATTAGCTTAGAAAATTTCTGAGAAAGGGAAATAAACAAAAAACATGAGTGGAGCTGACAAAGAGTAGAGAACTCCCTGGTTTTTAACACAGTATAAAAAAAAAAAGAGAGAGAAAGAGAAAAAAAAAAGATTTCCTGAGAAAAGTGAATGACTTTAGGGGATTTAGATGAATTAATGGAGGATAAATCCTCAGATGGTGATTACAGCTCCTTATGCAAAAACAGATGCAAGCCAGAATCTGCTGGAGGATGGGAGGATATATCACAGCAAAACAGCTGTTTTCTTCTCCCGCTGCTTGTATCTCTCCTCCACCATATACTACTTAATGTCATGGGAAGTGAATGTTGCCTTAGGAGACTTTGTTCTAAACTTAATGTGTTCTTTAGAGGAACCGAGAGCTGTGGTAGTTAAAATCTAAAACTAGTGAACTACAGTGTCATACTTGAAGACCTTGATGTATCAGACATTACAAGCATGTATACTGTAGAATCATAGAATGGCCTGGGTTGTAAAGATCCTCTAAGGTCATCTAGTTTCAGCCCCCCTGCTATGTGCATGGTAGCCAGCCACCAGACCAGGCTGCCCCCTTGTCCTGTCACTATCAATACATGTAAACAGTTGTTTGCTCTCCTGTTTATACGCTCCCCACAAGTATTGGAAGGCCACAAGGAGGTCTCCCCCAAGCCTTTTCTTCTCCAAGCTAAAGAAGCCCAATTCCCTCAGTCTTTCCTCATAGGAGAGGTGCTCCAGCCCTCTTGATTATTTTAGTTGCCCTCCTTTGGACCTGCTCTAAGAGTTCCGTGTCCTTCTTAGCTGGAGCCCCTGGCCTGGATGCAGTTAGTACTCCAAGATGGGGCCTCACAAGAGCTGAGTAGAGGGGACAATCACGTCCCTCTCCTTGCTGGCCACCCCTTTTTTAATTCAGCCCAGGATGTAGTTGGCCTTCTGGGCTGCAAGCACACACTGCTGGCTCATGTCCAGCTTCTCATCAACCAGGACCCTCAAATCCTTCTCTTCAGGGCTGCTCTCAAGGAGTTCTTCCTCTGGTTTGTATAAATACCTGGGATTGTCCTGACCCAGGATCAACAACTTGCACTTGGCCTCATTGAACCTAATTAGGTTCCCATGGGCCCACTTCTCCATCAAGAGGAAATATTTATGTGAAGAATTTAAAAGACTGATTTAGTTAGCTTAATCCAGAATTGCAACAGTTAGCTGCTATTCTTGGAAGACGCTTCATTTCAGTAGATACCTCCTGAAATGTTTCTGAAATTCTGTACATTATCTTTAACAGTATCTCAGAGCTATACTGGCCTGAACAAAGAGGTGTCTGCTGTGTGATAAAATTGAAAGAATAACTGCTAAATACTGTGACAGAGCATCTCTGTCTCCACAGCAGCCCAGCTCAAGTATTCAGGATTTAAATACTGCTGCTAAACAGTGACTGAATTGGACTTCTCAGAAAATGCTATTGCAGCAGATTCAATTCCCTTTGTACAGAAAGAAATTGAATAGTAGTTGGATAGAACACAAAATAGCCTGAGGCTGGAAGAGCTGCAACTGAGAATTCTCCCATATTAGATGATTCTAGCTTGTTATCTATCAGTGTTTTGTTTTTGTTGTTTTTTTTTTTTAATCTTTATTTACAAATTTGGTAAGAGGAATACAGAGTATTTCTGTCTGATAACATTCAGGACACTGTTTTGAAGACAAATTTTAAGTCCTTCCAGCTGTGAAAATTACTGAATCCCACCTTCTGCATTTTGCCACCAGTTTGTATCTCTTGATGCTTTCTGATGACATCACAGAACAATGTTCTGTGTTTTTAGAGCATTTTCTGTTCTTCTGTTTAGGTAAATGTTTGGAAGAAAAAATTGTTGGCTATGGAACTGGAAAGCTATAAGCAATGTTTATTGAAGAAAAAAGTAGTCAAAATGTACTAAGGTAGCTTTGATGGATCTAGCAAGGAGATCTGTGAGTTGTGAAGGGAATTAAGAGGGAAAAGTGTAATTAGAAGAGTAGCAATCAGTGGTTTGAAGCACTTAAGTGCATTCTGTATTTTGACTGTGTTTGTAGGATTCCTAATGTTTCTTAGTAATGTAAACATCCAGAGTTCACGAGACAGAAAAGTTGCTGTATTGACCTGATATTGGAAAATGCATTCACGTATTCATCTGCAATGGTCAAGAGTCAGGAAATTTCATAAAGCTTTAGAACTTATTTTTCATTAAACCATGTACTACTTTGGAGATGTACCATATGGATATTTTTGCACGCTTAAAGGTGAAGAATTACAGCTTGGAGTGGTTTCCAAATTAACAACAACAGCAAAAAAAAGATTATGGGTAACCACGATTAGCAGTTCAGATCCTTCTGTTTAGTGAGTAGCTGTGAGTAAAACAGGTCGCATTATGATAGAACGCATTATCAGTGGAGTGAGAAAGTGTGAGTGTGTATGCGTGTGCATCTGTGTGTTTGTGTATTCATAATAAATACACGAATTTTTATTGAAACATTATTTACCTAGAATGCCTGCTTTAATTATGACAACTCTGTAACATGTAGTAAGACAAGGTAATAATGAGAGCCCTGGAAATCCTCTACTTCCTAACAATCTTTCCACTCTTGACTGACATTAAATGGAGTAGCGAACTCAAAAATGCAACTGGTATTTCACAGCTTGATAGTTCTGTATCACTGTAATTGCTAATGTTACTTTTTAGGCACTGCATGTGGTTTCTCAATAAGTACTTATGGATGACTCTATTTTGCTCTGTAGTACATAACCTATTTATGAATGTATTTTTTTCCTCCTAAGGATTATGTACTGAAGGCCTGTATCGTGTTAGTGGGAATAAAACAGATCAAGACAACATTCAGAAGCAGTTTGATCAAGGTAATGACAGATTTAAGTATTTTAAGCCAAAAGAACTTGAATTCTCCATGGATTTATAAGGTAGTACAGCCAGTGTAAATGAGTGTTCCTTTCCAACTGATATCCATAGCACTTAGTGCTTTACTCTTTGGTAGGTTGTATTGATATAGTCTAGGCTATATGTAACTAATGAAACTGTGTGCAAACCAAGGATGGAATAGAATCTTATAGCTGGTTAAAACTAATTTTGAGTGATTCCTGTGAAATTCCTGGGTGGTCTTCTAGTTGAATAAATGTGTTTAAATACAGTACTGACTGCTCCTTATATTAGGGTAGTGGCGCATAATCCCTTAACACTAAGCATACACTTATCTTCCCCAAAATGCAGAACTTGTTGATAATTATTTTATTGAAAACTCTCTTGATGAATGTGAATTAACAGTTAAATTTAATAATGAATCTGTAGTACCACCTTTGTCATGCTGGAATGTATTGAAATATGATTAGCAGAGAAGTGTTCATGTATTCAGAGGGACGGCATTAGTTTTTCTTCCTGCTTTCCAATTAAGTTTATGACGTCAACTGATCTTTATAAATGAAAAAAAAACAACCAACAAAAAACAAACAAAAAACATAAAAAAAACCCCAACATGTTAAAAGTT
This sequence comes from Excalfactoria chinensis, assembly GCF_039878825.1. Taxonomy (NCBI): domain Eukaryota; kingdom Metazoa; phylum Chordata; class Aves; order Galliformes; family Phasianidae; genus Excalfactoria; species Excalfactoria chinensis. Next base: position 23,959,120 of record NC_092829.1, on the reverse strand, counting down.
CTGTTTGGTATTACTAATGAAATCGAGTCTATGAAATAGTAAGATTCCTCCTAGATGATAAAGCAAATAAAGGTGCAATTTTTAATGCTTTATCTGCTTCAAATAATTTGACTATTATGCTAGATTTTCTTCCATCATTGTAGTAGTACATGGTGTTTGGAGTGAACTTTTGAAGAGTTTTAGTATTATCTAGTATGATTTTTATATTTTTATCAATTAAAATCTCCAAATGTATTACATGAAGCTTTTGTTATTTGGAAATCTAGCAGTAGGTTATATGGTCATATGCAGTCCTTGGCATGTCTTGCCCTTTCTTTCAAGGCCTCATGTGGCCACGTATACAGCATCTCACAAATTCTGCATATTGATGCACCCTGTGGCAGTTTTCAACAAAATTTGGGATGTAGATTTTAAAACACATTCTTGTGCAGAATGAATTATTAGAAACTGGTTGGTGTCAAATAGAAAAGCATTTAAGTCTGCATGGAGAGTTAGACAGTTTTATTTTTTGATCTACTGCTTTCTTAATAATGTCAGACTTTATTTCATGAATGTCAAAGTGATGGCAGTTTATTCACTGGTTCATGGTTTTTGACAAATATTAGGCAAGGATTTCATTTTCAGTGTTTTAAATAAATAAATTATTTCATGAAAATATTTTGAAGAGTTTACTGTAAGTTTGACTTAAATTGCTTTTGATTTTGTCTTACAGATCATAGTATCAGCCTGGAGTCTATGGAAGTGACAGTAAATGCTGTGGCTGGGGCTCTTAAAGCTTTTTTTGCAGATCTGCCAGATCCATTAATTCCTTACTCTTTGCATCAAGAGTTGTTAGAAGCGTCAAGTAAGTAATAAAGTATATTGTTTTGTTTTGTTTTTTAACAATATTTACCGTTACTGCAGGTTTTAATTCATTGTAGGTTAAAAGGGCTTTCTGCACTTATTTTCTTTAATTGCTTAGGTGTGCTATTTTTTTTTAGTGTTCTTTAAAATTAACAGAATTACACAATGAGAACAGAATTACATGGTGATTACATTAGTTATCATAAAGGATTTTATAAGATTTTATAGGATTTTATAAGTTCATGAAAATGTCTTTCATCCCCCAAAACTTTGTGCAACTATAATGTAGAAATCTTACGTATGTGTTACGAACATTTTGCGAGCAATGGAAAGTCTTACAGATTTCCCTGTCTCGTTAGTTGCATACAAGCCAACAACTTGATCAAGATGTTTTGTTAAGAGGACTGTTCAATAGAAATAAATAATTCTATCTAAAAACAGAAAAACGTTTTTCATATTTAGATAAAATATATTTAGATTTTTCCACTTTCTTATGAAAAGGTGATTCTTTGCGATAATACATGTAAATAGGAATTTTATTGAATATTTTTTCACCTTCTGTTTCTCTGTAGATATCTGTGCTTCTTATAGTTGGAAAAAGACTTAGCAACACTTTATTCACTATTTCTTTCTAAATGTATGAGAAAATGTCGCTTATTTCTATAGAGATCCCGGATAAGACAGAACGGCTACATGAGTTAAAAGAAATTGTGAAGAAGTTCCACCCAGTGAACTATGATGTCTTCAAATACGTGATAACACATCTGAACAGGTTTAGTATTTTTCTACTGAAATTTTGTTTAACATTAAAATAAGCCCAACGTATTAGAATTTAAAATGTCATGCTGCATTTCTCCTCTGTCAGTGTAAGTGTTGAAAATGGAGATTGAAAATTATGAACTAATGTTGATGTATTATGACGTCTGATGTAATTGATACATAATATCTACCATCATAGCTACTGTAGAGATGTAAAAATTATTGCTGTATAGAACAAAATAACTTCCCAGATCCAGTATGTACAAGGAAGCAGTCATATATATGTTATAGACTAACAGAGATTTAAAGGAACATGGAGGTTATTTGGCCTATTCCCTGCCCATTGAAGCAAGGTCAGCTTCATGCCTCTAAAATGTAACACGCATAACCTCTGCTGAATAATTAAAATGTAGAATAAAACTGTGTAGCAATGAATTTGCTTCCTAAATCTTGCCTTTGCATAGAAATGTAATATTTTGTGTTTTTAAATTTAATTTATTGACTCTTTATCTGTTCAAGTATACAGTATTCACTCATAAAAAGATTAACTTGCTCATGTTTCTTACCCAGGAAAACTGGTGGATTCTCTGAAATCCACTTGGTAAGGTAGCTATAGCGAACAACATTATTAAAAGACATAATAAATATTTAGTCCAGATACCAGAAGTGCAGTGCAGGGTAGAGTGGGGAGAGAACTTCCTTTAACCTACAGCCATCACTTGTCCTAGTGTAGCCCAGGTACATTTGGCCAGGTTTGCCTGCATTGAGTTCAGTGTATTGCCCACAAATACTGTCAAGTGCTTCCTCTACAGTGGTGCTTTTCAGCCAGCTGTATAATTTTCTGTATATACCGGTAGGCTTTTCCTGATCTTTAAATTGCTTTGCAGCCACTTTTAACAGTCTATAAGTGGGGAAGAGAAGCCAGAAATTTGCCTGGCAGAAAAGGACCTAGAGTTGTGAGTTAACAGTCAGCTGATAATAAGCCATCTGTGGGCCCAAGTAGCCATAAAGGCCAGTGGCCATGAAAATGGTTTGGTCAGGACCAGGGAAGTGATTGTCCCTCTGTGTTTGACACTGGTGAGACCGCACTTTAAGTACTGTGTTTGGTTTTGGGCCCCTTGTTATGATAAGGACATCAAGGTGCTGGAGCATGTGCAGAGGAAAACACTGAAGCTGGTGAATGGACTGAGATTGCACTGAGGAAGTTGTTGGTTTCTCTTCTCAGATGACAAGAAGTAGAATGCAGGGCAAGGCCTCAAGTAAGGCCAGGGGAGGTTTAGGTTGGATGTCAGTAAGAATTATGTCTCAGAAAAGGCACTTAGTTTTTGGAATGGGCTGATCAGGGAGGTTTTGTAAGAGATCTGCGGATGTGGCACTTATGGACATGGTAGATGTGTAGTGTTAGGTGGATGGCTGTATTTTATGATCTTGAAGGTCTTTTCCAGCATAAATGACTTTTCAATTTTCATTGAATCTTTGGGAAGCTTTGTAACTTAGGCACTTACTTTTACACTTCTTTCAATCACAAATGTAGTTTGTATTTTCCTCATGAGTGGATAGAACTATTTCTCGCATTTATGTATTACAGACTAACAAAGTACTGAGGTACTTGATGTAAATCACTTGTAATGTTTCAGTAGTTTTTAATGGACCAGATTCCTTGAATTCAGTAGAAGAGTGTCAGAATTGTCAGAAATCTTCAGCTGGTCGCCTGTTTGCATGGCACAGAGGAGAATAACAAAAATCTAATTGCAGTGTCAAGCACCCAGATTGCTGCAAGTAAAAGAGCTAAATACAATTTTCAATGATCCTAAATAGATTCCTAATGCATGCACATATACAAGCAAATGAAATATATATATATTATATATATATATATCACAAAGCTTACTGGAGAACAGAAGTAGTGCTTGTTGGCCTTTGCACTGAAGTCCATTTTCAGCCTTTTGAAGATACACAGAAAGATTTTGATATAGGAAGAAAAAACTTGAATTAAAAAGTCAAGTGAAAGCTTTCAGTTTTTAATTTATTCTCCTTGAATGAAATTAAATGTTACTCTTTTAGGAAAGGAAGTGTGAATATCACCGTCATTCAAGAATAGTGTCCAAATATCCTTGGAACAAATTTATTCAGAACAGGTTGAGTGAGGCATTGTTTGTGTTCCCTTGCGCTATTTAGAATAAGTAATACACATGCTAAAATACAAGTCAGCCTTTTATTATTATCTTTTTTTTTTTATTGTAAATGAGTGAGAATATTTTCTTACGGCAATAATTGTAGTACTTACTATGATTTTCACTTTTCAATCTATGAAGTGTAATCAGAAATCCTTGCAGTCTGCTCGTGCTGATCATCAGAATAGTAATTGACAAGTTGCTGAAGTTTTTGTACATTCTATTTCTACAGAACTGTATCTCACTTATCATCATACTTTCTACTACATCATAGGAATTGCATATCCTTAAGATTTAAGTGTTAGATTTATCACAACAGAATTGTTGATGCATCTCTAACTAATTGCTACTAGGTAAAATTGTATGTTAGTTCAGAATGAAGAATAATTTTTGAAAACAGAAAATCTTGATTCTGGCCTATTTTGAATTAGATTGCATTTTTCTAAGGAGACATTCAGTAGTAGATCATATATTCAGTAACAGGTTTTTTCTTTCTTGCCATTATTGTTGTAATGATGAATTTGGGGTAAAAATGAAGAACCTGTTTCAGCTCCTGCTTAAATCAGAAAACTTTGAAAGGAAGAACCCCGCTGGAAGCTTTGGTTTATACATTGAAAACTAAAGCAAAAATGTACTTGTCTTTAATTATACTGTGGAAAATAAAAAAGCACGAGTACCAGTAGAATGTTGATAAAAAACTAATTTGTGGGAAAACGTATGTAAAAAAGTTTAACATTTTTAAGTTTAGCATTTTTTATAACATTCATTTTGTCATTAGGTGTTCACAGTGTTCAAAATACAATAAGTCTTAAAAAAAATAACACAAAAAAACCCACCATAGTCCTGTATTGAATTTTAATGCTAAATATGTTGGTGAGATTCACGAATTCAGTAGTAGGAGATGATCACCTAGAAGATTATCATGATCCTATGGATTGATTTCATGTTTATAGAAATCATTCAGAATTTCGAAGAGGATATCTTCTACAGCATATCATCTGAGTTTTATAACTTGATTGAAGCAGCAGAGTTGTCATTAGGTGTGGTACGTCTTTCTTGCAGATAGTTTTAACTGAAGTTTTTGCAAAGTTTTATTGGGAGAAGAACGTCATCTTATGTGTCATACTGCATTTGTTAAGATAAGTAAGAGTGCAGTTATACCTCTGCACCTGTACTTTACCAAGTAAACACACTAGAGCTTGTTTTTCCCATACCTCCTGTTATACTACCATCTTGTGCCTGAGCAAAGTTCATGTAGAAAGCAGTCAAACCACAAATATGCTTATAAATACAGTTCTGTGCTCCTTGCATAGTAGTATATGATACTTAAATATTCTTTGAATTAGAGAGAGGATGGATTTTTGTTCTACTAGGCAGATAGTCTTATTAATCATTAATAATACATTATTTCTATTTTTATAACTTTATTGTATTTAATAACACTGACACTACCGGTGAAGTTCTGGAAACCTGGAACTGAGGTTGAATTCATTTAATTTATTAAAATGGGAAAATCAGGAAAACAAAGCAAAAAAGCTCCACCTGTTTTGCTAGGGTAGTGTTCTGCTGTTTCACTAAACAGATTGGCTCTCAGAGGAGTGTGACAAGTGCCAAACGTAACAAATGCAAGGAGAGAAGCATGAACTCTGTACATGATGGTGAGAGAGAATAGGAAAAGAATTCCTCCCTTTGATGATGATGCACAGAATTAGGTTAATTTTGTTTTTTGGAACTGTTCTCCAGGTCCTGTGTTGGCAAATCAGCATTCTAATAGGAAGTGGATTATTTATTTATTTTTTGTAACCTAAAATTATGTTGATTGATATTAACTAGATGGACTGCTGTCTCTTAATTGCTTCACTTCTTCTAAGAATTCAATAGTTTGTATATTTAAAAATATTTTACTTTTAAAAACCCATGTAGCTTTGTTTAAAGACTTAGGTGAATGTGAGGAGCAAAATTCATATGGACTAATATTAATAGTTAAAAATCTTAATCATAACGTGCTTTTAAAAAAATATTTCCAGGTGACTTGTTTTGCTTTGCTGCTCAGAGTATGACATTCACAACATTTTCCTGGTCAGAGTTTGGTCACACTTGCAGTAGTTGCTGCTAGCATCCTAGATAGATAACCTATCTCATACTAATTTAGCATCTTGAGAAGTACAGCAAGTACCTACAAGAAGAAAATGAACATAGAAATAAGAAGCTAGCTCATTGATTAGACGTTGCTTTGGGAGATTACTGCAGTAATTGCTGGAGTTGCAGTGTTATCTGCTTAGATAATCAAAGGGAAATAGAGATCGTGGAGCAGTGTGACATGGTAATTCATAGTTTTGGAAGTGTGAAATGCTAGAAGTAGTAGGGTAGGAGAAAGAGAATTATAGAAGTAGAAGGAAACTGTCTCTTTCAAAAAGAGGTGTCTCTAATGGCAAAGAATTGCCAAGTTAGGAAAGGGGTTGGAGTGTAAAGTTGGATATAGTGCCTGTTCCTTCTGCTTCTTTTACAACATCTTAGGATGCTTCTGACTGCACATCTGCCATGAGAAAAAATAACATGGCAACAAAATAGTATAAAATGATAAAATAAATCCGTTTTCCTCCCCAAGGTTTTGATTTATTAAAAAATAGTATAAATTTTGCTGTAAAGATATCATACAGTATAAAATTGTATACAGTTATTCTTTCTTAACAGTTGTTTATATGTGCTGAACATTTGAATACCCACAGTCATTAGAGCTCCTCATTTTTACAGCAGAGTCAGATTCTTTTTCTGGCTAATATGAAAAAGCCTGTTTAATAAACACTTGATATTTTTTCATTTGTCTGTTTTTAATATATGATCTAATCTGTTCCTTTTTTATTTAAGTACCATAAGTGTCGTTCAGTATCTGGCTGTACTGCAGCAAGAAGCCAGTTCTGTCATTTGTCTAGACCTTTTAATCGATTTTCTAACACATGAAATCCTGTGGCTGGTTGATGAATTGAGAGTTTGTTTATTATTATCACTTCAAAATGTTGACATGTGTTTAAAGTCTTCTGGTTGATTGCATACTGTTTTTAACTCATTCTGTGTATGTCATTCTCATTTCAGGGTTAGTCAGCAATATAAAACCAACTTTATGACTGCTGATAACTTATCAATTTGCTTCTGGCCTACTTTGATGAGACCTGATTTTGAAAACAGAGAGTTCCTTTCTACCACCAAAATCCACCAGTCGATTATTGAGACTTTCATTCAGCAGTGTCAGTTTTTCTTTTACAATGGAGAGATTGTAGAAGCACCGAACCCAGTGGCATGTCAGCCACCGCCTTCCAACACAGTGCAGATGGTGGTACCTCTGCAGTTACCACCACCACTGCAGCCTCAGCTGATACAGCCGCAATTACCAGCAGACCCTCTTGGTATTATATAAATAGAAGATGATTGCAGGCAGCCTGGCACTGGACCGTAAAGAAAAGCTATAGACGTGCATGTTTCAGGATACAGTAATGTACTTCATATTTATGAAAAATAATTCTCATCCAGCTGGTTGGACATTTTTTTGTTATATCCCGTACTGTGTTCCTCATTTGTACACACTGCAGATAAAAACTATGTGGTAAGCATGACTGGAGAGGTTTAATTTTTAAAAGCAAAAATAGCTATAAAGTACAAAGCTGCTGCTGCATGATACTTTATTGCAATCACTATATCATTCCTGTGACAGTTTGTCACAATATATTGTGAATAAAATTTTTCTATAGAAATTTAATGATTAAAAAAATTACATTTATGAAACATTCAGTGCTTACAGCCTGCTTTATGGCTGTTTTTGTTATTTAACATGCTATTTTTGGCAATTTTATTCACATTCAAGCATTCTGTATAAACAACTAAAGCCCAGCTATAGTTTATTTTATAATCTCCGGCTACTTACGTGACCGTAGGCTTAGGATGGTTTATGGAAGAATGCAAAATGCACTGTTGAGAATTTTACAATGCCTCACCTTCCATCTTTACTTGTAAGTAAACCTGTGGACAGTTTGTTAAGGGTGGGTGAACTTGCTTATTATTTCTTACAGCACAATACCAAGGACATGCTTGTTGTAAAAGTGAGTTTCAAATATTGTACAAAAATTTTGATGTTGCCTACTTATTTCTTTATGTTCCATTCCTTAACTAAACATTTTGTAAAACTGTTAATTCTGTAAACAGCTGCATGTTTAAAAGATCATTGATGGTCTTGTAAACTTAATCTAATATATTTTAGATATTTTAATTTTTCCCACTTGGGAATGCATTTAGTGTTTAGAAAATAGTTCATGACATTTTCATACAAGGTTATATAACTTTTCATACATAAACATGAACTTTGTTGTAGTAAAATTCTCTAAACCAAACAATGTTTTAATCTAGGACTTCAATTAATCTATCCTTTAAATCTATTTTTATGTGACCCTTTAAAGATATACAAAAATGCATTGCTAATACATAGCAATAAATACTTTGGGTACTGACAATTAACTTCTTTGGAGTATGTATATATGAAATCACATAAACTTGTATTCATTTTTTTTTCCTGTGGTATGTTGTACTTAAAATCTGAATGACTGATTTTTTTAGGTTTTGCACCATTGTTTTCATTGGTTTTTTTTTTAAAGTTCTCTCTTTTTTCTCTTTTCCTTTTTTTTTTTTTTTTTTGTCCTGTTTTATTTTCTCTTTTTATTTTCCTTCTCCATTGGTACCGATTTTGCTGTAAAAGTAATGCTGCTTAATTTAAACAGAACTTCTGGTTAAATATTTTGTTAGTGGTAAAAATTTCAGAAGGTTACAAGCCGTAGCAAAGGGGAGACCATGAGCAATCACTATTTGTGAGACTTTTCGTAGCAGCTTTTTTTCTTTCATGCTCAAAATACACCTTTTTAGATCTGCAAAGAAAAAAACAGTTTTGGCTCATTCAGCTGCTAGAATGTTTTGTGTAGTTTGAAAAACGAAGCTTTATGATGGTCACTGTTGTAATCTTCACTTATAACAAGATTTAAGATCGTCTTGTATGTATTATAGTAAATAGCTGATTTTGAGTATTAAGGCTCTTAAGAGTTTGATTTGCTCCATTTGCATAAAATAAAAATTGCCTTTCCCACTTATGTCCTAGGTATTGTACTTCTAATTATGACTTGGATTATCATTCTAGATTACTATGATACCATAAACTCGGCTGCTGTTTGAAGTACATGTATATTATAAATTATCTTGATATTGTGTTATATTCTTGCAATTAATTATCTTTTTTAAGAAAACAAAAAAGAAGAGTCAACCTTATTCCTATTGCAAAGCACACAGGAATTAATAGTACAATAAAGTCTGTCCTGTAAAGTGTAGTATTCTTAACTTGTTCTACGTTACATCTGTTGTCTATATAGCTTTTATTTATAGTTGTCAGTCTAACATTGGCATGTTTAGCAAACAAAATGCAACTTCAAGTGTTTTATAAACTATTTCTAAGTTGCTAAAGAATTTATTTTTCTACTATATATGGTATAGACAATGCATCACCTGTACAGGAAACAAGTCTATTTCTAATAGAAGTAAGCTTAAAAATAAATGCCAGTCATATCCATATTTAAAAGTTCTATCTATGAAAGTATCTCCAGTCTTTGTAATGTGAATTGCATTTTGAACTTTCTACGAATTCCAAGGTATTTGCCATACTATTTATCTAAACTTTGAATACTAATTTTTAGAGTAGTCTACATTCCTTTCCATCTACTTTCACACCGAGTTTGTGATCATTTTTATTGTATATGACGTTATGGATAAATCACTTATTTCCTAATTTCCTGAAAGTTAACGCATACATTTGGCCAGATATGAAAGTGTTACTGCATTTACTTGATAAACCATTAGAAGGAAAAAAAGGAAAAAAAAAAAAGCACCGGCATGTGATTCTTGATTGTCACATGGCAGAGTTCCTGCATATTATTTGCATTATACAAGTGTTATATGCAGGAATGTGGATGTGCGTGTATCTGGATAATACATACACGGCTGTTTTTGATGTGCTTGTGTGTTTATGTATACAAGCACATGTGCACAGACCTGCATGCACATACACCGTCATAGCAAAGTTTGGAAAAGATACTACAAAGTAATGCCATCATGATCAAAGATACTTAGTAGAGCTTTCTCTGTTATTTTTGTTAGTGCTATAAAATGAGGAAGCATGTCATTATATACAAGTTCCTCATACTTTGGCTCCATGTAGTCCCTTCTAGTTTTAATGGAAATACAAACAATAATAACTATATTTTTTAATGTGAGCATTTTTACAGTAATATCTATCTTGAAAAAATTACAAATGTATATTATTTTTGGTTGAGCGTCTCAGTGACACTTTATGGGGTAGTTTGTCTTTTTTATGTAATTTTGGTATAGGCATATTCTGCAGTGTATTGTTTCTCCATCTTTTAGCGGTTTTGAAGTACGACACGTGAGTTTAAAAAGTGCCAACCTGAGTAATGTTTAGCAGGTTATTTTGAAACTCCTTGCCCTCCAGAACGTTGTGGAATTTTAACATAGTGTACATAGATTGCAGATGTCAATCTGAGCGAAAAGAAGCTTCTTTTATTGTATGTTTTCTCCATTATTTGGGTACCGGTTGCTAGAAAGTGATAGATATGCTTATTTTTAGTTGCTGGCAGTTAGCTTCTAATATTTATGGTAAATACAGACAAGTTATCAATTTGAGACCAAAAAGAAAAATTTGGCCTTACCTTCCATGCTTATCTCAGTTTTTCTCAGTAATGTGATCATGTTTGTCAGCTGAAAAAACAAACAAACAAACCTTTTTTTATTAAGTACAAATTTTGTTCTTTGTTTATAATGTAATCCTTTGTTGCTACATCTACAGAATACTGCAGTGGATTTAATATCAGTGACGCTTATTCTGTATAAAAGATGCAATGAATAAAATCCTAAGATGCGTACTGTGTATAATGTTCAGTTTAGTTGCCTACTAAATTTTTGAAGGCAAAGCACCCAATTATCTCCTTCACATACACAGAGATGAAATATAGCATTAAATTGTGCAAAACTGAATGCATCAAATGTTTAAGGAATTCCTTGAAGGGAGGGGGGTGGGATGGGGAAGGAGTTCTGCCTTTTTGAATCTCTTCCTTTAAACTGCAGAATTTTGCGAGTTATTTATCCCGTGATTAATGTGCTGTGCCTCTTTCTGTAGGTAATATACCCCTCTTTCATGCTGAATACATGCGGACCTCAAAAGAGACAGGATGGAAGGTGTTCTGTTTAGCTGCGTAATGCATGTTATATTCTGTGGCTCGTGTGGTCTTTCACATTTTTCTCTAGATTGATCTGCTCAGCAAGAAAGGCTGTGATTATGGAAATCAGTTTCTCAGGTTCCTACGGTGCTAGATGAATGGTTAAAAATGAAAACACTCTTTTGCAATTGCTTTTTTCTTTTTTCTTTTTTTAAGCCAGTAAACCAATAAAAACCTGAACTGTCAGGTCAACTTTAAATTCTCTGAATTTCAGGTCATTTGTCACAGTTCTTCTAGTGGTGTGGGATAAGTCCAGCTTTTAATTAGAACTTGTTACTAGTACTGTATTATTGTTTGTATCCCTTTGTGTGTGCAACGTACATGCTTAACATCCTTACTTTGTTTCTTTAAAGCATCTTGAGTAATTGGGCTTATTTGGAATTAACTGCAAAAACCTCCTGATAGCTTTTCTATCTGGACGCTGCTCAGGGCTGGGTTTGGGGTTTTTTTTCTTTTTTGTTTCCTTTTTTTTGGTAAATCTTTGCACTTGGAGATACAGATGCATTTTAATCTCAAATTGGATGCATCTTCCCTGTAACTCAGTGTGAAAATCTCAGATTGCTGTGTCAAAGATCATCATCTCTGTGGAATCTGAAGCATATCGCTGTGTTCAGGCTCTGTGACAGACTGCTGTTTTCTGACGAGCGGCTGTCCTACAGAACCAACGTGTTAAATTAGTATTTCTTTCATTTTTTTTTTTCCCCTTCTACTAATAAACAGAATTTCTGTGGAATCAGAAGGAATGAATCTGATCTGTCATCGTGGCTAATGAAAATAATCGCTTCCTTTTTTAATTGACTTTTATTGACAAGTATGCAGATGGTGCATGTTATAGCTGTTACCCATGTGTTTCTCATCTTTCTTTTAAGGTACAACGCACGTGTACATGTACTTGGTATTTCTGTTGCTAAATTGAATGTTACTGGTGCACAACTGACATTCTGGTGCTTTGATATTATGGAGAAGTGTTTAATATACTTGGTAACATTAATAATAATTTGTCCCTTACTCTTTCATTTGGTGTGATTTAGCAAATATGGAGAATTAAACCCTTTCCGTTAAAGCCTACAGTGTAGTAACTTCTGCTTTTTCAGTCTCTGAGTATGATAATGAAAGGCTGTTGTTTCAGACTGTTTGAACTAGGAGAAGGGAAGGGAGTCTCGTGGCAGTGTTTCCAGCATGACATTTTAAAGTAGTCTGTATTTGATCTCTGGGACGCTCCATGTAGATCTCTGAGATGTAAATCTCTGCGAATCTTGTCATGTTAATGCTTGTTCTGGTTTATCTTACCAGTGTTTTACATGTCTTTATTAGTGGCTTGTGACAAGCTCAGGGGTGGACAAGGCGGTTGGAGAGCATTGTTAAGATGGCCTTGCCACTACTTCGGGGCAGACAGGTTTAATTGGAGAGCACCTCTGGCTGCTCATGTGACCAGCCAGTCCAAGTACTGTAGCTGCAATTGACGTTTTCCCCTGCATCGCAGTATCACAATCTGCCTGTTCTTACAGATTTTTTTCTGCTTTGCACACAAAGAGCTGCAGGGAAAGCAAACTAACTGTTCTAATCTTCTGCAATTCTCTCAGCTCTGCCACTGAGGAGAATGGGACTCTTAAATCATTCTTGCTTGGTTTTACTTAAGTTTGGAATGTAAGTTATGAGTTGAAGTTGTTTTTTTTCCACAGATGCTTCACCAGCTCACCATTTCACCGTACAAGCTGCTGTTTAATTACAGACACTGTGACCTGACTTTGCAGTGTCCACTTGGTCCTACTGACCCTATGCAAGAGGGGTAATGAAGAGGAAAAGTGCCTCGAAAAATCCTGTGTATTGAACAGCTGCTTCTTAGAATACATGGATGAGGATATTAAACGCAGAATATAACAAAAAGATTATCAAGAAATAGATGTCTGTGGTTCATTACTGAAATATGTGTATACACATGCTTTTTCTAAAACTTAGTAATGAAGTTGATGTTGATAACAGCAGTTCTAAAATAGCAACAGATGGCCAGTCTGCTACAGATAGCTATTGATTACAGTTCCGCTAGTAAGTTTTGAAAACTGAATGTAAACAGGCATGAGTTGAAGAGAGGAACCTGATGGGGTTCAGCAAGTGCAAGTGAAGAGTCCTGCACCTGGAATATATGACTGCATGTACCAGTAGAGGCGCTGACCTGCTGAAGAGGAGCTCTGCAGAGAAGGACCTGGGTGTTCTGGGGACAACAGGTTGGCCAGGAGCCAGCAGTGTGCCCTTGTGGCCAAGAAGGCTGACTGTATCCTGGGGTGCATTAAAGAGAGCATGGCCAGCAGGTCAGGGAAGGTGATCCTCCTCTACCCTGATGAGGCCACATCTGGAGTACCATGTCCAGGTCTGGGCTGCTCTGTATCTGATTGTATTATCTTTGTGAACTCTCTAGCTGGTCTAACTTTGTTATCCTCAGTGGTCACACAAACAAGCCTGATGTTATATTCTTTATTTAACTGTGCTAGAGATGAAAAGTAGCTTTATTGCAGGTGACCTTCTTTGTTGCTTCTTGTCATATGTATGTTTGTTTATCTTAAGACTAGTTAAGTTAGAATTTGTAACATGATCATAATACTTGTCTCCTCTAAAACATCCTGGGTCCCACATAAAAGTCAGTCAGTGTGCTTCTTTCTGATTTTGGCTATGCAGGACCTAGGGCAGTGTGACCCTTGTCTGTGTTTGGAGGTTCTCTATGCTAGGAGGTAGGAAAGGTGGTCCATAATGAAAGAGTGCTGAAACAGATAGGACCCAGTTAAAAGGGGAGAGGATAAGTGTTACTACTTCCGAGCTTATCGGGGTAAAAATGCCTGCCTTCACTGGGCGTCTTTTTTGTGCTACAGATTTGCTTTTAGGGTGTTTTCAAGCCTTAATGATATTGTAAAGAGAGGAGGAGATGGAAAAACTCTTGCCTATATTCTCATTAAGCTCAAGGGCCGGTGCTGATGTTGCAGAGTTTGGGGCATGTAGTTCCCTGTGTCTGATGGAAAGTCATTGATTAGCAGGTGAGCATCAGCTACAACTGAAACAACTGAAATGGGGACTAAAATAGCAATTTGTATTTGTTCATTGGCATCCCTGTTCAGTTCCCTACTGCCATGAGTGTCTTCTGCTGACATTTTTTCAATAGCAAACAGTGTTGATTGGTAATGCCACTATGATCTGTGGTTCTGAGGCACCTTCACACCTGTTTGGAGCTGACCAGATTTATGTGCCACAATATAAATCTTTCCTGGCCTGAGGTGCTTCTAGAGAAGTAGAAATCAAACTTCGTTCTCCTTTGACTTGTACGTGACACTGTCAAGCGTTATTTTTTTTCTCTTCTTTTCAAAGAAGGCAGTTTGTAAGAGAAATGGGAGCGCTGTGCTGCTATCTGCCAGAGGTGTATTTTTGTAGCATGGTAGTGACACGGTGCAGTAAATACCCAGATCACTGAATGAGGACATGAAAGTAGTGTATGAAGACATGAATCCTGCTGGAATCATTTGGAAGACTGTACAAGGCATAGTAAGTGATTTGTAGAACAAATTATCCTCTCAATCATGGCTGTTTTTCCTCTTTGAAGAAAGCTAATGTGTTGGTTTGGTTTTTTTTCTCTAAGAGGCAGGAGAACTGGTGTGCATGTGATGTGATTGTCAAAGCTGTGCTCTGACCCAGAGGGGAAATGAGCAAATAATTTGGCATTAGAGACACCTTAGGAGACTGCAGATGCTTATGCCCCTGTCCTAGTATTCAAAGTATTCAAAGTACAGTGAGGAACCAGTTGCTTCTATTTTTCTCTGAAACTGAATGTTTCTCATATGCTGCAAAGCAGGGTCTTGCAGCTCCATTTGAATTTTGACCGCTGTCCCACTTCCAGTGTTCCACTCAAAACACTTTCCTGGCTGTTTGTAAGCAACTATTCTGTTAGTAGATTAAGTTGGATTTCCTGAGATACTCTTCTTTTTTTTCCTTTTTTTAACTTATTCCCCAGCTCCCCCACCACAGAGAACAGGAGCTGCAGATCTGGAATCTGGAGTTTCCTCCATGTGAATGAAGAGGTTCTGCTGCAGGGCATTTTCATTTGGGCGTGCTTGGCATTAGATCTTACTTCTCCTCCTTTGCACTACAAGAACGTAGGTTTGCAAACTGCTGGGCTTGCTACAAAACCTATTTTTTTCCTCCCTAAATTTGCTGAGAAGGAGTGGGCTGAGGGGAATGTCTACATGCAGTTATTCATAATTAACTTTGGGATGGGTGCCCAGAGCCCTAGGCTGGCAGATACTCAGAAATGTAAAGAAAAAAATAACTTACAGTCTCCAGGAGCGTGACTTTACCTCCTTCCACTTCTGAGATACTAGTTGAGGAAACTTATTTAGTTACTCAGTTATTCGGTTCTGTGCAGTTCTTGCACTGAACAATAGTTATAAAAATGAGTTCAGAACTTGTTTAGAGGGTAAATGGCTCTCTGTGCTGAATTAACCTGAGAGGCAGGGGATTGGGAAGCAACTGCTTTCTTGTAGTAAGTTGATATGGCTATAAAATGAAGGGCTACTAGAAGGCATGCTGAGCATTACCTAACTGGACCTGCAACTGGTTTAGCTCATCAGTAGGAAGCTGAGGAGTGGGAATTTTAAGTTGAAATTTTAAACTGAATTGGAGGTAATATTTATGGTGGGTATATTTTCCTTCCGGTGTTTGCACTGTAATCTGAATGTATTTTTATGTTATGAGGACATTTCAACTTTTTCTAGCACTGCAGTGGTCTTAGCTGCCACCAAGTCAAGCTTGGTGGGGACCGAGGAGGTGCTGAAGACAGTTCGCACCAACCCAGCTCTTTCAGTGTAAGAACCAAGAGCCTCAAAAGAAGTACCTGTTCTTTTCTGTTTTTGTGTTGGAAAAGTGATTTGCCTACTCAGACAGACATTCTCAGAAATATACTTGATTTAGCCAAATCTGCAGTCTACACAGTTTAATGAATAAATCCTAATGTACGTTTTTTGTTGTTGGACTGCAAACAACATTTTACCTGCTTCCTCATTAAAAAAAACAACACCAATAATGAGAATTCAGTATTCAAAGAAAATGTTAGTTAGCAAAGTATTCCTCTGGAAATATCAATGAAGTATCCACACTAACCCTCATTGTTAGGTTTCCTACTGGTGTTCCAGTTTTCTGACTAAGAGGTTTTTTTTTATGGCATTGTGTAAGTATTTTGCATTTGAAGGCAAGCTAAAGGTGTTTATAAACTACTAAAACTGTACCGGGTAGTTTCAAAAACTCTTCCTGGTAGCCAAGCTAAATCTTACTGCAGGATAAACTCATTTCTTCTTCATTCAAGTGGACGCAGTGAATATTTATCACTGTCAGCTTTGTGGTGACCTTTAGATGCTGAAAGACTGCTACTTCCACTGCTTTCCATGTTTTTTCCCTGCTTTTTCTAAACAACGCATTCCTGTAAGCTGTTTTACAGGTTATATTTATGAGCCTTGTAGGATTTTTGCTGCTTTTTGAGGCCTCTTACAGCTATATAACTTAATGTTGGTGGTCCAAACTGGTCATAGTTCTGAGCACTCTACTAACACTGAGTGCAGCAGTATAGTATCTCTTGCATCTCGCAAACAATGTGTACAGCTATTTGGCCCCAAAGCTTATTTTCTACAGACCCTAAATTTTATTGTCAGAGTATGCTTTTAAAATAGTATTGTGCAAAGAGGGGGATTGTCTGTAGCTGAAGCTCATGATGCTCGGGTTCTTCTCTTGTTTTGTTCAGTGTGTTTCTGTCCGCTCAAGGCAGTTTGTCTGCAGGTGCCTTCTCAGTATGTGCCTGAGTGTCAGGGAGAACGTGCTTCCCTGCTGCCCTGGGGCTGTTGAAGTTCTGCCTTTCCGGGAAGTCAAGAGGCAGGAGTTTTCATTATTTGTCACTCCTGAGATAGCTGTTCAATCACGCTGCAACTCTGTGATCCAGCACTGTCATCAAGAAGGATGACAGAGAAAGCATAAAAGAGACAGTCATCCTTGGATAAAAGCAAGGGCAGCCTTTAAAATGGGATGCTGAATTAAGTGGTCTGGAACAGAAGATGTGGCTTAGCACATATACTTAATTCATCTGTTCTGTTTTCCTTAGTTATCGTGGCTGGCTTGCTTCAAAAATATTAAAATCGCTCATTGAAGTTTCTAGAATTAATGATTTTTCTTTAAAGAATACTTCAAATATTTGAGAAAAAATATAGTGAGGTGGTGTAAGTTAGATGCCTTCACTTCTCTATTTAATGCATTCAGAATGTGAAAATGCTTCCTACACTTTAGCATATCTAGTTAATACATTGTAACTCTTCATTTCTATCAATTTGAGAATAAGAATTTTCTTGCAGCATTTTTAGCTTTGTTTGCAAAGGGGTATGTGCTGTGGCAAAAGCGACGTAAATATCTTTGGCACTGAATCCCATAATAGAGATCTCATTTAATACATGCTAATTGAAGATTTAATGCCATGTTTTTTCTAAGGTTTGTTGGCTATTAAATTGATGGCTCCCTTCATCAGCTCCTGAGCTAGAGAAAAGCAACGAGAACTAAAAAATAACTAAGACCTCTTCCCCTTCCCCAGCCCTTCTCCCCTTTAATTTTGAAAAGCGTCTATGATTTGTGTTTTTCAATGCAGCTGTCCTCTCATTTTCTCACTTCCTTTACATTCATAAGAAGCTAAATCCATAGCACTGCAGTGTGACTTCTCATTGCAATTCTTAGCAATAGAGGCCATTAATCAGGTTATGCTGGTTTTGTGCTGCAGTATCAATATCCCTGCCTCCTGCCTTCAGCCTTTAATGTTGACGCTGCACTCCAAAATATGGAAGCAGCAGTTTCTTAAATGACAAAGCAATTAACTTACAGTACATCTGTGAAAAGTAATAATGTGGTAGGATACTTTTCTTAAAGCAAATCTGTTAGGAACCATGTTTCTCTTATGTTCCTAGTGATACTGAGTTATGCACACATGCCATATGATGCGCTGTATGTCATTCTAGAAATGCATTGTGTGAATATGAGGGCTTTATTTACAAAACTTTGGCAGGTAACCCATTGTTAGCGAAGCCACTGCTGAAAGCGATAATATATATAGTATATAATATATAGTACAATTTGTATATATACAGTACAATAAAGTATCTGTATATAAATGCATTTTCCCCCATTTAGCAGGTATGTCTGTTTTTGAGATACTAACACAATATGGATTTCTTCTCTTTCTGCCTCAATCATGTGATTAGTATTCATCTGAAACATTACTAAGGTATGTCCGTGAAACAAGAAAGGCTTTGCTAGTGTGCTGATCATGTTATCAAAGACTGTTTTTGAGGTAAGCTGGTACTGCAGCTGAGCTTTACAGCTTGGGCTTCACAGCTCAGTGGGTGGGTGTCTCCGCGATAACAACAAAGACAAAAGAAGGCACGTACCTGGGCAAGAAAAATTTACCCTAAGAGTGTTTCTTTTCAAAACTTAAAGGGCCCCAGACTGTAGTCTGAGGTGCATCAGGCCCAGCACTGCCAGTTGGCGAGGGAAGGGGCTGTCCTGCTCTGTGCTGTGCAGCCTCACCTCAAGCACTGCATGCAGCCTTGGGAGCCACAGTATATGATGAAGTTATATATACGAAGCCTATAAAGCTGTTCGAGAGTGTCCAAAGGAAGTCTACAAATGAGGAGCAGCTGAGGCCCCTTGGTTTGTTCAGCGCAGAGCAGCTGAGGGGAGGACTCCTGGAGGTCTGCAGCTTCTTCCAGGGAGTGGAGGTCAGTGCTGAGCTCTGTTCTCTGGTGACAGCAGCAGGGTGGAGGGAAAGGTTTTGCACTGGAGGGAGATGGGCGTGGAACAGGCTGTTACGTTTGCAAATTTCCCTCATTTATATAAATCTTTTACACAGCATTCCCTACCATCAACTTCAGCCTCCTCAGTCTGAAGTGTACATTGAAGTGATTCTCATGTTATCTTTTCAGTATCTATTCAGGTATCAGAATGCCTACCTCCTTTCTTTCCCTTCTTTGGGTTCTGGTTTTGGGAAGGGAAGAAGTGCAGCGTGATTCTTCTACTCAGCAATGCTAATTTGCAGCTCAGACAACAAACTAGGCAGAACTCTTACAAACCTTTTGCACAGAGAAGCTGCTGAGCAATGCCATGCAAATTCCTTCTCTCTCTGGTACTCAAACACTCTTTTGAAGTGATGGTTTCTATTGGCTGCTGGCCTCCAGCCACAAAATATTTGCTGGGGGACAGGATACACCTGACTCAGTGCTGCAGCAGAGAAATGTGCGGTAGTAAGACAGCAGGTGTGTTCACAACTGACTGCCAGAGGCTAGGAGGTCACACAGCCCCAAGTGCAGAGTTGCGATGCAGGAAGAAGGACAGGATGCCTGCCTTGGAGATTCAATATCATAGCTTAAGCCTCCAGGTAAACACCTGGGAGTTGGCATCTGCTGTTCCTTCCCTCACTTTCTACCACATCTCCCCTTGCTGCATCACTCCCCTGAATGCTCACTCATGTTTTATTGCTGTGTTTTGATTTTTTCCTCTTGCAGATGGATTAGCTTCTATTCTGCCAGGCTAAAAATCTCTATTCTGCCAATACTGTAACCTTTTTGAGTCTCTTCTCTCAGCTAATGGTGGTGCTCAGCAGATGTATTATCACCTCAGAATTTGACCAACATACTGATCTCTTCTTTGCATGCTACTTTAATTAATCAGTGTTGCTGTTAAAAAGAATGAGGCTAATGTGAGTCTGCGATGCAATGTGGTGATAATTTCAGCTTGATGTTACGCCGTGTGCTGTCATCTTTGCTTCTGATTGTTCAGTTTTCATTTTTGTAACTTGCAGAACTAGACCAGCCCTCAGTTAGAGGCTGCAGAATAACTGTATTGAATAGTTTATTACAATTTAAATAGGGGGTATTTATAGTATTCTCTTCGTCTGTGATGCTCATTTTTACATCATCTCAGATCTGCTGTTGATCAACTCTGTTTTCCAGTGCAGTCAATTTTTGTTCAGCCTAGTGTGCAGAGCCCCGTTGTGCTGATTTCCCCTTCTACCACCAACAAACCCAGTAAAACACTGATTAGATGGAAATTTATGAATCATTTTGGTGGAGTGTTCATTTCTTTGAGTCTCGTATTTCACTGGTTACATTTTCATTTTTAATGAGATTCTTGCTTTTGTGAGGTTCCATTTAGCTACTCCAGACTGCCTAGAATTTAGAGTTTAATTCATTCAGTTTTATGGATGGATGGGTAAATAAATTTTCTTTCCATTAACATAAGTAGTCAAAGCATAATTTCTCAGACAAAGTAGACAGTGCTGTTCATTGAGTTCTCAGTGTGGTATCACTTCTGCTCTTTTCTTGAAGTTGCACACGGAACATCATCCATCATCCAGATTAATCCTCTCCCAGGTTCTACCCTGTAGTTTGTCTTAGGTGTGCATATGTGAATCAAATTGGATGGAAAACCAGAGGATTTAAGTATTTTCATGTCTCTAAATCAGGTCCTCTAATTTGTTGTCTAAAAAAAATAAGCTGCTGCTTCTGTCTGTTCATGGTCAGAACATGAGTATATGAAGGAGATGAATGCTTCACTAAAATATCTGGCTTTTTTGTATGCTGTGTTGAGTAACAACCCTTCTGTAAACACTGACTATCCCTGTTTATCCTGTTTATTAGAGTTCATAAAAAATAATGATCTTCACCACAAGTTACTCTTAGAAAAGAGGTTTTGTTTTCTATAGTTCATACAGTGTGATGTTTAACCTTCTTGCTAAAAACTTTGCTGTGAGAAACACATTCAAGTTCACTTGAACTTTGGAGCACAGCAAATTTTATACAATCAGAAATATGAAGACTTAATGCATCAAGTCTGCGTGATGGACACACCATCTCTGTACATTACAGCTCTTTTAACCAATTGTGAGTTCTATTATAGTGAGAGAAATGGTTATGTGTGCTAGAGGCTAATCTCAAGTAGAAAAGCCATTTGTTTTATTATTCTTAAGGTTCTTACACAGTGTGAACCTGTTAAGATTCAGAAGTTTAAGGAGACAGGTAGAAGATAGTAAGTATTGTAAAAAGATGTATATAAAGAAAACAAACTGATGTCTGAGCACATTGTTTCCATTTAGAAGATTTCCAGCTTTCCCTAAGTGCAGTTCACCAGGGATAATTGATCTTAATATTACTGAGTTTTGTTTTGGGGGTATATCAATAGAAACAAAGATACAAAGCCTTGTTATGTAAATAGTAATTAAAATAGTCCACATCCTCACTGGATGTAATACGAAAAAGTTCAGAATGTCCCAGGAGGGGACTGAGTCTGATCACCTCTTCTATCTTAAAGGATTGTTGCAACCACCACATGGTCTCTTGATTGTGTTTTATGATCAATGGCTTTTGTAGACACCAAAGTTTGTGAGCAGGCTCAAGACCCAATTCCAGGTAGACACAGTCCCTCAGTCTATTCCGTATCTCTTGTACCATGATTGTGATTTTTGGAGGTGCACCTTTAATTATCAAATTTTTGCACATATCACAGTGAATGTTTAAATCCCACTTAATGGCTTTGTGTTGTAGCAGACTTAAAATAGGCTCTTCAAAAGTAAGCTGTGTATCTAACCTGATTAACAAAGGGTATTTTCAAGCCTCTGAAAATACCCAGGAAACACAGTGGAAAAGCTTTTGTAGTAAGTTCTCCATGTTTCCTGTCCTGCTCCATCCACATATCTGAGTTGTCTGTGATTCAGGACTTATGCTTTAGGTGGCATTTGAATGTGGCATTTGATCAAGAACTGTCACTCATTTCCATGTGCTTTAAACACATCTTGAGATACAACCCTATGAACATTTCACACACAATTTGAAAATCCATGTAGAAATAAAGACCTTGTCTCTTTTCCCAAGGTAATTCATTCTGGACCATTAATCAAATCCTTGTGTTAAAGCAGGGATTGCACTGACTGACTTCCTTTGTGTCCTTGGAACACTTTTGGAAAACCATCCGTTAAAGAAATTATTAAAAGGTACTTCTCTTAGGTGGGACTGCTTGCTTTGATGCCAATCCATTGTCTAACCAGCAGCCAGCTCTGGTTTGTATACAGTGCTGGGAGAGATGGACTGCGGGGAAACTTCTTTCTACTGTCTATTCAGTTGTCATCTGGAAAAAGCTATTTGTACATGCTGTCATTTCAGTACAGTGTTGTGGTATGTAGCTTATATTTTTTGAAAAGTTTTTTTTGTTGCTTTTGTCTTGCTTTTGTGACATGAAACAGACAGGAAGTATGAGATAAAGGCAGAGGCAGAGAGGCAGAAGTACTTGGTTAGCTGCCTTTCTCATCGTGCTGATACAGTAGCCTTCATTTCTCATTTATATTTGGTACATTGGGTTTACCTTTATTCATACATTTTTACTTTGTTCACCTTTATGTGGTTCTCTTTTTAAGGTAATTACTCTTCTTTATTGTTCTTGTGTGTGCAGTTCCACTGCAGCTATATTAATGAAGGAGAGTTTAGTCAAACAAACCATCTTAGTCTGTGCTCCACAGGGACCCATTAAACTTCTTGTTATTCTTAGTATTCATTTTAATGCTTTGAATTTTAATTACATTCATATGCAGATAAAGTGTACACATTCTTTATACTTGTAAAGCAGGTTCCAGGAATTCTATAAAAATCACTTTTGTTTCATCTAGTATGTTTTATAAGATTTTCAAATGGCACAGCACATTCTGTAGACTTTTCTGTGTTACAATTCCTGCTGAAGCACTTGGTGATTTCTATCTGTGTTAGATTTGACTTTTTGCAGTGTTGGGTGCACAGCTGTAAGCTTCTGCCACGCACACAAACCAGGCCCGTGTTTAGTTCCATACTGCATTTAAAGAAGGTGAATGTCACTCCTTTGATCCCTTTTCTGTTGCGCACGCATACATCTATGGGAAGAGCCTGGGCAACAAGCAAACACTGAGGCACAATGCTTGACAGAAATACTAATGTGACAGTTGAGATTTGGGTAAGCTTCGTCTCGCTGAACTGCAGAACCAGTGAAGGTGATTTCTAATGGAGTTAACAGAGTGATGTGGGTGTATCAGAGTGAGAAGACTCTTCTTCCCAAATAGCCCTAGGGAGCAGGACCATTAGCAGTGGGTGATTGAGAGGCAGCTGCATACTTCGGAATTTTCTGAAAGGTTGTTTTCTC
Source organism: Excalfactoria chinensis (assembly GCF_039878825.1). NCBI lineage: Eukaryota > Metazoa > Chordata > Aves > Galliformes > Phasianidae > Excalfactoria > Excalfactoria chinensis. The sequence goes on along the minus strand of NC_092829.1, from coordinate 23,935,800 downwards.
CTTCTGTAGGCTACAGACTGCCCCATTAATTTCTGTATGCACAGACGATTCAAGTTCAGGAACAACATTTAAATCTAACTTTATAAGACCTGCAAGAATGGACTGTACTATGAGCTGCAATATTTTTTTCATTGGAAAAGTATACGTTTCTTGATATCTGTGGTAGCACTAAGAAACAATACAAAAATTTCTTAATATCAAAGCTGATTTTGTTGTTAAATAACTGATTCTAAATAAATGCGTAAGATAAGTCGCGAAACATTTAGTTGTTGAGTTCTGTTGTTTGAAATGCCTGTATCTTTGTGAATTAGGAAGAAGCTTTAGAAGACTTTAAAGGTAAAATCCCATAGAAGAAATTTAAGCAGAAGTAGTTTTTCATCTTTGTTATGGTTTTCCCTGCAGAGAGAACAAATCTACCTCTGACAAAGGTTTTGAAAAATTTAATGATGTTGTGCTCTCTGCCTTGATTTTGACAGACAAAGCTGTATGTATTCTTCCCTCCCTCAGCACAGACATATTTCAAATAGTATTATGATGTTCAAAGGCAAAAATAAATATAACAGGTTTTCCTTCAGCTTCAATAGCAAGCCATGTTTTTCATAGAGTAAATAAATTTATTTCAGCTTTCAAAGTGATCTGTGTAGATATTTAGTTGTCTAAAATATTTACAGGAAAAAGAATCCCTTAACTCCATAACAGTAGAAAAACCATGTTGTCTTGAATAATTTAGTCTCACATGTCTACAGTGGCAGGTGAACCAACTTTTAACTTTCCAGTGTTGAAATAAAAACTTGAACTGAAATATTTTTTAAAGGAAAAAGAAAAAAACACTCAACGTAAAAATGCAGAATAACTGAGGCTTAGTTACCACTGAAGGGTAGTATCCTTTTGACTCAGGCTTACAATAGGCTGGTGGTGCTCAGCTGAACAATCACTGTATCATAACTCTCATAACAAGGCTGACAGGAGTTCAGGCATTCATCATATTAAAAACTCTAGAGACAGGAAGGCATCTTATATGCTTTAATATGCTCTGGATTGGTGATTTAAAATACTCCTATAACGTCTTTTACACATGTTTTGGGCTCGCTGTGTTCAAAGCAATGACATGCAAGTAGTGTTAATAATCATTTTGAATATACACAATTTTTTCCATCTGAAGATCCCAGAGCAATTTGGAGCATAATTTCCTTATAACCTTTCTGAAAATAAGGTTTAGATTTTAATCCTATGGCAAGATGTATTGTAACTGCTAGTAGAGAGATCTGCTGGTATTTTTTATTCTTTCTTTATTTTCTTGTATGCCTTTGGTTTATCTGCTTTGGAGAAGGAGTGCTAAAGAGCCAAGCTGAATTACAGCTGGGATGAATTTTGCTGGGTACTGGCAACCACCGTGTGTCATTTAAATTATTTATGCACTCCTTTGGGAGACTTCCTTCACTCCTGCCAATCATATGAGGGAAAATGCAGACAATGAATACCTTGTGATTCTCCTTTTAGCAGAATGGGAAGAAAGAGTACGTGGAAATCTTTGAGTATTTCTTGCTTTCTTTAGTGTCTATGACTTCCTAAGGGGATTAGTGATTTGAAGCTGAACAACTTTGCATAATGATTAATTTATCAGCCATTAAATGGTAAGATTCCATATCCTTAGGTTTATTTATTAAGGTTTTCCTGTAAAATATACTCAAAACTTGAGACCACATCTTGACTCTGCTTAATGTAAAAGAGAGAGTGCTCAGTTCTGCAGCATCCCTGGCTTTGGTTTTTGCCTGTGTGTTTGCTTGCGGGATTTGTTTTCTTTGCAATGGCATTATTCATAATTAAACCTCTCTTTTCTTCTGATTCCAGACCACAACCAGGTCTGGCTGTGCATTAGTGCTCTCCCTCTCACTGGCAGCTCCTGAACTTGGCTTCCAGCACCAGGCTGTGGCAGGACTTGGACTCTGGTGGCTGGAGTTTGGGCTCCAGCTCTTTTTCGTTTGGACGGCTAAGTATCCTAATTCCAGCTTGCTGTTTGTATAATGTGTTTCATTATTGCTTCCGCATCACGATGAAGAAATAATATTCAGACTGACTTTATTTTGCACAGACAGATGGTGAATAACTGAGCCTAATGAGGGGAATAAGTTGGAGCATGGTGGTAGTGTCAAAGGGGGATTACTGGAAGTCTGTCTTGTATAAGCCGAGAATGCAACAAACATAAATTGCAGCCAAAGTATATTGCTGGATGGTTTTCTTACTCAACTTGGTTCACATTGCCTGTTTGCCAACATTTTTGCAACTGTCCTCATTACTGAAGGTAAATCAATGCAACTCATGTGTGGTTATGCGTCTATGGCAAAAAAACCCCAAAAACCCAGCACAGTAAACACACAAAAAACACAACAAAAAACAAACAAACAAAAAAACTAAACAAAAAGACCCCACCAGCTTTAAAATTCTCCTTTTATGATAGACTTTTTTTCCTAGTTTCCTGTTTTAGTATTTCCCTTCCTGGATTTTAGATTTTCTCCTTTTTCCCCAAAGTGACAGAAATTGAATTAAATCCTTTATTTTTTGTTATTCATGTTGTATACAGAAATGTTTGTCAAGTGTTGCAGTAGCTGACTGGTGAACTGAGAACACTTAATTGCACTTTGCTGCCTCTTTCTGTTCTTGGGAGATTATGGTTGTGCATGCATCCCCAAGCCTGGCAGTTGGCCTAACTTAGGTTTAGGACCCATTGTATATGGAAGTATTCAGGGCTGGCATTTGGCCAGGCCCATTTTAATTGCAGCTTCTCTCAGGCTCTTTCTTGGGGTTTGGCTTTTCTGTCTGCCCTGCTCTCCAGTTGTGTGGCTGAGGGGCAGAGTGGAGTGCAGCACACTGCAGCTGAGGCACCCAGGAACCACCTGGGTAAAGTCTTTGGCACTTGGTGCATCCGCCTTCTTTGGACTGTAGATCATAATGGGGTTGGTTCAAGAAAATGATAAGGGGAATGTCCTCTGAAAATGTTATCCTTGCCCTTTGGGTAGATTTTTTATTACAAGATTATGGCTTGAAGTCAGGCTTAGGCTCCTGAGAGGGCTTAAACTTTTCTTTGTCAGAAGATGAATTCTTGATTTGTTTCACTATTGGAGGAAAAAGATTTGCAGAGTGCAGATGCTGCAACAGATAACTGACGCTTAGTGAAAGAAATGTGATTATGTGCTTTTAATGTCATAAGAAACAAATGTTTGGGAGAAAAATAAAAGTAGATGTTGTGAGCTATTTCTTCACATTCAGGTAATCCTTCTGAACTCACTTGCCATCTAACAAATTCTTTCCTCCATTTGTCTTTTATGTTAATATAGGAAAAGGAATCCTGCAGGTAGCTGAGATATGGTCTTACAGATATATTGTGTGTAGTATGATCCAGGAGCATTGAGTTCAGTAGGAACTTTGACCACTTTTGCCCCCTCTCTTGTACTTCAGCTGTAAACCTTATTTTCATTCTGTCCAGATCTGGTGGTATTGCTTTCACTTTCTTGCTATTGCATCTTCTCACTTGAGAAACTGAAATGCAAACCCACTGAGCTTAAAATGCCACATGAAACATTGTTCAGTACTTGGATATGAATCAAGTGTGTTTCAGAGGAAACTCAGAGGAACCTGATGAATCCTCCTTCACTTAGATGTATATATATTTTTAAAAAGACTGAAAACTTGGCAATGTAATTTTAGGAAGGACAGTAACTTAAATATTCCAGTGTTTTTTTTTTCCTGAAGAAGATTTAGAAAATGACATCAAAACAGTCAGTCCTGCATCCTATCTCTGCTTCGTTTACAGGACTACTTGCACATCTAGAACAAGGCAGGGAAGAGGTTTGTTTCCAAAGGGGCACAACTATTGAAGAAGTTGCCCATTTTTCACCACTTTTAAAATTCCTTCTGACCTGATCTGTTCCACAGCATTACACAGGTGCTTGTGGGAACCCCTTTCTTCCTGATGTAAGCATTGAATAGCATTGCCAGCAGCAGAAACTGCTCTCAGAGAAAGATCTTTTGTTGATGGGTAGTGATAGCGGATGGAAGCTGGGGATCAATTTGTGCCTATAATAAAAACTGCAATCAGATCTGCCAGTGAGAATAAAACTGGCTTATCCACTGAAGTCAACAAGGCTTTTTACAGAAAAATTGCTTATAATAATAACAATGCTGGGACAGTGTCTCACAGTGTCTGCCATGTGATGATACTGAAAAATTTGGTAGAATGACTCATTAGAATCATAGAATCCTTAGAGATAGAAGGGACCCCTGAAGACCATCTAATGTAACTTCCCTGTGATTAATAGGGACACCACAGCTAGATCAGGTTGCGCAGGACCTGATCCAGCTTCACCTTGAAAATCTCCAGGGATGGGGCATCCACCACATCACTGGGCAACCTATACCAGTGCCTCACCACCCTCACTGTAAAAGATATTTTCTTATACCTGACCTAAATTTACCCTCTTTGAGCTTGCTAGTTTACATGGATGGCTGACTTTCCTGATCACAAATCTGATATGTGATCAAATTTGCCTGCATCTAATTTTGCCATTGAAGGAAAAAGTTACATATCAAAAAATACAAAAGCAAAGCACATGAAACTTAATGATCACGTCTGATTTGGCCAGAAGAAACCACTGTGATCAATCCACAAAAGCAGCTTTCCTCTTCAAATGCTCACATACCTTACGTAATCTGCTGCTCTTTTGCAACCTGTCCCTGTTCTCCTGCAAACACGAGCTGGAAGGCTGTCTCACCCTTGCCTGAATTTTTATTCTGAGCATCATCCATACAGTGTCTGTTCATTCCATCAGCATACAGATAAGATTTTTGCATTTCTGAACAGGATGTTGCAGCTGAACTTCCGAAGTCAGTCAGAAATGCTAATCAAGGAAGACCAAGATTCACGCTGAGTTACTATTTTTCTGTGTGAGTTTTCACAAGGACCCAAGATGTTTAAATGAAAGGGACACATACAGTATTTCAAAGAAACAGAAAAAGAGCTCGAATATTTTTGCTGCTGTCCTTGTCTTTTGAATATGCAAGGCTCACAAATTTCTTCTTCTCATGTAACCACAGTGTAGAGCTTTACATCTTTTTGTCCTCATGTTTTGCTTTGTTTTTTGTTTTTGCCCACTGCAGAGTGTGGCAGCTTAATTTCCCATCTCCACTGCTGAACATGTGCAAAATTTTCTGGAGGGACTACTGCAATGCCCCCATTTTCTTTTCTTTTCTTCTGCTGTAGATATATTTCACAAATGAAATCTGAGTGACTCTAATCTTGTGTAGGCCACAATGTCTTCCTCCTTCTTTTTTTTCTTCCTTTGTGTTTTTAAAACATTTGAATTCATTAAATTAATGAATCTTAGGATAAATTTGTACCGAACCAGACGGGACTGTATAAAAGTCTTAGGGGAAAAAAAATTGCAACAGTAAAAAAGAGCACAAACAAAAAAACTAAACTAAATTTCTGAGAAACATGAAGCTTCTGATTTTCCAAGGGAAAATCTAGACTTTCTATACGGTGAGAGCGTAGTTGTCGTTCCTTTCCCTATTTTCTGCTTTTACAAAGGATTTTTAAAGGGGAAGTCTCTGTGTTAATCAATGGAGCAATCCTGTACTATGCAGGAAATGTTGTTTTGACCTTTTAGATGCATGGAAGTGGTTATCCTGAAACATGAGTATTAATATTTCCTGCATTATTGTAGCTGTGCTTTACAACTTGCCGTATCACAAGATCTAAACAGATATCTGAAATGTCAATGTTATTTATTTCATGACTATGAGCACAGATAATAGTATTTATCAGTAAAAACTAAGAAAAAGAGCAGAAGTTAACAAAAGGTTACTGCTTGCCCCTTGAAAAAGTTGTAACTTCTTTATTTGTATGGTTTCATTATATCTTTTGCATGATTTTCAGAAGCACTTTGTTCTTCTTCTGAATTTCTCTTAATGTAGAAGTACTAAGCTGTTTCTTTCTCTCTTGTTTCTTTCTTTTTTTCAAAGAGTTGCCAGAACTTTTAGAATGTGAACTAAAATATCAGTTTATATTTCAAAACTTGTAATAGTTTTCCATGATCTGTTGAAGTGCTCATTAATTCTAACTAGACAATGTTAGCACTTATTTAGATAAAGATCTGTTAGGATTGAAAAAAGATTGAGTGGAAATAATGTGCCATAGGTTTTGAATGAATTCACGGTTGTTTAGTTTAAAATCATTTTATACGATCAGTCTCTTTTCTTTCTCTTACTGAAAGAAGAGACTATTCGGTAGTCTGTAAAGGCAACTGTGTCATCCAGTGATAAACAGGTCTTCAGTGGTGTTGGTACAACTATAATCTTTGTCAGTAATGAGATGACTTTTGGTAATTATTTTTTCAATGAACTTCAGTGCTGTCCTCTGGACCTATACTGGGGCTTTACTTTCTTCTTTCTTTTACATCAAGCATGTCATTAAAGAGGAAGGCTGTCAAACACCTTTGTCTTTTCCTTATTTCACTGGACAGCACTTCAATAACTGTTCCACAAAGGATTACTGCTTTGCTGTGTGCCTGCTTTTCAGAGGACATTCTCTTTTGTAATCCTCAGTAATAGATCAGTTTATTTTAACTTGCTTTGCAGGATCTTTTATATTAATAAGGATGTTTTGATTTTTACTGCCTGCAAGTTATTTCTTTCATCTTGTTAAGCATAGTCCTTTCACTGAACATCTATCTTGAATAAATCACTTTTCAAATTCAGCCATCCTCTTTCAATGTGAAGTTCTCATCAGCTGTGACAGTCTGGCTGTTTCTCCAGACTGTTTTGCAGCATCCACTTTTCATATAGAAGCATTTTAATGCATTTTTTTTCTTATGAGTTAGATAATTAAAGGATAATCCTGGATACAGTAATCCTTGAGCCTTCTGCTCATCTTTGTTATTTGTCATTTCAGAGTTTCCTTATCAGAAACTCTAAATTTTTACAAAACTGAAGTTTTTCTATGAGAGTGTTTTGATGTTGATAGAAGTTCACTTGTCACTTCTTAGCTCTCTGTACTCAGTTGTGCTCTAAAATCTATCTAGATGCACTAGATCCTACTATTAGAGTCCAATCACAATAGGATTTGTTTTTAAGTGCTAAGTGTTATATGATTCATCTTTCTTAAACAAGCTTGTAGCACTTTATAACCCTTGATTACTCTTTGCTTGTTAATATTAATTAGATCATTAACCATCTGTACCGTCAATGATTATCATGCTTCGTTAGTATTGTTGTTTTGAACTGAGTGCTAAGAAAGTGTTCAGTCACAATGAAATGCAATATGTATGTATGTTTTTAGAAACATTTGAGTTTGCCGCCTTACTTACTAAAAGGATCAAGACTGCCTCATTAAGACAAAACTGAAGTTCAAATTCTTTACAGATTTCAGAAGCTTTTCCTGTGAAAGATGAGACCATGAGATTCGAGTCATTTTTGTGCATTACACAGAGTTTCTTATGGTTTCCTTAGATAATAGTAAGCTAGCACAGTTATGGTGCTGGGTATCAGTAAGCAATATGCATTATCTACTATTAGTGCTAGGAAATTAGAACTTACATGATTTAGGAACTTAAGATTTATACATGTATTTATACAGGCATCATAAGACAGATAGGAACTTGGAATTAATAAAAATGTCTTCAAAAGGTTAGCAGAAATTTTCAATGGGAATTTAAGTATTCCATTCACCAGTGCATTTAATTGGATCTACTAAAGTGCCTGTCTTTACAAGCCTGAATATGAAATATAATTACCCATTAGTCCTACTTCTGCTATTGATTTAGGAGTTTTATAGGTATTGAAATGTGACTTCAATTGCCAAGCTACTTCAAAACATTAAGAAATGTTACTCAATATTTCAGTATTAAAGGCAGACAAATTGAAGTGGTAGTTTAAGTTGACCATGGCTGGAGATGCTGAGTTAACACCCTTGATTAGAAGCAAACATATCTTGATGTATTACGTGGAAAATGTGATGGATGACTATATCGTATTTCATATGGGTTCTACATGAATCTAGGTGCAGCTAAAGAAGTTTATGTTCAAAGTGAGGTCATTACCTTTTATGGCAATGGCCATCATTACGCATAACTTACCCTTCCAGGAAGACTTCCTTCATGTTGTATGCATGGGCTATAGGCGGACTTGACCTAACCAGAAATCAGTGATGTGCAGAATAAGCACTGTGTGATTTTTGTAATATGTGCTCTTTTTAATATGGACTAGCAATGTCCTAGTGTTAAGGATTGCTTGTGGTAGTTCCACATCGTTCTCCTTCCAGCTTTCTCCTAGTTTCTCAGACAGCTGATCAGAAGGCTCACTCAGTGCATATGGCTGGGGAATGAAATTGATACATACAAGAGTGAAAAGTTAAATGTTTGGATAGTTACTGTGCACCGGCAAATTCAAAGTAACACTTGATGTGCTCTTATGCAGAAAAGCTGTTATGTAATTAGATTTAGCCCATTTTCATTGAAATTCATTAGTACCAGTTGTTATATAGACTAATTAGTCCCACTCAATAGGCAGACTAGTACTGCACTGATGTATCTGTCTAGTTTTGATACTTGAATTAGTGCTTTTGGAGGCAGCTTGGTAGTTCCTCTTAGATTTGACAGGTGTGATGTAGACATACCCCTGATGCCCCATTTAACAATTCTGTGCCAGGCCAGCCTGGATATGGAGCAGCTGGTTACAACTACTCCACGTGCATTAGAGTTCAGGTCAAACTCAATCCAGATCAGCCCAAACGTGATGTTAGCAAACAGTAAGGTGTACTACAAAGCGTAGTATATTATATTGGAATATTTAGGATGCAGCTAAAATAGGTCCTGAGACTTCTTTTTCTCTGCTAAACAGAATCAACATAGTTGCAGCTGAGATGTGTATGCAGTTGTCTCTTCACTTTACTAAAAGTAGCCTTTGGCAAAATGGCTTAAAATCTTAAAAACACATCAAAGACATTAAAGTAGTGGGAAGTGTATTTTCTTCTTTCATAGGTATATCTTTTGGTCAGTGCTTTAATGCAATGATTGATGAAAACGATGTCTATGGGTGACATCTGGGATTATTAATGGATGTAGAATCAAATTTCTTTGGCATTAGAGGAAAAGGGTGATCTGTGCCTCACTAGATAAAATGTTCAAATGGGAATGGACCTTCAATTTAATTTTTGGTATTGCATTTTAAACCTGTCAGACTAATAAACAACGTTTATTGCTCTTACTGCTGAGGTCTGTATAACTCTCAAAAACCTGCAACTTCGTGCCGGATAAAAACAAGAGCTTGGAATTCTATGGTTAAAATTTGGAGCTGTGACATGAGCAAAAATTTAGCTGAAACTGAAAGGACATCAAGTAAAAAGAAAATAGGAAAGACCAGAAGGTTGTGCTTCATGCTGTAATTTTTGCGTTTTACAGCACTCCGTGAGTTAAAAGTAAAGCACTACACAAAGCTGCTATTGTGAGAAACCAACTCAAGGATTTTTAATGCTGGAAGACAAAGGGTTCCCTTAGCTAAAAATAATCTTTTCTTTCCTCCCGCTCCTAAGCTTTTTCCTCCAGGGAGCAGATTCATTATGCTGTGGGTACGCTCTCAGTGCATTGCAGGAGTTGCCGAGATTTATGACGTCATGGCTCTAAGCCTTCCTCTTCTGCCACAAGGTCTGCACTCAGAGCTGTTACCCACTGTGACTCACTAAAATGCCACTTAAATTTACAGACATGCTTTTTACCTGTGTAGAATACAGTGTTTGCCATTCTAGATCAGTAAATTTGCAAAACCAAAGCCTGGATAAAGAAAGTGAGATTTTCTTTTTAAGACAAAGCTTTGCCTTGATTTTAGGGCTTGCTAATCAAACCAAACAAAACACACACCTCATCAAGATTTTACATGGGTCACCTGTCAGGCAGAAGTGTGCCTGGAATCCATTTCCAGCAGAGGTCAAAGATCACAAGTGCTAAGGCAGCCAAGGGAATAATTCCCCTGTGGCACTTTGGATGTGTTTTGATGAAAGTGAAAGCCATGTGGTACATGGATGAAAAAGCAAACAGATATATATATATTTTTCCTGTGGCAGTGCCAAATTTTGAAGCTAAGCACAGCAGGTAGGAAGTGTATAACATTTGAAAAGCTCTGGTACATCTAGACACTAAAACACTATATGTCTTTTAACCCCTTGCTACAAGCCTGATTTTTAAACTCATAATGGAGATACTTCTTTCTCTTAAGAACCTGGGTACTTCTCTTAATCCCACATTGGGAGTGGGAGAATTATTTGTATATGTAGCACATGGTAAGTCATGTGATATGTATAATATGTTAATAAAAGAAGTATACTTTCCCAGTAGAGATGGACATGTTAACTTAAATATATGAGTGAATTATGTCTGTGTATTGCCTATGGATGTGACTAAAAGCCAAGGTTATCATTAATTTACTAAGGCTTTTTTTTTTTTTTAATTTTATTTTATTTTTTAACTGTAACAGATACAATATCTTTTTTTCATATGTTTGATTATACAGTTATACTCTTCTGACAGAATATTTCCTTTCATTAGGAAGCGTGCCTCTTACTTTCTTCCCCTTTGGCTGTAAAATAGCTCTGATCCTATTGTACTGCCACATTTTGAGGGTCATTTAATGTAAATGATTCTGCCTCTTATATATGCAGCTTGTTTCTATTCATTTTACAGAAGCCTGATGAACAAGTAATTTTTATAAGTCAATAAATAATAATACTGCAAAAACCACCTAGAAAAAAATTATCAAGGGATTTTATGACTCAGGGATTCAGTAATGGAATACAGTTTTTCACCTCTAGGGCACTGATTCAAATATAACCTAGGTCATTAGTGAGCAAAAATCATTACCAGCAGCTATTCGGTGACCTACAGAATGTGAAATGAGTTTGTGGTCTCAATACAATTTCTACTACATGTGTACACAGACAGCAGAAAAAATGCAGTCAAAATTGGCCTCGTTGGTACTCACAACTGGAGAAACTGAAATCTAAACAGATGCACAGAGTGACTGAATGGCTCTCATGTTTGTGAGTATGAAAAGCATTTGACTGATATAAGGAAGGAAAGAAATCCCATTGACAGCATGTTTAAGAAAACATGCAGCTGACAGTTATTGATTGAAAATCCTCTCTCCTCTAATAAGGATAGATTCCCTTTCAAGTGACTGCTGCTGTGGACATCTGAAGGTCTTGAATTAGGCTTGTAGTGATTTCATTGTTGCTAATGTATTATGCCGCCAACGAAGCAAAGAATCGTGGGTTGAAATAACAAAGCATTAGGATTGCCAAGAGATGAATTTCAGTTTCTTAAAGTTTAGGTGGGGATTGTGCTGCAGCACAAACAATGTGGGTGGAAAAATGTTGTGGGTGGTGGGAGGGATTTCATGGCAGCTCTTTCCACATGACTGAATTAGTTATTGCCTTATCTTCTCAACCAGTTATGTGTTTTTTCCTCAGCTGATGGATGTAGAAAGAAGATAGATATTTTCTTGGCCTTTTTTAGAAGAACAAATGTATCCTCGGCTTACTATCTGTTACATCTTCTGTGACAGCCCTCGGAGTGACATAAATTTGATGAGCTCTGTAAGGCATTTCCATCTTAAACTACAGTGCAATTAGAGCTTAACTGACTAAGGATTTGATGCTGAGCAAATTTTTTTCCTGTCTGTATGATTTTATAGAATTTGCTAAATTCCTCCTTGCATTAGTTTCTGTTTCCTTCCAGCATTCCCAGAAAATATGCAGTGTTATAAATGCATTCCTATTAAAAAAAAATAATAATAATAATAATTGACAGTTTTTGTCACATTTTGTGATGGAGCTGGACTTTTTTTTAAAAAAGAGTTGCAAAATTAATTTCTCTTCAGATAATCTTTATGAGAATAAGAAATATGTAGCCATGCTGTCCCTGTCATGCTTAGTTAAACAGGTTAATTTGGGATAAATCATCTGTGAATAAGGCACAGGAAAAAAACAAACAAACAAAAAACCACATCTGTGAAGGTGGTTCTTGACAGCAATGGTTTTAGGACTGTATGCTATTTATCTGAGTATGACACTAAATAATTGCAGTTAAGTAAGAGATATGGAGTGCATAAATCTGTCTTTCCTTCTGCAGGGAGTAGACAAGGTAGCTATGGCTACATGTACATGATCAGTAATGACTGAGGCAGATCTGAGGTGTTTTAACTTGGTCTTCCTTTTGTGTAGTGCTCAAGTAGCTTATCTTAATTTTACCAAAGCTCATTTAGTTTTAATTTTCTCTGTACCACCCTGATACCCATTAACTATTACAGATAGCTTTGCAGAGATTGTCCCCTGTATAGTTAAAACCTCCATTAGGAAGCTGGGAACTATTTTCAGGGTTTCCTTCAGTTCATTCCTCTGGGGGAGGAATACTCAGGAATTTAGCACTGAAACTATGAAGACTATACAAGATCTCAGCAAAAGGACTCGAGCATGTATAGTGCTTCCTTCCCTTCATTTCTACATGTCCTGTGTTTGAGTAGTGTGAAAGCATAAAAGCTGTTAGCTGGAATGTATTTTCTTACCATGTGTTTGCAACACACTTGAGGGGAGTCAATACTAACCCTGGTTGACTAGGCTCCTGAGTAGACCCAACATGGTCTGGAGATGGCATCTTCACAGATAGAAGACACTGGCCCTACCTTGACATGCTTTCCTTTTGCTCTTACAGCAAATTTCTCAAAGATCAGGGCAAAAGTATCAGAAACTCTATTAAAATGACTGTGTAGAACCTAATGTGCTTTTATTTCCTCTCTCTTCTGTGGCATAATTAATATTTTAGTGTGAGCATGGACAACCATTTTATTAATGTATACCTTGTCATCTTCAGTTATGAAAAAACAAGGCCTCAGCTTGTGGTCCTATCCTAAAGAGAAGACATTATAAGGAAGGTACAAATGAAGTGGATTTGATACACCGCCACCCCTGATTCCCAGGTGAGAGCTCCATCATACAGACACAGCTGACCTTAGGGCCTATAAAGAACCTGTGAACCATCAGGATGACAACCCCTGTTTCCTGAATTTCAGCTGTAAAATCACCTTTGTTTTCCAGCTTAGGTCATGAATAAGATTTATCTTTTTCTTACGTGAAACAGCAGCACTTGAAATGTGTGGTGTTCTTTTGTGAGGATAATCCTGTTAAATGCCCTGGCTTTTCTCAGATGTAGGGCAATATCTCTATAGATATATAGTCCCACTGGTATAAACAGAAGCTATTCTTAAACTCCACTAAATTACTTGGAGACACTGTCTGCTTTAAATTGAAAATCCAAAATGCAGTAAAGGATAGTTCTAAAAGTTTGTACCCCAAATCTGTTAATGTATTTCAGTGAATTTAATTTCCCACATAGGTTTGGCTGTCTTATAGTACAAGTGGGGGAAAGGCAGAGAAGTTCTACTCAGATCAGATTGCTGACGCTGGATGGGCAGAACGGAGATGAAATTGAATTTTCTCTGCAAACCTGATGGGCTTGCACAAAAAAAGACCAACTTCTTGCAAATCTACTTACCCAATCTTTAGGTCCAGAGGCAGGGATAGCAGCTGCTATGGTGGGCATTAAAGCTGTCACACAGCACTGCCCAGCTTCTTATAATTGCCCTGTCCATGTTTGTGGGAAACAGTCTCAGTCAGATGATGTACTTTCTTCCTGACAAGCAAAAGTGATTTAAAAATCACATTTTTTACACTCTACAAAAATTTTAATCACTTTAAGCTGATTTTAAAATGCCTTCTTAATTTGATTTTCTGGATTCAGAAGCCTTTGGAATCCTTTTTCAATAAAAACACGGTCATTTTCACAAGTTGTAGAGAATGTTTGTCAGTGAGACAAGGTCATGTTGGGCCTTCTCAGCACATGACTGTGTTTACTGCCATTGCTGTGCTGTGTACTTGACATCACAGCTTTAACATTTCTGTCTGTTTCTACTGGCTTTTGCCCTGAGTTTTAGTTGTCTTTCAATTTCTACCTTATTCTGAAATAACTACAACAATTGGTTTCACTAAAACTTATTTCTTAAGTTGCTTTATATTTATTTATTTATTTATTTATTTAAGCCTCTTAAAAGGCAGTTGCTTCTGCAGTGTACTAAGACTGGAAGCCTTTCTGCGGGCTGTGAAGATTACTCCTACAGCTAATCCTCAAAGGGGAAATTGCTGTTTATTGATTGGAGGTGCAGATGAACTTGGTAGGATCAGCATAAAAGCAGAGAAGGATTCTTATGTATGTGCATAATGTCTCTTTTGTCTGCTGTAATAAAAATGGGGTCAGATTGACACTGAGAGAAAAGATCTGGGGAGAGTTATCAAAAAATAAGGTCTTGGACAAGACTGGTTCTCTTCTGAATCTGCTGTGGTCAGTCATAGCCAGGTTAGTCAGATGCAGAAGAGGAACAGAAATGTTATCTCTAGTATGGAGAAGTGACTCACAACCTGTTTGTGGGGAGAGATCCTGTGGTGAGCAAGACAGTCCAGCCTGCCTGATGTTGAGGTGAGCTGTCAGGTTGCCACACAGAGCCTGCTGCCTTGATCCTGAGTCTCGTGCTTTATTCTGAACTCAGGATAGACCCCTGCTCTTGAGAGCTGATGGCCAAAGCCTTACTTCTCTCTCACAGATCCAAATCTTTCCCATTGCATACTCAGAGGCACAGCCACTGTGGCCTGGGGCTGGCAGCCTGCCCTACACATGCCCTGTGCCCTCATTACCCATGCTGAAACACTTTATTTTTTTTGAAAAGTCACTTTATACAAAGTTTCATTTTCTGAATTTTATTATCTGAAAACTCATCCAGAGTGAGGTTATTGCCCTCGGGGCTGGTTTCATTTATATTAAAATATGATCCTCTTTCTTATCCAAATTGCTTTCATATCCATTTCCATGCAGATAACCAAGGTATTACTGGACAGCATTTGAGCAAAGCCTTAATTTGCATAATAATGTTTGAGTAGGTCATGATGACTAAGGAGTTTAATCTCCTGTTTGTGATCTTTTTCTTTAAACTTTTATTATATTGTATGGATATATTGCACCTTTCCAATTAACGTGGAATTAATTGTCTCAGAATTTATTTCACTTGGGTGGTAGTACTTTTAAAGTGGTAATTCTGTGGCAAGACAAAGGTTGGTTAGACCCATTATTGGTCAACTGTGTGGTCTTTCTGCCACCTTGTGGAGAAGGATCATTAAGCGGTCGAGATGAAACTGAAAAGAAGGCATGGTTGTTGAATTCCTCTCTTTTGTAAATGCGTCTAGGAACTGCCTAGCAGAGGGAAATGGTCATTGTCTCCAACAGTGTTTTATATTTGCTTTTTTAAAAAGTGAAGATATCAGCTCGGATCACTAACACCTAAACCACCTGCAACTGTACTAAACTACTACCACATTTATTCATTTATTCCTTCATCTTTCTCTTTTTTTTTTTTTTTTTTTTTCCTTCCATATTCTATCCTTACGTTCACTACACCAACATTCTTGTTCTCCCTGCCTCCATGAGCCACCCACTTTGAGCAATATGGTTTGATACCCTTGTCCTCACTTGGATCTCTAACTTTGTAGCCTGTTTTAAAAGATTTGCTTTGCCCATTCATTTGAGGTGTGGTTAGCCTACAGATGCACCAATCTCCCTTCATGATAAACGTTACTGAGTATTCATTTCTTTCTTCTCCTCCTGGCTGATCCCCAGCATCCAGGCTTGTATGTAGGCACTGAAATTACACAGTTGCCAAATGAAGAGATTCTGCCAAGGATAGCCAGGTTATCCAAAGGCAAAGTTCATCCAGAAGCCTGATTATTTTTTACCCAGGCATGTCAACTGTTAGGTTACTTTGTTTAGGTTTCTATAGCTCATATACAAAAACTCCAAAGATTTATTATTATTATTTATTTATTTATTTGCTATACCTGTAAATATTCAGATTGTTCAGCTCTGTGCATTACAGATCTAAACTGAACCAGGAGGCAGAATCCTATTTAAAGATTCCTGGCATTTGAGAGTCAGCCAAGGAGTGTCCTGCATTCCCCTTCTTCTCTTATTTCTTTGCAATGCACAGCACAGAGAATCTAGATTCTCCTCTTCCATATGTTGGTACTTCTCCATGTTGTCCACACCCACTTCCATTTTGTATGATTGCTGGTTATATGAATACTTTTAATAAGGTTTGGACCTTATTAAATTGGCCCCTGTTTTAGAGTGTTTTGTGAAGTTGGATTATTCAAATTGAAGGTTTTCAACAAAACTACGAACATGTTTTGTTTGCACTACAGTTAGAATGACACATGCTAACTAAATTTGGATTATTTTTGTTCTAGGTATATATTAAGAGATGTCACCCAGACATATGCTGTTATAAAAATACAAAGTGGGAAAATAGGCATACATTAGGCAAAAAGTGTCATTAACCCATAGCATACCTGATGAGCCAAGTTGTAGGGAGTGATACACAACTTTGTCAGTATTTTAACCCATGTAAAACACATGTCAAAAGAAGGGGCTGTTGGCTTGAGTCAGGCTTCTCATCTGCATGAAAATATACAAGACTGCTTCTGAACCATGGGCTCATGCAGACAGTATGTGTTAAAGCCCTCACACAAAATCAGATTTGATTTATTTTAGCCAAATCCTACAAGACATTTATACTCCCCAGTGTGAATGCACATACGGATTATAAGGTGGAACATTTCTTTTTAATAGAATTTACATGACTGATGATCTAAATTATTTCAAATTTAGACATGCAGTTTATATTTTTAAATTGTGGCATGACACATCTCATTATTTCTTTATGAGTTTGATTTTCACCATAACTATCATGCTGCAGAAAGAACAAACATTAGTTTCTTTGTTAGCTTCTTTTTTCTTTAATGTATTCTTTTTCATTATAAGGACAAAAGATGCAGATGCAGGTGTAGATGTTGCTGGTAACGGTAGGAGTATCTGTATCTTGTCCTTGATTTGCCGTGTAATTTCAATCCTCATAAAGATGCTTTTCCCTGTTCCACTGTGCAATGCCTTGACTTAAACACTGGGACTTCCTTCAAGAACTGCAGGAAGTGACCAAAACTTTGTGGAACATTTATGGGGAAAGCATTTTTCAGTTTGGCAGTTCTTCTTTCAGTTCACTTGGCTTTCTTCTCATATTTCACTGCTGGATGTAGCAAAAAACATGGTCTCTAGCTTTTGCCTGTGTTTTAGCATGTAGTTCAGTACAAGTTGTGAACATAATCATATTGGAGAATAAAATAATAATATTGGTTAGCAGGCAGTATCTTATAATATTTTCAACTCAATATAGGCTGAAACAGTGAAGCAGGAGAAAATACAGATTAGGCTTCTATGTGTCACCCAGTTCTTGTCTTTAGAAAACAGGGGAGGCAGATTTTCTGTGTTGAAAGTTTCTGGGTTGAATCTTGCAGTCATGTTAGTTATTTTGGCAGTCAGTCAGGAGATTTTCCCCTTCTGCTGAGAATGAGTATCACAACGTGAAATTGCTTTAATTGCTGTGACTGTTAATTATCATCCTTACCTATTCCACTGCACTATTGAGGATTGGGGCTGTGGTAAGTATCTGGATGCTATTTCACTCTGCTAACTGAGCCCTGGCAAGTTAATTGCAAAGAGCTCTGGGAGGGCTGCACAGGGAAACATACACAGAAGATATTATAACTGAGAAGTAGGCAGTTCCCTCTCCCTGGAGGGGCTGGCTCTGTGTTACGGCTCTCTACCCTCTAACAACTTCTATCATCTCTGAAATCTTTCCTTCCCTTGAGGTGTAAATGCAAAAGCTAAGACTCAGAGCAGTTCTGTGTAGATGATAATATTGGGACAGATATCTGTACTTAAGAAAGAAAAAAAAATATCTGATTTTCACTCCTAGAAAATGAGTTAAAAATTCTTCTGCTTCAGGCTTTTTTTTTTTCAAAAAATGAAGGCTGTTACAGAGGTAGCAAGTCTCTTCTTCTGTGCCTGTGTCAGCTAAAAAACCCAGCGTCTTCTCTGTCCAGAAAAACACAGAATATAACTGAAGAGGAAGGAAGAGCTCTAGCCATCTGATGCATCAACAAAGCTAAGCCTTAATCCTGGGCAGGACTGGGCCTAGTACTTGAGAAATAGCAATTTCACAGAAGGAAAGTTATTTTCTATTTTGTCTATTTACACCTCCTCTGTTAACGCTGAGTTGTGTCCACCTCACTGAGACAGCCAAAACCCTGAGTAGAATATTTTGATGAGAGCCTATGAAGACATGGAAGGTGCTGCCATGCAGTATCACAGAGGTTCTTCTTGCTGGTTCTTCATTATGTTAGTGTAGACAGCTAGTGGTCAACAGCCTGTACTGTGTATACCTGAAAAATCATTCCCTGTTGAATGACCAGTGCAACTGGTAGGGGAATGATCTCGCCACACATTTTCACATGTACAATTCAAGCAATCTTATCAAAGAACCTGCTGTACTCTCCCAGCTCAGATTAGCACTGCTGGAGGCCAAAAAGTTTTTATATTGTTATCTCCCTGTTTAAGGAATTTGCCTTAGAGCATATGGCCTTTTTAAGTGGAAAATAAATTCTGCATTACATTTAAACACCTACCAAATGAAAAAAAAAAAAAAAAAGCCATTCTTCAAAAATTCACACTTGAGCCAATTAAGGTTATTTACTGCTCTCATGTGACATATGGTACATAAACTCTGAGAATTTTAATATATACCATATGTAGTGCAATCCTGTGGTGAGGTATAAAATGTTTTAGTCTTTCGTATTACCTTCACTTTTTTCTTCAGAGAGCTAGACAGCCTTCCTTGGGGGAGCATAGTGAAGTTTGGGTTTTGTTGTTTTCCGTGTGTACTTTTTATGAAAAGGTGTGACTGAACTTGAAGGGCAATTGCTGAACTAAATCAAATAGTAGCTACTGAACAGTCTTTTGATAAGAGTGTAAACATAAAATGTGTTTCACAGTACAACTCAGAACTCCTATTTTGAAGAGCGATGCAAAGTAGCAGTTGAACTTCAATGTGAGAATTTTGGCAGAATCCCTGCTAGGTCCACACTGATGTTTTTCAAAATAGTTGAATATAAATAATTTTCAATGACATTTTGGATTCTAAACAGACAGGTCAATCTCCAGGACTCGGGAGATTAATTTTTTTATTGCAGACCAGTTTCATCCCAGTGATTATCATGTTGCAGAGTGGTAAGCTGTAAGTGAGACATCCTATATGCATAATCTAAAATCCAGACCTGGGTGATTCAATAGACTCGTTCAACATGGAAATAATGTGAAAACTTTGTCTTTTAACATATGTTTTAATGGTAGCTATTTCAGTGTAATATCTTTAGTATGCTTTAGCAAGTCTCACATCCTGTGGTGACTGCTTACCTTCTTCAAACTTCTATGAAAAAGCTTAAAGAGGAACAAAACTGTGTTGATGTGCAGTCTGTTGCCAACCATTTCCATCTTGTCCACTGTTAGTAGCATCCAGGCTGTTGTAAATGAGGCTAAGAAATGTCTTTTGCAGACAACAGGATTTTCCCTATATTCCCCTGCAAAATCTGTGTAGAGGGAATGCCCATATGTTTCCCTGTCTTTGAGCCAAACAGTATTGTGGGATGATGTTCATAGTCTCATTATCTCAGAGGTTCCATACAACGATATCATTCACAAAATGACAGAATGTCTTCAGAAAGATCTGGAAATAGGCTGACACCTCCCATTGAAACTGTCAGAATGTAGCTGCTCACTCTCAGAAGCAGGAAATGCTCGGAGGGCTGGAGGCAGTGTGATTCAGGCTGATGCGTCTGGCAACCCAGGCTTGGTGAGCTGTGTCTAGGGAGACTTGGTTGTCAGATTTGCTTTCAAGTCTAGGAAAGGGGAGGAAAAGAAAAGGAGTAAAAAAATATAAATTGAAATAACATTGAATTTAGTCACAAACTCTTCTCCACTGCATTCCAATCTCAACAAATGTTTAAGCTGATAAATTATGCCTTGTGCTAGGTTCTCAGTCTGCAGAGACTTTGCATCCCAGTTTGGGCTACCATTGCTTAGAAACTGTAGCCAAAATCAGACCTGAGCTGACTGGGGCATTTTAGCAAAAGTCCCACATGACCCAGTTTAGAATGGGGACATCCAGAACTGTAATGTTTGCCATGTTATCTGCTATTTGTAACTATACTTGGTAGAAGTGGGCCATTTTCCACCATAACAGGTAGGTGGCATATGTAATAAAAGTGAATGTTGTGTTCTGCTTTTACAGGAACAGCATTATGAATAGGGCAGAATGGAAATTCTACTCCTTCCTCCCTTTATTAGCTACATATTGCCTCTCATTATGGCACTGGTAATTCATACACTTCCTGTTTTAAGTTCCCACTATTTCTTAGTTCCCCTGAAGTCAGAGAGAGACTATAACACTACCATTCATATATGTAAAATATATAGCTTGCATTTTTATGGTATTCTATCATTTTACAACTCCACCTAGACAAAATCCCAAACATGTCAACTTCATCACAAGGAGGGTAGAGTAGCACCTTAACAGGTTATGCAGAGAGTCTGTGGAAGCTCCATCCTTGGAGGTTTTCATGTCTTGGCTAAAAAAAGCTGCTACTGCCTGATCCAGTACTGGCAATTATCCAACATTATTCGAATGACAGGTTGAAACAAAGACCTCCAGATATTTCTTCCAACCAAAGTTTCTGATTCATCTCTCCTCTACAGCCGTGAGCTAGAAAACCTCAACAGGCCATGACCCAGTATAAGGGATGGGTTTCGTTCTCATCTTTCACAGTGGAGCTGTCAGCTTCAAGTGTATTACGTATGCCTGTCTTGCCTTGCAGTGAGATTAGTCAAGAATATTTGACTTTATGGAATTTTTGACATTTTGGTCAAGGCAAAGGATGGAAAAGAGAAAAGAATTCTAGTGTTACTACTTTGACAGAGTGAGTAGCTAAGGAAAATATGGACAGTGAAAACACACTGTATTGGATAGAACATTTTACAGGTTCAAAACTTATGTGGTTCTATGCATACCTTTTGCTTCGGATGGTGACTAAGTAAAATTTGCTATGCATATTGCCAGGAAGAAATGATGCATTGAAATAGGCACATATTTTCATTTTTCTGACAAGACCTAGTTAAAACTGCCACATCACTCATCCCATTGGGAGACAGCACGCATCTCTAATTAGCATGCAAATAACACTGGTGATGTGCCCAAAGGCATATCTGGGATCTCTCTCTCAAAATCCTGACATAAAAATTATCGGAGGATTCCAAATAATTATCTGTTCTCCTTCTAGTTTCCAGAATGCCCTGTGGATAATGTTCAGTTATTTCTACATCTTACAAAAATACATCTGGAAAATTCATGTTTTCTTTTCTTTTTTCTTCTTTTAATTGTAGAAAACTTAGCATTTTCACAAATTTCTCTAGTATATGGAAACTTGCATTTTACAGCATTTTACTCTCATGCACTATGTAATAAATATATAAATATATAAACCTCCAGAGAGTTATTTATATATATGTATATATATGTATATATGTAAGAGCAACTGTGAAGTTTTATAGGGAAGTCTATCTTCTTATGGATTTATTAATCAAATTATACTCCTTTATTGAGCCTGAAGTTAGATGTTTGCATTACTATTGAAATATTTATAGTTCATTGCTACAAAAATAAATAACTGCCTTCTGATAGGGAAATACATATGATATTAGTCCCTCTGCCATCTTCTGTTTGTTTTCAAACACCCTGAGGATGCAGAAGCTATGAGAGATGGAGAGGAAAATGTTTGGCAGTCTCAAGTTACATAATAGATTTTACTAGAGATTTGCAATAGTTCCCTGTGAAATGCTAACTTAAAAAAAAAAAAACACAAAATATCTGAGAAGTCGAATATTCTTGCATTTTTAATTATGCCAGCAAACATTTGTTATTTAAGAATATGTGGATGGCAGCTGTTTGAACTAGACTTTTGTTTCCAGTTGCACTGATATGACTGAAATTTTAAAACTACCCTGCCTTGTATGGAGAGCTTCTAAGCAGGTGTTATAAAATACACTCAAAGTTGAACTTGAATGAAGGGCACAGCTGGCTGGTGATTTCTATTTTCCAGGAACCAGCATAAGACCATCAGTGAACTGCCAAGAAGGTTAGTACCTCAGCAGGTTACAGACAAGATTGCTGGTAGTGTTTGGGCACTTTCAGGGAGCACCACAGGTGAAGGCTGGAGTTGTCTGAGGAAATTACAAATCACATGTGTTCTTCTTCCTTCTGGAGTATAGGGGAAAAAGTGACCAGATTTCCCAAACCCAGGAGAAGAGGCAGGAGGGCTGTTATTTCTCTTCCAGAAGGTGAGACTGATTTGGGCTTAAATACATTTTTGGGTTAGAATGCGTGCTTGCTTGTGTTACTCCATCAGGAAATAAATTAGGCATTTGATTTGCTTTTATTTATTAATTGTTATTTATTTTTTATTTATTTATTTATTTCTACAAGTTTAAGCTCATGTTTCCTAGAGTTATTTATGAACTCCATAAGATTTCATTCCTGACTCATAACAGACATCCCCATTTTAGGGCCAGTTCTCTTTGATGTTCATCAGAATGTTTCTTGCCTGTTCTGCCTCTATCACAGAGCTTCTGTGGTGTTGGCCAATTTATTTATTTAGCTTTGACACACTGATACTTGTTTCCTTGGGCCTGACTTGAAACTCTGGGAACCATCTTGTTGAGTTCTTGCAGCTGAAACTGAAACCAACAGCAGCTGTGCTTTGAATTGAATATATCCTACATAAAGCCATATATTCTCAAAAAGTCCAGTCTTACAGATGCAATATCCATCACACTGTTATTATTATTATTTTTTTAACTCTGTGTGCCTTTATTTTCCTTGAATCAAGATTCAACTTCTTCCATTAGAGGGATTTTGTGATTGTGAAGGAGCTTGGTCTTGTGAAGTTTTCAGGTACTCATGTGATGAGTAGTATAGAAAAGTTCACAATTAAATATTACCATTCTGTCTTCTGAATTCATACAATGGAGAAAGCCTAAGGCTATTGAATAAGCATAGAATCGGATAGGAGAGTGGTGTGCTAAATAAACTTGATACAAGTTATACGTGGAAGGGGATGGCATCCTCCAGATTGCCAAAAATACAGTCTCTTTGAACAAGTATGTATGTTTGTATACCATCATGAGAGATAGACAAGTATTTCACAAAAATCACTAAAAAGATCAACCTAATTCAAACAGAATATGAAAAGAAGGACATAGAAGACAGAGAAATATATGCACTGATGATACCAATTAATGTGCTGTATAAGCTGCACAGATGACAGGGCAGAGCCAGCACAGAAGTCAAACAATGCATACAGGTATTACGTAGCTACCCTGAAGGCAGGGTCAGGCTGTTTTCTGTCACCACAGACTCTGATCCCAGCACCTAGCACTGTGTCACTGAGGTATGAACCCTTCACCACCAAGCCCAGAAAAAACATACCAGAGAAGTATGTGAAGAGAGAAGTGTTTCTCCTAAAAGTAGGAGTGGCATAGACTCAACTCTTTATCCTCAGTCTATTTTCCTAATTTAGCAGAAAATGAACCTAGCTGAAATTTGATCATTTTCTGCTGAACTGGTGAATTAAATAGGCTGAAGCAATTATCTGACGAGTTTCATTAGCGTGAGGGGAGATGTGAAACTGCTCTGCTGGAAAGTTGAGAAATGATTAAGAAAGAAGGATTAAGATTTACCTTTTGTGGTGGAAAGTGGAAAACTGGGTTTATGTGGGAGACTACGGAATCCAGTCTTGGGACAATAAGATCCCTATCTATTTGTCATCCAAGCATAGATGCCCATTTCTTCCTAGTGGCAGGAAGAAGCCAGATGCATCTAGAAGGACTATGATGGGGCAACGTCAGCCTTGTTGTACCCACTGAAGATGGTGGGAAGCAGCCACAAGTAAATATGCAGTCGTCACAGGCCATGGCCAGTAACGTCTAGAAAGTTCTATCAAAATATGTGAATTGTGGTTTTAAATTATTTCAGACAGCGGACATATGAAGGATGAGTACTAAAGGTAATTTGTTGAGGGATGATGCAAGAAAAGGAGAGAGGTGGTGAGATAGTCTGTGCCATAGGGAGAGCCTGGAGAAGGATATGAAGATGTGGTTTTCTTGGGAGACCAAGAGGGAAAGAAGTAACACTGCTGAGACAGCTCAGATCTACCAGGATTTATTAGATCAGATTCTGTGCTATGTGAATGCAGCTGTACTGACTTCAATGAGAATCCAGACTTTGAGGCATTGATGACTCTTTAGTGCAACACAGAGTTAACAATGGTGGTGCAGAGTCAGTTGTCTACAGAGCTGTGATCCCACAGGCTCTCGTGGCCCTGCTTACAGTAGTGCCCATCCCAGGGAGCCCTGCATTTCAGTGAAAGCAGAGCTGTGGGGCAAAGCAAATGTCACTGAGGACCTGGCATCTCCACCAGCAGCTTTTTAGGAGATTTTTCCAGACTGGACTATGTCTCGGGATGAAGCACTGGTTCTCAAGTGTAGCACATTCATTTCTCTCCTGGAGTTCATCTTCTGGTTTAGTGCTGTGAAAAAGGAATTCAGCTCATGACCTCTGAGACTGCTCAGTGATTCAAAGTACCATAAATGCATGTGGATGGGAGAACTTTCTCTTTGAACTAGAGAGTTTTTTAAGCACATACACGAGAATCAAGTACTCTGGATCTATTTTTTTTTATTTTTATTTTTTTAATTCAAATAAGACCCTGGTGGCTAGGCATGGTGTTTGCCACTTTTCTTGGTTCAGGGGGAGCTTAATGTATCACTGGGACAGTGCAGCCATTTGATGATCTGTCCCTTTGTCTTGGAGGACCCCTGGCAAGACTGCAGAACTGAGCATGGCTGCTAGGCTACTCCACCACTCCTGGGACCTGCACCCCCATCTCAGTCAGAACCTACGTTTTCAGGGCTGTATTCCACCTTCTTTTTCACCCCAATAGGGATAAAACTAAGTCTTGTACCTACTCTTACCTCCCTAAACTGAGGGCACCTCCCTCAGTTTATCTACCTTTGGCATATATATTGGCTGTATAGCAATAAGAAAAGGCAGATAAATAATCTTTCAGGATTAGGTTTGATCAAGTTGTTTCATATAGCTCCATAAGCAGGCATATTTCTCCTGTTTAAAAGTCTTAGCCTTTGTGTCCTACTATGGCTTTGACTTTTTTTTCTTCTTAAATTCCAAACAAATTTCACTACTGTAAATGAAGTTCTAGTGAGGTAAAATAAAGCCAGAGTAGCACCTGCTGATGACCAAAATCACTCAGCAGCTGAAGCCAAACTCTAGCAGAAAATCCCTACCACCTGTACCCAGTAGTCAAACAATAGATTTTGGTCCCTTGATAATGCTACCAGATTTGTGGGGGAAAAAAGTTCCCTTTTTTTGCCTAAGCTTGATCAAACACCTGTTTGTCCTGGGTAAGAGCCCCCACAGGAGGAGTAAAAGCTAAGGGGGAGAGAGTCCCACAGGTGTATCAATAAGCCTGTGATAGGCACAGCACTCTGCCATTTCAGCAGGCTGCAGCGTGGGAAGAATGTCTTTGTAGGAACAGGTCAGCAAGGGTTTTTATTTATTTATTTAGGGGTGCTGAAGGTTGTTGGGGGATAACCTGGTAATTTTACTTTTTCTGTGTGTGGGAAAGGTTGTTTTTGACTTGCTCTCTCTAGCTTGATGGTGTACAGGTCTTATCTGAGGGAGAAATTAGCCTTTTTGTCATATGAGTGAGCTTCTGTAACTCTCATTTTTTGTGACTCTTCAAAAGACACTCCCTCTTCAGTGTTCCTCTGACTGGAGTGACTGTGCTATCCTGCCTGATGCCCATCTCTGTGTTAGGGTGTGTGGTAGCAGCTAAGCTATGTTGAGGTTTCTCTTGGGGGTAGAAAGAGTAAAGCAGGAGTGAGCTGTTCTGTTAACAGTTGTTCCCACAGGGGCTTACTTAATAGAGGCTGATAGTTTGTTGGTACTTGTCTATGGTAAGGCAACTCCCTTCAGTTCCTGGAAGGCTGCAAGAAAAAGAGAAGCAGGAAGACATGGCTGTGGTGTTAAGAGCAGATAAGGTGGGCTAGGAAAGTACTTCAAATGTTTTTTTTCCTATTATGACTGATGCTGATGAGCAGGAAGAGCTCTTTATTTCTACAATAGTGCTATTTCTTACTCTGCCAGCTAGAGAAGTAGTGCATATTCAGGAGGTACCTGAGGGCTGTATGGCGACTGCTAGGGAATTCTCTCTGAAGTCTCCCTTTCTTCTTCCATAGGCTCCTCATTACCTGATTTATCTTTCTCTCTGTTGCCACCAATTTCACTAATCATGACAGTGAACTTTGATGTTCAGTTACTGTTAATCAATTAAGAAGGTAGCTAAAGCATGATGTATCTATCATTTTCTCCTACAGACTGATAAGATAACATATCAGATTTCTTTAAAGCTGGAAGAAAACCTGCTAAACCTGGTTCCCATACTGTTGCATATGCTTTATATCTATGCTGATACATTTGCGGTGCTACATACCTAATAAGTTTGTTTGTGGTTTGCTTTGTTTTTGGGGTGTGGCTTCAAACAACCCTGCTTGCTGGTTAGGTTAGTGGGAAGAAATCTATGTGTGTTAAAGTAAATTGAACTGTTTATTAAATGTCTGCTGTGCTTTATTGTGTAGATGCGAGGTAAAATTTGCATATCTTAATTCCTTATTAGTGGGAACTTCGGTTTTGCTATGTTTCCTAAAGAATGCTTTTGGAGTTCATACAGAACATGAAGTGATGGGTTTG
This sequence comes from Excalfactoria chinensis, assembly GCF_039878825.1. Taxonomy (NCBI): domain Eukaryota; kingdom Metazoa; phylum Chordata; class Aves; order Galliformes; family Phasianidae; genus Excalfactoria; species Excalfactoria chinensis. The sequence continues at coordinate 23,908,890 of NC_092829.1, read as the reverse complement.
GATCAAACATGCAGTCTTTGTCTAGAGAACTCATTTTCAGAACAGTACTATTCTAGACTTGCTAGAAGGTTAAGTCTATGGTATGTGTATATCTGGGTGGTAATATTATACTTGCCTGTTTTTGTTATCTTATGTAGCCTTTAGTCTTAACCATTGTTGCCTCTTATATGCAGAGAGGCAGTCATGTAAGGAGTACATCAACCCAGTAAGTGGTTAATGTCCATTGTGATGTGAGGAGGATTTGTAATGTAAAATCTAACTTAAAAGCAATCAGAATGATTATCAATATACAAAACATTTAAATCTATGTACCCATAGAATAGAGGTTCTGAATAGCAAGTCTGCCACAGGAAATTCTATCTAATAATGATATAGTTAAGTGTATTTGTCCTTGGATAATAAGTATAAGTAGTTATTGTTTATAGTACAGATTGAGTAGACCTGTTCAATTTTGTCACTTTCATGGGGTTTATGCTATTACTAATGCCTTGCATAGAACTCTCAAAGAACTGTAATAGAGCTGTAATGGTATGTTCTGAGGACAATGTATGTGCCTCTAGTCTAGGCACAGCCACCTCATCTGCTTGTCATCTTGTCTGAATTAAACTGTTTGCTATTTCTCACCAGCACTCAAGACGAAAAAATGAGATTATAGCTTTTTATTTGAGATGGTCATTGGCATCTTCAAGTAGGAATCTACACAATTCTTGTCCCCCAAGCATGTGGTTCTCTTGGTCACTTAAAAAGGTGAATAATTGGGATGGGAGACTTCATTATTTTGTTGATGCCTCCTACTTAAGCTAGTCAGTATGAGGTTGTAATGTGTGGAGTGGTGCTTGTAATATGCTGTTAGGCCTAATCTGCATTTTTCTATCAAGGTCTCTTTAGCCATGGTTATCAAACTGAGTATAACACTAACTTCTTGAAAGTGTAATGAGGCATTTTCTACTTGTGCTAATTGCTTCTGCTATATGTGAGTTCTAGCACCTTGCAGCAACCTCTAATCTGATATTTCTTGTCATGTTATTCCTTCTGGATTTTTTTTTAACCTCCTAATTCCATATTCTATCACTCCGGTAGCCAGACATTTCTGCCACCTGTGGTTTGAATACTTAGTTGTAATTCAATCAATGCTGAACTAGGTTTTTACAAAAGGGCTATGGAAGATTAAAGCAATATTGCTGTAAACAGAGGTTTTGAAAGCACTGGCTCTATTAAAGGAATTTGTTAAATGTCTGATGACTTCAGAGTCTAAAAATTCTTGCTTTAACTAGTATAGAGAAACACTGTATTTTAGCCTCTGCGTATATGTGTGCAGCAAGTGACTTAGCTTGTCTAAACTGAAGTTTTAGTGTAATAGTGAAAAAACAGCAGCTGGCATAAGTATGTCTGAGTTGGGTTAAAATGAGCCTACTGAAGAGCAAATAGCTGTTTAAATCCAGCAACATGAAGCCAAAAACCTTATTCAGCTTTTCACATGAGTTTTTGTAGTCTCTTGTGTGTACTATATTTATGCCATTAGCCTGTTTTTTTCCTACTGTGCAATACTTAATGAAGGTATGAAACAACTGGGGAGGGAGAAGCATCACTGACTGGAGGCAGAGGAATCAGATGCTTTAGAACATATTGGCCAAGTATAGTATATAAACCAGTCAGTGATGGTAATCAGCTGATCAGCTTGTTTTTGTTGCTGTTTTTCTTTTATCTCTTATTTCTTATCAGTAGGGTTGTAGCTGAGAAAAGCAATGGTTAGTATAAGGTAAATGAAGATTAAGATCATAGAATCATAGAATGGCCTGGGTTCAAAAGGACCACAATGATCATGTAGTTTCAAATCCCTGCCATGTGCAGGGTCATCAACCACCAGACCAGGCTGCCCAGAGACACATCCAGCCTTGTCTTGAGTGCCTCCAGGGGCACTCAAGACCTTTTGGGGCATCCAAAACCTCTCTGGGCAACCCATTCCTGTGTGTCACCACCCTCTGAGTGAGAAACTTCCTCCTAATATCTAACCTAAACCTCCCCTGTCTTAGTTTAAAAATATTCCCCATTACCAGTTTCTCATCTGCGGATTTTTGTGTTGATAGGAGAGTGCAGGGAAAGGAATTTAACTTAGGAGGAACAGGCTATGAAGATACTGGTGGAACAAAACTTAGGAGCAGCAAGGTGAAATTATGTTGTCTTCTAGAATGCTTCAAGTGCAAATAGGAAAAGAAGAATTTTACTTTAAAGCTCACTGTTAAATGAATCAGAGGAATGTACTAGTGATGTTTTGAATGGAAAGGGACTAAAGTAATTGTTGGTGTGCAGGATTTTGCATTATCAAAGATATGAAGTGAACAGGTCTCAAGTTCACCTCAGACTGGTATAACCATAGATGAAATGGGAAGATGCACACAGTGGGATATGTTTAATAGATATGGCCATAATAAAGGGTAATTGTTATATTTAATAAGCTGATGACCTTCTTGGGCAGTTTTTATTCTCTTTATAATATACTCCTGGGTTGGCTGAAGTCATGAGATCAAAGGAAAATGGAGTGCACCAAAATCTATTGCTAATATGCAATATTGTATTCTTTGCAATATTTTAACACTGTAGTAGTTGGTCCAGAGTAAGACCAAAACACCTGAAACTTGTTTCTCTGTCTGAAGAACAACAACTTATTAGTGACTAGCAAAAGTGTTCCATTACTGGCATCCCTGCTGTACCCTTTCAGTGTGCTGGGAATGGAGATGATGCCTTGCCTTCTAGCACGATACACTGAGTCATGACTAAATATAGTTCAAGATGGAGTGAAAAGATGTTATTCTATCTACATGTGGATGTAGAGAAGGGGTGAATAAAATTCTCTGGCTTGTAAGTCATTGTTGTCTTTATTATATGTTCTTGACTGCTTTTATTTTTCTTAATTCCTGGAGGTATTTCTGAATATAGCAAGTTTCAGATGTTTATACTAGGTGCATTCATGTTATCAAGATAGAAACAAGCGCACTGTTGCTTACAAGGTTATTAACCTTCCAAAGATGAGGCAAGGCAACCTTGCATAGGGAAAACAAACTGACTTTTCAACCTTTAATCTAGTGGCATCCATGGAGATGAGTGTGCAGGTAGAAAATCAGTGACCCATTCAATCTGTAGCGCGAAATATTCAACTTGTAAATCCATACTCAAATAGAAACTGGCATGTGGTTTTGCTCAGCTTGTACTTCAGCGTGCCTTCCCATTTCTCTCTTGGCTGTTTGTGTAGAGTATAGCTGGTAAAAGGTAACAAATCGTCACCTTCCATTTGGAGGGTTGAAATCTGAAAAAGTAATTAAACTTTTTTTTTTTTTTTTTTTTTTTTTTTTTTTTTTATGGCAACATCTTACTTAATTTAGCTGAGTTTGCTATTTCTTGAGCATAGTTAAATAGAAGAAAAGTCACAGTAGGATTTGGCCATGGCTTATTATTGATCCTACTGAAGGGAAAGCAGAACTTAATAAAGTTGAGGTAATGCCTACACATATGGCAGAGGGGTGGCTTCTTGAAAAGTGTTGTGGATCGTACCACATATAATTATCTGAATAAATTGATAGTAGCAAAAAAAAAAAAAAAAAAAAAAGTATTAGATGGGACTCTTCATCCCTTCAAAATCAGTCAAACTCGTGCCCTTCAGATCAGAGGATTACAATGGGGCCAAGGGTGAAATGCATTGTTACTTAGGCTGGAGAGGAAGAATGTGGTAAATACTCTACTTTAGACTGCTATTTTAATGTCCAACCTGTGTTGTTATTATTGAAATTAGGATGAAGCATTTCTATTTTGATATAAGAAAGTGTATTTGAAGCCCTGTGCTTGTGGCTTGGAAACCTAGTCAAGATGCATCAAAATGATCATGAAGTCAATGTGGTGACATAATGAGTTGTGTTCTGTCTCCACCTCCTGTTTTGGGAAACCATGTGGAATAGGAATGAAAAACAGTTTTAAAGCATAATTTTTAAGTATCTCAGTCCTGGGCTGGGTGGATAACTGTAATCTTCGATTTTTTTTCTGTTTTCACTTTATGGGGTGGTGAGAAATCCAGCTGGAGCAGCAAAACTGAGCTTTCTTCCTCTAGATTCCCAGTTCTACAGGATAGAGAACAAAGTTTTCATGATTTTTAGGCTAAAAATCCTTAGCTTGTGCTCTGTCTGGGACCCTCCTGTTGTAACTGTCTTGCATACAATCTGACAGGCTCTGGTTCATGACGAATGTTTTTTCAACCCCCTCGTTGAAATATACCACAAAACAGACTGCTATTTAAAGAATGTCAAACAGCCAAAAGTCAGGAAAATCACTATAATTTTGTCTCCATTTCCATATTATCATTTGCATATGTGGCTACCCAGACTCATACAGTCTGTAATTAACAGTAAATAGGCAGAAATCTTTAGAAAAAAATTCTAATATTTTCCTTGTGGCTGACTCCCTTCCCATCCACCCTCATTGCAATGTCAGCTCTGCTCCTACTTCATCCTACAAGGAAAGCTCCATAAAGAATATGCAGTTGGATGTTAGTCTGGAAAAAGAGCTGGGCTGGAGTGGGATCCTGGCCGAAGCAGGTCTGGCTGCAAGTGGGGCTGACCCAATGCTTGTTTCTCTCATATGCTCTCTCCACTGGTTTTGCTCCTCCAGCTATTGGATCCAGGCTAAGCTGATGTGGAACAAGTCAAAAATGTCAGACCTGCTGGTGATTGCTCCTTGATCTCAGGATGATCCTGGATCTTACCACTTTCCTAAGAATAAAAAAAAAAACTTGCTGACTCTAATCAGTACTCCCATAGCTGTAAAAATACTAAAACAATATACTAAGTAGTGTTTATTTCTTTAGAGAAATAGGTCCCTTACAGGAATTTCAGGAAGTTGTCATTTATTTGGGTGGTATGACGTTTAATCTACAGTAATTTCTATTGTGTTTTGATGACATTCCCTAACTTTCATGGCAGTCCAGCCTGAATCACATTTCAGTCATGATGTCTTCTGCTAAATGGCAGATAATATCCTAGAGGGCCTAAGAAACCTTTAAATGATCAAAAATCTAGAAATAAATCCACTGTTGCTCTTGCAAGTAAAACTTTATCATAAGACTGTAGATCTGATTTGTTGAGTCAACTTGAGAGCTGAATTGTTGTGTTTGTACTGACATAAGATTAATATTTGTATAGGAAATCACAGCCTGAACCTCTGATTAATCAGCTGAGGCAAGTGCTGGGTCAGCTATGGGAGCACAGGTGAGAGTAATCTAGCTGTTCTCCCGGAAGGGGTGGAGCTTGATTCCACCTCCTCTATGACCTCATTTAAGGGCTGACCACCACTGAGGCAGCATCTCTTGGAGATTGCTCCCCAGTGGGGACTGCCCCAGCTTCTCCATCCAAGGCATCAACACTGGTGAGTTTTCCTTTACATATAACCTTTGAATATTTACCATCATCTTTGTTAACATCTTTGTATTAGCCACCCCTTACAATATTAGAAGAGAAGGTGTCAAGTGTGGGAACACGAAGGGTGAAGTGGTACAACAACAGTTAGTGTTAGGTATTTCCAAAGTTGGTAGAGAAGCCTTGTATTAAATCTGTTATTCAATATGTATGAATGTTACCTTTCTTTCAAAGGTAAGTTGGAAGGTGAAGAGGTGTACTTATTTCAGATGATTTCTTCTAAAATCATACTTTTTTTTTTCTTTCTTTTTCTTTTTTTTTTTTTTTAAACTTATACTGAGGTTTAATAGAATCAAGTGCTTCAGATGGTGGTGCACATGCTTATTTGCTATCTGCAGGACACAGGCTTCTTGGTTCAGGTTGGGCTTTTTGTTTCCCCCTGGAACTCAGCATATAAAGTAAATAGGCTCTGGTTTTTTTGTGTATTTTTTTCTTTTCCTACTGTGTAGAAGGGATTTTCATGGCTTGGGAAAAGCAGTTTTTTGCCAGAAACTTATCCAAACAGAACTGGCAAGTAGCCAAAAATGTGGTGATTCTTCTTTGGGTGTGAATTTTAATTTCCAGACAGCTTCTCTTAATGCTCATTCATGACCTTTCCTTCTCTCATCACCACTGTGAGCTGCCAGGGTGATGTCTGCAGGCCCTGTTCTGGCCCACGGAGCAGGTTCTGAGGGGGGTGGGGGGGGGGGGGGTGGGGGGCTTTTTGTTGCAAGTTGATGCTGGGCCTGTGTGGGGTCTGGTGGTGGCCCACTAGGCCCACAGCTTGCCCATGGCTCTGTCTCCACTTGACAGTCTGCTTGATGGACAGATGAAAGCCTGGCTACTCAGCATGCAGATAGTAGCACAGGTCACCCCACAGCTGAAAAAATGATAAGGATATTTCTACTTGATCAGCTAGGAACTTCCTTACGCTCACATGTATAAAAAGCCTTTTTTCTTAAAAAAACAAAACCAAAACAAACAAACAAAAAAAACCCACTAAAGCAAAACAAAAACAAACAAACAAAAAAAAACCAACAGCAACAGAAACCCAGCTTATTGTTGCTCACTAAACAGTGCGAAGTCTGATCGTTTTGGAGTACTAAGTGTGCTTTCCCTGGCAACAAGATATTTTTTAAAATGACAGATTGGCTGTAGGAGCAGGGTGGGGCAGGGTAAATATGCATGCTTCTTAAAATACTGAAGAATAGCTATTGTGCTTACAGCTCTGGTGTTAAAAATCATGCTACTGTTTGTTTTGAAGTTTGTTTTTTAAATGGTAAAGAATTCAGGCTTGTAAGATTTCCTCTTAGACTGACGAATGTAATATTAAGTTTTCAATATGACAATAGTGTATAGTGCATAGATCTTGATTCTATATCACTGTGTCAGAATAATCTATCTAAAACAGTGCTTGGTAACAGACATTTACTTGAACATAGACTCAAAAATCTGTGGCACAGTACTTTAAAAGCCTGTTTGCATATTGTCTGTTTCTTTAAAGGGCTTCCGTATTGTCTCGGGCTCCCCTGGAAATGCAGTAAGGATTCGTATCACATCTCCGTTGCCATAGCAACAGCAGTCTTTCCCATAATGAGCTGCATCATCTGAACTGATGTCACAGCATCATGCAGCAGGTCACACAAGGCACCTCCTAGTATTGCATCCTACAGATGTGCCGTAAACATCAAAAGAGGATGATTTGAACGGGACATGGTAAGTGTGAAATGCTGTGCTGTTCTTAATTGCACCATTATCTTTCCTGTTTTATAAGGCTTTCCTAATATGAGAATGTGTGGGTTTTGCCTTGTGAAAATCATTCTGAGAAAAGATGCTGCATGCCTAAATACTGTTTTTCAGGCAGATAGGCTAAAACAAAGGCCTTCAGAAAATGTATTCAATACATTGTCTTTGTATTTGAAATAATCTCTGAAGATTTGAAGGGAATGTGTTTAGATTTCACAATTCAATTGAAGTTGCTACAGTTTGATATGCTTAAATGGAAAGAATAACTATTTTAAGTTTTAATGCCATAAAGGTAGCTCATTTTTTTCCATGCATATTTAAGTATTTCTTTTATATTCAGCTCTTCTTTTAACCTACTGTATTTTAATAACATCAGTATAATCTATTTTATTTTCAATGGCCTTCCATACCCAAATAGCACAGAAAATACCTCATGAACCAGTACAGAACAAGCAGCTGGCACAGTACTAATTTAAAACATGGTTTGGTTTTACCCTATTTCTGATAGTATTCTTAATTTTAAGAAAAAAACAAGATTAAAAAATAATCAAAATTGATACGACTGTCAGACAATAACCAGGTGTTTTGTATGTACAGTAGCTTTTAGCTTTTCAGCTGTTTCTTTCCTTTCCTGTGTTTTTTTTTTTTTTTTATGCTGGTCTTTAATATGAATATAATGCATTTCAGATCTATCCTTTACTGGAAGGAAAACATGTCTGGTTTTTTATTTTTTTTTCCTGCTGCAACTGCAGTAAAAGGTGTAGCCAAAGATTCAGGCTTTTGCTGTTCATAAAATAAGAATATGAATAAGTATAAAATGCTTCTACGCCTGTAGTGGGAAGAAAATGTGCATCTTTTATTTAGTGAATTGGTTAGAAACATGTCTATAATATTGAGAAACTCTTTGCAGTGTCCTATATTCATTTACTTTGTATTAATATCTCACTTCCAGAGGCCAGGATGATTTTGCTAAACCTAATCTTGCTGGATGGCATATAGCATTGTTTAACTGTTTTTGCATGTTTGAAAGGTTCGATCTTTCAGCTGCTTGCTTTTAGAAGGAAAGAAAAGACCAGACACATGTCATTTTAATTGATCAATATGTCCACTAGGAATTAGGGAGTGGTCTCTGGCTCTGTTCTGCCCATGTAGCTTATTTGAAAAGTGCATCGAGAAAAGAAATAGCAGCTACTAATCTACTGATGTCTGCATTTTTGGTCACTTATGCTTGATAAAGTATGGAGTGGCAAATCTAATGGGATTTGATTACCCTTCACAGGGATAGAGACTATGGGCTTATCTGGCAAATCTGGAACGAAGCTTCTATATTTTAATTAGACAGCTGCGCTGCTCATAGGCTATTTTCAGCATGAACTGAGTATGTTTGTTCCTCTTCCCTATTAAAAAATGCAACACAAATGTTTGTAAATGTACACTATAATTATAGTTTCTTTATTATCTGTGAGGCATTTTACATTATGAAAGTCCTCTGTGTCCGTGGCACTCTCAGCAGGCAAACTCAGAAGGCATGAGTTAGCAAGGGGAAGGGAGGGATTGCTGAGGTCAGAAGGGAGTTGTTGATCAATACATTTAAGTTGCAGCTTTAGGGACCATTTTGTAAGGAGTGCTCATAAGACATGCTTTGAAATATTATGCCATTATTAATATTGGTGTGTTTTGTTAGATTTTACATATGACAGGATTATTACAAGATGAAATGTGAGGGGGAATATTGAGGAAAGACTTCTGATGGCATCCGTGAACAAATGAAGTCTCTTGTGCAGACTGTCTTTGTTTTCTTTATCATTATTAGTAAAATAATCTTATTTCCTTAACTATATATATATATATACACACATACACACACACACATATGTAAAAGAACTGTAGAGTACCTGTTACTCTATACCACTCTGTTCTCACAGCATTGTTTGCTCTGGGAAACACTCCCTGGTATTGGAGCTGTGATGACATTACTAGTGTTTTGGTGAACATTTCTGCAATTTATGACTTCAGCACAGTGCTGTTCATTTTTGTACAGGCCCAAGTATTTTGCTGAGGTCTGTATGAGGACATGGAAGAGTATGGAGTGATGAAGAGGGTCTTTTTCATTAATTATAAATGTTATTGCCTGTGTCAGACCATGACTGAATGTGTGTAGAAACACTATTGGTGCAATACAGTTTTGCTTCCTGTTTAGGTATATTCATAATTTGGACAATTGTGTGAGACAGTATTCAGCAACAGTCAGGCCGTGTTGCTTTAAATTTTGTTCTGCTGCTAGATTTACTGAATCATCCTTACCAAAAGTAAAGCATGTTGAAAATGCGCACAGTGCTCTTTAAGTAACTGAATTTGGATGGCCTGATCTGATAGACTTCTTTGTATGTGCGGATTTATACTGATGTGTGGTTGGATATTGATGTATATTCGTGAAGTGAAAGGATATAAGTGTTTAATCTTTGCTATGATAAAATCCTTTATCATACATAGCCTAGAACTGCATAGAGAGTGAAACAGAAGCTTGATTCTTCCCAAAACAGTTGTGGGATTTGATGGCAAGATCCAACTCCTACAGTGGGAGTTGGTACAGTTGGATTTGTTTTGTCAGCCTACAACAGCTCAAAACCTCCTGAAAAGTTATTGGAGCATATCTTCCTCTATGGAAGAAAGCAGTCATTCTCCTCTAAAGCTGAGGGAGCCCTGTGATCTAGGCTTTATAATCCTTGTGTTGTGCATCAGTAGAATAATGCTGGGTAGGTGTCAACCCTGTGGATCTGGAGTGGTCCTGTGTCCAGAAACTCATCCCTTCAAACTGTAGGAGTCTTTCATCAGAAGAGTTCAAGGCATTTATTAGATCTGGTGCCCTTCCAAAATGACAGTGAAATATTTTCTTCAAAATAACTTAATTATAACACAGAATATGTTTTTCTTTTAACTTGTACTCTTCTGCAAAAATTATTGCTGTGTCATGGGAGAAATACTGACAGCATTCTGGGCTTGGTGTGCGTTTGCTTTTCTTGTGGTATTTTTTTCCTTCTGAATGCTAGTAGCTTTAGAAAAAGGTATGGCTATCCAGAATATCTGTATTTATTTTAAGTATTGTGCTTAAAAGAACAGAAATTATGTAGTAAGAGGTGTTAGAATTCTGTTTTGAAATGCTACATTTATATTTTTAATTGTAAGTTTGGCCTGTGCATGCAGTGAAGTGTCTGTGCACTAATGAGTTTGTACTGGCATTAGTAGGATAAAACTAAAAATACACGACCTGAAAGATGACTTTAAAGGATCATCTTGCAACTAATTTATGTCTGAATATCAATATTTCAGTTGACAAAGGGGGAGACAGGTGCTTTTTGCTGAAAGGAACTGCACATCACAGAAGATTCCAGTAGCAGGAAGTAAGGAAAATTGTGTATGTTGCTCCTATCAGAAGCTGTTTGATCTGGGCCAGGTTTTTGCTGACACAGGAAGAGAAGGAGTGTGAGGAAAATCTGGGTTTGATGGAGATCCAAGGGAGTCTGGATTGCCACTCTGTGCTCTGGGGAGTGGAATGTGTAGATGGGCTACCATGTCTGATGTCACACTTGTGACCCAGCACTCCCCTGGGAAAGGCAGTCACCACCCGGCACTTCTGTAGGCTTCAGCATAGGGAAGGAAAGACCACAGCTGTGCTTCTAACTTGAACATATATATATAGATATTTTTATAGAGACATTTTCTGTGTTATGGTTTAAAAGCCTTCTCTTCCTTGTTTGCTAGGTGGACACCTGTCCTATTATTCAGTTACCTAAAGGCCTGGGGGGCAATTTTCTTTCTTATGTTCGGTTTAGTATCTGTCATTTTCTAGTGACTCTAACACAACAGCACTGTTTTCCTTTCCTCCCCCCATCCACATCTCCCTTCACATCCTTAAAGTCAGGCATAACAAAGTGTAATGTAAATCCAGAAATTTGCTTGGAATTGTCATTGTGGCTTTTAGCTACGTAACTATTTATGCTGTTGATAAGGTCCCATGCACCAGGAAGGTCCTCAGCAAAGTTATTTAAGAGTATCAAGAAGTGCTTTCCTGAATCAAAAGGCTTCTCATTTCCAAAATGCTTTCAGAGAGGCTTTGCTTCATGAAGAAGAGGAAAGGGGGGTGGTAGAGAAAAGTAAAACTACTTACAGATAGTTTCTCCCTTCCTCTTTTGTGGTTGAAGCTTCAAATGTCTAAGCTCTTGTGTGTTCTGAATCCCAGTGAGGCTGACTCAGCTATGCATCACTCCAAGGTCAAAAAAACTCAGTTCTATGCAGCTTACGGTGTCTGGCACTTCCAGACAAGATACTTAAAGCCAGGAATCCTCTGCTCTTTGTGATCTCTCAATTCTCATGACACATGTCTGATGCAGGGTTGCTCTGGCCAGCTTGACTGAAGTGCATCTCCTCTTGCTTCTTGTCCAGTATTCAGTTACCGTGCCAGTCAATGAGAGGCTTGTCCCTCTGGTCAATGAATATCTCTAAAGCACCTAGGAACTAAGAATTTCTTTTTTCTTAATTGTGAGTTGTTCCCATGCTGTGGAGTAATTGTTGTGTCCTGCAGAAAGCATTGATCTCAGGGCTAGGATTGGAGGATGTATGTTCTGAGCTGTAAAAACACTTTACTACTTCTGCCAGCTTTATGGCTTCTGCAACTGTTGAGAGCGCCCAGCGCTAGAAGTCAGTGGCTGATGGCTGGGGGGGTGGGGACTGGGGAAGCCTTTGTGTGGCTGTCAGGTATCTGCAAGGTAGAGCATGGATTCAGAAAAGCTGGTGTCCTGAAGCTGTGGCATACCAAATGCCTTCCTCATAAACCTCAGGTACATGCTCATATCTATTTTGTCTATAGTTTAGAAATGTGTGCTCTCTTTGGCAGAGATATTCCTCCTGAGAGTGAATTCTAGAAGGAAATAGCTCTATGAAATAGATTTCTCAACCCCCACAGTACAGGGTCTTTTGGGAGTTGACACACTTAAAGACTGCCTTTGATAAAGTTAGGTTGTACTAAAGAAAGCCATGGCTTTTGTGTGAGAAAGCAACTAGCTGCAATAACTAGATTTCTTCTCAGTTTAATGCTAACACGTATATCTTTCTGTTTCAAGAGATGCCCCTTACTAATTGTAAGCTAGTTACTGATGTAGTTTCAGGGCTAGGATGAAGACAAAACTGCTTCACGAACTGTCAAAGAATAATGCAAATTATATACAACTTCATGTATGAATAAGAGGTATGCATCTGAATTGAGAACAAGTTCTGTTTTTTGTTGTTTTTTTTGTTTCTTTGTTTTTCTTTGCTGTGACTTTTTGATATGACTTCTTTTGTGTATTTTGCTGTGTCATTTCCAAAGCATTTTCTCTCTGGATTAAAAACTTGAAGCTGAGTTTCTTCTTTGATATTAAATTCATCCCACCTCTGTAACTCTTCCTCGCAATTTACATTAGACTTTCACTTCTTATTTTCAGCTCCTGCTCGGTTCTATTACATATCAACTTTCTCTACATCTTGCTTCTTCAGCATTCTGGTCCTCAGTGTTACCTTTGTAGTCACCCTTATACACAGTTACCATTCACTTTTTTTTTAAGTCCCTCACAGAAGAGAGGAGGGAAAAAAATTTCTCTAGACTGCACCTAAAAAGTAGTTTATGAAGAGTTAAATAGAAATCTTGTGGGACTTTTGGTGTATTACTGTGCTTTAAAACAAAACAATTTAGGTATCTCCAGCAAAGTCTGAGTATAGACTGTAGGAGCTCTGCATGTGTGTGTGTATATCTATTTGAAATTCTGATCCCTTTTTTGAATTATTTCATTCATCTAAGAAAAAAATTTTTTTAAAGAGGAATTTCTGCTCAAAGGATTGAGTAACTTGACCAGCTTTCTTGGAAAGCATCTGGCAGGCTGGGGAGAATAAGCTATTTTTCTCATTTCTAGTATACTACTTGAGGGAAAAACTATTGTTTTTTATCTTCCTAGTTTCCTAAGATTGTTCCTTTTATTTTTTTTTTTCTGGGGGTTGGCTTTTCCTGTGTTTTTCTAGTCGTATGAGTAAGACTATCTTGTATTGTAGATGTATAAAAACTCAGGGCTTGAAACAGGGTTTGTTACCTGCTCAAAATTAGGATACTTCTTACTGTGATTAACTCAGGTCATTCTAGACTTTCAAGGGTGGAGAATCTGCTTCCAGTTATTCTAGGCAAACATTGGTCTCATTATTTGTTTGGTGTTAAATGGTATTAAAGATCCTCTGCTTTGATGCTGGAATCTGAAATTACTTAGCTGGTGTCAGAAAAGAGTTACCCGCATCCCTTACGCGAAAACAAACACAACTTCTACCAGCTAGATAAGTGCTTGTCCTAAGCTCAACAGGTTGCTGTTGTAAAATACTGCTAAGGAAGTAAGTAAAGACATTTCAACAAAATGGATTTTGAAAATAAAAACTACAAGAGCAAAATACTTGCCTAGTGAAATACTAGTCTCATTAAATAGGAGATTGGAATGTAAGGAGTATGACCATAGCTGCTTGTAACTAAGCCCACTGGAAGTTTAAACCAAGTGACTTGTATTGCACTTCTCCTTTTGATAAATGTGTACAGATTTGATAGATGTTTGATAAGAACTGATAAAACTTATGTGGTGAATGCAAAAAACAAAAAGGAGCTGGATATTGTCACTGGGGCTGCATTAAGACTTTTTTTAAGCTGATATTCCAAGGTGAGTCTTTTAGAAACTCAAAATGCAAGTTAGCAACGACTGCCATTAGTAAAAGATTTCTTTCAACACTTAGTTTTTGTCATGAAGAATTGTGTATCAGAGCTGAGCTCTACTGATAAGCTGGGGTATTCTGAGAAGGCTTTTAATTATAGTACAACTTTTCAAGCTGTTTTATGTAGTTACTGCAGGTTACTCAAAATATCCATGAATGTTAGAATGTGTTTAGAAACATCTATTTCTGCTGAGGAGACCAATTCTCTGGCTATGGCATGTCTGTACCAGCAAATGTGTATCTGTCTTGCACTTTTAAGCCGCACTGTTAGTCTCTGAAAACATGCCAAATTTTATTGGAATAATAAACTGGATTATGAATGCCACAAAAGCAAACACACATAAAAACCACTAATTCAAGTAGAAAAGGCTACTGTCTGTCAGACTTCAAGATGTCTTGGGTATGCTGCTATGGCAATGACACAGCAGATAAGCAAGTTGCCATTTTAATGGTCAGCTATTAGAATACACTGGGTGAATTTTATGGCTTCTTAATGTGCCATTCAGCCTTGCTTCTCCTCAGAGCTTCGTCTCAACACTTTGTTAGGTCTTTAACTGCAACATCCCAGTTTAGTTCCTAATGATCTCATGTATTGATAACCTGGAATATAAATTAGAGCATCTTTGAGTGGTTATTTTATTTATTTATTTTTTTTACATGTGGAAAAGGTGGTGTCAGTATGCCCTGTGCACAATGTAAAACCAGGTAGTAGGTTGGCCACACTGCTGACTGTTCTTTGAGAAGGAAACAGTTTTAACCCTCTGAGTGCTGAGCACCTGTTTGCAATGTAATAGCTTTATTAAGTAACCTTTTAAATAAACTCAAAGGCTTGTACTTTAGTTTTCTGTGAATTATGCAGTAATCAACTTTTCTTGGTTTCATGTGCTACTTTGAATGAATCAGACTGGAACTCTAGTTTCATTTGCTCTTTCCAACTATGAGACTTTGTAACTTTTAAAGTCTCGAAGGTCAAATGGGATAAAAGGATAAAACCCCCTCAAATCCCTGTTGCTTCCTTGTACCCTTGGGCAATGTGGAGAAAAATGTTTTCAGTGTGTTGAGGGCATGAGTGGTGAGTTACACTAAACGCCATTACTAGATTAATGTTTGGCTAAAGTAAGATCTCAGCTGTTGTCCATTCTACATTTTCTGTGCAAATGTACTGAAACTCATACAATGACTTCCTGGATTTGGATATGGGTGCTGAAGGTAAAGTGTGAAAATCTAAAGTAAGCAGTCTAGAACTCGGGATTTTTTTTATCCTGAAATAAAGGATTAAACAGTAGAAGACTTAAATCTGCTATCAGATGTCTGGAAAACTGGGTGTTATTGACAATACAAAACCTTGCAGATGAAAGTAGCAAGCAACAAACTGCTAAGCCTGGTTAACTGAAAGTAAGAGCTTAATTCCGTAATTAAGTTATGGACAGAGATCTCCACAGGCTGAGTCAATACTGACAGAAAGGTAGAAGCACCTGGTCAATATAGCTCATGGACATAAATGCATATCACTCTGCCATGAATACACTTATTTCTTTTTTGGAAAAGAAAGGAAACCCACAAGCTTTTTCTGTGATCTTGAAGGACTCCTTTCCCCAGCCAGGGCTTGACAGAAGTATTGCACAAAAGGCTGTTTTCTTGGTGATTGCTGACTCATTGAAACACCTATTGCTGATCTTCATGAAATCCTAGGTTATTTTTGGTCAGAGAGCAAACAGCCCAAAATAGCTAATGACTGATGGATATGTGCTAACCTGAGCTGCAATTTACACAGAGCTAACATCTGTTCTGAATTTGGCTGATCCCTGGCTTCTGGAGATGACTTTATTTGCCAGTCTAATAAGTACACATTTATAGAAACTGGATAGCTGTAACTGTCAAGCAAGCTTTCAATCTATATGCCAGTCTGTCAGGGAATATGGCAAGAATGGCATCTTAAGAGGGTTAAGAGTTAAAGTAGGTCCCACAGTTAAGCTGTACTGATTTCACTGTTTGGACTTCCTTTCCAGGTGTACCTGCATGTAGCTTTGATTTCCATTTTCACCTCTTGAGTTGCATAACAAAATTTAAAAAATCAAACACTAATGATACATGTGTAAATGTGTAACATGTACGTAAAGCAAGAGAATGATTTTACTTTTTTTTTTTTTTTTTTTTTTTTCTTGGTAGCATTTATACAAACCAATTTCTTATGGTTTTAACTAATCTCTAACAAGTTCAGGTTCTGGGCAGTGAAATTCTAATCATGTGTGTAAAAAATAGTTTTGAGAAACATTTCCTAAAATGCTTAGTGTTTTCATTGATATGGGAGAACGACATGTAAGGCAGAGTCTGTGGACAACCACCGCAAACCTGGAATCTACAAAGGGGTATTTCCCCTCCTCCACATCTAATCTGCAAATTATAAATTCTGTAAGTGAAACTTGATAGCATTTGGAGTCAGGGAATATGCTTGTGTGGCAGGGTTCTTGTGTTTTGTTTTTAACAGTATTTCCTTAGACTGGAAAAGGCCTCAGGGGTTACTATTAGCCTGTCTTGGGCTGATTAGCATTAGGTGCTCGAGTACTGTTGCATTTGCAAAATAACATATCCTAACAATCTTGTGGAAGGAAGCCTGGGATTCCACTCCTCCCTGTGGAGAGCCCAGGGAATAATCATTTTGGTAGATTAAATCTCTCTAAGAGAAGAAATAATAGATGTATATAATCCTTAAAGGTGGTTATCTCCTGGACCAGGATACACAGTGATTTTTTTTTTTTGTTTTTCTCCAGCCTTTTCAAGTGTTTATTGAAAGTGAGGGAAAACATCATCTGAGTTATGACGCTTTATTTAAGCCTTCTTCATCATGCTGGTGGTTCATAGCTACAAACCGCACCACAAACAAAACTCATCCTTTTTCTTAAATCCAAAATTAGACATCTTTATAGATAAAACTTAAATTAAAGGCAGCAATATACTGGTAATAAAAAGGCAAAGATAAATATGGTTTTTCTTTGACATTGTATGTTTAGACAAATATTAAAACAAATGCTTGTTTACAAAGTTATAACTTAGTAAATGAGTTTATATCATTTGATTGAAAGGAGTTGCAATTGTGTTCAATAAACACATGAGCATGAGTAATTAAATAGAATGTAAAACATGTAGTAGGAATTGAAACAATTTTCAGAAGGAAATTTGAATAAGTAATCCTAAAAGGTGTTCACATAGAAATCAAATACTCTGCAATATAAGTATTTATGAATGTTTGTGTTATCTGTAATCAATAAATTTCAAACTTGGCTATACTTGAGCAGCCTTTTGCTGCTATATTTATTTATTTTAGCATTATAATAATAATGCCACAGAATCAAAGTTAGGTTTGAATGGATTGAAATAGGCAATACTTCAATAACTATTCCATTCACCCAAATAGCTCACTAAATGTGTGTGCCAGATCTTTTTGTCTCCAAGAAGCAAACCTAGAACATATTGAAACACAGCAGGAAGAAGCTGATTCTTAGAAAAGTGTCCAAGTAAAATGTAAGCTTCTAAGGAAGAGGTGTTTTGTTTGTTTTCTTTTTAAATAAGAGGAAGAGAACTAAAAAGGCATAATAGTGCTTTAATAATTCCTAGGCTTTGCAGTGTGATGATTTGTCCTGCTGTGATGAGGAGGAAGACTAGGCTCCCTTAAGAATATTGCTGTGCTGAGTCTGGAAGGAAAAGAGTCAGCAGCATAGCAGCAGTTGGTGCACAGCTATTCAGTGATGTTTGGTTTAGTTATTACTCATGGTGAGTCTGTCTGCTTCTGAACTTGTTCTGAACAACCTAGAAACATTAGCACAAAGATGATCTTGAGGGCTACCCTTTATCTCATCCCCTTTTCACTGAGGACTAATATCACGTCTGGGTTTAAAATTCATTTTTCAAGTTCGCAACATGTTTTATTTGCCAAAATCTTACCCAGCTTGAAATGTATTTTCTCTAGCTGCAATTTTTAAGGACTGTAACAAGCTTTAAAGTCTAAAGATACCAGAATTCTGAGGAAAGTGTCATGATCTTCATAGATGTGTGGCTTTATTTTAAAAAGCAAGATTTCTGTGGCTTGATAGTAAAATTCAAACATTAATTGACTTTTACATGGAAGGCCCATGCTTCTTGATATGTTGCTATCACTTCCCAATACCAAATTGCAGTGTGAAAGTTTCTTGTACAGGAAATCAAATTTCACATCAGTTGTTAGTGGTTTCTTTGAGTTAAGCATAATGATGAACTATGAATTTACATGTGTTAAATGTGAAAGCCTCAGAGAATCAGGTCATGTCTTATAACAAAGCACAGATGATGGCAACAAAGCAGGTTCATCCGCTAAGGTTGTTCAGACTCACTTGAGAGAAATCAGTGTAGCCTCTAAATAGAAGTTGCTTTTGTAGATCCTAAAAGAAAACAAACTGACCAAAGTAGTGTGGTCTGTTTTGGTATTGTTGTTCTATTGTTATTGTTGTTATTCTTGATGTTGTTGGAAAGAGACACTTAGCAGATGAAGTCATGCTAAGATGCATACAGAAGTCCAGACTATCTCCTCCCTGCCCCAAAACATGTACTGTGTATGTCTGTCTGCATGTCTGTGAAGGAGTTGTACTGTGCTGGCAGGTATTTGAGAGGACATTCCACATCTGTGATTGAGCTTATTTGTGTCTTTAAAAAAGAAAAGTAAGAATTTGATCTGTTAATAACCGATGGGGTGAGAAGTTAGTTGTGCTTTTTAAAAGAAGCTATTTTCTGAAGCTTGGTGCAAACATACTCTGACTGCAGGGGAACTTTCTCACTTTTGGAGATGTGGAGAATTTCAGCTTTGTGAAGTTCATCTGAATTGTCATGTTTCAAATAACTTGTGAGAAAATGACATTGTATGTACAAAGAAATATGACCCTGTATCAAATGTGCACTTTTCTCCAAGTATGGAAGCTAATTGCTTCAGTGGAGAGGAAGAAGGGGCTTCCGACATACTTCCTAGCTGTGACAGTAGATGGTACCTTCAAACTCCCTCCATTAACACAGGAGTTAGGGTATGAAATGCTTCCTCTCTGAAAAGTTATTTCCTGTCTGTGCACTGAAAAGAATTCTGCTGTGTAATGTTGCTTCCCTTTGATCCCTTTAGTATGCTTGGAGAGGGGAGACTTGAAGAGGCAAGCACTGTGCACAGGATGTGCTTGTGATTTAGGGGCACCCTGCAGCCATGTGAAGAAAATGCAGAGAGGTGGCTAAGAACAGCCCAGCTGGTGAGGGTTACAGAGAGAGGAAATGGCAGGAACAGAGTGTTTGGTAACAGTTAGCTCAAGTTTAAAAGGGGGAAATTGATGGAGATGGGGCACTGAGGGGTGCAGGTAGTGGGAAATAGTGGTGGTAGGTGGACAGCAGGAATAAATTATCTTAGTGGTCTTTGCCAATGTCAAGGGTTCTGTGAGTGAGTTTTAACAAGTTGAAGGAGAATGAGGTAACAGCTGATATAGCCTGGCCACGAGTTAAATGCTGCTTAAAGGCTCCATGGGCTCCAACTTCTATTCACCTCCTGTCAAAATAACATGAATGCTGCAAATTCCTCTGAGGCCATCTAATGGGTATGGTGCACTATTTCCAGTCATACTGGGAACAAATATAAGACATTTAAAGTACAGTACGCAACAAAATATATCTAATGGCATTATCCAGTACAGTTAGAGCATGCAGCAAATGAATCAGCAGTGGTTTAAGAGCATAATAATAAATTTTACTTTAGCTAAGCAAGCTCATTTCTTAAATCCTTGGAGGCTCTGCAGGATGTTTTAATGGCTCTTTTGTGATGTGGATATTTCCTCAGTTTAAAAACTGGACTAAGTAGGTTCATTTTGCATAACTTAGAAAAGATCTTTCATACGGTAATGATTTTAGGTCAGTGCTAAGCTAGACCAGATGTGGAGGAATGATTTAACAGTGAAATGCTGCATATCCTATTACAAAGCTTTTTAGGCCTGTATACATACCCTCACAGCAGTAAGTTTGCGATTAATAGTAAGTTCTTAGTGCATAGCTATAGGTAAAAAAAATATCCATAATGCTTCCACCACAGTTCACTGATATTTGAAGACCTTTGAATTAATTCATTAGGAAAACAATTTGTTGGAGTCATCTGTAGTTAGGAATAAGCTTATAATTGTATCATTGTTACCCAGAAAAATATTCCATCCATCTGTGCTATAGAGGTTAACAGCAAACCATAATAAAACCTGAATGATACTGAAACCATAAAATAAACCTACCTTTCTAAGTGGAAGGAAAGAAGTTGAGGATGTAGACAGCTGTTAACTAGGGGTCTTTCTCTCTGAAATATCCCCAGTAGTCTTTATGATATAAACTACTCACTGCTAAAATGCTGACATTATTGACTTGAGATTCAGAAAAAGAAAAGATAATTTAGCAACTTTTCTACTTGTCAGTATTTAAGATAACAGTGTGATGTTTAAAATGATTATGCACACGCATTCAAGGAGTGCTGAAATGCAGGTTGCATTTGGAACCCTGTCCTCTGCTCTTCACTTCATTTGTATAGGCAGGAGTTTGGTAGTCTAAGATATTACACAAACTCTTTGACAATGACAGATCCTTTGCTGAATGTTATGAGGATGTTCTGTCATTTAAATAATGAATCTAATATTGCCTGCGTTTTCTCCACTGTTAGTTTTGTCTGTCTGAATGCTTTGCCACAGATTAATAAAACAAAATTTAGGTGGATATTTATAGAGATAGTTGAAACAAAATCCATATATCTATATCACATTTATGGCTTATTTTGTATTGATGATTCTGTCTATACAATAAAACAGTAGATTTGTTTCTATATTCATTTCAGTGTCATTCCACATGTAAAAATGTTTCTTAAAGATATGTTCTGTGATTTTAACGCAAACTGAAAATTATTTTCCCTGGCTTAGCAGAAAGCGAAAAATTTAATGTAAAGAATAGGCTGTTTGTATTTGCAAAACCTCAAACTGCTAATACAAATTGTGTTGATTTCTGAAAATACTAGTAACTTCCTTCTGGCTTGGTGCCCAATTTAATCAATGCTGACTTTGCATCCTTTATTAGGCATTTGTTTTCCTGAATTACGAAGTAGATCATCATTCACTGTAGTGATCTAATAAAAACCCAAACATAGCAATATGCTTAATAAAGCTAAATGTAATAAAGGTCGATCTTTAAAACAGTTGTTAAAGATAGAAATTAGCATTGTAACATAAAAGACATCTTGTGTGTGGGAAACTAAAGTTCACGATTTTACTTTGCGCCATTTTGCTCTATTTTGTGAACACCACATAGGTTAGGCATGCATCTTTCAGAAAATGTCTTAAGCAAGCATAATATTCAAGTGTTTTTCTTTTCTTTCTTTTTTTTTTTTTTTTTTTCCTACAGAAAAAATCTTTTTTTTTTTTTTTTTTCCTCCAGTAGCTTGAAATCTGTTCATAGTTGAAATATATCAGAAGGTATAGACTGGCACAGTACCCTCAGTATATAGTAGAAGTGTAACTAATAGGACTACTCAAGGATTATAGGATTATAGGGAGACCTACAATATTTCTAATTTAGACATGATTAAAGAACTTTACCTCTTCGAAGGTAAGAAACATTGCTCAGAACATTTCAGAAACTGAAAAAGTCAGTTCTTTTTTTTTATGACAAAGCTTATTGCAATTGGTTCATTAAGAGATATGTGTCATATCTAAATCATCTCAGTGATTTTATATAATTCATGTTTTTTTTTCCTTCGGAAATATGTGGTGGGAGTGGTTCATGATTCTTTGTTTTTTATGACATTCAAAACAAAAATTTTCATTGAATTTCATGCTTCACTTAATTTATTCTGAAGACTTTTTTTTTTTACCATATGTAAATATGAAATCCCTAGTAATGGCTGTGCTGTGAAGCGTCGTAATAGTAGCTGGTCAGAGTAGGCAGATGGAGGAAAAAATTGAATAGTTTATTTCTTTATAGGGATTTTCTTGTTTCAAAATCTTACAACCTTTTAGAAACTGATTCTTAAAGATATCTTGTATACCTCACATGAAAAGAATCTACTTTATTCAGAGAAACACTGCAAAGCTAACACATCTGGGATGTGGGGTTTTTTTGTCTTTTTTCTTAGTACACTGACTTGCAATTACAAGTTGATAAATGAAAGTTTAAAGAATATGGGAGAACAATGTGTGGTTCTTGTGTTATTGCTGACCTCCATTTCTGATTAGAGATGAGACTAAAAATTTTGTATTGGGGTCAATAGATTGAGGTGTTAACACTGTCTTGGAAGTAACAAAAGCTGTGTAGTGTTGGCCATGCGTCTACAACTCCTCCTACAAACATTTCCTAAGCTTTCCAAAAGGATGAAAACAAAAAATCTCCTTCCCTGCATTAGTTCCAAATCATCTGTAGTTTTAAGTATATACATCTTTCATAATTACAAATTTTCAAACATAAAAACAAATGTAGTACTTGTATAATTAAAGATAGTGATAAAGCTGGTACTTGTTTCAATCCCTTTTACTGATAGTTGCCTAAAGAAAAAATCAAGGACAGAATTAAAAACAAAGTGAGAAATTGAAGTGCAGGTAAAAATCAATAGCTTTGAAGTCCGTAACTTCAATGTATACAAAGAAAAAAAAACATACTGGTCTTTCCAAGATACTACTACTTTTTTGACTACTTTCTGTTTTTGGAAATTGTGAAGTAATATGAGACTTCTTCCTTGTGGCATTTTTGACCTGACCTAAATAAGAAATATCTGAAGGCACCATATCTCTTCTGGTGTCTGCTGCTATGTTCTCAGTTTCACTTCTCTCCTAAGTATCTTAAATCAAGGAAGCTTATTAGCATAGGAAACACTGGGTTGCCTACTGGGTGTGAGGAATACTGCTCCTAATGTTATGCTCTCTTGACTCTTAGATTAGACAGTCATTCAGCAAAATTTAATTCTGTTAAAATCTAGGAAGCAGATATAATTTTGGGATTGGAACTTAAAGATTTATTTTGATATTCATTCCCATGATCTTTCATTCACAGTTCTCTTGTTTTAATGCTACACATAAAAAAGGTAATTGGTGCTGCTTAGTGAATGAATTGAGACTGGAACAATCACAAAAAATGCACTCTGGAATTAAAAGCATTGATAATAGAACTAGCAGTTTAAATCTGTAAGTCATCTAGCACTTGATAACTTCTTTTACTCTCAATAGCATTTGTGCAGATTTCAGTGCATTATTCTTTATGGAGGACTTAAAGTGAAATCCTTTAGAAAGCTGGAGAACTGGATCAGTAGGGAGGGCCCTTTGATAGTTGGTACAGATCTTCAGCTTTCTGCTAAACTGCCATTCTGACAACTCCAGATAGAGTCGTATTTGAGCTGTGTCTGGTGAGAGCTTGGGAAGCTAAAAGTATGCTCTGTATTTTGGCACACTTTACAGATGTACTTCAGTGAGTATCAAGATACGAACAAGTGAAGTTGGAGCAATGCACCACTGTTCCTAAAAACTGGCATTTATATTTGCAGGAGTCCCAGGATGAGTCTGGTGCTAGCATTTCTCTAATGAAATGTAACATAGAAACCCCAAGGTTCACAACATGTACTTGATAGAACTGCACTAGATGTGTAGAGCTCAGGCGACTAATGCAGTAATGCCACATTAGTGGATTACTTCATATCATAGAATCATAGAATTATTCAAGTTGGAAAAGATCTCAAAGATCATCAAGTCAAACTGCAGCCTAGCCAGAGTACCCTAACTCTAACAACCCTCTGCTAAATCATAACTCTGAGCACCACATCCAGGGATGGTGACATGACCACCTCCCTGGGGAGCTTATTCTAGTATTTAACTACCCTTTCTGTAAAGAATTGCTTCCTAACGTCCAACTTAAAGATACCCTGGTGCAACTTGAGGCCATTTCCCCTCGACCTGTCATTGTCACCAGTGAGAAGAGACCTGCTCCACTCGCACTGTAAGCAACTTTCAGATACTGGAAGAGAGTGATAAAGTCTCCCCTCAGCCTCCTTTTCCCCAGACTAAACTGCCCCAGCTCCCTCAGCCTCTCCTCATAGGGCTGATTTTTCGAGCCCTTCACAAGCCTTGTTGAGGCAGTACATTTGTCAGTTGGATTTATTACTAGGGGAATGTGCTTGCTTTTGGAGTAATCCAACTTGTGATCTCGAGAGGCCCATTGCTGCACCCTGCTGTGCAGAATGGGTGATTGCAATCTCTACCTTGTTTGTGACTGGACCTGGTGCCCACAAGCAACTAAAGTAATGACAAAAGGGGTTCTTTAACTGTGTCCACTATCTTTAGGTGAAAATTTGATGTAGAAGAACCTACATTTTTGGTGTTTTATCTTTCCAAAATAATAATAATAATAATAATAATAAAATCACTTGCAGAGAACAAAGTTATCATAACACAAGCTGAATAAAGGTTCATATGAATCTCTAATGTTTGCACATGCATTTGCACAGGTGCTACATGAGTTCTGGTATACTAAAAAGATTTCCTTATTTAAGAATCTTTGTTTGATGAGATGGGTCATCATAGTTTGAGAAAAGCCTCTTTCTGTCATTTCATGGAAGGTGACAATTCTTCGTTTTACCACCTGCAGTTTGGCCACTGGCAGATGGGGAATGGGTCAAACTCTCAAAAGCCATATGTTTGCTCCCGGTGGGGAGCTGAAGGAAGAAAGGATTGATTTAATCCTTATTACTGCAGGAGCAGCAGTGTGGAAGGTGGTGGATTTCTCTTGGGACCTTAAAAATTAATTCTAATTAAGGCAGAAAGTGAATTGGAAGGATGCTACAATAGAAGCAACTTTGTCTATGCATTTGTATGCTATCATAAGGAGTGTTTTCTGCTGGTGCCTATTTACTGCTAAGGAGCTAATTCAGCTTTTTCCTGGATTGCTGTTTCCCCAGCTGCTACAAGTATTGCCTCTCCTCCTCCCCCTCTTCTCACGGAGCTAAAGGGCATTGCAGTTTTCTCTATCCTGCTCATCTGCAACCCAGCTCAGGTTCTTGTACTGCTCCAGAAGCTGGTCTAACTTGTTGTCATTTCCCTTTGTAGCTCCTGCTACAGCTTGCCCCTAGACATTTTTCTCTTGAAGGGATCTTGCTGCTGCTGGCACACTCCCTCCTTGGCTGTGTCTTGTTAGGACTGGAGTAGAGTTAGGTGAAAAGCAGTGTGACAGTACTTTGTTATTCTACCTGGAAGCAGAGGAGAAATCTTTTCCCTTTGTTACTGCATTCCAGCAAGGAGGAAATGCTGACTCTTTATTTACCTGAGATTGTAGGCTTTGACTTAGAAACTGCTGTAACCACTTTTAACTGCAAAAAAGGGTAAGAAATGATAAATGGATGTCAGAAATGACTGACCTGGCACGACAGGGACCTTGCCATAGACAGATATGATCCTGGTGGCAGCTGAGGGAGCAGTTGCACCAGAGCTTGGCCAAGAGGTTATTCTGTGCAAGGTCTGTGTTAGAGAAGGAAAGAGGCTTTTCAGGATTCTCTTTTGAAGCATCCTACATTGTCTGATGATTTACACAGAGATTAATCCCTAAGATTTTTTATTTTCCTTTTTAATTTAAAAAAGTGCTAAAGAACCTCAGTTGAATGGGTCTGTCATTTCATGGTTCTTTAGATCTGTAGTACCGAGAAGATTTGAAAAATTTCTGATTTGAGTAGTAGAGGAGATGATAATGGTCTTAATACTTAGGGTCCTTCTGAAATGTCATGAGTACTGGTGTTGATGTCAGAAAGTGCATGTAATTAATGCATATACGCTGTATGTCTCTGTACATTCTTCTTTCCTTGCACCAGTTGTTTGTTGCATGTTTGTTGCTAGTAGCAACAGCCACAAACAGTCAGAAAGCTTGTGACTTTTTTCCCAGCTTCAATTCTCTCTTGAATGTTTGCAAGGCAAGTGTAGAAAACTTCTTCAGGCTTAATTTTCAACAGCAAAATGAGATGACAACAAAAGCAAGTTTAGCTTTATATTATGATTTAACTATTAACATACCCACCTGCCAGTTACTTGCCTTGCTGAAAGAATTAATGTCTTCTAATTTTTCCTCCATCACTGTATTCCTCCAAAATTTTCAGTCATAAATCTGTCAGCACAGTGCGTGTGAGCACCTGCCCCTTGGCTTGTTCTTGTCCTTTCCTTGTTCTTGGAGCGTGATGGAGTAATAACTTCAGTAAGAAAAAATTGTTTTGGTATTTTTGGGTAACAGTGATGTAAAAGCCAAAATTAACTTGCAAGGTAACATATTCTTTCTGTTTTGAGGGAAATAAGTGTTCTTGAGCTTTTATTTTGTTCTTTCCCTCACGGCTACAGCTCTATTCAAATTAGCATTTGTAAGACCAACCACTAGCAATTCAATCAGTGGTACTACTTAAACTAACATAGAAACCAGAGTGGTGAACACGCTGACAACGTGCACGTATTTCTAGTCATGTTTGATAGCTATGTACACAATGATGGCAATCCCAGGATGCTTTTTCTGCTCTTAAGCTATGCTGAAATCTCAGTGTTCAAGTTGGAAGCTGGATTCCACCCAGGGCAGTGGTCTCTGACTCACCAAAAGAGTCAAGTGCTGAGAAACCACAGAAAATTGTGGTAAGTACAGGCTTGTATTTGCAGCCACAGCTGTGAGGCAGAATAGAGAACCAAGTGTATCTGAATATTCTGACAAGGTTGGAAGACTTAAAAGATCACCACCAGTAAGACTGGGAAATGAGATTAGTGTAATTATCCCACTGTGCCATGAGAAGTTCCGGAAAACGTTCTAGTGACAATGAGTTTTAGTAGGAACAAGGTATGATTAAGAATTATGTTCAGCTAGGAACAAGGTTCAGTTTGTTTCTCTTGCATCTCTGAAGACAAAATTGAACCAGTTCTGCAAGTGGAGCAGATCAGTCTGCCTCTATTAAAATAATTGTGTCTAAGAATCAACCTCAAAAGGGCTTTTGCTGTCTGTTTTGAGCTTATTCTTTTACTTCCACTCTGGAGTCTTTTTTTTTTTTTCTGTTATGTTTAACCTGAAGTTTTGCAAAATTTGCTGCAAAGCTTATTTATTTAACTTCCTCCAGTAGCTATTTTGTGGTTGTCCAGAGTAGGCATAGTCAGGTCACAGCAACATTCTTAGGATGTTGAAATTTCTACAGGTATGCAAATTGTGCCCATTCATGTAGAAATACAATCTATCTACAAGACAAGTTTCAGTGGTGACCTGTACCAGACTTATTTACTTGGCTGTAATGGTCATATAAAGGTATGAAATTGTTTATATACAGGATGTGTGTATTGATGAAAAGTAACTATTTTGACATGAAATTTTCCTGATGGACAAATGCCTCAAGCAGCACCTTCCAGGCACTTCCTTGCAATCAAAAATTAGTGATTAATTTAAAAATCAATGAGAATAATAACTGCTGCAAATAGCAGTTTGAAGAATTACACTAATATCAGGTTTTTTTTAAAAAAAGTCTGTAGTTTTAGATTTGATGAGAATTAGGAACACTTCACATTGAAGTCTTGATGCAAATACTTAGTCGCTATTCTAATAGCTGAATTTCATGTCCTGATACCATTAACATTAGGGCTGCTGTTCTATAAATTTAGTTGCTCTTAAGGATAGGGATATACAATTGATTTAGTGCTGTTTGTCAGTTGAGCTGCCAGCTTCATTTCTGCACATGCCCTTTCAGACTGTTCTATTTGTGCAACGGAGCTGAAGGTTGAGCTGTGTTATTGCATAAACAGTAGGCTAAGAGCATGCATGTTAATGGGCAGTTTGACACTCCACTTTTTTTTTTTTTTTTTTTGTAAAAAATTTTGTAATAGTCTTATAAGTTTAGTGCGTTTTCTGCAATCTGAATGCATTTTTCTATGTGCCCTTATATTGCTCACTTCTGTAGCAGTGACTTTATTTGCAGATCTCTAAGGTTTCTAGAGTTTTTTATTAATCTCAGTGGGAAAAATGCCTCGGCTTTAAGCGATCTTTGCACTTTGACCATTTAGTTTTGCATAAAGCACGTACTTTTCACCACATATAAAATATTAATTAAAAATAATGTTACAATGTTATGATTAAATCTCAGTTCTAGAAAGAGAAGTTTTTACAGACTTGATCTTCCAGTATATGCTGAAGACATTAAAAGCAGGTAAATGTGCATGCACCAAAGACACTTGAAACCTACAAAGTCGTGTGCTTATTAGATTTGACTTCATCTTCTAATGTTACTTATTCTTATTAGTGGTGGCTACTTTCTGATCTAACTTGTATTTATTGTAATGAATTTCAATTATATTATTTCTGTACTTTAAGTGTTCCCATAAATTCAAATTAGTTGTTACCTAAAGACCTGAGGGTATGACCCTCTGATTTCTGTGAGTTACGAATTATTAATTGTGCAAATAAACTACAAGTACAGTTACTTAGAGATACAAATGCATACTTTAAGAGAGTCAGCACTAATTAAGTGCAATGGGAAAAGTCTTACAGATGTGCTAGTTACTGAAACAAAAACAATGCAAAATTTGCTTAAACACGCTTTCAGAAATCATCTCACTTCCAAGAATTATGCTGTGCTGAAGAGAACCCATGATGGGGATCTGTTTTGTTCTTCATGGTATCAAAATTATCAGAGAATTTCTTTGCCTACCACCTGTTATTTATCTAATTAACATGATAATGCAATATTCTAGTTCCAGTGTGCCCGACAGAGGTTTTTCACCAAACCCCCCAAATCAAGTCGTTAGTCAATCTTGATTGTTTTGTAACTATTCATTAAAGAAGCTATCCTCATTATTACTTCAAGTTGAAGTTGCATACAGAGTATTTTCTTTGTTTCGTGTTTGATTGATAGCTGTAAATTCCTTGAATATTTAATATAAAGATATGAAGAGAATTTTATCAGAGAACGACCCACTCATGCTTGAGTGAAGCCAAATGTTGCTAGTTCGAGGGTTTGTTTTTTGTCCTCTTTGGTATGTTGACCGTGTGCTACAATGGCAATTGATCATCCCTTGCATGATAGGAGCTCAATGCAAAGGAAGAAAGCTGACTCTTCTAAAAGGTTAAATTCTGTTTGTGTGAGCAACATTCACCAGCTGCATAATGTCTGAAATGTTTTCTCCCCAGAGCTTTACTTCAAGCATCAACGAGTCTGATGCTGGTTTTCTGTGTTTTTGAATGCATGTAATGAAAAGTTTTGTCAAAGCTGTTAGTTTCATGTTAATATAAACAAACAGATTTGGAAAGAAAAAAATTGGCATCTCCTAACCTGTTTTATGTGTATAAACATGAAATTATTGCTTGCAAATTGTTTGTGTATGTGACTATTCCTTTATTTGCAATATAACACTGGCATTCTTATCACTTGCACAAATCTGTTGTAATTCAAGAGCAAGATCCACTGCAGAGAATGTTCCTTTCTGCCATGCTGTGACATCAAGCTTAGCCTGTTGTTGCTGTTGTTTTTTCCCCTTAATTCAGAACAACCATATATATATAAAAGAGCGTTCTGAAACCCAGGAATATGAGAACACAAAACCTCCTACCTGGCCTTCACAGATGGATTACAATGCTGAGGACCAACAGCATGTGTTATTACTTTGGAGACTTCTACTTGCAGGATAGCTCTCCACATCCCAACTTCCAGCTGTTTCCTCCCTGCTCTCTGCAGACTACTGAACACAGGCAGCCTGGCCCTGACTTAGTAAGGGACAGAGTAGTTCAAGCTGCTCTTCTGTGCGATTGTGATCTCTTTTCCTTCTCCCTGCGAAATCCTAATCTCTCCCAAGCAGTGACTCCCATGGTTCTTTATCTGCAGCTTGAGACAGCTGACAGCTGAGTAATTTAACCTTATCAGAAGGGAGTTTTCTGAACAATGTCTGGCCCCATTTCCACGTTGTCTGCTATTACTATTTCCTGCACAGATTTTCCACAAATGAAAGTCAACTTTGCTTCCACTGTGCTCAAGCCCATACAGAATGTCTTGCAGATATTTACTCTCAAAGCACAGCAGTTCTCATATCATCAGTGTGTTTTCTGCTGTACTTTATTGAAACTACAAAACAATCCAAGAGGTGTCAAACTAGGTAGTTGTTGCAGTTTCTTATTTTTAGAGGTAAAGGAGCAATGTTGTTATGCTTTGAGCCTCCTAAAAACTTCAGTGTTTGAGTAACTGGCCTAATATTTTAAAACAGAATTTTTCCCCCTTGTTTGTGTTTATGTAGCCACAGTAATTCTATTCAGAAGGAAATAGCTCTTCCTTTCACTGAAGACCATCTGCACTGTATGTTACTTCTGTTTAGCCTTTTGGCTATTGCATTTTCGCTGGTGTTTACAAAGGACTTTTGAAAAAAGTGACATACATCAAAATAATAATAATAATAAATAAACCAGCGAAAATACCAGGGGTATTCTTCTTGTAAACAAGAAGCCAATGATTTTAAAATAAGTCATTCCCCAGAAGGCATGTGTAGTTACGGTACTCCAGAATAAATGACTAACTGATCAAAAAAACTCTGATTAAGAGAAAAGAGCAGAGGTTACAAGAGAGACTCTTCTTATAGGCTCTGAGAAAAGGCCAAACAAGGCAATGCTTCAGGTTGGAGAAGCTTGCTGATGTCTGTGGGTTAGGCACTCATGATTCTGGTACATACAGTAGCATTAGGAAGGTTTTTGAAAGACTGTAATGTGTGTATGTTTTTGTAGATGGGAGTAATGAAATGTGGAAAATGTTGTGCTGTTTTCTTTGTGCCATACTGAAATGCCTTTGCTTAATCATTTTTTTTTATTATTTTTTTTCCCCTTTAATTCTTATTAGCACCTACTTCAGTACATGCTTCTGTCAATGGAAAGATTTGCAGTGACTGCAAGAATCAGGGTGGTGGGGGATGTTAGGTTTCTGGATCTGGTGATGATAAGCAGGGATAGAAGTGGATAAATACTAAAAACTTCAAATAATGATTTAATTTCTGGTGATTATCTTGACCTACACTTTTCCTAGGGCAGCAAACCAAATATGGAATGAATAGAAAAAAGCAGGACAGTATTGGTCAAGTCCAGTAAGCATCTTCAGAAGCCTTTTTATTCTCTGGAATCGGTAATCTCAAATTCTGGGAGCACAGAGGTTTTAATGGTGTTTGATGGAGTCCAGAACATTTAAGATGGAGCTGTTTAAATTTAATAGAAATGGCAAAACAAAATCTAGCAGAAATGATGTGACAAAAAGAATGCTGTAATTTAAACACTACCTCAAACTCCTTCCTCCAGCTCAGAGTTAGATGTCTGCCTCCTCAGAGACTTGTGACTGTACTTAAACAGAACTATTTTTCTCTGTGGGAATAAGAGGTGATGCCTTCTTCACACCATGCACAGATCATCAGACTAGAGGAATCAATTTCTCAAGGAAATATTCTAAGTGTGAAGCTTTAAGAAGTAGGATGAAAGATTTTATGTCTTCAGTCTCCTATGGGTTGTTTAAGCTTTCAGCTTGGAGAGCTGTTCTTGTGCTTCATTTAGCTCAGCGTAAATTCAGTTTTCACAACCAAGTGAAATGGCTCAAAAAATGGAGCTTGGACTACAAAGCAGTCATCAGAGGATAAGCTGCTTCTTGGGAAGTGGGACACCTAGCTTCGTATGCCTGCTCTGCTATTGACATTTGAATCTCAGTTCCCAAAAAACTACTTCTATAAACTTTCCTAAATTCAGGCTTAGATTAAAATAGCCCTCGGTTAGCCTTTGAAAGTTTAGATAGATTTTGACCACATCCACTGGAGCAGGTGCAAGATGGAGGACACTGGAGAATTTCAACATCCTGTTGGGATTTGAGACGACCACAAAGCATCTGAGCATTGTACAGACTGAGGTAGTTAAATATGTGCTTGGGAACAGGAATGTAGATGTCTAGGAGACTGTCCCAGATGTTAAGTATTTCAGACTTCCCTAGAACTGGCTTAGTTTGATGATGCAAATTAGTAGCTAGGTGTTAGAATTTGAATAAACAGCCAGATCTTGTAAACATTACTTAAATGAAGTACAAAGTACTTTGCTCCAAATCTCACAAACTTCCAAGGGATTTCGAATTCTTTTGGTTAATATTAATGACATAAATAATGGAATTATTTTTCCTATATCTTTGTGATCTCAGGCAACAAAAAGCAAGTCATCAAAATGTTTCTGCAGCCAGAAGCGGGTTGCTTCGGTGTCGGCTTGCTGACCTATCGTTTTTTGTCTGTGTGAATGATATCCAACTTCTCACCTTTGACTAGGAATGTGGTCTGGCAGCTTGGAATTGATTTATCTAAAGTTTTTTTGTTTTGTTTTTTTTTTTTTCTTTTATTTTTTTCCTTATTGCTATATCCAATAGCATCCATGATGAGTATTTAAATATGTAGTAAGGCACTGACTAGGAGCATTTTATTGTAGAGCACAGGAGCCTTGAAAATAATAAGGTGAAACTGGTGAAACAGTAGAAGATTAGAATGCAAACCAAAAAATAAATATTACATATTTAAATCTGATATTGCTGCACTGGGAATTCCTGAAAGAACCAACTAAATTAGTGGCTTGCTGGTAAGGACACAAAACTCAGTCTGTTTAAAAAAAACCAAACAACAACCAATCAATCATTAAAAAAACAAAACCAAAAAAACCCTGCAAAAGCAAATCCAACAAACCACAAAGAATTCAAAACAAACAGAAAAAAAACCAAGAACGCTCACACCTGAAACTGAGCAAAAAAACCTGTCTGTTAACTCCCCTCTCCTCTTATTGTAACAAGCTTTAACTCTTTGAGGTGATGTGATTGAGCAAGCAGTGTCCTTGTTTTCAACTTTGTAAGTAAGATCATTACTCTACAAAACAGTCACAATACCACTGTCAGCACACCTGCTGCCCCAGATGCTTCCTGTACCACAATTATATTGCTCAAAAATAATTAATGTTTCCTAATGTAAACTGGAGAACAGTGCTTTGTGCAATGCAAAGTAATGATGCTTGATAGCTCTGTCTGTAACTATAATAAATTTCCTCTCTTGTCCCAGAGGAAGCACAGAGCTCTTAGAATTTGAGTGACCTGAGGCATGCAGGCACTTCAGCCCACCAAGGCTGGACCACTTCCCTCTAAAGCTGACTTGAGGCTTGGAAACTTGGCTTTCAAATCTTATTCAAGTAGCTAACAATGTGGAGTTTATGAGCCCCTCAGGCATGATAGGTCACAAGATGGGGAAGTCTGGGCAGGCACCTCCTTGTACAGCTGTAGAATTCAGTCATGCAGCAGGGCATGTGTGAGCCTCTGGGCTGTACCAGCCAGCTGATGGGCAACTGGCTTGCAGCCCTTATGAGCGTGAGCAGTTCTGTTGGGAGTAAATACCAGCAATTTGGGATACAAAACTTCTGAGTCTAGAGTGCAAAATGCATCAAGACTCTTCATGCTTTTTGCAAAGAGCAAGTGACAGTCCTGTATCACTTTGTTATGCAAAGAAAAGCTGAGGTGAATACAGCTGATATATATTCTTAATGTTTAGCCATACCAGGGTTCTCTCATTTGGTGTCAGCTCAGACTTTATATAGATTGCATGCACTTTTTCCCCAAGACAGGGTGATAGTTCTTTCCAGGCTGTGAGTCATTCTTTGCTGTTCTTTTCTCTAAATCTTAATGGAAAAGATGCTCTGTGCAGAAGAGAAGGTATAAATCCTTCATTCTGAAATGGATTAAACTGAGCCTGTAATATATATAGTGGTTGTGATTTCTCAACAGTCACATAGTGTGTCATAGAAGTTTTACGGGATCTGCAGGCAGATTTGCTGTTCCTAGAGTCATATTTATATAAACAAGTCTGTAGCTCTTCAGAGATGAAACTGTTATGTTAGAGTGAATTTTTTATTGCTTCCATGTCAAATGAATAAATGCCTGAGAGAATGAAACCTTAAGTAATGTAGACTGCAGTCACACACTGTATGGCTGTAATTATAGAATATCTTACTATGCATTTGAAATGATCACAAATATACATATAGAATTTTCAGTCTTTCAAAATATTTTGAATTGAACAGATGCGTTCCATGAATATGTCTTATATGAAAGAAAAGTATAATTGTAGTTTATTTTTTTATGGAATCATTGCTGAGATTAAGTCTGTTAACTTCAGTACAAATTGTATTCCTCTCCTTTTCTGATTTTGTTTCTTGACTCTTAAATAGGGAAGTGAGAAGAAATGGAATAGGAGGTCTAGTTCCTTACTTTTGTTAGGTTGCATTTGCATGTGATGTAATATGTGTACTAACTGTTCCTATCCTTCTGACTCCACGCTTGTGGAAGCAGAAAGACTCTCTGTTAATATAAACTGCTTGTAATAAACACTTTTTGAAACTTATTTTCAGTGTCAGAAATTCTAGAGTGCTGGTAGGCTGATTCAAACCAGTGTGATGCACTGAGTGATGGTCTAAATTATGACTTTCAGAACAGGCCTTCTTGATACTGTCGATCATATATCAGTTGTACTTCAGGAAAGAACATGAAAAGGCTTTTTTTTGTTGTTGAAGATGACACTTTCATTAGCCATTTTTTGAAGTTCTGAAAAAAGGTAGTACTTAGAAGATTATTGAGCTGTTTTCTTCTGCTTTGGTACAGTAAACAGTGTACAAAATTATTTTTTTTCCTAATCCAAACATTCATTGTCTTGGAAGCCGAACACATATTGTACATGGAGATGTTTACTTGTTTGATCCAAGGAAAGTTCTTAATCCAAGTCATTTTTTCTGTTTTCCCACTACATTGATCACAGTGAACTTCCCAGCTGTAGAAATATAGAAAGATAAAGGGAGAAAAATACAGAAATAATAAAAACCTACATTTTATTTTAATGTATTTTCCTTTCAGAAATGCCTGAAATGGAATTTTCTCTTTTACAGCAAAAGAAAATATTTCAGAAATGCCACTAGATGGAAAAGCCCATTATTTACAAAGTAATGTGTGTTTACCCGTGAATGCCTTCACTTTATGCAGGAGAGGGATTATAGAAGTAAGATGGCTTTAGATGATTGGAACAGCAATGACAATAAGGCAATAATTCTTTAAAGTATGATTAGCAGGACTTGGATGCTTATTTTCCTACTAGTTCAGCATTCTTTGCTATAGTGTTGCAACACATGGTGTGGCCTGGGGTGTTGAGTACTGAGTACAGAAATTTGTTCTTCAGATGTAGCACTTAAAAGCAATTCAGAAGACAGTCTCTGAAAGTCAGTCTCCTGACAATTTTGTTTCCTAAGTAGTTCCTCAGTTTTAATATTATTAGACTTTTGCAGATGTTTGGGTACAACAACTTTCAGCTGGTAAACTTAAACCTTCCATTCTTTATCAGCAACAGGCAGAGAACCCACATTCTTCTCTGTAGTCTCATCATTGTGATTAATCACTCTTGTTATTAGAGACTTCTTTTATAATTTGAACTTCTTGAGAATCAACTGTAGAGTCCAAATACTTCTTTTCAATAGGAAGCATATTCTCTGGATAGTCATGTGATATTAAACAGAAGTATTTTTTTCCTTCCAGTTTCAAGTACCTCTCTCATTCTGCTAATTTCAGTGAGGTTTGCCGTGTACACTCCAGTTTTTTAGCATTGCTTTTGAAATGTATATGTCATACCCCTCCAAAACATTCCATTATAGTTCTCAATGTTGCTATATTCAGAGACAGTGCTATTTTTTCCCCCAGTTTTGACCTGTTCCTAGTTTGTTTTCAAAATCCTCCTAACCCATGTTCTCACAGTGTAACGTACAGCACTTATTTGCCGTTTGTCCTTAGCAACCTTTACTGTCATTCCTGAGTCAAGATTCCCCCATGCTAGATATTAATTTTCATTCCTTGGTCCTTGGTGCGATAGTAAAAAAAATGTTGTATTTGATGGGATTAGTTTACAAAATTTTTAGCTGCCAGTAATGCTCCCTTATTTTTAAAGTGGGCTCCTTGCTTTAATGGAACTGTAGAGATTCCTCTTCAGCTTCCATCAGTCTATCTGAAAACATTATTAGTAGTGCTTTAACATTTGCTTCCAGAATACTGATGAAAATGGTAAATAGGTACTGGGCACTGCACTAACCCCTGTGGAATCTCACTCAAAAAAAACCCCTGCCTTGTTTGATTTCCTACCAAATGCTTTGTCCTGGGATCCCTCAGGTTTCCACTCGCTTGTTAATGCTTTTTAGCATATACTCTTTTTCCACTGAAAATATTCTGTTACATAAGTGTTTAGCACAGTGTTTAATCAAATATCTTATCAAAGTTAAAGTATGTTGCTACTTCTGATTTATGATCGCTAGTTAGTACGTTATATTGGCAGAAAATGGAGACAAATCTTTTCCTGAAGTCATAGTAAGAGTGAGTGTTTTCTTATTGTGCTTTTAATAGAGGATGCAATCAAAGCCTAGTTGGATCAGATGCATGCAATAAATAGTTTTGTTGTTAGTTATGCAACCTGTTCTTTCTTTGTTGTTCTGATGCCATAAGTTGACGTCACCATATGTTTTTCAGTAATGTTAACCAGGGTGAATACCTGCTTGAGGTGTCTGGTGTGTCCTCTGACCCTTCAATCTATGAGAGAAATCCAGTTTAGTGAAAAGACCTGTTTTCTTGCTTAAACACCAAGACAAAAAGACAAGCATGTCAAATGCTATATTTAATTGTTATATATGTGTCTCTGAGTATGTGTCTTGCCTTGGAAAAAAATAGCGAAGCCACTGATCATCCTGGCAGGATTAACTCTTCACTCTGTTTCAGCCTGAGGAAAAGTGCAGCTGTACACACAGATGAGTTTTATCTTTGCTTCAGGGTTCTATTGCTCTGGAGGAGTAGTGCTGTCTCTGTCCCAAAGCTGTAGACAGTCACGTAGATGTCCTAAGTCTCATTTATGACATGCTTTGGAGATAAGACCAAAGTCTCAATTATGAATGGGAACACGAAGTAAAGTATATCTGGGAGGGGAAATGTAAAGCGTTCATTTTTCTCTTTTCCTTCATCTCTCATGCACATTCTGGCAAGATAGGAAGGCTGCAGCAATATTCCCCTCCTCACATTAAGCCTGACCTTGGTGTTGCTGGGCCCCCAGTCTTCCCACAGGAAACACTTCCTACGTGCCTGGATAGAAGTAATCATTTCAGAAAGTGGGTAGGTTGTTAGGGGAAAACTTGCATTATTTCTGCTTGTTTTTTCTTTCCTCACTAGAGAAATATATTTCCTACCCCTGAGCCTGTCATACATGTATGTTTAGAGATGACTACACTTGTTTAACTAGAAATAAACTTAGGGCAGCAGAGGGATGAGAAAAAAAACTGTCACTGCACATTACTTTAAAGAGCTACTGTTTTAATTAACATTTAATGTTAATATTCAGTACCATCCTTTATCTCTGGAAGACAAAAAACTAGTTTCTATACTGATGAAAAATGTTAGATGATGAAGTCACAATAAATGGGACCATTAGTGTCAGTTGCTATCATTCTACGTTAAGCATAATGATGCCTTCACAAACAGACAGAGATGCTTGAAAGATCTGCAAGGGAACCTCTTCCTTTGGCATCGTTACATTCTTTGAATAGTTTAATGTTATATATGTGTGCTTATACATATATTTGGAGGACAAAAGTTGGCTACTGTTCATGTAACATTGGCCATCCAAATGTGGCTAAGCACTACACAGGTTTTTACAGCTCATTGCATTTTTGTATATGTTTCAGTGACTTATGTGGATGGATTATGTGAGTGAACCTTTCCAGAATATTCAATGAGTTTTGGCATTGGTGTAACTCAGAAAGGATTGCATGTCTTGTGTATCCAGGTATAATGTGATTACTTTCTACTATATATGTTGAGACTTCATAGCCTTGTATGACATTTTTCCTTACTGATGGTGGGAGTGAGTTGGCACCTGGAAAAATTTTGTGGGGCAATTACTCAATGCCTTTAGTTAATTTTATGACTTAGTTAATGAACATCCAGAATGCCATGAGTCCAGATTTTAATATCTACATAATGTTTATGATTAAAATAATTTAAAGCTGATTGGAAATTTTTGTAATTTGCTGATTGGAAGATTTTGTTGTCAAATCCTTGCAAGCTTTCCTTCCTACCTTGGCTCGTTTGTTTATTTTAACATTAGTGAAATTAGTTCCTTCATTGCTCTTTAACATTCATTCTTTCCACTGATGACTCACTTTCTCCTCAGGATCAAAGTGTTACTAATCTAGAAGCTTTCACTTCTCAAGGAAGTATTAAAGTTACCATGAAAATGGTCTTTACAATAGGTTCAACAGCTTTGTAACATGAAGTAAATCTTCTCAGTTTTCTGCTTAAAGATAATATGCAAAATTTCCAACATATTCTATTGTACTATTCATCTTTCTGAATTATGTTTCAGGGTGAATTTAGCTGAAGTGTGTTTGCATTCATTTTGGCTCTTTTCTTGCTGCAATCAGGTTAGGGTATAAAAAGAGGGACATCTCTTTTGAAGGGACAACAAATCCCTTAACAAGAAATGAAAGCAGTGACATAAATTTAAGATGTCTGAAATAAGACCGCATTTCTCCAAACTGAATCTGTCCATTAGCAGAGCGTGTTTAATAGTTAATAAGGTAATATGCATTATATCTAAGATATCCTTTTTTTTCTCAGTGATTGCTGAAAATATAGTTCTTAATTTTGATGAAGACTATTTCCAGCTGGATACAATTTACAAGGGAAATTTTCACTTGTCCTGATTCAGAATTCAGAATAAGTCTCAAGATGTAAGGCTGCAGTGTCCTAAACTATGATTCAGTTAGGACATATACCCTGAACATAATTAGAAGCAAAAGGCAGATGAGCAGAAGAAAACATGGTCTAAATAGAAATGTTAGAAAGATGAGGTGGGTGCTTGGACTGCTTGGACCTGATTGAATCTACAGTAGCTGTATGAGAGGCCCTATAGCAGCCCCAACTCTAATGCTTTTAGCCGCTGAGGACCTTAGAAGATGAGGACAGACTGTTCTCTCCTGTGACAAGTTGTACAAGGCTTGTTGTTGGTGTGTGTGCAATTAATATTGCTAGATGGGAAATATGATTTTAGTCCCTCTCTGTGGAGAGGGACTGTTTCCAAGAGCTGCCTCTGTCCTAGGATGCCCTGTTTGATCTCTGGCTGGAAGATTACAGGTCTCCCATTGCTCATGTGTTGTAGCTATCAGTCATGGCAAATATATTGGATATTTAAAAGTTATGGTCCTAAGCACTGATGTTCTAATGGATGAGCTGTGGTTCCTCAAATCTGAAGGGCTGAGACAGCTAGGACAAATAACTGTGACTTAAGAACTACTGGATACTAGGCTGGCTTCCAGGGGAATTAAAGAAAGACTAATTTTAGGAGTAAGAAATTAGTTCAAATAGAAATGAACATCAAAACAAAGGGAAGGGACAGAAAGCTATTTAGCTATCAATGTTTAATTAGTCTTGCAACAGTTTAAACAATTTGTTGATGTCACTGATTGAGCACAGGAATAACTAACTGAGCTTGGATAAAATCACATGGGGAATTTTCAAAATAATTTCATAGTTCAAATTTATTGTGTTTTTATTTTGATTGAAACTTCACAGAGCTGGCATGCTTTCTAAATATTTTAAGTAGCCTATTGCTGTAATAATTAACTGTTTTGCTATGAAAGTTGTAAGCTCTTTGTGAAGTGACTGCTAGAGCTGCTTCTGAGACTCTCACACTTCTAACTTTTTTTTCTATCTTTCCACAAAGGTCCCTTTTTTGTCATACCATTACACACCTTTCCTTTATGCTAGAAGCAATCATTTAGAAAGGAATTGTTTTCAATGATGGCAAACTGAATAGCGGATTTTGTAACTACCTCTTTGCTATGTATATTTTCATGACCTGTGTAAAGTGATGCTGAGCTAGTTTGTGATATCATTATCAGTCTGCATTATAGTATCAGTGAGGATCCTCACTCCAAGGTCAGAATGCTATTACATTATGGCTGTTCAGAGGAACAGGTAGAGAAATGAGTGCAGGACCATGAGATGGCTGAAAATTAAGACAAATTACAGCATCAAGCAAATACAGAAACTATTTAAACTATTTTTGCTTGCCCTCAAATATACTATGGCTGCTAATTTAAGCTTCTGCTCCTCCTTGAATGAGTTGATTATCTATGTCAGATGCTGCTCATGCATTTCCCAAACAGTAAAATGAATTTATGTGGACAACATGGATGAAAAACAAGATGTTCAGAATATAATTGAAGTAGATCACAACTTTTTAATGAATTACCCTTGGAAGCACTCCAGTTATAACTTATATAGTACATACTGTCTCCTTACAACTCAAGTGGTAAACCAATGGTGTATCCCATCTTAGAGGGGTGGACCTGGTTATAAAATTGAAATTACTAAACAGTAATTTTAGTAACAGGTGCTGATATCATCATTTCTTAAAGTATATGCCATTTAAGAACTAAAAATATACTTCCATGCTATGACTTTAGAAGAAGCAATGACATTTTCAGCAGGAAAATGGATAGGACCCACAGTTCAGAGAGAGCAACATAGGTCCATTACCCTTTCATATACACTAACAGTTAGTGAAGTCATGTTACTGTGTTTAGTGGAGATAGCATGAGGCTTGTAAAATAGGAATGTCATAGTTGATTGAATAAAACTCTCTGTCATTATATGAATTAACACATTTTGTTAAATACAAGTTTTTAGGTTTTTTTTTTTTGTTTTTGTTTGAAATTAGATATTGTGTCTTTTTATATGCATGGCTTGT
Organism: Excalfactoria chinensis; assembly: GCF_039878825.1. Lineage (NCBI taxonomy): Eukaryota > Metazoa > Chordata > Aves > Galliformes > Phasianidae > Excalfactoria > Excalfactoria chinensis. The sequence continues at coordinate 23,868,068 of NC_092829.1, read as the reverse complement.
TTGTGATGCTTGTATGATGCTGAGGGTTTGCAGGATCCACAAAGGGGCAGGCTGGTCTTCAGAGAAGAGAACAGAACACTCCTGCAGTGTGTGAGGCAAGGGAGACCTAAACAGGTATTCACCGCAGCCTCAGTGAGGACCAGTGTAAGGCACTGAAGGATACTGGAGGATAATCATGTGTCCCACATTTTGTCTGGATTGAATTTGTTGCAATCAGTGTACAATTAAGGATTTCGTGACATTTTTTTCTTTCTCCTGGTCTTGCGTTCTGTATGGAAGCATGCAGCATATTGGTTTTCCTGTATTTTCTGTCTGATTACTTTTCTGAAAGCTTGGCTATTCTGCATGCGAGTAGATAACACAGACTCAATCTGAAGCCACATTTCCAGGACAAATCACTTCCTCACATTTCGTAAGAGAAAACCATTGTTCTGTTTTTCCCCCCATATGCCAATGATTAGGGAAATCTTAAATGAATGAAAGGTTTACTTCCTGCTCCTTCTTGAAAATGGCATTCACTATAAAGAAAGTGCCTTAAGCAGAACCTTTTGAGGTGCTTTGGGTAGAGTTTGCTCAGCTGCTCTGGTTTAATTGTGCTTTCTATATTTCTACATATATTTTTTAACATGGTGTTACTGGTCTGAGCCTTTCCAAGTGATTATACTAAATGTTCAGGATTACTGTAAGGTCCATCAAATCAGGATTGCTTTTTGTGTCTCTGGAGTAGCCAAAGTTTATATTAAAGAAGTCACTCTAATTTATGCTGAAAATTTACATTCTTCAGAAATAGTGCATTAATATAAATATATATCACAGCTGTGTGATTTAGTGTATCATTGGAGATTGGTAACATAGAGTAACTAAAATTGAAACTCAAAAATGTTCTTACACTGTGAACAGTTTGAGACTAAGACTGTAAAATAATCAAATCATCTAATTGTTATGTTAACCAATGAAAAAATTAAAGGGCTGATCCTCAACAACTTCTGTCAACCTTCAAGAAAGTGACAGACTGCCAGGACTTCTCAGAAGCCCTAAGTGATAATATAAAATTAAATATTTCAAATGAAATTATACTTGTTTAGTTCTATATAGTCTAGAGAAAATAGTATTTGTTTTATTCGTTTTTGAAGTAGGAGTTAACATCTTATACTCTTCTGCAATTGTGATTGTAGTTGAGGAAAAAAACCTGTATGATGAAGTCCAATTCAGATGGGCTTTAAAACCTAGAGAGGGGTGACATCTGGAGAAAGGCAAGCATTGCAGAATTTTAGTCCCAATTTTCAAACACAAAGATGAGTGTAATAAATAGATGCATAATATTATATATACAGAATTTGGCAATGGATGTTAGGAAACACATACAGAAGCTCATGGCTTTATAAATTCTAATGGATTGTTCATGTGAGAAAAATTATACTTGTAAATGCACCAGGGCTAAAAGTTATCATAATTTGTCTCTATGTACAGTGCACATCATTTTCAGAGTTAATATGCAGAGTTTAAAAAAATGAAAATGTTAAGAAAATGGTTGGAATGTACACTGTCAGTGTGCAATGCATAAGGAAGTCTGCAGCTCATCTGTTCATAATTGTCTGGTGTCAATATCTTGCCACCTGCTGGTGGCAGCAAAGGGGGTATGATTCATCATCCTCAAGCTATTCTTATAAAGTAAATTATACCTATTTGGGGCAGCACAATTATTTCTGCCTCTTGAAAATTAAAATACAAGACCCTGGTTGTGTTTCTACAAGAGTTCTCTGAGACTGAAAACATTTAATGAAATGATGGAACCTGACCTTATGTGTAACCTTTCATATCAAGACAGAAGTAAGAACCTGAATGAACATAACTGTTTGTATAAAGTAAACATAACCCTCAAGTGCAGAAGATGGCGAAGATGACATTTTGAGTTGTTAGGTTCCAATAATATGAACCACAAATATCCAATCCTGTTTATTCCCATTAAAAAATACTTCTAATTGCTGAAGACTGTCATCCTTTCCTTATGGTAAAATAGTTAGGCAAGGGTGACTTTTGCACCTTAATTTTCAGTGTTCAGCTGTAAGAACCTTTCGAAAGCCTGTTTTTTTCATTCCTTTCATGTTACTGACTGCCATAAAGTTAGTCTGAGTAAACAGTAATCAGAGGGAGGGGGAGAGATCAGAATAAATTACATCACTGTTATGGACTACATATCCAGAGCTGGGGTACTTTATGTTCCCATAAAAATATAAATGATGGTTAGAAAGAATTTGATACTGAAAAATGTCCCAACTCCTATCAGTATTGAAACTAATTTTGAATTTAAGAATGAAGTTCCTGCAACTGCCAATATTTGTAATTTTGGCTCAAATTCTGGTGCAATATCAAGTAAGAAAGATGCCTGAACCCTGTGCAGGGATCGCAATGATACTGTTTATCATTGCTTTTCTTCAAAAAATTTGTAAGATTCAATATGATGAGAAAGTATTAGTTGTTTTTGTTTTTTGTTTTAAAATTCTATTCAGAAGGTGAATGATAGCGGAGCTAGAAGGCTCTATGTGCAAAACCAGTACTGATATGTATCCAGAGAAAAAGAGCTTGTCTCTGACGTTTACTATGATCCAGAAACAATAATTCTGCACTAGACTAGGGAGATGCCTTTATGATTCTGGTGTAAATGACCTTGTAAAACTGCATGATGGTAAGAGAGGGAACCAAACAATTGTGGGCATTACTGCACAAGTAGAGATCTATTTTTTAGGTAAACAGTAAGTTAACATCGAAAGTCGGGATTTTATCCAAGTCTATAGAGTTTGCAAAATAGTTATACGAACTATGGTTTATAATTGCATACAGGACATCTCTTCAAGTACATTAAAAATTAATACCCAAATGAAGACAGTGTTTTACAGTACCCTGTTACTGATAACTGATGTCTGAAACAACTAACTCTATGCATTATTGATATTAGAAAGCACTGGAAACCAAGGTAACCGCAGAACACAGTGGTGTGACTCAGTACAGAAAAGCAATTTGTGTTCCAGAGAGATCAGCCTAGTTCTGTGAATTCCCAGACTGAGACAAAGCATAGTAGCTATGGTGTTCTAGTTATGGTGGGAAAATATTATATTTAAAAGAGAAATTATTTTTAAACTTTAAATGATAGTGAAAATAGTAGATATTCTTAGTGTTTTGGGGTTTTTTTTGTTGTTGGTTTGTTTTTTTTTTTAAAGTAAAATATTCTATTTTATCTCCCACATGGGGAAAAAAGGTTTTTTTGTGTTTTTTTTGTGTTTTTTTTTTTTTTTCCTGTTTTGGGGGAGAAATTGAATAAAAATTAGATTAGCAAAGAAAAAGCCAAAAATATCCCACTGAAACATAAACCCACTCACATGTATGTTGAAGGATTGGTGTATGAAACTTGCCCCTGTTTTTGAACTGCTGACATTCTGGAGTGAAAATTAGGACAACAAATGCCTTAAGGTGTTTGGGTGCAACTACCCGATAGAAGCTTCTGAAGTAATGATGGATTAATGTGGTGTGACTAATTTGTACATCTTAATGTTAATATCTTCCTACCACATCACTATCTACTCAGTCTTTCTTACTGCAGGGCAAACCTGTGCTGAATCAGAAATGGACAGGAAACAGTACTCTTCAACCCAATATAATTGGATGAGTACGTTGTATCTGCATGGATGTGGCACTACAGAAAAATGTCAGTGTCTGTACATATTGTAGAGAAGGGTTGGGTTGTTTTTTTTTTTTTTTTTTTTTTGATGCATCTCATTACAGTTGTCTAATGGGTCTATTTTCATTGAGTCTCCTTGCTTTTTCCTGAGAATATAAAATGATATGAGCCTGAAGTGTATAAATTTTATGTGCTGCTTCATACAAGAGTTCACCATATGTCACAGTATTAATGTTTTTACATGAACACTTACAGGATAATTCCTTCAGTAGAGCATTTTAAAGAAGTATTCCTTTTTTTTTTATTTTATGGTGGCTTTCAAGACTCAGTGTGAGTATTTTAGTATTCAATTTTAGAGGAGTAGTGAAGAATATTTTTAGCTTTTCTCCAATTCAGTTGATACTAGATTAAGAACTGTAAGTTGTTTGGTAAATTTGGTGTTTGTGTAAAGATGTGCTGTTACTATAAACTTGCTGTGACTTAAAGCTCTGTGTTGCTTCTACTGTTAATCCAGTGAATATTTGTAGCAGTAGAATACAGTACAATTTCTATAGGTTATGAAATTCTGGGACTTGACAATAGAAGATAAAAACTTCTGACAGGAGTTTACTGGATTTATGCTTAGAGAGTTTATGGTATGTTGTAATTGTGACTTTATAAATACTATACTTGCACTAGTGAATTTCAGTCAGGAAGTTGGAGTTTTTGAATCAGCTGAAGTCACTGAACAAACGGAAAACTTAAGAGAGGCAAGTTCAGGAATGTTGTTTTAAATGCCTCATTATGCCTTCTGTAACAGGAAATTGTTGAAGAGGTCCTTTGGAGAACCACATGTATAAACCATGTCAAACAGAATGGCTGAAGCGTTCTCTTAAATCTATTAGTTTAGTTTAGGATGACCTCTACTTTATCTTCTGAGTTACTTTTTACCAGGCTGACAGCATCAGCTTTGTCAGTTTTCACTTGAATAGAGGCAATTTCTGATTCCCATTTGTCCTTTAAATTGCCTTTTTTGAACCCTCTTTCCAGTTCCACTGGATTCCTTTTGCATTGAGGGAAATTTCATGCACAATATTTCAGCTGGGTACCATGGATTTATATAGTGATGTAATTAATTTTCTGCTCTTTTTCCTAAATGTTTATAATGTTTGCTTTTCTTTTTGATTGCTATTGAATATTGAGCTGATTGTTGTTCTGGAACTTGGATGGTTTTCTTTCTGAGGTCACATCTATCTTGAGGTCCATTTTATACACATGATTAGGATTGTATTTTCTCATGCATATTACACCATGTTTGTCTTTAGTGAGTTTGATTTGCTATTTCATTGCTCAAATTTTCAATCTTGTAAGATTCTCCATTTACTCAGAGTGTAAATGTTTGGAGTATTTCATACCTTCTGCAGACCTGTGAGTTCTAAATTCTTCTTCACCTTGTATTAAAGAAACAGCAGATATCAAAAGAGCTTGCTGAGTCACTGTAGTTGCTGATTTATAGGTGTAATCAGAAAATTTAAACATCCATGGTGACATATCTCTTTCTAGTCATTGGTGGTCTGGCTTTGCTACCATTAAAGCCTTGGGGGTGGATGTTTTGATGTTTTAATGGAGTTTAAGTCTCTTGCATTTAACTGTCTAATCATGTTTCTCATTGTTGGTCATAATACTGGACATAATACTGTACATGCCTCTTGGGTCTGTACCCTGCAGAAGTTCAGGCATCACCTTCCCTCTGAGATTCTGTACATATATTCCAGCTTTTCCTGCTCAATTTATTCTGATACTTAGATGGAACAGTAGGACAATGATAAAGGAAGTATTTCTGAAATGAGTTCATAAAATGATATGGATTTAAAAAAATAAATATACTGTTCCTTAGAATTCAGTTCTTTGAATTGTTGCTTTTCTTAAATCAAGTACAAAATTAGCAATAGAATCAGTTTAGCGTGGACAATGTAAATGTGAAATTAAATTCAAGTTGCTGTCTCTATAGTTACTGACAGTTTAGTTTTTGATGTACCCATAGCTTATCTGAAGGTGACACTTTTCCTGAAAGACAATCTTTACCATTTGGCAATATATTCCTGATAATTGTGACTGTATCTTTTTAAGAAAACTCAACATCAATGAGCTCATTAAACCTGATGTTAAAATTTAAATCATTATATTTTAGAGTCAGCAAGCAGACATAATTATTTAATGATGGAGTTTCTGGTAGGCTTTTTTTTTTTTTTTTTTTTTTTTTTTTTTGCCATTTTTTAGAATGAAATGAATTGTTTACTTGACAGGCAGGTGGCTATGTAATGCCTATGGTTGATTTTTAACAATAAGTGACAGTAAGAAAAATTAGAACTCATTAACATTCACTCAGCCCAGTGTCTGCACCACTGATCAATGCTTGGACTACTGTATGGCTTAAAATGCTTAATGAATCTTTGTTTGACAGAAGCTGACTGCTGTTGCAGGAAGACGTGGATGATCTGATAGCAGGCAGAATGAATATGCACTACACTGTATAAACAAGGAAAATGTGAATAACAAGTGCAGAATGAGTGAAGGCAGTCTTTCAAGGCTTGTGATGATTGATGAACTATATTATGGTTGACGTACACACTGTATGTTTTGCATAAAAGCATTGGGATCTGATTGAGCGGAAAACCAGGGGAGAGCGAGATTGCCTATGTGATTAGTGGAAGGTAATCAGCCATCTGTTAGGCATAATGCACTTACTGAAAATGAAGATAGAAAGCATATGTGTGCATGTGCTTACACTGAATTTCTCACCTTTCATATAAGTACCCATGAAAACAGATAGAACTGCATATAAGGGACTTGGGAAAAAATATACTCTTACTTCACCTATGTAATTTTCTTTTTCTACAACAAGAAATAGTCCAAGCTCTTAGCTGTACTGGGTAATTTATAAATGTATCCTTTCAGTGTACTGAAATGGTAGCTTCAGAAGTGATAGAAAACAGGTAATTTGAGGTGTATTTTTTAATAATGGAGTCATAAATCATTCCTAGACTGATAATGATGTTAATAAAAGGCTACATCCTGAAAATATTGATACATAAACTTTTATTGATTATGACATTTGAAAATATGTTTTCATCCATTCATCGGCAGGTTTAAAGCCACCTAGTTTATACAGATATTTTAAGTACAGAAAGAATTCAGCTAATAGGAAATCCAGACTCCGATTTTTGCACTGCTTGCTGCCTAAAGCTGTTACCAGTGCTATCAGAATTTGACAGTGTAGAAAGCCAGACTTAGCTGTTCATTTTCATAAAGAATTTCAGCTGTGATAGTAGTCCTGTTGAGATGGGCAATATAACCATACCTTTTTCTCCATTATTTTTTTCTCTAGGAACATAAACAGTGTAACTCAAATGAATGTATTCAGTTTTAATAAATGTTCTAACTTTTATAATGGTTTACAGTTTGCTACCTGTGCATCTCACAAAAATATAACAAACTAAGCAATTGAAATCAGTCACACAAAATGTCTAGCACTGTAATATTTGATCCCAAAGCATCATTTGGTGTGATTTATCCATTCATACATTTATCCATTTAATCATCCATTTCCTAGCAAATGTTTTAATCCATATTGTTAATTTTTTTTTAAGTCTCAAAATTTATTGCTGAGTTTTATTAATTTCACTGGTACTACTTTATTCAAACACTGAAAAAGTTAAAGCAGGACGTTGTGTCCTAAATTGTTAGTTTTAGATTTCATGCACATTTGATATAAATTAATGTCCAAAATATTAAGATATTGAGGGAAAAAAATATACAGCTAAGGTCATCAGATGCAAATGCGTACATAAGAATGGTGTGACAGGTAGATATCTTCAGGAGCTGGTGGCTCCTTATGAGTGCAACTCTCTTTGAGGCTGCTGTCTGGTCAGAGCCCACCCAGCATAAGCATGTTCAGTGATGCGGAGAGTGGAACCAGCAGAACCCTGCACCTGCATTACCACCTCTGTAACAGAGCATTTTCCTTTCTCAATCCAAGGGCTACCCCAGATGTGTCTTCACAGGGCTGGCACAAAGCCACCTGGCATCTCTTTGGGCCAGGGCAGCTGGAAAGGTCCTGCTCTCACCCCTGTTTTCTGTAGTCTTCCAGGGCAGCCATGAGCTTTCCAGCTCATGTGCTGGGGGGAGCAGGAGGAGCTTTTGGTTTCCATTGCCTACACCAGAGCTGCCTGACAGTGCCTTTTTTATTCTGCCAGGAAGTGATATCTTGAGTCTGCGTACTAATGAGTCTGCATGCTGGTGTTCCGGCTCAGTCGCTCCTAGCTGTGACGGTTTCTCCTTTCAAGCATGTGTAGGCTTTTTTTAAAGGTGTCCCAGACCTTGATAATTAGTAGCCAGCGTGTTGTACTACCTTTGTATAGTTTTTTTTAGAGAATGTACAGAGTTATCTATTTTTAAATTCTTTCTTATTTTCTTTCTTGAAGTGCTGCAACTTGCTCTGTGATCTGGCAGAGAGAAAAGCCCTAAGGAACTTGACTCTAAGAGTGACTAGGATTAAGGAGGTATAGCTGCAATGCTGGTGAGATAGAGTAGAATCGAACGATTGTAAAAGCACCCAGGTCAGCAGGTTCCAGGCGGGTGCTGGTTGTGAATGCAGTGCGTCAGAGCTGGAGCTGTGCTCTGCATGCTTAGTGGGCTGTCTTTTGTTTGCTTCTTCAACAGCATGTTTTAATTTCTGTTTGCTAATTGCTTTAATGTCCTTACTAGTGCTGAGTCATGTTGGAAAAACTGTTGCAGACTGCCAGTGGGTTTTGTGTGTGTGTGTGAAAGAACTACTAAGCAAGTGCTGTATTTACTGTGTTTCTGCATCATTTAGTGATTTGAACACAACTGTTTTCTTGGTGGACTTGTTTAACCTGTTGGTGGCAAACATACCAAAATAAAGACTGTATCCACTTTTCTGTAATGTCATTTTATGAGAGAGGAATTCATGTAAAGTTTATGCCTAAAATAAGATATTTTTACCTGGTGGAACAGTTGATTTATATGATATAAAACTATGCTATGAGCAGCAGAATTTAAGGGTGAATGTCTTCAGATAGAATTTTGTCTAATAAAATATATTTGGGGTATGTATGGCAATGGCATTTAAGTTGAAAAACAAGTGGTGAAAAGAGATGGATGTGAGACATGCACAATATTATGAAGTCTTTCTACAAAGCTGTTTGTTGGACAGTCTTATTCTGAAGTGTTTTACAAAATTGAGCTGAAGGAGTCAGAAATTGTGCTGCAAGTGATTGAAATTTTTCATTCTTTCCTTTGATTGCATGGATAGAAAATTTTGTCTTGAAGTGCTAAATTAACGTTAACCAGATTGAGAGTGGTTTCAAATATTGTTTTGAGGGAATGATAGATGTGCAGGAGATAAAGGACTAAATAGGAGCAAGATAGGCCATAAAATCAAGCAAACAGTAAATGTCTTCTTTTTTTTTTTTTTTTTTCCCCCTTCTCTCCTCCTCCCCCCTCATTGCCCCTTCTGAGCTATGAGAAGTAGACTGATGCCTGGCTGCTTCTTTGCTACTCTCACTTCCTGCCAGAGTAGTCATTGAATTCAGAGTCCACCTGAAATACTTAGGAATATAACTCAGTAGAGCATTGTTGATTTTGTAGTGAAAATCATAGGGGTCTTTTCTGCTGTCTTATTCCTGTTATGTTAAAAACTGAACTGTAGTCTTTACTCATCCATAAAAAGCTTGGGATGTTGCCCAAAGTAATAGCTCTATGACTACATCCTTTGTTTTGTGGTCTTAGCATTATGGAGATGCAAGTATAAGTTGCTAAAATATAATTAAAGTATTTCTAATGTATCAGATTACAATTACAACTCCATTTAAATTAAAGTTTTCATAATTCTTTAGGTGCTTAGCTCTAAGCCTGGCTCCATGCTGTTATGTATTCTTATTTTTTCTTGGGTGTAAGGTCTACTGCAGCCTTCTACGTGTAGCTATAGTGCATTAAGAAAGAGGAACTGAGCAAAATGTTTTCTTTCTTCCAGTGAATGTTGTAAGTGTATCATGAAAACACAGAGATCTGGGACTTCAATAAAGTCACTCCTATAAAAAGGTGTTTTACTTTTAGGTATGCATTTTGACACTGAAGTATGGAATTCTTCTCTACGTATTTTGATAGAGATCTGTGTATTGCAACAGTTATTAATCTAACAAAACTACAAGAATTTAAATTTCAAAACCGAAGTCTGCCTACAAAGAGATTGACCAAGTGTACACATTAGTTGTCAAAAATATACTGTTTCTCATGGTTTGAAGAGTTAATCAGGTGATACTCCTTCACCCCCTCTGGAAGAAAGGGAGGGGGAAAGGAAGAGGGAAAAACCCAATTGAGATAAGAGAAGTAGTTTATTAAAAAGGAATGTGAGATAATACAGAATAAAAAAGAACAAAAAAATAGTAAAATGAAACAAAAAACTGGAGGAGAGAAAGAAAGTCCATCCAAATCTTTATTGACAGGCCCTCCACCACTCGCCTCCTGGAAAAAGACCAGAGAGCTCTTTTCCCATCACCCAGAGTTGGAAATCATGTTGAGACTCCTGGGAAATGCTGTGCATCTCAGTATATCTTCCCCTTGGAGAGTTAGAACTCATGTTAGACTGCTAAAAAGAAACAGCTGCGCAGTGCACTGTCTCTACACCCAACAGCCTGTCACGTGATGTTATGATCTGGAGTACTAATAAAACTAGAACACTGTCAAAATTTTTCTCATATATGACCAATAGTTGAGTAGGCAACTGCAAAAAGAAATTCCATTAAACCTGAGATATTTTTCATTCACTCATAACTTTCAGGCCTAAGAAAATGTATTAATGTGATAACTTACAAATATGCGACCTTTGTTAACTTGTGGGGTTCAGTAAAATTCTGTTTACTTCGTGGATATTTCTACAATTACAATATAAATAAACTGAAAGTCAGCACATTGTTCCATGAATGAAAGCTGTTATCTCCAAGGTGATAGTCTATGGTGGGAGAAATATCCTAATGTTATTTTTCCTTAAAGAAGTTGTTCGTCGTAATTATGAAAGTTAATTTGAAAAATCTGCTCATTCTAAAACTGATACACCTCTGAATTTTCCATTTACTTCTAGTCTACTGAATTATTATTAGTATTATTTTCTTCCCAGTAAATATGGTCTCATAACAGCATTCTCTGTTCTTTTTGTCTTTACAGAAATATATGAAAGAATTATGTTTTAAACTTTCCTGTGATAGCCATGGATGTAGCACTATCTCCTATGAGGACACAAGATCTGGACCCTGTGCCATCTGATGCGTCTCCCATGCTTATAAACATGACTCCTACAGTAGATGGAGATGGGGAAGAGGATGTAATGAAAGGGCTTGATTCTGGCCAGCAATATGACAAGCCACCTCCTCTACACACTGGGGCTGATTGGAAGATTGTTCTTCATTTGCCAGAAATTGAGACATGGCTTCGAATGACATCTGAAAGAGTCAGGGATCTGACTTATTCTGTCCAGCAGGACTCCGATAGCAGGCATGTGGATGTGCATCTAGTACAGCTAAAGGTAGGACTGAGTTTAACAATGCATACTTTTACATGAGAGTGGTTTCTTAAGCTTTCCTGCTGACAAAATAAACAAAAGGCCGTTTCATAATTGCTGTATTGTATTTGGTAGCTTTTGTTAAAAAACAGACCAATCTCTTTTAGGGAGAAAGAAAGGAGAATCGTTCTCGGATGTTTGTTTTGTTGTTGTTGTTTTTTTTCTTAAAGTACTTATCACTTGATTCAGCAGCCATAACCATGTAAATGAATGCCTTCACACTCTAAAAGAATCAAATAAAGCACTGAAAGAAATCTAATCAGTTATCTTGAAAGTGCTCAGAAATATCCCTTTGATTTTAATGGACTTAAGTCCATAACAGTCCCAAATCTGTTTCCTAATAAGCATGGCTGCTCACTTGAAACCTGAAGCAGTAGAATAGAAAGAGCATAGCTCTAATGCCTGGGCTCTCAGTCACATGGAGGTTATGTTCAAGGCTGAACATAGATGGGACTACATACAGAACAGTAAATACTTAATTTTTTTTAAGTCTCTGACTCATAGTAAGAAATAAAAAGTTATAAGATTTGAGTAGTCACAGTCAAAAAATCAACCATTCTTTTGACTTTTCAGCAAGAAAATGCATTAACGAGACTAGACTTGGAAATAATATAAAATGGAATTTAAAAATCTGTTGTGTTTGTTTGTTTTGTGTTTTGTTTTTTTGTTTGGTTTTTTTTGTTGTTGTTGTTAAATTTTCCCATCAACTCAACAACTGAAATTAATTCTGTTTAAATAATCATAGCTCTCTTAATCCCAAATTTTCTTCTCTTTAACAATTCAGTGAAAATTCAGAGTAGAATTTAAACAAATATTCTCTGGAACTTTTGTGCATGTTCATTTGTATGGCTGGGTTTACTGCAGCACACTAACTATGCTTTTGAAGACAGCAAACAGCCTCCAAAAATAGTAAGCAAATGTTCTCTCTTCAGACTGAGCTGTCTTCAGAGTTGTGCATTCTGAGGCCTGTTTATGTGAGCATAGTTTTCCTTCGTACTCAGCTCAATGGTATTTTATTTATGTTTATTTTTGGACTGAGGCATTAAGCTGTCTTAAAATACAACTCTGTGTATGAGCATTATCTGTAGAGCAGTTGTACTGTAATCAGTCTTGAGTTCTTTATGATCTATGCTCATGGCATTTTTCTGAGAAAATTGGGGTAGTTTTGGGGTAGCTGGCTAGTTTTTAAGTCCTTGCTGGCCTATGTCTAGAACATTCAGAGAATATGTCTAAAAAGTATTTTTGCAAGCAGATGTTGAGAATTTTGCTGGGTTTTGTGCTGCACTGATCTGAGTTTGCTTAGGGCCAAATTAACATAGAGCTGAGCTGAAACTGAGGAGCCAGGGAGCTTTTGGTGGGTGGCATCTGCATACAGCTTCAGGCCAGCTCAGAGTACTAGCGGAACTGACTTGTGCGAACTGGTAATATTAGAGTGTTCTGTGAATACTATTCACCCTCATACATTCAATAAGATGTTTTATTTCCAAATGGAAGGCAATGAATTTAGAGCATCCCTTACAGTTTTCTTCTTAGAGTTTAAGTAGCATATTCAACAGTACTTCTTAAAATACATTCCTAGTGGCTTTTTTTCATGTAAGCAGTTGCTGTAGCACCTAGAAGTTGTTCAGGGCTAGGAAAGGACCTGGTTAATGCAACTGTTGAAAAGAACGGAAGAATAACATGAAAGAATCTCAGTTATGTACCATTATCTCAACTGTGAACCAGTGACAGGGGCTGGCACTGAGGCTATAACAAATAAACAGTGCTGTGTACATACCTTGGACTCACAGAGAAGTACTCCTTTTCTGTAATGATTTGCATTTTAGGACATTTTAAAAATATTTGATGTTTTTTTTTAGTTTTTTTTTTTTTTTTTTTTTTTTTTTTTTTAAATAAAGATTATTTTTTATAAAAGATCTGGAATAGCTGTAAGAAGCCCCAACAATTCTTAACAGAGACATTAGGAAAAAAAGAGTTCTGTAACTTGCTTGCCTTTAAAGCTGTGTACAGGCAAAGAAGAAATAATAATCTGAAAAATCACATGCTATGGAAATGCTTTAGATATATTTCAAACTGTTTATCCTTGCATTATATCACTTAACAATTGTTGTTAGGTATTTCGAGGGCTTTAGCTAAAAGATTTCCGGAGTCTAGAGTCTCAAGTGTATATGGTAAGTGGAGCAATACGGTAATCCATACTTTATTTGGAGGCAAGTAAAATGTTCAGGAAAGAGGAAAAGTGGTCCATATGGATACAATTAGCTCATTGCATCTGAGGATAGTTGACATCAATAATTGTGAGTACATCATGAAAAAAGCTATTTTCTCTAGGCTGTTTCATTTTGCCACAATTAATATTTTCAGTAAATGGAATTAGAGTAATCATAATGCAGATATCAGATGAAATCAATACATTCACAAAATAATGTTACTAAATCTAACAGTAATATAAGAGGGTTTTTTTTCCTATATATATGATAGGTTTATGAGAATGATGAGCATAAGGCTTATCCATTTTTCCCATTGTGAACTGCGAAGTACTAACATCTCACATATGCATGAATTCGTAATTAATATTATACAAGGGCTTCACTGAAATAATGCCTCCTATTTTATTTTGTTGGTCCATGATGTCAGAGGCAGAGGTTGGTGGTATGGAAGTAGAGACTGTGAGCCTTCTTGACAATCTTCTGTTACATGTTGTTGTTGAGTGACAGATGGCAGCAGAGGGGCAATCCAACAAAATGGCATCTGAAGTAAAAGTACATATGAAGCAAAGGCGTGGAATTAAATTCCATCATGCAGAAGAAATTGTTCCCATTGACATTAATTGACATTTACTAAATGTTTATAGAGACTAGAGAGTGGATGTGAGAGCAGTGAGGCGATGGGTGGTGTGTTTCAGCAGTGGCAGTATCAGTGTGAAAGACAAGCCATGTTCCAGATGGCCATGCAGAGTTTTATGAGCACAGCATGCAGGCAGTTTTTCATGGCTGACAAAAATGCATAGCTAATTGTGGTCACTAAGTTGAAAAACAGTGCTTTGTAGATGAGAATTTGCTTTATCAAATAGTGTTATTTTGCTTTTTGTAGCTGTTGTAGTTTCAGCAGAAATAAATAGGCATAATTTTCAGAGGGACTTGCGTATATATACATACGTGGAAGTAATAGGAGGTAGTTCATAACCTGTGATCCTATCTCAAAACTAGGTGTAGATCTAACATTAGTCTATTTTTTTACTCCTGTTTGATTTCAGGAGTCAATCTCATCTTACTCTGTGGTCACTTCTAGGGTCTGAGGTGAAAAGTTCTTTTTGCTTTAATCTTTCATTTTAGAGCTTATGGAAGTCTCTAAATATTTCTTTTTGGTCAAAGCCTCACTTTAAAAATATAATTAAAGGCTTCAACATCTTAGGATATCTACAGAGCATCTAAAAACATTTTTTCTCTAGTATTCCCTCTATTACTTATTTTAATGGATTTTTTTTGTTTGCTTTTTACAGTTAGAGACAGACTTGTTATTTTGTGCTTGCCCAGTGACTGGAATGTTGAGTTCTTGACCTGTGGCTTAGGTTGAAAAGATGGTGTTCAAAGAGACATTTGGAACACCATTTACAATGTGCTTTAGCTTCTGGCTGGCCTTGAAAAGGTCAGGTGGTTGGACTCAGTCATCTTTGTAGGTTCCTTCCAACTGAGCCATTTTATTCTAATATTGAAAAATAAATCTAACTTCGTACAGATTATTTCTCTCTCTCTTTTTTTCTTCTTCTTTTTTTTCCTTTTTTATTTTTTCTTTTATTTTTTCTTTCTTTTTTTTTTTTTTTTTCTTTTTTCTTTTTTCTTTTTGCTCTCTGTAATAATTCTGTAATAATTCTCACTTTTCTGAGGGATACCTTCCAATTGATCAGGGTCCTTCTGGAAGTGATGGAAGTGATGTGCACAAACTGGACACAGGTCTCAGTGTGAGGCTTCACTGCTACTGCATAGACTGGAAAAAGTGTTTCACGTATCTTTCAAATGATGTGCCCCAATTTAGTATTTTCTTTAGTCACAACAACAGGAGATGATTGATTTATATTCAGTGATTCCTTGTAACCCCCAAGTTCCTCTGTGCCACTCTGTAGTTTCTTATCTGTGTTATCTGTATAACTTTACATGAAGGATTTTGTCTTTGTACTTTAACTTTTTATATTTTTTAACTCTCCCCACTCCTTGACTTTAGTGCATCTGTGAATTTTTGGTTCCAAGCTTATAATCTGGTGTGTTCCAGAAGCTTCTCCCCTTACCACACACTGTTGTCAACTGCATATTTAATAAATCTGCAGGTTTGACAAAAGTGAATTTTAAACATAGGATTAAAGCCTGTAATATTTTAACTTCTGAATATCATTTTTATACTATGTGTCCATAGGACAATTTTTCCACTGTTTGCTTTCCTCAGCCAGCAAAGATGAAATGCCATTTTCATGCAGTTTTCTATTTGCTTCAGATGTCTCTTCTGTCTGGCTATCAGTTGTCTTGTGGTGACAGGCTGATTTGATCATCTAGTAACTTATGTTACTCATATGTTTTTCCTAAAATAATAATAATAATAATAATAATAAATCTCCATAAATCTCAGATAATGTCTCTCTTGTGAAGATTTACTCTGGATTCCTGCTGCAGATATGTCTCTGCTTTTGCTTTTTGCGATCAGGAGTTCTGTTTCCTTTTGTGGCTGTTTCCTTGGGAATTTGAGCTTTTCCTGTCAATTTATTTGCTGCATGACTTAAAAGCTTTATTAGCTTATCCTTTGAAAATACTTATTTCTCTAACTTCTGCAATGCTCTCTCTCAGAACAGACCAAGCAGCGTGAGTGGGACACTTGTCTTATGTCATCCCTTGGGAAATTTCCTGGAAAGCTCAGTTTCACATGAGTGTTTCAGTATAGTAGATGCATGACTCATAACTCTCCAGGGTCTGGAGTGCCTTGTATTAGCCTTTTGTCTGATCATCACTCTTAACTTGAGCTGTGCTAAGATTCATTTTCATCTCTCTGACACATTCAGTGAAGCTGTGGCCAATTGTTACCAAATAGTTGTGAAAGAGATGAAGAAAATTGTGGTTTTACTTCAAGCAAATCTAGAAGTCTGCACTACATTCTCAGCATCTGCTGAGATACTTTCACGATCCATTTAGCTATTTTATTCTGCAAGTTCTTGCTTTTACAGAAAATTTCTTCTTGAAATCATCCTGAGGTCTGACTTGGACCCATCTTGCCATTCTTCTGCTTATTCTATATGGTTCCTTAACCCTCTCAGGGAAGGTTCTAGTGTTTCATTTCTCCCATTATTAGCTTTTACTGTTTGCTTTGGAAAAAATCTCATTTTGCTTGCGATGCCATCTTGGTTAATCAGATATAAACTTCTTTTTGAGATATGTCAATTAACTTATTGTGGAGCAAAGTACTTTACCACCACACATGCAGTTTGAACTACATATCTTTTGTTGCCATGTAAACAAACAAGCACTTTCTGTACTGTTTTAATGTCTTAAATGTTTGCAAGATATTGATCTTTTCTCTTTCCACATAAAAAGATTTCAGACATTCTCTTTTCCAAGATTCCTCACCAACTTCAGACATTTATTTAGTGGATCTTCTGCCTTTCCTCTAGATTCCTCACATGATTTTCTTTGGACAGAAGTCAAATGGCATGTAGCCATTATCCCTTAGCCACCTCTGTTTCCACTTATGAGGCCAAAGAATTTTTAGTTGCTTTTCTCTTCATATTTAAACTCTGGATGAGTGTGAAGAATTACTAAGATATTAAAAGACATTTGTTTCTAATGCATCTGCAATTAGATACAGTTTATTCCTTTGTTGTAGTTGTTCCATTACAAACATTTTGCAAAACTGTAAAATGAAAGTGCTGTATGAGTATTTCCCTCTCATACACTTATGTGGAATTTAATAGGCTTTAATTGTTTAAATAATATTAAATGTTGCTGTTTTAACTGAACAAATAGTGAAGGCTGGACCGAATTACTTCTATGAGTACTTTCAACAGTTTTTTGGTTTTTTTCCCCCCCATATGATTTTCTTTTAACAGCAAAAATCAGAATTTCAAAATTGTTTATAGTAACCTTTTTAATTTCTTGTAATTAGCAAATCTGACCTGCCTTTATTGTGACCCATAAAAGGACAAAAATGCCACTTGCATTTATTCTAGTAGCATTTCTGGAGTACTTCATCTACCACCTGTCTTTCTATAACATTAGAAACAGGGCTATTCATTCTTCTCAACTTGGTTTGATGCTTCTCAGTGGCCATATTTTTCTGATGCTTGTGATGACATATCTTGTTTTCTTTTGTTGTACCGCCCCTCAGCTTTGCTAGTTAAACCACCTTTAACGAAGTGAACAGATGTCTGGTTCTCTATACTGTACAGACAACTGTATATTGTAGGAGTACTTGGAGAGATATTGAGAGAAGGTGCTGGGGGAGACCTCATTGCAGCCTTCCAATACTTGAAGGAGGCATACAAGCAGGAAGGAGAATGGCTTATTATGTAATCTGATAATTGATATGACAAGAGGAGACTTCTTTGCTTAAAATGGTGAGGCACTGGCACAGGCTGCCTGGAGAAGTTGAGGATACCTAGTCTCCAAGGCCAGGTTAGATGGGGCACTGGGCAACCTGATCTCGTGGATGGCAGCCCTGACCATGGCATGGGTGTTGGAAGTAGATGATCTTTAAGGTCTCTTCCAATCTAAGTCATCTGATGATTCCATGATGATTCAATGTTACCACATCATCACTTTACATTTTGCATTTTACAAATGATCACAGAAAATGTTAGCGTTGTTCTTTACAGAAGGTTGTGTACAATGTAGCTCCTAATATTGTGATGAATGGACATAAGTTTGACACAAGAGATAAGTGAAAATGAATCCTTATCTGAAGAGGCTGTCTGAAATTTTGTTCAGCTGTTCACTTGCAGGAAATATATTATCCTGGAATACTTCAAGTGAAGTGTTGCTGTGCAAATTTGAAATATACAAAAGATATATGATGGGAAATCATTATTCCTAAATTCACAGAGGTATTTTTGAAAAGATTTCTGGGTGTGTTTACAAAAAGGATTTCTCTGACAAACTTTTATGGCTTCCATATATGATTGTTGATCCAGGTTTATAAATACCTGAAGTGTGGGAGCCATAGTGGCGAGGCTGGTCTGTTTTCAGTAGTGCGTGGGGACAGGACTAGGGGAAATGGGCTGAAACTTCAGCATAGGAAGTTCCGCACGAAGCACTGGAACAGGCTGCCCAGGGAGGTGGTGGAGTCTCCTTCTCTGGAGATATTCAAGACCCGCCTGGACGCCTACCTGTGCGACGTGGTGTAGGGAGCCTGCTTTGGCAGGGGGGTTGGACTTGATGATCTCTAGTGGTCCCTTCCAACCCCTATAATTCTGTGATTCTGTGATTGTTAATATCAGTTCCTATAAAAGTAAACATCTGACTATAAATGTGTGACCTGTAGCTTAGTGCTGAATCTTTAAAGACATACTAATGTACTTAGATCTAGGGACCAACATGTCTATAATGGTATAATGATAGCTTGATGGCTTCCTGTATTGGCGTTTATCATCTATGTATGCTTTGTAAGCAAAATTTAATCCACAAAGTAAGCAGTTTGGTGTATAAGAGCTGTTTTTTTTTTTTTTGTTTGTTTGTTTTTTGTTGTTGTTGTTGTTTGTTTGTTTGTTTTTTTAAAATTATTATTATTATTTTCTTTGCCTCTGAATGGCTCAGTGGAGTAGCAGTATTGATTTGGGCATTTTAGTGTAAATGCTGGGAAGGACAGTTTACCTGTCTCTAAAGAGAGACATGTAGAGGCTACCACTTACAGGTATGCAACATCAGACATGTGCATGTCAGTTTTTCTTTTTCTGCTAAGTAGCTAAGTGTGCTTATTGTTTTTTTAATATTATTTTTCCCCTCAGTGCCCAAAGATATTCCTGTTTTGTAGAAAGGTGCAATAGAAAACATGGAGTACCAGAAATAACTCTGAGTTTCTGAAAGTCTGTTAAATCAAACAATCATGTTGTTTAGAACTTGTATGGTATCTTCATGGTCTTGCTTAAACTGATGGTTTTAAGGAGAAAATGTGACTTGTTTAACACATACGCAACATGCTTCACAAAAGTAACACAATGCATTCTTTTTTCATCTTTATTATAACATTCATCTTGTCTTTGTAGCTTTTAGGATAAATTTTCTTCTAAGGGAAACAAAACTACTTCTTCAGAATCTCTTAAAATTGTTGTAACACCTTGTTTGTCTATTATTAAGCATAAATTGAAGCCAATGCTATATTCTGTTTTACATAGTTTTACAGTCCTGGTGCTGTTGGGCATGTTGGTGGATCACTTACTGGGTCAGTAACTTCAGGGTGAAAATGGTGTTGAAGTAAATGTATATTTCTAGTAATTAGGTTTAAAAATTGGGTATGAAACTGTTGAGACTTGCCAGGAAAACTACTCTGTTCTGTAAACTACTCTGTTCCTTTATCTAGTTTGAAAAGTCTGCTACAAAAAAATAAATAATGAAAAAACCAAAACAACAAACCCAACCAATCAACAACAAAAACATAGAAAATGTAATTCTATGATTCTATAAAAACATAGAAAAACAACTAAAAAAGAAAAACACCACTGTCCAACCTGAAAAAATTTACTATCATTTAGATATCTATACTTATTACAGAACTTCAGCAATGAAAAAATCTATGAGAGTGTACTTTGATAAAAAATACTGATTATGTCTTCCCACTTCTTATTGTTCCTATGTTAAAATATGCTAGTACAAGCTTTAGAAACATGATCTCATGTACTCTGCCCATGGCCACTAGAGAAATATTACAGTAAATATCGAATTTCAGCACAGATGTTACTTATTAGTCTTCTCTGTTCTCCACACTAATCTCATGAACACACAAATGTTTACTGGATACAATTATATAAAAAAAATTAAATATGATGAAAAATGTTGCACATTAAGCCACTGTGCAAAGTAATAAAATCCTAAGAATTATATTTTGTTCTTTAGTATCTGCATATATGTTGAGAATTAGACTGCTGATATCTAGATTTGCTGGAAAAAAGATAAAATCAATATTATTTTTGAAGGTATAAGTAAGGGTGAGTAATGACAGTATGTAAAATTAAGTCTGTGTTACTATATCATTCCCTTTTGAAAGAAAGAATAACAATTTTTATTAACTGTGATTGAAATAATTGATTTCATATATGTATAACTATGTATGTATAAAAACATAAGCACACAAAAAGCAATGCTACGTAAATCCTTCTGGTGATTTATTTCTTGAGGATTAGCTTGAGCCTGCACATAGTTTAGAAGGGAGGATATTGTTCTCTTTTATAACATGCATCTTTTTCTGATCCATGTAGTGAGTCATTCAATTTTTGTTTGTTTGCTTTACATATTTTAGTAGGCTTTGTGGACATATTTATTGAGCTCTTACTAGTAGGGTTTGTTACTTTTTCAGTCTAATTTACATGTAACTTATGGTAGGTATCTAAGATGACTATAATATGCTTAAGGGAGCAGCCAAAAAATAGGCACAGAAAATTGCCAAAATGTAGGGAATTATTCAGTTTGCTTTGTTACTATTAAAATTGCCTGATGGACATTTATAATGAGGGAGCTGGCAGAAGAAATTTCAGGTTATAGAATGACTGCTGTCTGAATGTCGGAAATGTAATATGAATGTTTCAGAAATGTGACACAGTTGCATTTCAGTAAGCATAAATGAATTCCATTATTTTTGCAATTTTTAATACTTTGAGTATTTGTCTCTTAAATTAGATAAATTCTTCCTCAGAAGAAAATCCCTTTCAGTATAGTTAATCTGTAATGAGCTTTCTGTGAATTGATGTGATTTCTTTGTAAATCAAACCACACAACTGATAAGTAAGCTCAGCAAAACAGAGTGATTTATTTACCTGGGAATGGTAAATTCCATATATTTATTGCTGTGTTTACACTTTAGAGTTGTTGCCCTAAGAATGGGCATACTGACACCCATTTACCACATATTTTCTTTCCATGGCATTAGCTGTTTTCCCAGTTCTCTGATGCATGATATCTACCCTGTGACCACATTGTGTGAGTACCTTCCAGAGGATGGAGTTACTGTGGCCTTTGCCCACACCCCATATCAGTGGGAGCTGTGCTGAGCCCTGAGATTTTCTTAAGAGTTGCTTCAAATCTTCTGGAGGCCTTGTTTCTTGCATCTAACAAACAGAACGGAGTGGCAAGTCTGGACAAAAGCACAGGTGCAGGCCTATGTCTGACTGATGCTGTTGGTGTGTTGGTGTAATACCATATTTTTTTTGGAAAAGGGTTGTAAATGCAGCTGGATTCTTTTTTTTTTTTTTTTTTTTTTTTTTTTGCTTCCCTGAGCTGTATGTAATGAACCATTTGATCTAATTATTTAATACCTTCCACCTAACTGTCACTAGTGAAATTGTGCAGAATCAGAGAAAGGAGAAGCAGCTTCTTTTTTCTTAACAGGAGCTGAACCATTTACAGCAGAATGAGCAGAAGCAGTGAGTAAAATGAGATATTCATAGTCACCAGTCCCATCCCTTAAAACTTTATGCTCACTCACTTCCTATAGGTGTCTCCCCAGAGGAAGATAATAGCTTCTTTGGAGCCAGTAGGATTTTTTGTGTGTTGTGTTGTTTTTGTATGTTTCTCTTTGGGAAACACATACAATGCAGAAGGCATAACAGCAGCACTACATTAGACGCCATCACAATCCAAAACTCTAACAGACCTTTCAGAAGTTCTCATAAGATATGAAAGTCCACTGAATCTACTTAGACATTCTTAGTTCTCTTTCCCACTGTGCACTAAATGCTTTTTTCATAATCTATGTAATCCAAGAACGCATCTTGCAACATTCAGTGTTGCTTTTTGTCATTGCTTTTTATCTTCATTTGCCCTTACAACTTCATCTGCCCTTATCTGTGATTACAAAAGTCAGAAAGGATTTGAAACAAGCTACAATATAGAGTCTTTCCTTTGGGTACTGCCATTTATCTGTTTTGCTCTGATACGTACATGGGCTTCCGAGCACAAAGGCAACAAAGAAAGTAATCTTTCTATGGAATGGATTCTTCAGATTTGATTAGAGTTTCTATGGTAAATTGTAAGAAATTTATGATTTTATATTCACATTTCCAATCTGATCAATCAGACTTTCTGAAATATTTTTTTTCTAGTTGTTAGGGGCATGTTTGTGCATAAATGTATACACAAATATAGGATGTTTACAATACTGTTAAAGAAATACAGTGCCCCTACTACCTCAGTATTTGTATACCCATTTACTCCTCATCCAGCTTTATTTTTTCCCTCCAAAACTCTTCTGATTTATCTGACCTAAAGTTTTTGACCCTGCTGAATTTACAACATCATTTAATCCATCTCTATTTGTAAGATCTATGTGCTTCCATTTTGCCACAAGCAGAGCTCTTATTCAATGACTGGTCTCTTGTTCTTCATAGATATTGAAGGCTATCCTGTTCCCTATGTGCCTATGTGTCTGTTTAGTACACTGACAGGATAAAAATGCCTGACTTGACAATATCACTAATGTCCTTCTGGGGACGTAAAAACTGTACTCAAGGAGTAGTGTTATATTGCAAGTGATGTGAAGTATCTGTATGTCTGGGTATGTTAGAAATATCTGTTTAACTTCTAGAAAAATAGGGACAGAATTTATTTATTTATTTATTTATTTTAAAGCTCTTAAACTGTGTGCAATGAGCAGAGTGGTTTATACACCACTTCATCATCTCCTGTGAAAGGTATGACTGGAATTTGTTATATCTCAGCACTGCAGCTAGAAGATTGAAGTTTGCAAAATCTGAGCCAGCTGTGATCTAAAATCATAGAGCTGAAATACCAAACTGAATTCTCTTACTTGCTCTTCAACTGTTATTTTGGGGCTTAATTTTTTAAAAGCAAGAATAGCTAGAAAAGTTAATTAGCTCCAGGAGTTTAGGCAAATGTATGAATTTCACAATCTGTACAGGATTGATGAGAATCATCACATCATTAGACTTACAGTAAAAGGAAGCGGAATATTTCCAAAGATGATTTGTATAGGCATAGTAGCATCTGAGCTATCTTGTGCTTTGGACATTCCTTTTGTCATGAAGTTACTGCAGAGTTAAGTAATAAAGTGACTTGAAATATGAAGCTTAAAAATTTCAAATAAATAGATGATTAAGTGGAAAGAGAACAACAGCAAAGTAGTGCACCAGAGCAACTGTAGGACTAATTGCTAAGGACTGAAGAGTTACGGCGTTCCTTCAGTGGGGCGTGCACAGAGGCTAGGAAGTGGTTTGAGCCAGATTATTCCTTGTGGAGCGTGAAGAAGCTGGACTCCACCCCTTCCCATCAAGAAGAGCCAATAGCTGCATTTGCTGTGCTTGTAAAAATGTTCATATGGTGCTGCTTAGAGATGTAATGAAACCTCAGGAGAAAATATATATATAGTGAGATCATCAAGAATTCTTTCAGGGACTTCCTGAAAGTTCAGATGCCTGTTTTAATTGTGGACAGAAAACAGTCTGTTATGCATTAATTTTAATTCCACTATCAGCTACAGAAACTTTTCTTGTACCCATTTTTTTTCCACATCATTTCCTGCAATGGATACTTTTGTCACATTGCATTAAATTAGCAAATATTACACAGTGTGTAGCCTTGTTTGAATTCTTTCATATGAACCACACAAATACTATCTTCTCTTCAAAGAGTAGCTTAAACATCTATGTTATTTATGAATCTCAGCCAGCAGTTCAGCATGAGGAATTAATGTGGAGTTAAACAGGAAAGCATACCAAGGAATCGGAGCAAGTGTCTGGTCATCCTCTTTCTCTCACATTTTTCTTCTTTCAGAGTTAATATCTGATTCATGTCCTTTTTCATCTTCTTCCTGCTTGTCCTTCACTGAAACACATCGCTGAGTCATCTGCTACTATGCTGAATTGCTATTTTACAAAGCAGTTTTCTTTCTTTCCTTACATGGACCAGTGCCATGTTTTGTGCAGAGGGCAGGAACCTGCCAGAACATGTGTTTGAGGAATGCTTCCTATATCAGAATTAAAGCAGGGGAGTGGAGGACAGTGCCATTCTCTGTGCATGGGCTGTGTTTCACTCTAGTAGACTTCTTGACTCCTATTTTGTGCATTTTCTTTGAACACAGAAATGTGTTCAAAGGCCCCACTTTCTTAAGGTTATATGTAAGCAGACATCAGTCTTGCAGAGCCCAACTGCAAATGAAAATCAGCCAGTGCATGGATGTCTGCATGCCATTGAAAAAGTTACAACAAAAATGTTACATGAAATCAAAGCATCTTTATTTGGTTATAGAAAAATTAAGAATTAATGCGTGTTTAGGACACAGCTCAGCAAATGTGCATATGGTATCATTGTGCATCTTGGTAGGTCTTGAACTATGAGATCACTTAAACATGGAATTTAGTAACCTGCATTTGAGTGTTTGCTTTTTTTGGAATGGAAATAACACATTTATAATGTTGTATCATTCTGTGTTGTTTCTACAAAGATCTAATATGTTGTTATTAATCCATATCTCTATTAAAACAATTGCTTTGCATGGTACAAATTGTGTGTGATGTAGTAGTGTAGGAAAATCTTTGTAATTTTTCTTCCTGGTTCACTGTGTAGGAAGCCTTTCCTTAAGGGGACAAAATAGAAGTTTGAAAAAATACTGGTGTTGTGTGTAGTGTACTGCATTTATGAACTACATCCATTTTCTTTCTTTTAAATTTCATAATATATTTGTGAGGAAAACACAGAAAACGTGGAGTCCTAGAAAGCTAGAATTTCTGATGAAATGAAACATGAAAATGCATCTGTGTTCTACCAGTTTTTAATAACAGTGCCTCGTAACTTCTGCATTTGTAAATAAAATGATGGAAGCAGCTGTGCTTGTGCTGCAGCACCACCTAGCGCTCCCACAGCTAAGATAACTTTCAGCAGCTGCTCTTACTACTTGGGCAAAACACGAGCAAACAAGTAAGCAAAAAAAGCTCTCATATGAACACATCATAGTAAGGTGCAAGTTATTTCTTAACGTCTATTTGAGGAATGTGTAATAAGACGAACAAAAATGCTTGATCTTGCAGCAGTAAAGTGGATAGATAATCTCTAGGGAAACATGCTTGCACTGTGTATATGCTGATTTGATAAATACTTACACTGACACTCTGTAGAAACATTCATTTTCTGCAGTGCTTTAGATGAGAGAAAGAGCTGCCTGGCCATGGAGTTAATGGGATACAGTGCAATATGGGTCGGCCTGAGCAGAGGGTGTCTATAAACCAAAAAGTTTCTTTAGAGACATTACAGAATTACTGCTTCTCCAGTTCTGCATGGGCAGAACTGTCAGTATGTTTTACATGCTATTTTTAAGTTGTTTGCATAGCATAAGTTAGCATTATCACATCCACTGAGCACTTGAAATAATGCAGACCTGACAGATGCAAAGTGGCTTTTACTGGAACCCAAAATCTTCTAGCCTGTTCCTAAGGCAACCTTACTTTTTATTAGTTTTCTTTTAGTGTTTTGTTTTGCAATTTATTTTATTCAAAACATGCTTTTATCATTTGTGCTGTACATTAATGCCCACCAATGAATATAGGCTGTACCTGGAGCTCAAATAGATGCTGCTTTTATGAGTTGGCACATATCCTCCGAAATTTATGAGCTCTGACTTAAAAATCTGTGTGAGCTTTCCCTATTTTTTTCCTTCTATGAAGTCCCATAAGAATTATTCACACATAATGCATACAGCTGTGCACATCAAACCCTAGTAAGAAGTAATGTGAACTATGCAACAGAATACTGTGCTGGGTTTCGTTGTGGGTTGAATAAGAGATTGGCAGTCCACTGACGCAGTGATAAGACCAAGATATTCATATGCTATGTTTCCCTTAAACTGTGTTTTCTTTTTGTTACTTTGGAACAATACATGCATTCATTAACTGTGAAATAAAACTGTTTGGGCTTTTGTGCAGTTTCATTTCACTGCAACTCAGATGGACTGAAAGAGCAGCTGAATAACTTGATATTGAAAACTTAAAGGTCATGAATATTGGATGTAACAGCTGTTTCCATTAAAAAAAAATATAAAAATGAATGATGTAATCCTGTTGCCTAGAAATGTCTGGAATGTGACAATCAGTCACTCTGAATAGGAGAAGGAAAACCAGTTTTAATCAGCCTTTCATTTCAGGAAAGACCATACTTAGAGTTTTGCATGATTAAATCCTTCAGGGCAAAAGCTAAAACTGTCATTTGTCTGGCTATTTATTCTCTGTAAAATATTACAAGTGCAGTTTAGGAAAAGCATTCCTCTGCAGCAGCCTTACTCAGCTTTTTGTTTTTCAGGTGTGTGATGAAATGTTGTAACATAAGTCTGGCTTCACTCAGAGTCTTCCACATAAAAAAAATCTCTCTGGATATATAGAGTCATACTTTGTCATGGTGACACACTGAGGATTTTTCAATAGGGTACTCAGCTTGAAAAGTCCTTCATCTGTTTTCTGTGCACTTGTGTGCACTATGCACTAGCGTGAAGAAATAGAAAGCCAGTATGTGCATCCCAAGCATGCTATTCCTTACATTCTGAAAGAAAAAAATTCAAAATGTAGGGAGGAACAGACTAAACCTTCTGTCCCCACTGAGTGCCAAAGGAAGATATGCTGTAACAAAGGGATACAGAATAGATATGCAGTGAATAAAATGATTTCGTTATGCAGTAATTCTGAGTTTAAAAGCCAGTAATAAAAATGCCAGAGGCACTAATCACTGGCTTTTTCTTAACCAAAATGAAATGTTAATGTCTAAACTCTATGTTTCTCACAGGTGCATTTATTTACTATTTTTTTTTCTTTCTTCTTCCCATCCGCCCCCCCCCCCCCCCCCCCCGGTATTCCTTAAATAAATGTGGATACATTCAATAGGACCAGTACTTGGAACAGATTTGTTGTTAAATGAAATTCATTTTTGAATTAAACTATGACACTCAGATTGCAAAATCTGCTGTGGTAGAATTTATCTACTTTGCTTTTAATCTATTTCTTGCTTCTAACTCTTGTGTTTTTACTTTTTGTTTATGATAACTTATGAGTGGCATAGGGAAAATCTACAGGAAAATATAAGCAATCTAAGAATCAGTTAAGTTCATTAAGTTAGAATGTGTCCGTCCAAGATTCTCTAAGGATCTTTGAGTTAGCAACTGTGGCCAATTCTGGAAATATTGCTTGAGACAAGATTTCTGTCCTATACTCTGAAATCTGTGGTCCTAATCTAGCACTAAAACAAAATATTTTCCCTGCGGTTATCTTTCTTCCCATTTTTCAATCAAATATTCTGATTTATTTTTTTTTTTAATTGTGTTTTATTCCTACAGAATCCAACGTGTTTACATATTCAGGAATTTATCTGAAATGGAAAGTGCATGAATTTTAAGGCAGATGTTTTTTATTCCTAGATTTTAAAAAAAGAAATATATATATTTTTTTCATTAACTTTCATTAGGAGTTTTTGGTAGCTGAGACTATCCTGCATTAACAACATGATGTTTTGGGGATGTTTTTAAATATTTGTTTTATTATAATGTGTAAAAGGGGTCCAAAGATGTATTTGTGACAAAAATGATGATCCTGTCCTTAACTCACCAGTTCTGGTGACTGCAGTAGTCCTTTAAGCTCTGATCACATTGAAGGTATATGAACAATTGCTTTGTTCTACAACCCCATGTGTCCAATCTTGTCATTTCTCTGCAGACTCTGACATCTATACTTCATTTTAAATCTTGATATCTGGGATAATAGTCGGCTTTTGTTCCTAATTATCATCTCACAGTTGTATGTAGTTCAGTATGCATAGGATGTTTTAAAATGAAGACAAAGTAAGTTCTTTATTTTTCCATTTCTCTCAATTTTCTTCATTCTCAAAAGTGCTTTTTGCCTTGGTGGGTTTTATTCAGAGGATCAGTACATAGAAAATACTAAATGATTTGTGAAGGAGGTGAATTTTCTTGTTTATATTTACAATTTCCTTTAAAAGAAACCTCTCTCTTTTAATGGTTTTTCTGCTTGTGGTGCTTTCAGAAACGCTTTTTTTTTTTTTTTTTTTTTTTTTTTTTTTTTTTTTTTTTTTTTTTTTTAATGCACACAAGCTGGCAGTTTGAGCTGTAATGTGGGACAGTTGGAGGGTTGTGCTGTGACTGCATCTGAGAGGTTAGAGCTGCCACTATTGGAGGAATGAGAATGGGTGGGAACAAGAAAGATGATCCACGAACAAAAAGGAGGAAAGAAGGGGGAGAGGAATGAGCATGAACAACGAATGAGGGCGTGGAGCTATGACTGAGCCTTTTGACATGACTTTGAAATAGTTAGACAGCCAGGGAATTTAGAAGGAATTCAGAGCAAATGGCAGGGGGAACCAAGGCACTGTACAGAAGAGGGAGCCCTCTTCAAGATAACTAAATAGAAGCTAGAAGACAGAGACCAGCTGTAGTAAGTTCAGCTCTGGAGTGTTTTTCTTCTCCCATTCATAATATATTAGATAATTGTTACAAATATTAGCATTACAAAAGTAACAGTCTCTATTTTGTAAATGATGAATCACTTCAGTGGGGAAGTCATGACTTCCTATTAATACATTTGTTCCAAGCAGATGATCTACCGGATCCTAAAATAAATTTTAACTTCCTAATATTAACCCAGGGAACAGTTCCATTTCATCCAAAGCAAAAATCAGAGTTAGCTGGGTGGAAGATACTTACTTTTACTCTCTGAATTAGAGGCTTTCTCCTTTGCAATCAGCTCTAGGGGGTTACCAAGTGACTAATATCATACTGGATTCCTTCCTGTCAAAATGCCATAAACATTCTGCTGGAACTTAGGTCACTGCTCAAAATAACCTTGCTAATTGCAAGTCTACAAGTGTTGGCTGAAATTTCAGTTAGCCGCCATACAGCAGATCTGGATGCTGAGAAATCAAGACTGTAGCTCTGAACGTGCTGGGGAAGAACTGACAGGCCTAAACTTGACCTGCACAGTCACTCAGGTACAGGCAGCAGATTATTTGCTATGTTCCATGCAAAACAAAAGCTGTTGACTTTGCTGTGAAGATGAAATGAGTTACATATCATCTATGGCTTACTTCACTGTCTTTTAACCAGACACTTATTTTTCTGAATAACTGGTTACATGTAATTCCTTTTGCTGAGGAAAAGATACGGGACAGTCATTTTTTTTGCAAAGCTGATACCTGAATTTCTCCACCCAGTATAAATGAGGTAAGACAGCCCTGAAGTGAAAAACTTTACAAAACACTGAAAATATCTAAAGCCATAAACTATCAGTTAGCATTTTTTTTATCAGTAAAGGCTATTTTTCTTTTTCTTGAATCCATTGGCTTTCAATTTCTAAAAAGAATTGTATGACTTCTGTGCTTTTGGTTTGAAATAATAAGTTTTGTTTCCTGTGTGCTGTAATCTAACTGTGGATGTAGATTTCTTAATATAGAGAAAACTTTGTTTGGTTTCTTTCACTCTTTGTACTACATAATGTAAAGTTTCTGCAATCACAATCTTTTGTTTAACCAATTTGTCATTCGCTTCTGAAGGGAAAAGGATATTTGTTGTGTTTAAACAGCTCTGTGGTGTGTCCCATGTTTCGATGGGAAGATTATAACTTTTTTGAGTAGGTGAAACTGAATGCTCAGTCTTCTCTATTCCCTGGGACATTACTCAGCTAACTTTTATAGGCTGCAGTATAATTAGAAGCAGACACTGTAAGGTTATAATTACATTACCTTGGTGAAAACGTTGACCTATATTGTGATGTGTTCAGTAAAGGCTCAGGAAATCAACAGACTGAAAATAGAATAATATTAGGAAATATGGTGATTTTATTGCTTTATCCAAATTTTACAGTCTTCATTAGAAACTCATTCACAGGAGACCTGAATGTAGCATATGGGCAGTTGCTGGTGAATTATAGTTATTTATTTATTTATTTATTTAAGTACAGTTGCATTGCACTTAGGAGTCTGTTTTGAAAATATTCAGAGATGTAATTCTCCAAAGGCCCTTTGTTTGTTTGTTTTTTTTTCTGAGCTCTTAAAGTTGCATGTGTGCCATGTTTGGAGGAATACGCTCAGACTGCTCAAAATATCTGTTCCTTTTGAAAAAGTTATTCCTTTGAAACTGTATTTACAGGAAAAGTTCAAGTATTTTTGTCTAGCGGTTTTCTTCAAAGATTTGCACTGGGATAAGATGATGAAGTATTTTGACTTCCCTGAAGCAGAGGTTGGCACTAAGTAGGAAACTGTTGACTGATACATGGATTATGTAAGGTGCCAGAAGACAGGAATCAGCCATAGGTTATGGCAATTGCTACATCTGTTATTTGGATAGAAATTTCTCATTGCATTTTAAAAGTTCTTAGTTTTGCTGTTCAGCTACCCATACATCAGTTGTCAATTGCTCCCTGCTGGCCAAGTATGTTACAACCTTCCAGTCTATAGTAGCAATCCACATCTTCATGTTCTCCAGAATTCCACTATAGCTATATGTGCTTAGCAATAGAAGTGTCATAGCTACTTTCTACATAAGTGTTATTGCCTTGTTTTTTATCATCTTCTGAATGCTGTTTCAGGAGCTTGAATCCTTTCTGCTCCACGCAATATGCAGAAAAGTCTTAGTGTCCTTCTATGGCTCGCTCTATATAAGCAGTTTAGTTTGGATCAAGAGTGTGATTTCAAACTGAATCTGATGGTTTGCTCTATTCAGCTCTCTCATGTTTGTGCTGGAGAGCAGTCCCACTGTGTGCAAGCTGCTTGCTCCTGCTCACAGTATTTGCTAACTAAGGGCTTTTTTCTTCCTTTCTTTCCTCAGTCTCTTCCTCTTCATTCATGTTTTATTTCTTGTTTTCTGTATTGATACTTTCATGTTTCATCTGAGATGATGCTTTCCTTTATGAGCAGTTTTCACATTTACTGTATAATTGCCTTGAATCAGTTAAACATAGTTGGTATAACATTTCATTTCCTATGTTGCCTGTACTGATAATTAAAGAGACTTAATTAGAAAATAATATTTTTGCTGCTCTTCCTTTGTTTTTACAGAATGCTTTCTTAAGAGAAAAAATTAGAAAGTTGGCATTAACTGAGAAAAACTGAGATTTTGTATAATGATTTCTATAAATTAAGCACAATATACCTTGAGGAGAGACGTAAAAATTATTTTGATCTACTAGTCCTGTTTGATACTGTTAAAATAATGCTAATAAAAATACATTTTAGAAATTCTTTACATGAGCTTCGAGAGAAGGTATTGATGATGTTTTGGGAAAGAATTATTGCAGTGAGCAATTTTGTCATTCTTACAATCCATACTTCATTCTTGGAGTGAAAGACTGTTCTGCTCGTCAAGAACTGTGGTCTCCCTCGGACCTTAGCTAACAGGGCTAAAGATTCTACATAGGTTTTAGGATATCTTGCTGGAAATTAATTAATAGCAGCAGGCAAGAGTGGTAGTTAAGTACTGGAATATGCTCCCCAGAGAGGTGGTTGAGTCGCTGTCCCTGGATGTTCTTAGGAGCCGTTTGGATGTGGTGCTCAGGGATATGATTTAGCAGAGGGTTGTTAGATTTAGGGTACTATGGTTAGGCTGTGGTTGGACTTGATGATCTTCAAGGTCTTCTCCAACGTGGGTAATTCTATGATTCTATAATGTTCTACAAAAATTATTGTTTGGTTAATATATTTATGGAGTGAAGGATATTGAATTAAAGACAGTGCTAGACTTTTAACAATGGGCCTGGAGAAGAAATGTATATCAGATTTGACAGACTGGCTGTTACATTATCGTACTGTTTCAAGATTTTCTTAGCTGACCATCTTTCCTATTGGCTTGCTGTGACTCATTTTTCCCACAAGCTTCTTGATGAAATGTTGAAAAGTCCCTCTGAGAAGATCTCAGTGGTTAAGAGCGTAATCAAAAGATTTTAAAGAAATATGAACACTTTTTCTCTTGGCAGTTGTTGCAGGATCAGCTGAAATCTTACTGTAACTTGTCGAGAAAGAAAACAGTTGTGGTTTTTGCTTTTTCTACGGATCAATGGTATTGCTGTTTTGGTAGAAAATGACTCACAAAGAAATAAATTTTGCATTTGAAGTCTGTTGAAAATATAAAAGCTACAGAATCCCCTAGGAATGCATGTTTTCCATGATGGAAGTGTGTTGTTTATTTCTTGTTACCAGTTCCTGAACAGATTTCATGCTTTTGTGTTCAGGGCTGCTGCATGCGTTTTCTTTCCAAGAGTATTAAATACTATTAGTGTCTTTAGCTTGCTGGACTTTGCCCTTCATTATGCATGGGTGTTTTACATAACCCACACAAGAGCTGGAGTGTTCTGTCAGCTACCTGTGCTAGGCAGGGTGAGACAGGCCTTGGCTAGAATGCTAGCTTACATATTACCACCTGAGGGTAGAGTTATGGGATTTCCAGGGTTGTACCCAATCTGACAGCGGTATGGCTACTTTTATTATAGAGGGATTTGGACAAAGCTAGGCATCTGAAGAACTGTTCCTGTAGTTCTGAGAGGAAGAGGGAAGAAAGAACAGTTGTATGGCTCCATTGAGCCTAGCAAGTGGACAGGAAGGATTTGTTTGCTGAACTCTAAAGGCCTCAAAGCCATAGTATTATGTCTGGGTTTTGCCATTATTTTTTTTCCATTTCAGTCATTCTGATTCCAGAAAATTGGAAGTTGACTGATAACTACAGGAAAAGCTCTTGGTAGTCTCAATAGAAATAAAACCTTAATGTAACCTAGGATTTAGTATGTGGTGAATGACATTTATTTCCTTTATGTAGTTGGCTGGATAATGGTCATATTCCATCTTTTAATTAATTGAAATTAAAGGCTGTCTAGGGGAATAAAAACATCTAATCACTAAAACTGAAAAGGTTTGTTCATCTAAAGTTATTGCATACTAATTTTCTTGTTTCAATTTCATTTACAACAAAACTTTGAATATTTCTGTTTGTAAATGAGCCAGAAGTGTAGAGAAACATTTCTTTCCTTCTCATCAGAAACAATTCCATTTAATTCTTACTTTTATTTCTTCTCTGTATGTACTGCAGCCTGCCATAATCTTGAAGTCTAATGCTGTTTCTTTGTGAATCTGATCTGAGAAAGAAGATCTGAGGTAGTATAAATTCAGGATTCAATGAGGCTAAATTAACGATGATTAGTTTTGGAGAAAATGTGACTATCTACAAGCCAATCAGACACATTTGCATTTGAAGCTTGAAATCACACAAGTTCATTAACTTCCACACAGACAAGTTCAGATTTTGAAATTCAAAGAGTTAGTTTACAGGCTGACCTGTCAACAGCCTTTCTTTTTCTCATTGCTCCTTTATGGAGGTAGGAGTTATGCTTATCACTGAAAGCTACAGTCTAGACAAAGACACTTTTTGACTTATCTTTGTATAGCTAGAAAACAAAATGAAATGACACACAACAAAACGAAAGGCTGATAACAAACAGTTCTTTGTCAGCATAACAATTTTTCTCAGCCACAACCACAGGTCATGCTGACTTGCTTGCTCAAAGATATGACTTCCACTGTCTGTGAGGTAGTTTATAAATCAAAGATATTTTCCTAGATAGTAATACGCAATACAAATATTCGCCTATATATGTTTGTGTGTATGTATAAGGGAATAAATATTTAAGTAAGTATTGCTCATTCACTGCCCCATTCAAGGCACTTCAGTCCTACTCTGCTAAGCACAAGTTCTTTCTCAAGCAGCAACAACAGCTTAATAGCCATTAGGCCTGGTGCTTTACACTGGAAAGTTCTCTTGTAACGCTAAAATTGGTGCTTTTAAGGGAATTGTCCTGCTAGAGCACAAGCTGACTTTCAGCAAGACTGAATTAGAATAGGCTATGTACCAGCTTAGCACAGAATCTACAGTCTTGTAACGCTTTTCTAAATTACAATTACAGTGTACTCTAAGTACTTCTAGTGATAATATTTTTTCCAGTTTTAAAGTGCTTAGTTCTTAAATAGTACTGAAATATTAGCTTCTAGCACTCTGAATCTTAAAAACAGCCCAAACAAACATCTATTTTAATGATAATGAATTTTAGGTTTCTTAGGACCTGTATAATTGGAAGTACATGCTTCCTTGTGTCTATTAAATACAACAGGGTTAGGGTTTTGTTCTTGTTTTTGTGTGTTTTTTGTTTGTTTGTTTGTTTTTTTAATTATGTTAGAAATATTTGTGATTAAGATACTGCAGATATGGTATAAAATTAATTTTAATCATTTGATGTTTAGACAGTATTCCACTATTAACATCTAACAAAAAATTCAAGGTCATGGATTATTTATTTGAAAAGAAGGCACCACACCACACACTTTCCTTTAAATGAGAATCTAAGAAAGATCCACTTATGGGTTGACAATGGTATTTGAAATCAACTGAATAAAACAGGACAAACTACTAGACAATGTATTTTAACTGTTTATATATGCAAACTCTCAAACATTTCAGTACTTACCTAAAGTGGGTTTGGATGATCCACATTTAAACATATGTTTATTGACCTCATTCCAATTCCATAACTCCAGGTTTCCAGTTTAGACTCCATTGTATTCCTTTTTAAAAACACTGTTCTTTGTCTCAGTATCAGTGGCAAACGATTCTCACATCCCTGAATCTGAATCTCCAGGTGAAAACTGGGGGAGCAAACTGCATCCCTCTGTAAAGGAGGAGGAAATCTGAGACCAACTCATGAGACTGAATGTGTGCAAGTCCAGGGGACCAGATAACATGCATCCTAGGGCCATAAGGGACCTGGCTGATGTGGTCGCTCTCCATCATATTTGAAGAGTAATGACTGTCAGGCAGAGTCCCTGCCTGATATAATTCTGTGATTCTTCACTTCTGACTTGCTCCGGAAGAGAGTCACCAAACTGAGCATTTGATGTGAGAGTAAAAGTCTCACCATCCTTAATCAAATTCTGTTATAACCACCAAGCCTTAGTCAGAGAATGAACGAGGTTAACATTCTTTGACTTTAGCAAGTCAAAATGTTTTGATTAACATTTTTCCCTTGTGCTTTGTATGTCTGCACTGAAGGATGGATTTTTTTATCCTGTGTGAACTTGCAGATCCTTTTATTTATTCTGATGTGTCATACATCACAGTTGTTTATTGGTGCCTAAAGTATTTTCTGCTGTTTATCTGTAGTTACACTTAGCTATTTGTAACTTAATTCAGTAATGAAACTTCTGTCTTTCACCAAGAAATGTTTCTCTTTTGTCTAAAATGGGAATTTTTCTTAGCAGTTTAACTCCAGTAAAGGTCCCGGTTAAGTTTAGTATCTCCTAGCTCTAAACTGAACATACTTTAAGAGAATGGCATCTGTTTTTTTATATGAACGATAGAAGGAGTTTCTTATCAGTAAATAGAGCTCGAACAACAAATATCTTATGGCCCTGCAGAAGTCTTGAAGAATTCTAGAAATTGTCTTGCTCCATTTTAAAAATGGCAAGAATATCCTAGAAATGGCTTGCTCAGATCTATTTATGTGTTACTCTTTCAGTAGTTCTCATTTTACAGTTGCAAACTTCTGTGGTTCTCCAGTTCTGTTACACCCCAGGCCTTATTGCCATAACTGTTTTGGACATCAGCTATCTAAAGTTTACTGGGTGGACTGAATAATGCATTCTATTTAAGAATCTGGACTGTGATGAATGCTGTAACCAGAAAGTCTTTTAAAATCAAAGCTTAATAGGTGAAATAAACATTTTAACACAGTTTATCTTCTCTGAAGCCGCTCTCTTCAGCAGTAAAACTAGAGGCTAGCCTAGGTTTTTATGGCACTGCAGCTGGTCCTGGAAGTTGGCTGGAATATCTTCCTGCAGCAACTGTGCTTCCTCTGGACAATAGAATCCTTTTCCTTCTTTACAGTATGTTTTATCCTTAGGCCCCAGCAGTGGCTCACATGGCAGCACAAGTGCAAACTGCTGGTATCCTGAGACTGGAGCTTTGCAATTAGCATTTCAGGTGTCATTACATTAGCAGCTTGAAGTGCTTAGTGAGTGACATCATTTCTTCCTTTCTTCCAGCCTTTTTCCTTGAGGAGTGACAGTTGACCAGTATACTTATACACTAAACATCCAAAAAAAAATATATCATACAAGCTAATAAAAAGTTATTACAGAGCAGCTCCATATCTTCCACATTCCCAGACAAACTGTACTGCAACAGCTCTGTCAAAGAATCAGTGATTTGACAACTATTTCACATTATTCTGAAGTACAGGGATATAAGAATGTTAGTCACTGAATGCTGAGATGACAGATTACATTAAGGATGTGCCTTCTGGCCTGATCATTGGACTGGACAGTTATTTTGAAATTTCCTTTTTGAGTATTGTGTGCCAGGGTGACTAGACTCTTGTAAGACCTGATAATTCATGTTGAAATCTGTTTAAAAACAGAGTACTTTAAGGGGAAAAAAATATAAAATAATAAAGAATTCTACGGGGAAAAAGCACCAGTCAAACTAATAATTTTGCCATATTCCAACAAATTTCTGAGAATTTTAGCAAAAGGTAAATACAGACTACTTGCTGGAATTTTAAGGTCTCACAATAAAGATAATAAGTTGGAATAACAGACAAACAAGAAAGAGTACAGTGTTCAGAAATGACTGGCAAACCAAGAAAGTTAATGTCAGTAGTCTGAAAATTATAAGTGGAGAAATTTACCTTGAGGACCAACATGTTCCTAAGATGCTGTTGTAAGCAAAAGGTAGGGTCAGTGGCCTTGGAACCTCTTGTTAGCTGTTCTGCTGCTGTGCTTTGCAGCGGTAAATTGCTTTCATTTCCCCTAGTTCCTGGATGCCACAATGACACAAGCTACAGTACTTGAGTAATTCAACTCTTTGCTGACTTACAACTTGCAGTTAAGTCTAGAGCTTTCCAAGGCAGTTGATTTTGCTTGGTCAAACTATTTTTTATATTTTATTATTATTATTTTTTTAATGCATGGCTATTTAAAGCTGTAAATCTTTGTTTAGCAATAAAAATTCTTTTGTATTCCCTGCGTAAGCAAACAAGGGCATGCAGAGTGAGTTTAATTCATAGTCTGCAAGAACGTTTCAAAAAATGATTGAC
Source organism: Excalfactoria chinensis (assembly GCF_039878825.1). Classification (NCBI taxonomy): domain Eukaryota; kingdom Metazoa; phylum Chordata; class Aves; order Galliformes; family Phasianidae; genus Excalfactoria; species Excalfactoria chinensis. The sequence continues at coordinate 23,830,457 of NC_092829.1, read as the reverse complement.
AGATTCACATTTTTTTCTAAAGGATAGCAATTGATCACAGCTTGGTCTTCTGAGCAATTAAAAGACACTCAAAAGGAAATACCAAGTGGAGAGATGTTTTCCTAAATCATATTTTTTGTTTTGAATGTGCAGTAGTTGTAAGACTAATGGCAACCTGTTTTTAATACTGAGGTTTTGCTGTGAGATCAAAGAAGAGGAATCTGGTGTACAGCTTCTCTGTTACTGATTTTAACTCTGGAGTAACATATTGCAACCTTTCATCTTCCAGTAGTTTCACATACATTGTAGCAGAATTTCTTGAGGAGCAGATAAAGTATATATGTATTTTACAGTTAACATCAAAGCTTAGGTTTCACAGGCTCTGGAGGGTTTGTTTATGCACTTCGTCTACTGCAATGTTTTCAGTTCAGGCTATTTTGGTTGATGCAAAGGGTTATGAGCTGGCTGATGGATTCAGCAGCTGCAAATTACAGTATCAGCTGCCTGAGAGACTGAGTGAAGTGGGCAGTTGGCGGCCAAGTGGATGCAGCCTCTCTGGCCTAAGGAATTCCACAGTCCATGCACAGGATATTCCATGAAGGATGACAGAACTTTTACCTTGACACAAGTAGGAAGTAATTTAAAAATAAAAGTGTGCAGTGGATGGCTTGAGGTAAATGATGGCAAAAAAAAGTTGCTTTGGAAATGGTACACTGTAAAATTCAGGCTCTAACAGCTCTTGACATTAAACTATATATTATAAAATGGATAAGAATTTATATACTTTCATTTGTAGGCCATATATTATTGTGGTTGACCTAAGATAAATGCCAGCAGAAAAACACTTTTTTCTTTTTACTTAAAGTATGTGGGTTATTTTATCTACTTACTACTTCTGGTAATAACAACTTGCACTCATTGCAGCATTTAGGTACTATCTCACTAGGCACTGTCTCACCTCTGCAGACTTTGTAAGTTGTTGCATTGTTGCTTGATTTTTTTCTATTATTTATTTTACCATGAGTACGCCCACTGTTCAGCAGTGCCACAGTTGAAGGCAGGACTTGAATAAACTCTGGAAGTATCTTGATTCCAGCAGTTTTAGCTGGAAAGACTAAACTTTGAATTCTCTTGGAAGTGAATAACTTATTCCTACCCTTAACATTGGATCTCTGTGTATTTGAACTGCATTAATTATTTTAAAAATATTGAATTGGTAGCTGTGATAGAGGTAATAATTTTGTTTTGCTGAATTATCTGTAAATCTAAATATTGTATACAGTATAAAGAAAATGTTATACTAGACACTATCATCTGGATTCGAGGTTGTATTTTTTCCTCTCAAGAGGTTATTTTTGTACCAGGCAAGCATAAAGAAAAGATAAGTAAATAGATTGCAGCCTTATTGACACTACTGCTAAGGTCTAAGCATCATATGACAGTTACAAAGCAGGTAAAGTGGATACCAACAGGGACCTAATTTCTTTTTCCAAATTTAACATGAGATGAAATCTCTCTAAACCCAGTTCTGATCCATTTTATCCAGGAACCAACCATATGGTGAAATGAAATCCAGTTCATGTGAAAACAGCAACAAAATCAAGCAAAAATAGGAAACTACCAGTTCTGTGTGATGCAGGCAAGTGATCTTATGGCTCTCATGGTTCTTGTCCAGAAATACCCAGTAGACTGGTGTATGGCCATGAATCATGTGTGCAGGATCTAGCACATCCAGAAGCTGCAGATCCACTGCTGGCTGTCACACAGGGTTTGTGTGTGTTCATTAAGGCTGTTGCATTGATGCTACCTGCCTGTAAGCTCTCAGTAAACAAAACTGCTCTTGCTGCTCTTCAGACTTGGATGGTGTGTGCAAGTGAACCACACAACAAATATGAAAACATTGACTATTTGGATCTATTAATAGGGGAGTTAAGTTCCTTTTAATCTATGCCTGGCCCAACTTTAAATTAAATCAAACTTCCTGACCTTTTCAATCTGATTTTCATCTAATAAGAGGTGGGGTTTTTTCTTTGTTTGTTTTTTCCAACAAAATCCAGTGCAGCAAACACAAGAAAAAAGCAAAATAGCCCAGAAAAACACAGCTGTAGAAAGCACCTAATGTCAGCATATTTTCCTGGAAAGTAAAAAGTCATTTATAAGTTGTTTATGTATATGTGACCTTTACTTGTATGTTGCACAGATTGGCCTTAAGGTCTCTCCATGTTGCTGGACCTGTCATGAGTGGTTAATTATCTTGTTAGAACGTGAAGCATTTGGCTGCTGTAATGCTCTAAACTGTAAAGTGTTTCAGAGGTTAATTGTTGAGGAAAATCTGCAATTTATAACAAGCCTTGTAAAAATTAGTAGAGTATGTTCTTGCATATGGGCTACTTTCAAACCTTTAGTGGTGCTGTGATTTGCATTTTAGGAGAAACTTTTCTGTGTTGCTGTGGGAAGTTTGTCTACGTCAGAAACTTTAGATGCTTTGGGAGACAGAGTGACAGTAACTCCAGAGAAAACTTAATTGAGGTTCTGATACTCTTGATATGCTGTAATATCTAGATACATTACTTGGTGTTTTCATACATTGACAATTTCTCCTTGTCAAAACTCTCTTTTGAGAATCTTTTTGGCAGTTTAATTCAGCAGGTATTATTCAGTAATTATTCACATAATTCAGTATGTGCTTTCTGTGCTTGAGGAGCTTGAAAATAGTGAAAACTTATTTTGCACTTTGGTACATAATTAAGCTTATCCAGCTGAGGGAATACAAGATATTTTTGTGCAGACATATAAATTTGCAGTTACTGCACAGTGCACTGTTACTGAGAATGAAAATTAAACTATTTTATGGCCAGAAGGGAGGAGACATGAGCAGCACTGGAGAAATGAACCCAAATTCAGTCTGATTTGCTTAAAATATTCTTCAAAATATTTGAAACAACATAGTAATACATCAGTGTTTTCCAGTGAAGTTTCTATTATGGTTTGCCAAGAGTTTTAGCTGTACTTTTATGCCTGCAGAATGGGTTTAGTGCAGTAATCTGTTAACACTTGAGACAGTTTACCTTCCTGGCAGTGTGTGAACATTTGAAGCTCTGAGCACATGCAGCCCTGAGCATTGCCAGGTGCCTGAAAGTATAGATGCTAGTTGTCAAGACCAAATGATCAAGAGATGGGGGTGGAGGTAGAGGAAGGGAGATCGCCTACTTCTGAAAGCAGATCCAAAACTCTGCTCATTGAAACTCCCATACTTCTTTGCTCACCTCTGGCATTTCAGGGATTTAGCTGTCAGGACTTTATAAAAACAAGTTGCTGCTCATAGTACTCAACCAAAGCAGTTTATTTAAGGCTAATATTCTATCTCTAGCACTAAATGTGTTTTTTAATATTTTCTTGAGATTTAACTTTGGTTTAATTTGTTATATACATACAGCTTCATGTTCAATAATTTGGCTTTACTTTCAGACTGAAGTTGTCAAATCTGAACAGATAAAAATCCCTCTTCTATATTATTAATTTAGAAAGAATTGGCTTTATTGAATATCTTGTTATTGTTTATTGAATATCTACTGCTGTGCAAAACCATGAGTGTTGTCAGAAACACAAGCTTTTATTATAATTGTTTGATGGGATTGTTTTGACAGAAGCAAATTTGAAACAAATCAAAATTATGTTGCTTGTTCTCATTTTTATTAGTGTTATGTATTTTTATACTGCCATTTACTGGTTCTGGTGCTATTTTTTCAATATTTTAATAGCATTTCCTTACTTGTTTATAACATGTTCTTTAGACACAACATTCAAACTGGATTGTTTTAAAGCAGCGTTATTCACTCAGTAGTTTTTGTCTAAGTATTCCTTAAAGTCCTGTGCTACCTAAATTTTTCCTTTCACAAAGAAAATAAGATGTCAATCATAAAGACCTTACACTGTAGGATAGTTCAGAAGTCTGGAATACTTTTAAGTTTGGAGGATACAATCCCATCATAGTCTTTATTTTATAACTTGGTAACTTACGTTTTCTTCTTTACTTTCTCAACACAACTGTTTACAGCTTCTCTTCCACTCATTTTCTGTTTGATTCGGTTTCAGAACAAGACTACGCAAAAATTAGTGACTTCTCATTGCAGCAGTCAGCAGTCAATCTCAGGAATAGCTTATCTACATTGAAGCCATTCCAGACTGTTGCCCTACTCAGTTATAGAGGATTGGTTTAAAGGGAAATACTGTCAAAAATTTTCTTAATGATGGGACAGATCAGATTGCAACTGGAGGGGAAAAAAAAAAAAAAAAAAAAGAAAAAAGAGGATAGAGAGAGACGTTCATTGTGGCAATATTATCGCTTTCATTCCTATTTCTGTCTCCCAGGATGTCAGTTTACAGTGTTAGTTTTCTGCTTCTGTTTCATGTGACCTTGTTGTGCCATCTTTCCTTACTGTATGCTGGGCTTACTGAGCATTCCTGCCAAACAAGTCAGCTGCTGGTTCAGTTGTGATAGCATTGCCATAAACAAATAAATAGAGAGAGCCCTAGATGTATTCACTATGTTATTTTTCCTCTCTGAAATAAACTAATCAGCAATTAACAAAATGTGGTTGACAGGTAGATCTGATCCATAGATGGACCTTGCCTGTAGCTTAATACATACTTTGTTTTTTCATTACAGGATATTTGTGAAGATATATCTGATCACGTTGAACAAATTCATGCTCTACTAGAGACTGAGTTTTCCCTGAAGCTTCTCTCATACTCTGTCAATGTGATAGTCGATATCCATACAGTACAACTACTCTGGCACCAGCTCCGTGTTTCTGTTCTGGTTCTGAGGGAACGCATTCTCCAGGGGCTACAAGACGCCAATGGAAACTACACCAGACAGACTGATATTCTGCAAGCATTTTCTGAAGAGACAAAGGAGGTATAGTAACTAAATTCAACATTTTTGATAATTTTATCTCTATTTGAAGAAGCTTGTCCCTGTTGCACATTTTAAATTGCTATGTCGACAATTTTAAGTGTGGATATTTAGTGCTACTTTTGTAAGAACCTATCTTGAGTGTTTTCAGTTAGTGTCTGAATCAAGCAAAGAGAAGAACCAGTAAGACAAGCTTTCAGAAATGTCGTATTAGTGGTAAATAAAGTTATCTCCTGGTTGAAATACTTTTCTTAAAGGAGTGGAAATATTTACAGAGGACTGTACAGTTGCTCTTGAATTTAAAAGTCACGTGCAGTTCAAAACCGACTTTTTACATGCAACTTGGTGTCCACCTGGACCCATAGCTCCTTTTCTACAGAGATACTTTCCAGTAGGTCAGCCGCAAAGCTGTACTGGTGTAAAACCCTGAACTTGCCTTTGCTGAACTTCATGAGATTCTTCTTCACCCAACTCTCCAGCTGCTCAGATTTCTCTGAAAGTCAGAGCAGCATTCTGAAAAACATCAGCAAACTCTAGTTTCATGTGAGCAGCAAACTTGCTGAAGGTGTACTCTGTCCCTTTTTCCAGGTAACTGGTAATTGAGATGAACTAGACTGTACCCAATATTGACCGCTGGGGGGCATCACTTGTCTGGATTCTGCGACCTATATTACATAGGAAGCGAAAAGCCCCGTAAAGACGTCCTTAATTTCAGATCCCCGAATTTTAATGAGAATGTGCATACCTTTCTGCTCCCTTTTGAGTTTTTATATGTCTTTGCTACAACAAAGTGGGTGGCCCTGAAATCAATATTCAGACATGTCCAGGCCCACCTTCCACACCCCCTCTTCCTCTTAAATGTGCATCTGACTCTTCAGATTCAGTTTCTCCTTTGCCGTTGATGATAAATCCTCTCTGGCAAGTGTGAAAGAAACTGATGCTTGTCTGAACATCCAGAGTGGTGACTTAGGGTGAAATCTTTATTTTTTGGCATGAGTGTGGTGATTTCAAGACCTAAGAAAAGGGCTAATTCAGATACAAAGAAATAGAAAATGTCCCTTATGGCTCTTATTAAAACTGCTATAAATGTCCTTCTAACAAAGGGGAGTACTGACTGGAGAGGGAAAGTGCTTTTTTAGTTATTTATTTATTTTTTTTCTCCAGATTGGCTTGTATGATTATAATACTAATATAAAAAATAAGTAAAAATAAAAAAGGCAGTATATTCTATCACAATTCTTTAATTTCTCCCAGGTAAATCATAAATAACATTTGGTAAAATTAACTGTAACTGTACTTTGGTGAATCTTGGTGTCAGCAAGAAGAGATACATGAGATTTCACACTTTGAGAAAATAGAATAAAAACCAATGGGACAAGCTGCTATGATGGTGATGCCAAATTGAGGAAACAGATTTTTAAATAAGAACTTTAGGAAATTAATATTTGGAAGGACTTTTCCCTTTACAAACTACCCAGAAATAGCTAAGAAGAAAAGAAAAATCAGTTCAGTGCAGCCTGAATTCTTCCTAGCTGAACCTCATTTGTGAGTTGTGTTTCACAACTGATAACAATAGGAAATACGGAAAGGACCAGTATAAGTCCACATTAATATACTGTGAATTTGAATGTTCTCAAACAGCTAAGAAATTCATAGTAGAAATACCTTGCTAATTAATTTAACTTACTGGAATGAGTTTAAAAAAAAAAAAAAAGGTGCTGAATGAAATATAAATACAAGAAGGTTCTGGAAATGCAACCTACAAAGTTTTACAGGGAATATTACTATGTGGAAACAGATCTTTTGAAGTAAGTCATTCCTATTGGTAGCTGTGCAAATAATTAATAGAATATTTTCCTGAATTAAAAACAATAATAAAACTCTGATAATACTGGCATTAAATAATGCTCATCTGAAACACACATTTAAATGGCTGCCTGAGAAATGACCAAGCAAAATGGTCTAATGAATGTGATTGTAAATTTTATTAAGATTCATAAACACATTTTTTTAAGAGACAAAGGAATGAAGTTCATTACTCAGGAGAAAGGAAGGCCCCTTGGGCCTTTGGGAAGGGGTTTGATTTATATGTGGCCTTACAGCTTCTAATATTTTCCTCAGATCGGAGGAAAAAGGCAGCTGCAGTACAAATCATTGCATAGTCATTATTTTCCTTAATAAATGCAGCTCCAGAATGGAAATTCAACAGTTTTATAGAAACTTCCCTTTTTAATTCTGGACTATTGATGATGAACATTTTGTGGCATAGGTTCTACATCTGGATATAATATGCTAAATAAAAAATATTTTCAATGCCCATGATTTCAGTTGATCTTTTCTACAAATAATAGTTTTAGTAAGAGGAATTTTATGTTACTTTGACTAATGTAAGTGGGGTGGGCAGAGTACAGAGCTTAAATGTGTTTAAAGAAGATTGCAAACAGTAGCCTTCTTTATTGAGATTCTTCTGGTTCAGACCATAGGCCATGTGGCTTATTTGAGATTGTAGGGTTAACTGCACATTCTTTAGGTACAACTTTGCCTTAAAAATATCTATTATGTACATCAAACCAGCAAAAAATAGAACAACAGCGTACAGATTTAGTTTCCTAGAGTTAGAACCCTAAAACATGAATTTCTGCCTTTTGTGATGTTTTTAAATAGTTGTTGTAAACACTTGACCTAAAGTTCTGTTTTATTTTTCTTAGATGAACTTTTCTGTTCCTTGGTTGTTTAGTGATTAATGCTTTACTAGATCTTAGGCAATGGAACATAAATTGATAGTTCATTATTTTGTGTGTAGTATATGAACTTAAACTTCTAAACAGTACAATTTCTTCATCTATTTCAGGATCGTCTTGACTCTTTAACTGAAGTTGATGATTCTGGACAGTTAACTATCAAATGTTCTCAAAATTACTTGTCACTGGATTGTGGTATTACTGCATTTGAACTATCTGACTACAGTCCAAGTGAAGATCTGCTTGGTGCTCTAGATGATATGACCTCCAGCCAAGGTAAAGCAAAATCATTTGAATCCTGGAACTACAGTGAGATGGATAAGGACTTTCCAGGACTTATCAGAAGTGTGGGTTTACTTGCAGTAGCAACGGATTCTGTTGCTCCTCAGTGTAATGAAGCATTAAATGAGAAAAGAAAAAATTTACCTCTTGTATCAGAAGATGGAGATGAAAACAAGGACAGGAAAGGACCACATGAGCTTTCACAGTCTCCTTCTGCTAATTCTTCTGTTTCTAAAGGACCTTGCTCTGAAGATGGGATCTCATCAACTGAAAGCAAAACAGTTTCTGCACAAAATAAACCAGAATACAACCTTCCACAACTCAGTGGTGAAAAAATCAAACACCCTCACTGTGAAAACTCAAATCCTAAGAGATCCATAAGAGACTGCTTTAACTATAATGAAGATTCCCCTACACAGCCTACTTTGCCAAAAAGGGGTCTGTTTCTGAAAGATGATGTATTTAAAGACTATATGGAAGCCAATGACTTTAAAAGGCAAATCTCTCAAATAGTAAAGAATGAAATGAGTAGGAGTACACCCTCGCTGCTAGATCCACCAGACAGGTCCAAACTTTCCCTGGCTTTACAGTCAACCTACAGTAGTCCTTCTGCTGTTAGTCAGTCTTATGATTGCTTAAATAAAATAGGTGATAGAAATCTTGAGTACACAATAAATAATCACTTTAAGGACAGTCCTGTAAGTCTAGGAAAGCCTGGTTCCCACACCTGTAAAGAAAAAACAAAGCACAAGAAGTCTCGTGACACTCCAGAGAAAGTGAAAGCTGGCAGAACATCTGTACGTATGTGTAAAACAGCTCCACCAGTAGAAGTCAAAAAAAGGGGATGTCCTCTACAAAATGGAATCACTTCTCATAACTCTCAGTCTCTAGAGGGCACAGAAACTGATTCTACTTCTGCATCATCAGATTCTTGTAATCAGGGAGACCCAAATGGACAATCACAAGGCAAAACTGAGCCTTTTAGTTCACCATGTAGCCAGAAGAGTGCTTCCTCAGCTGGTACTGAACATATCGACTCATCGCCTCTTTTACTGAGAAGAAAGAAAAATAAAAGTTTATCCTCATCACCAAGTTATAGTCATACTAACAATAAAGATGGTGAGGTCTGGTATGGTTCTGATGAATATTTAGCACTTCCTTCACATCTCAAACAGACTGAAGTGTTAGCTTTAAAACTAGAAAATTTGACAAAGCTGCTGCCTCAAAGGCCCAGAAGAGAAACTATTCAAAATATTGATGACTGGGAGTTGTCAGAAATGAACTCAGATTCAGAAATGTATCCAACATACCAGGTAAAAAAACACAAAAAAATGGGTAGAATTTCACCAAGCTCTTCAAGTGATATAGTATCTTCCTTGGGTGACAGTATTGAATCTGGGCCTCTCAGTGATATTCTCTCTGATGAAGATCTTTCTATGCCTGTGTCTTGCATTAAAAAATATATTGAAGGAAAGTTGGAAAGTACTGCTGCCACTCAGCCCACTGAGAATGAAACTTCTGCATCAAATAAATCAGCTTTAATTCGTCAACTCATGCAAGATATACAACATCAAGAAAATTATGAAACCATATGGGAAAAAATTGAGGTAAGGTCATAATCCTGTGTTTCTGTGCTGTGTTTTTAATAAGACTGTACATAGAGATGGAGCTGGGAGCAAGGGAAAATCTGCTTTGTTTTTCATTTAATGATGAAAATAGTCCCCTCTGATCAGTAGAAGTAGACAACAGTAATGATCATTGTGTTTATTACTGGCTGCAGTTAACCTTTATTATACAGAATTTTATTATTTCACCAATGCCTTTAAACTTGGCAAAACATACTCTGCAAAGACAGCAGAGATTCTTTTGGCCAAGATTATGTGTGTAATGTGTTATTTTTGGAAGCGTTTGAAAGTTAGGGATCATTTTATTGAAATAATGTTTTGTAGTGCCTACTTCATATTGCCTATTTTCTTTAACAAAATAAATAAATAAATAATTACTTTAGTCCAAGAATATGGGGATAATTTTCATGACTCCTGTCACATCATGTATAATAACCTCATTTCATTTTAATCAGTTCTCTTTTTTTGTAGTGATATTCCTCCCAGTGTTGCTGGAACTAAGCATAACAGCTTTTAATGTCACTTGACTTGTTGACTTGAGTTGAGATAGAATTTTTATTTTATTTTTTATTTTTTTGGCTTCTTGCATCACTTCTGAAGTACAACATTTTATATTGACAGGAATAATTTTGACTTAATATGACTCTGGAAATATATTGATAGTAAGCAATTTGCTGAATGTATGCTAAAGTATTTGTTGGAAGACTTTTCCATTGTCTCATTTATATGGAATATAAACATCTGAGGAAGCCAGTCAATTATGTTTTTTCATACTACTAAATTATGCAGATACTCTTGCACTGGTACTGTCATACTGTTAATCTTTCGGATTATCCACTGAGAGTATTCTGCTTATTTAGGTAGTACTGGGTATCTCCATTCTGTGGCAAATCACAGTTTCTGTGGCAGCTCTGTGTACATTTCTGAAATTATATTTTGGAGATCAATGTGAGAATGAGTGATAGAGAATTCTGAATGTACCTTTTATTGTTAAGATGTAGTTCTACACTAAAAATAGCATTAAAGCACTTTAGTAGCTACCCTAAATTAATTGTAGAATACAGATTCAGGTTGATAGTTTCTATTATAGTAACTGGAAAAAGAAAAGATATTTCTGCAGGCAAAATCACTGGCATTATTTGCAGTGTCTGTTGAGCCTGGAGGAGGCTCAGGGGGATCTTATTAATGTGCATAAATACCTAAAGGAAGGTTGCAAAGAAGATGGGGCTTGATTTATTTAAGCGATGCCCAGTGACAGGGCAAGAGGAAATGGGCACAGACTGGAACTAAGGAGTTTGTATCTGAACACCAGGCAACACTGTACCGTGTAGGTAACAGCAGAGGCACAGACTGACTAGAGGGCTGTGCAGTCTCCTTGGAGGTCTTAAAAAGCTGCATGGGCATGTTTCTACTTGAGCAGGAGTTGGACCAGACGGATCCAGAGGTCTCTGCCAACCTCAACTATTCTAGAACTCCACCATTGAGTTTTGAAAGAAAGCTGACTTTCTTTGATAAAACTAATTTTTCCTTAAGATCATACTAATGATCAATATATATATACTTGCATTTTTATGTGCAAACTGAAAAATTGGAATATCATCTTAGGGATGTTATTGTAATAATACATTTTAAATCACCTTAGTAATATGGTAGTTATGGCATTAAAAAAAAACTTTTTTTTTTTTTTTTTTTTTTTTTTTTTTTTTTTTTTTTTGTAACCAGTTTCATCTTGTCCTCTAGATAACAGTCCTAGAATGACCATACTGACATCTTTATCCTGTAATCAGTGGTCACTCATTATCCCATTCTATCTGATTTTTGAAGGCATTATTATAAACGATGGAAAAGTAACTACGTGCAATACTGGGCATTTATATGAAGATATATTGGCCTTGCAGGCCTCAGTATTTATTGTACGGAGAAAACTGTGAAATTTTACTCATTTACAGACTTGCAGCTTGTTTTATTGCAAGCTCAGTTTTTGCAAGAGTCAGACAAATACATGAATTTCTCTGAAAACAGTGATCTGATATCTATCGATCCCATCTTGTCATTAATTTCCCTGAACTCAGGCAGCGATCTGTCTTTTGTTGGGGAAGTTCAGTCTGGCACTGTTTACTCACCTTCTTGATACATTTTTATGTTGTGGATTAGAGGGGATCCTACAATGAAGAGTTTTTTGCAAGTCTTTGTGTTGCCTTCCAGGGATTAGAAACCTCTTTTCTGAGTTATCAGAATGATAGGATTAATTTTCCTGTGTAGGGGTAACTAAGGTTTGGTGACATGTGCAATCTACAAATGAGAGTGTAATATCAGATCTAAACTTGTTAGAGTGACAAATAACCTATGTGTATGTGTGGGAAATACTTGTATTTTCAGGGTAGTGACAAGAGGTAACTAAGCTGTAGGCTTCTGCAAATGGTTTGATGGGCTCAGTAGAGCAAATTACATGTTGGAGATCGAGTTGGGAATCAATATGGGTAGTAGAGATGTCTGGAAAATATTTGGAGAACTAAATTTTTATTGTTTCTGTTGATAGAGGACATAGGTACTTCTGGGCAGAAAATGAGATGAAACATTGCCTTGGTATAGTTAATGTAGAAACTTGCTATAAGAGAAGCAAATTTTACTTGTATTTGGAGATGATTTTCAGCACTAGGGCAAAGATCACATACAGTGGACAAATGAAGTTTGGCCATGGTGGTAAGTGTACTAAAAAATTTGTAGAAAACAATAATGCTGATAGGCTTTGTCAACGAAGAAAAACAGAACATCAACCAGTAATGTCAGAACAGGTGAAAAAAGCAAAGATAACTGTCAGGGAGCAGAACTTGCTTCTTTTAGATTACCAGATAAAGGATTTTCAAGTGTTGTGGTGCTCTCCTCAGCCTTCTTTCTTTCGATAAATTATGCAAAAGTGCTTTAATACTGACCCCCTTAAGTTAAATGGATTGCATATTTTTCCTAATAGTAAAGTAGTTGTCAACCTTTTTTCATTCATAAATCTTACTGTGCTGCTTCATATTATACTGAAATACAGCTCTTTGCTGATGAGCAATTTGCAAAAGCAAAAATCAACAAAAAAATTACCAACAAAAATACAACACCAAGTAAAAAGGTATCAGATCCAGAAATACCTTGGCAACTCTGCAGTCTTCTCAGCAGTTTTGCTGCATTGTGCAGCATAATTGTGGATGTCACATCGTATTTTGTACTGTGAGTGGAAAAACTGTTTTGTTGCTTTAGATCCAATGATCCGCCCCTGCTTTAAAAGCCCATCCCTCAGTTTACAAGCTGGTTAAACTATTATTAAGCAATAATGCATATGGAATTCACACTTCTACTCAAATACTTCTTACTAAAAAGTGATATTGAAATACAGTGAACATTTGGGTTTCTAACAGTTTGTTTGAATTTTAACAGGTCTTCTGAGTACATTCACTTTTCTTTGGCATTTGCTTTATAACTGAGTGAGTTTGTCACCGGGAATCTTTGCAAAACCAGCAACTACTGTGCAAGCTGTGCAAATTCTGAATTTGTAACTGCATATCTAAAACTGACTGCAGGAGTTCTATATTGTGAAGCACATGCTTGTGCTTTTTTTTTTTTTTTTTTTTTCCCATGATGTTTTTTAATTCACTGTGTGAAGATCTTCAAATTTAGAAATTTAGCAATGATTTCAGGGTGTTTCTTTACTAGTATTTAGAACTGATTGCAAATGATGTTTACATCAACTGCTTGACTCACATCTGATGCAAAACCTTTAGCTCCGAGCACTTCATGTTTCTTGCTGTGTATGCAGCCAAACTCCACATCCCAGTCCTCTTGGTTTCAGTTTCAGATAACTTCTGAGAAACTCTTTTAATTAGTTTACTAGTTAGTGTGTTGATTTTTTTATTTATATTGATTTGTTTGTTTGTTTGTTTCTTTTTTACTCCTTGAAGTGCCATCATAATCAAGCAGAAAACTGGTGAATTGACATTTGTGTTTTCTATTGTTCCCTTAAACATGATTATATACAGCAGGGTAAGAAAGAACACTGATTGTTTTCTATATTTTCATAGAACTGTGCCTTTCCCAATGATTTAAGGTCTAGCTGTTCTGTTACATAATGCACTTAGGCTCCTGGATACTAATGTTTTATGTATTTTCGGTGAGAGTGTACAGGATATTCCAGAAAGATACAGTACAGCAGAGTCCCCATAGTCTAGACTAAATATTTAATTATTTAAATAATACATTGTTGCTAACTTCCAACTAAATTAAATTCCAGTCTATCTACTGTTGTTAATGCATCATTGCCTTAAAATGTGTACATGCTGGAGATGAGTCAGAGCAGGAGAAACGTTCGAGGGTCTAGAGAGGATTAACTTGAGAGGAAAGATCAAGTCCACTTATGTAAGATTATTGCATAACTCTTCAGAATATGTTCATATCCTTTTCTTTTTGCATGTCTTTATGTGTTTTGACAGCAACTAGTTTTCATTCCTTCCTCCTTTCCAGTATGTTAGGATCAGAGGTGAAACATTAAAGCATATTGACTCTTAAATCATATTTGTCATCATTAAGCATCAGACCGAATATGATTTGTGGCAAATGTGGACAGAAATCTGTCCCTTAGCCATTTATTTCAGAAAATCTGGAGGTTTACGCAGGTTTCTGAAAGTCATTTTAAAAGCAACCAGGAAGACAAATAAATGTTCATCCTTGCCTTAGAGCAAGGATGCCTTGGAGCACAGACGCTAACCCTAACAAGGATCTGAACTATCCTTAGCTAACAAAACTTATTTCTTATCTGAATATACCATTATTGATAGGAAAGACTTATTTCAAGTAGATCAAATAAGTTTACCAGGATGTGGACTAGATTTGCTTCTATGTTCAGTTGGACAGTCTTTGGAAATTTCACAGGGTGGGCTGACCAAGATAGAGCCAACAAGCAGAGATGCAAGTTGCAAAACCTTATTATTTTTTCTTGCTGATGCTGACATCTGACTACAGGAGCGTTTCCATACTGTGCTGCACAAGAGCAGAGACACACAGAATCACTTAAAAGATAAATACCACACTGTAGCAGTAACTGAAGTAAAACTAGCTCAGATAATTCCAAACTGGGTTCAACCTATGCATTGCAGTACAAGTTTGTCACAACTCCGCTGAAGTACAGGAAAGAAGAGAAAATTGTAAATTTGTTAAAAACAGCCAAGCTTCTGGGGTTAAAAATGAAGAATAAAGAGACAACAGAGTAAAGACCAGAGATTGTTATTTTATTCTGTAAAGGCTTCCAAATTTTGGTGGAAGGAATAAAAAGTAACTCAGAATTAGGGTTTAAAGGTGATATAAAGGATGGCCCACTAGAGACCACTGGAAAAAAAAAAAAAAAAAAAAAAAAACTTAAAGGGAAGGTAAATAAATTAGGCAAAAGAAAAGCAATCAGAGGAGGATGTAATAGTGACATGAATTTTGTGTAGACTGCAGGTGATCAAAAACTGAGGGCATAACAGGACATGAAACTGGGCAACTGGAGAAATAATAATGGAGGAAAGTAAGAGATGATGAATCTTAATTTCTCCCTGCTGCTGTCATACTTACAGAATAGTGGCAATCACTGATTTCCCTGTTTTAGTATTTAAACACAGAAATCTTAACTGCAAAACAAGTTCATAGGTCAAAGAATTTAAATGTCTGTTTCTTGTGAGGTGGCCTCTTCTCACCAGTTAACCTTCCTCAATAGCAACTACTGAATTCAACTTTCTGATTTTGATAGGAAATCATGGTCATTGTATCTTAATTCATGTCAAGGATTTAGCAGAGGTCAGTACTTTCAGCAGTTACTCATAAGCAAACAGCATTTGCTCTATTTTAGTAAAAAAGAGTGGTTTGTGCTTTTTTTTTTCCTTCAATAGGAAAACTTTTAGATATGGTAATATATCACCCTCTTGAGGCCAGTTGTTGTTACAGCACCTATTTAATAGAAATCTAATTTGCTTCTCAAACAAACAAGATTTGTGTAACTTTATAGTCAGATTTATTAGAAATTGAGAAATTAAATAGTTGTAAACAATAATCTTTCCTCCTTATGAATATTCATCCCTAGGAGGATATTTTTACTTTAGTGTAGGTTCCAACTATTTTTGCTTTGATTTTTATTCTGAGGAACTTAACGTTGAAATGTCATTCTGATTTAAAATAATAGAATGAATATGTCTATTATTAAACTTTAAAAAATATAACTTGCACCTCCACTTCTGTTGTGGAAGTGCATTATTTCACTTCACAGATACTGTGAAATATATTTAAAAAGTAAACTCTATTATCTGCAAATAATAAATGTCTCACTGAAAATATAGCTGTTATCTTTATTATCATTTAGAGAACTTTACTTACATTATATACAGAAACAGTGATTAATATGACTTTCTGATTTTCAGGCGAAGAATGTTGTTCCTTTCTGCCTTTCTGCATCACTTGCCAGCTAGCTTACTGAAAACGGTACATAAAATATTGTTAATTTATCTGTCATTATAAAGGCACTGCGAATCTTTGTGCCGTTTGCTGAAAGTATTCAATTTGGTTAGTGTCATCATTTTAACATGTTTTGTTCTTTGTTTGGGTAAAGGTAAATTGTTCGCTACTACCCAGAAATCTTGCAAACCTCCTTTAAACTGCTTTAATCATGCAATCGGCCCACTCTGCAATTTAGGCTACAGTAACAACCATGGTATATGTACATCACATGCAGTTTAAAAGGAACTAAATGCTGGTGGAGTGAGGTCAACATCCAAGAACTACAGGATCAAACAGTAAGGAAATGCTAGGACTGGTGGGATGAGACACGGGCGGCACCAGTTGAGTCCTGTGGTGCTGCCCAGCACATGTGCAAGGTCACAGCTGACCCTCAGCAGGACGAACAGCTGCACATGGGTGTCCCACCCCCAGGCTCTATCTGATGCTTAGATACTCAGAGCATGCCAAGCAAGAAATGACAGTCACCCATAACTGCCTATTTTTTCTGAGCAAAATAAAGTTGTCTAATATATTACAGAAGCCGTTATATGGAAAAATTGCAAATGAAGGTTAGTTCATCTTTTGGATGCAGTTCAGTTTATAATCAAAAATACATACATTAGCTGTAAAACAATCTGAAAATAAGGTACATTGCCAACACAACATTTAAGATAATTACATGAAGAGGCAGTGCAGTACTTCCAAGTACCCTTATATCACCATAAGTTGCTTCAACATCAATAGTTACATTGACAGCATTTTTAGAAAAAGCGTTGCAGGCAACTAGCTTCACTAAAACTGTAGATGCTGACTACATACTTTCCCTAACCATGGACTTTAGATCAAGGTTGCTACACAATAAACATTTCATATTGAAAGAATAGGAACTGTTCTGACCAGAACGTTCTGCTTTAGATTTTTTTCTGTAGAATAAATAACAAAACTGTACTTAGAAACAACAGATCCTGAACTAACTTCTATATTTTCTGTTGCAGTTTAGAGGTTTTAACAGTGGACTAAAGGAGAATTTGGGACCATAAAATGTATGTGAATATGTGAATATATAGGCAATAAGCCCCTATCCTGTAACCAGGACATAGGAACTCATTTTGGTGTCTTTATACCCTCTTTAAACCCTAATTCTGTTTGTTTTTTTTTTTTTTTAATGAAATTTTGAAACTTTTACAGAATAACTGTTTTCACCAGTTCCCCTTTAGCCAGACCACTCTGTCCTGTCCTGCACTGTACCCAGGATCCCTCCAAAACCCAGACCCTGCTTTCAGCTGCAACTGCAGAGCTGAAGTTCCCCTTTTGGGGAGTAGCTAACATGATCTGTCTTCTCTCAGGCATGTTTGCTGTTTTTGACCTTCCCTTTTTGCATCTCTGGCTGCAAATATCTGGAGACGGTGGTCATAACTTGCTCCCTGGTTTATAAGCTGAGTAAGTCCAAGTGTACATCTCTTGGCTGTTCTTTATATAGGGCAAGTCTTTGACTTAGGATCACATGAGGTTATAATATAAAAAAGCCTGAGCTTGTGGTATTTGATGCTCTAACGTGTATGATAAACATACACTTCTACTGGAACACATTTTGGGCACATACCTATTTAATGTAGAAAATAAATGACTCAGAAACAGTTATTTTAAGAGTAGTGAAAACTCCTGGAGACATGATCAATAACAGGCATTGCTATTTGTGAATGAACTTATGTTGAATAACAGTATGTAGTGCTGACCAGACTATTCAAAGACTGGATTTGGATGACCATTCAGAAATTTGTGCATTATTCAGGCCTCACAGCATTGCTGTTGCTGACTGGTATTGCCTTTAATTCTTTTGTATGTCAATTTGATTTCCATTAGCTTGTTTTTTGTTTGTTTTTTTTTTTTTTTTTAATTGTTTACCCATCTTTTCCTTGTTCTATCCCCTTTTCAGGGATCTTGGTATCCTTTAACTCTTGTATTTGTCCTTTCTGCTGCCCATATAATTCACTCCATAGTTGCAAACTATTTTCCCAAGAACCTCTTCCTATTCTACCTCAAAATTTCATCAGAGGTCATATTAGGGATGCTGAATGAGGCAAATGAAAGAACCATGCCTCTGCAGACATACACTGAGGCTTTTTGGCAAGGCAGAACTGATAAGTGGAGAGTATTTACTTCCTTAACCAATAATTCTGTGTCTGCAAAATTCAGTGAGTCTAGCACTTAAAGCAGTCAAAGTCTGGGGCCTGGTGGCCAGTGTTACAGCAGTGGATGAGGCTACAACCTGCGTGGTGCTTGCAGGAAGTACACCTGGCCTCTGGCATGGCAGTGGAGCTCTGCCAGGTGAGGCTGCAAGTGCTGCTCTTGAGGCTATGAGTAGGGCAAGCTTCAGCCGATCTGAATGAAATATTGCCTTGAAAACAGCCCAGTTTCCAGTTGTGATGCATGGTAACTTAGGAGGTAGATATGCAAAAGAACTTCCTGTCATCTAATATGTGTTGACATATGTGAAATTCTTCCATGCAAAGAAAGTTATGCTAATTATTTATTTGATTCCCAGGAGTACTTTGAATCCCATACCACTTTTGAGTTACAACACCTGTATATACTTTTGCAGCATGAACTCTTTCCTCACTGTAAGCCTGAAGCCTTACTGGCGTTACGGCTGTTAACATTGGGTCTCTGTTAGAAAGCCTGGTCACATCAGCGTGAGAGATCAGCAGCCATTTTGTATGCCTGGCAGTACTGCCTTCTGAGCAGATGGCATCTCTGGAGGTTTACAACAAATCCATATTGCTGTTAAGTCCACACCAGATGATTCCTTAAATGATGAATGTATTGGAGAGTTTTCTTGTTCCCCTCCCTTCTCTGCAATGGTCCTTTCTACTCTTTAACACTTGCAAAGGCATGAGGACCTTTCCTATGTTACTGTATGGCATACAGGTGCATACATACTTGGTCTGATGGCTGCTTGGACCAGTGTCTTTCTAGCAGTGTCTTTCTAGCCCACTGATTGTGCCTCTAGACTGTAGGTGTTCAGTGGCCATCAAAAGGCTGGGGAAGTGCTATGTGCAGTGCTGGAAGCTTGTCTGCTATCTATGAAAACACCACTCAGGAATAGGCTTTGGAAGACTTTGACATACCTTCCTATAACTGTCTTTAGTTTTGCTCCAGAGCCTATCTGCTGATACTGTCAAGATCTCTTTTTAGATCTTGTTAGTTTCAAATAGTATTGGAGGGCTTGTGGTAGTTCTTTTAAAGAGAAAGTAGACCTTCACCTTGAGCAAGGCAAGAGTAAGGAAAGAATCACATTTATGGCACCATGGAAAGGTTTAAGTAATGTAGAGAGTTACATTCATGAAAGGTTCGTAAGACATAAATTAGTGTAACTTGCTCTTTGACTTTATTTCTGCTCCTACACAACGGTTCCATGTGGACAGTGACATTATTATTGCAGAATAATAGGTTCCATGTCTTCACATGCAGTTATTTCTAATGGATTGAAAAGTAAAACTGCACTGCATGTTTCTCTGTATCCTCCTTTTGAAGCCATTTATATTTGTCATTCTCTTACCAAGAAGGCTTTGGGAACACAAGAGCTTCTTAAAAGCTTTTATTGCCATTCCTGCTCTAGTCAGACTACAGTATATCTTAGGAATGCTAGTAAAGTCTGCAGGTTTAGTAGTAGACTAAAATGACTGCAAGAAGTAAGATCAAGAGAATCCTTTCATTGACTTTTAGGGGCAAAATTAGAACTGAGTTGATTTGCAGTATTTTTCTAGTCTTCTAAGATCTGTGCATTGTCACTCATAGTGTTTCAACTGTTTCAAGAAATACTCTTGACTCTCCAGCAACCTTTCCCTGAAAAGCTGAACTATGTCTGACTGTGCTTGATATAACTGTATTTTTACATATTAATCCTCATTTTGCAGCATCAGATATATAATGTGAACTTCAAATAAGAAAACATCATGAGCCAGTAAACATCCTGTGCTGCTGTTTTTCATTCTGTAACTGTATAAATTGTGAGCAACCAGGTGGATGCCCATCAGAGAAAATACATTGAATAGTCACTTCTAATTATGTATGTGGTTGTTGGATACAAAGCCAAGAGGCAGCACTTGTGAAAGATTTGTTTAGCATCATATTTGGCCTTAAAAATGCCTAACTAAGCGGTATATAGTAGAAGACTAAGATATATCTCTACAGAAATGTCCAGTATGAAACGTCTTTTATCTTTCCCTGTTTTGAGTGAACATTTAAATTCCATATACTTGTAGGCTGAGGTTATTGAGTAAACATGGTACTTCTTAGCAGAAAGCTGCTAGTTTATAGACTGTTTGTGAATGAATGTATCCCAAGCTGCATATTAAATATTAGCATCCTTCTGATGTGCTTGGTCAGTTCTGTATTTCAGCAAAGTCATTATCTGCCACAAAATATTGACAGAGTAACATGAATATTTTCTGTTGTGGCATTTTGGCTCCTTGGGAATCCCTAACATCTGTACTGCTAATGGTTTTATTGTTGCCTTTGAGTCCAAATCCAATTAAATTGTCCACGGCAGTTTGTTGCAGCCTCATCCTCTTGAGTACCTGGATTTCTTTGAGTTACCTTTGCCTATGAAGAAAGTGCACTTTTATCCTTTTGAAAATAAAGTCCGTGAGCAGGAATGAGTTCCTCCTGAGACTAATATGCAAGTCCTTTTGTGGTCAGACAAAGGGTTTCTTAATGTATTCTGTGATAGAAGAGCCCTTAGAGCCAGCCCATCCTTGCACACAGACCCCTCTTGTGAGCTCAGTCTTCTTGTAAATTGGGAACAAACTTTACAACACTGTCTGCTTGCAACAAAATTGGACATTCATTTTTAAGCAACAGCCTCATAACCAATTCTTCTAAGAAGAGAATTCCCTTTGTGTAATAAAAGGGAAGGTGGAGAGAAAAAAGGTCTGGGTTAGCGATTTAACAAGCAGTGTTGTCTGGTGCTTCTATACTGAGGTTTGTGGAACAGAGTAGACACTGTAGAGTCACACTTAACTGCCATAATACATTGCTTACTATGTTTGCACTTAATAGTTTGCCGCTTCTGTTTTATTCTGATTTTAATCTTAGTTCAACTCATTAGAAGGGTTTTGTGCTTTCAAAATTGCAATGACCAGAAGTATGCCTTTGTACAATAAGCCAGCACGTGTGTTAAATGAAAATGTTAGCCTAATAAACTGAGCACCGTTATCCCTCTACAGCTTAAAATTACAAGCCAAAAGCACTGAATTAATATTCTTACCTGTGCCATATAGAGGCACAATACATCTGGGAAATTTTATCCATTAAAAGGAAAAGCAAAATTTGACATGGAAGGCATACATAAAGAATTCTACAGTGGTGTTAACTGGATGCAGTTGCATCCTCCGTATTTTGTATCATGATTTTGACATTGTTCATGCTAGTGCTTTCTTTATTGCATATATCCAGATTCCTCCCCTAAAGTAATCTTGTATCAAAACTATACTGAAAACACTCAGTGTTTTCTTATCCTTTTTTCTTTTCTTTTTTTTTTCTTTTTTTTAAACTATTATTATTTTGGGGGAGTAACCATAACCATAACTGTACCATCTCTTAGATTAGAGCTCAAAATTACAGAACTGTACTTGTTTCTGTTCTAAATGTGGTCTACTAAAAGCTGGCTTTTTAAAGTGGTATTGCAGCTGAGATGGAAAATCCCTGTCTTCCCATTCCATTCAGTTAATGAAAGCTGAACTTCAAAGTCTAAATGAGATCATTTGAAGTGCTAAAATTATTGAACACACCAGAACAGTTTACTTTCCTATCTGAAAAAAAAAAAAAAAAAAAGAAAGAAAGAAAGAAAGAAAGAAAGAAAGAAAAAAAAAAAGATTGTAATGTAAAAAGTGAAGTTTAACCTCTGAAAAGAAGCTAGAAAGCTTTAAAAGTTGCAGTGCAAGGAGCAGTGTTCTCTGAGTTGAGAGTTGAGAGAAATTTTGTGGAAAATTTTAAGTGACTTACTTGATAGTTCTGCATATATGTATTTTTTTTTTCACAGCTGTGACAGCATAAGCTTGTCTGGGAGGTCTCAGTTGTGTTCTGGTCAGAAAATCCAATGGGAATATGTCTGAGCAACTATTTCTGCAGCTGTTTTCAGATGCCACTCTTCAGCAGAGATGGAGTGAGCATCTGAAGTGCAATGGAACTTTGAAGTAGGAAACTGGAGAGACACGGGGAGTGAGGATCTCATGAGCTGTGCCAAGAGGGGCAGCAGTGGGGTGTAGGTAGTGAAAAGCAAGGTGTGCTGAGCAGCTGTGATCAGGAAGAGATATGCAAACAGGATCCAGGAAATCAGGAAAAGAAATAGTCACAATACTCAGGATTGCTAAGATGACCAATTTCTGTGATCATTTTAAGTATTTAATTTTTATGACATACATTTGGGATGGATGGAATGCACACAGTCCCAAGTGTAATGAATTGCATGTGAGAATTGTTCACCTGACCACCCCCACCCCGTAGGCCTTGCTTCCGTGCTCCAGGGTGTCTTGTGCTGACAGCACACCACCACAGCTGCTCTTCCACATGCCACAACATGAAGCCTAACTCAAGCTCCTCTGGCCAGTTCTATGAGTTATAGGCAGCCCTGTGTGGCAGCTGGTGTGTGTCTGTCTTTTGTAGGCTTTTATCTTTAACAGAGCAAGAATAGAAGGCACGCTTTGAGGTGCATCCTTCCCTGGTCCAGTATACATGTACACCTTTGGCGTCTGACCTGATCCATTCCTGTACTTGTGGTCATTACTTAAATCCCACCAATTATTTAGAAGTTCTCTGGTCAATTAATTTTTTGATTTTATAGAAGAAATTATGAAAGTGTATTTTCATTCTATAAGGCCACCAGCACTGAAGCAGACTCAGTAGTCACAGTTATTTTTTTCACAGTACTTATAATTGTCTTTCTTCTTCATTCTTATCCAAACAGAGCAAATAGGATTAGACCACAAAAAACAAACAAACAAAAACAAACAAAAAAACCCCCACAAAACAAAACACCAAAAAAAAAAAAAAAAAAAAAAAAACCTTTGTACATGTGAAATTTCAAATTAAGCCATTTTGTTTGCTGTAGCGTTTTTCATGGGTGTGTGATTAGAACTTTTTTCCTGTCCCTAGGAGTTTTGTAAATAGCATCTAGTTGGCTAGCATAGTACAAGACTATTACATTTGCAAAACTGGACCAGCTGGTCAAAAGGCAAAGACTGGTTTGATTATACTGGTGCTCCATTTTTCTGTTCTGTTCCACGCTTTTCTCTCTGAGGAATTTTGTGCAGTAATTTTTAGCTTCATTGTGGCTGACTGTGAATTTTTGACTTCCAAAAACTTGTTTAATTTTTCCTTACCAAAATATGGGTTGGATAAATTTTACTATATTTTCATTATAAGCATAACAGTGTCCAGATGAGACTCTTAACAAATATAAATCAGCAAAGCTATACTGAAGTTTGCAATGATTTAATCTCTTCCCTACCTTAAGACTGATGAAGATAAAAGTATTTAGAGAAAAGAAAACATAATCTAAAACACAAAATGCAGAAAGGGGAAGAAAATACATCAGTTACAATTTGTCATCCTATGGTCTTTTCCTCACTGAGTGCTCCTTGATATGGATTCAGGATTGCATATTAAGTCTCATCCTTTGTTTTAATATAATTTATGCTGTAGTCTTTATTATTATCATCATCATTATTATTATTATGTATGTTATATGTTGTCAGAGTACTGGAAAACAGAGTTTTCTCCTGGTTACTTTTTAGAACTTATTTTGTCTGAATCTTTTGTGGAAAGCATTTACGTTCTGGGAAAGATCCTAAATGATGAGAATAGCAAATACTGTTGTGTACTTTGTGTCACAGAGTACATGTACATCTTTGATCATTCCAGCTAAACAGGCTGCTAGACAGACTCAGTGTGGTCAGTCTTTGGAAGGGCAGAGTCTCTTCAGTACAGTTTCATTTATGTTTCGGATTCTGCTTCTGTTCACATGCTGTGAGGAGAGCAGGGATGTGGCTTTGTATTTCTGTCGGGGCTTCTTGGAGACCATCAGCACCGGGAGCTTGAGTCTCCCTTTGGGCTGGCTAGGAAGGCTCTGCCGGCAGAGGCAGAACCATGTGTGTCAGTCATGGGCTGTGATCAGCAGTGAGGACTGGTCTGTCCCTCAGAGCCTGCAGCTAACTGTCCCTAGGCAGGCAAAGGGAATGCTCAGCTGGAGCGAGCTGCGGTCCGACTCATGACTCCAGAACTCTGCATCCAGTTATACGTGTATAGGTTTCAGTTTTCAGTCTGGTGCTGCCTTCCAGGCGGGGTTAATTCACGAGGCTTGGGGTCAGGTGAAAAAGGAAAGGCTCTTGTGTTGGCGTCAGGATATGGAAAAAAAAAGGAGATGAAATTGTAGGCAACAAAACAATAGCAAACAACATTGGAGCATTGTTTTATGAGTAAGCCGTGACAAACGAAGCAGGAGCTGCACTGTTCAAATTTAATCTTACATATAAGTTGAGGTAAAAGCAGTTGTGTTTTTTGCGGGTCTGTTATTGGCACCGGCCCTACAACAACGCACCGTGTCGCCGCTCGCTCAGTCCCATGCCCACCTCTCTCAGCTGGTCGAGGGCGCAGTGCCGGCAGGTGGCGCTGCGGGCCCAGGCACGGCGCACTAGCGGGAGAGCGGCGCTCCCTCCTCCGGTGGCTCCACGCGGCGGGGCACGGCCTTTTCCTCCCTTCTTCTCTTCCTTTCCCTTCGATTTTTTCAGTCTCTACTGCTGTGTTCTTTTGAATGCTTTCAACAACATTTTATTACCGTCATTTGGAAAATAAATTACGACAGACGCTGCCTGGCAGGAGAGCCTTCCCTGAGACAGGGAAGGAATAAGACTGGCGCTGCTGAGCTGTCCTGCTGCCTAGCCTGTGTCCAGGTACCGTCTCGGGATGCCCAGTGAAAGAATGCATATTAGCATGGTTTTGTATGCGGCTGTTGCTTGTGTGTATGAACAGGGTTAGTAGTCCATACTGCTGCTGTATGAGCATTTCCAAATATGAGTGTAAGTTAACAAACTAACACACATACGTGTTTTGTGCGAGGGTAGAAGTAACTCTGTTGCTGATGGCAGCATTTTGTTCTTGTGCAGTGTTTCTGAGCACTCTTTTTTGAAGGCATACAGACATCGTATACTGTGGGTAGATGTTATGCATGTCGTTTTTGTGAAGTACAAGACACACATACAAGAGAGAGCCTTTCTTCATTTTTTTTTTCTGTTTACCATATCACCTTGTCTCTCAAGGACAGCATGTTGCTAAAATGCAGGCAGAGATTTATTGGAGCGACTAGAAGGACTTTATTCTTTCTGCTCTTCTCCCTGTTAGCTCTCATCTCCCACTCCTCTGCCAGTGTGGCATCTTTTATTCTCTGCTATGAGCTGGAAAAAAAGCAAGTGTATTTCTTGATTTTTTTTTTTGGCATAAGGAGTCAGGGGAACATCTTGCCTCATATTCAGTCCCCCGCTCTGTCCCATTGCTTGGAATAACGTAGTTCTTTTGTCATGACCTGTGTGTGGGAGGAGATGAAGCTAACTGTGCAGTCTTCAGAGCAGACACACACAGAGAATGTCCTGATAAACAGCCTGTAATGAAACCTGCAGAATAGCAGTTTTCTTCTTTATTGTACTTTGGGATATGGTGGGTTCCATGGAAAGAGGTGGCAGTAGACTAATTATCATTCTGGGAACTCATAGTAGCTCACCAAAAATATGATAATTAAGACAAGGCATTCAGAGTGCCCAGTATGTGCTGTGCTGCCATGACTACAGTATGCACTGGAGCATCCTGCCAGAGAACAGGCACTTGAGCCTTAGTGCAGGAGTTGTCTACCGGACACTACTTTGCACAGTGCTGGGCTAGAGTGACCTTACTACCATGCATTATGTCCACTGTTTGGTCTCCAAAAATGCTTGGCAAGCAATGAATGTCAGTGGATGCCATTTTTTCCACATGGACAAATTCACTGATACACCTTTGCTTCATACACACTTCCGTGTTAGATGCCAGTTTGTTAGATTGCTCCTCTGCTGCCGTCTGTCATCAGCAACTAAATGTAATGATATACTGGTGATAAAGTTTAACCTATGCTGTCACACTACCAACGTCCACTCTTAATGTCATGGCCCAGAAAAATAAAATAGGTAGTATTACTTTCAGAGCAGCCACTGTAACAGAACTGTACCCCCAAAGTCCAAACTCCTGTTTCCACGTCAGTTTGAATTCCAATTTCATGTGCAACTTTGGAGAATGGGATTTGGATCCCTGAAAGACTTACCAGTCTTGGAAAGTTTTGCCTTCAGCTTGTTTTCAGTTATCTGAATGGATTAGTAATTACTGGAAATCATTCCATAAATAAAGTGATAAGAGTGAGATACTGAGTATATATGCCAGCTGTTATCCTACTGGAGCTTATAATTCACTCTGATCTGTGGAATTGTCAGTAGTTTATAATATAACCAGTTTTAGATCTAACTTAATCTTGTTTTAGGGTGCTTGTAATAGATGGTCATTTCTCTTCACAGTAAATTTTCAGGCTGCCTATAAACATCATGGTCAGTTTATTTTACAGTCTTGCTTTGCAGTGAATAAGAATTCAGTAAAATTATCTGTACTCAGTATGTGCCTATAATATAATCCAATCATGTAAATTCAGGGGCACTATTTTTAATCAGACAATATAATTGGTACTAATTTTGCAATAAACGGTGCTCCTGAGGAAGCAAGAGTTCCTTCTCAGTATAACCATCTGTGTGACTCATGTGTAATCAGTGATATTTATATTAAAGGATATATAATCTGCCTCACCTACTGTTTGATTTCTTCTCTCTGAGTCTCATCCAAGGGATCAAAACAGGAATCACAGGACATACATTCTGAAAAAATAGTTTATTTCCTCAGTCTGCCAAGGTATAACTTGTTAATGCAGCTTTATTCAGCACTTTTTCATCCAGAAGTGCTCCTGCTACACACAGTCTCCCCAGTAGAAAGTCTTCAGCTCAACTGCCATTGTAATCTCAATGCAGCTTTACACATATCCCCCTCGTATGTTTTGAAACCTTGCAGTTTATTTCCATTTCCTCACAGTCATATAGATTTTGTTCTGTCCTAAAATGTCTCCTTACATTATCCCCCCCAAAAATGTTTTGCTCCTCATTTATTAGAAGCCTAATCGTATTTTTTTCCTTTACACTTGCAAAAGGCAAATGTTTGCTGTACGATACATTCTCAGCTTAATAAATAAATAAATAAATAAAGCATACCTTTTTCAGATTGCCATTTTACTAACAAATTTGCTTCTCTTGTTCTTTCTTTTTTCTTATCTGGTAAGGGGTTTGTAAGCAAGCTGGATGAATTCATTCACTGGTTAAATGAAGCCATGGAAACAACAGAGAATTGGACTCCTCCTAAAGCAGAGACAGACAGCCTTAAACTGTACCTGGAGACACACTTGGTAGGACAAGATTATACTATGATTGTTATCAGTAACTGAAGTGTTCTGTGCTGCTTTTTATTTGATTATTATTTTTTAATTATTAGCGTGCATCTATATTTTAATGTAAGATCTGCAGCATTGCAGTTTGTTTTAATGAATATCACAACAAATTACCTCTGTATTTGAAATAAGTCGTGATTGCTTTTTAAAATTTAAATTAAAAGCCAAAATTATGTTGTAATTCAGAAATTACCTCCAAAGTTGAAAGAAATTGGTGATAGCCAAAGAAAAAAAAAAAAGAATACTGTTATTTCTGCTGAATATTCTAGGATTTTTACAATGTTGTAATATTAAGAAAGCTTCCTTAATAGTAAGGAACTCATTCTATATCCCACAGTTTAACATAGCACAAAGTCATTTAAATAAAATGTTTGAAATAATTATTTAAATCACTTTACTTGATATGCATTTCTGTCAAGTAATTAATACAACTGTCACTAGCCTTGTTCTTGTGCAAAGAGCTAAAACATTGGGTGGAAGTAGGAAACACTTGGATGAATAATCTTGTGAATACATTACAGGCTAGAATTATAGATTGAGAAATATTTGAAAAACCTCATGAGGCTTTCACTGAATTCTGCCAAGAGCTTCTTCTGTCTATGACAAGGTGAAAAAAAAAAACAAACCTACAACCTGAATTAAACCAAATATTAATTCCTCAAAACCAAAATTGCATGCTGTAGGTAAAGAGTAGAGGTAAGTATATTCTTTTCAATTGATAGGTACCTCAATAAGCAAACCACTGTGGCATAAAGGAAAAATAAAAGAAGGCCACATTAAGAAATTCCCTTTCCCTCTGCTCAAAGCTTAGGTACTTCCCAGTGTAAACTGGAAGAAAACCTATTCATGGGCATTATTCCTAGCTGATGTGGTAGACACCGTAGCTGGGTAGACCAGTGCATTAGGTGAACCCACATCAAAACATCAACACCTGAAGCTCAGATTCATTTCCATTCTCAGATAATATGATGACAAAAAATTACTTGGCAGTCCCAGGAAGTCATTTGATACATTACAGGAAGTAATGTCTTCTTAATCCCTACTGTAATACTAGAATGACCATTATAAAATTAATCACTTTTAACTACATACAAAATTAGAAACTAATGGAAAAGTGTTTTCAGAATTTCAGCTATAGAGCAAACTGTTTTCTGTCTTTTGTTCTTAAACATTATTGTATAGTGCCCTTAGTAGCAACTAGATACAGTGTGTATTGTGGTAGTCTATAAAATGTAGAATGTACAGTTTTGCCTTACACAGCAGGTTTTTTGTTTGTTTGTTTGTTTATTTATTTATTTTGCTAAGAGTTTGGATTTTTGTCATGTACTAAATGCATTTGCTCCCATATGCTAATGTGGATTCCAAATATGTTCGCAGGTGCTCTGAAGATATAGAGCACATAGTGAGATCAGGCCTCAGGAAAGGCATTGGTGATTTCAGTTTGTTTTCCCCTTACAACATGAAACTTCTGGAGACCTGAGTTTTTATGAGTAGAATTGTAGTTTTTACCTCTGATTGAATAACAAGAAACATACTCAGGCTGTCCTAGGAACAGCACGATCAGCAGGCTGAGTCTCAGTTGCAGTCAGATTCTTTTTCTACTTCTTTCATGTAGACAAGTACAGTAACTCTTTTGCAGGCAGATTACTTCCAGCTTTGATTTTGGTTCTCTGGGAGGTAAGACGAAAGCCATCTAATGGACTTGAATGTGGACTAGTAGCCAAGAACTCATTCATTGCTAGGGGCAGTCAGAATAAATGTGTGTGTGCACCTTTACACCTCTACTTTCCCCTGTAAGTTCCTAGGCTCTCAGCTGTACTCTGTGTTACATCTGCTGATAACTATTTTAATCTGGGGGTAAAAGAATTATTTTTTGTTGTTGTATTGTGGGAATGTATATGAAATATTGTATGTTTTAAGATGACTACTTAATCAAACAAGGTGGAACTTTGGGGTGTTCTTTATGTGAAGTAAAATGTCTAAAGGACAGTTCACTTTCAGTTTGATGGTATTATAATTATTTTCATGGCATATAGTGTCAGTGAAAAACCATTGCACAATTTGAAAAACAGTAATTATGCCTTTTCCTTTTGAATTTCAGGAACATATGCTATCACATTCATTTTTATACAGCAGAATTGAATTATTAAAATACAGAACATTTTTACAATGGGAAGATAGAGTTATTTGTATTAATTGGATTGTCAACTTTTCAGTGGCCATTGTCTGACAGAAATCCTAATCTGTGTTTAAACAGAAGTCTTTGAACTTCAAATCACATTGAGCTCAATGTTAAAATTTCCCTTGACTGATCATTGTAAGACAGTGCTGATCAAGGTCTTTGGGAAGGTGCGTACACTGCTCATTTTATTCTTTTGCCAGTTAGGTTATACAGATAGTCCCACTGCCTGAGATTTGTTGAAGTAAAAGGATCTTAACACTTTTAAATTTAGGTTCCAGGCTCATGATCTCTAGTAGCAAACTAAACTGAAAAGGAAAGAAAATGTATTGGCTCTTTTCTGTAAACTGCATCTGCACTATCAAACCTTATAACTATTATTCCTCACTAATGCAAATTTTCTGGTCGTAGAAGGAGTGAAAACCCAGTAGATTAGTATTTTTATTTTTATTAGTAGAGACAAGGCCTTAGCCCTTGGCACAAATTATCAATTTCACCACCTGTGATATTGTTTTCTTGGAAGTATGTTTGTTGCAATAACAGAATTAGTGCCATAAAGAGAGAATATTTTGTATTCATGAATTAAATCTCTGCTGTCAAATTCTAAGAAAAATAAATGTGGGAACAGGAAAGCAGAAAAATGTACTCATTCTTTTTCTTATTACTTGCTGAGGAAAGTCTTACAGAGGAACCAAGGACAAGGTTGTGAGCATCTCACAAATATTCTAATGTGTAAGGTTCTTAATTGTTGTGTTAGAGTCCCAATGCACACAATTAGTAATGGACTCAATCTTCAATTTATTCCTCACTTTTTGTCTTGCTTTTCTACATCCTTGACACTTTGAGAAACAGTGTGATGCAGACACTTCAAGACAGCATCATTATCAAAACCGGAAAACCTCAAACCCTACAACAGATCTTAGAATCTTTGCCTGAGGTATTGCTCACATGAGTAGTGAAGTCTCTTGAAGATGATGGCCACGTGAGTTTCTGTTACAAGTGTCCCTTAATGAAATCTTCAGCTTAAATTGTTACACTTGCCCAAACTATTGTTCTAGGTAATTCTTACACCTGACCTGGCAAGATTGTCTTCCCCAGATGTTAATCAGTGCTTTGAAGCATGTATATAGTATCTATGCATTGGCCAGCATCCAACAGGATATGCATGAGTCTCTTGGACTGTCTGAAAGTCCCACAGTGAGAACTCCTGAAGCAATTAGCAGCACTTCTGTGAAGCTGGTGAGACACTCAAACACTTACCTCTTCTCAGGTGGGTCTCTTGTCCTCAGCCTGTTATCTGTGCAGAGACTAGCTGGGGATGTCCTGGGCCACCAAAGGAATTAATGACCGAGTGTACTCAGTCATTGTTTTTGCACGCAAACATAGTTCTGATGGCCAAATGCATGACAGTTATTAATCATAGGACACACTGGATTTTCATTCTTCTATCACAGTTATAACTAAAGTCCCACAGAATGTCCCATGATGAATAACTATGAGGTTTGATTACTATAAATTTTCCTTCAGACTGAAAGTTAGACTACAGCTAGGATAAGATGTGCCAGAACAGGCAATCTTCATCTTGGTGGATAGTATTCATTGCAAATTTGAAACCCTATCTCCCTGATTTTCAGCAGACATTCCTTTATAGTTTTAGATAACACTAAACATGAAGCTATCCGTGAAAATATGCTCTCAAAGGCCCCTGAAATAGTGACTGAAATTAATATTTCAGTTTTATGAGTCTTCACCATGGAGTAATGTCAGAGGAAATGGTGACATGGAAATCAGTTCTCATTGAAACCAGTATCCTGAAGGCAGCTCGTGAGAGAAAAGCATCTATCTTGATGGGTACTGGTGTACTTTTGAAACAGTATAGACTTTCCCACCAGTTCAACAAATAATTCACTGTGTTGCTCTTGAATATTTTAGTTTGCTAAAGTGATCATTTAGTCCTCTTTATGCTTTATTAATAAAGCTATATTGTTTTAGCACAGTAAAGAAGTAAGATAGCAAATAAGGAAATCAAAGAAACCACTGAGGAAAAGGTTTAAATGTAAGGCACTATAGAATAGGTATGTTCACTGAGACCTGGGATTTTTAAATCTAAATTCTTAAGTTTTCAGTAGTACTCTGTTTTCTTGTTTTGCTCTTGATAGCTTCCATATTGTGCAACATTGGGTGGCTTTTATGTGTATTTTGCCCAAAGCCATTTTTGTACTGTGTCATACTTAGAACTAGATAATATAAGACTTTAAAGAAATACTACAAATGAAGTTTATTTACTCAAACATTTTAATCTTTCCTGCATTATTAATAGATGTGTGCAAACAATTTTTATTATTATTTTTAAAATATATTTACGTGGAGTTAAAGTTAGCTAGAAATCTGGAACCAGTAGTCAGGCATTTTTGCCCTAAAACTCTTATTCTTCAGAACTTCTGCAAATTAAAGTTCTGAACCATTGTGTATGGGCAACATCTTATACATATATAAATGATTAGATGTATAAAATGAAAATAATCTAAAGTATGGTGGGTGTTCCCGTGATTATGTACTTAATTTGTTATTGTTTGTTGCCTCTTGCTGTTTTGAGTAGAACGGTGGCTATAAACTTCCTACATTTCAAATTTGCAGTTTGCAGCAGGGTAGATGTTTCACTTTACTCTCACTGTAGCTGTGGATATATGCTGTCCTTAAGAAAGATAGGAATTACTGGATTCCTGTTCCTTTAAGGCAGCTCAAAGTGGTTTGCAACTCATTGAAGGATGGGAGATAATGATCTCCTTAAAAATAAGTCATTGTCTGTACCAAGATTTTTTGTTTGTTTGCTTTAGGCAGGAGTATTGTAGAATCATAGAATGGTTTGGGTTGGAAGGGACCTTTAAGACTCATTTAATCATGTAGAAACTATCATTAGTGTTTCAAAAGGAATTGTATGTTGATTCACTCCAGCATTTACTTTTCTTTTGGATAGGAAGTTTGTCATCTCCATTCTTTTAAAAAAAAACAAGTTCTTCCTAAAGTGTGGGGGTTTTGAGAATGTTGTTATCTAAAGGGAAAAGGAATGAAAGTTTTCCCGCATCTGATAGAAATATTTATGGCTACATCATTTCTCATCTCTTTCTTAGCTGTAAACAGCAGACACTTTCATACAGAAAATAGGTTGTATTTTTGCCTTTAAGAAATTGTGTTGGTAACATAAAGAAGCTTTTGTGGTTTTTCATGATAACTGATCATCTTATTGCAAGAAGTCTGCTATGTCTAAAAAAAATATCATTCTTATCTCCCTGAAAAATGCTATTTCCTGAAAAACATCAGTTTAGAGAAGTATTAAATACCTGTTCTCATTGAAAGTGATGTTAAATACACATGCCTTGGGCTAATCTGCTGCCTGTCTTTGTGGTAGCAATAATAACAGTGGTTTTATTAAAGATATTAAAGCCTCTGAAATGGCTAAGTTATGTAGTGCATTTTCCCTGTATGGACATTTCTGTTGTCCATAGCAGCCAATTTAGATCTTTTTCCTCAAAATATACAATAGCATCTGCAGGATGATTATGATAAAGAGTTGGAACACTGTGACCGTCCAAATCTCTTGCTTCTTTAAGTACTTAGCTTTAAATCTGTTTGGCCTATTATTAGTTTCAGTTTCTGAATGTCATGCTGCTACCATGAAAGTTCTTCTGTGCACGCATTGGCTTCTGAACCTGTCATTTTATTTAGGAATTAGTCTGCAGAGTACGTTAATGAAATTTAAAAACTAAAACGAGCAGTTTTAAAATAACACACGAAAATAAAAGGACTTAATTGGAGGTTATAAATGAACCTTAAACAAAGAGAATGCATGTATATTTTCAGTTGTATTATTTATCTTACAAAGTCTGGAAACAAAGTAACCTTTGTTTAAGCTTTCCTGTTTCCTCAGTGAAAATGAGAACATCAGAACTAAATGCTGTCATTTTATGCAGTCAGTTGTACCTGTGTTACAGTCCAGAGCCACAGTATGAACAGTTGCTGACGATGGGAAAAAGTGTGGGTTTCCAAATGGTTTGGATTGTTCTTTTGAACAGTCATTTTCCCAGAGACCGAATGACTTGAATAATGTTAAGAGTACCATTCTTTATTTATTTATTTATTTATTTTCTTTCTGAACTCACTGTCCAAATTTGTAGATACTTAACCATGTGTAGGTGCTTTGTAAAACCGTGAAGAAAAAAGGATATTGCACCAATGTATATTATTGACGGGTGCAAGCCTCCTCAGCACTCTTTTTCTTCTGTTTGCTGCCAACCCAAATTTCCACAGTTGTGCATGATGGACCATAGGATGATATAATAAAAGTGAACACTGTTATCTGGGTGTGTCTGTATCCTATTAGTTGTGTTATGATTTACACATTCAGAGCACAGAAAGTGTCGTATTTGACAGGAGTGGGGTTGTTACTTAAAATGTTGTTCTTGTTTATTCATCTATCTGAATTACATATTTGTGGAGTAGAGAACATAAAGTATTTCACTGGAGTTCTAACTTAAAAGCTTTATAGCAATTGTAGAATAATCTTGGAATGCCAATTTGATAATGATCTTTACATTAATTTATCAATGTAGCAACTTTTGAGATACCCTTAGGAAAAAAACCAACACAACACTTTGATTTGAAACTAATGTTTATTTTATTAATAGACTGCGTAATGATTATGTAGGAACTCAGTTGTAATTTATGTCTATTAAAATATATGCTGTTGCTTGTAGTTTTAGTATGCTGGTATCATCAATGTAAATATAGTCTAAAAATGGCTTCAAAAGTGGAATGAAATCTATTATGAGTAAAAAATCTGAGATTGAAAATCATTGGAAGAATGTAGGACCAGGATCTCTGAGGACAACCAAGAACACTTGATATAACATTTAAAGTATATTTGTTTTCCCAATCTTTTTTACCAAGAGCTATGGTCTACCCCTGTGAGTTCTCAGCTGTGTTTCTCAAAGGCAAAATATCATTCACACTCCAAGTACTGGAAGTAATAAAGTTGCCATCTGTATTTTCATCTTCGTAACGCCAAAGATTTGAATAGAAATGTAGAAATTTCAGAGCATGAATGGAGGCTGTGATTGGTAATTTTTTCTCTTTGCATCTCCTGTGAATTTATTTTCCATTTCTTAATTTTACAGATGTATTGGGTTAATAATTTGGAATCTCATGTATTTTATTAGACAAATTTTACTGAGAAGACATCAGTCCTTAAATTGCATAAAACTTTTTCTCTGCAGATACATAAAAAGAAAATTATATCTGTATTTTATTCCCGTAGGATTTTAATCATACCAAAATCCTTCAAGAATTGTTCTAAAACTAGATGCTTTTTTTATCTTCAAGGTGTGCTTTTTGGTCTGTAAGTTAGTTTATATTCAAATTGTATGTACCCAAGTGGTGGTGTGGTTTTTTTGTTTTTTTTTTATTTATTTATTTATTTATTTTTATTTTTATTTTTATTTCTTTTTCCCCCCCTTAGTAACTCCATATTTGCAAAGGATATCATGCCCCATGAATTTACCTTTGGGTTGTAAAACTCTTTATTTTGTGCATATGGTAGGACAGCATAATATAAACATATTTGTTTAATTAGTTGTTTTTGCAAGTGGTAGGCCTGCAGGTGGAAAAGATGTACTTAGAAACATATGAAATCAGCAGCAAAATGCCATCTAGATAGAAAAAGGAGCCAGAAGACACTGACTTTAGAAGGTTATATAGTGTGTCTAGTAATTCAGAAAGGATCAAGGACAGTTATCCAGGGTTGACTATTAGATGTGTGGCTCGCCCTGCTTATGACCATTTTGTCCATTTGACTTCCTACCTTTGCACTTCCATCACTATTGTCTGTTGATAATAATGAAACTAAGACTTGATTTGGGAAGCCTTAAGTTAACATTTTATTAAAAATATGTATTATGTAGACAAATAGAAATTTCTGTAGTGAAACTCAAAAAAGAGATTAGAATAGGCAGCAGAAAAAATTGCATGAGCTTAGAATATGGAATATTGATATAGCTTAAGATTTCTATACTAAATTGGCAAAAAGGTTTGTAGAGTTGAGGTGACTGTCTTTTTTTCTGATATCTAAAACTATGCATTTCAAAACTTGGGTAAATTGCCTAAGTGATGACAAATTCAAGGAGGAATGAGAAACAGAAATTGGAGGTCCTAAGTTATTTACAGAATCAGAGAAGTGTAGGGGTTGGAAGGGACCTCTGGAGATAATCTCCTAGTCCAATCCCCTTCTAAAGCAGGTTTCCTACAGCACATCGCATGGGAAAATGCCCAGGTGTGTCTTGAATATCTCCAGAAAGAGAGACTCCACTCTGGGCAGCCTATTTCAGTGCTCTGTCACCTTCAAAGTGAAGAAGTTTTTTTTTCTTCTTATGTTCACCTGGAACTTCCTATGTTCCAGTTTGGGCTTATTGCCCCTTGTTCTGTTGCTGGCTCCACCCTCCTGACACCTTCCCTTTAGATATTTATTTAAGGGTAGGAAAGCCATGCTATTCACATATAAGAGGTAACAAAGGGGCAAAACATTGATTTCCTAAAACTGTAATGTCAGAGGCTGTGGGCAGAGAAAAGAGATGAGGTGGTTTCACGAAAGTGTAAGTTACTGCTGGACTAATTGGAATAGAGCCTGCCTCTTTGCATGTAGCATCTGGCCGGTCAGAAACTCTGTGGAACGTGAAAGACTTAGACTATTGCACTGTCAGCTCGCTGCTTTGCAGTCCTCACTTCCGCATCTTTTGCAGTCAAAATTTAAAGGTCTCCAGGGATCAGAGCTTTCACTGTTTCCCTTAGGAGATTATTACACAATCTAATAGATCTGGCTTTCAAGGGAAATTTCCCTTGTATTTATCTTGAATTTTCTCTCTCTTAATTTAATTCCATTAGTCTTGTCTACTGTATCCTCTTATAATGTACTGTGCTAACAAGTCTTCTTTCTGCTTGGCATTCAGATTAGAATCATTGACTCACAGAATATCCAGAGTTAGAAGGAACCCACAAGGATCATTGAGTCCAGCTCCTGGCTCCACACAATTTATGTTCATATGAAAAAGATAGTGATATCCCTTTCTCTTAATCATCATTTAGTCAGTCTTCTTTGTTTCTCGTAGTCTTCTGCCATTTAGACCTTTTAACACATTTTGCTTCCTCTTCACAAAACTTCCACCAGTTTCTCTGTTTATATATACGCTTGGACAAAAAGTACAGTTGAGACAAGTGAAAGTTGGAGAATATGCATCGCTGATTGAAAGCTAAAATCATTAGAGAAGTTTCTGTAATTGTCCTATACTGGACATTTTGACATACAAGTGGAAAAACATTTTTTTTTTTTTCTTTTGCCCTGAAGTTACTTTGTATTTATATAGCTTTAAACTGAATATGTATTGGATAGAGCACAGGTTCACAGCACAAATGTTGTCAGAAGTCTGGTAGTGCTAACAAAGTATCTTCAGTGTCTTTAGAACAAATATGTAACAGAACTGCTTTATTCAACAGACAGTGACAAATATCTGCAAAAATGTTACAGAGAAGGCATATGTGAGCACAGTAGGTCTCCAAAATTAATCAGTGTGCTGATTCATGTTGTATGACTGCTGATACACCTCAAGAAAAAGAGGTATCAGTTGTATCTGAATTGATCACGCATCTTAATATTATGATTGAATGGTGAGTTGAAGTGATTCTTTAGGTTCAGTGTCTCGATCTGGCAATAGGTATGTATAGCTGTGTCATTTGAACTGTTCTATGGTTTTTTGGTTCACATGATATCGGGTTGCTTACATGTCTTTCAGAGACAGAAATTACACAAGAAATACTTAGTTGGACATATAATGAATTAAAAAAACAAAACAAAACAAAAAACAAACAAACAAACAAACAAACAAAAAAACAAAACCAAAAACAAAACCAAAACATATGTTTATACAAAGTCTATGTATCTCTAGGAATAAAAGTATTTATTGGTTGACTGTCCTTACTGAAGATAAGAATAGGTGAAGACCCCAGCTGTGTTTTACCAAATTATGAGGATTTATTAAGAACAGAGGGTTGTGAGACAGTGAAAGACTGCGTATCAGAGCTCAGTATGTATATAGCATATGATAACTGTACAGCAGAGTTTTCCAAATTTAAGTAATTGAAGCCAGAAAACAAATCCTCAAGGGAACTTCAAAAAATATTTTAAATATTTTTTTTAATTTTTCTCAGATATTCTTTCTTGTCTGCAGTTGTACAGACAATAAGATGTGAGGAGAGATTAGAATATGTTGAGAATACAATCTTTTTTTTTTTTTTTTTTTTTTTTTTTTTTTTTTTTTTCCTTCTGAACAGAGGACAGTTAAATTTTGTTAAAAAAATAAAAATAAAAGGAAGACTCAGGGCATTCAGAGACTTGTGTAGATTAGGAGATGCTGCTTTTTTCCTATCGTGTTTCTAGAGCATTCATTGGATGCTGGTTGGAAGAGACCTCTGAGATCTTCTAGACCAACTGTCCACCTACCACCAATATTTTCTCACTAAACCATGTTCTTTAGTACCACATCTAAACATTTCTTGAACACCTCCTGGGACAGTGACTCCGCCACCATCCTGGGCAGCCCATTCCAGTACCTGACCACTCTTTGAGAGAAGAATTTTTTCCTAACATCCAACCTGAATCTCCCCTGATGCCCTCTAGTCCTATTGCTAGTTACATGGGAGAAGAGACCAACCTCTGCCAGGCCACAACCTCCTTCCCAGTAGCTGTAGAGAGCTCCCTTTATCCTCTTCTTCTCCAGACTAAATAATCCCAGTTCCCTCAGCCACTCCTCACATGACTTGTTCTCCAGACCCCTTCTCTGGACACACTGCAGGCCTTCAATGTGTCTTTCTTGTAGTGGGGGGCCTAAAAGTGAGCACAGTACTCAAGGTGCAGCCTCACTAGAGCTGAATACAGAGGGACAATCACCTTCTTTGCCCTGTCTGGCAACCCTATTTCAGATAAAAGCTAGGGTGCTATTGGCCTTCTTGGCTACCTGGTATTGTTATCCAGTGAATCAGAAGGTTTCTAAAAGTCAGGGCTTAGCTTCATTCTTTGAAGGAGAGCTCCTTTGCCTCCATGTTGTCACCAGGAGACAGCACTCCTGGAACTTAATACTTGTCACTTTTGGAGTCTTTATTTACAGTTTCTGTCTTCAATAAAGTGGTGTGATACTTGCCTCTCTTTTGTGCTAAAGAAGAACAGTTGATGGTTATATGATTGTGCATGGTGACTATAGGAAATAAGTGCAGAGAACTTCATAAGGTAATATTGCTTGTTGCAGCTTGTAAACTGCGTTATATATCCTTACTGCTAGGGATGACATTAATGTGTTGTTTTAAAAGCAGCTGCCAGGCCATTGCCCATGCATTTTCCATAATGTATATGTGCTCATGTATGATATTTAGACTGCTCCATAGCTGCAAATGTGTCTGGAAAAATGGCTGTGATTAATTGACTTCACTTTTCTTCTCCTTTCCTCTTCTCAGATGCAAAAGCTCAGTTTATTATCAGGAAAGATCAGAGGAGAAGAACAGAGTACCTAGGTCACACGCTGTTAGAGTTACAATTTTCCAAATGCCCTATGTAAAGATTAGGGTATGGGAAATATCTGGGATGGGAGAGGTCCTCTCTTTGAAGGTCCTTCTACATTACAACTGTTTGCTCTGAATTTGCTTTTTGATGTGTAGATTTGTATATATGTAAATAAATATAGACAGATTTACATATATATGTAATCTTATCACATTGTCAAATCTGTTTGCCTTTTTTATGTGTCACATTTTCATTCAGGTGATCATGAGGAAACCATGAGCACCGATGCACTCTTTCCAGTGTTCCTTGTCCACTTCTTCCTTTTGTTAGGAAATTTCCACTCATAAGAACTTATATATATATATGCATGCAATTTGAAAGCCAAAACTCACACTTCAGT
The DNA here is from genome assembly GCF_039878825.1 of Excalfactoria chinensis. Lineage (NCBI taxonomy): Eukaryota > Metazoa > Chordata > Aves > Galliformes > Phasianidae > Excalfactoria > Excalfactoria chinensis. The sequence continues at coordinate 23,790,662 of NC_092829.1, read as the reverse complement.
ACATCAGCTGACAACATCCTTTGCTTCTGTTGCTATTTATACTTAAATAAATAGTTTGCTCTTTTTGATGTGTATGTGCTTGATAAGAGTTTATTCCTGCTAAGTTTTATGTATGTTCACAGTATTTGTGGCACGCATAATTTATACATAAAATCAGAATTTTGTGCAAGTAGAATATTGCTAGTCAGAACCCAAAGTTTGGCTCCATCTTTATTCATCATATTTTACTTCTTCAGTTAACATTATTACTGGTTAATAGGTGCACCTGAAAATCAAGCTGTATTGTAGTATCTGGTGCGTTATGTTAAATGAATCCTTTATAGGACAGAAAGTCCCGTTTTTTTCCTAATGAAAAAGAATACCTCATCTTTTCCAATTTTCCTATCAAACACATCCACATCATCTTGAGACACTACCACATCCAGCTGCATCTATACTCAACTTCAATTATATGAAATTAGACAACGTACTCTCAGGTCCTTTAGGTTCCCTTTTGCTGTGTGAGGCACACGCATAGTGCATTTCCTGTGTAGTGCATGATTACAAACTATTCAATACAAGCCTGTTTTAAGTAAACAGTAAATTAAATATTGTCAGTGCTTGTTCAGACAGGCTCTTATGAAGGAAAAAGAACTTCTAGGTTCGGGTTCATAAAACTCTAGATTTAAGAACAGGCTAGTCAAATTTCAGGCATCATTTTTCCTTTTTAACTTGATTCACCAGTTCAACAGCTGATTCACAACATTATTTTCCAATGCTTATACATGGAAAACTGGAATAGGCAAAATGCTGAAGGTACTCAATTTGAGTGGAAAATTCTCAGAAATATTCTGTTGCTAACTGTCAGGTAGAATGCTGCTTGAAAGGCTGCTGAGGGTTTACTTGAGCAATGTTCCTCTTTCAACCATGACAAATATGGTGAAAAAACATTTTGTTATAGTTGTGGCTATATTATTTTCTGTTATGCCAATCAACCTGACTACAGGTGTTAGGGCAGAAGAAATATGGTCACTTTACTAAGATATGAGGACTTCTAAGTATTTTTGTGGTATCTTCAGTACTAGAATACTTGGTAGTATGTGAAGAAATATAAATAAGCTTTATAAAATCCAGTAGCTATAAATCTGCACTCTCAAAGTCTACTTTAATCACTGCCAGTTAATTCATTCCCAAGAGAAAGCAAAACTCTTTTCTTCCAGGGAGTCAAATATTGTTTTCATTCATTCTGTAGGCATTTCAAAGAGAACAAGGGTTGCATGTGTGTGTTCAGGGCTGCATGATTGATGATTAAATATAGCAAGAACTCCTTTCTTTATTGTATTTTATTTCTCTTTCTTTCATGCAAGTATGAGTGAGAAACTCTGCCAACTAATTCACAAATTATTCCAACTAAATTATCAGTGGTGTACAAAATGTCATAACACAGTAGATTGTGTTTCCAGTTCATCTTTCTATTAACAGCTTTCAATACAATAAAAAAGACACAAAACTGAACAACTAATAAAAATATTAGAGCAAAAAGGATGAAAAATACTTGCTTTACAAATTAAGAATGTAGAGATCTAAAGCAATCTGATTTGTTCTTTGAAAATGGATTTGAGAGCTAATGCTGAAATAATAGTCGTATGAGTGTACATAAGGCCAATATGTTCAATGCTGTAATTTTTTTTATAGTTTCATAAATAGTTCTATCACCAACATTTCAAAGAAATCTGAAAAAAACAGAGCTCATATGTGGTGACATAAATTTAGTGTATTTTATAGAATGCTGTTACTCCAGATATAGCCTACAGGTTGTGACTTTTCATAAAAGCTAATGAATTTCTAGATTTGTCAGCTGTTTCAGCACAGATGCGGTTTGCTGATCTAATGGAAACATTTTGAGCCCAGACCCAAAATATCAATAGCTTTTAGTATCGCAGATTAGTTGGGTTATTGGGTAAATGGGGATGTGGTTTTTGATAAAAAACAGAAGTAGCTTTGTATGTGTGTTTTATAAGAACTGTTATAAGAACTGCCTCTTCAGTGTTTGATGCTGAGATTTTTTTTTATTTATTTTTTTTTTCCAGAGTTTTAAGTTGAATGTCGATAGCCACTGTGCTTTAAAAGATGCAGTGGTAGAGGAAGGACGTCAACTTCTTGAGCTTATTGTATCTCACAAATCAGGTAAATCCTTCTGAAATATTGCAAGTCTTTATATCTCCAGACTATTAAAGAATGAAGAAGCATTGCTGTAAATTACTGCATATATTCACTTCCTTATGTATTATTAATATTTGCATTATCAGATTGACCTTCAAGATTTATAAATGTTTCATATACTGCATACAATGCAGTGATACTTATAAAATGAAATACTGCCTGCAAATAGTCTGTTCATTTTATTTTGGTCTTGCTGCTCAGTTGAGTTTCAATTGAAATCACATCAGTGAAAACTTTACATTGACACATTCTTTGATGTAGGTGCTATGGAAATAACATTAAGATAATGAATTAGGATTTGAAATATATACATATATATTTTTACATACCCTGCATGGGTAATTACATTGGTAAAACTTTATTTTGTCTCTTAAACCAATCCTTACGTGATTTTAATATATTTATGAGGAATAGATCAAAATTAAAAATGCCTTTTTCCTTTGGTTAGGCTTGTCTTTTTCTCCAGAGTCCTTAAATTGAGGGGAGGGGGAGAGAGATGCTGATATCCTTTTCTCTTTCCCCACCAACCCCTATATAATTGCACAGCTTGTAAGGTAATAGGGTCTTAATCAGCATATATTGCTAGGTAATGCCATTTTGTCTTGCATGCGTTTCACCTGGGTAGAGGTTATCCCCCCGTTTTCGATTTTCTGATCATGTTATACATTGTGCCTCTTTTGTTTCACAGTCTCAGGCAGATCTTTGTAATGTTAAAGCTGTAGGAAGTCACTGACTGCTATGCATAGACCAAAAGGGTATAGAAGCTGTAGGAGAGAAGGGTACTGCATGTTAGGCTATACTTGGAAAGTTGTAATATGTAAACTACTGATAATGTGAACTGATGAAGGTAGGAAAAAAGATGTTTGGTAGATTATGATATGTTTAAAGATTAGATATTAGAGGGAGAGCTTACAGAATCTTTTCCTGTTGCAGTCAGTTTATGTGGGATTTTCCTTTTCTTAAAAACTTTGTCTTAAACACAATAAGCATTGTTTATAGTGTGGACAATAGTAATGCTTGTACTCATTTCTGAGAAAATATACTAAATTTCATGTTCTATTTATTTAAATATCCTCCTAATTCTTTGATTAAGAAATAATATTTAAAGAAGCAATTGAGCTTACAACTTTTTTTTTTCCCTTCATTTTGGAGAAGGACTGAAGGACATGCTGCAGATGATTGCAAGTCAATGGAAGGAGCTACAGAGGCAAATCAAACGGCAACACAGCTGGATTCTTAGGGCTCTGGATATCATCAAAGCAGAGATACTGGCTACTGATGTGTCTGCAGAGAATGAGGAAGGGACTGGGAGCCCTAAGGTAAGTGGCTTGAAGTTTGCCTTATTTCCTCTTATTTCCGTCTTCTTTTGAACTAGGCACCACTGAAGTTCTCTTTCCACCCTAAGGCTTTTCATTTCTACTGGGTAAACTTTTTTTTTTTTTCTTTCTTTTTCTTTTTTTTTCCTATAAACAAAATGAAATGCCTTACTCTGAAACAATAAAAAATCTTAGAACTTTCAAGTTTTCCTGGAAGACCTTTCTCATTTTGTGCAGAGGGACACGAGGGGGAACATAAAACATTTAGTAAACAAAACATAAAGCATCTTTAACATGAATAATCAGAATGGTTTTAAATTGTTTTGTTGCAACTATAAATCACTATAATCAGTGCAATCACTCAGCTCTGACATCCATTAGCCGCTTGGTTACAGCAAATTAACAAAGAAGAGAGAAAGTGATTCATTATCTCATTCCTGTTAATGACTATCAGATGCATTGCTTAATTAGGGGATGGCCATTGTAGTGGGAAGAAGGTCATATGCCTTTTCACAAATCTTTTTCCTCTAAGTCTTCCATAATAGTGCATGTGCTGAATACAACAAGTACTTCAAGAATAAAGTATTGACACCTATAACCATTTTGTGGATATTAATTATCAAAGAGGGCTATAGTACTTACCAGCTGCTGAACTTGAAACTTCTAAGAGCACTTTGAATACAAAGCATACAAATTCAAATTAGCACAAGCAGTGTAAAGACACTGCACAAAACACAAACTTATGGCATAGGGTCCCTGCCCTTGTATTAATATCAATAGAAAAAATGGTTGAGAGGTTGCACTGGAACATGTTTTTTCCATTGCATCCTAAGCAATGAATACTACAGCAGGGAGTCTAGTAACTCTAAGATTTTGGCATGCTGCAGGCTGAAATCAAGTTTCCTGTTTTTAGAAATAAGAGGTGCTTGTACTGAGTAGATTTGATCCTGATACTAGACAATTATTTGTATTGGTATTCACTGCTTTCTAGAGATCAGTCTGTGCCATAGTTTTTGGCTAGGATGTTGTTGAATGTTCTGATATTTTCTCATAATACAAGAAAAAACTATAGGCAGGAAATGCTATTTGAACTAATATGCCTAGTTACTTATGTGGTCCAAAATGATCCAGTATCTCATAGTTTTTTAGTTTAGGAATTAGGTGGTGGAGCAATTCTTGGTTTTCACAGTTAGATAAACAACCTAGCCCAAAGTTGTCATGACCCCCCAGCAATATATCCCTGTGCCTCTGAACAGCTTCAATCTTACATGGCCAAACACCTAACTGCTCAGTCAAAATCATTACATAAAAAGTGTTCTAAAATCCAGCTTGATTTTGCTGTGAAAATTATGGAAATCTGAACATAGAATGATTACATTCAAATATTTGGTTAAAAAGTGAATGTAAAAATGAATGTATAGTTTTTGTTTCAGCATTTTCTTATGAGGATAGGTAGCTGCTCCTTGCCTAATCCTTTTTATCATAGAGATAGGAACCTGAAGCAATAGTTTTGTGACTACCTCTGTATAAATAAAACCAGAAGTGACAGAAATGATCAACTGAAAAGAATTTTCAGGTTTTTTTCATTAATTAAATCATATTCCTATATGGTTCTTGTAGGTATGGGCAGTAGTGCTGTCAAATATCATCTACTTATTCATACTGAAAGATTAACTAAAATTAAAATACAGTTGGTATTACAACTGTAGATTTCAGTTTGCATTTATTTCAAAAGCCAAAAGGAACCTGAGAAGTATAATAGAAAATCTAAAGATTATATCTAGAGGGTATTTTTCTTTTTTGACTTGTTTGAGAAACTACAGAAACAGTGTTGGCATTAGAAATCTGTGAAGAAATAGGAAAAGGAGGAATTTCAAAGACCCTAGGAAACCTTTCCCTTAGGAGTTTTTAAATGTGTTTTTATAGCTCTATGGCATCTTTTCTGCAAGGAATAGAGTTGAAAGGAGAGAGGGAGATTCTGCACTCCAGAAATACATCATCAACATTTGTATTGAAGAATTCATGTTTTGCTTATGAGATTATTTATTTTATTGTATGTATTTTTCATGGCAGCTTGTATTTTCGAATTCAGTGTAGCAATTGCTGTAGAAGACTTGAGGGTTTTTAAATATTTCTGATACCTAAACTCTTCTAATATACTGTGTTCATTGTATTAGCTCTTAGAAATGCAGTAAGATTTCCTTTTACATATTTACCAAAACTGTTACTTTGTCATGTTAATTAAAAAAAAAAAAAAAAGTTACTACTGTATTCATCTTAAATTGGATTATGTAGATTTTGAGTTTTCTTCTCCACTGAGAAATACCTTTAAAAATAAATCTCAGAATTGCCATTATGCATTTCAACAAGATACGTGATCTAGCATTACTAGTTATGTTTCGTATGATGTACATGTCATCCTTCTAGAAGGACACTTATTTAACAATAAGGGATTTCTTCTGATAGTAAGTAGTGATCCAAAATACCTGGATATGAGGAGGAATATTTGTGTCCATGTGTATATTTGCGTTTTTCCACCTTCTCATGGGGTCTCAGACTGCTTGTTTTATAATTGACATCTTAGTGTGGCCAGTATCTCTCCATCAAGAAAGGCCTATGGGAACAGTATTGCTCTCAATAAACAGTGATATTGAAAAATAACACAATGTACTTTATGTACTTTGAACCAATGAGTGTTACTGCCCTAGTATGATACTGGCCTGTTTAATTCCTGGTTTAGTTCATTGCTTACTTAAGAGCTTGTAAATTGCAATTAATGTACATGAAACGTATAGAAATCTTAACAGCATTTGTCCGTAATGAACATTTAACTTCATTCATAGTTGTATGAAATAGTGCCACTTACAAGTTCTATTTTCAGTATGTTTTTTGACGATTAGCTCATGTCCATAAGTTTCAGCTGTGTGATTTTATTCTGCAAGAAAATATTTCAGGGCATAACATCAGAACTTAAAAGCTAGTAGATTAAAAGAAAATAGGATACACTAGAACTATGAATGTAGTCTATACTTCTGGACTTATTCCTTCCCAGAATAATTACTGTATTATTGAAAAAATAATTGTACTTCCCTATTCTAGCTTCAGAGGAATAACTATAAGAATGTGCCTAGTGCTTAGAACATTGAAATTTGGTTTAGTTGTAACAGGTAAAAAACACTCCTGGGAAGACTGTCTTATCTCTATAAAGACCATGTCTGTCAGTATGTTAATGATAGTAGCTGTAAGCATTTGAGGAACATTAGAAGATATAAAAACTTTAAATAAGGTAAACCTAAAATCATATAATTAGTACATAGATCTAGTCAAGTGTTGGAAGTGGTTAAACAAACCTCTGTCTAAATGGAAAAAGAAAACCAGTGTAATTTCCCCTTCATATGTAATTAAGCATCCCACGTTTTCAGCATCATCTCCCACTCAGTTGTGCATAATCTTACAGTTTCCAGCCATTCTAAACAAAGTCCTCCACATACAGAAAAGTGATTTGCATAAAAAGAAATGAAAACTTACTGAAGCTATTTAATATCTAACCACAGTTTACAGTTCTGGGAACTGTCCTTGGCAGTTTTATAGTGACACTGGTCTCAAATCTAGTGGGTGGAATAAACTCTGTAGTCAGGAACAATTACATGTTGTTCAGTATTATAATATGAGACTAAATTTGCAAAATGGAGAACAAAAAGAGGGAATGCTCAACCTTTATTCCTAGGAAAGATGCTGTAGCCCTCTAATCATCTTTGTGGCTCTCCTCTGAACTATATCCAATAGTTCTGCATTCTTATGCTGGGGGCTGCAGGCCTGGACACAGTACTGCAGATGATGCCTCACAAAGGTGGAGTGGATGAGGACAATCACCTTTCTCTCTCTGCTGGCTACCCCACTTTTGATGCAGTCCAGGATACAGATGGCTTTCTGGGCTGCAGGCACACACTGCTAGCCCTTGTCCAACTTATTGTCCTCCAGGACTCCCAAGCCTTTTTGCACAGGGCTGCTCTCAGTAAGTTCTTCTTTCAGTCTATATGCACATTTGGGATTGCCCTGGCCCAAGTGCAGCTCATTGCATGTGGCCTTGTTAAACCTCATTAGGTTTGTCCCTCTGCATAGCATCCCTTCCTTCTACTGTGTCAACTACACCGCTCAGCTTGGTGTCACTAGCAAACTTGCTGAGAATACACTTGATCCCACTGTCTGTGTCATTGATACAAATTTTGAAGAGCATCAGTTCTAAGATGGACCTCTGGGGGAGACCACTTGTGACCAACCACAGAGAAGTTGTGGATGCCCCTATCCATGAAGGCACTTAATGCCAGGTTGGATGGGGCTCTAGACAGCCTGATTTAGTGATTGGCAACCCTGCCCATAGCAGAGGGATTGGAACTAGATGGTCTTTACATCTGTTCTTATCTAAGCCATTCTATGATGGTAACAGTCCTTTCTTCATTACTACGAAATTGTAACTTGTTCTTTGTTATAAAAATAATATACAAATGAAGTGTTTTGGAATCTCTGTGATTAGTACAGAGAAAGACTGTATTTGTCATTACATTTTTTTTTTCTTTTATTCATTGTCTTTTCTCAGTTCTAAATTTCTAAATCTGCAGACATCAGCATGATGCAATAGGTTGCTCTGAAAGTAATGCCTGCTATTTATTTTCATGGAAATACATAACTACAACAAAGAGAAAAATAACACTGTTTGATAGGGCAAATTCTCAGCTACAAAACACTGCTTTTCAACATAGCCATCACCACTAGCTCTCCATTTTCACCAGCAGTGAACAAGAGCCTGCATGCCACGCTCATAAATATTTGCAGAGGTGACCCGCTGTTCACAGCTAATATGATGGTGTAGTCAGGAAAATGCCTACTCAGTCCATCCTTCATTGGTGTGAACAGATGGAAGTTAGAAGGTCCCAAATCCAGTGGGTGTGGTAGGACAGTCCAGCCATACTTGACAATTTCCTCCACAGAAAGCGAGAACTCAGTATCTAGTGCTTTCACTTACATAACTACTTTGAAAACTGAGTTTCTTTGGTGTACTCTTTGTTGGAGTATTGCAGGTAGTATGGCTCCACTTAGAAGTTGTTAGATGGCACATTCTCTTTTATTTAGTTGCTCCTGGCAAAAGGGCAGGAATAGGATATGCTAGAGGGATCATTTTACTTAGACTGATGGAGTTTCTTCAGTCACAGGGGACTTCTAAAAATTTACACTCAAAACTGAATTTATTTCTCTTGCAGTCTCTCTTCCCCTCTTCCATGTTAACAAGTTGAGAATCAGATGCATGCATTAAATCCTGTATCTCGTGTACTAAAATGGCAAGTAACTAGCCATCACTTAATCGGTTAAAATTTAACAGATAATAAAATGAAAATCAGACACAGTAGTTACCATCTGCCATCTAAATTCTTTGCAGTATAAGCTGAATGTATTCGTGTCTTCCGTTCAGAACAACTGCAGAACACTGGGTACAGTTAAATGGTTACTTCTTTTCACTGTTGAATATCAGTACGTTTCTGGAACAGAGTTATTTATTGACAAAACCTGTGCTTTGCCAAGAAAGCTTCTCTCTTTATCAGACTTCGAAGGGAAATTTTCTTCAGATAAGCAGAAGCTTTCAAAAACCCACACAAAACCAAAGAAGTCATATAATCTCTGTACAGAATGTTTCCTATAGATTTCTAACTCAGAGCAATCTTAAACTGATACATTACAGATACATTACAAACAGAATAATATTCACCAAAGCCTTCTCTTCATCATAAAAATCTAAGATTCTTCTCCCTTCTATTTTGTATGTCTCTTGCCGTACAGAAATTATACAGTAGAGCAAGTTCTTGCTTAGATAAAATGCTTCAATTGGGCAGGTAGTTTTGGGGTGAAAATTATGACTTTCCAAGCTTGTAGAATTTGAGTTTCAGGGTCATTAAGCCAAGGTGTTTTTTTAAAAAGCTCTGTTAAAGCTTCTCTATATCAGAAGTAAATATATATATTTTGTTAGGCTTTCATGCAACTGTTTCCCTGAAGTCTGAAGTTAAGCAAACTTGGCTTCCATTTGAGCTCAAAGATAGTCTTCTGTATGACACTACTTCCTGGTACATGACATAATTTTAATAAGCTTTAACAAGCCAGATTTCTAAAACTGTTCCAGAGCTCTTCATAATTTTCTATTTAATCTAAAAGTTACCTCTCTGGTTTATTAAGCTGCATACCAAGTATAAAATGTAAGAAGCCAAATTGCATCAATTGCATCCACAATTAGGTACAGTATGCAATCCTGTTATAAAATATATGCACATTTTTAATCCAACATATTCTAATATTTATTGCAAAAATATTGAAAGCTGTATAGCAACTGAAAATGTGAACAAGGACTGCAGCATCTCTGTGGTCTTATGCTTCTGTATTTTTCACAGATTGGCGATTCCAGATATTGTGTATTGATTACATTTTGCCAACCCTAGACTCTTCAACTGACCATCACTTTTAATTGAAACAGTTATGCTGAAACATTTAGTAGCGAAGTTATTACAAATTTTGACTTTTAGAATAGGAAGTCTATTTTCTATCAAAGCATAGATCAAGTTCAGTTTGAAAGATGTTTTAAATCTAAATCACTCCACTGAGAACAAGTTCAGACTGAGAACTTGATGAGAACAGATATTTAAACTGCCATATGCCCAGAGGGCAAATTTTATCATAATGCTATTTGCATCTCTGAACACTATTATCTGAAACTCTGAAAGTATATTAGGCTGTTGTAACTTCACATGTGGACAATCTTTGACAAGTTTTATTTAGCTAGAATTCTCAATTGGGTTTGGCCTACATTTGAAAATGTAGAATTATGAGTGTATGTGTATGAGCACATTTATCTTAAATCAGTTAAACTAAGTATTAACTACTTAATGGCATTTGTTTTATGTATTTGTCTGTGTCCTTTTTACTTCACACTACAACTGTACTGATGCATTTTGTTCTGTAATTCTTAATAGAAAGTATTTCCAGTAGTGAATATTGGTGGAAGACTTCTCTCATTCATATCTGCCTACTTCACATACTTCTCAGATTCTTAGAGAAAGCCACATTTAATGAGTTTTTGGTAACACACATTAATATCACTGAAAACTAATCATCTCCCACTGTAAAACAGAAGTTCATGAACTTCTTGTGTTCAAGAAACGTTTGGATGTTGTGTTGAGGGATATGGTTTAGCTGAGAAGTATTGGTGATGGTTGGACTAGATGATCTTTTAGGTCTTTTCCAACCTTGATAATTCTGTGAGTCTGTGAAGTTTAGTGTCTCCTTCACCCATAAAGGCAGGATTGCCTACTAGAAGTATCGCTTTTCCCCCATTCTATGTGTGCTTAGAATTTGCCCGCCCATTCAAAGCCAAGTCCGTATCACCAAAGGAGAAACAAAACCTTTTTAATTGACCTGTTCATCCAGTCTTAATTCAGAAAATGATGGAATACGCTAGGCAAAAAATCATAAATAAGCAAATAAAAGGAAGGATGCCTCATTGACTGGAAATGGTGAACAAGTTTGTGGTTGTAAATAGTAACAAATAGGAAGAATAGTAAGAGATAGTAATCACTAATGAAGCAAATTATTTGATATTTGGTATTTTTTCTTTCCATTTTTTAATACAGCCTCTTAGAAACCCTGTACTTTATACACAAGTTGCAACTTAATATGGATGCTATTGCCAATTGCAATTATGAAAGACTGTTGCTTCAGTTAAAAACATTCTATCTTTGTCATTTTATTAAAATTATATTGCTGCTCTGAAAACAAAAATTACTTCTTTATGCAATTGAAGAGTGACTGGCATGGCTCTCCTCTGATCTTTCAAAAGAAATTTTACTTTCATTGTATTTGTGCATTAAATTGAGTGTTCATATCTACAGAATAAACTAACATCTTATAAATATTACTCTGTTTAATTATCAGTTCAGTATTTGAGTTTTTGCTGTTATGGTTGATGTCTAAGAGTGATTAAATGTGTAATAGAGAACAAAAGGAACATTGATGTGAACAAAGATACTGATAGATAAAGGTAAATTTTGTCTTCTGCATGTTTTTAATCTTTTAAAAATATTTTAATTACATTTATATTCAGTGTGGTTGGATGCCTTTTCCTTTCTTTTTTTTTCTTTTTTTCTTTTTATTTTTTCTTTCAGTTCAGCTCTGATTATTGTTATTCAGAACATCTTCTAGCAATGATTTAATCTGCAGAATCTTTCAGTTCTAGTCTCAGCTGTATACATAAAACAGCTATTCTTCACTGGGGTGGTCACAAAAGGGAATTAAGGTAAAACTGTTTTTCAAGGAAAAATCTACTTGGACATCCTGCATTTTAAATAAGACTTGTTTTTAAATGTGTTGTAGCAGAGTACACTTGGTTACACTTAAGCTTTGGATTCAGAGCAGTGTTATAGATTTTGCTGTTTTTTAAGCTGTACTATTAGAAAACAACAGAATATGTGTTATGTGATCTGATTTCTTTATATGTGTCTTCAATATGGCAAAATAATCAACAGTTTCAGTAGAGCACTTAGTAAAAGCATATGCAAGTTTGTTACGTCAGCTCTAGTAACTTGTGGATAATCCTACCATTATATCAAGCTCTTAAGTATTTTGGCAGAATTTTTAATTAAGCCTTGCCTATACTATCTCAGTTGAGCTTCACTCATTATTAAACTACCCAGCATAGTGTAAACAAATATGGAAGATGCACTGGGGAGACAGCGTCACATTAGGAAGTTAGACCTGTTCCTTATACTCCTGGAAGAAACTGTGGAAAAATAAATGTAGTAGTAGTGTACTTAGCCTTATCCCATGGGCAGTTGTAAACATTAATAACAGTTAACCTGTGATGGCTTTAAATGTAACAAGGGATTTCTGACCAGGAGGCAGGTGGTATACCATATTCTTTTATAATCACCCTGTAGTATGCTTTATGAACCATCATCAGGCCCAAGTGAAAGAATAGCTCATCTGGGCATGTACACTTCATTTCTTTATCCTCTTTTTCTTCTTTACAGTCATGTTATAGAAAGAGCTGTGTGTTCAGAACAGAAGGCAAAATTAATTCTTCAGTTTATGAGGCCTAAGAACATCACATGTGTGGTTGATGCTGACAGGTCATATCCCCTATGAGATGGAGGAAAATGGGGAGGAATCAGAGAGAAAAATACAGAGGATTAAGTGCTTAAGAGTTTTGTACCATGTTCTGAAATGGTGTCTTAAAGCTATAATATACATTAGAAGTCCGGAATGGTGAATTTATGGCTGCTTACATTTGAGATCTGACAATTCAGTTCAGCAAAGAGAGGCAAGAAAGAGGTGACTGAAGTCAGTAAATTTACCTGGATACTGCAGTGGTAAGAATTAAACTGTCCAGGATATGCTTCCTACATTTGAGGTACAAGAGTTGAGAGCATTGTGCAGTAACCAACTAGTATTAGAACTGAAATATATAAAGAGGAATGCGAGGATGTTTACTATTTTATAAACTCTGGATGTAGTAAGATGAAATAGCCCCAAAACAAGAAGTGGCACTGTGTGTCCAGGCATTTACTTCTTCATTTCACAATGAATGTGTTAGTTTGCAACACTGTTTATTTTTGTTCTTAACCAGTCAACAACAATCAAGTTTAAAAGTTACTTCCGTAGGTTTCTACTCTAATAAAATTCTTTTAAAATATATTGTTTATCTGTTGGACAAGGCCTGTATTAAGGAAATAAATAGAACGTATTTAGGTTTGTATTTTTCCTAGTTAATCCATTTGGGACTTGATTCTTAAAGGTAGATATTTTATGAAGCAGCTGTATTTATCTCATTGGAGCTACTCCTGACAAATACTGCTAACAAGATTTCTGTATTCTGTAGAATATAAACTAGTCAAAATAATTTTAAAACTGAAAATGAAAAATGTTGATTTCCGATTCAGTAAATCCTAGCAGCATTATTGCAAGTTTGTTTGTAATTCTTGAAAAACATTAAAATTAACTTTTCTTCCATTTACGTAATGTGTATAACTAAACTTCCTTCCTACTGTGAGACAGTTTCATTTATTGTTATTTGTAAACAGCTTAGTAAAGATGCATAGTGGATTAGTCTAGAAACTCCTTGAACAGTTTCTTTTGAAATAACACTACATACGTTAAGCTCAATTACACATCCAAACAGCCACAGCACACTTTTGGTAATTTATTCATTGATTTAACATAGTACCCAGAAGAGTCATGCCTGCTGTCAATTTTGTAATATATTATGTTTTAAATATACTCATGCTCACCCATGCACGCCATTAAGGTGTGCATAAACCTGTGTTTTTCTCTCTTGACAGCTATAAATGTTTGTTATTATTACACAAAACATATGTTCATGTTGTTTTTGTCTAAATTATTCTATCTGGGGCTATAAAGTTTTAATGTTATTAGTTGCCCTTAGAATTTTAATGTTTCACTGCTGTAACCTTCTTAGGATTTCTCTGCAATTAAATAGAAACTATTTCAGTAGAGCCTGGAAGAACAATATATTTTATACAAATAATAAAAAAATCCCGTCTTGCTCCATTTTCTTCCAGTGTAGTAAAGTGTTTACTTGACAGAGTTCTGTGTAAGGTGGTTTACCTGTAGTGTTTTCCAGAACTGAACACAGCTTTATACTTTCCTACAGTCTTGCTAAAAAATAAAAAATAAATAAAATCCAGCATCAGAGATGTAAACAATTTGAACTGAAGGTCCCCTGCCTGTTGTGTTCTGCTGTACCCTTGCTCAGCAGCATGGCCCCTTTACAGAAGAAACATCAACTAACATGAGAGATATAATATTAAAAGAAAAGCTGGTTTTTTGGGCAGTGGCATGAGAGTGTAGAACAATCATCTGTCCAAATATTTCCTTTGTTGTCATCTAAATAACAGCGGTGTTGACAATAGCAAAATGTATCACTCTTCCCCCATTTTGATTTTCAAGGCAGTATTTTAAAAGAGCTGATAGGAATATGGCCAAGATCTTAAAAGCTATTTACTGTTTTTAAATGAGCAAATGACTAAATGACTCATTGTAGTGCATTAGTTTCAGTATACAGGACTGAGGCATTATATGGACCTCTTTTTATTGTAAGTGATGTTATAATACTCTCTCACAGAGCACATAATATCTGAGTGCCAGGTAATTTTTAAATACTGGGCTTTTGCCTTATTTGTATGTATAGAACACTGGTGTTTCTTCTAAAACCTTCAAGTTTTGTTCCACAGTCTGACTGTAGCTCCCTTTGTGTGTCGAATAGCAGAAACACTGAAGAGAACATTTAAATTAAACTAATTGTAATATGCGTTCTCAACATGATTAGGCAAGAGGTGTTTGGTTTTTTTTTGTTTTTTTTGTTTTTTTTTTTTGGTTTTTCTTTTTTTTTTGTTTTTTGTTTTTTATTTAGGAAGAAATGTTGTATATGGCTGAATTTGTGTAGAATGTGCTTAAGATACTAAAATCCAGACATTTGAATTGGAAGGTGCTTCATGGATTACAAAACTATTATTAAAAACTTGAAATCAGAATTATTTGCCCAGCGTCTTCAGGAAAGGTATGAGGACATAGTTGATAGAATTAGTAGTGCTTATGAATACTTGATAAATTTGAAATACACCATACTTTAGTTCCAGAATGCCTTTTGAAAAAAGGAATTTTTACATTCTGCAGACCAAGAATGTGAGCCAGAGGGATAAAGAGGTTTTTCCCATTTACAGAGTCATCAGGAGTTTTGGCTTCCAGACTCATGTTGAGGTTGCTCAGACAGTAATTCTCACTCTTTCAGAGTAACAAAGATCCATTTATATCCAATGCTTCCAGGACTCTGCCAAAAGGATTTGTCTTTATGAAAATTAGTTCTGTCCACTTAAATGTAATTGATTTTATCTTCCCTCCTTTCCCTTCTCTTCCTTTATTTATTTATTTATTCCTTCATTCAATTCTTTTCGCATCTTTTCTACTTCTGAATCTTTGTCTTTTTTATTCTTTTTTTCTCTCATTTTCCCTCAGTTTACTGAGGTATCTCAAACCTTCCCTCAGAACTGCTGTGTCTTACAGGACCACATTTGCTGCACACAAACAATTTCAGAACACCATAATTCTCAAGATTTTAATGGTATCTGAGGTTTTTCCAATTACATGGTGAACTTCCACTTTGGAAAGAATAAGACTGCAGCCTTCTGTCATCAGAGCTGAAAAGACAATAATAGAAAAAATTTACCATTTGTTGAAGAATAGAGATAACAGGGAAAAAGCAGTGTGTCAAGGTACTTAGTTAAACAATAATCTCTTACAGAGTGCTCATTACTTCTAAATAATTGACTGTATTGGAAGAAAGGTTTCTATGCGAGGAGAGGTTCAAGAAGGTCAGTTATCTAGTGGTAATGACCGTAGCGGTCATTAGAGGGTATTAATGCTATTAAGAACAGAACTTTAACGTTTTATTGAAGTTTTTATTTAAATTATATTAACTTTGATTCAACTTTTAATTGAGGTGCAACCATCCAAATTCTATAGTCAGGAACCAAGAAGTAATGAACATAAAATTGCATGTTCTTCTGATAGGCGGATGGGTGTTTAATATATTATAATTTCAAGAGTCTCTACAGAGCCGTTATTAGTATAAAGCTATTCATAGGTATTCTGTCAGAATTAGGGTTGGGTGACTGATTCAGGAACAAATCCTTGCTGGTATATATGGTATATTTTCTGAGTCAAAAAGTACACCTTTTTACAAATACAGTTGCATATGATCTCAAAAGACTTGCTGAATTAAAGCAAAAATCCTTTGATGCCTAAAATCATCTGTCTTACAACCTGATGTGTGATGCCAGAGGCACTGAATTTGTTCTGAATTGTGTTTATTGTTCCATACTAAGCTCAGTACTTGTTATACTGGGAGTGTTCTGCTGCAAGTAAGCACGGATGCTATTAACTGTTGTACTTGCTACCACTGTAAGAGTCAGGGCATGGCTAGGACTCCCAGGAACCTGAAGTATGAGCTACTAGGTGACTGAGCAAATACATCTATAGTTCTCCTTCTCCATCTTCCTATGTTGGTTTTTTTTTCTCTGGAGGATCTTAGGAATGGGCAGATGAGTAGGTCTAGAATACCAGAGGGCTGAGAAGAGATACAAGGCTGCTGAATGATCTCCCAGGGGAGTGGAGGGGTGTTATATCTCATGCCACCTTGGAACAGCATTTTTTGTCTCTGCCTGTCTAACCTGAGGACACAGTAACATGCTTTAAAATAACAGCAGAAAAACTAACATGCTACCAGAACAAAATGCTGAACACTCCACTCACACTGGGTGATGATGAGCAGAAGAATGAATGATATGATAGGAGCTAATCACATTGCTTACTGCATGTCTGGGCAGGTGCTAAGAGACTTTGGTAAGAAAGGAACAGCAGAGCCGTACAGATTCTTCCATGCTGTCATGGCAACTTTTCAGGGTAAAATTTGAACACCAAAAGCTATGTTGCATTTATCAAAAACTGACATTAAAAGAGATCTAGCAGTCTTATAAGGTAGCTAGGGGAAAAGAATCTGGGGTGAGTTATTTGTAACAAGGGAGCATGCCATCCAGAAGACTGTTTACTACTTTCATATTAACGCAGCAAATCAAAACAATAATGTTAAATAGCAGCAATTCCTTGCACTATTATCTGTCAGGTAGTTGTTCATTTTTTTGTTTGTTTGTTTTTTGTTGTTTTTTTTTTAATTTATTTGTTTATTTGTTTTGTTGGGTGTTTTTGGCTTTTTTTGCAGTCTAAAGAGAGAGCAGGCCAAACTCATTTACTCATTGCCAATTGCATGTGACCTTACTACAGGAAAAGGTATTCTGGCTTTTGGAAATATTGTGACTGTTTCCAAAATTTCCCAAATGATGTTCTCGTTGCAGTTCTCTTATTTGGAGTATATATATATTTTATTTTCATTTTGTGCAGTGATGCACAGTTCTATGAAAACTTCTGCTATTAAAATCCTGTGAATTTCTTTGTTTTCTCCTAATTACAGATTTGGGGAATATTCTATATTAAAATGATCTGGTGCCATTTTCTTGCAGGGAAATTTACTGTATGAACTGATAATGGCTTTTTTCCTGTGGGGGGAAAAAAAAAAAAAACACAAGAAAAAAAACAAGAAAAAAAAAGTAAACTGCTTTACATTTTTGGTAGGAAGCCAGGTTTTTGTCATTTAGACATGTCACATCGTTATGAAAACATCATGAATCATAACACAGCATAACAATGTGATTTGCTGAGTTGCTGACTCCTCTTGAAAAATCGTAAAGTGGTGTGTGCATATTTCCATGCAAAGAACTGCTTGGGTATTTTAGAACATTTTCCTGGGGCTGCCTGTTGCAATGGTCTAATGTATTAGCCTTTTAACTGGGAGAAGATAGGTTCTAATAAGTGACGTGCAACGCTTGTCAGTTCTGCTTCTTATGTGTGTGATATTTTCATAAAATCATAAAGCAAAGTATTACGGGAAATCAGGAGGTCATTTATTCCTCTGCCCTGCCCAAAACACATGCATATACACACGCAGAACTATATCTGAACTCTTTAGACTGTGTACATTTTTCTTAAAAATGGTCAGTGGTGGATATTCACTAACATCTAAAACAATTTATTACAATGTTTTGCAAACTTGAAAGCTTTTTCCTACTGTCTTGCTTAAATTTATCTTGTAGCAGTTTATACAATTATTCTAGTCCTACTCCTAGCAGATACAAGGAAATTCATGTAACAAGTTTAGACATATTTGAAGATCATCATCAATTTGCTATTCTGCGTCACATTGTTCCGTCAAACTGTAGAACCAGTGTAAAACTGAAAATAAATTACAATTGAGATGAAAGACTTCAACTGTAAAAACAATCAAAAGAAACAACATCCTCTTCCCTTTGCCTGTTGAGATTCAAATGTTATCCCAGTAATCTGCTCTACTGCATCCCAGAGAATGTATGAACAGTGACAGGCAGACACTTCCATCTGCCCTGGCTGCTTCTGTTTCCACAGTTTAATAATGCCTTAAATGTGACGCAGGGTGGACCTGGAAGTTGAAGTATTGCAAGAGGGTCTAAAGGGAGCAAATTTAGACATTCACCATTTTTCCACAGAGGAGTGTGCTGTTGTTAGCCTACATACTTAATAAGACATGTAAGCTAGATTACCATAAAAATGTAAATACAAATATTCGAAAGATAGGAAATAGCTTTTGAAAAATAGACATTTTTGAGAAGGCAGAAATGAAGTAATAAAGTACTTACTTTAAAGTTACATCAAGAAATTATGTTATTCAGCCTATTTGCTGCTTGCTTTCTGTCACAGTGGCGGTTGAGCATTATGCATGAGTTTCTCATTCACATCTTCTGGAAAGTCGAGGCTCTTTTAGTCCCTTACTCTTCAAAACTCATGTTTTTGCCTTCGCTAGGGAAGATTCTCTGGGCATCTTCTTTAGTAGAATAAAGTATGTTTCCCTTTAGTTACTGTGTATAAATATCCCTTGACTGTACTAGAAATTATCTTTGACACTTAACTGGTTAGTAAACAGCTGTTTACTTAAAGAGATGTATTGTTTCCCCTACTCCTTTGATTACTACTTCAATTTCTCCTCAGTGTATAATATATTTTGTGCTGGACCTTATGTTCTGTATTAATTTCTATGTTAAAACAAACAAACAAAACACCTCAAATTGTCTAAGCCTCAACTTTTTTGAGGCTTGATCCTCAACTTTCTTCTTTTAAGAAACCTTAATGAAAAACAAAGAGGTGAATAGCTGGGAAGGTCAGACTTGTCAGAGACAAAAAGTTTTAGAAGTTATTCCGTAAGTTTTTACACATGAATTTTTCCATGTAACGGTCTTATTAAAGCCAAAGGAACTATTATCTTGAGTAAAGTTAAGCACGTTCTTAAGGGTTGCCAGAATTGTAATGCATGAATCATACTATGGTAAATGGAAACAAGTAGTAGTGGTAGTAATTTGAGAAATGGAGGAAACAGTAGGTGTAGGAATACCATGTATGTATTGTGGGAATGTTCCCTAAAATTTAGAAGTCAAAATCACATCTATTTGAGTTATTAAAATCCTTTCATATTTTCAGGAGTTTTTCCAAGAGGCATGGTAGTAGGCTTTATTTGCAGAAGACATTGAAGTCTGGAAAGATTATTTTGTCTGTCTATACAATATTAATGGTAAGACATAGAGCATTTCTTGTTTCTGAAGAATTACACTCTCTTTGAAGTGTGCAGTGCAAAGTGAAATAAGGTCAGTTTTCATGTTCTGCAGTTTTTGTGTACAATTGACATGAGTTTCTTCTTTATATGATGGTATCTTTATGTACTGGTATCATTATCCAAAGGAATGGAAAAAAAAAAAAAAAAAATGACTTTAAAAACTGTTGACTATGAATAAGCATGAATCATCTTTCAACAATTCTCATATGAGTTGCACTGTTCTGCTCACATGTACTATGTGAGCAACATTTTGTCTGGAAAGTCCAATGACCACATATTGATTTTTAACTGTAATTGAAATAGCCTAGTATTGCATGGTACCTGGTTTCAATTTTAGACTTTGATTTCTAGCGATTGTGAACTAATCTTGCCATTGCATTTTACATTTGTAAACCAAAGTTTTAAATTGTGCTGATCAGGCATATGTAGAAGATTACAGCTGCACTGCAGGCCTGCACCTGTGCCTGGATTTCATCTTTTCTAGTATCTTCTCAGAACACATTTTCTCATATAATGTGAGAAAATGTATGGTGTAGGAAACCTGTATTAGTTTTTAGACCAGAAAAAAAGTGGATAGAAAGGAAGACAGTGTCTGTTTTACAGAAGATCTGTTTTATAGTTACATGATCAGAAGCAAAGAGATGGAGTCATTGTTAAGAAGCTCAAAAAGCATGTCAGAAAGAAGATGTGTCCTTTCACTCAGATCCTCTATGTGTAGACTTTTTAAGTCTAACCTACTTCATTTTTCAGTCTTTTTGTTGCTATTTAAGGCAGAAGACAGCAATGTAATACCCCTAATTAGCAAAGTCAAAGAGTGGTGGAAGCGATCACATGGTGGTCAGCAGTGATATTACTTTCTTTGCAACTAAAAGATTGTCTGCATGATGAGCACCTCAGAAGCCTTACTACATCTATCAAATTTTTGTGCTTAAGTTAAAGAGGACTAGATTCCCATCAAGATGTTCTACATCAAAAGTGAAGTGGCCTTAGCTTGCACTAGCTCCTTAGAGAAGGATTAAGTTATAGCAAATGAAGGCCACTTTATTCCTGAATAAATGTCCACATAGGGGATTAGTGCACTTCAGCTTACACACATTAGTTTTGCAACATTAGTTAATTAATGTTAGATGTCTTGTCCCCATGCAGACAAGCCCACAGGGCTTCCAGAGGCTGTGATTCCCAAAACTGTAGCTGAATGGGTTGTTGGGTTGTTTTGTATCTCTCGTAATATGACATTTTCTGAAGGAACATATTCTTAAACATTTAAAATTCAGTATTTAAATACATCACTTCAAAACATGTGGTCGTTTCTTACCTTTGCTCAAGGAAACATCAAAAATATCATCTCAATTAACTGATACTTGTTGTCATCATAACGGCTCTGAATTTGTTCCAATTCAGTAAATAACAATAATCTTTGAGAGGGAAAAACAATTCATAATCATGGGGTTAGATAACATTTTCCACACTATACTAAGATTTTAGGTAAATATAAAAGCTGTTACAGCTGATTTGCTGTGTTAGGCTAGATCAGTGACAGCAATGCAGTTTGTGGAAATACTCTTGTAATCTGACAGAAACCTGGCAACACGGTTCAATTTGGTCAAAATATTTATTTTCCAGAGCATTTTTATTAAAATTTGAAACTGGCTTATTGAAGGATGCTGAGCAAAATGTATATTGGATTTAGAATATAATGCTAGTCTTGCAAGTAAAGAAGGACTACTGGTGAGTAGTAAAATTGTCCAAAACAAGTGTAATTCCTGTAAAACTGTTCAGAAATTGAATGTTCAAGGACAGCCAAATGGATGTTAACTTAAAAAGTCACTTAAAAATGAAGAAAATGAAAGCAGTTACAGGCCTGACTTCATTTATCTGCCATCAGTTTCTTAAATTTTCATCTTAAGTGCAACTGTTTGAATAGGAAGCTGATAGCTATAAATAGGGAACATGGCAAATTCTGTTTTTTTCCCCCTTGCTTTACACTGCATTGTGTAATTGATAAAAGTAACCCTCAATAAAACCACCCAATAAGATATACTTGTTTTCTTCCATCCCTGGCCACAATATGTCCAAAACAGGAATTAAAAAAAACCCAGATCAGCAAACACAGAACACAATAAAACTGCTTATAAAACTGCTTCTTATGTTGCTAAGTAGGTATTCATTTATCTCCTGGTATACTTTGTTACCTATATTTTAGATCCATTTAAAAAAAAAAAAAAAAAAAAAAAAAAAAAAAAAAAAAAAAAAAGAAAGACAATACAAAACAAAAAAAAAGTAACAAAAAAAAAAAAATAGATTAAAAACCCATAACTAAATGAAGATGAGTTCTGAAAGGGAAGAAGGCAATTCCTTATTCATCATGCATGCCAACGTGTCGGTTCATTAAAGTACACCTATAATTAAAAACTTAAGTTAATTAAGTTTTTAGTTTTATATATTCTCGTTATCATAAAAGAGAAAAAAGAACAGTTGGGATGGATCTCAGTGTCTCAACTATTGCTGGTTGGAACACAGCCCATCTTCTTCAGTCAATGAAAACCTTTTTTGAAAAAAGCAGCATTATTTTAAAGCAGAAACCTATGACGACGATTTCTGCTGAAAAGCAGTGTTAAAAAATGTGAAGCACTTCTCATAAATCAACAAAAAATTGTTAATTTAAAAATTTCCATTGGAAAAACACAATTGCTGGGAAATTTTCAGCATGTTCCACTCAGTAGAAAAAAAAATAAAAATTGGCTTCTAATTCATTTAAGTAGTAATCTGTTGGTTTTGGCAACAACTGTTAAGTAGTTACCAGTGTCAGCTTATTTATATTAAGCAACTGAATCTGAAAATTTTAATGCTAGAAATATTTATAATGGACTTACAATGAGAAAATAATGAAGAAGGGATTCGCTGGTTTCTGTATGTTTTGTGGGGAAAGACAATGTTGAAAGGGATGCTTAGTTTGCTAAGATCTCGTTCATTTCAGATTGTGATAACCTGTGAAAGCTGCTAATGTGAATTTTATATTCACTTTCAATTTTCTATCTGAATGTAACCTTTACTTTTGTTTTGTGTGTTAGGTGTTCTGGTTTATCTGGTTTTCCAATAAGATAAATAAGTCTCTTGCACAGTGCAGAGTTTGTTCTCAAATGATTCAAATGGCTTCAAATGATTTTAAAACAAAATAGGGATAGATGGAAAAGACTATCATGCTTTGGTCCAATTGCGTTTGTTTATTTCAGTTTCTATATTACTCTTCATTTAACCTGGAAATCTGTAGCACAGGCACTTGTGAACTGTTGGTCAAAAGAACCCAGTAGTGCCACCACCCTATTCCTACTATTTGCAGATATGTTAGCTATCTCCTATTTGGTTGCTTCTGCAACAGAAATTGCCCTGGGGTCTCTGGTCTTGCCTGGTTGCCCACCCAGGATGTTAATAAGCCCAGTTAATTGCAGAAATCTCCAGGACTGAGAGTTTTACCTGGAGAGTGTTGAGACAATTAGTGAGGCCCTTCAGTTGCTTTTTCTCAGTTTTCTCCATTGTCCCCAGTCAGGTGGTGTTTGTTCAGAGACTAGGCTAGGGGTTCTTCAGCCACCCAGGGGATTAACAACTAAGAGCACTGGTTGTACACACAGACATGTGATATCCCCAATATCCATCTACACCACAGTTATGCTAGCACAAATATCTTCAGTGACAGACTCACAGAAGGTAGAAAGAAATCTTTCCCAGGGCTATGCGACCATGAAGAAAAAAGAGTTACAGAGGTGTTAGTATGTAAGATATAAAATTCTCTGGTTTTGCATATTAAATATAAGCATTGTATGTATCATACGAACAAGAGAGGATTTGTATTTGTGTATTTCATCGTCTCTTTTTATTTGTGAATCTGTCACTCCAAAATCTGGACTGAGCACACAATAGAGATTAATTAAAATCAGAGTCACTTATGAAAGCTCTTTCTATAATAGAGCCGTATTAGTAAATTAGTTGTGACTAATAGTCTTTTGTAGATGGATTAGAGGAATGAATTAAAATGTAATCTGAAATAGTATTGATAGAGGTTGTATCTGAAAATCCAAGGTAACTCCTATCCTTGACTGAAAAAAAGAATGTTACAATGCTCCTCTAGCAGCACAGACTACAGAAAGTAGCTGTGCTCTGGGCTGTCCATTTTCAAAGAATTCATTCATTAGAGTAACTAAAACCACAAATAATGCCCATTTACCAGTTAGCTGAATCTGTCATTGGATTCTACCCACCTAATACATTCTGCTCATGTATCTCAATCAAGGCATAAATTCACAAAATGTAAGAGAAACATGTATGTTAGGTACATATATGTATATTCTCCATGTAATACATTGTTATCAGTACCTAAAGGGTCAATATAATTTGATTCATTACTGTATCAATTTGCTCTGCAAAACTGCTCTGTTTTGTTTGTTTGTTTGTTTGTTTTGTTTTGCTTTGTTTTGTTTTCCCTTGGATTAAAATCTGCCCAGAGGCAGATGAAGCATCCCTCTTAAAAGTTACTCATGCAGGCAATACCTGCAGGATATTTCCTGGTTTAGTTGCCATATGAGAAATAATGCATGACATAATAATTTTATAAACATTTTTGTGCAAGATAATAACTCAAGGGAAATTTTAAGACACACCTCAAACTTCTACATTCCAGAAATATTTCTAAATTAATGTATGACTTTTCTCTATGGGCAAAGAAGTCTAGTAAAAGATTTCAGACTGTATGTGTTCCAAAAGACTTTTCAAAATTAGTTTTGTTTTTGACTTTTCAAGTTCCATTTGCAAGCTTTCAAAATCTGTATTCAAATACTGGATAACATTAAGATAAGGCAGCTTGCATCACTAATACACTATTTGAACACTAATGCTGGAAGTTTTGTTTAGGACACATATGAAGTCTAGCAACATTTCTTCCTTGTTTCTGTAGAAAGCTTTTTAACATTGAGCAGTATCTAAGATCCAAAAGCATAATGTATTTAGGCACTGGAACCAAGGATGATTTTATGAAAGAAATGGGTTTAAAGGAAGATTTGTATGAGGATTCAAAGGTTGCTTGACACATAGGATTTGGAAAGTTGATGAAAGCGTAAGAAGGAGTATGGGGAAAGTATAAAGCTAGGAGTGGGACTAGATTAAGGATGAAATTCACTACAATGCAGAAGGCCAGCACAAAATCTATACATCACTTAGATCTTAATCCCTCAACATAGAGGTTTATATAGATATGGACTGTTTGAAGAAGTTATGGGGCTTAAGTAGGACTCAGGCAGAGCACTGATCTTGTGCCAACCCATTGCAAAATGAGCACTTGCCATATGGAGGAGGATTGTGGTGAGCTGTAGGAGCCATATGGAATACATATAATGAAATGAGAGTACAGGTATAGAAGAGGTCAAATGATGAAGACTTTGAAAGTTCGAGAAGATGAAAGGAGACATTATTAGGAAATATAAAGAAAATAGTATCTCCAGCTGTACCTCAGTTAAGTAAATGGCAAGGTATGGCTCTCCTCAGTGTAACACAAAATTGAAATTAAAAGAAAAATAAGGTATCTAACACCTATCTTGTTTATACTAATCAGGGATAGCTTTATCCTAATCAACAATCATAGATTCAATCTGAATAATATTTCATTAGCTTTTCAGATCTACCTTTCCTGTCTAGGTCTAATTATATCTAATGGAATGTAGCTCAACTCACTATATTAAATCATTAAAAAAAAACTTCATCACTTTAAATGATTGTGGGGCCTTGGGAAAGAACAGTTCCTCCTTCTACGGCCTAAAGGACTTGCCCCAGATACTTGTCATCATTTTTCTCCAGCCTGTTGTATGCTTGAAAAGAAACTTAATATATCCATTTTCATTTGTAACCATCAATAAACAGCCATGTAAGTGCAAACATAAACATCTGTTCTAATCAATCATCAGAAAAGGTTACTTATTCATAGAAGTCTTCATTCTCTCAGGGAGATGTTCTTACAGTTATGCTACTTTGGTATTATCCTTTTGTGTCATTTCATGTCTGTTCTATTGTTGGTAAAAGGCTGAAAGCCTGCACTGAATGGTATTCAAATGGGATATGTATGGAATTGACAAAATAGCCAGTTCAATTTTGCACATTGCTACATATTAGAAATATATATAGAGAAATACAGATATATGTCATTTAAAGAATGTTTGTGAGAGCAAGACATAACAAAAAATAAATTCAAAGCAGAAATTTTAGTTATTTTAAAACCAATTAGTCAGATGCAGATTAGATGTCTGAAAAATTGTGAAGAGCCTTTACTGGACAAGTGAGAGTTGCACAGTGATTCACACTGGATTTTTAGGAGAGCAGGAGGGTAGAAAGTGGTGAATGGGGAACAATGCTTGAGCACAAGCTAGTCTTGAGAAACTGATGTCTGTATTTCAATACTTCCTCTTTTAAGTAGTTGTAGGACAGGCCACTTTTTAAGGGCTGAAAACACACTTCAGAAATTCCCAAGAATTTAAGGAATACTAGGAAAGTTATAGTAATAACATTGCAGTTTTTATCACTGTTTATTTATCGTGCTGGCATCTGTAGTTCTGTAATTGTGTGACTGTGGTATCATCAGTCTGAAAGAAGAGAGTAGTAAAACATATTGATATTCTGTTTTATGTAGTGAACTTGGGGCCCAGATACACAATTCTTAAGAAGGAAGGGAGAGAGACCCTATTGGGAAATACAAAGGAATTTTGATTTGAGCACTGGTATTACATCTGCTTATGTCAAGAGGCATGGTCCTGTTAAAGTATTTGTGTTGAAAAATGTCTTTCCAGCTCTCTGATCATTGAAGAATCCAGCTCTATCATTAAGAAAAAAAGTGAGAATCATTATATTTCTCAAAAAATACTATTATTTAGTATTCAGTAGAAAAGTTACTATCATCTATCAACAAGAAATGATTAATACAGTATTTTGTTTGAAGGAAGCTATTCCACAAGATTAAAAGGCTGTTAAACTAATTGACTAGGTATCAGTATTATTTTATTTGCTTTTTCTTCATGTTTGCAAACCAACTTTATTGCTATTTTGTTTGGTTGGTTTTTGTTATACTTGGCTATATATTGATGATAAAAGAACATAATTAACATGAAAAATTATGCTGCAATGTCTGGATCTATATTTTATAAGTTCAGCATCGCCCTTTTTGTTGTTTTATGATTTTTTTTCCCACTTGCATTCAATAATAGTCTTGCAGTCAGGAGCATTGTAGTTGTACAGTTTTGTCAAAACAGTTTTATCTTGAAAAGATTTTTATCTACATTGGTAGAAAACTTTCCATTTAAAATTTTAATGTAATTTCTCGCCTCCCTATTTCAGGCAATAGTTTTTTCACCGATACTTGTTTGGCAGCTATGTGTTTTTCTTGTAAAGTGTAGGTTTTATTTAATAAAATGTAAAGACAAAATCCTTGAAATTAGATATCTTCCTTTTAAATGGATTATGTGAATAGAATGAAATTGGAAAAAAAGTCCGTTAATAAAATCATGGAAGTTTCTGTTACGTTATGCTCCATAAAAAGCTATTTCTTGGCTAAACATAAAAATGAATTGTTAAGAAAGCATTAAATGTGCTTCAGTAATTCTTTTTTGGAATAGGAGTATATTCTTATCTTGATTCAGAAAGATTTATTATCCTTCCTGCAAATAAGGGTGTTGTATTTTAGAATAAGCATTAGTGCTTGCATAAATGAAGCCTTAAGAGTAGAGTGTATTTTTGTATACATTTACCAGGGTAAATGTTTGATGATAGTACAGTATATTGGAAAATGGTCCACATGGCTGAAAATCCAAATGGTTTTGGTGGTCTTTTCATTATGTTATGATTTTTGTTAAAACAAGCACAGCCATAGCCTGTCAGAGAATTGGTGTATGTACAAAACTACCAATACAATTAAAGTATATAAATGTATAGAAAACACATAGTAATACAATAAAAAAGGAAGAAATAGTAGGAGGAATATCCTTTCTCTTCTGAATGGGTGAAATGCTGTTTTTCTTTCCAGTTGAAATGTTATGTTTTGTCCAGTGATTTTTATTTTTATTTATTTGTTTATTTATTTTTCTGATAAATTAGTCAGTGACAAGGTTAGGTCAAGGCATACAGGTTCTCCCACTACTTCTCTGGCATCAGGAATCTTGTATTTCTGATTTTCAATACCTAGATTCAGCAAGAAGAACAGAAAATATCTTACATGCAGTCTAGCTGTCTGAGCAGCTATGATAAGAAATCAAATCACTATTTTCAACATCCCAAGAGAATGCTCTAATTACCAACCTATCAAAGAACAGATTTATCGTAGATGCTCCAATCCTCAGGTTTTTGTTTTTGTTTTTGTTTTTTAAGAGAACAGTTATCTACTTCTCCTGTAGAGCTAGCCTATAGAGATAACTTATGTGCATTTTTTACGTTCAAAGGCATTTTACAGTTTGAATTCCATCTATTTTAGGCTTATAGGCAATAGTGTGAAATTTAGCCTTTCTTTGTCACTTTCTATTGGTTCCATATATAACATCTTGCTCAGAGCACTGAGTGTCAGGAATCCCGTTCTTTCTATCAGACTATCTCCATGCCTCACAAGGAAAGCTGGCCATCATGCTTAGACTGTGAATTCCATTGTTACATTCCCAAGCACGTCTCTTTTTCTGTAGGAATATTCAAATATGTACTGAGCAAGATGCTGATCTTCACTTCTGCTTTAATATACTTTTCACATCCTCCTCAGAATTCTGTTTTCCCTGATTTACTTAATTTTACCTTCACTTCCCTCTTTCTCATAATCTTATGATGACATTTGCTTTGATGAGGGCTGGATATTCCTTCATTTGGAGACCAGCTGAAAATGTGTAATGACAGGAAAGGTTTTCTGGGAGTTCTCAAAGAAGAGTTGGTTAGCATAACCACCACTGTGTTCTACTGAAGAAGTCACAAAACAGTGATCTCTCTTAAAGATTTACTCTGTGTAGTGAATTCTGAACCTAAGTCCTTTGTTATTTTCTTGAATGTAAAATGTTCTTGGGCACATTACTTATGTTTACACAGTTCCCCTAGACTGTGTAAGAAAAATATCTGCTTTCCTAAAAGACCTTCCTTCTTTCTAAAGGTCAAAAGAAGTCACTGCCACTCTGACATTGCACACTGGGAAAATAGCTCAGGAAAAGCTATTATTAATTTCTGTGCATTTTGAAAGGTGCTAGTGGCTAAAACTTATTTATAGCGAGATCCAGAGTCGTGTTGATGCTGAAAAAGTATCTTTCATTAAAATCACAGGAAGCAATCAACAATATTGTTTATTTATCCTTTTGCAACAGTGCAAATGTCAAACCGAGAGTCTGAATCCAGATAGTCCTGTATTCTGGAGTGAAGTTCATTTTTGCAGTTTTGCCTTGACACACTTCTAAAAGAGACTGTAGGAGTAATGTTCTGTAACAAGAAATTTAACAGGCATAGAAGTGTCTTTGAAAGAAGAGGTACTCTTGTGGTATTTGTAGGTATGTTTTGATGATTAGTAAGCAGGGATTCAGATAGTTAAATACCATGTTAAGAAGAAAACCTGGAGAGCCTGAAGAAGGATCGCAGGTCAGCAAGAGAGAATCTGAAGAGCAGTACAAAGGAATTCCAGAGGAGGACCATGCACATAATTAGAGAGCTGGAGCACCTCTCCTAGAAGACAAGTTGGGCTTGTTCAGTCTGGGGAAGTCTCTGCAGAGACCTCACTGCAGCCTTTCTATATCTAACAGGGCCTAGAAAAAAGCAGGAGAGGGACTTTATACAAGGTCATGCAGCAATGGTAAATGGGGTAATGGTTTTAAACTTAAAGAGAGTAGATGTAGATTTGACATAAGAAAGAAATTCTTCAGTGTGTGGCTGGTGAAGGGTTGGAATAGACTGGACAAAGAAGCTGTGGTTGTCCTGACCTGTAAGTGTTCAAAACCAAATTGGATGGGCAACCAAATCTAGCAGAAGGTGTTACTTCCATGTCAGGGGAGTTAGAACTGGGTGATCTTTAAGGTTCTTTTCAACTCAAAATATGCTGTGATTCCATGGTTTATTTTCATGCTTCAGCAAACTGTTATACCTTTGCAATCACTTAAATTTGCTGAGATGCTTTGTTGCCCAAATATCCGAGGAGTCTGCAAACCTCTAGAAGCTTTTCTAGAACTACTTACACAAATTAGGCATTAATATTTCTCCAGGAAATAATAGGAATTTGTATGTATATGTGTATACTTTTGAATCATTATCAATTATCTTGATAAATCCCTGAACATATATGCACCACTGCAATTGGACATTTTGAGTCTTCTCTGTGTTTGATTGTTAGTCTTCATCTTGCCAAGTGCTCGTGACTGAGTAGATATGTACGGATTTTAGTGGAGTTTTCTACACTGGGGTTTACATGGGTATGTCAATGTGCAGCAGAGTGCAGGAACTGAAGATAGGATTTAGAGACATTAAATCTCTGAAAACTTTTCGCAAAGGAAAGTGAATTGAAAGGAGGAATAATTTGGGCTGATTTAATTCAGCCATTATAAAACTGATTAAATAATCATGGGGAAATAATAAATTACAGCTTAGCTAAATTTATGTTTTTGCTTGGTTTATAAAAGTTGCTTTGAGTAGACCTAAATCCAGAATGATTCAAACTAAATTATTGGTAAATAAAAGTTGATCTGTAGGGAGAACATCAGAAACGATGTGAAAACATCCAGGGAAATATGACAAAATAAAGGAGATTTTATTCATCCACTACAATGAACGGGTAACATTAACTGACTCATTTTCTTCTAACTCTTGCATAAATCCTTAGAGAAAGACCATGGCACTATTTCAGTGAAATGCTTGAATGTGCTAAAACATAGTACACATGTGTTACCCCACTGCCACTGAAGGGCAAACTAAATGTAAAGGTTTTGGGAAGTGTGGTCTTCAGTTCTGGGGTTAGAGAAGGCAAGCAACCTTATTTATTAATGGTGTCTAGGTATTTGGGTGCTCCAATTTCTTCATATTCCTTTCCCTCTCCCCTCCCCAGTTGAGAAACAAATATTTAAGTCTTGGTAGAAGAGACAGAAGGTTGTATGAGATGTAATTTTTTTAAATACCTTTGCCTTGAATGTTATTAAAAAAGAAAAAAACCACAACCCTATAACTGTTAATGTACCACCAGAACTGATAAATAGAATAAATTAAGATATATAACTGATGTAAGCATTAAATGCTCTTTGATATTTTGCTCACATATGTGTCTGATCGTGAAACTGTTAAAATTAAACACAATTATCTGCAAGACAGCTAGGTTACTTTATAAAATTTCACCTCATTAGTACATGCTGCTTGGATTGTATGTCTCTAAACCTGCATTATGGACTGTCTCTAAATTCCTTGTGAATCTGTGTTCAGTAGGGATTGTGAATTTTTGAGGTTTTCTTATTTGCTGAAAAATAACAGCAGTAACACAGCATTTTCCTTTTTTTCTTTTTCTTTCTTTTTCTCTCTCTCTCTCTTTTTTTTTTTTTTTTTTTTTTTTTTGGGTGGTGGTGAAGAAAATCTGTAAGCTTTCCCTCAGTGTGATGTTCCATTAACAGCAAGCTTAATGGAAGTTTTTTTCCCCATAATTGAAATAAAAGTATTGAAATCTTCTAGCATGCATTCCCCTGAATACAAGTATCCTGAAAGTGTTTTCTGAAGAGTTAGTTTCTATATGTTGGGCAGAGGAGCTGTAAGGCAGCCTATACTGCCTGCTCTGATTAAGAAATGAACTGCTCAGTGTTGAGCTGCAATGTATCTTTTATGAAAGATGGCCGAGCCATTGTTTTGGTACGACACATGTTCACAATTCTCACTGGTACAGTGAGAATATTCAAAGGTACAGTGTTTTTTGTTTGTTTATTTGTTTTGTTTTTGTTCCAGAGTATTTGAAAGATAACAGCATAAAATCCTCTTTTTATTTTGAAACAAAGCTGCTCCTTTTTTGAAGTAGTATAAATTTTAACCTTCATTTCATCTTAACTGGTTTTAAAATGCTTCTTTATACAATGAAACAGAGTCCTGGTAAACATATACTGTAAGGATTATCTAACAAAAACAGCCTTCTAACATTTTTAGAATTAGGTATCTTTTATTTCTTAAAAGCTAATAGCCAAACTAGAAACAGTAAAGATGTCCACGTTTCAATGAAATATATTTCATAAATTAGCTTATCATTGCACTGATTTAGCATGCCTAGCAGGTGAAAGACAAAAACATGTGTTATCTTCCCTAGGGAACCTTCAATGAATGTCATTCTAGCTTCATATGTCTTTCTTCTCTCCCCTTCTTGAACTGATATAAAATTCTAATGTGTGCCCTCTGGTTCCATCTTCATTGAAATCTAGCAAAACCGCTGAAGGTAAGATAGTGGCAATGGTGCATGAAAAAAGGGAAAAGGAATACAGTGATTCATAGCATACTTGAAGAAAGTTGCAGTTGTTAACAGCATCACTTTTGTATGTAGACAGGTTAAAATGTGTCATATATCAGTGTTAAAAATAAAGCTATTCATCTTGGTTATTTTCTTAAAGTTCAGGAAAAAAGGCAGTAAAACCTATGCCATATGTGTCTTTAAAAATTATTTCACATTTCTGAAATCAAGCTAATTAGAGGGTTGCCAATAGTAGCAATAGTACATGCAGAACTTCTACATGACTGTGCTTTTGTAATTTCTGTAGATTTTCATAGTGATTGTCCTATGTTGAAAAACTTCTGCATGTTTTCAATCCTCTTTTATCCATGAACATCCAAGTTAGTAACATACAGGGACATTCTTTATTTAATGTTTTCTTTGCTCACTTCAGTAATGGAAATCATCATTTGAAGTAGTCGTGGAAAACACCCAATGGATTGTCATGCTCAAAGATTGTTCTGTAATTTAATGAATTCCTTCAATTAAAATAGAAAATGTAACCAAATAAGGCAAAACAGTTCTGTTGAATCTTTGCAAATCAATAGCAGAAAATTAAATGAAAAGCATGTTGCTGATCTTATTTCCTCACATTTGCAGTACTGAAAATGAAGGCAGCATTAAAGAATACCCAGAAATAAAATTCTGTGACTGAGCTCTTAAATTCTTCTCTGAAAGAATGATGAGAATAATGTTGTTGCATTGAATATGTCAAATCAGCAAAATCTTGACCAAAGATATGATAGACCATCTTGTCTTCACTAGGCCAGTACACTGTTTGCAGAAGTCAATAGGTCCATTCCCTTTCACAGTTAGAATTGTAACAAGAAAGCATTAGGTATCTCACCATACAAACATATACACATGGAAATAAGAACTCACTGGGGTAGCAGCTTGGAAGGACTGTTTATAAGTGCATGCTCACAGAAAGGATTCTGACTTGGTGTGCTAGATAATGGACTCAAACTGACATCATGGAAAGCTGAATGAGTAAAGCCATGTGCAGCACTTTGAAAATGTAGCAATGAGCACATCAGGGGAGTGGAACATCACTGACTTCAAAGAGGCAACATCGTTCTACACAATTCATCTTCTTCACCCCCTCAAGTTCTTAAATATACAGCTCACGAATGTAAAAGCTGTTTATTTGTATTTCTTTTTCCTTAGCTTTTTGCAGTTATTTGTGAAAAGACAAGGATAACTTCTAGGCAGTAAATCTCTGTAAAACCACTCTATTTTTAATTGACTCCTGACTATACACAAACTACTGTCAGCTAGCTAGATCTCAGGCACAGAGTTCACATAATGTTTTGAAATAATTCTAAAAAGATGGAATTCTGGAGACACATATTTTGATTGAGGGTATTTTCATTGATTCATCAAGCTTTAAATCAGACTATAGAATTTTTCTTCTTTAAATACTTGAAGAAAGAAGGGAGAGAGATAAAATTTACTGCCTGCAGAAAGTAGAGCATTAATGTTTTTGACAAGCCTGAGAATCCAGTGTCTGCAGATCAGAGCTTTCTTCATTTTCAAATTAGAACTGAAATAACATAGTGCAATTAGTCTTTTCATAATAGTGTTTTTCTAAGATTGTTGACCTCATGTTTATGAAGCAAATAGTCCACAAGTAAGTAAGGCAAAAGGAACAAAAATCTAAGTGTGAAGGTCTTGAGTCACCAAAGCCATTAAACAAGTCCGCAATTTGTAGTGGTTACTGGAAGAATAAGCCTGTTGCCCTTCAGGGTGACAATTTATGTGCTTGAAGTTAAGCATGTTTTACAGAATTAGGGCTTTAGTTATTGCTTTTGTCATTTGAGGTACTGTGACTTTCTACTGAGTATTTTAGGCCAAATGTTTTAAAACTAGCAACTGGTAACAAAATGTGTTCTTTATAAGATGACAACATGTCTTTATTTGGTATTGAAAAGACACATAAGTGTTTTATTTTAATCTCCTTCATACTTAAGAAAAGCAATTGCTTCCTCAGAGGACAGTTGGCTTGGATGTAAGTCAAATTTTCAGTAGGTAAGAACAGAGGGTACGAAAACAGTAAAGTACTTGCATATTTTTCTGTGAGGAAAACCAAGTAAGTAAATTTTCAATTAATGCTTAAAAAATCCAGATTATTTGTAGGCACACACTCCATACTTGTTAGATTAGAGATTCTGAATAACTGGTAATGGATTCAAGCATTCAGCTAAATAAAGCTGCATTACTCATAAGCATATGTAGCTTCATATTCAAATGTAGAAAATCCATTTAAGCTCCAGCCCTTCTTAGTTCTTCATTCATGAGATGATACCTTTACAGCAAAAGCAAATAAGTAAAAAGTTTCTTTTACCCCAAATTAAAAAAAAAAAAAACACAACATTTTTAAAATACAAGTTCGAAGTTAGTCTTCCACAGATAGCCAATTAAATTATGCTAAAAATGACATTTTTAATTAAACACCAAGGTAAGCATAAATGGATTTCAAAATAATTAATCAAACATCAAAAAATTGAAACCTTTTTCTGCTTGAGCAGCAGAAATGAAAGAACCAGTCTTCAGGTCTCATAGAGATTCAATCTAATTTAATTCTCTGTCTTCTCTAAATAAACATTCCTAAAACCTTTTTTTCATCTGGGGGAATAAGGATGAGAGGGGTAATCAATATTTCTAGCATTTTAATTAAAACCGTTAGTGGAATAAATCCATTTAATTATCAGTTAATGAAATACAAGGTCATTTACCTGACAGGAACTTTGAAGGTGGATTACTAGCTGGAATAAAGTAGAAGAACCCAATGTCACAGCCATTTAGCTTCTGTCAAATTTAAGGTTAAAATCCTTTTAGACTGTTTAACCTATTCTCTACCATTTTCTATTATGTATGCCAATTGGCAAGAAGAAATACATGATCAAAACGTATCTATCTTTAGTTTTTCTCCAAAGTTTCCACTAAGTTTCTACGATTTCTTTTCCATCTTTCATCTTAAAAAAAAATGCAAAATGCAAATAAAGTACATTGCACCGCACAAATCCTGGTTTATTTCCACTTTTTGCAGATCTCCCTCTTGAATACTATGCTTGAACTTTGGTAGGAAATTATTAGCAAGTAAACAAACTAAACACAAGTGTAACCAGTAAATGTATTTGCTGATAAGAAATATTTAACTTAAGTATTTTTCATGTATAGTGGAGAAAGATTAATTACTGGAGAGGATTTTAAGGCTCATGTTCTTATTATATATGTTAGAAGGAAAAAAGAAATTCAGAGTCGTTTGTGAGTATGGCAGCAAACTTCCCATGCTTTTTGCAGTGTCTCAATGTGATAGCAAAAATTCTGCCAGAGATACAAATAGAGAATTTCAGTATTAGCAAGAAGCAAGATCAGCTCTTTCCAGGATTCTTAGACAATCATGCAACCACAGGAGAAAAATCTGCATTTAGGTGCGGAGTGTTCCTACATTGTGATAGAATTATGAATTTAATTAGAATAGGTTATATCACATTGGAATTAGAAGCTCACACAAAGCATACACACTGCCACTTAGGAATTATATTAGGTGCACTGCTCTTCTAACTTCAAAGAAAAAACAACAACAACAACAACAACAACAAATGAGGTGCCATGCAATATATATTACGCTTATCAGAATAACTGATTGTTTTTAATGTTCCAGTGTCTGTCTTGTTATGGCAATTTAAGTATAAAAAAATAAAATGTATGTTTTCAAATTTGGTTTAGTGACTTAGAAATTGCATTCTTATATGAAACTGTGGCTTTTGGAAGCTAAAGTCACATTTTGCCAAATTGCTCATAAACAAAAATAATTGTGATCATTCCCTTTCATAATGAATGCTAGCTATATATTTTCATAGTGTATGAAATTCACTGTTGTTAACAATAAGTTATCAAGTGCTGTGTATCATCTTTTTCTTACAATTGTTACATTAGTGTTGCAGGAATGTTTAAAGATATTCTTCAGAACATGTCAGTCTACATGGTCCAAGACTGCTCATAACCTCACTGTGGTGAGGTAAAGTTTACTATCTTTTATTAGACCATCTGCTAGAATCAGGAAAAGAACCGAAAGCTTAAGGGGTGGATTTCAGCACTAAGCTGTGTGATTGTCTGTGGTAGCTTTGACCCTGCTGTCTGCATTTGTCTGTGTCCAGGATACAGGAAGCTTCTGGCTACAAAGTGAAGAGGCTGTAGGACATGGAGTGGCAGCTAGTACAGGAAGGCAAAACATACTTCCTGTAGTGAACAAAAGAGCTCCAACTCTTCCTTCCTGCAGCAGCACTGGAGATCCAAGGGTGACATTTTGAGTTCCAGCAGAAGTTATTAGCCAAACCTTAGGCTGTTCTCTGCTTTTCTCATAATAGAAGGGACATTCTTAGAGCAGTGGAATTCAGCTTTTCCTTTAACTGCTGCTAGACCTTGACTCCTCTGCACTTCCTTTCAAACTTTTCCTTGTTTGTATTCTCTGTATCATGAAAATTACAGCTACAGTATGCATACTTTCTCTTAAAAATATATGGAACATTAGTAACATGAATCTTTGAAATTATGAGGTCATATACTTTTTCTGTCAAATGATTTGAAAGAGAATGTTTTGTTGGTATCAGAAAGTAGGAAAACTTTTCATTCTGGTAGAATATAACTCAGCCTTAATTTTCTAGGTTTAGCCTATTATATTGAAGGTACTGGAAAAGCAAAACAAAACTCCACCTTGTAAAATGTCCTGAGTGTAGTACACTTCTATAGCAGAAATGCTAAGTCACAGCTTGAAACAGTGATCAAGCACCTGGTGGGAAGGCAGGGTCAATCCAGGGGAGCTCAGCTGCATGTAATGCAGCTGAGTGCCTGGAAGAGGTAGAGCCAGGATCCGCCCCTTCCCAAACCTCGTTTAAGGGTTGGAAGTGAAGGTGAAAGGCATCTTACTGGAGATCCTTTCCTTATGTACCTGAGACCTTCTAAAGGTAAACAGCTGCTTTTGTTTGTTTCTGTGTTCATGACTGTTACATTTGAGCAAGTCTTTGCTTACTGCAGCTGAGATCCTTACTACTCTGTTGTCACTGCTGTGATTTTCATCATGTTATAGTGTAACATTTTCCCCTGTGTATTTATAATTCTTATCCTGAAAGTTCTATACAACTGTTTAATGAAGAGTCAGTCTAGTGAAAAAGCACATCATACCTATTATTCTGACCACTTTGTGCTGATTTTCCTATGTTAAAGCTAATGACTTCAGAATTGCTTCTTTGTGTTATTGTATGCTATGTAAGTCTTTCGCTATGCTGGGGCTATCTTAGGCTGTACATTTCTCAATAAGAATTTGGAGACTTTTGCATAAGGAAACCTTGAAATGATTGCACATATGAATGAAGAACTATTTTAAATTTAGTAGAATTTTTGGTCCAGTTATTTTGTTTTGACATTATAAGGGAAGCATGTTTCTTTTAACTATGTGGTATCAGGACTAGCAAAGAATATTCTGTGAAATATTTCATCATAACTTCACCCTCATGCATAGTAATACAGCCAACTGAGAGAGCAATCAAAAAGTCTTTGTTGCGAAAACTTGACATCATTGCAGATGGTTTTAGTAATGAAAACTAGTTTCTCAATATATTCTTCTGTTGTTCCCATAGCCTAACGTGAGGTAGAGTTCCTCTGGAAGAAGGATAGGTAGAATGAGTTAGTTCACTGTGTTGCACAGGAGACTTGAGGATGGTTTTCTGATGATTATGTATAGATGAGATGGCCTTTTGCAGAGTTACGGCATGTTCTGCTGAGTTTCCAGTAGGCTAAGAGTTTCTATGGTTCCTGAACCATTGTGTGATTTATACGCTACTGGTTTTCCACCTTGTGATGAGGCATCTTAATTCCTGAGATGTTGTTTAGACCATTTCTAAGCACTTTCCTCATATATTCTTTTCCTATTTTTTTTTCAAAGAAAAATATTAGTTAAATTCAAGAAAAGTTAATGACAAAATATTTTTGTGGTCAGACTTAAGACTTTGTATTGTCAAATCACTGTTTTTGAAGTATTGTCACATTATTCTACAGAAACAATAGTTTCCTGGTCTCTGTATGTTACACTGATGGAAAACAGGATGGATTTGACTCTTTGTGATGTTTTGCAGGATTAAAAGTATGGTGAATTCAAATGCATGTCAGAAAAAATATTCAGTGAAGTATTCTTTCAGTGGAAATACTCTTAATTTCATAGTGAACTCTCAAAACTCTGCAAAATGTCCTGTAGTACCCCACAAAATCTGTCAAATTGCAACAAAGGGATCTGGCATTTTAGCTATATGCATCATAGATTCAGTGTCTGGGCAGTCTTATGTCTCTATATGTATAAACCGTGTCTACAGAAGATGAAATATAATGTAGAATTCACTCCCATGGATTAAAAGTGCTTAAATTTGATTAAGTAAATTCAGTTTTCTTTTTGTGTTTATTTAAAAATAATAATAATAATAAAAATCTCATTTAACTAGGAGAAATAAGCAAAAGACTGAATTGACATTGATGTGGTTGTTCAAGGATCTTCAAAAATTCTAACTGAAGGGCATATTCTTTTCTCTGCATGTGTGCATGCTGTCTTTGAGATCTGCAGATATTTGGGTGCAATCTGAATACAGTATATAGTCCTTTAAGACTGTCCATCCTTTCACTGCCAAATGCAGTGGAGGTTTGAAATGTGGAAGAATTGTAGAAACAGGACTAGATTTCAGCTGACTATTATTCAAGCCATCACATTCAAAATCTTATTATGAGAATTGTAGAACAGTAATTAATACATGTTCCACCTTTATGTATTGACAGTGAAACACAGGAAATCTAAAAGCGAGTGGTTAAGAAATCTTCTTTGTGGTAATAATGAGGCTATAGAAATGGAACTTAGCATATTTAAGGCAAAGCTGTCAGGATCAGGTGGGTGATTCATAACAGGAGGGAAGGATTAGGAAGATGAAGCTATCTTTGCATTGTTTGGAAATGTATTTTGAAAGATATTGAGGTTAAATTTTATTTAATGAAGGATTTTGAAACTGGAACTCTGAACCATTTAATCTCACAAGCTTGTGCAGAGTTCTGTATGCTAGATATGTCTGGGAGCGTGCTATACTTCTAAATAAGAATTTGAAAATCAGATGGATAGTAACCAGAGTAATAAAGACATTGTATCAGAGAAATACTCCTCTGTTTGGTTTGAATGCTTGAGTGTAACTGCACTTGTAGAAGCTCCAGAAGGACATTAGTTGAACACCAACAGCTAGGACCTGCCATGTAGAAAGGCTTATGTTGACCCAACCCAGTTAATTCACCATAGCTTCCTGTTGACTTGAATTCACAGATGTAATGTACCCAGCAGCGGGATTTGCGATGTAGTAGAACAAGAAGTTTCAGAGCATGAGGCTAGTACTTGAGGATATCTAAGGGTCTGTGCAAACTCAAGAAGGCATTCAGCTCATGTTTGTAGATCTGTGGCTTACTTGCTGCAGAGAGCAGCATTATGTTGTTATATGCTAAATAAAGCAAGCATGATGGGAAACAAAGCTAGAACTTATGTTAGAGCGCTTATTTTACAATACCAGCTTTGAAAAAAAGCTGTCCTGAGCAATGTATCTGATTACAACCAAACTATCTTCTTTCATAAGGCAGCCATTCAGATGTACTCGCATACAAACATATACGTTTGTACACATTTTAGATGAATTTTGAAGTATTTTTTCAAACAATTATTCCAAAGTAGACAAGTTTATATGTACTTTATTTTTTCTTTTAATGCATTGTGATGTATTTAAAGAAAAAAATCTGTGTTGTATGATTTATAGTCTTGGAAAAAATATAACAGTCATAACTTTGCAGTTTTTGTGATGCATGAAGATCAGATTTTTAAATGTTGGTTAATGCTTTACTAATTAAAGTGTGCATGTTAATTAAAGCAGAGGCTAATGTTAATTACCTATATTAATGGAATCTCATGTAGCACCTGCCTGAAGCAATGGGTTCAATTTTCAAAATATCTCAATTAAGGCTGAAACTTTTGATTTGCATCTAGTAGGGTTTCAATTAACTGCATTGCAAACTTAAATAACACACTTAAAGGGATAATATCACCAATCACACGAGCATAGTGGAATTGCTTGGTTCAATTATTGACTCTAGCTATGAGTGCTTTCACAGTTGGTAGGTAGGTAAATACCATGGTACTGGTAAGGGATTATTGTCAGGAACTGACATCATTTCAGTGGTTGTTGTAAGAGAGATACTAAATTTCTGTACTTGGATCTCGCTACAATGCTGTTGCTGAAGGAGAGAAACATTGAATTTGAGTAAACATCATCCTGTGTTTAATAGTGAAGATTCAGCTTGTTCCTCTAAAATAAATGACCACTGTTCCATGACATGGTAAGGCGTTTTGTCTAATGGGAAAGCAGCATTTGTGATAAAGGGAATGATGTTACTTCTCAGCCAATCCAAGAGATGTGATTGTATTCCCAATCTCTGTTTCAGTCACCACAGCGTTATGTGTTGACATAGGAGCTTTTAATGAGCAGCTTCAGGAAGCGATTAACAAAGCACTAGAAATAGATGCAATCATGCTGATTGGAAATCCTACCTAAGCTCCATAAACAAGACCATAATGTCCTGCAACCATATGACTTTCTGTGATAATTATTGCTGATGGCTCCATACTGAACTTCTGATCTAAGCCTGCTCTAGTAGGATATTGATTGTTCAGTTATAATGAAACTAAGTTCAAAAGCATGGTAGGTTTTACAGCTTTGTACACACTGTTGAAGAGGGAATGTGAGGTTCAGTTGTAGGATCCAAACTTTTTCATATGTGTAATGCAGCAGTATCTCCAAGAGGAGTTTCTGTGTGGCCTCTATGAGAAATGGCTGCAATAAAATTGATTTTTCAGTCATGCTTGACAAAGGGAAACTGGAACAGAAAGTTAGCTGTTAGCCTGAGCTATATTATCAGGATTTCTCACCTGCATCTATGTATTTTCCTGCTGAAAACTGTTCTTAGGCATTAGACCATCCCACTACACTGTGTGACTACCTGTATAAGGCTTTCACTGTGTCTATTAAAAGCTTTAAAATTTTGCTGTAGTACACAGCCTTAACACTTTCACTTCAGTCAATGCTCTAAAAAAGCAGAAAAGCTTCCTAGTGTTAATCTGCTTTAATAGAATTTGTGTAATTTGAATTAAACTCTTTTACCAAATTGTATTGAGAACTTTGTTTTAAAATATTTTAATAGCTTTTGACTGTTCAGAATATTGTCTCTCGTAGTTCTGGATTAATCAAAATGTTGAGATTTTTGTTGTTTCTTTAACTTCTAAGGAGACTTTAACGTCCTCATGTTGTAAAGTCATTACGTGGTTTAGAAATCGCACGTTTTACTGCTGGATACAGATCAGTGTTGATCGGGATTTGAATGCCTAGGATTCTACTTTATACTGTGGTGTGTTATTGTCATCTTTGTTAGACTTCCTAATATTATCTGAAGGGAAAACCTGACACTATGCAATTATACAGTCATTTATTATACACACATGTCATATTTGCATCTTTGTATCTTGAAAGGTGTGATTTTGTAATTCTCAGGCTGCTTCCAACCTGACTCCTTTTCCTTTTGAAATTAAGCATTTGTTTGTATGCACAAAAATTTCTATCT
The DNA here is from genome assembly GCF_039878825.1 of Excalfactoria chinensis. Classification (NCBI taxonomy): domain Eukaryota; kingdom Metazoa; phylum Chordata; class Aves; order Galliformes; family Phasianidae; genus Excalfactoria; species Excalfactoria chinensis. Next base: position 23,748,661 of record NC_092829.1, on the reverse strand, counting down.
AAATGAAAGTAAATATATCCAAATTTCTTCTGCTTATTGGGCTGTTTTTAGCAAAGAATTCTGTAAGAATAGATTTTCTAAGTTCATAATTTCATGTATGTTCTAAGTGAGAAATAGTACAGTGCCAAACCAGCAGTATCTTATGTAATGATCAAGTCTTTGAAGAAAATCTGTTGAAATCATTGTATTTACAAGATTTACTGAGTTTAGGTCTCTCTGGGTATTAGTTGGCCCAAAGGCACTTAGCCAATTAAGGATATTGGGGAAAAAAATGAAAGCAATCCAACTTGAATCTTTCAGAGAGGAATCTTTAACACCATTTACATTGCTTGTTGTAAACAGTAATATAGTAGTTTCACTATTTTTTTTTTTAAGTGGGGTATTCTTATTATATATGAAAGGAAAAAAAAAAAAAAGTTAATATTATGAAGTGCTACTTCATAAAGAAAAAAAGCACCCCAAACAATGTGATTCTGTAGTACCATTTTATTGTGAAAAAGGAGGTTATGCAAATTAGAATAGATTAGTATCAGCAGTGATGTGAAAGGTACATGTATGAAGTGCTTATTCATATGTTTTATTTTAGATACTCCCTTAATGTCCGCTTTATAAGTAAGTCAGGACATTCATGCTGTGTCTGAATAAGCAGAGCAGGTTTGGGCCCAGAGTCATGGTGAGTTTGTAATGGAGGTCTTGAGGAGAGTAAAACGATTCTAACTGCATAGAATTGGATGCAGTCTGTTATTCTGCAGTGTTTTCAACAGGAACAAGTTGGCTGGGGTGCATTACATAGATCTAGGCTAAGATGTGTGATCACTTTTAAAAGGGTTCATAAGTCTCTTGCACCATAAGATTCAGTTGTACAGTCTGCTTTGCCAAAATTCTGTTTTTCTTTTATGGAAAACTTTCTTAGATATAATATCTAAAAAAACTGAGTATTTGTTATTAGCATAGCTTTTGAAGTTTTAGAAGTTTGACACAGGAACAGTAGATGTAAATAAAAATTTACCCTATGGTGCTGAGGTAAAAGGTGACCAATAAATTGTCTTGGTAATGTAACAGTGTTCTCCTATTAGAATCCTTGTCAAAGTAATATGTCTAATATGCTTTTGTAAAAGGCAGCATCTAACAATCAAAAATCCCACATTTTTATTATTAGAAAAGAGATATCACTTATATGTAGGGGTTTGACTGTTTTCTTACTTTCTCTTAGCCCTGAATAGTCCCTCTACTTCAGTGCAACATATCTTAATATTTTGTATGCATATATAAACCGAAGTTTTAAAAAATAATTTTATTACATCTGTTTTTACTGCATGTTGCTGCCTGTCTCCAGAGGCATACTGCATTTTTATATTCAAGTAAATTTATATTAGTTACAGTCTCCAGCTGTTTTAGATATAGGATCATTTCCTGTTGGTACAGTTTCCAGGACAGTTCTCCTTTTTTTTTTTTTTTCTTCTCAGAAGAATGAGAAATTTAATTTAACAAAGACATCCTATAATTGTCTTTGTATCTAGCAAGGTATCTAGCAATCTAAATATTTTATTTTATTTAAAACATCTGTTTACATAATATCATATGACTATACAAGCCTATATCAGCCTTCCAAAAGACAGCTGCTGCCACTTTTATTTAATTTATAAGAGACCAGCAAAATTGCTCCTTAAGATAAAACCCGGCTGCCACTGAGTAACGTAAAAAAAAGTTTGCAAGATGAAAATTGCTTGCGTTTACAGTTCTTAAACTAATCTTGGTTTTTCCTTATTTATTTATTTATATATTTATTTCCCTTTCCAGATTTTTAAAAAGCATCATTTATCACTTTTTTTTTTTTTTTTTTTTTTTCCTGCCACCACTCCCATTCTTCTTCCCCAAAACTCACTATGAAAAAGATAGGAGATTTAAATATACAGTTTTTGTGGGTTTTTTTGTTTGTTTGTATTTTTTAAATTTTTTTTAGAAGCTCATTTTATTAAGATTTAAGGTACGTTTCTTTTTAAGATTAAATGCAAACCAGAGTTGCATCTTAATTGCTAACTTGTGGCATCTATTTATCTCCTGCTATCTTCATTTACACAAATGTTTGGTGCAAATTATACTACTCAGAATTTCCATGCTGTTTTTCAGAAAATATATAGAAAAACTAATAATGTCAGTATAGATCTCTGTTTTGTGTTAGTAAGCTTTGTTTGCAGTGATTCCTTTACATGAACTGTGTCTTTGTAGGAAGCAACTGATGCTGAAAACAAAATGTCTAATACCTAGTATCAAATTAGGTGCAGCAGCCGTCGTAGAAAGACAGGCATAAGCATTCTACAGTATGTCTGAATAAGGCAAGTTTACCTTTTCCAGCAAGAAGATCAAAATACTTCTTTTTGGGGAACTAACAGTATGAAAGGAAAATGTTTATGGTTCCCTACTGGCACAGTTATGATTGACAGAAAAAACCAACATGTATGCCACATGAGACATCTTGTTCAGGAACTTTCAGGAGGGTAGTAAATTGGCATTGGCACAAACACAAAAATAAAATAAAATGACTTGATTCAGCAGTTTTCAATTCTAAATCCCCATGCTCCAAGGAGAGAAGTAAATATTCATCAAATGATCAAAATTTATATTGATTTTTATTCTGCATTAGCAGCTCAAAGTCGAGATTCTTGACAGGGTGGATGTTGGTTTGAATGATTCTCTTTGAAATAAGGATACAGGCACTGGGCTGAGTGCTACCATGCATTCCTGAACCACAGGAAAAGCCTATTAGAACCCTAGGAAGCTAAATTTTTTAGAGATTGTATAAAGGCATGCTTGTTCTGTACTGTTTTGATAACTAAATTGTTGTTATTAGTATGTAAAGCAATTCTTGTTGTTCCTGCTTTACTCCATCCTTTCTGTTATCATCTAGACAACTTTTCAATAAACTTCAAAGGCAAACTGTGGTTCATTCACTACAGCAACTGAGTTAATATCAGTACTTCCCAGAGTAAGTGTATTTTAGAGTGAAGTGCTAGTCTGGCAGGGCAAAGGAAGCAGAGATGGTATCTTCACATTACGCATCTTTAATTTCGCAGTTTCTGCCAGGGAGTAAATAAAGATCTTGGTGGAGGGAGTGGGGAAAGGAGGGAGGAATTCCAGAGGAAAAGAATGTGAATGCAGCACTAAAGCACCAACTTGATGACTGTGATTACTGAGCTCACTGATTTAATGAGAAGGTCTGTATTAGAGTGAAATAGAAAATGATAAACATCACCTCTAATCTACAAGATTCTTACTGAATCTCAGACCCCAGCAAAAGTAAATAAATGTTAGTGTCATTTTTAACAAACATAACTTGCTCTTTTATTTTCAGTACTTTTATTGTCATTAATATACTGTTGCAGTATTCTTTAAAAGTGACTCAGCTTGCACTAAAATAAGATTCATTGTTGTAAAGCAGAAGAAGAGAATAGTATGTGAATGTTTGGATGGTGGAGAGTGTTGAAGAGAAAGCAAAATGAGGCTAAAATCCTGTAACTATCGAAGTATTAATATATTTCCCAAACGTCCCAGGTGCTTACAATTCAGCAAACATCTTTAACAACATAGCTTTAAAATTAAATTTTACAAATGTTATGGGTAATGCTTTAATAATATGCAAATTGCAATGTAGTCGGTAGTGGCAAAGCTGACCTCTCAGCAATACAAATATTTTACGTTTAAAACAGTTATCTTTTTACAGTTCCTTCTACTTCAGTACGTGTCAGGTGCTTCCAGAGGCTTCTAATCTAAGGATCATAAATAAGCTCAAAGGAGCAGCAGTCTGTGTTTGCTTTTTTTATGTGAAAAGTTAACTGCATGAATCGATACATTATATATATATATATATAATATTAATATATATATATAATATATATAATATTATATAATATTATAACAGTAGATATAATCTACTGTTGCTACAGTAATCTACAGTGATGTCCAGTCTTTACTAGTAGTTTTTTTTTTTTAACTTTCTCAAATTATTTTGCAGTTTTGAATTCTTGTCCAAAAATAAATAAAAAACCAGTGAAGTAATACATCTGTATTTCATGGTTTTTGTTAAGTATATTAAGTATGTAGATTTTATTCATTTTCATAGTCTGGTGGTCTTTCCTAATCTGGGAAGGGAGAAAAAAGTCCTGTTTTTGTTTTCTCAATTTTTCATTGTTAGTGGCTGAATGCATTAAAAAGTCAGAAAAATATTATTCATCCTAGTAAAAGGAGAAAATGCAATATATATATATATATATATATATATATATATATATATATATATAGTTATAGTTATAAAACATTCCCTCTCTAGGGATAGTAAAACACTGAATAGGAGTATATCCTAGACATGGAGATAATTCCCTTCAGTTTCATAGCAAGTCAGATGAACACTTGGTGACAGTCTTCAAGGTACAATCCATGTATGTGTTTGGACTTGAAATTGTTTGATTCAAAATCTTGAGTCAAAAGGAGAAAGGAAGAATCTAGCTTGAAATTTCTTCAATTTTGTGTTGCTGTGTACAGGAAATAGTGGGACAAGTTGTTAAAAAATGTTTCATATTCACTGAATTAATCATTCCAAACATTTGTCAAGCATGTAAAAGTTTAAAATGCAACTACTTGAAAAAATTTCAGAATGTTAAGGCACTACTTAAAATAATTTCATTACCATGTAATATGCTCACAAATGATGCAGTATAACATCTTTTCTCTAATACGGCATAATTTTGCTACTCATTACTGCATTTTACGTAGGTTTCTTTCAGCATGATGAGAAACAGAAATGTGCAAAAATCTCAGTTCATTATCAAATGTCAAAACATGAAACAGGAAAAATATAACAGTATGGTGAATGTACGTAGTTGGCCTTACTTTTGAAGCATCCTATTTATTTCCATGGAAACTATTATAGATACAAAGAACACAATAGTACTATTTGATAGAGCAAATTCTCAGATACAAAATGCTATTTATTTATTTTGTGTAGTCACCACTGTTAGTTATGCATTTTTGCCAGCAATGAACAAAACCCCTCATGCCATGCTCATAGAAGTCTGCACCAGCAGAGATGACCTGCTGTCACTGCTGAAACTCACCAGCCGCCACCTTTGTGTGCTCACACCAACAGTTTGGTCTCCATAAATGCTCAGCAAGTGTTGATGAGTGCCACTGGTTGCCTTTTTTTTTTTTTTTTTTTTTTTTTTTTTTTTAATTTATTTTCCTCATGGAGATATTCAGTTACACACATCATGTTCATATACATTTCCAGGTCAGATGCCATTTTGTCAGACTACCCCTCTGCTGTCATCTGTTGTACAGTAACAAAATATATCAAAATACTGGCCAGAAGGTTCAACTTCTACTGCCAACATTACCCACCTCTGATGTAATGAAACAATGAAACAGGAGGTGTTACTTTTGGAGCTACCTTTGTAATTACAAGCCAATGTTTGTTGTCAAAGTAACATTTATGAACTGTAAGTTTAAAAGAATAATTACCTTATTTTTTTCATAATAAGTGGTGAACTTATACTGTAATTTCAAATATCTTGGAAGCCACTTCCTACAAATTGTTAATTGGGATTCTCTTCATTGTAGTCAGTAAAGCTCCCAACAGAGAGAAAAGATTCCTCCAAAATGTGCACAAAGTAGATCTCTGTGGAAAAATTGCAAAGAAAAAGGCCATAAGGTTTCTGACGTGAGCTCAGTTGTGCCTTCCTACCTTTTTATCCATAGGTGGTTTTGGTTTCACAAGAACCTTTTCTCAGTATTTTTAGAAATGACCCATGAGCCCATCACTGCGAGGCTGGGGGTGGAGGAAGATGCTTGAGTACTCTGGAGTTTATCTTGCATGTGTCTACTGTCTGGAATTTTGAACTTTTGTGCCTTCAACCTTAAGAGTTGCCCTTTTGAGTGCCCAGGCCTACTGACCTAGTTATATGCATAGCCTTTACATGTGTTTTGGTACTCAACCTGTGAGGGGAACATTAGAAATATCAGTGCAAATTCTTCATTATTTCATTTTTGGCCTCTTAATTGCTCAAAAAGTGTTAACAGAGAGACTGGTAGGACTGTACAAGTAATGGAGGTTTTAATTAAGTAAGATTAAATGTACAATTTTAGCACAATGAGGAAATAATTTCAGCATCTGATTAGTCTTTGCACCTCCTATCTACCTGGGGTTCTGTCTTGAGGCTGACCTGGGAAAGTGTTCTGATTCTGGTGGCAATCTGGGTGGTGTCACTGAAGAAGGCTGGAAAGCATATGGCAGTTTTGATGAAATGTACTCTGACCATTGTATTGATATCTTCAGATGGATTTGAGTCCTTATTAATTGGTATCTTGCTGTTTCTTAGCAAGAATTATTCTGTCATCTCAACCCTCTCTGTATGAGCTTCCTTGTTAGAGCAAACGTATTCTCCAACTGGTGCCTGACCACTGCAAGCCCCTCTTGTATCCTCAAGATGCAGACCTGCAAAACAAACAAACAAGTACTAAAAGATGATATCCACTGTTCAGTTTTCATTCTTACTAGGACTTTTTGTATTTACAATTTTGGGATGCTATTGTCAGAAACTATTCGCAGCCCTGGAAGTCTCAGGAGAGATTATTCCTTTCATACTTTCCTTTAATGCTTTTTGGTATTTATCATAAAAGAAACTGCTCTGGATCAACAACTGAGATCAGTTTGATACGCAAGACATGCCATGCTCCTGTAGTGTATTTAATTTTACATTGAACAGAACCAAAGGCAGGGGGCAGTCAGGAATTAGACACCAGAGGACCAAATTTGAAATTAGCAGTGTGATCTGGACACCTCCGTGAATTTGGTCAAACAATGCTGCTGAGGCCATGTTACTGTTTTGAGTTTGCACTCCACAGTCTTGGAGTCACAGGTCATGTTCTTACCCTCCATAACAAAACAGCAAAAACAAAACTCTACTTCTGAAAGGCATCGGAAACCCTGCAAAAAATGTATTGCTGCCTAGTTTTTATTTTATTTTATTTTTCCTCCTTGAAGTTATTTCCGATGGCATTGGGAGCTGCCTGAGAAAGCAGTCCTGTCTTGCTGTAACACAGCCCTATTCTAAAATTTCATCTTACACTTCCTGTGGACAGGCATAAAATTCACAGTAATGTTACTGCTGGTGTTTAAATTCCACATGGAGTTTAAGTACTTTGATAAGTAAGAACATTGTTGCCTTGTAATTTTGTTGTTTTCTTTTCCATGTGGAGGTTTCATATTGTTGGAATTTCAGTTTTAGTACACTGAAAAATATAGCAATGAAGTTATTACAGATATAAAAGCATTTTTTAGATTTATGATGATAAAAACACTTTGCTAAGACTTTAACTGATAACAGGCATGCCCTGATTAGCAGAATTAATTTCCTGCATGATCAAAATGCAACGTGTCCTTTGTAATTGGACTATCAGATGTTCAGCTTTCATAAACACATCTCACAATATAGGATTATTTTTTAATCTGATTTCAGTCCTGAAGAGAGTGTGCAAATGAAGGATGTGAAAGGTAGGAAAACCAAAAGCAGAAAGGGTAATACACAAAGGAAGAAGTAAACTGCAGCAAGGTCACTGTTTAAATTTTGCAGAGTAAGAAATGGGATGGGGGGGGGGAAGAAAAAATAAAAACCTGAACAACAAATATTTGTTACACAATGTGGTTTAAACTACCAAGGTGACTTGGAAGTCCTGCTTCTACCCGATGTGTTTTCAGCAATAGAGGATGTGCTGTCTCATTGCGCGGTTGGAGTGGTGGATGGTCAAGTCTGTACTGTCTTTGGTCAGATTCTTGCCTGGCAAAGAACTCTCTGTCAGCTGTATCTCTGTGGGAGATATCTTGGGCTCTGTACTTGATATCATTTTATTCAGTAGATGCATCAGAGACAGTCTGCTTCATGTTCTGTAACTATACCTTGTCTACAAATTTGTAATGTGGGCAGAATAGCCTGAATAATGTGACAGAAAACCAGGAAGGGGAGGGGTAGGGGTGGGAGAAGCTTAAATGCAGATACAAACATGTAACTGTTACTGTAATCAACTTATTTCTAGTAAGAGATTACTTCTAATTCTGTCTATGGATATTAATAATAAGAATATGAAGTGTGTTCAACTGGGATGTGTACATTCTTTTAGACAGTTGCATCTGAGGTTTTTCTGTAAAATATACATATAAATATTTTAAGTCTACGTGCTACAGAATGTCATCTGACCACCTCACCTTTTGGTGAAAGATGGAACCTGTGCTTTAAAATAAAGTATTTATCTTAAGTTCAACTAATGGCGGAGGAATTAAGTCTGTATTTGTATGTAATTCTAGAGTAATTGCTGTCTAGTGTGCAAATGATATAACTTTATGAAAGCATTGTTTAGAAGGGATAATGCAAGATAGGGTAACTTTCTAATGCAAAGTCAACTGCATATAGTATAATTATATAACACAAAATAGTTTGCTTACAACAGTGCAGTTAGTAATAAAAGACTTGTGATCCCTAGGAAATAGTGTTTGAAAATGCCATTTCAGAGATATTTATTCTAGCACATCTCAATATGAAAATGGTTTACCGCATAACAACACAACACTGAATTCTTCTCTCCAGTTCCTATTTGTGTAAATGTTAAGTTTCTCATTTGACACACTATATGTATCCTTTCAATCTCCTTCCTCACAGGGTATGAGCCATTATCCCATGTCTTGTCTTTCTCCACTTTAGAATAAGGTCATTCTAACGTGTAGGTCTAACAAGAAATACAATGTATTTTCATTGATTGGTATTGTCTCTGATTACCCCTTTTGTGCTATGTAGTGAACTATATGGTAAAGGACATTCTGTGCTGTCATGCAAAGCCAGTCCTAAGGAATTCTAAGGAATAGGCTCCCTCAGTTTATTTATGAGCTCCTGCATTTTTTAAGATGAGTCCCTTGAAGATAGTCTTGAAAATATTTACATTTATTAACCCACTAAATATGAATATTTGACACAGTTGTAGAAAAATTTCAGTTTTCCCACAGAAACTATTATTTTTTCGTAGTTATGTTTAGAGATGGGATTCTCCAGTCTCAGGAATATCAGAGCGTTGTGACATTTGATTATTGGAAATATCTCAGTTTAATTTACAACTGAATATTGTAAATTAATTCCTTCTTGGTAGGACAGTGACTGTTAGAGAGTTTGTGTTTGTCATCTTTGTGGTTACATCTTTGTTGTAGAAACAATCACTTGGAATAAGACCATGAAACCATGAAGTACAAAACAGCTGTGCATCATTCCTTGTTTATTTATTTATTTTTTCCCCACGGTCAGTCTCTCAGTTCTCACTTCCACTTCTGCTTTTGGATATTAAGAGCAAATGAATGATTGCCTCCCCTCTAATTTCTATTATGTGTATTTGGAATGATGTGTATCTTAGAGTGCTAGAAGTCTACGTCCATAGCAGTGTGATTGCGATAGAGACTTGAGTTTTCAGATTTTGCTTAAGTCGCACACAAATGCTTGTAGGGCAATCTGAAAATGGACTCTCAAAGTAAACTAGAGGGTAACAAATAACTATTCTGTAATAGCAATTAATGAGGATGCTACTGCATTGTGCCAGAATATTTCAAAACTGTTCCTTCATTATTATGAAAGATTTTTAGATGAAAATAAGCTGCATCAGATTTCTTACATGTGCTATGCGCTATTTTCTAAATTGTGATTTTTTGCTTGTTCGGCTTCTGTAGAATGTAGAATGTTTTTTGAGACTTAAGCTGATCAATAGCTACTTGAGTTCTTCAAAGGTGCTTTTGGATTTTCAGTTGCTAACAATAGAATGTACGAAGAAATGCTTAAGCATGAACTTATGCTGAAATCAGAGTTTAATCTGAAACTGTACATTGCAGCAGTACTTTTGCTGTAAGCATTTGCAATAGTTGAAGACATCAAGTGGGTTCTAAAACAAAGATAATTGATTTATAAAGGGGTCATATTTCTGAGCTACAAGAGCTGGGGAGAAACTTCTATTCAGAATTCACAGTGTATGATTTTTTAAAAGTTCAGAATTCTCAGTACAATATGGACTCATAACAGTGATGAAATAGTGGTTACTCATTCATTTATCTCCAGATGCTTATTTTCTCTTTCCATCTTGTATTTTCACTGGGAGATAAAGCTGTTAAGCATAAGAAAGATAAATTTGTAAAGGAAATGGAATTTTCAAATCAGGTATATCTTTACTTAGGAAAAGCTACATCAATGCTAAAGAAAGGCATAAGCAAATGTGCAGAACATATTATGACATGTTCAAAAAGATATCTGAACCCTCTTTTGGACATTCTCCTCTGCCACTTTTAAGTGCCTACTTCACTTGCCAACATTTTTCTTTAGTCTGGATTTTGCACATTTCCATTCTTCGGTGCTTTCCCTCCTTTGTCTGTGTACAGCTGCCATTCCATAGCCTGGTAACTCTGCTGTGCTGTCAGCAACCAAACAAACTCTTCACTTCTCTGCCTGCTGCAGTAGAAAATGCAAGAGTCCTTGCACAGAATCTCCTCCATTTGTTACGTTTGCTTGCCATAGTACCAAATAGCTAAGCAGGCATTTTCCTAATAGAAATGAGTGTGTAGTTATGCAGAAGTAGCAGATTTTGAAACATCATCAGAATTTGTAATGTGTTTTTCTTTCAGAGAGGCATATTAAAAGAAAACAATAGCAGATTGGTCCCAAAGTGCTCTTGAACTTGCTCTATCCTCTGTTTGTTTCCCCTTTCCTAGGGGCAATTGTGGCACACAGCACATTCCATCTTATCATCTGGTTCTCTGAGCCCCAGAATCAAACTGATCACTACAGCTGCACTAAATAAAGTGCCTTTTCAATAGGTTATGATTCCAAATATTATTCAACATTCTTCTGGTCAGGCACAGAGTCTGCCCTAACTTTTAACTTACTGCCTTCATCTTTGCAGTCACAATTTCTGAGTAATCAGTGGATGTCAGTAAGGGGAAAGCAGAATGTGACTATAGCTGATTTCTTTTGTTTTGCTTACACTTGCTGCTCAAAACAAAAATACTTAACATGGTTTTCATTAATTATGAAGCACAGGCAAAGCATTAAACAGATAAATGTTGAAGCCTATGATAAATATTTGTTTATGTATGTACATGTAGATGTTTTCATGCAACATTTGATTGGATACACATGTTATGGTATATCTTCCATATCGTCTGTTACCCAAATATTTCAGTTTAAGCATTTTAGAATACACTGGACTTTTATCTGACTTGCTGGCTCAGCCTTTTTGGCTATCGTGCTAAGAGAAAAATGATGGTGTGAATACTCCTCTGTTAAAATTTTTGCAATGCAAAAGTAGATGTTTTAAATGCATTCCTTTTGAATTAAAGAAAAATGTTTTGTTTTTTTTTCTCTTTGTTTTCTTTTTCTAGGCTGAGGTTCAGCTATGCTATCTGGAAGCACAAAGAGATGCTGTTGAACAGATGTCCTTAAAGCTGTACAGTGAGCAGTACAACAGTAGTAGCAAGCGAAAGGAAGAGTTTGCTGATATGTCAAAAGTTCACACAGTGGGAAGTAATGGGTAGGGAACTATTCTTTTTGTTGTTTTATTCTCACTGATCTGTATTTTTTACATGATATACTCTTTCTTACTTCTAGTTAACCTGAACTTTTCTTCCTAGGTCATGAAACAGTGAAAAGATTTGTCATATATTAATGCAAAAATGTATCTGTTCTACATAATGTACCCAAATCATGGTTTGTTCATAGAACTACCTAACATTATCTAGGGGCAATCCATTATTTCAATTAAAAATAAATGTAATGCCTTTCACTTCAGACTTTTCTCCTTTTATGTCTTCATTTCTTTTAATTTCTTATCATGTTACAAGGGAATGTCTTTATAACTTGTTAATACAAATGTAAGACAATTCTCTGTAATGATTGACTAGGGAAGTTGAATTTCGAGCTAAAGTATACATTAAAGTATACATATATCTTTATATATGTAAAATATGTATATGTTATATATACAAATGTATATGTAAGTGAAGTTAAAATTCCAAGTCTTGTACTTCTAGGAAGCAGCAATTCTAACTCTTTTTCACATTTAACTGTTTTCTTGGAAATTTGAGCAAAGAAGCTTAGGCAGATTCATAACAGAAAAGGTGTCTTGAATGGCTGCCCCTCGCTTTTTCACAATGAAGTTGTTGTAGCTCTGGTGTAGGAGTTTTTTGTTTGTTTCTTTTAACAAAATCGTATCTGGCAACACTAAATGTACATAGGGACATAGAATCCATAGTATAGCTCAGTTTGGAAAAGACCTTAAAAATCATGCTCAACTGCAATGTAACCATACTATCCTAACTCTAACAACCCTCTGTTAAATCATGTCCCTCAGCACCACATCCAGACAGTTTTTAAATGCGTTCAGGGATGGTTACTCAACCACCTCCTTGGGGAGCCTATTCCAGTTCTCAACAACACTTTCTGTTTTTCCTTGATAACTAACTGAAGTCTCCCCTGGCACAGCTTGAGGCTATTTCCCCTTGTCTGGTCACCAGTGAGAAGAGACCAACACCACTCTCTCTGCAATCACCTTTCAGGTATTTGAAGAGAGCAATAAGATCTCTACTCAGCCTCCTTTTTCCCAGTCTAAACAGCCTCAGTTCCTCTAGCTGTTCCTTGTAGTGTGTATTCTCCAAGTCCTTTACAAGCTTTGCTGCCCCTCTCTGGACCTACTTCAGCACTTCAGTGTCCTTTCTGTATTGAGGTGCCTCAGACTGAATACAGTAATTGAAGTGGGTGCTCACCAGTTCCAAGTACAGGGGTAGGATTACTGCCCTGGTCCTACTCACCACATCATTCCTGATACAAGCCAGGATGCCATTGGCCTTCTTGGCCACCTGGGCACGCTGCTGGTTCACATTCAGCCTACTGTCCATCAGCACACCAAGTTCCCTTTCCATCAGGCAGCTTTCCAGCCACTCTTCCCCAAGCCAGTAGGGTTGCCTGGGGTTGTTATGACCAAAATGCAGGACCCGACACTTGACCCTACTGAAATACATGCAGTTTATCCTGGCCCATCAATCCAGTCTATCCAGGTCCCTCTGCAGTGCCTTTCTACTCTCCCAACTTGGTGCTGTCTGCAAACTTACTGAGGGTGCACTCAATCCTCCCATCAAGATCATCAATGAAGATGTTGAATAGCAGTGGTCCAAGTATCAAGCCCTGGAGGGCACCACTTGTGACCGGCTAACTGGATTTAATTCCACTGACCACAGCCATCCAGCCAGTGTTTCAGATATCCCTGTCAGTTCATAATAGTACGTAGCAAAAGGAGTTCAGAAGAACTGACTAGTGTACATTCTCACCCTGTGAGAAGTTTTCTAGTAACCAGAAAATTCAGTAGAACTTTTACTTTCAACTTCATGTGAAAGGAATATCACTGACCAAGGTGCTCTTTGTACTTGTAACTTCCTTTTACAATTGTTAACTAACTCAATGTTCAGGTCTTGGAAATACCATTTTATTAATTTACTAACTGTAAGGATAAATGAGTCTTGTAAACATCCCCTCTTATTATACAGAAAGATGACTGTTTTAGAAAAGTTGATGTGGGCTAATTATGTAGGATTACTGAGATCTTGATTACTTATGCAGAAATCTGTCAGTTTCTCAAACATGCTAGAGAAGCTATTGCCAGCTATAAAAATAATTTGTTCAGAATTGATATGTATATGTATATAGATGTGCATTGGGGGTTAAGTGTTCAAAAACAGCTTCTAATTTTGCAGCCGGAGTTGAATGTGAGTGAGACTTCAGGTTGGAATTCTGTGTGGAACACGAGACTGTAAGCAGTAACAGAGTTACTTTTCTTGAGGATAAAGGCTATAAAGAAAGCTTTAAGCCTCATGAGAAAATCCAGTCTGTAACTCTATACATCATACATGTAAAGCAGATAGGGAAACTCTTGGCTGCTTTTGTCTGTATTCATAATTTCCTGCGTATTACTGACAATGATGATCTAGTGGTGTTTTCTGTTTTTGTGCCATGGCCATCTTTCTGGGCCTTTGTGACCATCTTAGGCCTTATAGGCTCAGCAGTAGATTGAAGGACCAAAGGATGTGAGGGAGATAGACGCACCATGCATTTAACCATTATTGAAAACCTGATGGGCTGAATTCAGATGGAAAGCTTCAATTTGATCTTGTCTGAGGCATTGTATTGAACACAGTGATAATGCCTTCCAGCTATGAATACATGGCTTTGAAAATAAATTTTATGCAGCTTTTCCTTACTGCGTAAAAACTGTAAATATAAGTTCTGTAGTAGGGTGAGCAGGTATCTGAGATCTCTACAGGCAAGAAGCTGTCCAACTAACTGGGAAAATTAGGGTATCTGTCCATTGCCTGTTGTGGACGCTGGGCCCAGGTGAAAGGAGTATGCCCCCAGGGAGAACAAGAGTTAGTGTAGATGGAGAATTGTTTATATTTTGAAGAAGTGAATTTGTGCTGTAAATAGCTAAGCTGATATTGCAGTAGTAGTAGAAATTAGTATCTGCAGAACAGGATGATGCCTGTTACTATGTAAACAACAAGATTTCCTGCAGTGTAAAAGCTGTTATGACAATGGGAAGGGTTGTGTGTATGGAATATGAGACAACGTTAAGGTCAGAATATTGATTTTTCTTATATCCACCTAATAAAGTGTATGTAAAGGAGTTCCAAAAAATGATGACCCAGAAACCTGAAAGAACTTTGTGTCTGGCTGATAATTTTGGCAGACATACCAGCATGTTTATAGTACTTCTAAATACTATGTGAATGATGCCATCAGAGAAGTAATACAAACTGCAGTGTGTGTTAGATGTGGCAAAAAAGGCTAATAGAAATAGCTTTGCATTCCTTTTTATTTATTAATGCCACAGACAAGTCAGTTTTCTCATGAGGGAGGTGCTCATGAATTTTCATTCAAAATAATAAATTGATGTCCACATTTTAAGAAATATGTTTAGGGTTCAAGGGATTAGATGTGCAACTCTGCATATCTGATTTCCTGTTTACCAAGATAAAATACACTTCTTAATGTCATTTCAGTTATTATGTAGCTAATGATTTTAACTTATTAACCAGCAAACCTATATAAAGACAACCCATTAAAGACAACATTAAAGCTTTCATGTTGTTATCTACTAGACATAACTTTTCTGTAGCTTTTGTTTGTAACACTGGCACAGTATTTTAGAGGTTATGCTTTCCTTCACTCTGCCTGTAGCAATATGAAAAAGATCTGCTAAACCTACAAAAAGAAAACTATTCCCCACATAAGAAACATTCAGTATACCACCTAAATACTGACAGGTACATTTTAATCTTAATATGTCACTGATACTATGTTTGCAGAATTTTCTAAGTATCTTTTTATCAACTTAAGAGTAGCCAATATTTTCCATTTAAGACATTCGTTTTCAAAACAAAGCTTTTATTTGAAAAACATAAGAATTATTTCAGAACTATTATAAGTACTGCAGTCCATTATTATTATTAATTATAGCTTCACTATCTTCAGGTTCAGGAAAATAAGAGCAGTAGACAGTTTGCTTAAAAGTGTTCCCAGTTAAGTTTATTTTACAATCAGGAGGGAAAAAAATAAATAAATGGAAAGAGGCACAAGGTCTAAAATATGGGGGGGAAAAAAGAAATCCCTTGTTGGGAATCCTGTTTCTTTCACTCTTTATTTTGGGTTAAGATGTTTAGAATGTTAGCTAAAAATCAAACTAAGTAACAGTAGGACAGTGCTTATTTGGGTTCTGTAAAGGTCAACAAAAAGTGCTTTTGTGTGTATTTAAAAGATCAGTTCATTCTCTTATACTAATAAATAGACAAATTTGGATTGTAACCAAAATGTGGTTCAGTAGATATAAAGCAGGTGTTTGGATCCAGCATGTGTTCTGCACATTATATTGAAATCCCAGTTCACTTCCTGGTGCTGTTTCCAAAGGCCCATTCCACCCCACTCTGGCATCACAAGACCATGAACGTTGGATGTTAGGCTTTGATTCAGTCAGTTTCATATCTTAATTCACATATTTCACTGATACAAATGGACCAAGTCCAACTGAATCAGGACTAATTTACATGGAATGAGATTGAGCCTCTTATATGATAAAACACATGTTTTAATAAATGCCTGTCAGTTTTATGACACTGGATAATACTTGGATAAGACAGAAGGGGACTAAAGGAGCACTAGATACTAAATGTAAAAAATGGTTATACTCTTTTCAGAGGAGGAGATAAAGATTCAATATCACTTCTAATACGGTATTGAAAATAGAGTTTAGTTTTATTTTAGTTTCAGAATGATATTTGAGAGAAATGGCTCCTGAAAGAGAAGAAAAGCCCTGAACTCCCAATGAAACTATTATATTTCAACAATAGTGCTTTTTTGTATGCTAGCTCTTCTTTGTAATTGCACCATTGCTTACTTTCTGAGGACTATGAGTAGTTTGAAGCAAATACACCTCATAAATTATTGAGTAAAAGTACACTAAGTACAGTGGATTAAACTGGAGTTACTTCAAAAGTGGGAATCAACACTTGGGCATTATACAAGGCTTCCTTTATCGTCAGATTGTTGAAGATAATACCAGAGAAGGCAAATAGTTTCTCGTCTCTCCTTCTCTCCCACTTTCTCTTTTTCTTTCTTTCCCTTTCTTTCTTTCTACAAGCTTTCAAAATTACCAGGCACGTGGTATCCTAGTTATTATTAACTGAAACTGCAATTGTATTAATAACATTAGAAATAATGTTAGTTTATTGTTTCACTGTTGAAATACTGCTATTTTTTTATTATTATTATTATTTTTTAATAGTATTGCTAAGGATGCAGAAAGCTAAAACAATTTTCAATAATAGGATAAATCAGCTTCAGTGAAACATGTGCAATTGTTTGATCAGCCCGTTGTGTGTTTTTTGTTGTTGTTGTTGTTTTTGTTTGTTTGTTTGTTTTTTATATTACTGACAAGGCTTTTGTTAACTCCAGTTCTGGATGTTTGGAAATCTCTTTCCAAAGGGTGTCTTTTTGACAAATATGCAGTTTTTTAGCATGTACTTTCTGTCTTGTACTATGGTGTTTGAGAAGAAACTATGCTTTACTTATTCACTAAGCTTTCAATGGAGAATCACATTAATCCTTTTAAGCTCCTTATTCTAATGATTTATTTTGTTGAAAACCGTAGTGATCCTCCTTTGAATTTTAATGATTGCTGGCTATTCAAGGATTCATTGTTTTGACTTCCTGTCCTTACCTTTGTTTCTTACATGTCTGTAGGGAACACCTGTCTAATACTGTATCTGGCCTTAGTTCTCACTGGCTTACCATATTCACTCAAGCCTATCTTAAGGCCTTAAGTTGAAATGCTAGCTACTCATCCATGAAAATAAATGTAGGATATTTACAGAGATAGGCAGATAGACAGCAGAGGGGTGGCTGAATGAATTGAGTCATTTTTCTGTGAAAATAATATTTTTATATCAATTGTATTGGAATGATAATTGCAAAGTTTACACAATATAAAGTGAGCGCTTTAAAAACCATTAATCAACATTATCTGTGGAGGATTTATATTTCAAAAACTTTGAAGCAAATGCAGTATGCCAATAGTTGTCAGGATTTGGCATCAGCCACTGAATTTAGGTCATGGCACTGGCTTAAATTGGATTTCAGTTTTCATTTTCCTCAACTCTGTATAAATACAGAATGTCTCTTTAGAAATGTAACTAGGAACATCATGAGTTTTCAAGAATATATTATTCTAATACAAGATTTTAACAACTACACTGTATTTATGCATAATACATTTTGTTCCTTATCTACAGCCTTTTGGACTTTGATTCAGAATACCAGGAGCTCTGGGATTGGCTGATTGACATGGAATCCATTGTGATGGACAGCCATGACCTGATGATGTCAGAGGAGCAGCAGCAGCATCTTTACAAGGTTAGCGTTACCGTTACTGCCTTTACCTAGCTATAGAAGATCTGATTAGCTTGACAAGTCTTTCTCTCACAGGATATCGCTGCGTTCATTGTATGTATCATGGTGTCTATTAGAATTCCTTTCCCTGTCCCCAACCTCATTTCCATCCCCTGTGCGCTGACAGGCTGCACCGACATCATAATTGCAAGAAAGTTCCCTTTATCACATTCTATTTGGTGTAATTCTATAGAAGGACAAAGATTTGTCTTCAAGATGAATAGAAATAAATGAAACGACATTAATAAATAGAATGAAACAAAATGAAGGAAAAAAAAATAAAATGGTAGCATTTCACAAAACGTGTTTTGATTGGAGCTTTCAGCTGAATTTTCATCCACCTTTCAGAACTCTTCTGGGAAGAAAGAAATTTGCCTTGATTTTGGTTTGCTGCTGCCAGAATACAGGACTCTTCCAATTTAATTGTTACTAGTTATACATAAAGCAGTTGTTGTCACATTGAGTCATCACACTTGCCTTTTGATTTCAACGAAATGATTCTGAACTTGCATATTGATAATACAGGTTTCAGATATGTGTGTATGTTTATATACACACACAGAGTTTTCTATATTTATAGTAGTAGCCTCAGCTGAGAAGCTTTATCCTTTATCTTTTTTTTTTTTTTTTAATTTTTTTTTTTTTTTATATAAGTATGATTACTTAGAGGAAGTAGCCCAAAATGAGTGATTTGATCCTAAAACCGCTTCAGGCTTCATTCTGTGTCAGAGAAGCTACAGTCTACAGGTACTAGGGGTGGTGAGGAAAAGAAAGGAGGGGCTTTTGACAGAGATATCAGGCTGCAGTAAATCTTCCTCATTTAGGCAATTTTTATTGAAGTAATTCTGACAGTTGTCATCCTTGAATTGCTTTGAGCATATGGCATATTTCAAAGAGCAGATTGTGAATCATAAAAAATAAAATTAATAACTAACCACAGAATCAGCAACAGTATAATGACAAGAAACAACTACCCTCTAGCTTTTTTTTTTAATTTCTTTTTGAATAAATGGTACATTCAAGGTCAAATAGAAGTTGTTTTCTTTCTTTTATGACAGTATGATTTGATAATTTATTAAACGTAATTTAGTTTTTCCAGCTTTGGTGTCCTATTTTCTTGATGGTCTTCTCGCAATTTATTCTCTCTGATTTTAGTCCTTTTATTTAAAATATCCTATGAAAAAGGATTAAAATATGTTTAGGAATGGAAATATGCTTCAGATATGAATATGAACTATTTTATTCTGCAGGTGAGTTTAATTCAGTAGTCTCTATTTCTTGGTCAATCATTTATTTTTACTAGTATTTCACTAATTTTTCCTATCTTTCCAAATACTTAAGCAGAATAAATTGCACAGACAGTTCCTGTTCACAAATTCAGAAATAATTTGAGAAATTCAGAAATAAGCAACGTAAGTTTAGAAATAAGCAATATCAGAAGTGGATATAAACTTTTTGCAAGACTAACGCAGTGTGTTTTGGCAGTGTCTGTTCTTATGAGTATGTACATGTCTAATCTACCTATAAGTCTTAGTACTATTCTTAAAATAAATCAAATAATAAACATAAATAACATTTTAGGAAGAAAGTAAACTCATAAATATGAAAAGCCAAAGCACTAATACAGCACAAGTATTTTAGGTTCTGTTTAGTATACTTTCCTTTCTGATATCCAAATGTAGCCATTAAAAATAATTTTAGATAGTCAGAAGGGGATAAACATGTAGTGAGAAGAGGGCAGTAATTTATAAATTCCTTGGCAGTAGAGGGTGAAGGCAAAATGAGAAATACTGTTTATTCAAGATGGGGAGTATTCATCTTTTATTACCAAATTCTGCCTTATGATACATGTGACACTTTCAAAAGCAGGAAGTTTATGTCAGAGACAATAACTGTAACTTGAACAGCATGCACACCAGCACTGCTTCCTGTGCAGAGTCAACTTACTTGCAGTTTCCCCAGCAAGGGCATCTGCTCAGCAATAGAACCTGTCTCAAAAGTACTGACCACTGCAAAACCTCTTGAAGAAGGGTAGAAAGAAACAAACTGTTTGTCCTCTTAACAGGAAATATTCTCTGAATATACCTTTATAGTGAAAGCAGAAAGCAAATTGTTAAGGAACAAAAGGAAATACTTAAACAATTAGAAATTTTCAGTTTGGTTAAGAGATGGCTGAGAAGTGTTCATAAACCAGGATGAATATTTTCAGGTGATGTAAAAAGCTTGAGTGAATAGCATTAAAATCTATTAGCCTTTCAAAAGAAAACAACAAACAAACAAAAACAATAACAACAAAAACACACCAAATAACCACCTCACAAAGAAATGCTGAAAACCCCATAACTTCAGACATTTAAAAGTAGATGAGGAAAAAAAAATCTATACTAGCAAAAGATGAGACATAAATCAGGAGGTCTTTATCATCCTTAACTTCTGAAATTCAAGTAACAGAATAAATGTCTTCAGAAATGCCATTAATAGTTTTTTGGTTTTTTTAAGTACCCAGTATCAGATGTGACACTCTTGGTTGGTTTGTTTTTTTAAAGATTTGTACAAGCTGATGGATGATCTAGAGCCCAAAGCCATTGGTCACCTGCACTGCTCACTGTTCTCTTCACTGTGAACAGAGCCTTTCTAATCCATATGAAAAGAAATCTGTAAAAAGATATTCAGGTCACTTTTATTATTAGAATTCCTTAGTGGTGTAAGTGTCGTGAAAACACACGTCTTGCTTTTGTCATCCTTACCAGTTACAATTTCAAATATGAACTTTCTAATTGCACTCCCTGCATTTTTATTTTTTTATTTTTCTATTCTTCTAAACCCACAGATCTGCTTTCTTAGTTATTCAGCTGATAAGTAATTGCACCTATAAGCCAGCTCAGCAAACTACCTGTGGCAGGGATCTGGCTATGGTACCACTGTTACTAACAGTGATCATTGCCCCTAGGATGTGTATGAATGGGATGGAACAGCAGTAACACAGGTAAATCAGAAGGGAAAAGCATACATTAAAGCCGCCTAACATAACACATAAATGCTAAAATTGCATATAGGAATATAAAATACATTTTTACAGTTAAGACTATTTTTCCAGTAGTCTATTTTCGGATTTAATAGAGATTTAAGTTAACTCTCTGCTTAATTTTGTTTTGTAATATTCTGGGAGCTTCATGGTTTGTTTTTTTTTTGTTGTTTTTTTTTGTTTTTTTTTTTTTTTTTATTAGGATCCTTATTATCTCTTTAACCAGATTTTATTGTGGCCTTAATATAAGAGGAGCAGAATCAGCCATTCCTTTTTTTTTTTTTTTTTTTTTTTTTTTTTTTTTTTTTTTTTTTTTAAACTCTGAATTTGTATGCTGACTTCCCCACATTTCCTAGACTTTAGTGCAAAGAAATGCAAAAATAGAAAACTATTCTTCCTTCAGTTTCTTCCCAGTGTTCCCCTGCAGCTCTAAATGATTTCAGCTTTTCACTCTTAAACTAATGATTTTGAAAATTAACTGGTGTGTGATGGAATGGCAGTCACAGAACACACAGCTGAGAGTTTATCTGTCCCCTAATACCATATCTATTAACTAGTAAAAAAAAAATTGAAAGAAACATTCCTTTTTTTATTTTTTTTTACTCTCACTTCTTTGTACTGCAGTAACAACTCAGTTTAATGCCTAATGTACCATGTTTATTTCATTTTAATCTACTACATGTAAGCCTGATCTCATAAGCTCTAAGTACACAGAACTTGCGTTAACTTCAGCTGCATTCATATGCCGTTACCGAAGGATCAAACCCAAAGAATTTAAACTCTGCTAATTAGCCCTTTAGTGAGAACTTGAGTAATTCTGCACCTTGAGTGTTCAAAAATGAAGCAAAACGGTATTTACTGGAACTGGGGAGATTAGAAATGAGTATACTAGGCAGAAAAGTTAATGATAATTCTTTCCATTTCCCTCAGAAGATTAATTGCAAAACTTAATTGTGTTAGATTAAAACCCCATTTAAATAAGTACAGTATGATTGTTCAGACTGTTGGCATGTTCAGAATAAAATTAACTAAACATGCTAAAGTATCAAATAAAAGAAATTGTATTTTTCATTTTGGTTACCAGTGATGGATGTTGTTTTTAATACAAACTGCATGTGCTGCGTAAGACCTGCACTTATAAGTCCTCAGAAAATGTGGGCATGAGAGCAGGTAGAAAACCCTATGTAGTAGCCCAGAGATTGTGAAGAGGCACAGTTGGTATGGCATTCGGGCAGGTGAACTGCAAAACTGCTTACTTTGCGGCAAGCAGACCCCTGGTTTAAATCACATTAGAACGCGCATCAAAAGCTAAGGATACGCTTCAAACCATGTTGAAAACTGCGTAAGGTGCTGCTGCTTCCTCTGGGTGTGCTGCTGCTCCACTGGTCGCCCTCCTGGCTCGGCCTGGGCAGCCCGAGTGGATCAAACAAACCCTGCTGAAAGTTTCCCTCATTTGCATCACTTCTAGACAGCCCTGTCGTACTCTTTGCTGACAGGAAATCACTGTCTTTGTCACCTTTTTTCAGTGATCTCCTTTTGGCAGAGATTGGCCATGTGACCAGGATTAATCACAACAGTTCTGGCTCGGAACTCAATGACATGTTTTCCTCAGCACTTCAATAATAGTGTAGAGGAGTCAGTAGGAAATGACTACATTAATTTCAGAGTGAAAAGATAATTAACACTTAAGGACTAGTGCTATAACCTATGGAGCTATTATTCAAATTAAAACTAATTTATTGAAAACTTGTGAAAAAAAAAAAATTAAAAAAGAAAAGCCCTTTAAAGCAACTGTTAAAATAATCTTGCAAGAGTCCCTGAGTTTAACATGAAGAAAAAACTATATTTAACGCCATAATATAAATAGTGAGAAACTTCCACGTCTGAAACTAGAGGCTGAAGTATGTAAAGTGCTTACTTAGATGATATGAATAGGATACTGGCAAACAAAAGCAGCAGTGTGCTCCTCGAATGCTGTGCTTAAAGGAGTTTCCTTGGCAACAGAAATGCAGTTCCAAAAGTAGACAGAACTTTCCTCAGAAAACATACTATTAATAACAACCTTCCGGAACAACTTGGAACAATTTGACTACTTGGCAATAATAATGCCAAGTGTTCTGCAAATTAATCTAACACATAACAGTTGTATGTTTCTCTTGCCTGTAATTCCCCTGAACTGGAGGACTGAGTTTTCTCCAGGCAGAGGATACAAATGTGTGAAGCAGTTCCAAATGCTGCACTAGAAAGAGGGCTCAAATAGCAGCAGCCTAGAAGGATCAATTTATGTGCTTCGTATCATTTTAACTTGTAAAACAGATTAGTTTAATTGGATTACTTTGTTCCACTTAAAATGAGTCCTGCATACCTACTGAAGCTGCATTGTAGTTCGGTCTTTATTTCAAGCAGATTTTCTATATAAAGAAAACTTATTAAAAGATTAACAGCCTGAAGAGTGATATATTTGGGCAATATGCTTAGGGGATTGGTTATAAGTGAGAGAATGTGAAGATTTTTTGCTCCTACAATGCATATTCTGCAGGGTCCAGATACCCTTCTCTCTAGTAATGTGTCAGTGGTACGCAGGGCTGCTGAAGCTGTTAGTAAAAGAAGATGGTGGCAGGTACTGCAAAGAAGCTCTCAGCACACTGCAGGATTAAGCCCCTTGTAGGTAGTAACTACAAATCTACTACGCATGCAATACTTTTAGGTGTGTCGTCATTTCTGTATGAGCCAAGAGAATTAACTAATTTTGGATTTGCCTTGCCACTAAGGATCATTAGAATTCCACTGAAGGCCATAAGTTTACTAGACAGGCAAAGTAGACTCTGCTGCCGCCTTGACTTTTCTTGAATTCATGGATCTAAAGGTTAAAAGTAATCAATATCTCATTGTGCAGCCTGATAATAAGTAATAACCGTGATGTTAAAATCTAAATGATTGCAGATAGCACTTAGGTGTGTTGACCCATTTGGGAAGGTGTTGGTTTTTTTGTGTTTTTTTTGTTGTTGTTGTTGTTTCGTTTTTTGTTTGTTGTTTGGTTTGGCTTAGTTTGGTTTTAATTGCAATCAGAATAGTTATTATAGTTGGCTAACAATTTTTTTAGGCTAGCTTGCAAAAATTACCACCATTTCAAAATACATCTTTAATGTTATTAGCAAATCATGTCCCAAATTATACCCCAAAGTGAAAGCTTTTATCTGATTAAATTTATGTAATTAAATAAATAAATAAATATTATTCCACTAAGTAGTATGCATTAAGATATTCCGTAGTTATAGTAAATTACAGCATGTTCTTGTGTCTTCGTATGTGGAGTGATATTTGCATCAGTGTCAGCTATAATTTGCTTTTGACTCTGTAGTATGTTTTTAACTGTCACACAGAGTAAAATAACTTCACTGAATTTTGCAATAAACTCTAAGTTCAGTCACTGTCTTCATGATGTTCTGTAGTTTCCATGTACTACACTGGATTTTTATTTTTAATTTTTTCAACAGATTAAAGACCTCTATTGCTTTCCACACTAGGTAGGAAAATCAGCTGTTTTATATGAGAGATCTTGGAAATATCTCTCCCAGACACCCCATGCAGTAATAAAAGTTTGACTCCTATTTGAGCCTCAGCTAAAGGATCTGACACAACAGGGCTTCCTAGTCTTTTATGGTAGGGAGTGATTAAGTTGGTTAACATTTTCTACCCAAGTATTTTCAATTGCACTGGAGTGAAAACTTCTCTGTGACATATAGCATAAAAACCAGCTAATTTTTCAATGATCCGTGTGTTTAACTTCAAAATGCAAATGAACTCCTTGCCACCTCTGGCAAATTCTATATTTTCAATAGCAGCAAATGAATATAATGTTGGCAAAAAAATCTTCCTTAAAATAGACAAATTTTAGGTTTTAATATATTGTATAATTACAACAGGAAAACACTAATTAACATGCCAACAGAATTACAAATTATGCTTAAAGCATGAGTGAAGAATAAGAAAAATATTTTTCCATGTTCTTGGTTGCTTCCCTAATACATTTCAAATGTAAACATACATTTTTAAAGATGTTACAACTTCTAGAGAAGACTCCCTGTGTTTCCAAAAAAAAAAAAGTGTCTTCATGCGTTTCCCAAGAATAAGTGAGTTTCTCCTTTTCTTTCCCAGCATGACATTGAAGATGAACTTCACATTGTAGCAAAGCAGTATTTACTAAGCTTGTAGCAAAAGCCAGCGCAGCTTTTGGGAGATTAAAGCAGTGTGTCTAGAATGAAAGAGGCATTGGACTTCAAACAAAAGTAAATGTGTACCACATAGCTGTCATCACCATTCCTTACTACAGCTGCAAAATGTGGACAGTTTATAGTCATCACGTCAAGCATCTTAGTCAACTCCACATGCTCTTTCTTTGTGCCCTTGCTGGTATAAAATGGTAGGATAAGGTCACAAACATTGGGACCTTAAAGAATTATGAAAGATTCAGTTCTGAAGTAACAGGCTTGCACAGTCTGCAATGGTGGTTTCAGTGTCTTTGTCCAGCAGTATATTTTCCCAAACCATTTTTTGTTCATCAAGTAATTTAGTTCATTTTAGTTAGTTTTGTTTTTGTTTTGTCTTGTTGTTTGTTTGTTTAAATTAAATTGCAAGTTAATTCACCTTGAAAGGAAGATGAAAATTTCTACATTCATTATTTGTATATTCCAGGACTGCATAGCATTCAGGGTAGAAAGGACTGAAGATCGCTCTCAGATATACTTAATTATTATTGGTCTAGTTACTGAGCTAAGAGTTCCTAATAAAAGATGTCATGCTTGTGTTGTTATACTTGCAGTCAAACAGCTGGTATGACAGTGCTGGTGCTGCAATGTTTTTCCTTGCCCTGAGCAGAGTAAAGAAGCTGTATGATGTCCCCAAACATGGGCATGTTCTGATTTATGTTCTTAGCATGATTGCTCAAAAATTTATCCTTTTGTCTAAAGGAGTTTATATTTGGAGTGTTTTCTTGTTTTCTGATTGACTAGGTCACATACAGACCACATGTAAGTCCTAGAGCTGCCCACTGAGGCTAATATTTAACATCTTACCATAGGTTTTAGGATTCTGGAGATGTATTTTCAATGTTGCATGTTGAACTTGGCTTACTTGGTTTCAATAAAGTCAGTAGGAATTAGCTGACTAAAAGAAACTTTTTGGAAGAAATTTTGGAATTTGCACTCACAATTCACTTGTGAAATCTCAAATACATTAATGACAGACAAAGAGATCAGTTGTCTGTAAGGAAGTCTGAAGAAGTCAGGACTGATTTATCTTTATTACACTATATCTAACTCTGCTGCTTTAGTCAACATTTCACTGCTGTTGTTCTGGGTTCCAAAATCATGTACTGACAATTAAGCATATACTACAAGTATGTAACATAAAAATGTCTCAGATGAGTCAAAGAACAGTGAATCTTACTGCATTACCCAGCCATTTTCCTTCCTTGAGACTATCAAGCAATCCTGACCTGATGTCAAAGTAGAGAAGTCCGTAGTGTATCCTACCACAAGTGGTTTCTCAGACCAAACTCTGCATGATAAAGAGCTGCCTTTTGTGTGACATGTGTGCAGGTCTCTGTCCTAAAAGTGCCTTCTACTGGTCTCCTTTGGTGGCCCATAGTATTCATGATGGAAGGCACAGTAAATAATATGTTAAAGTAAGACAAAATTAGGACGATAACAAGATAATTCTTGGTGGTGTATGTGAACAGGTTAATCTTTTTTTTAGCAACTTGGTGGACTGGACTTTTTTACTAGGATACAGATAAAAAAAATGCTACTGCTTTGGATGACAGTGAAAATATATGGGGCAATAGTGTTACCCTATTTCTCATGTTACTTGCCAAGTTTTAATTAATTTTCATATATTTTTTTCCCACATACTTCCACAGCATACAATGTATTTTCTGAAGTCATAGGAATTATGTTTTATCCATGATAATTTTCTTCATAAATGCAGTACAGGAAATATTTTTTTATTTCCCCATTTCTCCTCATGAGTATATGTCATAAGTAACTGATACTGTAGTATCTATTTAAAAAAAACAAACAAACAAACAAAAAACAACCAAATGACCATACAAAACCTTACCAAGGTTTTCTAGGTGAAACCCAAATTCACTAAATCTCAGTTAACTTGAAGTTGCAGTACCTTTGATTCATACATATCAAAATCATAAAAATTATGCTACAGTGAGGTGTACCAGCTTACTATCTTGAGAAATGTTGGTTTTATTTTTCACACTTACAAAAATATACATAAGGTAGATATTATCTTTATGTATTTTATACAAAGTTCTTTTATTTATTTGTAATATTTTTAAAGTTCTTTACAAGTTTACAATTACATGATTGTTTTTTTAATGTATTTACTAAAAATAACTACAATATTTTGTGCTAACTTCTCTTTCTATCAAGGTAAAATAAGTAATCATTGTACATAATTTCATTCATAGCTGTTGCAGTTGTAGTTGTACTGGGCTTAGGGTTGATTCTGCCAAACTCCCATGGCCAGTGGGAAATAACTGGCCTTTTGTGGATGCTGACATTTTAGAATTGCAGAAAACACAGTTGCCATAAGATTGCAGATGAACTGTAAATATTAAAATTTATCTCAATTGAGAGATGCTTTTGGGGGAATACAACAGTTGCTCCCTTCAGTCATTGTTGCAAAATGATGGGTGTGGTTACAGATGTGCAGAACATTCTCCATTTGTGTCACAGAGCAGATGAGCAGCATGTCAGAGACTGTAGAGGTAGCTTATAGCCTGTACAGTGATCCACTGGGAGAAGAGGTCATCTGTGAAGACTAATTTAGATTGCTAGCGTAGTCCAGCCTTTAAGAAATGGAGGTTCTTCCAAGGGGTAATTCAGGGTGGAAGCTTAAGCTAAGCACTAAGATAGTTTAAGGAAAAACCTTTTCTCTATTATCTCTCTCCACTGATTGTATAAAGAGATTATGAAGATCAGCCTCACTCAACATTACCTCTCACTGACTTTCTCCGTTATCATGAAAAGAGGGTTTTTTACTACCATTGTGTCATATCTGTGCAATATTCCAGTTTGAAACCCTGCTGTGATGCATCCAGATTTTGACAGACATTACACTGGAGTTTGATCATCTCTGCTGTACCAATTGATTTTGCTTAGAAATGGAAGATGATGGATAAAGGATTTCTGTTAGAGATTTTCTGGTGGTAACTATAAAGATGAACGTTTCACTTTTTGAATGATCTATTGAGACAGACATACATGGTTTTTCCTGGCTATCATCAAAGAAGACTATGTGTCTGTTAGGAGAGAGGAAGAACAATAATAACAATAATTCCTGAGACCTCTTAGATTCTTAGCGTGTGTAGAGAGGTCAAGTAAACACCATCAGATATGAGAAGTAGTTAGTCCCATGATCCATCAAGTCAGTAGTCACATCATACTGTGAGTATGGAAGAATTTTGCCTTTCTTTTCCCATATATTAGCACAGCTCCCCTTTCTCTCCCTCTTCTCCCCCTCCCCCCCCCCCCCCCCCCAAGAAAAAAAACCCACAAAAACAAACAAACAAAAAAACAACCAGAAAAGCATTCTTTCTTAAAAATATGTGGTAGTTACTTATTCCTTTGGCTTAGACAAAAGAAAAAGAAATGTATAACTTCTAACTGATTCAATCTTAAATTATGTTTTGAGCATTGTTGTTTTGTTTGCTGTCTAGTAGAATGTGTGAGGTCTTAATGCCAGACTGCCAGTAATGAGAAACTTAAAAAAAAAAATAATTGTAGATGAGGGGGAGAGAGGATAAAAACACAAGAAAATTGCCCCACTTTCTCCTTTGCTTCTATCTGCTGGGCCTTTCTACCCACTCTTCCTTATCACATTAATGGCTAAATAGTCTAGGTGTAGTTAGTTTCCTGGCTAAGCAGAGATTGAAATTCACAAGGTGCCTTACTGAAATTAGAAGGACTTGAAGATATGTATTTTATTCAGTTTTACTAAACATACAGAATGATTGTTTTGTGAATATGGTCGAACAATTCCTCATTAATCCACATGTTCCCACTGCAAATTGGTAACACATTTAGCATGATCAGAGGATTAAACACAATACTGCAGGTGTCACTGCACTTGAAAACTGTTGGCCTGGGTCCCCTAAGCCCACCAAATCTTAAGAGTCTTAAGAATTAAATAAGGACACAGTTTCAGTCTTGTCCTTTCCTCTTTTTTTCCTAATATAGCATATGATATCCAAGAAAACAGTCACCATAGACAGGAAGATATCTGTGAATATCAAGAGAAAACAATCCTAAAACACAACTTAGAGTGATTTTGAGCAACCAGAAAAGTGGTACTCCAGATTAAAAGAGTTCTGCTTTGAGGAAATAGAAACAGTGGCTTAAGATTGATCAGAATGACACAAAAAATAAACATAAAACTATAGAAGGGCTTTCTTAACCAATAGCAGAAACAGAAAATGGAATATGGCATGGTGCTGGGAGCTAGAGTGCCCATGTGTAACTGGAAACATAAAACATTTCTTAATTGTATTTCTTCCCCAGCATCATCCAGGAGGAAGATTTAAATGTAAAGCAAGTTTAGCGTATATAGTGCCCCAAATACCCAGAGAAGTGCCAAATGACAAACAGAATATACACACAGACTTAAGTCAAAAGAACCTGTGAAGCAGGTTCAGATCAGCTGAAAAGATGCAT
Organism: Excalfactoria chinensis; assembly: GCF_039878825.1. Taxonomy (NCBI): domain Eukaryota; kingdom Metazoa; phylum Chordata; class Aves; order Galliformes; family Phasianidae; genus Excalfactoria; species Excalfactoria chinensis. The sequence goes on along the minus strand of NC_092829.1, from coordinate 23,718,848 downwards.
GTTTTAGTGCAACATATGCAGTGTGGCAGGCAACATACAAAGTATAAAGAAAAAATGTTCTTTAAGAAAGAACTTGTAGGCAGATTAAGTATTGTAGATACCTTTGGAGTTAAATATATAGTGGTTGAAACCATTAAGAATTTAAGGTTTTAATGAAGATATCTGTAATGTAACTTAAACAGATCTGAAGATTCTTAGTGTTCTGGCAACACAGAAGGCTGCCAGGCATTCAATTGCTATATTTGCAACTATGCTATTAGATCAATGACTAATTTGATACCAGCTGGATTGTGGAGCCAGCTGCAGTGCAACACTGATAAAATTAGACTAGAGAGATGCAACCAAGCACTGCAGATGTGCAATTAAATCATGATGAGGCCAGTTGATAAATGTAGTCAGTCAATAAAGAACCCCTGAAATGAGAGGACATCATCACTTAAAGTTTACAGTAGTTGTTTTATAAGAAGTCTACACACCAGTAGCCACATATTTGTACAAACTCTGATTTCAATTGCAAAGCAGCAAACAAAAGTAACAGATTAGTTGTTGTTTCTTCTCTAGCATTCTAGATGAACACAATGTTTCAAGAACAGAACCTAGGTGTCAAGTTGAAATTAGCACAAAACACCCTAGAATTCATCAAAACAGAATTCTGTTAGTCTGATATGAATTCTGAAAAAGGCTAAGTGGCAAATTAGAGACCATGTAGCTGCAGAAATTAAAGCAGAGTAGATAAATGATCAGACATTTAGTGGTCAGACAGCACTAGAGTAACTTGATCCTCTTATCAAGTGCTGGACATATTTCTACTAGTTAATGAACAACACTGAGTCCTCCATAAAGGCACATCAACGTGGTAGGTCACTTGGTACGGAAACAAAGCAAACAGGATAAAGTTTGTTTAAGGACGAATATCTGCATTTAGTTCAGCTGTATATAAGATACATATCTATAGACAGGTATTTTGTCTAACACCACAGATACTGAATAAGTGAGTTTAGCTATTCCTGGCACACTTCAAATTTACAGTATTAAAATGTTAAACAATAAAATGTATATCTCATGGCAAATGTTTATGTTTGGCTCACATTAATTAAAATACAACTTTTCCTGTTAAAAGAAAGATTAATAAAAGACAGCAACAGGCAACAACAAACAGAGTTATGTGAGCTATATGTGAGGAACTTTTTGCATCTTCTTTAAAAACAGCATGTCCCATAACTTGTTTCTTGACTGGATGGCAAGGTGTATTCTCCCTTAGAAGACTAGACATATGCAAAGAGTGTGCTCTGCATGGCCATGATACACCTGCAGCTAGGAAATTCTGACCTTAGTGCTAAGGCATGCTCAAATGGCAGCTAAAATGTTCTGGTTCATATTGGCATGTCTAAGCAGTGAGGATGCATGTTTTCTGCACTTTATGCAGGTGAATTCATGCTAGAAAATGAATCTTCCACATGCTTCATTCCCTTCAAGCTAGTCTCTAGATTATTATATTATTATCTTAAATTGCATATTATATAAGGCTATTATGCTCATAGATGCCTTTATATGTTCAGAACATTTCTTCACTGTCTGGATTACCTCCCAGCACGTAGAGCTACTGCAATGGCAGATCTGATGTTTTAGACATTTGGTTTGATTAAAATCAGCTTGGACTGTTTGGATCATGTATGCAGTTTGTTTCTAAATCTGATGTGGAGAAAAGGCTTCCAAGAAAGGTCTTCAGTATTGATATTTATGGTTCTTTAAGGCTAAAAAATAGCCCAGAACACATGTATGCTGCATTGTTTTCTAGTGCATTCTAAATTATTTTCTCCTGAAAAATACGCTTCATTTACAGGTTCTTTGGAGGTTGCTGCATCTTTTCTTTTAATTCTTTGTGTAGCTATTTAGTCTAGCTTGATTGACTTAATCTGTCAGGTCCAGAATTTGCTAGTGGTAGAGCAGATTTTGATCAAGTACATCTCCAGACTGTAGAGTCTCCCATTTTCTGATCCTTAGTTGTCAGATCGTTGAACAGCTGAGGATATTTCCAAAGTTTTGACCTAAACTTATCTGTTCAGAAGTCTCACCTACTTGTAAGTAGCCGGCAGTTGCCTTATGTTTCGTATCAACTTCTTTTGTAGGTCTGAACGTATAGTATCAACAATTATTTGTACTGATACCTGTTGTCACTCTTTTGTATGAACGTTAAGATATTTTGACCCAGATATGTATGCACAGGCATCTCAGTTCCTGTGTCCTTTAAGGAAATGGGCTGGCCAACATGTATTTGTGTACCCTGTGATTAAGCTTCCCAGGGAAGCTCCTGGAAAGCACTTGTAGGTCTCATCTAGAGAACTGACATATGTAGTGGTATAGGCTGCTATGGAACCTTATTCTATAAAGTGACATGGGGAGAGTCTAGGAATTTAGATGCTGTGGATCTTTAGCACAAAAAACATTTGACAACCAACCTTGGTATCTTGTCTCATGAAATGTCCACTCTCTGAAAATCCAAGACAAAGCAAAGAAAAAAAAAAAACCAAAAAACTCTCGTTTATATATCCTTATTTTATTTCCAGTAGATTTTACTGGATGAGGTTTATGCACTTATTTCATGTCTGTCTTTCCTTTGCGTGGTCTTCTAATTTTGTTTTAAATGAATAATTAGCTTCTCTGACCACCAGGTGGCCTGCTACACTGTGTTGTTCAATGTATGCCTGGACTCTTGTCTTGGGAAGGGCATACAATAATATTTATTAAAAATTCTATTGTTAGATAATGTTGTTCTGTGACTGCAGATGTGACATTTGTAATTTTACCTTGGTCTTTTTGTTTATGCTGTACCAATCAAATGTAAATGTATTCATATTAGTGAGACTTTTTCAGAACAATTTAAGATTGCAAAATTAGCAGACATATAGAATGTCCTTAAAGATTTTTACATGGTGTAAATATTCAAACATTTTCTAAGGTACCTAATGGCCTTACCAATGGTCAGCGAACTCCTTTCTCTGCCATTTCTTCCACACTTTATTGAAGAGGCAAGGAACTAAATCAATGCAATAGCAGTTCTTCAAATATCAGAACCAAATGGCAATCACCAATTAGCTGGAACAATTACTTTTAACAGGGTAAATTTAGTGCTAGTGTAGTCTTTTAATGTACAAAAGCTCTATAGCCCGTTCTGAAATCTATATTTGTTATTTAGTTTATTTAAATTTAAGTTCTGTAGCAACATATTATATGTTAACATATATGTTACAGTGAGAGTGGGGCAAGTCTCTTCTCACTAGTGACAAATGACAGGACGAGGGGAAATGGCCTCAAGTTGCACTAGGGCAAGTTTAGGTTGGATATTAGGAAAAACTTCTTTACAGAAAGAGTAGTTAAGTACTGGAATAGGCTCCCTGGGGAGGTGGTTGAATCGCCATCCCTAGATGTGTTTAAGAGCCATTTGGATGTGGTGCTCAGGGATATGATTTAGCAGAGGGTTGTTAGAGTTAGGGTACTATGGTTAGGCTGCGGTTGGACTTGATGATCTTCCAGGTCTTTTCCAACCTGGGTAATTCTATGAATCTGTGTTAACATAATTAATGTAGCTGGTGTTAAGTCGCCTGACATATCTGATATAGATAGAGATTTGAAATAGTTGCCAAGTACTATTAGGGATATGGAGCATTCAACAAGGTAGACTTTTTTATTTTTGTGAGTAATTATAAAATGTTAACATGAGAAGCACAAGATTGAGTAAAACTATTTTATTTCTATCACTGAAGTTGCAATTCATTATTTTTCTGTCACCATAAAAGTCACAGTCACTTTTTTTTCCCTAATATTCTCAGTAGAACGTATTCCTTATAAATATCAGAAATTCATAGTGTGCTTTTTGCCTCCTCAGCTTATCTTCATTCTTTTTCTTTAATTTTTCTATCAAATTCAAAATTCCCTACAAATTCAGCGTAGTGTAGCAAAAATCTATGAACTGGGATGACAGAAATTAAAACTGAAGACAGAGACACATTACTATAAACATATAGCTTGTCTTAATGGGCACAGACCTTTTCAATTTGTATTTGAACTGCCATACAGTTACCATGGCATGCATGGTTACCAGGATAAGTTGACTACAAAAACAGGACCAGAATATCTTGAGAAAATGGCAGAAAAAGTTTGTAAGGGTACTCTACCCTGTGTTTACTACAACTGAAATACATTCAAAATGTCCTAAATTTGTCTTGTGTCCTGATATTTCCTATTGCTGTGATCCTTTTAAGAAATTACTTCTCAGATATATGCATGTATTTTCCAAATTTTGAGATGTTTTCCTCATCTTCTTTACATAGAATTCAGACATTAGAGTAGCAATAATTTACCCATATCTAAATTTTAGTATCTAGCACTGTAAGTATTCTAAGTGTCTGAACATCAACATGGTAGATACCAGGTTATTGGAGTGTTTTGAACATGGAGATTAGGATTTCAGTTGGCAACGTAAATCAATATGAAGGTATGTTTATTTGTTTCCTGAAGTCCGCTTCTACAGTTTCATTACAGTACCTTTATAGAACTATGCTTTTTTAATTACCGAAAGTTTCTATCAATATACAGACATGGCCTTACAGCATCTTATTTCAGAGTACTAAACAGTAAGGGACAGATTCATCAGTCTGTCAAGAATACTTCATGTTCAGCTTTACAATTTCCACTGTGGATCTGTAATCTAGAACAGGCATGCGTAAGCAGTATAAAATGCTCTCTTTGTGGATTGAAGTCTCATTGATGTTGTCCAATTCATTTGCTACTGTCATTATTCTATCTTGCTCCACCTCTTCCTTTCCAGCATGAATAGAAGTAGAAAATAATCTTAAGTTCAACCAGAGGAGCCTAAAAAATTAAAAGCTAAAATATGAATACAGGCAATATTGTCCACAAACTCAAATCCATCTTTTTTTTTTTTTTTTTTTTTTAATTTATATCAGGACCAAGTTACAGAAAACTGGCTTTGTGACTGCACTATAATGAAATACACCATAGGAATGTACAAAATATGTGTATTTGAGTTCACCAGTCTCTGCAAAAATTGTCCTGATTCACAATGTTCTGATTATATACATTGTAATCCCAGAAACACCAAACAGAACTAACTAAGATCAGTACAAGTCATCTGGTTTCATACTTAATTCTTATTGTGCATAGTAACATCATGCTTCCACAGGCATTCAAGCTATTGGCAAATGTATGAGAAGATAAAACAAAGTTAAAATTAAGTTAGAAGTTAAAATTAAACAAATTCAAACTAGAAGCACACCATACAGCTTCTAACTGCTAAAGATGCTAATTATTTATCATTTTATCATGGAATGCTGTGAATTTTCCATCATTTGCCTCTTTAAATTGGGTCTGGGTGCAGTATCAAAAGATTTTATTTAAGCAAGAACAATGTGAGCTAAATATAGGAAGGGAAGGTAAGACCATGGCATATTTTATACAGGCTGTGAGGTTAGATCATGAACATTAGATCTGTGAATCAGCCCAAGTTTTGTTTTTTGTTTTTTGTTGTGTGTTTGGTTTTTTTTTCCCCCAGAGAATATTTTGGCAGAATGCCATTAGAAATGAGAAGAAGCATTCAGCTTTCATCATGCCAGAAAATAGCAAAGTTTACAGTTAGCAACAGCATAGAGCCTTGAAAATAGACACCTGAAATCAAGGAAATAGAAACAGAGGAAAAACATCTTTTGTTTTCTTCTTACTACTTGTACAGTTGGCAAAATGATTTCAGTGTCAGTACTCTCGTGTATTCTGTTAAAGGTAACTATTAGTTCCTAAATATCTAGTAGAAACAAAGTTTTATTGAGTTTAGATCTACATATTTTCTAGAGTCACTAAAATGTATCGTTAAGTACAATAATACTTCTTCTTTTTTTTTTTTTTTTTTTTTTTTTTTTTTCCCAGTCCAGTGTGAAGTAAAAACTGTTAAGTAGTTTTGAACTCAGTTACACAAGAGGAAGTATTGAGTAGAATGAAAGACTTGTGCTCCTCCATCAGAGATCTCTGGCACTGGACACATGATCTGTCTGTACCTCAGTTTCTCATTTTAAATTGCAAATAATATTTCTCCACTTCACTGAACTGTTGCAAGCCTGTAAAGAATTGAAGCAGAGGAATGGCAAGCTTAAGTCTGCCTGTGAAAGGCTGTTGATGGATGTTCTGAAAGAGGCCAAGTATCTCTCTTAGGCACAGAAGCTGTTCGAGGTTGAGACTGGCTTTTAGCATGTCCTGAACTGTATGATTTCCAGTATTTCTGGATAGAGCTGCATTTCATTAAAGGAATCTCCCTCTCTCTCTCCCTCCCTCCCTCCTATCATAGAACAGCAGAATGTATACTTTTGCTCCTGGTGGTTTCCATTTACGTTTCACAGACCTCTCAGTAGGTATGGGGCTTTCAAAGAGCAAGCCAGGTACCATGTGCAGGTAGAAAACAGCTGCACTGCTTTGATTTTATCCCCTTGCTTTTACATGTGTGACAATTTTCCCAGTGTTATTCCTTAGGTTATGTCTGCTTTAAATTTAATTAAATATTAAAATGTCATTACACTCTGAAAGTCCATTTTTAGAAATGGATTCAGATCCTTAATTTACTACTTTATTTAATTTACTAAGGGTCTGGGGCTTACCATATGTGTTCATTTTTAGAAGCAACATTCATAACAATATAGTCTCTTAAATATTATTCAGCAAAGGTAGTTGTGTTGGAGAATGTTCTAAGATTGAATTACATCTTGGAAGAGGTTTTTCCCACCTTTGAAGTAGTCTGGCTCTTACCTGAAAAAGCTGTTTGGGTGCACTATTCTGCTATCTAGATCAGGGAGAAAGCATCTGTGCTAGATACACACAGGTCCATGAGGTTGTTACCAGTTATTCTTAAGAATGCATGTTGTTAGTTCTAGTTTTTCAGCCATCTTTATACACTTGATTTGTTTAAGAGACTTCCTACCAATGGAGGAAGAAGTGATTGCTGCCGTAGCATTTACTATCAAAGCTGTTAATACAGTAAAAAAAATGAAATATTTTCTTCCATGTCATAATAATTCAGTGACATTTGTGAGGTGTACAACTTCTTGCCAACTCTTCTAATTTAAAACATTATCTGTTTGAGGAAAACATATGTTAGAAATTTTTAATTCAGTGATAGGAAAGGCACTAATGAAATATGCATGTATGAATTTTGTATCGCATAAGTTTCCTCTTTCTTGAAATGTGATTAAAAGCCAAACATCTGGATTATGTTTAAAAAGCTTGAATCTCTAGTTTTCAGAGAGATTCAATCTATTTTGACACTGTACACTTATCCTTAACATTTTCAGCATGCTGTTAACATTACTTGCTATTGTAAAAAAAATAAGTTCAGGTTTAAACAAAGTTGGACTTTTCCTAATGCTAAAAATGTTTTCTGAAATAGCTGTTTCTGCAGCATTCACACAGGCATCATTTAGGTTGTGTCAGCATTTCCATTATAAATTTGCTCTTGAAAACAGTTTATGTTGATCATAAATATAACTTTTCAACTTGATTATTTTTATTTAAAAGTACCGTGCTTATTGCAGAATAATAATAAAAATAGAAGGTAGACTTCTTAATTTTAAAAATTCAGTATGACATGGAATTTGTCTGCTGTTAACACAGATAGTGACACTGCGATGATAACTCTCTCCTTTTGTTTTAATAACACTAATTTGTACTACAGAAGTGAATAGCTATTAGTTGCCACGTCTCTTGAAGGGTTCAGAATGTCTGTCTGGAGATGATAAAATGGGACTAACTACACAACCCTATTTTTAGCATGTTTTAATAATTGTTTTGATGCAGTACATTGTAATGGCATTGCTGTAAGAGAAACTACAGTGATAGCCAATGTTTTAGGTAGTCAGTGTAGATGTTTTAGCACTCCTGGTGGACCTGCTGAGTGTGCTGACTTTGACATAACTCAAGGGAAATTATAAGGAACAAATCAAATAGCAAATTATAAAAACTATTAGCTTTCACTTTACTTAATATAGTACAGAATATGAATTTAAAATAAGAATGTCATCTTTCATTATAACTTTGGGGCAAATTAAGAAATCTGCTGTCAACACCAGGCTGCACCTTTCCAAGCAGCACCTTACTTGGGCTCACAAGCAGTTGTAAATTCTGTTGTGCAGATAAAAGTTCAAATACAGTGAAGATCGTGTTGTTACTCTACATACTACAGGTGTTGTGAACTCAGACCTGCATATTCTGAGGTTAGAGTCTAAACCAGCTACACAGAATCTGTCCATCCTTGGCATGAGTTCACTCACCAGCCTGCAGAGATTGCAGGGATATCGCCAAAGGCAAGGGATGATTTTCTTTTCTTACAGTTGACAAGGTCTAGTAACATGGGTTACTAAAGAAAGTGTGCCTTAAATGGTGGGATGAGAGAGCCATCTGGATCTCAGAGCTCTTCTGTGGATTCTCCTGCTCTTTGGTAGAGACTTTTAGTTCTGCCTGTGTCGGTTTAGATTTCCATTTGGCTCTTTTTACAGTTGACAGCTTCTTCTCCTGTGTAACAGTACAACAAATAGGTAAGAAGAAGGATCCAGAGATATTCTACCCTCAAACACATCCCAGTAGGTACTGCTAGAAGACAGGATAATTTATTTGTCGATTTTCAGTTGGACTTCACTCATGGGAGGTTATTACCGCCTGCTATTAGCATTCTGGCTGAGTAACAATGGAGTAAGGACTTCAGAAGAGCCAGCCTTAGAAAGATAAATGTGCAGGAACATCCATTTCAAAATAAAACACAGCCTGTAACACACAGCCTGACAGTAGGCTGTGCATTTGGAATTAAATCCTTCTGTAGAGGAGTTCCAACTTTATGTTTCATGCATATCATACAAGTAGGTGCAGCTTAGCAGAAAGGAGGATAAGATGTGAATTTCAGGTTAGAAATTAGTTTCTTTGATTATCTTCAAAAAATCTCCATAATCTTACATTGTTGTGTATCATTTTGTAAAAATGTAAAAGTAAAAACGTTGCAGTGTGAGATTTGATACATTCAGGGTCCGCATTTCAGAATATCAAGGCAGGGAGAGGCGTATCTCCACCTTTGTGTTTCCAGGCCATACAGTCTCCCTGCCATCAGATACATTTTCTGACCAGTAATGAGCTAACTACTGCCAGTGTTTTGGAATCCCCTTAATCTGCTTTTTTCCTCAGTAAATAAAAATACTTGAGCAGTAATCCAAAGATACGATAGTTATTAATTCCTAAAGAGCACTATTTTAAAATTTATTTTAAATCAGTTATTCTTCAGACAGTAAACAAATGTAAATTGTGCCAAATCCAAATTTGATATTTGATATGTCTGTAAGTTGCGTATATATTAGTCTATGCCAAAAGATGTACCTTTGGTGCTAGTTGTAAAAATACCTTGTTAATCAAAACAACATGGGGTGAAACTCAGAAATTCCTTAGGGTATCAGCGAAAGATACCAATTAAAGGACAGCTTATAGGATCAGTAGATTGCTAGGATATGAAATACACTTGAACTGCATCTATTATGGGACCATGTTCTGTTACCATCTGCCAAGGTCTGTCTTTTACTTGTAGATATAGTGGAATCTCATGCACCTGATGTTTAATTGTCCTTGCAAAATCAATGTGTTGTATTTTGTATTTTCTTGGTGATTTAATTATATTTAAGAACAGGTTAATAGTGTTGTAAATAACTGATACTGCTAAAGTGATGGGACTGAATTTCAACAGAAGTTGATGCTCAGTTAAAATCTCCGTATATCTAGTGAATTAGCCGGTTCTTGGCTGCTGTGCTAGGGTGGATGTCTTCCTACTTAACTGAGGATTGAGCAGGATAGGTAAAGTGCACAGTAAAGCCAAATCAAGACTTAATATCCCCACTCAAACTTTTATTTTTGTATCACGTAGTAAGCTTCCAGAGCAAGCTAGGGAATATGGATTAAAGAAAAATTAAATAATTGGCATTTAAAGAAAATTCCCCTATATTCAGAGTAACAAAGCTGAAAAAGAAGCCCTTAAAACTTCTTACTGAAATACTGCCATCAGCCAGTAGATCCATGAGGCTTGTTCAGCTAAAAGCCACAACAGACTTTGTAATGCAATGATGTAATCTTGGCTTTGTGTCATTTATATTCAACCTAAAAAAAACAATTTTCCTGAATAGACAGGCTGACAACAATATTGTTCAGTGTTGGTTTTTATTTGGATTGTTTCCAAATGGTTCATATGCCTCCACAGTAACACCATGCCAGCTTAAGTTTTTACTCTGAATTCCAAAGTTTCCCCCTTTTCTTGTATTTTATTTTGCTTTTAAAGCCCCAGTTATGTTTGCGAAACTAACCAGCTTGGCCACGAAATTAGGATGTATCTTGCAGAGTGCATTCATTTTACTTTTTGCATATTTTTCCTGAGGTCATGTCAAGGTTAGTTTGAATTCCATCCTACATTAAGACTTCTTTCACAGCTATTTAGCTCTGCAGCCTACTCCCCGCTGGGGTCTGCCCCTTGGGCACGTCAAAGCTTCAGACCTGACAAATCACACACAGATGAAGCTGTACAGTTTTTTAAACAGTTTCATCACTAACGTGCTATTATTTTTTTTTTTTTTTCCTTTACAAGATACCTTTTTTTTTTTTTTTTTTTTTTTTTTTTTTTTTTTTTATGGAGTTTATTCTCTGAATTGCAATATCCAATAGACTGATTTCTGTATGGAAAATACGCTGTCGCAGCCGAGCTGTGACATGGAAATGGCGTTGTGCACTGCATGCCACTCAGCCCTCCGCAAACTGAAAGTGCCGTGGCTCCTTAATTAGCAACAAGCTATAGCTCCTTGGCTAATAAATGTAAACCTATTGTTAGCATCTATTTGCACAGAAGAGCCTAAAACTACAAAGGCTGATAAATATTCAAAAATTAACGTCCATATTGTCCGCCCTTTCGTGATACAGGGAAGCTGCATGCTGCTGTTCATAGGAATGAACTTCTGTCATCCCAGGGATTACTCGGAGGAGTAATGTTCATTGGTGTCAGCAATGACTGTCTGCTTTAACAGCAATCCTTATGGGACTTAGGAAATTGGAAGTGGGTGTATGTGTATATATATGTATATAATTAGCTTCACAACTAGATGCAGGGTTTTCACCACCTACATTCACGCACATCCTCCCCCCTCCCCATGTGTATCACAGTGCACAGAATGTTTTGAAGTGTCTAATGCAGTTTGCAGGTGAAAAGAAGTTTTCTAAAATTCTTAACTGCAAACTGTTATCTGTATTTCAGCGTTTTGTGAAACTAATCGTGCAACACCATTTCCCGTTTAATTGATGAAGTTAAAATGCTTGGCTGCTAATGAGTGTATTAGCAAACAATATACCCTTAACAAGCTTAAGCAGCTCAGGATTTTAAAAAGCAGATTACTGTCCTCCTCATTTTTATAAGACAAAATGCACTGCCTTCTACAAATTGCTTGATCAGCTGATGAAGTACTATAATTATAGTTGTACTGCAGTTTTGACAAAGCCACAATAACAGATTGTAGTTTAGTCCCCACTCCAGGCACACAACTCTTTGCATTACAAAACCCAGTTTTACTGGTCTAATTCTTACTGAGAACAAAAGGCACCTGGAGATGTTAACTATATAGTAAAAGAAAACTTGGAATCTAGGAAATAATAATATTGAAGCATGACTTTTCTTCTTGCAGCTAGTTCATTGGGAATGGTATCTAATGAAGAGTTGTCTAAAGGGTTGCTTGTTTGGAACTAATTAAAGACAGATATCCTAAATAGAAGAAGGATCATGGGAATTACATTAGGTGTCTGGAGACTTGTTATTCTTTTGGTACTCTGAGTAGATTGTGGAAGTTGTTAGGGATTCAAGAAATAAGGCGAGCTAATAAAAAGTTCTATTTTTCTGGTTATTGGCCAACTATTGTATTTTTGTTTGCAATAAGATTTGAGCCAACAGGCTAGAAGCTTGAATAAAACATTTAAACATTTGTGCATTAACACATTATGGTGAAAAGAGAGTCTTGTGCTTTCACTCAGTGCATTTCAGCCTTCAATTAATGTGAAAGCACTACAATGCCTATGCAACTTCTCTTGCCTAGTGGTGCACCATTTATCATTGCAGTTTTACATTGACCTTGACACCCACTTCATTAGAATAAAGATTGTCTACCATTTAGGTTACATTGTTCCTCTGCACAGAGACCCCATGCAAATTTCTGTTCAGATAGAAGAGCTGTGAGCCTGTCAGAGGTCATCTGCATTAAATGATTGCAGCTATTTTCCAACTGCTTCTTTTCATTCTACTCAATTCAGGCTAGGAGGATCAATCAAGCCCTCTGCCTGAAACAGTGGGACTGCTGGGAATATAACTGTTTTTGGTAGTAGTGGATATGCCCTAAACAGTATTAAATATTTAATATAAATTCATTAAAGGGCGTACAAAGTCTTCAAAAAGATATTGCATTTATAGTAAAATTTAAAGTGTTGGGATCACCTTCCTTAAGAAAAAGACAGAACAATGGGTATTGACTGCATAATTTTTTAATGTAGGGAAAAATTAGTTCATGAAGTTACTTAATATTTATTTCAATGTGTTTATTTCTCCGACTGCCAGGAAAAGGAGTTTGCTGCAAAAGTGTAATCCACATTTGCTACTTTCTGAAACAAAAATGTGAGGGTTTAAGACAAAAGTGCTAAGATTTGTCTTGTTTTACAGGCGTGAACACATGCGCACGCACTCACTCTCACAAATACATATTTTACTACTGTGCTTATTTGTAGTGGGGAAAAGCAAATGGAAATAAGTTAGCACTCTCCTTCTTGAGTTTTCTGAGTGATATAATTGGAATTAAATTATTAATGGGGAATACTTAAAAAAGATTGTTTTATGATCTTCTATTAGAGAATTTGCAATTCATTTTAGTATTTGTAGTTTGATTTATATTAAAGATAATGCAATCTATGTCCAATTAACAATACATAGCCAATGTAATATGATTTTCAGATCATGCAAATGGAATAAACTAGGAGAGGAAAAACTGATTCTTAACCTCAGATGTAATTTGCTGTGTGAGTTCTGGCAATTTTAAATGACATTGCACTTTTTAATTTTTCCAAAGGCTCAGCAGCAAATTTATCCCAATCAGGAAAGCCTATTATTAATTTACAAGGACAATTGTAGGAGTCTCTATAATTTCCCTGTGCAATTATTTGCCATAAATTGCTAATAGTGAAATACATGAAGTTTGCAAGAAACAGCAACTGCTATTTATCTAGACAGATCATTCAGCTGAGATCTCGAATGTTGTCCAGAGGTTCTAGTACTAATGACAACATAAGAAATATAACCAAGCTTCTGGATGGTTTCTAAAATGTTTCACACTGATAGTACCAAAAAGGTAGAAGCATTAAGAGCTATTGTGAAGGGGAGGCTGGCCTCTAGCAGATTCCTTCACTTTGCTTGTATACAGCTGAGCTTTGGACCCTGGACTTTGGAATAAAAAGACTCTTTGTTCTTCAGTGAATGGCATTAGGCATGGCCTTCCTAAGGGGCCACCATGAAGCCTAGCATGAAGAGTGCAAACATTATCCAGAAAGCAAAGTGAGAATGTGTGTGAAGAGATGGTGGACAAATATTACTATATGTGCATGACTATATGTTTACATATATTCATATTGTGTATTTGGTAAATATACTTGCAAAGTATTTGCTTTATGTATATAGCATGTTTTGTGAGTGTGTCACCACTGAATGTGTGCACATATAGCCCCTGACTGCATTTCTGTGCACTTCTGTCTGCCTCAGCCAAATCATTTCAAAAGGCAAAGTTTTAAAATTTAAAGGTGTAATCCAGGTAAAAATAAAGCTGGAAGTCACTGAGTCATGATCTCAGTTTCTGTTGTGCATTACTGTTTGACTGAAGGCACTTTTTTAGTATGTGAATGATGGAATGCAGAACATCTACAAATAGTGCACCCTTATTCCAATAATGGAGAAAGTTCACTGACTTAATTCTTCTGTACTTCGTAGCCATAGCTCCACTGTGTGTTCAGTATGTCTGGTCTCTTTTCACTATAACCAACAGAAGCACCATACAAAAGTCTTACAATGGATGTCTTAATCTCTCTGTGTGCTTTTAGAGCATTATTTTGAATTCCATCATGCGGGCTTTTTTTTTTTTTTTTTTTTTTTTTTTTCTCTTTCCTCTTCTGAAGTTTTATTACAACAACGGAATTCCCAGGGAGCTTTAGGGGCAAGGTTCGCATAATATTGCCCTAAAGTTTTGCTTGAGAAGTGGAATCTGCACCCTCATCCTGATCATCTTTTTGTGATGTTTCTCTTTCTGAAAGATGCGGTGTGCAGTCTTACAGAGTTGTTAACTGTGTACAGATTTTTTTATTGCTTACCAGACAGTGCTCATCTACGAACCTTTCATGATGATTTCTTTCTCTGACCTCTCAGTGACTAGGCATCTTGTTCCTTAACACTGAAGGAGGCTGAAAAATGCTTGAGTTGCTCAATGTGTGCCTTCTATACCAGTTTCAAAATGGCTTATTCTTCTGGTTTCCATGGTGACAATTAACACTGTTACAAGGCATTGTTCCAGTCTCCATTTGGGCAGAATTTTCGGGTGTGATTTTTCAAACAAAAAATGTTTTATATAATTTTTTAAAGAAAAGAAAAAAGGCATAGTTTAATTAAAGTGTCAAAAAACGTGTCTCAATCAAGACTGCCTAGGTTTTGTAAAATACTTTTATCAAAGGAAATTCAACTTTCTTTGTTTTGGAATTAAACTTCTCATGGTTTAAATATTTTGCCAAACTTATTCAGCAATAAATGTTACTGCTTTTTGCTAAACCCCACTGTTTTTATTTTGAGAAATACTAATCATATTGAGAGGGAATGAAAAGCCCAAATGCTTTAACTTACATAACAGTGTTTTGAATTTCTTTTGAGTGGCTTCGGGAACACAAAGCCAGCCATGCATGCGTGCAGCTAATCATGCTGTAAATATTTTGCAGGTTTATTTCATTCTCTTTTTTTCCCAATTTTTTACATGAAAAGTGTCGTGGGGAATTAAATATTAATTATTTATTATTGTGTCAGTTCTGAAAAAAAAAAGAAAATGGAACTTTTACTTTCTTAATCTTATTTTTGCCTATTAAACAGTAATCTATATCATAACATCCACAGACTGTCACAATGGAGCAGCCTTTGCTCACTTAAAGCTGAGGAAAGAATGAATCTGAAGTTTAAATTATCTTCTCACCGCAGGATTAAGAAGTCCTACCAGACTAGGGTTGTGCTGCACTGATAGAGCTGCTAGCTAATTTTTTCCATGCAACTGCTTGGAGTGTAGGTGTTTAATGGATTAAAAAATAGCATTAGCAATAGCATGTAGTGCTATCAGTTCTTAAACTATACTTCCTAATATTAAGCTCTTCCCTTAACTTAAAATACAGACTGCATGTTAAATATCCAGAAATGACTCTCAGTCACATACCTATATATTTAATAATGAACTTAATATTTTCATCTTTTACTATTGTAGTATAATGCATTTTCTGACAATCAGCACTTTCATCATGCTTGTTTGTATAGTAGGTTACATGGTGACAAAGTCAGAGGGTGTACATAAAACCTGTCTTATTTATTTTTTAATGTAATGACCCTTTAATAACATCATCAGAGTATTTGGATTATGCTGCACTGCGTTATTTCATCTGGTCCAAAATTAAATAAAACATCTTACTTTTCTGTGTCAACAAGAATTCTGTAGTTATGAAGCATTCACTGTATTTTTTTTTCTTCATTGGTCCTATGCCACCCCAGGACCGCTACCAACCCCAGCCCACCCTGTAGCAGCTTGTAACAGGTGATAGGCATTAGCCTGCGCCAGCCTCACACAGCTAGAGGACTCTCTCAGTCTATTAATTCACTTGACAAAAGAAAGGGAGTAGCATGAACTGGATTTCAGTGCCTAGCAAATTGGACTCTGGATTCCCCTTGATATTACATGTACTCATGGAAATAATTATGCAAATCCTTTTCAGCTATATCATTTTTAAATAGAAATCAGATTGCATGAAGAAGATCGTAATCGCCTCCAGTCACCATTCTAGCTGAAAAGGCAAAGATATGGGACCGAGAAAAGTACTTGTTGAACATTTCAGTCCAATAGAATGGCATTGTCCCGTTGAGAATTTGGTTTTCCTGTGCCAAATCTGGTCGATACCTAATATTGTATGGTTCTGAAACTGTAGTCACAGTGACTCTGTATCACAAGGCAAATTCTTTACAAACAATTCCTTGTTTTTTACTATGCATATTCATGTAATTTTGGATACACAGACACCTGATCAGTGTTCATTAATAATGAGAAATGGTTTAAATCACCTCATTTAAAACATTTGCTCTGTGATCCACAAATGACTAATATTTGCTGAAGTTTACATAATACAAATGATGTGCATGTGTTGTGCAAATGAAAGATTAAAATATGAAACTAACAATATGCAAACATATGCATGGAAATGCTGAGGACCTGTTAGCTGAAACAGTGATTTCACACCTTTATTATTTTCTTTAAGCCGTCTCCAA
Source organism: Excalfactoria chinensis (assembly GCF_039878825.1). Classification (NCBI taxonomy): domain Eukaryota; kingdom Metazoa; phylum Chordata; class Aves; order Galliformes; family Phasianidae; genus Excalfactoria; species Excalfactoria chinensis. Next base: position 23,702,191 of record NC_092829.1, on the reverse strand, counting down.
TTGTATTTTTGCTTTGTTTTCCTACAGAGCATCTCCCTGGATCTGGAAAAGGCACCCATGTTTTAAACATTCCTTATTCACATTTAATTTTTTATATTTAGCCCAGTTACTAGCATTTGCACTAGTGAGCTTCTGTACCAGTTTCCTTGGCTGAATAGAAAGCAAAGAAGCTTAATGTTTAGGATGTTATTTTCTAATACCTCTGCATAATTTATGAATGCCTTGTAAACTCCTTTGTAAGAATACGTGTTGAATTCTCCTTTACCATTAAAAGATATGATTTTGACTACACCAAATTCCTTTTTCTATGAGTAGTTTGTATGTCAGCCAGAGAGGGAATTAGCTTACCTATAGGTATAGCATGTAGATTAATATGCTTGGGTTTAAATTTTGGGTTTTATCAGTGTAATATACCAGCTACTAATTGATTGCTGCAGTAGTTGTCACATTTAACGCTTAATTCAGGTTTTTAGAGAAGTTTTTTTTTAAATAGATGTATTTCCCTGTGCATCTCTAGATCAGAATACATTTCAATATAGTATCACATAATAGAATATCACTTGCTTACACATACAGCTAAAATATTTAGAAATTTGTATTAAATTGATTTTGTAAAAGTTTCTGGTTTTAGTCCTGTTTTCTGTGTTCTTTTTCATTTTTTAAACAGTTCTTAACAGTAGAGAAAATCAAGCATTTTGTCAGGACTGTATTGACACTGTGGCCATTGTGTTTTGTGTGCCATTTCACTTTTGCTTGATACAATAAAAATCAAGTTACATGTATTCTGTTATGAGGGAGTCACGTCAAAGTGTTTTTCTAAGGTGAAGCTCTCACATTTTCATGTGCTGCAATGTTTAAGGCCCGTGTATTTGACAAAATCCAGAAGGAGAGGAAGCAGAAGTAAACTTCACAGAAATCCTAAATCTGAAATTATTTCCATGGGCTTTTTTTTCAGTGAAGTGACTCAGTGGTACCTGCTAACTTAGCATATTTGAAAAATAAGACACCAACTCCCTTGAATGAAACAAAGGCAGATCGAGCTTTGGAAGAAAGGGTGTTAATGTTAGTGAATGCTACTGCACAAATGAATATTGTGAATGGGTGGATATTACTAAGTGTAATCAATCACTAACCGCCTGTGTTTATATGTCACCCAGAAGGCAATGTGGCTGGTACCTAAATCTGTTCAGATATGAAGATTATGTGCTAAAAAAGAAAAAAAAGAAAAAAAGAAAAAAGTAATGGCATAATGAGCATGATCAACTGGACACGTTTTGTTTTGTTTTCTAGAGAAGACTAGTCACAGTACACAGTAACTAATATTATCTATTTCTTTTCTTTTTAGAGATACAGTGTAGAAATGTCAATCAGGCAACCAAAAAAGATGGAACTGCTCAGTAAGGTTGAAGCTCTGAAGAAAAGTGGTGTTTTACTACCAAATGATCTCCTTGAAAAAGTGGATTCAATTAATGAAAAATGGGAACTGCTCGGGGTATTTGCATTTTTATTACTGTTTGTGGGTTATGTGTACATTTTTGTGTGTTGAAGTACGCTGTCTGTCTGATTTCTAATTTGAGGCACAAATATCTCTCTCTTTCAATTCACCACGTACATTTCAAACAAGCTACTCATGCTATTATAAAAACTCCATAGTATTTTCCTCTTGTGTTGATTTTTTTTATTCCATGCTTGTCTCCTGTCTGACTTTAATAATTTTAGTTCTTTAATACATAAAAAATGTAAGTAAAATATGCCATGTATTACGGGTATGCACCAAGTCAACTATAATGCAGTATATCTGATATACACTGACTGTCATGCTTGAGTGAATGTTAATAGAATTTATTCTGAAGGTACATGTTAGAGACATCTACTGTTTAACTATTTACTATACCCTTAAGATGAAAAGTGGGGTTGTCACTGCATATTTCAGGTCACTCTGATGGCTCAAAAACAAATATGCAGATTCTGTACAAATCAGAATACCTGAAGCTTAGAATACAGACTGTTTAGGTTTCATACTGCTGTATTCAGCTCACTTTTGACAAAAGCCAGAAAAGTTTCATGTAATTCATTTCACGCTATGATGGGCTGGGTCTCAGCCAAAGAGTGAGATACAAGAATCTGGCAAAAAAAAAAGCAATATAGAGATTCTGTTACCCAGAGCCCAGGGATGGCACCGTGCAGGAGACACTGTAGTCCTATTGTTGTAAAACAGCTGAGAGAGAGAGAGAGAGGTCAAACTATATATTTTTCCATCCACTTCTCTCCTTAATTGCCTTCACTTCAAATCAAGGGTAAGATAAATTTATAAATTACTTTAAATGATTAATTATAGATGTGTGATATTAACAATACAGTCACATTGCATAATTTTGCATGCTATTATCTGAGCTTAAAAAACATTTCTAATATATAATGAGTAAGCTATACATGCAACTTGCCAGCATCATTTAAAATACCGACTTGTGTCACTTTAGCTTATTTGGTAATACAATAGCCATTTTACAGAGGGTTGAGTTCTTTTAGTTCAGCGAAGTTGTTTCTTACTGATCGATTTTATAAATCTGCAAATTGTCAGAAAATGTTAAAAGTTGTCTCCTAAATAGTGAGTTTATTATTTTCCAATTATAATTATAACGTAGCATTTTTGAAGTATTTGAACAAGAATAAATTTGCTAATAAAAATGTGACCTACTAACCTGTTCTTTTACATCTATTCATGACAACTTTTAAAATAATTTTATTTGTTAGCCTTATACTTATAGCATTCAATGTATTTAATCAGATTAATTCAGCTACACTGATTACAGCTGGTAGGATACAAATGATGAGTAAGTGATAATAATTATAAAAATCTAGGAAAACTCTTTCTTAAGAAAAAATTGAAGCCCCCCCTTCTCTGCATTTTAAGATTAAAATATGCCTCTGGATTAAGTTTTGCAATTAATTTCAGCATTTACAGAAAAATTAAAAAAAAAATAACTATTACTGTTTTCCTGCTAGATGCAATTTCATTAATAATAAGCAGAGTTTGATAGAGTTTTGTTGAATTTAATAAAAATCTTCACAGAAACTAACGGTGGTAGGCATACTGTTTTAATTGGCATGATTATGTTTTAATTGGCATGAAAAAAATTAAAGACAAGGATTTTAACTTCTAACAATGGTAAAATAGAGGGATATGGTTTTTAATATTACTTTCATCTAAGGTGAACAGTGTGGAATGGAAATACATTAGAATGAAATGTCAGTGGTGCGTACAGTTTAATCTGTGAAATTTTGTCCCCTGTGCTGAATATTACTCTGTCTCAATTGCATATTAAACAACCCTATCAAGGCAGGCATTGGCATCTGCTGTGCTGACACAAATTGTGAATTAAATGAAATTGATGTCCTCTGTCGTATATTTATGAAGACGGACCATTCTCTGAAGTATTCTGTTTATGAAGAATTTATGATTGCAAACTGTTCCAGAACAAAAAAGTGGCAATAAATTCTTTTTTGTGACCCTACCCTCCAAGGGCATTGATTTCACCTCCTGCTGCTACTTTTGTTACAGCATAAAAACAATAGCTAGTGCTGGATTCCACTGAGGGTCTTCAAATTATCAATATTTGCACCATGAAAATAGAAGGGTGGTGCCAAGAAAGCATGTTTTTTAGTTATGATCTCCTAAATAGGTTATTTACAGAATGCCACAAAGTAGATTAATGTCTGTTGATCTAATTTTGTGTTTTTAGGCTTATTTTTGGAAGCTAAGTTCATTATGATAAATTATATTCCAGTAACTTAATGAAGGGTGGATTTTCAACAGACAGCCATACTGGGTCACCTAAAACCATGTCTTCATGTTACAACAATTAACCGCTGCTAATTATCAGTTTAAAAGGTTATTGGATGTGATTGTCAGTGTATATTGAGTGTTCTACAATCAGTAACACAGATCTAGTACTTATAATAAGTGTCAGACTGACAGCCGCTTATAGGTCAGATAAAATACTGCTAGGCATAGGAGAAGCAGGCAACTGCATATCTCCTCTGTGATGTTTAAATGATTGCCTTTCAAAATATTAAAAAGGAAGGTAACTTCCTATCTCTGGCCTCTTCAGAATATTCATTACTGTCACCATGTCCACTATCAAAATGTTATTCAGCAGTTCCTTTATTAGAAGTACTACTTTGAAAAGCTATAGTTAATTAGTTTCATTAATAATCAGAGGTGAATGTTTATTCTGATCCATTATTTTTAAAGTGGATGCTTAACATGGAGAACTTAAATCCAAATTTAGGTGCCTAAATAATTGGTTTGATGGCTTTGCAGTTTCTAGCTTATTGGTGTCTGAATGAGTTCTTCCTGTTTTAAAAGCAAGCCAGATGTTATGTGACCTAACTGTTCCTGTATACAACTTCAGGGCTGCAAGTTTGGAAACTGTGACCTGACAGTTTGTACCTTGGAAATATTTCAGTATTGAAGTGTTTCCCTAAAATCATAGATGCACAGGAGCTTGGTGAGCTCAACACTTGCTATATTTTCTGTTCTTACAGCCGAGAAACCAGTAAGTCCTACGATCATAAGTATCTAAAGCAGCTGACAAATTCTGTAACTACTTTATGAAGTTATGTAGCATTCTGCCTTCTCTGTCCATAGTTGTTCTGAATAAACATTGATTAATCATGCTTCCAGCAAAGTCAGTGACCCATAGAGAACAACACTGTGGCGTTAGTGAAAAACAAGGATACAAAATATGAAATTGATTGAATGAAGGAAACAAAGAGTGAAATTGATTGATATTAGTAGTAATTTAAAAATAAAAACCTCTCTAGTCATTTAACAGATGCTTCTTGTTGCACATTAACCTGTATGTGTTTTGGTGCATAAGACTAATCTATGTTTTCTTTATCTGGTGTATTAGAAAACCCTAGGAGAGAAGATCCAAGACACAATGGTAGGGCACAGTGGGTTAGGTCCACGTGACCTGCTCTCGCCTGAAAGCGGCAGCCTGGTAAGGCAGCTGGAGGTCAGGATCAAAGAGCTGAAAGGGTGGCTGAGAGATACAGAGCTTTTCATCTTCAATTCCTGTCTGAGACAAGAAAACGAAGGAACAATGAATACTGAGAAACAACTGCAATATTTTAAGGTAATGAAAAAACAGTCATAGTCTTCATAGATACTCTTCTTGATGATAGGATAAAATATTTAAATTATACATGTCATAATGCAATGTATGTACATAGGTAATCATGCACTCATATTTTAACTTTCGTTTATGTCTTAAGTGTTAATTCATTTTGATTTTGTTAAATCTTTGCAGTAATATTTTTCTGTTAACTTTTTCAAAAGAGATATTTACAGGGCTGATCACCAAAGTTGAAAAGCAATACTATGCTTTATTTCTGCTTCACTATAAAACTAAGTTCAATTATGAGAAGCTTTACTCTTAATTTCACTTCCTACATAAGTTATTTTAATTAGTATGTTGTGTGGCCATCAGTTTAATAGCCTATTTCTCTGCCTACATAAGTCAGAAATAGTCCATTTGAGGTCAAATTTACAGAAGTATAAACTTATCATAGCTGAGAAAATATTCGAGTTTGTCACAAACAGATATGTAGAACAAGACATGCTCTATAAGATTTGCGTTAGTCTGGGCCACATCTTAAGCCTAAGCCTGGATATTTATTGAAAGGAGGGAAGAGAAGTGTAGTCATTATGCTATATACAGGTGGATAAGCTCCTTCAACAACCAGCCGGCATTCAGCTTTGCAGCTGACATAGCAGAAGTCTCATGTCATGTTTCATTCCCCAGAAGTAGAGGGACCGTTTAGGAGACAGGACTATTCAGTTAGCAAATAAATCTATCTGGTGGAACTATGTGCTTTTCTTCTGTACATAGCTATGACTTTTAATAAACCTCACCTGAGTCATCCTTACAGGTCACTTTACTCTGCAAGTTGTCTTTGACCAAAGAATAAGAAACAAATAATGAGTAATTGCCAAGCATTAGAGGTAAAGATATTTTTCATCGGTACACCAGAGTGTCTAAGGCAACAGTGCTCTTAAAGCAATGGACAATTTATTGAATACTCACCTCAAAGGGCAGGTTGCAAACACTTCCAAACAAATATTTTTTCAGACAGATATTCGAGAAAACTATAGTGGAAAACTGTCTTCCCAATTAGACAGTCTTTAATACTTCTTTTTCCAGTCATGAGAATTATGGGGAAAACTTGTGTCAGTGTAGATGAAGTTGGTTTTCTTTTCAGGTTCCTGAACATGTTTCTCTGAATACAACTTTGAATTTCTATACTACATCTGTGTTGTTTGTGATGCTGAATAAGTGATGCTGATTCTGTTTGTTCTATCAGCAAACTTTTAAATGTTAGTGATTGTGAAGGAAATGCTGGTAAACCTGCAGAAGTTAACAATAACGGACCCGTGTTTTCAGTAGTTTTTATTTCAGTGGAAATTTATGGTATTTGTGTAAGTGCGTAACTATGGATTGAAAAATCCGATTTCTAACAAACTTGTTTTTAAAGTCCTAGCAATATATATGTAAATGAAGATATATATATATGAACATAACTATTATAATTTTTTTCTTACATATTCAGAATGTGCACAAATCTTTCAAATTACATATATATGTATGCATATATATGTATATGATATGATATGATGTAATGCCAAGAGCTCTAGAGATGTTAAACAGGGTATCTATCATAGTACACACATAGAGTGGTGTAACCAGAGTATTTCATTACTTGGTTGATTATCTATTAATTACATAAATAATACATTAATTATTTTTAAAATGGTAGCCATTAGAGTATAAAAAAATAATTACTTATCAAATATGGTGAGAGCACATCACTTTGTCATATATATTAAACCATCTTTGTCTCATTAAATCTGAAATCCTCTATAAGTAAGTTTTCCATTCTTCACTGATCTCCTGGGGAAGTGTATAAAAGATAAAATGGATATAATTAACAATACTCCAATGTATAATACATATATTTGAGAAAGAGCATTTAGAAGATTTTCAAAAACATTAGCGATGCCACTAGTAGGAAACCTGCTGGGGTTTAGTCTGACTTACTTTCCACTTAACTTAAGAGTTTAACCTTATTACTGCTTTTTCTGTGGTAAGTGAATCATTGTTACTTAATGGAATTTTATTGTACAGCACTGTCCCAATTATACACATCACCATTGTGCACAGAGATATATTTTTAATGAAATAAAGTCAACAATGCTGTTGATTTTCATTTATGATCTGCTGTTTTTAATTACACTTATGCCTTAGGAAAAACAGTTATTTCATTTTCCGTGTGTTTTTATTTCATTTTGCACCGATAGGATAGGTTGAATGTATTGTTCACTTGTAGCTGGGACCCAAGATGACAATAATGTTGGAAAGAGGTGTTGTTAAATTAGCTAATAAGAAATTATTTTGACTTTTTTCCTTTTATTTAAAAAAATCGTGCATATTAATTTAAGAGTTCTCTTTATTAAAGAGTCTGCTACTGCACTGCTTTTCTTTTGAGATATTTCTATGCAGTGGTAACATCAAACATTTCTACAGTACTCTTCTGCCTGGGACCTGTACTTACTGTACAAACATTAATGAACTAAACCCCATTAAACCTTCCTTAAAGGTAGGAATTATCACCTTTTTATAAATGGGAGAACTAAAATGCAAGGAGATTAAGTGACTTTTTCAGTCTTTCGGAAAACTAATGGCTGTTCTGGAGAAAAAGTAAGCTGCTATGACCCAAGTCTTTGGTTCTAACTGCAGGGCTGCTTTTCCTTCCTTCCTCTAGAATACTTCTCAATATAGTCCATTTTAATATGTAATGCAAACAGACTGCATCCCTGTGCTAATCAGTGTCTCTTGTTCCCGTTTGAAGTTCAAATCCTTCTTTTTTTTTTTTTTTTTTTTTTTTTTTCATTATTATTAGCATATTTGGATATTAAAATTAATAGAATATCATTAGTTACGGTCATTACTCAGCTCATGTAAGGTCCGGTATTTCTTGGTTTAGGGATAACTATATTACGTACTTTGGTTGGCCCAGTAATCTCTATGCAATATTTTACAGCCAGTCTGCAAAGCCATTTTGTAACCTGTTCTGCCAATTTTCTGTCCTCCTCAAGGTTTCAAAATTTTTCATATTTAGTTCCAAAACAGAGGAAAACACTTTGCTTCAGTCTATAGTGACATTTGCTGGCCATTCCACAGCAACACTGCGAGCTTCCAAAAATAGCCTAACCCAGGCTGCTTTAAAAAAGAAGGGGGGGGGGGGGGGGGGGAAATAGTGAACACAAGTTGCACAGCTGCAAAGGCAGATGTGTGGGTGCCTTACCCCTGATTTGCTGCAACATGAAAAACAGATTAATCTGGACCAAGACAATCAAGAGATGGACTTAAATTTCATGAGATCTTCCTAACCACAAACATACATTTATTTTATTTATTCATCCTTTTTGTTTCTGTTTTGCCTTTTGAGTTCCTGGAATTCATGTTTGCTTGTTTTTCACTGAAACTCTAGCGGCCTGAATCAGAACTACGCTTTTTAAATGAGCTACAAGATTCTCAGGTAAACACATAATTCTAGGAATTGAAAAACCTACTGTCATGAGACTAATAATTGGCACAACTGATTTCCTAACCTAATGATGTATGACAATTTTGTGAGTCAGGAGAGACTTGGAACAGGAAAGAATGAGGAACAATACTAAAAAGAATTTGCATTCTTTCATGATAGTTTTAGTAAATCCCATTATTTGAGTAAGATCTAGCCAGAACTTGTGCACTCATTGGCTTGTAAGTAGGAGTGTTCTGCCACATTTGCTTTTTATGTGTCTGGGACTTCAAAAATCATGCTGTTTTCTGTGCAAAAGGCAGCAAAAGAGCCTCAATAATTAGTCACATATTTCTGTCACTTGTAATAAAACTTATGACTTTAAGCATTTGATATAGAGCAATGATCCATCAACATTAAGAAGGTATTTGTTGTGGTTTTGGATCACAGGCCAGCTGCTCAAGAACAAGCATAGATCTGTGAGTACCTATCCATCTTGATATCCCTTCTCAGACACATAAAGCTGGAAAAGCTCCTGCTCCTTTTGATAGCCAGATTTATAAATGTCCTCTTTTCTTAAGGAAAAGAGAAGATTCCTCCAGACTTGGTTAAAATAGCATACCAGAGCATTTTCTGACCTTTGTTCTTTGGCAACTATAAAGTTACATTTCATGTAGTTTTCTGATCTGGTTTTGTGTGAGCCATGCTCTACTGTCATGCCTGTCTCATGAAATTGTATTTGAGTCTAAAAAAGAGATGCCTAATCTTCAGCAGCACTGGAGGCTTGTTGTTCCCATTGACTTTGGTCAATGTATTCATTACAGAAATCAGACAAAACCATTTGTACCAGAATATGTTGGAAAGACTTTCTCATTTAATATTTCTAAAAATCAATAGCGTATTGAATTCCAAGAAAGTAGTATTTGTAGCCATCTCTGCCTTCTAAGCAGTGTAGATTATCTAGTGTTTGTAGCTATTTCTAATGACTAAACTTACAGAAGAATGGTTTTTGTCTTCCATTACATTTGCAACTGAGCAAGCCAAACGATGCAAAGGCATTAAAAAAGCAGAATTTCTGGTCACCATCTCTTATTTCAACATCACCTAAAGAAACTGAGCATTCTGATGAAGTGATGCAGATTACATTAGTACTTCATAATTCATCAGTTAATCGACACCTATTATGACACTTTTCATTATAACTGAAAAGCTTCTCTAAGTCAGCACTGTACATCTTAACAGCAATTCAGTTAAACAAAATTCTGTTAAACAAAACACAAGTGAGTTAGTTTGGGAGCATATAAGATTATAGCCACACTGAAATCAAAAGAAAATATTAACTTTGAGTAAAGGTTTGGTGACTCAGAGATTGGAAAAATGTTCCTACAGGTGCCAGGAATCACTTTTGCTGCTGCATTTTGGATGCTTTACAGTTTTTGGAATCATGTTTCTGGCAGAGCTGCAATCAAAGAATTACAGAAATTCAATGTGCCTGTAACAAACATATGCAGAACAGTTTCCAGCAGACAGTCCAAAAGAAGTCAAGCAGCATTTAATCCTTATTATACCTCTAAGATGATAAAAATGTTGTAGAAATTTTAATATATTTCTCAGAAAGAGTATGACTTCAGAGCCCTAAGTCTTTTCACAGATGAAGAAATGTTTACCTGAATTTTGTTTGGATTAAATTTCAATAAACAGGAAGGCATAAAGTATTAAATCTTATGAAAACCAGACAGAATTCCAAAGTGTAATAAAACTTGATGCCACTTACAAAGGATTGAAGCAAATTCAAACTTAATTTACACAACCTACCATCCCCAAACAGCAATTCTGTAGGTCACTTAAATGAGAATCCACCTAGGCAGGTTACCAGTTGTAACAAATGGCTTACATTATTTTTTCCCCCAGCCTTGTATGTTGTTGATAACTGAAGGAAGTCCTTGGGATACATTTTTCTTCAGTCATGGTCTCTTGAAGAGTCATACGTATGGAAGTGAGAATAGCTGACTTGGCTTCTTTTGATAGATCATTCTTAGTTCCATCACTTAATTTTGTCATTATCATTGGTGATACAATTGATTTTCTTCTTCTGATGCACCCAAATGAAAATGCAACTGCTTATTCTGCTATTACCTTGAATATCTATTTACTGCAAAGCCAAAAACTTCCTCTTCAATTATTATCAGCTTGGAAAAGAGGAATGAGAAGAAAGCAAAAGATGACAAAAGTAAGAGAGTGAAATGCTTTCCCTCAAAATAGGCAAAGCTTGAGTTGTATTTTGTATAGTGCAAGTAGAAGTGAGGGTCTTTGCTTGGCCTCTTAGCTTTAATTCTTTTGTTAGTGATAATATTTAAAAAACAAAAAACAGAAAACAAAAAAAAAACACACAAAAAAAACCAACTAGTACAATGTAGACAGGAAATATAAGATAGTTTAAATAAATCCCTGTTATGTATCCAATAAGGAGGACACTCTACTGTCTTCACTTTGTACTACAGCATGTGTTTATACATGAGTTCTATTTATTTCTGTGGAAACTACAACAGATACAAATACCACAGTAATACTATTTGATAGAACAAATTCTCATCTGCAAAACACTATTTTTCACCATAGTCACCATTAACTGTGACTTTTGGCAGTAATGAATAAGAAACTGCATGCCACATTCATACAAATCTGCACCAGTAGAGGTGATCCACTGACCCTGTTGCCACTGCTGAAATGCACCAGCCACCTCTTCTATGTTCTCACATCCACTGTTTAGTCTCCATGTGCTCAGCAACCGTTGATTAATGTCACCAGATGCCATTTTTCCTCAGGGAAGAATTCAGTGACACACTTTTGCCTCATATGCACTCACATTTCAGATGCCATTTTGTCATTTGTCATACTACCCCTGTGCTGCTGTCTGTTACGTGACAACAAAATGTAACAGAGTATTGGAGGGAAGGTTAAACTTCTACAACCATACCACAAACATCTACCTCTGAGTTCATGGGCCAATAATAATAACATAGGAGGCATAACTTTCAGAGCAGCCATTCAATGATTTATTTGGTCATAACTGCCCCTTTGGAGCCATAGCATTGTGCTTTCCAGTGCAAATCTCTCCCATATTAGAGGGTTGTTAATTGAATGGTGTCCTGTGAAGCCAATAAATTCTGCTGATGAGGTTTATTTTTAATTGGTAGATTATTGACCTAGTAGAACATTGCCTAATCTTGGTTTCAGGATTGTATAGGTTTCCCAAGTTTCATCATTGCATGTAAGTTAATAGATCACTGTCGCAATAGGGAATAGTATTACAGACTGTATTCATACCTTTACTCACACTAAAAAGAGTATGCTTTCAGGAAATCCATTGATTCCAGTATAATTTGCAGAGTAAAGTGTAGTGCAGTGTGAGTTAGAATGTGAATGTAGAAAGAACAAGCCTTCAGAATAAGTGTTATTGAACTCCTTATCAGGTATATTATGTATCACAAGTATGAGATGTGTGTCAGGAATGGGATTTGCAGACCGGCAACATATTACTAGAGACAGCAAATTATGCTAGCTGCATTAAGGCAGTGAGGAAAAAAAATATGTGGATTCTTGTTCTTAACATGATGGTCCCTTTACTGATCTGTCAGGAAAGTGCTGCATTTCCTCACCTCAGAATAAAACTGAGGAGTGGGTCTTTATTCTGATGAATTTTCTGTGCATTTCACCTATTGCTGGAAGCTCAGTGTCATTTGTAGTGTACCACCTTCCCTTTACCACAGTGATGCTTACTTTTGTGTACTGAATGCAAGAAAGTAACCTCTTTATGTTCTCTATTCTGAGGATTAGTGAAGGAAATAGTGTTTTCTGTGCCCTCTTTGTTTGCATCCTATCTATCTAGCCTCCTTATCCTAATCCTGTTTTGTCAAAGCAATGGAAGAATGGTTGGTGAAGGTGCAATAATAAAATGAATACTGAGCCTCTGAGACCATCATCTGCAAACACTCTCCTCATCCAGAGTTTGCCTTTTGGCAACTTTCAGATTAAGAATAATAATTAAGAAGATTCAAGATTTCAGATTAAGAAGAATAATAAAGATATTAAGCACAATATCCACATTAGAACTTCAGCCTGAGGGCTACAGGTATCGGTGCACCTCCATGTAAAGAAATTTTTCTTTAAGAACTATTATGTAGCTCCGAGTTAGCATACAAAGTTTTAACAGTTTAAATTGTTCACTGAAGATGGCTGAAATTCATACCTAACACTGGAAATTTTCTTTGCATCTAATGTGAAATGTATGCTGAGAAATGTCTTCATTTCTTTTAAGCTTTAATTCTAAGTGAATTCCAACAGTTTAAAAGTAAAGTTAAGCCTGGCTTATGCTTCACTGGATTTGTAACTTTTTGCTTGTACCTTCATTTGTTTCTTCTCTTGAATTTCAACACATGTTCATTTGAAACTCTGCCCGGTGTGGTTACACAGCAAAAACTGCAAGTTTGTCCACAACAGGAAAATAACTTTTAGGTCAGTGTGGTTTAGGATTCATCATAAAAGGAAAACACAGCCCTGACATTTATCATATCTGCCTGGTGTTCTCTCTACTGTTATTTTAGCATTTTCTGGGAGCAAAGAAAGAAACCCTAACAAATTGTACCACTTCTTTCAATGTTTCCCCTTTGCGCATGTTTCCCTGGAAAGAGAACTTCTCAAACTGAATGAAAAGAGGGCATGAACTGAAGGCATTTATAAACACAAACTGTGCCAGAGTAGGAAAATGGATCCTCCTGCCATCATGCCTGGCTTCTCTGCATGGATGGCTTGGTTTACCCCTGGATCCAAGTTAACTCCAACTTTGCTGTGTGTAGACAGCAGTTCAAAAATATTTGTGAAAATGTATCTAATTAGTTTCCAATATGAAGCACAAAAAATAATGCTCGGGGAAGGTATGTTGTATTTCAGTAGGGAAAAGGCATTTACATCCAACACTGTTTTTCTTTTATTTTTAAAAGTTACCATCCTGTAATTGCACACTAGTTTAGAGCTTAGATAGGAGCATCTTAGCAATAATGGGCACTTTTTTAAAAGATTATTGCCAAAAGTGCATTCTTTATTCCAGGGAGACACTGTAATAGATACCAGTGCTTTAATAATGATACAAGCAATCTGTAAGCTATTATAGTTTCTTTTATAGTAACTTAATCTTCATGTTGTTTTATATGTCTGGAATTTTGATAGTGTTTTTAATTTATGAGGAGAAGAAGTACATTATGTATTACTAGTTACATGGGAATGTGAGCTAAATATTAGTCCATTCAACTATATTTTTACAAACAAATATTTTGAAGTACTAAAGCATAATGAGTAGAACAAAGAAATTAATTCTGGATTCTTACTGTTTTTTTCAGTACGATGATGCACTTCTAAAAAAAGGGGGGGGGGGGGAATAATGTGGCTATTTTTAGAATGCTATTTTAAAATTGATACTTTATTTAAAATAAATATATTTACCAATTTAACTAATTTGTTTACAGTATTAATGACAAATAAATACAAATTTCCTTGTACATTCTAAAGATAGTGAGTGAATATGTTAAGTACTAGATTATACATAGAATACAGGCTCTTGAAGCAAATGCAGTAATTAAATATTTTTTCTTACTACTTTCTCGCCATTTTAATATGTGCAGGAATACACGCAGTTCACAAAGAATATGGTGAACTGTGCTCAGACTTGTAAGAGAAGTATAGTAATACTTGGCTAAGCAGTGAGTTACAGAAAGAAATGATCACTGTAGTAGGTCCAGAACCATCTGCTTTGAAAGCTGAATGTTTATAAGCCCATGGGGCTGGGTGGTTTGCACCCTAGAGTGATGAGGGAGTTGGTGGATGTGGTTGCCAAACCACTCTCCATAATTTTTTGGCAATCTTGGCTGACTGGAGATGTCCTGGTGGATTGGAGCCTGGCGAATGTGACATCTGTCTTCAAAAAGGGCCAGAAAGACAATCCTGGCAGCTACGGAGGTGTGTCTGGAAAGCTCCCAGACGGAAAGGGACCTTGGTGTGCTGATGGACAGTCGGCTGAATATGAGCAAGCAGTGTGCCCAGGTGGCCAAGAGGGCCAATGGCATCCTGGCTTGTATCAAGAATGGTGTGGTGAGCAGGACTAGGGAAGTCATCCTGCCCCTGTACTCAGCACTGGTGAGGCCTCACCTCGAGTACTGTGTTCAGTTTTGGGCATCTCAGCACAGGAAAGACATGGAGGTACTGGAGCAGGTCCAGAGAAGGTCAACGAGGCTCGTGAAGGGCTTGGAGAATCAGCCCTATGAGGAGAGGCTAAGGAAGATGGGGCTGTTTAGTCTGGGGAAAAGGAGACTGAGGGGAGACCTTATCGCCCTCTTCCAGTACCTGAGAGGTTCTTACAGTGAGAGTGGGGCTGGTCTCTTCTCACTAGTGACATGTGACAGGATGAGGGGAAATGGCCTCAAGTTGCACCAGGGCAAGTTTAGGTTGGATATTAGGAAGAATTTGTTTACAAAAAGGGTAGTTAAGTACTGAAATAGGCTCCCCAGGGAGGTGGTTGAATCGCTGTCCCTGGATATGTTTAAGAGTCGTTTGGATGTGGTGCTCAGGGATATGATTTAGCAGAGGGTTGTTAGAGTTAGGGTACTATGGTTATGCTGCGGTTGGACTTGATGATCTTCCAGGTCTTTTCCAACCTGGGTAATTCTATGATTCTATGATTCTAGTAATTTAGTGGTTGTAATGTTATTAAAAGTAGGCCTTTGAAACAGAGAATCATATCACTATTTTGGGAGAATTCATAATCTACTTTAAACTGTCATTCGGTGTTTCTGACTTGCAATTGGATGATATTTCTAAAATGCCAGACCTAGATTCTGTTGTGACCATCATCGTAATAAAATATGACAGCAAAGATATTATATCGATACTTTCTCCATAATTATCATTAAAGATCTCTGAAGGGTTAAGTACAAAGGCTTTCCACTGAATGGTCTGCAATCCTTGTGCCTTTAAAGTCTTTTAATATAGCCAAGACTGGTGACAACCAGGAGACAAATCTATGAACAAACCCGTTTGGAGAGAATAGTTTTGTGGTGTGTGATGTATGTTACGTAAATGAGCTTATTAGGACTCTCATCTGTTTTATTATTGGTGCCCAATTTAATAGAGGCATTTAAAAAACAATATTTCTGCCTGACTCCTTGAAATGAAGAAGATACATTGATATAATTGAGAGCAAATGATTGCATGTTGTGCCATTTAATCATGTCATTTTTCAATTGCTGTTTTTTGCACTTCACTGCATACTTATAGAATATTTAGCTTCAGTATAGATTAAGTCCCACTGTCTGCAACTGAGTAGAGTTCCAATATTAGGTGACATTTTCTTTTAACCTTGAAATCAGCAAAAGCACACAGGTTTGGCATTATTTTTCTAAAAGATGACAAGTCATTCATTTCCTATATTTTTCATTTGGCATTTTTGTTTTGAGGAATTACTTTCTCGTTAATTTTTTTTTTTTTGAGAAATTACTGTTTTTCTTTTTCATTTTGAAACAGTTTTCTTTCACTGTGTGTCCTATAAGAGTGGAATTTGAAATACAAACTTGCATCATGCCAAACAGGAGAATTTTCTATGAGCATTGCAATTTTATAGAAAAAACTGAAAAGTAAATTTTAACAAATATTTGCAAGCATATTTTCTCTTGTTTTTGCTTGTTGTATAACTGATATTAACCATGATTCTTGCAGCATTAGCACTGTTGTAAACTGAAGTTCTGCGCTGTCATGGTTTGATGATTTTTGGTTACTGGTATTCTACATCGTAACATCATGTAATGCACTGGAAGTTAAAGTGTTAATGCTCCAGTTCCAGGTACCTAGCCAAATATCAGATATTAGGAGGTAAACTGGTTTTGTTACATTGTTTGATTGTTGTATTGAAAAGGACAACTTCCATACTCAGAATTTGCCTTAATTTCTATGCACAGTTGTTGTACTAAATAACAACAGATCTATCATTTCATCTTCCTATCATTCTCCATCAGGTGATAAGATACAGTAGGAAGGGTATCTTCCAGCACATACCCATGTCCTGTAATGAGGTGAAAAACAAACCCTTAAGAGATGAAGGTTTAATAGAATCTTTGTATTAGAGCTGATAATTCCAGATTTATTTGCAGTGGAAATTCAGTCATTTACCTGAAAATATCCAGTATTGCCCATGCATAGAAACACAACCTAAGGATCCTAGTATACCTTGGCATTACTTCTGATTATATGTGGATTGTATGCGTTTAAATGAAGGAAACTCATTTCAAACAGACATTTAAAATATTTTTAGTCTCAAGGCCTACTGAGTTCACTGAGAACCTTGGTACTATTAGCCAATCTATTTTAGCACCTGCTCTGAGGAACCTTGATGTAAGAAATTCTGTGGCTAACTCCTCTGCTATGTTGTGTCAGAAGAAAACTGGCTTCCCAGCCTTCAGTCAAACAGAACATACATTGCCCAAAAGCTGAGGGATGGAGGAGGGTTGGGGCTGCCTGGCTCTAACATTCTTTAACTTCTCACCTGCCTAGGTCTCCTACATTCTCTGGCACTGCCTAAAGCTGCACACGTTTTTGTCACCTGCTTTTCACTCAGGAATCAAGCAGCCATGCAGAACAACTTCTGGTCTGGTCATGGCTACTTCCAGCCTCATAGGCAGTGCCATTAGCCCATGGCTTGGAAAGTCTGTTTGATGTCATTTTACTCAGCAAGGGCTTTTCCACATGATTTAAGGCATGGTATTAACAAGCTGTGAAGTAGTTTCAGCTAGCCTTTTGTAGCTATGCAGGTGATAACTTCAAAGCACTGAAAACAGAAGTAGGCAGAGGGAAGAAGTATCTCCCAAGATTCTAGCAGCTCTTGTGGGTATGGGAAAATGTGACTTTCAATAATGTTATAATGAATAACATCTCAGTGTTTTCAGAGTGTCTGTTGCAAAGCAAAGACCTGGACAAAGTCGAGCTTGCACATGGCAGCTGCAGTTGCCATGTTTACACAGCCAGCAGCAAGCAAAGTGGTATATATCAATTTAAGTCTTACTGTGGAAGACGTAAGTTAGAGTTGAATGTGTCTGATCTCTTAATCTGCATTTCAGCCAAACTTTTGCACACACAGAAGCCTAAGTAATGCTCTAAATCTATTGTTAGACCATTTCCTAATTTTCTGAATTGTCGAGTACTCAGTAGCTTACCACAGCTTCTATAGACATATGGCTCGAATCTCAGTAGAGATACTGTGTAATCTGATTATTTTTTTTCCTTTCTTTTCTTTCTTTTCTTCTTCTTATTAATTAATTATAGCTGTTAATTCACAACCCAGTATATACCTAGCAAAGAAATGAAGTAAGTGTGGCCTTGGAGTCATGCATGGCTGTTGTACCATTTTAACAACAGCAGATTGTGGATGGATATACAATAACATGAAGTATTGTGGCATAGGATGCAATTACTGTGTCCCTTAAGGACAATGTATACCAGATCATAATCCTGCTTAGATTCATTATTGCTGGTGTCATTGTATGGGGTTTAAAGAAGTCTTTACATGATTAAGTTCTCTGACTTTTAAAGTATTGTTCCTATAGCCAACTCTTTCAATACACTGTTAGGTACAAGCACTTCATTCTTCTCCTGTTTAATATTAACTGTAATATCATGTAATAAAATTGAAACAAAAGTGCCATAGGCCTAATTGTACTGTCACAGCCATGTAAATCAGAAATAGTTTCAGTAAAGCTACTGTTATTATGCTGGTGTAAAATTGATGTAAATTAGAAATGACTTGGATCCTGTAGCTCTGCTTTCAGATAGCACAATGTGAAGTCCTCACTTAAACACTCACATAATGGTTTATGAATTAAATACCCCTTACCTCATCAAATTATATGGTATTGTATCAAAATTGAACAGTATTTATAAGGAATGACATAATCAGATAGGCTGAGGTAAGATAATGTTATGGGGCCAAGTTCTGAGCTGTGTTGACTTCCACAAACTTAATGCAGATCTGTATGAATTGGCTGCCAGCAGTATATAACTTACCATCATCACTGCATAAAAATGAATTGTTTTGCTGTTACACAATGTAAAGTAAGAACTTTGACTTTAGGTAGGGCTTTACTTATTTATTTATTTTTTTCTGATATGTTAGACTAATGAACAGCATCAAAAAGGAAATGTCTGAGACATGTTGGTTACATCAAGAACTGTGTAGGAAACTAGTAATGAAGTCGAGGAAAATAAATAGGGCAAGTTCAGGAAACATAAGTGAAAATGCAGCTCTGGTATAAATTGAATAATAAAATTCCTGGTCATATTTTGCCATAAATAGTGGTTTGGGAATTTGTCATTCACCTTATTTAAAATTCAGAAATATTAAAGGTACAGGGTTCTCTCATTATAGAAGTAATAGAATTCCAGCTATTACAGAGTTAGGGTAATTTACATTGCTATAGAATGCATTATATCAATAAGTGGAACATCTGTATGAAATGTCCACCTGCTGATATACTACTTAGTGTACTTTACAGTGAAATGTACTTAATCATTTTAAGACGTCTTCTAATGAAATCTTATCATGATTAGCATTTTGAACACAAATACTGTTAGGCATTAAAACTTCTGCCTTAAATGAGATTGCATTGTCTTGTTTACCCTTGTTGGTTAATAAGCAATCTGTTAACTGTTAGAACAGCCCAATTCTGTGAGTAAAAGTAAAATTCAGCTATGTTTGTGGGTTTCATCATCATTTCTCTTGAAGACTCTGCATTAAAAAAAAATCACTTCATCACTGTCGGTAGGCAAAGGATATGTATTTTTAGATGTGTATACCACTCTTGCACTTAATACTATTGATCAAGTGCATATTTTCAGCAACAAAATACTCCATAGATGTATAATATTTCTAAGTAGATTTTCTTATTTTTAATCCACAAGTGTCAGGAAACTTTGGGCCTTACAAACATTCGCTACAGAATGTTTTCTGTTTTCCTATTAAAGTTCAGGGAGATACATTCTGAATTTCAGCTAATGGTTTTGAACAGCTTTGAGAACTCTGCTCTAGTGGCTAGCTTTTATTTATTTATTTATTTATTTATCTGTTTATCTATCTATCTATCTATCATTTATTGTGATTAACTGGAAGTTTAAAGCAAAACACCCTGTCTTCGTAAAAGATGATAGTTGAGATTTTCTCATAGGGTTATGCACTTTCATCTGTGGCATCCTGCAGAGGGAAACAGATGTTAGCAAGTTACAGTTTAAATTATCTGGAAAGTTCCCATGTGTGGAGTACAGTTCTGTTAAATTCAGGAGTAGCACTGGCCTCTGATAATAGCTGCGTATTTGAACTGCCTTCTTGTGATTCTATAAAAGCATGTAGTCTTGGAAGCTGGGCTCATCCTCAGAAGTGTTTGAGTTTTTTGTACCCTGGTGTTATAGATATTATGAAAACACATTGTGGGGCAATAAAATCCTGATCTGACATTGAATGGCTATAGAGTGCAATTGTATTTGTAGATAAAACTGTGTTTAATGTCATCCCATGCCATTAACTACTTCTGGGTGGTAGATCTCTCTTTCTTTTTGGCATGTAAAATGAATTAGTTATATGGCTATTCAGTAAGACTCTCAGTGTAGTTATTTAGCTTTCTGGCATACAACCAGTCTATACCAGCTTCCATCGATATTCAATATTAGGGCTTAGTGTCTCCATCACACGGTTTACGTCAGACTGCATTCTTTGTGGCACTGGAGTCTGTAGGATTAAATAAATACAATGAATAACCCACCCTTGAGAAAGATACAGTTATCATAGTATTCCTAAATTTATTTGCATATGTAACTACCCTGGAAATGTTTTTATGACAGCAAAAACCATCTGTAAAGGATTTTATAGTAACTCTCCATCCTAAAGATTTCTCCTATGACAAGGTACAGATGAGTCATGATTTCTATTGATTTTTGTTGTTTTTTTTTTTCTTCTGAGAAGCATATATGTGTGTACACACAGTACATATATATTCTCATTGTATGAGTATCATTTTTTCTCCCATTTTTTCCCTGAAAAATTTCTGAAGTGATTACTGTCAGGGTAACTAATTTCAGATGTGGAAAAACGGAAGAATAAACCATAAAACTTTCAACGTTATCAAGACAGTTAGCTATGTATGGCATTTGTTTGAAGAAGGCTGAAAGTAGCTTTACTCTTTGTGTGCAATTAAGATTATGTTTATCTTGAAATAAACAGTAATCCTTGACATTAAATATGGGAATTTATGGAAAAGCTGAAGAACTATTAGCACCAATATCTATCAGATAAGATTTAATGCAGAATGTCTCACCCTGACATTTGTCATCTGTCTGCCCTGCAGTCCCTATGCTGTGAGATCAAGCAGAGACGCCGTGGGGTTGCCTCCGTGCTGCGACTGTGCCAGCACCTCCTGGATGACCAGGAGACCTGCAACCTGAGTGCAGATCACCAGTCCATGCAGCTGATAATCGTAAACCTTGAGAGGAGGTGGGAAGCCATCGTCATGCAAGCTGTCCAGTGGCAAACAAGGCTACAGAAGAGACTGGAAAAAGACCCAGTGAGTGATGCTTGGTTTAAAAAGATCTCATGTAATTTCATTTTACACCAGCCATTTAAAAAGATTTCATGTAATTCCATTTTATGCCAGTCATTTTTTCAGCACTAGGCAAATGCTGAGTGTTTTCTTCTGACTGACGGTGCCATTTGTAGTCTCTAATGGCAACAAGTGAAGTTTTAGTTTTTCACAAAGTATTATAGTCTATGGACACCACTGATTAATGAGATAAATTCACAGTAAGTATGTTTATTTGCTGTATATTTAAATCTCATCGGATTTCATATTGAGTAATGAAAGCCACCTTCTCCTTCTGAGATCAGTAAGTCGCTCAGTACCTATAATAATTGGGCCCAGAGACATATACCATTGATTGTAAATATATTTCAGAAAAAGTATTTTCTTTGTAAGTATGACTGGTTTTAATTAGTATCCCAGCAGTAGATGTGTATTTCACATAGAATGCCATGGTATGTTATTAATATACAAATCTGTGTTATTTGAATATAAGTAAAATGCATTAATTTCCCTTTTATCTCAGGGAAATTATTCCTCAGAGGCAAAATAGAACTCTGCTTAAACCATCCATTAAGTGACATAAATAAGACAGGTTTTCTACAGCATAAAAATATATTACAATACAGTATCTACATTCAAACAATAAACCGTAGGGGGGACAAAGTAATCCCTACTGTAACACCATTGACTGTAATGGATGAATTGGCTCAGCATGTTCTGTGGTACTATCATAATGCTAAAGCCTGTATGCTGCAGCTACACTGACAGCAATGATAACCCTCTGTAATGCATATATTGAGGAGTCCTGATGAGATTTGAGAATAAGTGACGTATTTAGCTTACATAATTTTTAGATTTATATAAAACAAATAAAAGGAAAAAATACTTGATACTTACTAATTTCATGACAGTTGTCTGCCTAGCAGAAAAATACTACTTTTGACGTAGTTTGGTTCCTTTAAAAAAATAACAGAAACTGTATCTCTTGGAGTTGTTTATCTATGTTAGTGTAGTATGAAGCATGCAAGATATCATTCTGAAAAAACTGGCAGTTCTTGAATGAAAATACTATAAGTCTGAACCAGTCAAGGAATAGTGAGTTGGTGAGGAGGATGCCACAGTGCTGAAGGTAAAAATAGGAGGAACTTAAACAGTACATTCAACTTTAAATGAGAATGTAAGATAAAAAAAGAAGACAAATGCTGTCTCATCAGTGAGATTCCTGAGTTTTGATGGTAATTAATCTAAGAGAGCAAGAAATAAGTACAGAAGTGAGGGAAGTCAAAGGCAAAATAGTGGGCTAGAATATCAGCTTGAGACTGAAGAACAGAAAAAAAAATACTGTTCAAGAAAGAAAACAAAATAGTAACTATTTTTTAAATTCTACTGAGGAACACCAGTTTTGTTTTTGTGACAGTTCCATCTTTAAAATGCTTTTTGTTCATATTACTAAGATGTTAATACCTCTAGTAAACCATAGTTTACTGCCATGAAAAAGATTTGTTTATTAAGCCAGTACTAGAAAATTTACTTGAATTGTGAAGCTTCAAGAACATGTATGTGAGGTATTAGGCAACAACTAATCTAAAAATCAGTTCTTGCAGTTCTAAATTTGGGTTGCTAAAAGTTGAGTCTCTGCTAAGTCTGTAACTTCATGGGTTGCTCCAAAAGTAATGCCTCCTATTTAATTACATGTAAACAACAACAGATACAAAGAGCACAATAATCTATTTGATAGATTAAATTCTCAGCTACAAAACACTATTTTTCAATATAGTCACCACCCTTAGCCAATTTGTGCAGATGAGTTTATTGAGATGTTCATCATTTTGTGGTGTAAAAGATGTGCATGGCTGTCTGGAATGGAGCTTGTCTTTCACATCAGTGTCACCACTGCTGAAATGCACAACTCACTGCCTAACTGTTTTCATATGTACTGTTGTCTCCATAAACATTCTGAAAGTGTCAATAAATGTCAATGGATGCAATTTTTTTATGCATGGAAGAATTCAGTGACACACCATTGCTTCATATGCTCTTCCATGTCAGATGCCATTTTGTCCGACTGCCCTTCTTCTGCTGCCATCTGTTACGCAGCAACAAAATGTAAAAGAATATTGATGGGAAGATACAGCCTGTACTACCATACCACCAGCATCTGCCTCTGAGTTCATAGCCCAATATAGTAAAATAGGAAGTATTACTTTTGCAGCAGTACTCCTAGGTACCCAAGAGAGATTGGACTGGGTTTCTACTATACTTAACTAAAAATAAGATAGGTACTACAAAGATGAAAAATTACCTTTTTCATACAAAATTTACAATTTTGTTGTTATAAATATATCTGTTCTATTGAGTGTGGAGCACAAACAAGTTGTATTTGTGAGATAGCTTAGAGAGGGTATGAACAGAAATCCAAGTTGCTGTAGTGAAAGCCTATTATCTCCTCTTGCATGTGGGCAGCTGCCTCATGGAAGCAGTTTGCTCTTTGTAGCTGCAGTTACTCTAAATAAGCTGTTATGTGCTAATTAGAGCTTTATGGTGCTCTTACAGCAGGAGTGAAGTGAGTCTTGTGTTACTGTGTGGGACTGCAATCGATCAGGAGCTGAGGCGTGGTGTTCAAGCACTGTACTTTGCTTGATGTCCCAGTGCTTGGAACTTCACAAGGTGCATGCTGCCTCATTCCCCCTTTGCCTGAGGGAGTCTGGAGTTATTTGCTGGTCTGAACTGTTTTTCATTGTGCAAGGGGAGTACCATTCTTTCTGCTAAGAGACAGCAGCTATTAACTTCCATCGTTATGTGATACTCATTTAATTTGCACTGTGAGTTGTTTTGCTTTGGAAACTCTTATTCTAGTCTTGTTTATAATAACACGATTCTTTGAGTGTCAGAGTCGGTGGGAGAAATGCAAATGACCATACCTTGATGATCAACAAATCTCATTTATTGCTTCGGCTATGTGTACATTTATAGTGCAGATAATTAACTCATACATAGTGCAAAAGCAGAGCTCATCATTGGCTCCCAATTACATGTCAACCCCACCTATCTTTGTACCTTGCAGTTATCGTCCCAATAACTACTCCCTTGCTGACTTCCCAAAACCATGGCCAACTTCTCATCACCATCACACATCCCTTTGTTCTCGCTGTCCTTGCAGATGGCACGGCTGCTTGGTCAGCTGCACAGTGTCTACGTGACCTTTCCTAGCTGGCCAGTTGTCAATAAAACTCCACATTTGAGTGTGTCAACATCTACAGGATTCTTATGTTGGTAAAACTATTTATATTCCCAGCGCTTAAGGATGCCTCAGCCACTACAGAATTCAGGTTTCTTTGTCTTCCCTCATCCAAATTGGCATATTCTAGGCTTCCTTTTCATTCAGTTCCTGTGTAGTCATTTCTTGGGTAGTTACCAGGACTACTTCTGCTTCCCTATCTCTCTGTATTTGATGGTGTGCCAGTCTTGGCACATAAACAGTATCTCTTAGTAACAAGTCTTCATTTGTGGTTGCCCACAAAATACTGTAATTTATGAAAACAAATGTGATGTTTTTATACCCTGATGGCATCTGACTCATTCATGGCATCCAACTTGCCGATACTACATGAGATAACCCCAATGATTATATTGCATAAAAGAGGTACAAGAATCACTTGCATCTTCTGCTCTCTTCTTAATTTGTGTACTGGGATCTTTCTTTGTCCTGTTTCTGTCCCCAGTCACTTATCTGAGCCATTTATATCATTGCAGAACTATGCTGGAATTAGCCACAGAGAGGTTTTAGGTTTCTTTTGAATTGTTTGTCTTCATGAATGTTTTTCAGTGCTCTTCAACATTTGTACTGAGCACCATAACTTTGCGAATAACAAGAGATTAACTTGTACTACAAGCACCTGAAGTCTGGTAAAAAATATATCCTTCTAATGAGCCTAAAACTGTAGGTCGAAATTTTCAGTAAGAGTCACTCCAGAAGGATGAAATGTGGCTAGATTAATCTAGCTAAAAAGAATGAGGTATTCATGCAGGAAAAACAAACAAACAAACAAACAAAGATAACTTCTAAAAGACAGTAGGACACTTGTCTTCTACTGGAAGCAGTCCTGATGGGTTTTAGCAAAAAAAAAGGGTTTTATCTCCCCCATCTGTTTTTGTTTGCTTATTTGTTTTCTTTGTTTGTTTGTTCTTGTAAATTTATCATTCTGTAGTTTGCTGGTATAATGTTATCTGACAACTAAATTTTAGCTTCAAAA
Organism: Excalfactoria chinensis; assembly: GCF_039878825.1. Taxonomy (NCBI): domain Eukaryota; kingdom Metazoa; phylum Chordata; class Aves; order Galliformes; family Phasianidae; genus Excalfactoria; species Excalfactoria chinensis. The sequence goes on along the minus strand of NC_092829.1, from coordinate 23,676,687 downwards.
TTACACAGATGCCTTTCAGTTTGCCTAACAAGACCCTGCTGGCAATCATTGTAAAAGAAAAAGGAGTCTGTCTCACAATTGCAACAGCAATAGCAACAATCTTTAGTCAACTAAACTGAAAACTGCCATATGAAATTCGTACTCAACAGCTGGAGAAGCTTTAACTCACTGTGCCCTCTTCTTTAGAGAATCTGGTTTGCATGAAAGAAAAATGAACAGTTAGAAAAGGATTTGGAACAGCATCTGTCATGGTCTTGCCAACAAGTTTTAAACAGCTAAGTCAAAGTGGGAATATGTAAGTTTTTTTAGGCAGTATTTTTGATCATTTGCTTAGCCAATTGGTATATCCACTCTAAGTAAACGTCTAGCCTCAGTGGATTATTCCAGCAATCAAGATATTCAAAATTTGATGTCCTCTCCAAGTCAGATCTATCTCTGTATAGGAAACCACAATGAGGTTACTCTGCATATTCACTTTTCTGGAACTGCTTTGTCAATGCTGGAATGCATAAAACTGTTGTACTGCTGTGGCTCACAGAGAGACAAAACTGTGTTTTCTAATAGATATTATTTCTTAAGTTGCAATTCAATTCCTGCCTTTTTGGTGAATAGAGAAACTGCTTTTTCTCCAGACTGCTTATTCACTGAATGAGAAAGATATCTATTTTGTGGAGCAGACAATTTATTTTCTTATTCAACAGAGGGCTAATTATTGAAGGGACAGTATTCATAATGCTTTTAAACTGGAGATTTTGAGTGAAGATAATTTGGATTGAGGTGCTGTAATTCTCACATTGTCCAGAAAGCGTCTGAAGTGTTCACTGATTTAAGTCTACCACTATGCTTCATGAAATTTTAAAAACTTTTATTTCTTTTTTCCTCCTGAGTCATCCTGTGTGTACACTACACTGCATATCCAGCAAAATCCCCATCTGTATTGGCTAGAAAGTATGCTGTACATCCAACCACATAATTGAAAATAATAAGGCCACAATAAATGGGATGGCCTTGGGGTATAACACCCAAGGGATTCAATTGGTGTCGCTTTGCCGCTTTGCATCAATGTCCATGCATCATGGTAATTGAGGTAACATAACCAATTACCACATTTTAATTAGAGTTGTAAGGACTTGGGAAAATCTGCAATGGTGAAGCAGCTCACTTTAAAAAAAAAAAAAAAAAAAAAAAAAGCAAAAACCCAAACCTCTCTCTTTACCACAAGTTTGTTTCTTGTGTGCTTGTTTCATAGGGGGAACAAAGATTGTGTAAAGACCTGTTTAGTATTTTTCCAGCTTTCTCCTTATTTCATTCTTCACAACTGACTTCAAAAAACAAGTCATTTAAACATGTTGTATTGGTTCTGATCGTGTATCTTTATCCCTTTTCTCTTTTCATCTCTTTATGTGATGTTTTCTGCAAAGGAAAACATATTTTAATAATGCTAGATGTAATGCTAACTGCATTATTTTCCCTTTCAGTTCTCTACATTTAATTCACTGGTTCAGTATTTTTTTTAGCCATGGACTGACACTTGTTCTAAGCTACAATACAAAACCCCGCAGTCAGAGGTAAAGCATGTATTCATCATTGTTCTGTTACTTGTTAGAAAACTCCACTAAATTAAAAATTTGGTTTCTATAGGACTGTAATTTTAGTACAAGTTATTGTTTTGTGAGGTGGAATCTAGGTAGAAATCTTACATAAAATTCTGGAAGATTAGAAGTACAGCAAAGTATTGAGTAAAAGTTTCCTTAATTGGCTGAGGAGGGCACAAATGTTTTGAAGTGCTGAACATATTTTGCATGATCTACTCCTCACAGAATAATTATTTAATTACTTGTTTTTGAAACTTCCAGTGTTTTTTGGGTTTTTTTGTTTTTTTTTTTTTCATTATCTGTCATGGGTCATTCTTGTTTTAATATTAGGCCTCTTCATAGTATCATACTGGTTGCTTGTATTTGGTTCTGTTAGTCATCTTATTCTGCTCATCTTTCAGTACTGAAGTTTGCTCTCTTTTGAGTTTTTTTCCTTAAAATATATGTTTTTCGGTGGCTTGATATTTGATGATAGAGTCTCTGGTGCATATAACTCTATCTCAGCTCAAAGCACAGAGAGTAAGGCAGCTCAGTTTCATAGTCTCTGTCAGGCCTGGGGAGGACAGAAAATGATACTCCTAACTTTCTCATGAGTTCCAGATGATTTGGAAGTGGGCTAAACAGTTAAACTTGAAAGGAAATGTACTCAGCAGTTCTACCTTGTGGTTTGCATGCTTTTTGTTCTTTTCAGTTAATGAAAGGGGAGTGTAACACAGTATGTGTACGTGTATGTGAGTAGCACTAGTAATAAGGTTTTCTGTGGAGCCTCTTCAAGAGCAGCTTACCTTTCCTTCCATCTAGAGCAGAAAAGGTAGTTCAGTGTTTTGGAATGGATAGCTGTGTACTTTTTAGGAAGGACAGACCAGTAAAATGAGGTGGTGGAGATTACTCTATATGTGAGATAACAACTGGAATGTATCAAGCTCTGCCTAGGAATGAATGATGAATGAGTGGAGAGCTTCTGGGTGAGAATTAAGGAGCAGGCTAATATGGGTGACACCTTTGTGGGTGTTTACTAGAGGCAGCCTGATCAAGGGGAAGAAGTTGATAAGGACTTCTACAGACAGCTGAAAGTAGCCTCATGATGTGTGCCCCGGTGGCGCAGCGGTAGAATTCCCGTCTGCAACACCAGGGGGCCCGGGTTCGAATCCCCCCTGTGGAGCAGGGGGTAGAAGTGCCGCTCTGCTACACAGAGGGCTCGAATCCCGGGAGTTGGACTCGATGATCTCTAAGGTCCCTTCCAACTCGCACAATACTATGATACTATGATCACAGGGTCTGATTCTCATGTGGGATTTCAGCCAGGCTGATATTTGTCAGAAAAGCAACACTGCCAGGCACACACAGTCAAGGAGCTTCTTGCAATGCAGGGAAGACAACTTTCTGACACAGCTGGTGGTGTAGCCAATAAAGAGAGACGTACTTCTGGACCTTGTTCTTATGAACAAGGAAGGAGTGAAAGTTAAGGACAGCCTTGGATGCAGTGACCATGAGATATAGCAGTTCAGGATTTTATATTGAAGGAATGAGACAGAAAGTAGTATTGCAACCTTGGGCTTCAAGGGAGCCCACTTTCACCTCTTCAAGGACCTATTTAAAGGTATCCCATAGGTTAGAGCACTGGAAGTTAAAGGGACGCAAGAGACCTGGTTGGCATTCAAGCACCTCTTCTTTGAAGGTCAAGGTCAGTGCATCTGAGTAAGAGTAAGAAATCAGGCAATGGTGGCAGGAGACATTCATGGATGAGCAAGAAGCTCATGGAAAACTCAAGTGGAAGTAGAAGGTCTAAGAAATATGAAAAAGGGGTCTGGCCACTTTGAAGGAATGTAGGAATGCTGTCAGGGCATATAGGGATACAACAAGGAAGGCTAAGGCCCACTTGGAATTAAATCTGGTGAGGAAGGTCAAGAACAACAGAAAAGGCTTCTTTAACTATGTCAATAGCAAGAGGAAGACTAAGAAAATGTGGGTTCGCTGCCTAAGGAGGTGGGTGTTCTGGTAATGGAAAGCACTGAGAAGGTGGAGTTACTGAACACCTTCTTTGCTTCAGGCTTTACTGCTAAGACTGCCTCTTGGGAATTCCAGACCCTGGAGATAAACTAAAGAGTCTGGGGACAGGAAGACTTCCACTTGGTAGAGGAGGATCTGTTCAGAGACAACCTCAACACACACAAATCCATGGGCCATGATGGTGCTGATTAGGTATGGATTTGTAGTTTCCAGCATACTGAAACCTATACAAGTTAGGTGAGGAAATTTCATAGCTGGCAGAAAGCTGCTAACACTTGCCTGGTGATCTGATTTTTGTTATTTTTATTTTTTTAAATTTTGTAATGGTTGTTTTTTAAAGGCCCTCAGAGACTTAGAATACCAGTGAGGCTATCAGACTCCCTCTCAGTCTTCTTTTCTCCAGGCTGAACAGACCCATGTTACTCAGCCTTTGCTCATATGGAAGATGCTCCAGGCCCATTATCATGTTTTTCAGCCTCTGCTGGACTCCTTCTAGGAGATCCCTGTCTTTTTTTTGAACTGGGGAACCCAGAACTGGACATAGTATTCCAGATGTGGTCTCACAAGGGTGGAGTAGAGGGGGAGGATCACTTCCCTCCACCTGCTCTTATTCATGCATCCCAGGAAAGTAGGAAAAAATGGCTAGTTTTATTATTTTCAGTGGTAGACTTCACATATTGCAAGAGAGAAATTCCTATTTAGACAGTTAAGTACAGGGCCATATATGTAAAAGTGATGAGGACTGAAGTGCATCATGTTCCAATTACAGGATGACATCAGTCTTTTATTCCTCCTCCTAAGATCCACCTATCATGAGATCATGACTTGGGCCAGCATTGTTTAAAAGATTACTATTAGGAGAAATACAACAGTCACAAAGTAGTGATTATTGAATTAATTCAGTGACTTGTTGCACTGCATCTCTAATGACCCCACTTCTACAAGGGATGGTATGTGATTGTGATTGAAGCTGATTTTCTGATATCTTGTTTCAGTTGTTCTCAAGCAAATAATTTTTAGAAAGAAGGGAAGAAACCTCATTTTGGTAACAAGCTTTACAGCCTATATTTCCATCCTGAAACGATGTTCAGTATTGGATGATTCCAGTCATTATAGACATGTATCTGCAGGATCTTTAGTTCATATTTGAATAATCAGTGTTTTGTTGTTCATTATTTTAGGGTGTTGTAGGAGCTTTATTGACTGAAAGCAGGAAGGAATACTATATATATGTGTGTGCGTGTATTTAAGTAAATGGAAATAAACAAGGTATGTTTTCTCTTAACATAAGAGGAAAAGGGTGCCCAATGAAATAATGAAGCAGGAGATTTAAAACAATCTAAAAGGAATGCAGTTTTCATGCAGTGCTAGTAAAACTTTGAAACTTATTCCAACACGACATTGTGGATAACAAAAATATAATGAGTTCATTAAATGACTAGACAAATTAATGAAGAAATCAATTAATGCTTTATTAACTCCAACTCTGAAAGTCTGACTTCTCAAATTTTGCATGACATACACTGTTCTCTGTGTTACATTTAAAAAAATTTTTCCATAAACATCCACTACTGGTCACTGCAGGAGACAAGACTCAGCTGAATGGACTGTTGACCTCACCAAAATGACAGATGCTTTTTGAAAGCATGTGAATTTGGAGGCTTACCTACACAAAAGCATTATCCAGCAATGCCTAGAGTATATGATTGGGGTTTTTTGTTTGTTTGTTTATGTGCTTCTTTTTTCCCTCACTGGTTCAAAAGACTGAGATGCCGTCATTTAGGTAAGCTGCTTTCACCAAAAGAAACTTTGAAAAATGTATCCACTTAACAGATTTTCAAGATATTTCTAGTAAAACACACAGAAAAAGTAAGTCATACATCTCTTTAATAGTTAAATATGAACATTTATGTATTTGAAGTAATACAGTATACATTAAATCATATCATGTAAATCATTAGCGACGATGATCTGAATTTTATTTCCCCTAACATATAAGACATTTGTGTCATCGTTGTAGCTCTAATCCATATTCAGGCCTTCATGTTTGGTGTGCAATAATATGTAAATTACCTACCCAGCTGCATTAAGCAGTGTTTGTTTATTCAATTTCTTTTGGCATAGCATATAACTGAATTTCTGCCAAAAATGTGGCTGCTTCAGGGAACGCTGCTTGAGTAGAAGGAAGTTTTGAAAGGAAATGCACATCATAAGTCTTTACTGTGTGAAACAGTAAAATCAAAACAAACTTTCTGTTCATAAAAATATGTGTTTTACTATGAAATAATGTGCTTGTAAAATACAATGAGCAAACCAAATCTTTTTAGAATGCTCTGTTTACATCGGCTTTGTAAACATGAACACAATGCTGAAAGAGTGGTGAATTTTTCATGTGTGGGAAGGGTGACTAAAACTGGTGAAATGTGAAAATGGAAAGTTTAAGAGAAATTATTTTAAAATGGCATATTAATCTCTCCTAACACATAGCGTTTAAATGCATCTAAATTTAGAAAGCAGTGAAATTTTAGTGTTAAAAAAAAATTGCATTAATGATGCATAGAGCTATCTACTTATGCTGGCAGTCCTTTCAGTCTTCCAGTCTGACACTTCCTTTTTTATCCAGCCAGCTAATTTCCCCTCTTTTGTGAGGAGTAACTGTTTTCACACTAGTGCTTACCCAGCAAGCCTCCTCATTGTTTCATGGTTAATTATCTTCTTGAGCTTCACCTTCTCGAGAGAAGAGAGAAAGACTGGGCCTCCCCACAGCTCTAATGAAAGCTAAGTTTTTGGGATGCACTGTGTGAATAAATGCAGCTTCTGATCTAGCAACATAATAAATGAGTTCCTAAACTTTATGGAGTCACAGCTCATCCAGCAGTTTTACTGAACAAAGCAAGGAGATGTTTCATTTTTAAAATACTTTCTTTGTTGTTTGCTTAAGAAGGGAGAAGGAACACTGCTTCAGTTTCAAATAAAATATGCTGTGCCTTAAAGCTAAATACTAACAACATTTATACTAACAATATTAATACTTACAGCCCTGAACCCCTCAGTTATTAGATCACTTTGTAAACATTTACTGCTCATTGGACTTTGTCACTCACCACCACTGAAAATAAGATACTCAGATAGCTTTAAATCTTCAGTTTATGTTCTAAATTGAGTTCAAATTTAAACTGTACAATGTTTTAAATAAGCTCTCCTGCAATAGAAGAATGTTGACAGTAATATTTTTGCAGTAATGAAGTATACAGTACATTGTCATTTTGTACTTAGCCAAACTAAAGCAGGCAAATATAAACCTCTCACCCTAACAAGAAATACTTATCCTTTGCCTTGTCTTCTTCTAAGTGAATTTCTATAATGTGTGCATGTATTAAATAATTTCTCCAGTGACCAAAACAAATTGTACATTTAACTCTGGTACGTCACATATTGCATAGCATTCATTCGGCATCCAAGATGAGATTGAAATTGCCAAATTTTTTTTATTTTATTTTTTATCTCCAGCCAGCTCTAGGGCTGTGTTGGCATCTGTTATGTACAGAGACAACCATAAACAACAGGCACCAGTGATGGAGACAAGAAAAAAGTCTGGAAGTTCGAGAGTGAGAGTGAGATGATCTTACTGAAAAAGCTCTGCCAAAGGACCTCTTGCACCTGGATATAAGGCTCCTGTTTCTATTCTGCAACATTTGAAAAGCAGCACTTTCTAGATGTACACTGTGTAATGTCAAGGAGCTGTAATCGTGGTGTAATCTCAGGGTGCTTACCACTGTCCTTTTCATTCATTGCGAGAACTCTCTACCACTTACTGATAATAGTGATGTTTAATTTAATTCTTGGAAATCCATAGGTAGGTAGACTGTGGAACTACTTGTAACATGCAGCAGTCTGAGAGCCTCTGACTTCATGATACTTGCTTGTTGACTCTCCTTTAGTCAACATCCCAAATTTATGGGTTGTGGATCAATTACATCTGGAAGTGCCTGAGGAAAAAGTGAATCAGTTGTCTTTGATGTGAATTAGGCTAAATTTGGTAGTCTTTTAACTGTTTTGTTAGAAGGAGAAACTGATGATAGACCCATATATCCTTGATGCAGTTCTACTGTTTATAAATTATAGATCAAATCTCCCTTTCCTATATATGGCAAAACAGGGAACGATGGGGCAGCACTGACCTCTGCTCTCTGGTAACAGCTACAACATGGAGCTGTGTCAGGGGAGGTTAAAGTTGGATATTTGGATATCAGGAATAGGTTTCAGACCAGAGGATGGCTGGGCTCTGGAATAGGCTCCTCGGGACAATGGTCATCGCATCAAGCTGCCAGAGTTCAAGGAGAGTCTAAACATCACTCTTAGACATATGGACTGATTTTTAGCAGTCCTGTGTGGAGCCAGGAGTTGGACTCAAAAATCGATATGAGTCTTTTCCAGTTCAGGATATTCTATGATTCTAAGATTTTTTATATGGAAATTCAAGTCTTTCTTCTCCAGCTTTTTGTGACAAAGCTTTCTTTCTAGGTTTCTCCTAATGCCAAGCTCTCAAGACCAAGTCTCCTATACTTTTGAACTTTATATCTGTCTTTTTTTACAGTGATTCTCACTTTTTTGTGTTTTCTCACAAACAGATATTTCTGTTCAAAGCTCTTATAAACTCTGTGATTTCAGGTGCACATGACAAATGAGAGAAGACTGTTGCATCTACCCAGTCCTTTCACACAGTCCACTGAGTTGTTCTGTTTTAACTGAGAGTGCACCTTTAAAGGAGCATGCAGTCCAATGTAAATTATATTAAACTGAAACTATACATAGATAATATAAAGCCAAAACAATAGTGATTTTATTATGCCAGTGCAATTATGCAAGATCATCCAAATGCAGAGAACAACTGATTTGCCATGAAAAAGGGCATAGTGATGAAATTTTGCAGTTTAGACAAGCAGTAGTTTTAAGCCTGTTTAAGCATGACCAGTTCCACAGATTCCCTGTTTCTGGTAGAGGTGTAGTTTTTATTTTGTTTTGTTTTTTGTCTTGACCATAAAGAGTAATCCTTGATTGGATCAAAGTCTGAGACTTAGCCTGAATGAGCTCCCTGCAACTTGTATGGGTGTGTGTCTGACGTAGAGTGTCAGGATTTGGTCTTTACTGAACTAGGTATACATGACAACATTTTGAATTTGGGTCAACCTAGGAGCATTTTTCTAAGAGTTTCATTAAGGGCTTATGTTGGATTCTTGCACAAAGAAAATCACATATTCCCCTGAAATACAGGTTAGACCAAAATGACATTCAAGGTCAAAAAATCCTGTCATGTAACCTCTTGGCAGATGAAAACTACAAAGCAGCAAAAACAACAGACTGTAAAATGTGCCACGTAGTCAGGCTTTCTCATGACAAATGTGTGAAAACAGCTCAAATGCACAACTTGGAATATAGGTCTGGGATTGTAAACCTATTTGGATGACGATATTATTCAACATAAAAGTGTTGCAGGTGTTCTTCTGCTCTCTAGTAATGCTTCAAGGGCTTCTGTAGTAAATGAGACCTCGAGATGTTAAAAAGCCACATGAGGATACAGTGACAAAAATGGAAGCCCCTACTTCTACAGAGGCCAAAGAATGAATAAGTACTGTGTTGAATCCCTGCTTTTGCCTTGATCTGTGATAGAAGTAAGCTCCTATTGGCCTTCTGCTGACATAGCTCACCTTCTGCTCCAGCCTGTCTCTTCTAGTGAGAAGTGGAGGGAATAGAGCCTTTCACTCCTTTTAGACATCTGGTACTGAGGGGAGCTTGTCAGGAAACTTAGAGTTTGATCACAGGACTTGTGCAGGCATAAGTGACCTCAGAGTATTACCTAATGTGGTCACAAGGCATTTGAAGAGCATCAGAATGTCTAGAGAATGGCTAGTTTCTTTGGCACAGAAGTGTGCATGTTGCACTCCTAAGAATCTGCACAGCTGTCTGAAACATGGCTTGTGTTTGACATTGCTATTGCCACTGTTGAAATGCCCTGCACACCACCTCACAATGCTTGCATCCACTGTTTGGTCTCCATAAATGCTCTGCAAGCATTGATGAATGTATAAGGGTGCCGTTTTTCTCAAATGGTGGAATTCAGTTATGAATTTTTGCTTCATGTGCGCTTCCATATTATGCGCCATTTTGTGAGGCTATCCCTCTGCTGCCATCTGACTCACAGCAACAAAATGTATTGAGAAATTGGAGTGAAGGTTCAGCCTCTCTTGCCATACCATCAACATCTGCTTCTGAGTTTGTGGACCAACATAATAACATAGAAGGCATTATTTTTTGGAGCAGCCCTTTTAAAATATCACTCAAATTATTTAATCTGTTGCTTGGAAGATGAGCCCAAAAATTGGTGTCATGACAGAAAATGTTTAATACTGAAACCTGGATATGAGGAAGCAATCCTCTAGTCTTTTATTTTTGAGCATTATAGGAGAATTCCCCATGTCAGCATGAAGATAGGCAGCTTATCAGTGTTGTGACCTCTGTGGTTCCCATGTGACACACTCTGTGTTGAGACCCGTACAAGTACAATTGGCATCTGTGACATCAGAAAGCAGAAGTGAAGCCAGTGTCCTTCCTGTGCTACAGGCATCTATGCATACAGTCACCCCTGTAGGACACTGGCAATGCCTGTGAGCACCCAACAAAAAAGGTCAAGTTCTGCATTGCCGGACTGAGCGTACCTTTTCATTGTGGAAGGTAATAACAATTGTAAAATGAAGGCAGAAAAAAGTAAAAACCACAGTTCCAGATTCTTATTTTCTCAGCAAGTAAACACATCCCTTCTTTTTATTGTAATTATGACAAGTATGTCTTTTAGTAATTGGTTTTTCCAGTGATCTGTAATAAAGCATAATGCTTCTATATATTTTGAGACCATATTGTAATGTGCAGGTCACTTCAGTCCCTTCACTTTCAATTTTATGCACATGTTTATAAGTATTAAAATATTGGTGTTGGGAAATGGGGATTTTTTTTTTAATTGGCTATGATATAGAGAACCTCATTTAGAAAATGAAGCAGAGGTGAAGTGGGTACTGTACATATGACTGTTTCTTGCAGCAGAAGTACTTGGCATGCTTGCAGTTTTGAAAAGACAAAATCATGTTTGTCTTCCTTGAATGTGCACGCATTCCTGAAGATGGGGGATGGTTTTCTTTCTTTCTCTCTTTTTCCTCTGGCCCTAAAGCACAGCTGAGTTTGGAGAATTTGTCCGTAGCAACTGAAAGATATGTTTCGGAGAGAGAGGGACAGTTTGTCTTTATTATTGTAAAAAGCTTTTTTTTTCATGTTAATTCTTTTAAAAAAATATAATAGTACGTAGGGGTTACATTACAGGCCTGTTTCACCAGCACAAAGTATCTGTACTGGAGTAGCACATGCAAATGAGCCTGAAACAGAGAATCATTGTTTTGTAAAATTTGCTGCAGAAAAAGCAAAACTATCTGTGTTTGAAAAAAGGAAAAAGTGAGGAAAAAAATGTATTTTTAAGACTTTTTCTTAACGAGCACTGTGGTTGAGGAAATATCCATACATGATGATAATTCCATTTCTTGCCTTTAGCTTTTTCAGCAGATTAACTGTTTAACCATTAGATACCAATGCTGCAAGTACTGAAGTGCACACTTTGTGCATATAAGTTATCACAATGAAATGGGATTACTATCCGAAGCAAAGTAGTGCAGGGTCCACACAGGAAAGAACCAGACTCTTTAAAGCAGCCCTTTCAAATATAGTTGAATTAACTTAACCTATCACTCTTCTGAGTCTGTAATTTAATTTGTTCTTCTTTACAATATGCTTGATATATTTCAAAATACAGTAAATACTTTCTGAATGTTGTGTACCTAGTGATACTATAAAACTGGAATATAGTGTGCTTCTTTTTGTTGCTATTGCTTAGCAAGTTTTTTACTTGGTCAAAACTTTTTACCTTAACTCTGAGCCACGTGGTCATTGAGGTTGACTCCAGAGGTAGCTGTGTTTAGTGCCTTTAATTTGATATCATATATGAAGATAGTCATTGTTTGAAAGATGATATACATATGTTTGCACACACGTGTCTACTTGCTGAAGTCTGTGATAGACCATCTGGGGACCAAATTCCACCAAACATGCTATAATTGTCTGGAAAAATGAACTTTTTTCAGATACCAGCAGGTGTAACTGATTGCACTAAAATTCCCAGAAATTGGAAAGTTGCTAAGAGGTGTGTGTGTGTCTTTACACATGCACATCTACACATGTATGTTACTATCATGATAACTCTAATCTTCTAGCATCCTACCTATGTACTGAGCAGGCTGAATAGAAGACATCTTACATGATGAAAATTGGCCTCAGAGATTCTTAGTTTTTGCCTTGCTACTGCTGTCAGTGTAAACATAGGCTGGTATGACACTACCTGTCATTCTTCAAACCAGAGCTTTATTCAAAAGTCTGCCTGCTGCTGCTCTCTCCAGCAACTACTGCATCTCTAATTGCTCCTTCTTGTTTGGGGAGCTTGCTAGAAGTTGTAAAAAAGAAGAGGAAATACATACCCTTGCTAAAATTGTTTGTGACTTTAGCTGGGTGGTCTGATTCAGAGAAAGTTAAAAATTAATCTGTACTTGGTAAGGGCTGATAACCACTAAAGTCATACTAGTAGATCTCATCAGGGCAGATGATGCTTATAAGAAGAGTAGTAATTTGTTAATATCAATTCAGACAGTTCCTTGGACAAAGAAAGTTATGCTTGTAAAATGACCATATCTGCATCAGAGACTTTGGAAGTGATAGTAAGTGGCAATAAGGAAAAAAAAAAAAATAAAAAAAAAAATCAAATTTCCTACCATCGTATCTATGTCAGTGCAACTTCTGAGTATATGCCAGCACTCAGAAAAGCATGTGCATTTGAGGAATGAAAAATAGGCTTTGAAGTAAGGACTACTCAGTGAAGATGAATGGGGTGAGGTCACAATTCCACATGTTTTATTGTTTTAGTCCATCTGACCTGCAGAAAAACAAGGCAGCCAAGTGCTGATTTACAGGGGGAAGGTTATCGTCCTGACCAATGAGGACCAAATGTTTTGTTTTGAGGAACAAGATCAGATTCTATGGAACATAAAATCCTTGGAACCTGCTGCTGATTTCCTGCCTTTGGGAGTTCCTTTTGCAGCTGACAGAGGCATAAAACAGTAAAACTGTGCAGTTCAGGAAGCCTTTCACAGCAGTATCTTCCTAATGCTATGTGTGATAGTCATAAAACATACTACAGAGAAAAAGAGTAATTTTAGTTGATTTCATGTTTAATCTAACAAGCTTTCAAACTAATTTAATTGTTGATCACATGCACCATATTTTCATGTGTAGACTGGTAAAAGTATGCTGCGGTTGGACTTGATGATCTTCAAGGTCTTTTCCAACCTGAGTAATTCTATGATTCTATGATTCTATGTTCCTCTTATTAGCAACAAATGGGACATGGTCCAAATAGGTACCGACCAGGAGTCACTATGAAAACATGGCCAATTGTCAAATCCCAGCATGGACTGCTCAACTCTACAATGTACAGCGCTGCTCCTAGTAGCTTTAGTTGTCTAGCAAATGAGTGTTTTCATGGGAATTTAAAGTTTGAGCTACCCCCAGCCAATATCTCATGGAAAAAAGAAGACTATCAAATTTATTTCATAAATTTTGTGATATATTTATCCATGAAGAGCCTTCAACATTATATATGACAAACTTCAAAATCCACCAAATCTCCTAACCTTCAAGGACAGAAAAAAATGCTGGCACCCAAGGTTCTGCCTAGAATTATTTATGATATCTTAACACAGCTGTACTTAATGTAGATCTGCCTTATGGCTAAGCCCAGTGGAGCACGAGGACTCAGGTTTGTCTTACATGAATACTGTATCATTTTATCAAATATGTTGATCATTGTATCATTCTGCTGAATGCTGCTCTGCCTGTTTTGGACAAAGTTGTTCTATCTTATGTCATTTGAGTGTTTTAGCCAGTTGTTTGCTGTGATAGGGTACCCTCGTATCTTCCACACAGAAGAGGGATTTGGGCTTATCTATAATTCTTGCCAGTCAAATGTATTGAACACTGCACTGTGGGATAAAATTCTCATCATCCCTCTGTGACCCAAGTAATGTTTTATTATTTTATGCAAAATGAAATAGCATAAGGAGGCTTATCTTGATAGCATCTTTTAGTGAGAACTTTTGAGAGACTGGTAAGCTGGTTTCATGTCCAGTCTAACAAACTCTTACCCTCTCAAAATGAGCGCCGTAACTATTGAGCTGTTGAAGAATGTCTCATGATTTGTCAAGATAGGGATGAGTGGACTTGAGTTCTACAGAGAACTCAACTCATTTCACACAGAGAGCTTACAGCTGAGTATACATCCTTTTATATGCAAACTTAGCCTGAGTTAAGCTTTATGAATCTAAGTCAGCAACTGAGTTGCTTACAGCTGCATTTTATTTGACTACAGCAACACTGTATCTGCTTGTATTTCAGCAGCTTTCTAAGTTTGTTGATATTTAGATTGCAGTTCAATGTGCAATCAGTGCTGTAATATGCAAAACAAAACTTGCTCCAACAAAGCTCAAGCCAAGTATTGATGTTGTTGAAAGGTTTATTGGAAAAAGTGGTTATTTTTCTGGATGCAGTGATCATTGTCTGGCTGCTGAGATTATTTAATCTAAGGTAAAATTCTACATTAGGTATCACTCCTATTTTAAGACTTTCTTTGTAAGCAAAGCCTTCCCACAAATGGTCTCAATATGTAGAAAAATGTGGTGAAACTAATTTGTGCTTAGAGAACAAGCCCCCAAATTAGGAACCATTTCTGTACTACTATGAGGATTTTAAGGTGTGTTGGTCTTTGGCATTTTGACATGTGATATTTGAGTTAGAAAAGTTGTCAAGATGTTTATTTGTTTCTTGTCCCTCAGGTGTTTCTAGAAGTAACAGTATTTGAGACTACACATTCTGAGCTCATAATAACCATTATTACTGGAAAGCTACAAAGTCTTCAAAAAATAAAACTAAGTTTAGTTCAGTTATTTATTAGCCCTTTCCCAGAGAACAGTGTCAGCAGAGACAATATTTGAAATTCATGTAGTATTTGTTTAGACTGATTCATTGTTCTTGCAGCTGAATGTATTACCATTCATTAGCCTTACTTAATGGTCATTAGCACTACCTTTACTATCAAGTAAAGAATAGACAGTAATTCTAACAAAAATTCATCAAGTCTAGTGACATCCAGTGCACTAGATCAGTTGTTTTAAGGTTGGCTACACAAAAATGCGTTATTAAATTAAAAAAACAAAACAAAACAACAACAAAACAAACAAAAGAAACCAACAAGAAACGATTATAAAACTTGTATATCTTAACTCTTTTAAGCAGGCTAAGAGATTTTCTCATATATCCAATGCAATAAAGACCTACAAGTATGTTATTACTAACATACTTCTGTTTGATTATGCAGAATGCTTAAAGTTTGCTACATGTAAAGTGACTGCAGTTAATCTCAATTAAAGAAAAGTCACATTTCTGTATGGTGTTTTAGTAGCAAATAAGAAAAAATCTAAGAAAATTGAGAGATCATACAGAATAAGAAAATAAGCAGAATTTAATAGGTTTCATTTTAATTGATCATTTAAATTGTACACAATACATAATAAAGTTACAAGCCTGATAATTATTATTGTTCCAAAAATGCTCTTCTCTCCCATTAATTTACTTATATGATTTCAGTGGAAGAACATTTAAAGTAGAGATGTACATTTTTTTCATCTCCCTTTTTTTTTTCTTTTTTTTTTTTTTAACAGGAGTCTCTGAATGTTATTGATCCAAGTTTGATGGATCTAAATGGTCCGAGTGAAGATGCACTAGAATGGGATGAAACTGATATTAGTAACAAGCTGATCAGTGTTAATGAAGACTTAAGTGATCCTGATCAGGAGCTCAAAAAAGATGATGTAAACCAGAAATCTACTTCAGGAGAATGTGGCAGCAATGATGTGAATGAAGATGAAAGTATCAGTGATCGTGGAAGTCCTCTTTATTGTTCCAGCATTACTTCCCCTCCAAATTCTCACATCTATCAGGTCTATAGTCTTCATAATATTGAATTATCAGAAAAAAAACACATGCCTTTCTTGAAAAACACATCAAAACTCTCCAGTGTAACACAGTCTAACATTTTAAACAAAAGTCTTAGTAAAGACTCTTCATTTTCATCTACCAAATCCTTACCAGACCTGATAGGGGGAACAACATTGGCAAAACCATATAACTGTATGTACCAGAGTGGGAACATAAGCAGGCATTCTGAGAGTGAAAGTGGAATAGTGAGTGAATGTGATACAGAAACTACAAACAATTCAGAAATTTTTTTACTAAATGATATTGAAAGCACTCAGAGCAATCCTGAAATTGGGCACGCAGGAACTCAAATGGATGACATAATTGATGTAATAAAACAAAAAATAAAGCAAGATGAAGAAGACCATGTTAGTCTCTCAGATGATTTCCAGTTGGCACCATCTGAAGGTTGTGGAAGTGAAACTGACGGGGACTTGGACAACATTACCATGTGCAAAACTGTTTGTTTAGAAGAACTGCAAGGAAAATGTGATGTGTTTACATTTTATGATTACTCATATCTTCAAGGCTCCAAATTCAAATTGCCAATGATAATGAAACAATCACAAACTGAAAAGGTGCAAACAGAGGGTGCTTTGTTCCATGGTTTTTGTTTTGATAAAATACCTGGTAAATCTGAACATAAGCCTGGAGAGTCACAAACAGATGAGTTTATTCATGATCATAATATGGCAAATATCCCTGGAGGTTCAGATCCCAATTCCTCTAAGTCTGTGGAAACAGTAAGAAAACTAATTGCTACAGAAAACACAAGACATGTTTCAACTTTATCTCATAGTTCTTCATTAGAATCTCTGTCTGTAGTAGGTGATTTGTTCAGCTCAGGTATTTTTAAAAGTGGAGATGGTCTTCAGCGAAGCACCTCTTTGGAGAGCTGGCTGACTTCCTACAAAAGCAATGAAGATCTTTTTAGTCACCATGGCTCAGGAGACATTAGTGCAAGCAGTGATTCTGTTGGAGAGCTCAGCAAAAGGACATTAGATCTTTTGAATCGTTTAGAGAACATCCAGAGTCCATTAGAACAAAAGATAAAGCGCAGTATCTCTGATATAACACTCCAAAGTAGCTCTCAAAAAATGTCTTTTACTGGACAGCTGTCTGTAGATATTGCATCCTCAGTTAATGAAGACTCAGCAGCTTCTCTCACAGAGCTCAGCAGCAGTGAGGATCTTTCTCTCTGTTCTGAAGACATAGTACTGCACAGAAATAAAATACCAGATTCAAATGCATCATTTAGAAAACATCTTAATAGATCCGTAGCTGATGAGAGTGATGTCAATGTTAGCATGATTGTTAATGTCTCCTGCACTTCTGCTTGCACTGATGATGAGGATGACAGTGATTTGCTTTCAAGTTCCACCCTTACCTTAACTGAGGAAGAGCTAGGTATCAAAGATGAAGATGATGACTCCAGTATAGCAACTGATGAGGATATTTATGAAGAATGCAATTTAATTTCAGGACTTGATTATATAAAAAATGAACTCCAAACTTGGATCAGACCAAAATTTTCTTTGACAAGAGAGAAGAGAAAAAGTAACCTCAGTGATGAAATTCAGCACAGTAAAGTAAGTAATGAGACTTCAAAAGCCATGGATACACTGAACATTGAAGCACTTTTGAATGGTTCAGTGCGGAAAATAACAGAAAATAATGGCAACAGTAAGAATGTATCACATAATCATGAAAAAGGGACAAAGGGTCATCTGATGAAAGATATCTCTCAGGTTGTGAAGGATCAACTTGTGGATGATATGGAGAATGGCAATGTCGAAAATACTCTTGGCAGTCATGAGGGAGAGCTTGTTAGAACATCAACAACTTCTAAAATTCATGCATCACTTGATGTAAAAGAAGCTGAAAATGAATTCTGTGTCTGTGAAGCATTTACAGACAGTTCAGATGATTCACATATGGATGGAAAGGAGGCTGTTCTGTTGTCTGATGGATCCAGAAGCCCTCCCAAAGAATGTCAAAGTCATCTTCGGTCTGATCATCATTGTGTTGCTTTCTCTCCTGCTAAAAAGCCTTGTCTTGAATCTTCCTCAGAAACAAGCTCTGTAGCCATACAAGCTGCTTCTTTTGAAACATCCTTGCCTGATGATCAACAACACAAAATAAGCATTACTGAAAAATCTACTGATTGCTGTGCAGCCTTGAAATCTAGTAAGCCAGAATGCGACTCCTCAGCCAGTGGACCTGATTCATTCTGTAGCTGTGACTCTGCTGCTTCTGATAAAAGAAATATGGAAGATGGCTCAGTACACAACTTTGTGAAGGAGATAATAGACATGGCATCAACAGCTTTGAAAAGTAAGTCTCAACCTGAATGTGAGTCATCTGCTCCAGCTTCATTAACACAGATCAAGGAAAAAGTGTTAGAACACTCTCACAGACCCATTCAGCTGAGAAAAGGGGACTTCTATTCTTATCTTTCGCTTTCTTCTCATGATAGTGACTGTGGAGAGGTAATCAAATACATAGAGGAAAAGAGCAGTACTCCTGTGCCACTGGACTTTACGGATGAGAGAGATAATATTGAATGCTTTTTTGAAGCATGCCCTGAAGATGAACATGTTGAGCAGCAGCAATCCATTTGTAATGGTATTCCTGAAGCAAGAGCTGAGGAGCAGCAACAGCAGTGTATTTCTAATGTTATTTCTGAAACATCTCCAGAGTCAACAGATGAATCGACTCTGGCATCATTAGGAAAAGTTAAAACTTCATTAGAAGATAGTAATTTATCTTTTCTATGTGATGATGGCAATATAAATGTCTTCGGTCCTAACAAAGAAAATGAATCAAACAATTTGAAAAATGCTGTAGATGATTTGTTGATTTCAGACTGGCAAACTGAAGGTTTGGAAAAGAATATTCCAGAGCTCAGCAGTAAAAAGAGTAGTATAGGAAAATCACCTGGAACTGAAGAGCCCAAAGGATGTGTTGCTGCTTCTGATGAGGCTTCAGCTATAGAGTTCCATTTAAAGCGTGGCCATTCACAGAATGAGGAAGTTGTACACCAGAATACTAAAACTCTTACTTGTGAAGAAAATCTCCTGAATCTTCATAAAGAAAGACATTTTAATATGCACAGATAGAATGTAACTCTCTCCAGGCTTATACATTATCCTAAAAGCAGGTATGTACTCTATGAAATACAATTTCTTTTAATTTACATTTTTTTCTTTTTTTTTTTTTTAATTATTATTTTATTTTTAATTTTTTGTGCTATGAAAGGAGGTGGATCACCATCCAGGGCTTCTGTTTTATGGTAGTATTATTTTTAGTTTTGATTACACCGTAATTCTGACTTACATGCCACTGGCCAACAAATTCAGTGAATAGTAGCTGCTTCTTGCCCTTTGACTTTGCACTGACTGGAGTTGATCTCTTCTGGAATACTTCAAATCTGCTGTCTTGCAGAACTTGGGATTCCTTCAAAATTAAAATTGCTTTATCAGCCTACTCCTCCCTTATCCGCAGAGCCATGAAAACAGATACCAGCTCTACTCACTGATCCCTTTCTCCACAGACAGCTGACCTCATGAGTTTGATGAGGTTTATGCACTTAATGAATCTGAGATGGTTTTACAAGGATTTTTGAGTGACCAGTGAACTGGAGCTCTATAGTATTTACAGACAGTTCATAAGGTATGTCTTAACAGACTAGAAATTAAATTGAGAGATAATGTCATCTCTTGGTGTCACCTTAGCATTATTTACAGTCATTAAGCCATAATTAGCCCTTATAGAT
The DNA here is from genome assembly GCF_039878825.1 of Excalfactoria chinensis. NCBI lineage: Eukaryota > Metazoa > Chordata > Aves > Galliformes > Phasianidae > Excalfactoria > Excalfactoria chinensis. The sequence goes on along the minus strand of NC_092829.1, from coordinate 23,657,127 downwards.
TAGACCAAACTTGAGGTTACAAAAGTAAGAAATCTGCAATATCAGTGAAAAGGGTAATGTAAAGGAGATGTAGAATAAAGGCTCAGACACCAAAGCAGATGAAATGTGATAGCCACAAAGTAGCACTGAAAGCTTCAGTTCTATTTTGTGGTAAGCATTTTGAACCATATGTGGTTCCTATCTGGAGTTCTGACCTCACATGAATGTCTAACAGTTAACTGCACATTTAATAGAAGATCTACAAGGCAACTTCTGGAACAGATCCTAGCATGCAGAATCATTGCTTTGAGTCTCACTAGTAGTATGGTGAGCCAAAAGCCAACATAGCTTTACAATGATTCCATTAGTTTTTGGAAACACCAATCCAGTTGACCAGAACCAGCATGGCAACTCCAAATGCCATTCCAATTCCAAATGCTGCTGCTTATGAGAAACTGTACCAAGGGAATTTCTGGCAAGGCACCAAGTTAAACACTAAGTTGCCCAGGCTAGTTCTAAAATCTCCATCTTCGGAGATTCTCAAAATTCACGTGGACATGTCCTTTAAAGATCTACCTTTGGATCATGCTTGCTTTGAGAAGGAGATTAGACTAGATGACACCCAAGTTTCCCTTCCTACCTAGGTTATTCTAAGAGTCTGTTATTCTTTCCCTTAGGAGAGCAGGTTGTTATTTGTCACTGTGAAGTCCACCATTACTAACAAAGTTCAATCTGCATAGCTTTGGCAGAGGTTCAGAACCTATTTATATAAAATAGATTGCTTTACTACTGTTGGGTATTTAACTTCAGGATTTCCTGATTTTGCTGTATTGTATTATTGTGCATTGGAGTTTTCTTTTGCACATGTTAACCTTTTCTCCACCATTCACATATTCACATATGTATAAAGACATCTAGTAAAATCTTTAGGTTATGGCAGCAAAAGTGTGCACATTGCCACTGTCTCTTTCAAACAAAAAACTATTTTAATAATGCATTGTCTTGCAGCTGTCATAGCAAAGAGGATATTTCTCAAAAGGCTTTGAAATGAGTTTTTCTGACCTGTTGATTGCCAGTAGGTTAATACTTGGACACATACAAAAAACTGGAGAAGCAACAGGTATCAACTGGGACTTACAAAATTGATAGGTGATACTGTATATTCTAGGGTTGCATTCAAAAGATTGTGTCTCTACAGAGGCCACCATCTGTAAACTGAGATGAAGACAAAAGCATGAGGCTGGAAAGTGATGATTATGTAAACATAAACTTTTTTCTAAATTACTGCTTTATAAAGTTTCTTTTATTCCACTCATTTTGTAACACTGAGGGAGAATACTTAGTACAATGAGTGTGATTTTCTTCTTCTTCTCATTCTTTCACTAAGTTAATAATTTAGCTTTTCACTTCATTAGTACTTTTCCTCTGAGGATCTCAAAATACTGAGTAAACTTCCCCTCACTCTTAGGAGCTTCCTAGTAACTTATATGGTAGCCAACCGTGTTTCTCATAAGACTGGGGTATGACAGTGTGCAGTTAACAAGACATCAGGACTAAGACTGGGCATAGAGGATGGACGTTTTAATGCGTGACCTGAAGTGCAAGAGAATGCAGAGACTGTATACAAAATTTTCAGATAATTATGTTTAAACTATAGCATTTAACTTAACATAACTTGCATTTAATTTTTACCTGGGGATTGAAAAATAATTTTAAGGTAACAAAACCTTTCATGTGACATCCCACTTTTTAACTTTAAGATACTTTTTTTTTCATAGCAAATATATATAAAACCTTCCTTCTACGGAAATTATGTACTATATTATTCCCAGCAGTAAAGCAGTAGGATACATGTGGCATGTCTCAGGCACATCAAAAAGGGAAAATGTTAGCTGCTAGATTTGGTTTCACTGAAGTCTGAGCTCCCTTCCCCCCTTCACAAGCTTGGTACTTTAACTTCATCTCTCATGCTATGGGGAATGAATTACAGAAGCAATCTATCCTAATTTGTTAACTTATTCAAATAACAGTTATTATACTTAACTATGCTAAAGATTATCTTTTTGGTGGCAGATTGTTTATTTTTTGATGAGGCTAATTACTGATTTTCCAAAGGTAATTTACATTTATTACTAATACATCTTTTAAAATGTGACAGATAAATGTTGTTCCCATAAGTGTATTATGAAAAAAGTTACTATTTAAAAACACATTATTTAATTTGAAAGATAAATGGCAAACACCATTATTTTTCCTGTAGCACCTGTGCTGTAAGCTCATTTAAATATGTAATTCCATGTGTAGCTGCAATGCTTAGAGAAAAATAATCTATAGTATATGTGTACCTTTAAAGCATACTAAAAATTCCAGGCTGAAAGAGGCCTAGTTTCAAGTATAGTTTGATTTTATACTGCTTCAGTATTTGCACTGGATGTACAGGAAAATAAAGTTCTGACAAATGTATGTAACAATCCTACTGTTTATCAGCATACTACAAAAAATGCCCATCATGTTAAAGTAGTAGCAATTCTGAAAGTAGACTCAGAAATGTCTGTCAGCACCAACTCATCTTCCATATGACCCAACATTAGAATTCTGTGACAGAGGTGCTTATTAAACTGTGTGTAGAGAACTGCTTGTAAGAGCTGTCCTTCTGTACATCAGAGATCCTACAGTGTTCTGCTGTCAGTGTGACCCGTGACTCACCAAAGGGTTGGGAATTCTTAGTCATATGTTCAATATGCATAAAAATCATTACATTGAAGAGGTTTACGTGATGTGCCTGACATCTTTTCTAGAAAATACGGTATAGTTCTGTGTGGTGTTAGCGCTTACAAGTAAGTCAGAACAGCTATATCTTTCCTTTTGTACAGAATCCATAGTTTAAACGGAAGTTTTAACTTAATTTAGAAAGAAATGTTTTATCTGGGCTTAAGACAAAATGAATTGGTTTTATCTGACAGTCCAAGAAAGTTAGCCAGAATATCCTGCTGCTACCCAGAAAGAAACCCAGGAGAGATGGCAGACTCTATAACTGATGCCCAGAACTGGTTTCAGAAGGCCTGACTGTTATTTCCTACCCAGCAATAGCTAGTTTTGTATGACTTTTCCTTCCCTTCCTCAGTTTCTTTAGCATCAAAATACTGAGAATAATAATTGGTGGGACCTGTGAAACACAGCTCATATACTGAAAAGTGTTTTGAGATCCACAGATAAAATATGATAGAGAAATGCAAAGTATTGTTAATGAATTAGTCATTACAGGAGAGAAATATTATAGAAGTTTACACAATAGCTAGTATGCAATAATTTACTTTTTGAAAATGGAACTACAAAAGTAATCTAAATTTATCTTTATTTAATTTTTGTAGGGAAGTGCATAGAAGAATGTTTCTTTATAGAATTTAAAACGGTCTGTGTTTTTATCTCCTCACAATAGCTGACTTTAAAAAAAATTAAGTGGGATAAACAGAATCTTATACTATTTGAGTGCTACATATTTTTTTAAAAACCTAATGTAATCCATCAGTGAGATTTTTCTAACTATAGATACATGAAACTCCTGCCAAAACTGTAGAAACATTTTGATAAAATCTTCCCCCTTACTCACATCAGTTCTTCCCGAATTTCTAAACAAACTATTGAGCTTTTCACTCTTTTCTGTAAGTATATTTCTTCTACAAGTAGAGGGGATCTCAGTTACAGCAAATAAGATCAAGGGAGAAGGTAGCTGGATAGATCCAGATATGTCTGCTTAGTTCAGAAGGCACGTAATGCATGTCTTGTGTGCCTCTTAGGGAATGCCTACAAGATGTACTTTGCACAAATCTTTGAGCAGTATTCTGACAGTTATTTTTTCATAATCCTCATCATAAGCCTGTGCTCTTCAACGAATAGTTTAACCCTAAGCTCTAAGCTGGATAATTCTATAATATGAAAATTTAACTCATTGCTGGTACTAGAATTGTCTAAGTAGCTATTTACAATTTGAAAATTCAGTGATGACAGTGACAGTTCTATTCATGGACCACTTTTGTGACAGTCTTTTCCTGTTCTCCATTGAAATCTCATAGTGTATGATTACAGAAGTATTAAAGTAAGCAACAGGTGCATCTTTTTGGTGTTTGGCTTTAAAAAGTTCCTATGTTTTCATTGATTGATGCACCTATGAGTGCGCTGAAGGTAAGTTTGCAGGTAAGGATGAAGACAGGATCCAGGGAAAGGTCAGATTTCACAACTTTCCTTGTTTCTTTAGTCTTTACAGAAATCAACGAATTTTCTACATCAAAACAATTTTTACACTACCTTGTACCTCAGGCTGTTAAAATCATTGTTTGCCAACTGTATGCTTCTGCATTAAAGGCTCTGGCATGTGGTTGTTTGATGATTCTCTATGACTGTTCTGGAATAGCTATGTTTCGCAAATAAAACTGCATTTTCTGTAACCTACTATTACTTTTTTGTTTCCTTTTAGAAACTTGGCTGCAATTCAGGTGCAGGTTCATCCTGTAAACCCTGGGATGACCTCCAATTCCATTGTATCACTGCCTTTCATTACATTGACTCCCAAGATAAATTTTCTTTCCAAATGTGATTTGTCCATGTTGGCTTTGTGATCAGGTTGCATATGCTAGTCCTATTTCAGTGATCATTTTGTGTGGTAGCAAAGCCATTTGCTTTCATATGGATTCCTCTCCCAAGCTACCTCTAATGACCTGCCCTTCCTAAATTGAATGCTCCTGTACTACTTATCACTGTTTCTGTTCTTTAAAGTTTTGAATTTCCACAGGATTTATGATCAATCTGGTTCATCTTTTCAGTACTGTACCTGCCAGTACTCCTCTGTTTTGTGTATCAAATTTAATATTTATGTGTATAATGCATAAACTTACTGAAGCTGTTTTACATTTAACTTGACAATTTTGTTGGATTGCAGCAAAAAGAAATCGTTTGTCCTCCTGATTCAATACATCTAAAAAATAAAAAATTAAGATAAATAAATGCCATTTTATTTATTTTAAAGTTTAAACTATGCAACACTTCAAGAAACAGCTACAAGGTGTTGTATGTTAGGAACTGTTGACATTCTACTGAATTAAGAACAACATTTTGGTTTTTTATGCTTCTTGAGGTGGTAATGAGTAAAAAAAGTTTTTTAAAAATGTGTGCCTTGCTGTATTTCTTATACCATTTATTAAAAAGCTGCTTTCACAGTAAAATTATGTTGATTTGGAAGGAGGAAATAGCAAGGTTAAGTTGTGTGAATAATTTCTGTATATATGTATAACCAAGTGCAAACATTGATGTATAATGACAGTATAAAATGCTTTCGTGTTTGTAATGTCCAGTGATGTGGAAAATATAAGCCTTAAAACCATTAGATTGCATGGTAATTAGAACTGGCATAATAAACATAGTTTATTGGGGAAATAAAAAAGCAGAACTGGTGATCTGTTTTACCTATGTTCCAAGAACAGGATGCTGCATCGAAGTACAAAGGAATACCTTTTTGTTTGCAAATACTTCATAGAGGGAAGCAGTTCCATAGCTGGTGAAGATTTGTGTTACCTGGTTCAGAGGGAAAGATCCTTTACTTAAAGATTCGGCAGGCCGACCACATCAAACAAGGAGAGACAAACAATCAATACATTAAGCTAACACACTGCCAACTTCAGTTAAAAGTGATCAAGTGCACTTTGATATCAGACATGTTCCTTTTTCATTTCTTTTTTATCATTAACAATTGGAATATTGGGTTGTAGAATGTTCTCTGACTCTTAAAATTTCTTGTATTTACATAATTATATTGAATAAGCTTTATATATATTTATATGGACACTTTTACTGTTTGCTGTTTCAGTGACTTAGGCTGTACATTTTAAAGGTTTTTATCTTGTGCTGGCTGACTAAATCAAGCCAGATCTACCTCTGCAAACACTGCATTCATCTCTGAAAATCTGCTGTGAAGGGACATAAGGAATGTTAAAAGGCAAGTAATACCGTCCCATAACATCTTTTGCCATTTTTTCCAATCTTTTTTTTCTTCTTTTTTTCTTCTTTTTCTTTTTTTCTTTTCTTCCTTTTTTTTTTTTTTTTTTTTTTTTTTAAACAAAAAGCTTCATCATTCTTCTTCCTTAAAAAAAATGTTTTAACAAGCTGAGCTAGTAGCTTAAAGGGTCTGTATCAACCAGCTGATATGTTCATGTAGCACTGAAGTAACAGGTGTGTAAAGATCTGATATTTTTCAAATTATTAATAACTTCCTGTTTCTTCAAGAGACAAGTCATTTATCTCTCAGTTTTCATTTCTGCTATATAGCCTTGATGTTGGTTGGACAGAAGAAACAACTCCCAGAACAGAAGAACATTAATAATAAAAAGCATTTTTAACAGAACTCTTGTAAAGTTTTCTGCTCTAGCACATCTTGTAATATGTTTAAATCTGTTAGGTTACACTTATAATTACCTGAAATACATAGCTGTATAGCTAAAGACCACAGTAATATATTTTAATTTTTTCTTAAATTATATAGAAAGTAATTAAGAATATAACTCCTAAGTATGGTAAAATATTTATTGTGTCAATTATTTTTATCTGTGAGTTATTTCAGAAATTATCAAGAGAAAGTCTTGATGTGGGAATTAAGTTTAAAATCATTCATTTTTCTCCCTAGCATTTTCTGGTTTGTGTTGTGAGACCTCACACTATGATGACAGAAAAAACTAACATGTCTGAAGCCTTTCAGATTAGACGCCTCACCTAAAAGACTATGTAGAAATCCATCAATTACTTGTCTTTCTATTAGACCATTTGCCACAAATTCCCCTTTTTTTTTTTTTTTCCCTAGGGAAAAATAGTAGAACTTGACATATCAATAGGCCACATATTCATTATACAGTACCTGGAATTTTATATGACCATGTCACGGGTTAACCATGTACTGTATGATGAATATGGGGATGTCATTTCCCTGACCACAACACAGATTTCTGTCATTTCTTACTGAGAGCTGCTGAACATGCAATTGAACTAGTATACTCAGGTCTAAAGTATTTGGTCTCATTAGGTGAAGTCTTCATTTTTTTGACTCTGACACAAGAGCCATCATCATCAACTGTTCTTTCTCTGGCATGGTTATAAGTTTTACCTTTTCTCTCTCTCTTTTTATTTATTTATTTCCTTAATCTTACTCTTCTCAGGATGTATCTGGTTCTGATGTTAATAAAAATTGATTTCTAAATGGAAAGAAATCTCTAACATATTCTCCACAGAATTTGTTCTTGTCTTAGCATAAGTCATATGCTTATGACCAAATTGTGCATTGAACTTTCAAGAAGTTCTGGTGCTAATGGCCTTAAAAAAACTACTGGTATAGTATAAGATTAATGTGGGCATACCAATATAATGTCTAAGATCAGCCCATAAATAGATTCTTGTACAGATCCTGATACCTTCTGGTGAAATACTTTTGTGCTGTAGAAGCATGCTACAAGCTTTCTGCAGCATTTATCCAGAGCTCCACAGGCTGCTTTTTATTCCACACAGTCCTTGGCTTATGTGTGAACATCTGAAGTGTGTGAGGAGACCATTTGACAGAAACAGCCCTGATGCCTGGATCTCCCTTTCCAGTTTGCTTCACATTCCTTCTACAGAGAGCCAGAGATCTGCAGCTCCAAAGAGAACCCATGCTAATGCTAGTGGTAAAACCTGTGCCTGAGACTATGATTTAGAAGGTGTCTTGTAGTCACAGTAGTTTTATGTTTGGAAAGCCTTGTGAACCATATACCCAATCTCTTTCCCACTTAATAGTTTGCCTTTTTCCAAAGGTAAGTAAAAGCCTTTCAATGGAACAGTGCCTCTGTCTTCTAGAGATGGCACCTCTACAGCCTCAGGGTTGTTTCTGTTTTTCATTGTATACCTGTGTACACACAAGCATACAAACACATGCACATCAGCAAAGGTACCAAAATTGTGTAAGTTTATTTTGCAATAAGCTCAGATGATCAGTCCCTGACAGTTAGATGGCATGTTAGCTACAATCGGTCTTCCTTCAGAATGGTGAAGGGATTCCATAATTCCAGTTCCTGTGCCTTGTATTTTAGAATTTCATTGTAATTCCCATGTTGAGCAGAACAACATCTTTTGACAAAAATGTGCCCAATAGAAGTGGGATTTTAATATTTTCATTTTATTTTGTTGAAGACATCAAGAACAATGTTGCAAAGGCTTTTTGTGCTGCAAAGCACTATAAATGGTTTATTAATGTTTTGAACAGACCATAATCAAGAAGATCAACAGGGATGTCAAGTTCTTACCCAAGTCAAGCTCCTTCACTGGCAAGTTTCTACAAACTTATTCCTAATAATAGCATCATTTGGAGAGGGATTTTGGCTAGCATATGACATCTGATATATTGCTTTCAGTTCTGTGCTTCTAACTTTTTGGACTCATGGACTTTTATACCTATTTTATCAACCCAAGTTGCTTACATTTTTCGTGTGACTACTGTTTGCTCAGTAAATGCATTCTCACCTCTGATTTTAGACAGGTTTTTAAATGCTAGATCATAACTGAACTTTGCATCATTTAGGACTGAGTTCTAGATGAATTCTTAGTGCTTCAGTGCTTTAAAAATGTAATTTCCAATCAGCAGCAAATAGTACTGCTTTATTTCTGGGGACCAGCAAAGTAAGTTAGTAGTGAAGTTAGAATTTTATAGGTCAGTAATTTCAATGTGTAAATACTACTGTGATAATGTAGTTATTGATAAGCTAAATAAAAATACAAAAAGTATGGAACTTCATCATACCTAAAATGAGATGTTATGGCACAGAAAAGAACAGAGAAGGAAATGACTTCGTCTTATATTGATCTCATGTCTCTGAGACATTCTAGGATTGTGAATGGAAATTAAAATAAGATTTAGAAAAGATTTTTCTCTTCCTTGTAATTATTATGAGGATATTTTAAATGCAGCAAGGATTTAGTTGTAGCATTTGCCAAAGAAATATCATGAGGGTGACAGGAAAAGATAAATATATTTGACTACATTTCAAGCAATAGTGGAAAAACATAAGCTCTTCTTGATACACTTCATTTGCAACATGATAAAGATCAGACTCCGAAGTACTGAGAGACTGAGTATACCATCTATCCCACATCTATACATTTCTTCAGGGAGAGATATATACTGCTAGAAAAAATATGCCCTCGAGTGGGGTGGTTTGGTTATTTATCATACATAATATGTACCAGAACTTCTACTCTGTAGCTCCATACTAGAAGTCTAATCACAGAATTATCTTTATAGGGCATGTGTTTTCTTGCACCTTTGTAAAGAACCAGAGCAAATTTGGTCTGAGAAGCATATTTCTCTGACAAGCTAGAAAAATAAGTTGTAACAACTAGATTTAAAGTAATATGCATTGGCAAACAAACAAACAAAGCCATGTTTCTGTAAATCTTGTGGTCCTGGCCAGTAGTTTTACCCAGAATATTCTAAACTTTATGGTATTATGTTTTTTCTATTAGCTGATCATTGTTTATCCTGACCAGAGCTATATCTTTCTATAGTGTAGGTTTCTCAGGACTGTTACTCTTTATTTTACATGTTTGTGCATCTCTAACCCTACTGTATACATATAAAGCAGCTATCACCATATTGGGAGTCTTCAGAACCACTGAGTCCGGAACTGGTCCTCTGAGACCAGTATCTTCCCACACGATTTGGTGACTAAGGACAGCATTTGCAACTTACATTTGTAGTAGAGGGATTCAAAAAGTTACAGACAATTTACAGGCACCATTTTGAAAAGCAGGCAAGTAGAATGCAATAAAATAGAGGGCTGGAGTGAAGAGAAGGTGGCTGGCAGATATGTAATGGCTTCAGCTGCCAGCAAGGCTGGAGGGAGGATTCAAGTCTGCAGATACGCTGGCTGATTTCTGGAAATGAAGACACAGACAGAAGAGGATGCAGAGCTCCAAAGAAGGTTGATGGGAACTAGCTTTGTTTAAAATATTTATAGGATGATAGGAACATGCACTTTATTGAAACCGATTTATCTCTATTGCCAGACTTGTTATTGCAAACTGTAAAGTGATGCTATTCATGAATACACATTTTTTCTAAATCTGCTGTTCAGTATGCTGAGCATATCAATCAGATGTACCATTGTCAGTTAATTAACATTTGATTGCGTTAAACATAGGGTGTTGAAGAGGAGGTTTCTCCTTGGAGGGGGAGGGGTATCAATGTTTGAGTCCTTTGGAGGGGAGGGGCATGTTAATAATTATCCTGAATTGCAAGTAAAGTCGAACTGCAGTCTGTGTGTACACTTCTCTATACCACTTGTCACTCTTACACTCACAGTAAGAGGGGTAGACAAATGGAGCAAGTATTTCACCAGCTTAGTCCTTAGCCATAAATCCTGCATATCACCTTCTCATACGTAAAGCAACATCCAGAAATGGAAAAGTCGCTGTACTAGACAAGTGTAGAAGTAAGGTATGAGAAAAAATGGAGAAGGGAAGAGTAGAAGGAGAAGGAGAGAAAGGGAGAGGGGAGAGAGAGGGAAGGATAGAGAGAGAGTGAAATGGAAAATTGAGTTGTGTCTACACTATGTATCTATGACTATTTGATAGCATTTTGTATCACGACAGATATAATAGCATTCAAAATAATGAATGGTTTGGTTAAGACAAATCTATCTTTCTTCTTCACCCAGCCTCATAATACCAAGTCACTCACAGTAATGGATTGGTAGTGAATTTAGACATAATGGAAGATGATACTGTACTCCTTTACATGATATATAATTATCTGTGGAATTTCATTTCTACAGGAAATTAATGAGTCAAACAGCTTAGTGAGATTGTAAAGGAGCCTAAATATAGAATAGGCAGCTGTGCTAAGATAGCAGGTTAGTTCAAACTAATGACAGTGGAAAGCAAATTTCATTCTCCATGATGAAAGCTGTTGTCCGCTGAAAGAACAGGCCAATTTTCCCAAAACCTACACAATAATGACCAAAGCAACATGGAAGATTTCTGATTTTCTCCCAGGTAATTAGAAATGGACCACTGACAGACACAAAGTATATAAAAAAGCACAGAAAATGCCTGCATTTCCTTTCCTTCCTCTTTATTCCTTAGTTGAGAATGAAGATGTGAAAAAAATATTTCAATTACTTGACAAGCTATTGTGCTGCAGTGTAAGTAATTAAATATGTTTGTTTGGGTAACTGTAACTGGCTTTCCGTATGCCATATGTAACATATACACGGCTACCTAGGAGTTAACTGTGATAAATTACATTTCAATCATGAAAATGCTCATAATTCAGGACACTTGGATGACAGTATTTCAGAAGAATAACCCTTCTTTAATCATACACTTTGATGGAGGAATGCTCATAAGCACAACAGTGCAGCGCAATTCTTTCCATGAGGACTGACATCTTTAACTGCTCTAAACAATGAATCACCTTGTCAAATAAAGTGCGCAATGCAAAATCTGTTTTCAAACTCATCTGATATAATGACAGCTACAACAACGTGTTTGAGGTGATAAACTGACAATAATAGTTATATTTCTCTTAGACTTCTATTGTATTTTGAGAGTTTTATGCAATCATTTACTTTTTTTTTTTTTTTTTTTTTTTTTTAATTCAAGAAAATTTTCAACAGGACTTTTACTTTGTGAGTCCTTAAGACAAGCAAGCAGGGAATTGCATTTTATATACAACTGGAACCCTTAATTTTAACATTTCCTTAGAAAAAAACTGTAATGACAATTGCAACTAAACTTATATATCCTCATCTGAAGATTCAGGTTGTTCTTTTAGAGTAAAATACATGTTGAAATGTTTTGAAATGTTTTTCTTGTGAGATTTCAATGGCAATCAATACTATTTATCTTTCTTGATCCTTATCACTATGGTAAACTTACTAATGAAATATCTCTGCACAGATTTCTTAGGCTTAGTCAAATTGAAAAGGTGATGTGAAGAAAGTCCTTGTTAATCTTGGAAATCTACCCTTGGCATTTTATCATGTACTCATGAGATTTGTGGAAGGCTAAGAAATAAAGCATTTTCAGCAACATCCTTCCAGTCACTCCTGCCACTACCAGGGCAATGTACCAGACTTTGCTCATCTCGCCTACTACAACTGGTGAGAGGGCTGAGATTTCTTCAAAATACATTTGCAGCTGAACCTTGGCTTCTGTGAGCAGGGGCTGAGATCTCATTCAGCCTTCTAAAAAGAAGGTTTGATATGACATTTTTTAGAGGTATTAGAGTTGCAGTTATTTAGTATCAACAACAAATATAGATCTGGTGCTGCAGAAAAATGAGCCTCTGGGGAAAAACTTAAAGATTGACTTTTAGCACTGGATATATGTGTTGAGCTGGAAAACAAAGGGCTTAAAAATGTGGGATAAACTGTGCAGACACTGGCAAACAGCAGCTGACAATTCTTAATAGGAAAGAAAGAAATGACACAACAGGTACTAGGACTGTAGAATTTGGTAAGTGAAGGAGACAAGCCATGGAGAAGAGATAATTTGGTGGGATATCTGCCCAGAGAAGAAAAACATTTCTGAAGGTAGGTATGGACTACTGAGGAAACTGTTGCAAATGCTATGTTTGTATATTTGCATCTACGATTTATCTACAATATTACCAGCTATGTATTAGTATCAATAAAAAATGTCCTCATCTTCTTTGTCATTACCAATGAGACCTCATAACAAAATGAGCAACTCACTGAAAATTTCTTTTCCAAAATTCATTTTATTAATTTTTTTAATGTTATGTTTGTCATATTTTTGTGCCTTGCAGAAAAAGTAACAGTGGGCTAGGTTTTGGAAGTATCTGTGATGAAAAGAAGAAAGTAAACAGAAGCCCACTAACACTTCTCTATAGTCCTATTTGCAAATAGACACATGGGACGCTCTGGACTCTTAAAATGCTGATAATGTGTAGATGAATGTGCTTACAGAATCAGATGGCTGCAGCTGTCTAAAGTGCGACAAACAGCTTAAAATTTTTCGCAGCACCTCTCCTTACACTTAATTCTTAAGTTAGTTTGCATACTGTATTCTTAAAAAATACATAGATATTTCTTTGTGCTCCAGCAGTTTCATCCAGGCTATGCTTCGTCTTATAGCAATACTTTTGATTAAATAACAGCATGGCATTTTGAATGTGATAAGCTTGCTATGGTGCTGCATAGTATGTACCAGACTGCTTTTTCATCATTTAAATCTGGATAAAGTAATCTGTTTCAACATTTAGTTCTAAATTGAAGTTTGTGAACTTATTTCATGACTAGATCTTTACTTTTCATTGTTAGTTGCTTTCAGTGTGAGTGTTGAGTTATACCATAAAATACACATTTAAAAGGATATACAAATGCTTGTATTTTAAAAAATTTCTAACAGATAAATAACCAGTTAACATGCTATTATTATTATTATTATTATTATTATTATTATTATTATTATTATTATTATTATTATTATTATTAAATTGCATGACAAATATTACTGCCAATACAAGATTTTGCAGAACTTCCAAATTGCAGTTGCTACATGTGGAGGGCCATGGCACAGGACAAATCACCCTTTAGCTCTGATTTATTGAAGACACACAGCATGTTCACTGCTTCCTATGTGTCCTATAGTATGATCATGAAAAAAGAAAGTACTGACAAAAAAAGGCCTTTAAATGCACCACTCAGATTAATCCCATAGATTATATTATGGAATGATGCCCACATTTGAATATTTGGCCACTTTTTTGAGACTATGTTTTTAATATTTTTTAAGGCAGGAAAATGGAGAAGGTATTGCACTGTTAATTTCTTTTGCAATTTCTGAGTTAAGAGTATTTATGTTACACAGTGATGAAAGGCTCAGCTTTTAGTAGTGTACAACCAAAAGCTTTAATACTTTTATATATGTAATACTTTCTGTGTATTTCTAGTGCTTGTGCATGAACTCTGGGCAGCTGAATAATTCAGTGATTCCAAATCCGCACACTTAGTTTTCTGTCTTCAAACAGTACTGGATGCCCCACAGCTAGAGTAGACCATACTTTTTTTTAAAAAAAAAAAACAAAACAAACAAACAGAAAATTCTTACCCTCTGCCTCTTAAAGACACAAAAAGCTCATAGTAATCACACTGGAGAAAGTGTAAAGAAAAGTGTGTCTCAAAAAAGCTGTGGACGCTCCTTAGCAATAACAGAAGAATAGCTTTCTTTGCTCTCACTGGAGCAACCTTAAATTTTCATAAAATCAAGTCCAATAAGGCCAATATCCAAGTTCTGGGGTTGCCCAGAGGAAAAGGTTTGTCAGACTATAATCTTTGTGGAAAAGTTGTTCCTTGACCTTTTTTGGCACTGTATGTCTACTGCAGCAGAGGGAGGTCAAAAGTGCACTAGTTGTTAGCACCAAAGATGAAGCTTAACCAGACACTGAGAGCAATGATTGTCAAACGACTCCATTTGCAAGACAAGAAGTGTATCCTTAGCAGAGCAAGGGAGATGAAAGAGATTATTTTCTAGGGGTCAGATTTGTTCTTCTTTTCTGACCTCTCTCAAGATTGCAAAAGAAGTGGTAAGAGTTTTCTATAGCAAAGAGGCACTACAAAGAAAAATGGGACAGTGTTTTCCTCATCTCGTCTCTGCTAGTCTTCCACACACAGCTAGACAGTTACTGTTTTCTTTTTTTCTTTCCTTTCCTTTCCCTTCTCTTTTCTTCTCCTCTTTTTTTTTTTTTTTTTTTCTCTTCACTTCTCCATCCTTCCTGCCTTCCTGCCTGCCTGCCTGTCTTCCTACCTTCCTTCCTGCCTGTCTTCCTTCCTGCCTTCCTTCCTGCCTGCATACCTTCCTGCCTTCCTTCCTTTCTACCTTCCTTTCTTCCTGCCTGCCTTCCTTCATTCCTCCCTCCCTCCCTCCCTTCCTTCCTTCTTTCCTTTGCAATGCCATCTTTATTCCATATATTGGTCACAGGCCCCACCCCATTGTGGTACAAATAAAAATCTTATATGAAGACAGACTCTTTTGTTAGTGTTATCGAAATCCCTACTGCTAAACAAACCAACATGTATCAATAGGTAGACAGAATTCAGAAGTCACTGCAATGGTACTATAGTACTTTATAGCAGTATTTTAGTTGATTTTTAATTACTTGCTACAGAAGCACGCAAAACAAATCCAAAAGCTATCCTGGCTCTAGATATCAAATTTCTGAACTTGAAATAAATAGTACATTTTTGAGCTATCAGTGAGGACTTCAGGTTATTGTAAATTGATAAGATACAGTATTATCCATTCAAAATTATGTACCTTTTTAAATAAACCACAAAACTCATCACCTCTCAACTCTTTGATAAAAGACTAGGATCATGGAAAAGGTTATTATAAGGCAAGTGTGAAGTAGTTATTGTGTTGTTTGTTTGTTTGGTTAGTTTTCTGTTTTGCTTTTCAACAATGACCAAAAATCAGGTTTGTTCTAATTTGCCAAGATTAAGGGGGAGGAAAAGAAAAATTCCACATAGACTTGGAAATATGTACAGAGCAATTGTCTGAAATATGGAATAATACTCCCCCAGTTACCACAAGAAGTGCAACTGTTGATTAAATTTTTGAATACTGATTCCTTGACAGAGTAGTTAACAATCCAGATGCCATTTGATAAACATGCTTGTACTGAGAAGCTCAAATTCTGGACAAATGCTTCAAAACTACTCAATTTTTTTTCAAATGCAGTGAGTCAGTAGGATGTGAGGCTAGGAAAAGAGAAGGAATTCTGACAGTAATGAGCTACATTGTTTAGCTTCAAATGGGATTTTGCGTATCTTTGCAAAACTCTCTATCATAGCAATGGATTCTGTGATTATTTTTCCTATGATTTTAATTTATGTTTTACTGTCAGTCATCAGTGTTTGTTTAACACGTGGAACAGTTCTATTTAAACATTCCTTCAAGCTACTTGGCTAAACTTACTATCCATTGGGTGCCTCAGAGGATGAATTATTGAAATCTAAGCAGATTAATGCCTCATGCTTACTCCCATGGCTAATGTACAATTTTGCAGTTGGAATAAGAGTTTTAAGCCAAAACTTTAAATGATGGAAAAATTTGCCTGCCTTGTAAAGTAAACAGGTTCTAGTTGCTTTTTCAGTTTGGGAGGAGTTGTTAGGAATCCTGTAATGTGGGAGGGATATAGCTCCCATGAGCTCCCACTGAACAGCTTTTTGATAACTAAAGCTGGTTAGCCCCTGAGTTGAAAGAATAACCTAAGAATGAAGATATTTACAGATTTTTGATCTTGTGCTTGATTATCTTTACATCAGGCCATGTTCATGTGTAGTGAATCAAAAACCATCTTCAATGAGACAAAAACATCAATAGTTCATTCCAGTTTCTGGGCTGTTTCAAAACACTACTTTCCTAGGAGCTAAAAAATTTCTTCTAATTTATTTTATTTTCTGTGGACATGAACCTTTATCAACAAGATGCTGATGACAGTTATTATATAAAAATATTTTATGGCTAAGGCACAGTACATTTCTGTCTTGTTTAATCAAAGATATTAAATGGGTATTCAATGTCTTCAGTCTCATAAGCTCCATTTTTGCTTGATTCTATTAACCTTTGCCCTCTAACAGTTGGGCCCTACTTCCTGTCAACAACTGTCTCACCGAGGGCTTACAATTCATGCTAAAAGCTCTTAAGTTATGGCATTCAGTATCAAGGCTGATACTTCCCAGACATTTTCCCTTATCTACTCAGAAGTTTTAAGATTTCATAGTACACCCCCGGTGTCTTACAATCCCTTCATAAATACTCTCTCATTTCATTCAAAGTGCAAAAAGAAGAATATAGCATGAATGGATCCATTATTTTAAAAGCAAGATGTGAGCAGAGAAATACTACTGCAATGCCAGTGTAGGCAGTCTTGGTTCCCTCCCAGCTCACTGCAACCCTAAGAGCAAGAAAGAGCAGGGAGGTGTGAAATAACTGAATGTAGGTCCCAAAATTTGATTATCTCGCTACATCTCTGAATCTTGAAACAAAATATTTGATTTTCAGAAATTCTAATTAAGCCTTATTTAGATGCCAGATTTCAAATTAGAATACATAGACTGAATTTAGGCTCCTAACTCTGAAAAGCCTAATTTGGGTGCTCAAAGTCTTTAATGATCAGAAGGCTTTTTAGAGCTACCATAAAACTTCTATGTATCAAGGATGATATTAAATAAATCTTTCAGAAGAAAAAAAAAAAAATTGAACTGTGGCCCTGCCTCTCCTGTTCTCTCTTTCTTTCTACTCTTTTTAACACCAAGATCATTTTACCAGTGGAGTGTTAAGCAAAGTTTAACATGTAGCTTGACAGTGTTGACTGCTGTGATATGGGCTATGCTTCCAGCAGCAAGTACAAAATACTGTACTTGGCACTTTGTTGTTGTTGTTCTTGTTCTTCTTCTTCTTCTCTTAAATCTTCTGCAAAGGACATTTTAAAGAGCAGACACGACCTGTCCCATTGTGCTTAGCATCTTTTGCATGCTCAGCAGAGCTGTGGAGAAACAAGTACAAAACCCCTACTTTTGCCTTGACATATCAGAAACAAGAATACCACAGAGATCAACAAGAGCATTATGGATGTATGTTATAGATCAGAGCTAGGATTAGGAAATTAGGTTAATTACCTCAAAAAGTGTTGAATGACAAATAGCAAAGATTAATTCAATAGAAAAAAAAGTTATGCAAAATGTATCATGCCTAATGAAGATCCCACTGCCATTTTTTATCTTGTGCTTGCTAAATCTTTCAAAATCCAGATGCTCTTCCAATAATTAATTGTATAACTTACCACACTTCTATGATTTAATTATTCAGAGAAAGGTAGTACTCAAACTGGTTTGGTTTTTTAAGTGCAAGAGTAGCTTTTCAAATATCAGAGGTTACAAGTTTCATTGTCTTTTAATAAGAGGTTATTTTCTAGAAAGTAATTATTTCAGCAAGCCTCAATGTAACTGGCCAGCCTGCACCCTTAAGGATTGCTGCTGGAATGGCTGGAAC
This sequence comes from Excalfactoria chinensis, assembly GCF_039878825.1. Taxonomy (NCBI): domain Eukaryota; kingdom Metazoa; phylum Chordata; class Aves; order Galliformes; family Phasianidae; genus Excalfactoria; species Excalfactoria chinensis. The sequence continues at coordinate 23,639,061 of NC_092829.1, read as the reverse complement.
GTATTAGGTTGGGACTGGAATATGTTGCCCAATAGAAACTTCATGCAAGAAATCAATGATGTGGTTAGTGTCTATTATGACAACACACTCCTATGAAAGTAAAAGAGTAGTATAATACAATATGGAATTTAAAAGGCCTGTTAATTCCAAATTACAGTAATGGTTCATGCTTTTGGTATGATATGACCACAAATTAATAAACTGATTTATTATAATCGTGTGTGGCACCTATTTTTACAGGCTATGAAAACAGAAAAATAAAAATAAATGTGTATTGAAATTATAAGGCCAGGTGTCATTCATGTTTCTAAGGCATTACTCAATACTAGGTGACATTGATGCTATAGTGAAAGCTTGGAGCTGACTGAAGTGGTCAAGGTGCTTTTGTTTTAAATTGAGTAGAGGAGGAAAGTTCAGCTTTAAAATACAAGACAGCTTTCTTGTGGTACCTCCTCACACTGTTCAGTAAGTGTCTAACTGGTGCAGAGCTATACTCACAATCTTTGTCACTGTAAATATTTAATAATTCAAGAGGCAGGACTAACACGGATTTCCCTCCTGAAATCCTTGCAATATTGTTGAACTAGTGTTTGGCAGACAGCAAAAAATGAAGGCTGAAGTCTCCTCAGGCAGAGTTATTTAAACTGTCTTCCATATTTTGGAAGTGCTCTTATCACAAAGATCTTGTAAATAGGATATTTTCTTTTCAAAGAATACCTGTCACCACTAGAACTATTGAGTCTTTCACAGGAAAAAATGGTTTCCCAACATACCATAAAGAATCTTCAAATTAGTAGCGTAACATAGAATTATCTATCCTATGTCTTTTGAAGACTTTATTTGAAAAGTATTTTTCAGGTTGTGTAGCTAGGCTATGCGAAAGCATTAACTGTCATTGTGATTATTCTTTCACTATATCTTTACCAAGATTGAGGCTTACATATTTTATTCACGTGAGATTAAGACTCTTTGGTGAAAAGTGTTTTGTTATGTTTTCTTCTAGTAAAGTGGGTTTTGTGTGCATGTATTTTCTGTGTTGTTTTCTTGTTGTTTATTTGTTTCTTTAATTCTGTACTTATTTGGCTAGGCTAAGAGAACAGAAGCTATCTTTCTGGGATATTCAGGAAATACTGTGTAAAATGTTTTTAGATTACTTTGAAATTCCTCTTCAGAGCACAAGCTCATACACAATTGTGCACTTTCACAGAGTCCCAAAAAGCCACTACAAATATACTGATCTTGCAGCTTAATGAAACAAGCAGAAGTTGATCATCTGATTATCTTGGTGGCCTGCCTAAATACAAAAGCTCCTCATAGAATTTGTATGTAAATTCTTTATCCCTACTAACAGAAGAATAATATTTACTTCACTACAGTTAGGCCTCTTCAGCATAAGGGGAAATAAAGCACAAAAGTTGGCACTGAAGAATGAAAACATGAGCAGTTGCACTGAATCTATTTGAGGTGAGCACTGACAGAACAGCTATAACTACAAATAATATTCAGTAATTAAGAGAGTTTTAGGTTGATGTTTCTTGGCCTGCTTTTGAGGAAGACTATGTCAGCAATCTTAATGGCAGATTTAGTCTCTTCTCTTTTAAATCACTCTGGCTGTAAATAAGAATCAGTCTATGTGGATGTGTATGGGAGATTGATAATCACAGCCTGAACCTCTGATTAATCAGCTGAGGCAAGTATGGGGTCAACTGTGGGAGCACAGGTGAGAGTGATGTAGCTGTGCTCCCAGAAGGGGTGGAGCTCGACTCCACCTCCTCTGAGACCTCATTTAAGGGCTGACTCCCACTGAGGTGGTATCTCTTGGACATTGCTCTCCAGTGAGGACTGTCCCAGCTTCTTTGGCTAAGGCACCACCACTGGTGAGTTTCCCTTTGCTTGTTACTTCTGTACATTTGTTACCATCTTTACTACCATCTGTATATTAACAACCAATACAGGATGTCTTCGCTGGATGGGGACCATTAAGTGTTGTACTTTTGCTGGAAATGTTATAAGACACTTCAGACTCTAAAAGTGAATACATTTGGATACCAATCAGGCAATTTAACACCAACACAACTCTCCCTGACTTGAAGGGAGTTTTGTTTGTGTAGAGAGCAGGATTAGTCCCTCACACAGATATTTTTATGGAGAAAATATTAGTGGAATGAGAACAATGCATTTTTTTCTAAGTTTGACATTATTTGCTCAAAGTAACTTTCTCATATTTGGTATTTCTACATCCCTATGAATTCTGATTTGTGCTATCACACAAACCAGAACACTTCTGACTTAAGGAACTTCATCCTGCCTTTAAATCCATGTCATGAAGAGCAGACACCAGATCTACCTTGACACTATTTCCCAGATTTATTTTGCAATTATCAGTAATGAGAATGTCCTACATCAGAACAACTCCAACACAGCTGCCTCTTAGAACCACTTGTGGGCAATACTCTGAGTTCATTTGGTGGGAAGCATTACAGATTCTGTAGAACCAAGATGCCTGTGAGTGGTAGGTGTATTTCCACTTTCTAGCTGACGAGTAACAAAAGGCAGCAAGACATATGTCAAGAAATAGTATATTCCTTTGCAGTTTCAAACAATAGAATCATTTTCTATATTGAGAACATGAAAACCATGATAGAAAATGTCTGATAAGTCTGGTTACTTGTTGGTTTAGAGGGTATCACAGGAGTGGTTACTCAGCTAACTGAGCTAAAACCATAGGAAGGAACTATTTTGAACTCCAGCAATAGCACTTATTTCACAAACACACAAGGAATTTGTGTTAATATGAAAAATGATGCTACTTTTTTGTCTGAGGGATGGACAGGAATAGAACTAACTGTTGTATCACCCTTCTGCAATGCATACCAGCAGCTATCACTGCCCCATGAGCTCTCCTCAGATTCATCTTTCATTCCATTTGCTCTTTCATACAAATAGTTCTACAGTGCATTTCTTTTTCTCTATATGGAAACATGGAAAAATAATTATATCTTGCAAATATTCTTCAGGTGCTAGGCTCTTTATATTTTTGTTGGAATTTCAAAAGAAGCAGTGTAAACACCAGCCACGATTACTGAAAATGTTTCCCCACATTAGCATTACTTAAAATAGTCAGTTTACAAATGCTTTAAACAAGAAGCTAAAGTGGAACTTACTCATATGAGCTGAGCTATATTTTCATAGCATAGAAAATGATACCAGTTAAAGAGGTTTGTGAGGAAAAAACACTGCATCTAAAAGAATTCTACTCTGACTATGATTTAAAACATACGTGTTCATTGATTCCTTTTTGGTTGTGGTAAGAGTGTTGCATTACTGTCATGGTTTAGTGATTTTGTAGCAAAGGACTAATAGAATCAGTGCAGCATATTCTTTCCTGATATAAATTCTTAGGGACTGCTATCATGGTAATTAGCACCCAAAAAATGACTGGAACAGTGCTCCATGTGGACACAAGCTTAGCTTAGCCTTTCTGGTACTTCCCATCTTACTCAAATGTTGTGAGGAGTGTCTTGGTCTTCATGGAGTAACACAAATTCTGAAAAGTCGCAAAACCTGAATTTGTTCTTTGCCTGTTTCTCTCATAATTCAAAGGAAAGTATTTGTTTCATATATTTCATTCATAGCAGTTTTTTATTTTGTTTTGTTTGGTTTTTTTCATGTAAATAAATAGAGAAGTGAGGAAAGAGAAAGACTTGGGAAAAAGTGTGGAGAAGAGGAGCAAAGGCTACAACTGATCAGAATTAATGTACGTGCTAGGACTTTACATATGACACATCCCTTGGAGTTCATTTCCTTTGAGTCTCAGTATGACTCCCTGAACTGAAATTCACTGTTTTATTACAGTAATCAGTACTGCTTTCTCATGAAAACAACAGCAAACATTTCATACAATACACTTGATGGGCAATTTAGAAATTGAGACATACCATTCCATGTCCTGAACAAGGTTCTAATTAATTAAAGTGCCAGACTAGTAGGCATTTCATCATGCTATGGAGTAAAACGTAAATGCAATCTGAAATAAATAAATTTTATATTAAATCAATCAACTTCTACAGTTCAAATGCAAGGAGAAATAAATGACAAAGACAGAAAGGAGGGATGCAAGAGAGTGCTAGCATAGGAAATGTAAAATCTGAGGTTTTTACAAAGACTAAATAATTTTCAATAATCATTACCCTGTGATGAACACTTATTTACATAAAAAGGGATTTCAAAAATCAAACGAAAGAACATCAAATCTGGACCTACAAGTGCTTTTATTGCATTGAGGAACTTTCCAGAGATGTGGTTTCATGGTTGCATCACTTAACAAAGCATCATTTATCTTTCTGGAGATGAATATGAGATCAGTGCCATCAAAAATTAGCTGCTGCCCCTCTCTGTGCAGAAAATATTTTTACAGAAGTTCTGCAATTTTTGTCAAAGATCATATCTAGTATAATTTATCCTATGTTAAAATTTTCCTTTGGATTCAGAGCATGTTTTTGGGCAGCAGCTCCAAGTGATCTCCATTTACCAGGATTTGGTCCATGTTGCAGGGTGATGCGTCTGAGTGTAACCTGTATTTCTCTGAGGTAAAACATTTTAAAATACGCTCCAACAGTGAGGAACTCTAATATACAGGAGCTCTTTAAGCAGCTCTAGTGCACAGGACCAAACCTGATCTAGTTTGAAAGAATCCTTTTCGCACCCTCTAGGTAGGTAAACATTAGGAAATGTCTAGTATGGATACTGGCCTCTCATCACCAACTGTTTCGCTCTACTGGTCTGACTTAGACCTTGTTTACACTATGAAGTGGTCCAGCCAAGAGAAGAAGATTTGCAGAGGAAAACCACTAAAAGCAGAGCACAGAAACTTTAGATTTATGTGTGATTAGGTGACTGATTCAACTCTTACTGGAATAATGCCAGTCTCCCCACTGATCTGAGAGCTGATTCTCCATGTCAAATGAGCTGTAATTAAAAATAACATTCTCCTCTGTCTCCCGAAGAATAAACCTGTTGCTCATTTGAAAATGCACTTTTCTCTACTTGGTAATTATCCCCACTTTATTTCATGACTATCTTTTTCCTCAAAGGAGCAGTGCCAAACATCATTCCCAGTTGGCAAGTTATTCACAAACTCTTCAGTCTGCTTTATAATTTTAATAAGACTGTTGCCTTCACCTGCCTTCCAGCCACATGTGAGGCTCATGAGGTGAGGCTGGTGTCTGAGCTCTGCCCTGAGGGAGAACTAGAGACCAGAATCCTGCAGTTTCACACACTACTGCATGAACACAAAAAAGAAGTGAGTACTTATGACCTGAACAACAGTGTCTGTGATACTGTGAAAGTCAGCCAAAATGACTGTCAGAAAATCAGTCATTTTTCTCGTGGGCTCCAAGTTTAATAACTTGTAAGAAGTACTCTACTCACATCAGCTGAAACCACTGTGTATAACAGGTTGTTGACTAAAGTTTCCCTCCTAAAGCTTTTCTCATTTTAATACAAGTATATTTTAATGTATTTTGCATGATAAATAAAGAACTAAATAAACCACGTTAGGAGGACCTGTCATCTGCTTTCAGCAAGGACAGCAACAAAAGACATAAATGCAGGCCCTGTCATCATAGATAAAGCTTAGATACTGCTTTGTCATTCATGATTAGAATCTTAGGAGCAGAGGGAGAGAGTCACCTCCCTCTTCTCACTAGCCGCTTTTCTTTAGATAAAGCCCAAATTACATTTGGCTTTCTGGACTGCAAGCACATATTGCCAACTTGCATCTAATTTTTCATCCACCACTACCCCCAAGTGCACCTCTACACAGCTGCTCTCAATCTGCCCATCACCTGGTCCACACAGATGTTTGAGATTGACCTGATCCAGGTGCAGCAACTTGCACTTGGCCTTATGATGTTCAAATGGGATTCAAGAGCTTAAGGTCAGTTACTGCTAAGACTGTTCATGTAGATGAAGCTGGTATTTTTGGGCTGGCTTTTAATGCAATGAAATACCTGCTAGAAACAGACTGTTTTTAAGTTTTTCTTTTCTTTTTTTTTCTTTTGTAAAACCTACAATCATCTTTAAGTTAGTATTTTGACTTGAAGATATTCACCAAGGCTTATTGAGCTCTATTTAATTATCCCTTGTCTTCTTGTCGAGTAAAGGTAGGTTTCCTAATGATACTAGTAAAAATTCAGTGTGTCAAATTAGAGAAGATTAAGTTATTTTATTTGGAAATGAAGATAACTGGAAGTAGCTTTTTCTGAATATGAAGCTGGTATTGTAAAAGATGTTCTACCATTACTAAAAATAATATTTTGTGAAGCAAAACCAAAGAAAAGGCCTAAGACTAAAGGCTTAATTCATTGAAAATCATCTTCAATCTTAAGAGAATTTTGCCTGAGGAAATGGTAAGACACAGAAGAATTAAAGCTCTCTGGCTAATAAGAAGACTGTGATACATGAATGACTGTTTGAAACCTTAACTGAGATCAAACTGTTCTAGCTATGCTTCTGCTAAAGAAAGGGCAGAATATGAGGGTTAGAAGGCAGCCATGTAGCTTAATGATAAACAGTAAAAGAAGAACGACTGAGATAGATGCTTGGTTGTAAAAGATGGAGGAAGTTTAAGTGATCCCTCAAAAACTCTGTATGATGTGGTACCAAAAACTTTGAAAGTAATTTATTGGAAGCAATTGCTATTGGTAAGAAATGAATAAGGGAACACTTAAAAAGCAAGAAAACAACACACAACTGAGTACTTACAATTTACTTATTTAAAGTACCTGACACCTTACTGTCCCAGAGGAGGTGAAGTTGAAGTTGTTGTACCAGTGACATATTTATTTTGATTCTTAGTAAAGTAAGACATACAGCATTGCAAGAACTGTAAAGACAGGATTTTAACTTTCAGAAATGTTCTGATCATTGAAAATCTGTTTCATATACCACTGGGAGGAAGAACAAGGACAATAAACATGCAGATAAATAAGAATCCTATGAAATAAGCACCGTTAACTTAATTCTAGCAAAGCTTACCAACACTTGCTGACATTTTTTTTTTTCACTTAATTATTTTTTTCAGAATAACAGATGCTCTTATTTAATAAGCTGAGAGAGTTCATAAGAATTTGTTGAAAACTCTTGCTGAGTACAAGTAGAGTTAAAAGGGCTGGCTGCGCTACTGTTGGATGCTGGTTAAATGTTGGCCATATTTGCTTCCAGATTTTTACAAATTAAGATTGATTGGGAAGATGGTTATGACTTTATATTACCATTTGAAAGGCTGTCTGCAAAGGGCATTGACAAACAGCACTGCTGCAAAAAGGAGAGAGAATCCCAGATTACCACAGGGATCTATATTATGGTAGGCATTCTTTCACTTCCTTAATGAACTCAGAAAGATAGTAACAGGGTACTAATTTTCATAAATGATGTTGAAATGGGAGGGGCAGCCATTACTTGAGAGGAGCAGAGATGTAATAGAAAAGGAAATCTAGAAGAATTAGATTTGTGAATAGAAAGTAATCAGATTGGATTCAATAACAAAAAACAAAACAAAAAATCAAAAACAAACAAAAAAAAACCCACAAAAAACTGAGATAACAGTCACTACATCACTACATTCATCATAAATTCTTTAAAGTTAAGAAAAAGACCTAAAACTGTTATGTGAATAAGACAGTAATTTAGGGTGAGAGAGAGCTAGATTCTATTTAATAGAGAATTTAAAAAAAAAAAAAAAAAAAGGAGCGCAGCAAGTTTGGCCTCTTTATGCATGTCTATTGGATCAGGAAGCCAGGAGGTAACATCCTTATAAAATAACTGATTCAAAGTCCACTGAAGCAAATGGAAGGACTCCAAACACTGTCAATAGGCTTGGATCGGGCCCTAGGCATGTCTGTGTGAAGTCACTTGGAACATTGCATTCCCTTTTTAGGCACAACCATTACCACAAAGACACTGAGAAACTGAAGAAGGGCCAGAAAACTCTACTACCACAGGCGTAGAGACTGGAAAGACTGAATTCAGGGTGAATTGATTTAAATCAGAACACAGGAAGCTTGGATTTGTACAAATAAATACTGTCTTGTTATGTATTTGTACTTTCCTTTCCTTAAAGAAAGTTTATTCTTTCCAATAAGTGAGCAGTATAACATGCTGGTAAATACAATTTTTTTTTTTTAAAGCTCTCTTGAATTTATAGTTGTTTTACTTAACTGACTACAATTAAAAATTTTTATAAAAATATATTAAGTTAGGACTGATTATCCTGAACATAGGAAGTAGGAGAATCATTCTTTCTGGGTACAGTGTCCGAGATTTAGTAGATATTCTTTTTAGTTATTCACAGACTAGAAGGGGGGGGGGGGGGGGGGGAAGTGTTCCTGCTTCTTAAAAGTTGCACTAAGTTTCTCAGCTTTGAAAAGTGCAGCTAAAACCTGAACCTGTTAGAGAAACTGAAATAAAGAAAATATTCTCTCTGGATCAATGGGCACAGCTACTCTTAGAAGCTGGGTTAGCTTTCAAACAAATTCTGGCTTTACATGTATGGCTACTGACTTTCAGCAATATTGTAAGTTGTTTTGGTATTTTTTTCTCCCGCTTGTGTCTGATGCTGTTTTAAAAGATCTTGGGTTTAGTCTGTTTTGTAAACTTTCTTCGTGAGAGCAAAGTTATGATGGAGAGGGCTAATACAGCTGGGGGGAAAAAAAACAACCAAAAAAGGATGGTACGAGAAAAGAGGTACTGTTAATTCTGGACAGATCTTACTGGCATTATCCCTGCCTATTTTCCCCAAACCAAAAAAAGATGTTGGAAAATTTTGAAAAGACTCTGAAAAGAGAAGGAATGTCTTGAGTTAAAGCTGAAAATGTAAGCAACTGTTTCTTGCTCTTCATGCGACTGTATGCACACACTACTTGATAAAGTGCTCAGATTTTAGGACCTATAATAAATGTTTATCTAATCATAAGGATTTATTTACTCAAATGAACAAGGTGTAAAATGAGCCACTGACTGGAAAGTATGACTAGAAGTGTGTGTGTGTACATACATTCGGACAGCAAGATGCTTGAGACAGGGAGTGTTATATTTTTGTGAAGATAAGGATGGAAGACTTGAGCTTTTTCTTTTTATCACAAGAGTGGGATAAATAGAGACTTTCAGATCATTTGGGTTCATGGTACATACCTTGCTTAAGGTAGCCTTTACCATGCTTACTTTTTAGGTGCCAAAGGCTTTGGGATGTCTATCTTGAGGGTGTAGAATTGATTTCTGGTGATGTTTATTTCTCTATACTAACTTGGAAAAGGAATCCAGATGACTAATTTAGCTTGGGAGACCTAAAATTTCAACATAAACTCTCTTGTTTGTGAGACAAATCCCACATAAGTACTCTGGTTAGACCTCTTAAGTTTGTGCTTCCATGCAACTACAAGAAGATTGATGAATTTGGATAGCTATCTTTCATTGTCTTCCAAAATAAGGTGTGCTGAGCTTAGGTTCAAGATGGATGTCTTTCCGTTTCTAACTCAATATTTGTTATTTGTCTTTGTTAAGCAGAAATTAGCCCAGTTATACAAAACAGCTTGTTCTGATCTTAGAGATTTATTTTGAATTCTGCTGAAAGAAATAAGATTTTATGTAATTGCTACATTTAGGTTAGAGAAAAATAAAAGTAGGAAATAGTCTACTGTGCAGAATCTGCATTTTTTTTCTTAATTTTTAACTAGTTTTCAGTACAAAGCGTGAAGAATGTGGATGCTAAATATGTATAATCCCTTACCTTTGTGCTGCTAAAATAGGATATAATCTGGATGAAGGAAAAAAAAAAAATTAAAAAAAATCAAGCTACTCAAGTATATTGACTGAAGAACTTTCATAGCCTTTGTGCTTCTCTCTATCATGGAGAGGACCAAAGAATTCATTTAATGATAGATGCTCTCTTTCAGTTTCTGTTGTTCTGCCACCTGTTCTCAATCAGTTGTGCCAGAAGTCCATTTAAAATGAGCCTATGCAGCAGGTAAAATATAATTCCATTCATCCCATGGAATCTTTCTTCAGCACAGTCTGCATATTCAGGAACTATTTCCAAATGATTACAATATTGTTTGTGTTTTATTTGACAATAAAAGTAAACAGAATTCTGATGTAGACACAGAGCTTTTATTCAGACATTGTCCTGTGTCCTGGCTCCTCAAGCATGAGATGTAGAATGTATCTTGTATCTACATAATTAGCTTTTCATGAGGGTGTGAAATTTGTTCAGAAGCTGAGGCCTTGAGCCAGGTTCTGTGAACCAGTTTGCTGTCTGATGACCTCCAAAAAGAAAAAAAGATTAAAAGCTTTGATCCCATGAAACCATGGCCACCATCCTACAGTCCTGGATGAAATTCTCAGTGTTGTATAGAGCCTAGTGCAGGCTCTTGTTGCCAAGAGAAACATGCAATGAGTCAGAGAATGAGGCTTCCTTTTTTATTAGAATTTTACCTTGTTAAAAACTGTACATTTAAGTGTCAATAAACTTTATTTCATTTCATATTGGACTGTAGAGATAGCAGGTTTCATCTTGGCCTCCAGCATCTCTTGTCAGAAGGGGATGTGTCTACATGGGCTCTAGTCTTTTCCAAAACTACTCAACATTTGGATCCTTGTGTTTCAGAGTATTAACTAGATTACAGGTCATAATCTGTAAAAGCTCCCCTGCCTCTGCCCTGCTTGACTCCATTCCAGATGAAATCTCTTCAAACAAATCCTGGATCACTATACTGCTTTGTGCATCTACAGCTAAAAAGAAGAGAGCAGAAAGGAAGAGAGGGAGGGGAGGGGAGTGTGTGTGTGTTTGGGGAGGCGGGGGGAGAACCCATATATACAAAGAGATATTTGTTTCAAGGGTAAAGTCCTTAATTAATGAAGTCCTTCATTTATTGTTTCTGGAATTTGAAAGTATTGGTTCTTGTAAGAGAGGCCAATTATGATATTTAGGGTAAAGTAATTCATCTGAGTGATCTCTCTTCCATTTGAAACTTCTTAATTTCTTATGCCCTCTTCTGTGGATTCACAATGTGAATACACCTAGGCATGCATCTGTTAGTTATGGCAATTTAGAGCCATTAGTTAATTAGCTACATCATACGGTTTTGTTTCACAACAAGGGTATTTTCTTTCAAGAAGTAAAAAGAAAGCCTATATGCATACAATACACATGAACAAAAATAATTTAATTTGCTACATTGTATTAGGCCATTTGGTGTTTACCAATCAAGGCAGATAAGGATCCACCTACCTGTTGCTAAATCCTTCATGAAATTAATTTGAACTTAACTGCTTTAATTCATAACAAAGACAATATCAAATGCACAAGGCAGGGAAGTCTATGCTTTCAGTATGTGATACAGTTTAAGTAAAATGTAGACTTATCCATGACTCCTCATGCTCAATGAATACATAGTCTCAGCCCTTTGAAGAGGTGAATTTTGACAAAATTCCAGTACAGAATGTAAGAAACTTTGATAGAGGTGGAGGAAGTTGTTTTTTGTTTGTTTGTTTTTTAATTACTTGGGATTTATGTGAATCAAAGTTAATGACCTCTTTTCGCAGTATTTCACAGTATATCTCAGCAGAGTCACAGACACAAGATATGGCTTTTGTGTCATTGTTTTGTTGTGGTTTTTTTGCTTTCTTGCTTTTTGTTTTGTTTTGGTTTTGCATCACAGGAAATGTTTTGCTGGGTGAAGTGCAGCTGTTTTCATTCTAAAGCTTAACTCTAGGTTTTCAGGTTTCCCAAATACTTCAGGAATTGTCTTTATGGTTTAATAACAGGGATTTCTAGGAGGTCATTTTGGAAATGATTTGTTCTAGCTGCTGAGCGGAAAATGTCCTGTCTTGCTGTCCTATACCTAGAATAGAAATTGACAAACACCTTCCGGGAATCAGGTCCTGAGAGTTAGAATAACCAACTTTAGTAGGGCAGCAGAACTTGGAAGAAAACACAGGCTCTTGAGAGTGCATACCAGAAAAATGATTACTATATGTGATGTATGTAATACTATTCCCTCAGTATCTGTTTGTGGCCATCCAATTAGATGGGTTTGCATTCTGTTCCTGAATAGCAAGTCTTACCCTTTAATATCAAGGGGGCTAGTATTGACAGTAATAGTATTAGTAGTATGCCAGTAGGCTTTACAGGGGAAAAATGAGTATTGATGCTACACGAAAGAGAAAGCTTCTACCATATTTTCTTGACTGCTTTTCAGATTTAATGTGCAGAGGAAGGTCTTGTAGATGAGATACAGTTGGTCAGATTTCTAATGCTCTGGTGATACTTTTTCTATTGTCTTGAAGTAAATGCTGTGGAAGTTAACATATCAATCAATCATTACTTTGACTCCCCCCCCAAATGATTGTATTATACATAAAGGAGAGTAGCTAAAATTTCATTGGTATTCAAAGCAAACACATTAGAATGTTTCTAGACAGAAGAAGAAAGGAAAAACAAGCTATTTCTCTGACCTCTCCTATGAAGAAAGGTTGAGGGAAGTTGGTTTATTCAGCTTAGAAAAGAGAAGGCTCCAGGGAGACCTCATTGTGGCCTTCCAGTACTTGAAGGGAGCATTTAAAAAGGAGGGGAAACAGCTGTTTACAAGGGCAGATAGTGATAGTACAAGGGGGAATGGTTTTAAACTGAGACAGGGGAGGTTTGGGTTAGATATTAGGAGGAAGTTTTTCACTCAGAGGGTGGTGACACGTTAGAACAGGTTGCCCAAGGAGGTTGTTTGTTGTGCTGGATTTCACTCTGGGCAGCCTGAACTAGTGGCTGGTGACCCTGCACGTAGCAGGTGGGTTGAAACTGGATGGTCATTGTGACCCTTTTCAACCCAGGCCATTCTATGATACTTATTGTTTTTACTAAACTGTTATGTCTGGAAACCAAGAAGAAAAAAATAACAATTAGAAAAACAGAAAGACAGACTGGTGAAGAAGCTTTCCAGTTCTCTAGGCTGTCAGGGGCCATGACGGGCCACCCACAGTGGTTTAGTTTCTTACCTTTTTAAACACTGCCTGATTTCACCTGACGTGATCTATAAGACTGTAGAGTAGTCACATTTCAAGTGCCTTTTATGTGCACTTCAAATTCTTTTTCTTTGGAGATATCCTTTACTAACAGGATTTCCCACTTTGAAAAAGAGAACCCTTTCAAAAGATGACAGAACCACTCAAAAACACAGCAAAAGTTTATAAAAAAGAAAAAGACAAAACCAAAATGGTATTTTGGCACAGCTCTAAAATGTGATTGTAAATAAGAACAGTTTTATTTTCACATTTATTGAACAGACTTGATTTTTCCCTTCAATATTGCTGAGATATTTCTTTTTTTTCATGTAATGTACTTACACAACAAATTACGTGACAGAATAAATGTGTTTGTAGGTGTCCTTGCATCCTTATCATTTGCATTTTGAACCACCCACATGGGTTGTACACAAATTGTATGGCTTGTTGCCAATGAATTCAGCTACAGCACAAAATGTTTTCAAGTTCAAAGCTTTGTCACTGTTCACCTCATTCCTATGTTTTACCCTCGCTTCTGTTTTATCACTAGATGATGTTTCCCTGGTATCAATAAAATCCTTAATATCTTACTTTTAAAATGTGAGAGCCATAAATGGAAAAGGAAACAAGAGACCAATACATGCAGATAAAAAGGTGCCAGCTTTGTGCAGCTCTTATATTCAGCTGATTTTAAACAGTCAGTGTATGAGCATCCAGGAAGTTTAAGTAAGCTATTTGTAGCAATGTTTTTGCTCTGCTAGTGACTTTGCCTCCCACCCTAGGGCACATATGCAGACCCTGTTGCTAGGACAAGCCCATGGGGCTGGGGCTTCAATGAGAAGCCTCCAGTTGCAAGACCACAGCCTTTGTGCTGGCAACCCCTGACAGACTAAATATATATTTTTTAAAAATATGGGTCAAGTTACCTGAGTATGTTCTACTTGCATATACTAACAGTGGTCATCTTTCTTTTGTAGGTTTCCTGGTAGTAAATTATTCCCTTTCTTAGCAAAGCTGTTTAAAAATAAATAAATATATAAATAAAACATGACAGAGCTGCTTTTCCCTTCTCAACAGTCAGGATCTCACCCTTGAGTGATAATTGGGGAGGGGGAGTACAAATCTAGCTTTGGCTTTCTTGATTGCATTCTCCTGCTCATTGCAGAGTTTTTTCTTTTCTTTATACATGCTTAGTTACAATAAGGACTGGGAACAAATTCTTCTTGAAAAATACTTTTAGATACCCTGTAAGTGTCTATAAATAATGTGTATTATTGTGTGAAATTTAAGAGTGGGGGTATCTCTGAAGGATCTAGAAATTATCTGTTTTCTGATCCTCCTAATTTATTCAGCAGTATGCCCAGAACTTCATTGCGTGTCATAACCTATGGCATCAGTCATGATTTACAAAGATTAAGGATTATGTCTGAGTACTCTCAGTTCTCTTGTGTTACACACCTTTTCCCTTTTTTTATACCTCTGTTCATTATTTCCAAATAGCACCTACCTCACAGGCATTTGTACTCACAACAGATTGCTGGGTCCATATGGTCTGAGAGATTGCATTAGGATACCTTTTTCTTATAGTGTATATTTCATCTCACTTTAAGTAGTGACATGGTACAAATACAAATCAATAGATCATGGTACACAACAGTTTGTGTTACATTCTAAGAACAGGGGGCTGTGTTGTATTTAGGTGGTCAATGGACAGGTGCTGTCACTGGATCACTGATGTTATGATTAGAATTCTGTGCTCAACCACATCCTGAGTCTGTGCTTAGCTCTTAAAATCCAAACAATCCTATAAACATAGGATATATTATTTGTATCACAGAGTGTGCCTCCTTCTGTCTTTGGGAGATAAATAAATGAATTAGTATGAGAAAATGGGCATAAATATAATTTTCTGTTGGAAATGAAAAGTTTGCATTTTAGAAAGGGTTCCACCATTATGTCTGTACTGCATTTGAAAATTTGTTTGTGTTTAGTTCAATGTAAACATCATAAGTGTTTAGGAAAAAAAAGATTATCTAGAATTACTCCAAGCATAAGGAAATGGTCCAGATTATTTGTTGTAATAACCCTGCCTTTTTTACTCTTTAGTGAAGTGAAATTCTTTGGAAGATGTTCTGTGAGGCGCATGCTCAATTATTTCACTTTGTGTGTACTTTTAATGACCATGTCAGGTTATGCATGGTCTCAAGTTATTGTGCTGAATCAGACCCTAAGAGTAGGCTGGAAACAAAGGGCTCCCTGAAATTCAGAACTGACAATTTAAATTACACAGGAGAAGGAAATGGGAAATGCTGATGAACAGGTGAAAACTACCAAAACAGAAGCTTTTTAATAAGAGCTAGAAAAGGGAAAGGTGAAGAGGAAGAGTGTATCTGAAAATTGTGATGTGTCTGCAAAATAAGGCATTTGGTGGCAGGAGAGAAATGCAGGAATGAGTGGTGAAAAGCTACACATAACATGGGAGAAATTAAAAA
The DNA here is from genome assembly GCF_039878825.1 of Excalfactoria chinensis. Lineage (NCBI taxonomy): Eukaryota > Metazoa > Chordata > Aves > Galliformes > Phasianidae > Excalfactoria > Excalfactoria chinensis. The sequence goes on along the minus strand of NC_092829.1, from coordinate 23,623,516 downwards.
AGAGAATCTCTGAAAGTGCCCTTCTTTTCTTACTTCATCCCCTCTTTCCTGTATGCATTTTTACACACATGTCTCTTAGTAGAAATCTTGGCCCAGGAAAGTGAAATAGAACTGAAGCTTCTAGACTTCAGCCCAGCTGCTTGCTAGGCTAGGAGGAAGATGGCACAGCTCAAATATGGGTGGCTGGGGTCAGATTTACTATTGAATGATACCCCCCTGGGCTGTGTCTGCCACTCCAGGAGAGCACTAGTCTCCTGAAGGACCGGCCAGCTCTGTGTGGATGGCTCAGGTACCCTGGGGCAACTCAGAGTCCCTTAAGACCATGATAAGGCATGTGAATTTCACTCTAAATTCACTCCTCATGTATTTATCCAGAATACTGGAGCAGCTGACACTTGTTTCAATGAGTGGTCAAAAGCTGTATGCAGTGAATAATCATGTGTTTGTGCTGAAAAGTCATAAGTAGGAAAATGTACAGCTAAATTTTTTTTAATTTTTTTTCCCACCATGTCTACATAGTAAAATTTAGCAGATCTACATACACTGGTCTATTCAGTACAACTTAATGTGTCTTCTATGAATATCAAACATGTTACTTGTATCCAATATCCCCAATTTCAACTTAAAGAAATTAAAAGATTTCAAAAGTGGAGAATGTCCCTCTTTGCAATGCATAAGAAGATATTCAGGGCTGAGGACAATCACAGAAATTTGCAAGCTAGCAGATTGTTTGGGTCAGTGTCAAATGTTAAACCAGGTTGTACAGACATAGAGCTGTAGTCCACACACTGGGGTGTTATTAAATTTCTGGAAAGTAATGAACTGGCGCTGGAAGTGAAAAGGAAAAACAGCAGTAATGTGGAATGGCCCCTTATTCAGGAAACTTTGAAAATGTGCAGCCATAATAGCTGTGGTGAAGTTCCTTTAAATGAGACCTTGGTATGCTGTGGAATAAAGTCAAAATAGGAGATTGTGGCATTCCAAGTCATACTGAATAAACGCATGCATTGGGCCAAACTGTGGTCTTATTCACAAGGGAACATTTTTTCTCCCTTTTCCCTTTTCAATTAAAAAAAAAAAAAAAGTGCAGAGAACACTTTAAGATACAGGGCACAAATGTGTAATTATTCTTGGCTAACATGGTAGCTGTTGATCATTTAATGAAACCATAATTACCATATAATGGCAGGGTATTTATATGACAGATTACTACATTATTACAGGGTAAGTGCATGATTATTTCTGTCCTCAAAATCAGAATAAAAAACACATGGAAGTGGAAAAATAAGTTGAAAAAAGAGGGGGAAAAATTTGAATTTCCCAATGCTATTCCCATATTGTTACTCCATCCCCACCTCAATCATACAGTGATGGCAATGGCCGCTGGCACTCATACTGAAGCCAAATCTCTGCAGGGAATTCATGCCATAGTACAACAGATCATAAAGCTCTTTGCCAAATGGCTACAGCTCTAGGCTTCATTGTACTTGTAGTTAAGCTGATTCAATAGCAATTTGGTCACTATTCTCTTGTCCTCAGAAAGAACTGTACTGCTGCTTGCTCAGAGAAATAGTATATCTTGATGGATGTAAAAATCTAAGAGTTACTTAACTCCCATCTATGCCTTTAATAGCAGTAATAGCTAATGTGGATTTCAGAGCAATATAAGTTTTGATTGGGTAGGGATGTTGAACTCAACAAGATTACCTATTGGTTGAGTAGTGCTTGATGTGGTTCAGTTTCAGCTGACACTGCTAGTGTTCATCACAATACAGAAATCTGCGTGCTTAGTAAGGGAATTTAAGTGTGAGAAAAAAATTAAATGATTCCTTGTGTGGGCAAAAATACATGGACAAATCATGATTTTTGAAAGTTAAGTGGACTTTTATGTCCCAAATACAGCCCATCTCAAGGATTTTGAACAGGAACAGCTTTCTATGTAGAAATCTGACTGTATCAACTGATGTCAAATACCTAGCTCCAACAGGGAAGTTAAATGAGCTCTGCAATCATCTGTTCCACCCGAAATTTTCCTCTAAATCCTCACTGTGCTGTTCAATTGTAGAGAGAACCAGAAGAGCAGTCCATGTTTTCAAAAAGTTTTTCTAGAGCCAATGTTGTGAGCTGCAAGTCATTCTAAGTACAAGGGCTTGACTCTGAATAACAACTTCTGAATTTGGCAGGCTTTTTGACTCTGGTTTTCCTAGATTTTTCTCTAAGAGGCAGTGTTGTTGCAGCTATTGTCATTCTTTTTGTTAGTTAGTTAGTTAGTTTTTGTGTTTGTTTTGTTTTTTCAGGGATGGGAAATGATCTCAGGTAAAATCTACAAACTTTGAGCCCTGTTTACTCAGGGCTTATCCTGTGTGTCTGTATATGTCTGTAAGAGATATATAAGTTGCAAGAGAATGTGAAGGTGCTAAGGAATCCGTGTGTACACATTTAGAAGCTGTAATTGCCCTACACTTGTACATAGTTCCTAGAATAAAGCAGTTATTATTCCGAATGGTCAGTGACTGCTCATAATTTGCTGCTGCTAGTTTATTTCTCTTTGTGGAGAGAAAAAAAATAATAAACACAAACACCACACCAGAGGTGTGCTTAAGAAAGCAGTGCAGTCATGATGCTGGTGGGAATTGTGTTGTGTTGGAGTCTGACTCTGCTCTCCCTGCAATTCCAGCATGTTCCCATAGAGTACTCATTAGAAAAGAGCAAAAGTCATTTCTCTGTTTCATTGATGCACTTTATTCAATGTGGTGTTCCCCCTGAATTTCTCAGTTGTTCTTCAGAGTTCTTCATACAGCTTCTTCTTGTAAAGTTAAATTTATCTAGGCTGTGAGTTATTTTAATGTTTGCAAATTAAGCATACTCATAGTCTTCTCTTAAAAGATTCCAATTCCAGTGGAAATACACAGAAACAAAGGCATCTAGCATTGGAGTAGGAAGAATCCTACCTTTTTTCCAGGAATAGAGTACTATCAGTTTCTCCATTAGAAGAACAACTTCTCAGGTTTTTCTTTAAAATTTTAACATGCCACCAGGATATAAGGAAACCTTTGCTCTCTTGCCTCCCCATCCTATCCCAAATGCTCATTTTAAAACAGTCTTCGAGTAATTAAATTCTGTGCTACTCTGCAAATCCTTTACAGCTATCACAATATAGTTATCAAGAATTCCATCCATCTGGCACAAAAATTTTACTGACTTCAACAAAACATGGTAGGACTTCAAGCAAGTCCCATGGGGAGGGACTTTGAGATAAAGTTCAAAATATTTCATGATTACTTCTTGCAAGAGTGTTCTGTTTTATTTTCCTAGTGACCCATAGCTATTGTTATCTTTACTTTTCCTCTTTCATCCATTTCTAAGCAAAGGTCATATAATTGTAACTTCATTTTTAGATTCTCCTGGCAAACATTCAGAGATGCAGGAAACTTTCTCCCAGGCTCAAATAAGTCAACTGCCAGAGTTTCATATTCTGGCAAACCAACTTCTCCAAGGCCTCGTAAAAATTCTAGGCTGTTATCTCCATATGCCTGATAGACTTTTTTTGTGATCATAATTAAAACCGTCTGTCCTTTCTCTGTGACTTCAGGAGAATGGCAATGAGTCACAAGCTCTGAAAATGCTAGAAGAACAGAGGCTGTAGTTATCAGCTCAGAGTCACTTAATCTGCTATATTTCATCCACAGACCTGTAGATGTAAAGCACTGCCACCTGCCTCTTAATTCAGGTGTCTTCGGCACAAGTCCACGAGGGCAGAAGGCAGCATCACAGTTAGCATCAGGAGACAGAGGGAGTCTGGAGTTTGGATGGAACCATAAAAACTTGAAAAATAAACTAATTTTGTTTATATGAAACATTATTGTCCAAATTTGTTCTTCTTTTGTGATCGGTTAGACCTTCTCTGTTTTCAGTGAAAATCTGGATAGAACTTATTTATTTATTATTTTTTAATAAGAATAAATGAAAAGTAGAATGATACATGCAGAAGGAACAAAAATAATACTGAAAACATTCTCAGTTTTATTTTAGGGAGAAATACTTAACCTTCAGAACATCATTTTGAAAACTAATTTACTATGATGCTTTATTCAGTAGTATTTGTGACTCTGCTCTTATTTTTCACACCTTGATATCCTCTCTCCAAATGTAATAGATTTCCTGTCATTTTTGAGCAATCTTTACTTTCAAGGCTTTCTTGCTACTTAAAGAAAGCTTGTTCACCAGCTGGGTTACTTCCCAGCTCCTCTAGCTCTGATATCCTCCTCTTTTAAAATAAGAATTAGTTTCGGCAACAAATAGGTCTGATGTTAGAAGAGATGCTGGGAGGTCTAAACTTAATGATAGCCTTAACAATCTAATAGTGTTCCTGAGGTTTGTCTTCATAGGCAATCTGATGCTCAGGGAAGCAAAATGACTTTTTGATGCTGTGCTTGGAAGTTCAGATCCTCCCAGATGTATCAATTAGCTTTGTAAAACTAAACAAAGACGCTCATGAATTTCTGGCCCATAATTATCAGACTTGATATCATCACCAACTTTGGCTTCCAAATTTGAGGGAGAAGTTGAATATCATGTTAGGATGACAGCATATGCCTGAAGCATCCATATGCTCGCTGCCTCCTGAGACTTGACCTTGGCCTTCAGAGGAGTTTACAGGACCAAGCATCACTGAAGGTCTGGATCTTGGGTAGTACTGTTTCTTGTTTTCAAAAGGAGTTTGGTATTTAGTACTCTTTGAGGACCTGGATCAAACTCTGCACAGGTCCTACTTTTTAAATGGTACAAGGTTTGCTTTCAGAGACTGGATCTCTATCAGGGTGTGCAGTGCTGCCCTAACAAAGGAGAAAAATATCTACAATGAAAAAAATACTTTAAAAAGAACAAATGCATTCCTGGTACCATTTCCTTATAATCAATGCAAGAGATGAAATTAGAAGCAACCTTGTTAGGTCAAGTGTTTTAATAAATATATTACTTCATCAGATAGGAATATTAAAAGGTTCTCTTATTGTATTTAGTTTGACTTCATGGAAACATGTACAACTATTAATATAAACAGGCTTATCATTCAATTTTCTATTGAGCATTCCTTTTGTAGTTTTATTTTCTTGGTAGTTTCCTGTTTTATCATTCAGAAGGTTTGCACTGTATTCCTGTACATATTTGGTTTGGTGCCCAGAAATGTATTATTTTAACAGGGTTAGTTCATTAAAAGTTATTACTTTACAGGGGTTCTACCATGCATACATAACTATGTGCATGCCCTTCTACAATGAACATTGTGGTAAAGTTACCATTAAGGTATTTTAGGGTTGGTCATATCTGCTATATTAAGTTACTATTATTTGATCAAACCAGCCCCTATTATTTTTTTTAAGAAAGGACTTAAATTGTCAAAATATAATTCTTTTTCTTTCTTCAATAACATTGGCCCTTCAGAAGCTATCAGGATTGTGAATCATCCTTTCTTTTATCATAACAGTTAGTATGCAGAATTCTTTTAGTCAAAACGAATAACCCAGTGTTCAGTGACTTATACATGGGTCGACTGTGATGCTCTCTCAAAATCAAACTTGATTTCAATATATACTTTTTCATGTATTTCTGTTGCTTGTGGGTTTTTTGGGAATATGTCCAAATATGCAATAGAGTTCTTGTTTTGCTTAAAGACTTCAATAAAGTTCTGAATTATCAATTTTCTGTTAAAGAGAATCTAGGTAAATTTGCAAGATAAACAAATTTGTAAAAATAATGTAATTTCCTTGGAACTTTTTCTATGAAGCTGTATCACAAGGCAGCATCAAGGCCCAAAAAAGTACATCACAAATTTAAAAATCTGCACAACTTTCTCTGAGGGATGAATCTGCCAAACTTTTGCAAAGAACTGGCATTGAAAGATTGGGTGTTGATGTGAATGGTGTAACAGAGCATTGCACTAATGTAGCTGGTCAGGTGCCAGTGTTTTCAAACTGACCTGAAAAGTATGTAATATGCTAGTGTGACTTCAAAGTTACATAAATATCTTCTGTACTGAGATACCTGATTTGCTTCCTGCAGCTAAGGCAAAATGAGAAAATTCATCTATTACGCTTGAAGGAGACAGGGCATTTAAACATTTTGCTTCTTTTTTTCCTCATCATTGCCCACCTGCAGCTTTGTAGGATAGGTTTGAGACTGCTTAAACTAATCTGCATCAGCTGACTTGGATTTTTAAGTCATTTGTTTGCTGGGTTTCATGTATTTTCTTTATTTATTCTTACCCTATGCACTAAGTTGGGTTGTGTGCCTTGTCCTGGTGCTGATGGGATACTCATTACCAGTGCTTTCTACTTTCATGGTTCTGTGATTACATAGTTCTGAGCTGCGAAAACACACATGGGTGTAAGGAACTAAGCATTTAATTAAATTTGGAATTGTCGTGCTTATGTCTTAAAATGGGAAATGTTACACTATTATTTTTAATCAGTGGAAAACAGGCCCAGAGTTCAGGAAGTATTTAGAGATATGGGAAGAAAAAAATAAATCTGCACATCAGTTATACAATCTGTAGCCAGAATGAACAATTTACATATGTCACATACCTAATTCAGGTTTGTGTGGAGTATTTCCTGCTGATGGTTTTTCTACTGTAATATAATAATATTGTTGAAAGTTTGTGGAATGACAATATTCATTAAGTGGTAAAGGGAGGAGCCTGCACAAAACAGAGTATGATCCAGTTGTGCATCTGCTGGTTTTATGTAAGTTCTTCTAGCCATCTGAGAAGTTAATATTGTTTACATTTAAATTTTTAAAAAATTAAGGTTTGTTTTTCCTAATCAGTAACTTAATGTATTCTCCCTTGATCAAATATTACAAATCTTGCTTTGTCTCTTTCACTGAATATTTCAGTGAAGTGGAGATACTCAGATGGCAGAATACTATTCTTCCACCTTGGGAGAGAAGGGCAGACTGGTTGTGTAGGGTGGATGTGCTGATGGTATTTTCATGTTGTTGCAAGAGATATTGGACTCCATCAGTGCGATTCTCTTAGCTATGTAGGAAAAAGAAGTGAAAGCCTGAGGTTAAAAGAGCATGAAATATGTTATCTCTGCTATTATTTCTCTCTTGAAAATGTGCTGTAGTATTATGTGACCTGTTCTGTTAGGTGATATCGTACTGTACGCTCTTCCTGAAAATCTAATGGCAACATGTGTTTACAGTTACTCCAATAGTATCTATTATACTGCGTTATATATTGTATGAAAGTGATGATGCATAGCTCTCAAACTTAACAAAGCTTTTATTTTCTGCAAAACAGGGCTGTATTGGATGTCATTTCATTGTGAAGTTAACTTTCTGTAGCCACTTGCTTTAGGCTTCACTAGCCTGCTATCAAAAATGAATCTCCAAAACTTCAATGAGAACCATGTCTAATAATATTAGCCCATTGATTTCAATAAGACACTACTAAAAGAAAGTTATTCCTCACTTCAGTGCTCATTTTTAGTAACAGTAGACCACTGATTCCACTATCTTGCTGTCAAGACTAAATACTCAAACATTTATAAAGATAAAAATGAATCCTCAGCATAATTAAATGAAAATTATTCCTTGTTCCTTGTTCTTTACTGATTCTAGAGAATTGGTGGCAAATATTGTCCCCTGAGAGGAGTGTTAGAAAGAAGCATCATGCAGTCTTTTTCTAAGTATCTTTCAAGCCCCCCGCCCCCCCCCCCCCCTTTTTTTTCCCTGAGGAGGGAAGGACAGTGAATAAAGCTTATAGAGATACTATAAACATCAAAAAGGTTAGCAGTCCTTATTGTTCTCTATAAAAAGCATGTGAAGTGTCTGATATAATTGTGTTTTTTTGTTGTTTGGGTGGGTTTTTTGTTTGTCTGTTGGTTTTTTGTTTGTTTGTTTTATGTTTGTTGTTGTTTGTAGTGCTTTGTTTTACTTTTTTGGCTTTTCTGGCATTTTTATTTTTTCCCTCCTCTGCTTGAGGAAACCACCTAATTCTTCCAAGAGGTCTGACTGACAGTGAAGATAATTGAGGAGGACAAGCATGCCTGCTTGCTCTCTTGAAACAGAATACCAGTCTGTTATTCCTCATATTCATGATTGAATAAGGTGTGTTGCACTTCTAACCACTACTCTCTACTATAACGTTGTCCTTAATCTTGGATTCCTAGAGGATAAGTATAATCTGAACTATTTTTTTCCATTCAGATCTCTGGTTTGGTATCTGTTCGACATGTATATGCATCCTTGGTTATTTGCATACTTCAATTAGCTGTATCTGAGCTTTTCAGAGTTTGTAATTTACTTAGATTTTTGTTACAGACACTGATTTAACTTGAAATCTATCCCTCTACTTGCAAGACAATTTTGCCATTTTCCTTCAGAAGCCAGACAATTTATAGATGAGCTCAGACCAAATAAATCATAGAAGATATATTTATAGGTCTAATATACTATATATATTAATATATATTTTTAATCACACTCAGACTGTCACCCTGCAGAAATAATTAGCTTCAAGTATGGCATACACATCTGCTGTCTGAGCAGATACTTTTGCGGGTATCCAGGGTAGGATGCTTTGGAACAGCTAGTGTTTGGAATAGTCACTGCCACTCCTTGCCTCAGTGATGAGGTGAGCCTCTTTCATTTCCCTACACTAATTCACCTCAATGGCTGTGTAACTGTAATTATCCTTAGACCGAGCAATTTCTCCACAAGAGAACATTTACAGTAATTCTGAACAAAGAAATATAGATTCACTCTCACATTAACTTTGTGCTTCATGGAGGAAAAAGGCATTGATTCATTTTCTGCTCCTTAGCTACTTTTCTCCATGCATAAAACCTCAGGAAACCTCCAGTCTGGCTTTCTGGGGAGGTGGGGAAGGACTACATCTCAGTGGCGTCAGGTTGACTACATTTCTAACTGTTCATGTATGAACACAGGTGGTTTGAATCATAAAGATACTGAACCTCGGATGATTTTGTAAGAAATTACCATGAGATGCAAGTCAGATTCTCATTTCTCGAGTTTTGATGGTGTGAGTTCAGCTCTGGGCCCATTTTGAAAAGCTAGCAGTAATTTTATCCTCCTGCAGCATCATAACAAAACATATGGAATTATATGTGTGTAATAAAATGATTAATATCATAATTTAGATACCAGGACTTAAAAGGAAAAGAATGATTTGCAATATCAAACATCAATTGTTAAAATAGTTTTGAAGACCTTAATCTCTTAAAAGTCAAATTATTTTAGATTATTCCCAATTGTGGCCTCCCCCACACCCAAAAATCAAATGCAAATAAAATTGATGTTAGTAGAAATAATAAAGACCCATAATAAATATACTCTGAAAGCTAAGAAAGTTACTTCTGTTTAAGTGATATAATTCTTATTCCTATCTTCAAATATGAAAACACTGAAGTACATGTTGCTAGTCTATACCATAGCTCAAGAAAATGTTAATCTTTCTACTTCAGGTGTCTGGATACACCAGCGTTAGTCATTTTATTAATTCAAAACTTCTTTTTGCATAATGTGTCTTCTTTATTATGCTGTTCTTCACCCCTTGTACTTCTCTATAAGCTCAAAACAGTTTAGTAAAATTCATTAGAATCAAAATTCCAGCTTTAGAAGGAGTAATAGATTATAGTATATCCTAGAGAAATCTAGCTGGTATATTTTGTTGGCATATAGTGAAAGACCAGATGCACAGAAAATAAGGTAATGATATGAAAGCATAGAAAATACTATGGACTGTGAAACATTATTCAAAACAGATTACTAACTTTTTAATTAATTCAGTAGTTACATCTGAATATTGGATGAACTACTACTATCCTGTCTGTCTATCCACCAAAAGATTCAAGGTTAGTTGTACCTGTATGACAGTTTATTCAAGTTAAATGAAGTTGATTTTACTTTTATATTATTAATGATGAAACATCCCATGATACTACAGGCTTTGAAACAAAATTATTATTTCAAAAACATTGTTGCAGAAATTGAAAAGTTAAGGAGAAAAACATTATTACAAGTTTCAATTTAAAATAACAATTACATTGTATGTATACTGTTGCCATTATTACAACATCTTTTTGTATAAACTCTTATTTCAAACTGAAAAGGCAACATTTATATTAAATAAATAACACCTGGAAAACCTGCAAGAGGTTTATCCCACAATGGAAGATGCATATCAAGAGAAAAGATAATCCAAAGGAGTTCTCTTGCTTTTTCTTCTCTATAAGGTACACTAGTACACAGAAAAAAAGGATAATAACCTTAGCAAGTAGCAACTTTCATTTACCAATCTCATCAAGAGACTACCATGTAAAGTGTACAAATAAAGCAAAAGTAGACTTTACTGAATGTCAAAAGAAAAAAAAAATAGAATAAAATCTATTCAATTAATGTTGAACAAAGAAGTTATAATCTTCTTATGTACATCAATATCCACCCATATTATACACGCTGTAATTAAATCTATGTGGCTTTAAATCTGTAGCCAGAGAATAATGGCTAAATTCCATAACATTTAAGACAGAATATACTGATGAACAGGCAGAGACATGACTTATTTCCTTCAGTGTCCAGAAGGTCTTCATTCACTATGTTGCTAATACCTAAGAGTGTATAAAAATAAGATAATGTGATCCAGCAGCAACAGGAAAGAGAGAAAAATAAGTAGCTTTCTGGGGAGTAATTCCAGTGAATACAGCAAAGTTAATGACTTTATTTAGGCAAAAACTACCATCCAGTCTACTTCTGATGAAGTACATAGTAAAATACTCTTTGAAACTTTAACAAGACTTATGACCAAGTATAAAAATAATTAATGGAAATAAAAAGAATGATACACATGCAAAAGCAGCTAACATCTAAGGTTCAGTGTGTTTTGGAATTGGAGCAAATTGTGGCAAGACAATGAGCTACCTTACCCGTGAGAATAGGCTGGAATTATTTCAGATCTTGTTTGTTTGTATGTTTGTTTGTTCTTGTCCAAATGAAAAATACAAGTAAGGATACTCGGTAAAGTGCTGCCTGTCATGTTTGTTCAGTTCTTCTCAGTGGTTACTGTGATATGGAAAGCAATGACTGAAGCACAGATAATATGAATGGTAACTTTGTGTTCAAATGTGTAACTTTGAAGTGAATAAAGCTCTCTTTTTAAGGTTTCCGATAGACCATGCATGAAAACTGCATAAAAGTTTGTTTTTAACCCAAGAGAAGCCTGAAATTGAAAAGATTTGAGATGTTTAAACTTTGAAAGTATCCTGTGAGTATGCTCAACACTTGAATTTCTTGACTGTGGAAAAAAGGCAGGGAAGATTTTGGACAATCAGCTTAACAGTAAGACCTGAAACCACATAACAGCAAATAGCTATAAATACAGCTATCTATAAATAGTAAATAAGAATGGATACCCTCTTAGAGATTTCTGTTCCTAGATGAAGATACACTTTCAGAGGCTAACTAGCATTCAAGTCTTTGACACATGTATTTCCTTAGAAGTTTTAATTCTTGTTGGAAAAACACTAAGATCAATGATCAAAGTATTTATTTCTGACTCATATATGCTTGAAGTTTCAGAAGTTTGGAGTCCCAGACATACATGGCTGCCCACCTGGGACTGTGCTGTGCTATGTAGGAACACAATGCACTGTTGTCTTCAATGAATTGAAAGAAATAATGCTGTTACTATAAACAAAACAAGCAAACAAACAAAAAGCAAATGTGGAGAACCATGGCTGTGAGGACTTAGCACAGTTTTAAACTGCACTGACAGAACTTTTATTGTGCTGTTGATATTGGTGCTGGTTGGAACTTCCAACCTGGACAGCAGGAAGGAAACAGATATGCTCAGTCTCATGAATTTTCATGTATTGTGTCCACTGCTGTAGGATTCACCAGTGCACTGTTGGTACCAAGGAGAAGAAACTAATAGTAGGCTTGTCTGAAAGTGCCCTGAGAGAAAGCTACGAGACACAGGCACTAAAACTGCCTGGAGGAGCACCACAGACTGCAAAATACACAGATTCTTCACTCTGCAGAAGCAGAGTCTGGAAAAATTCACTGTGCATCCATCTCTCGGTCTTCTGCTGGTGCTGCCAGAAAACCTGGGAAAGATCAGTGCTGTAGGAAACTTCTGGTGCTAAGAGAGGATTCATTAACCAAACTCTAAGACAAAGCAAAGGATGCAATTGGCTCAATTGGCTCTACTACTAGTGTTCCAGCCTTGGAAAATGTGCAGTCCTTTGTCATAATGACAGTGAGTCAGAAGTGCTCTTTTGCTTTCACACAGAGAGAGAATTAGGATAGTTGATGACTAAAAAAAAAATGATCCTCCTTCCTGAAACGTGTTTGGTGGTCAAAATGGAGCCTAGGTACGTACCTCTGGGCAAGTGAGCAGTGTATCAGTATTTCTCCACTGTGGATTCACCATCCTCATAAGGCTCTCAGCTGCCAGTACCAATGAGTGAGACGCTAAGATTTGCCTCAAACCTTGGCTGTATTTTCCCAGTGGCAGTGCAGTGTGCTAATCGCTGAGCCATTGGGATAGCCCTGTAGGGCATTCTTCTAATAGTTTTTCTAGTTCTTCCACTGATGTCCTTATACATCTTTTATGATTTCGATAGTGATGCTACTTTCCCCAGGCACTTTCCTTCTATCTTACTCTCTGCTTGCTTTTCTTTTGAATATAGGGGGAGGGAACTACCTTAATCTTGCCCTTCATTGCAGTGCAACCTTTCAGAAAAGTCATTTCCTTCATCTGCTCTTCCAACCCTGAGTACACATCAAGGAATTCTAAAGATGGAAAATATTTGAGCTCTTCCTATTTAAGTTTTGGTGATCTTTTTCCTGACTACACACTCTATTTAGAGGTTTTTCTTCTATACTGATGAACAGCCAGTTCTTTTCAATTTAGAATTAAACTCTAAATATTTTCTTCAAACTGTTCTCACTGCCTCTACAAAGGAATGAAAACAAAATGCAGCATTCAACAACATTTGAAGGAGAAAATCATGTTACCTTATGGAGTTTCTTTCTAGAAATTTTTTTAACTGCAGCTCTTCCCTAATATGCACTGCTGATAAGCACTAAAAAGAAATTCTTTTCTAACTATATATTTCTCTCATATTATACATAGATAAATTCCTTTGGGAATAACTTGAGCAATATAACCTGAGATATGTGGTAGCTGATGTACATGAAGTATTGAATATGAAAAATATTTTCACTGTATATATGTTATAAACTCTTGGAATACTGCCAGCAACAAAGGTGTTGGTCAGTTAGAGATGCTTTATCCCTGCTGTTTTTTTTCCCACAGGTCCATCTTCCTTTGTTTTCCTCATCTCTGTAATTCTCATTTCTCATCTCCCATTCGCTATTATGCAAGGTCCTTTTGAGGAGCTTCCTTTCCTTCACAGTAACTATACATATTGGTAGCAGCAACTGAAGCAACAGTCAGTGGGCACTTGTAGAGGTGGTGTGTTGTAAAATAATATATCGAATATTTAATGCTCCAAAGATGTGGACTTTATCTACACTTAATGGGTGGGGAGGCTGATTACTCATTCATAGCTACGCCACTTGTGAATGATGAGGTCACCCCTATCTCAGGAAGATAAATGCCATATCCTGTTATGACATATTCCTTTTGTATAAAATTAGTTCAATTTTCTCACTACTGAAGAATCAGTATAGCTGAGGAAAAAAAGTCACTTCAAGATAAAGGCATTTTTCTACTGTAATTCATTATATATCCTATTTTCATTTTATTTTATTTCTGTTCTGTTTTGTTCTATCTTATCCTGTTCTACGTATAGTATTTTACTCTCTACCCAAATGATATCTGACTAAAGTGAAGCAAAAATTAGATGATACAATGAAGCTTTGTAGCATTCTCTCTCATACCTGTCACAGGCTCCTTCCAACAGCAGATAATGAAAATTCAAAGTCAAACCATTTAACTTTAAGTAAATGGAAATGAATTTCCAGAGAAGAGAGATTTTTTCACCTGTGAAAAAAAGGAACAGCAGTACACTGACAATGCGAATCAAGATGTAATATATAATTGTGATAGATAGGTATATGTAAGGCATAAATATTAAACATTATTACATTACACACTGTCATGTGTTTTTAATTTTTATCTTTACTATGTTTTTGCCTAAGAGAGGAAGATCTAGAGTGTGTTGTATGAAACAGCAGTACTATATAAGAACATTTGTTAGATCAATCAATACTAAAGCAACTTGCAGAATATCTTACAATGGTATAAGGTATTTAGACAAAAAGTATGTCACTCAGACACCAGAACCTGTCAATAACCAGAGCAAAATGAGAAATAAATTCAATTAAAAATATGAGGCTGGATTCTCAGCTCTTTCACACGAGCATGCCGCACCGAATTCATTTTAATCCATCACACGGTCTTGTAGCATTGGTGAAATGCGTGGTGAATTGGGCCCACGCAATTTAATAAGGTGCAGAGAAGAGGCTTGATGATGGATATTTTCATTGGTGTATAAAATAAGACATCTCAGAAATTCTGTGTTTTACTGTTGTGATTAATTTGGGCACAAAAGATGCTAACAATCAAAATGGACTTTTCTGCAATATGAGATAATGTGTTTCATTTAGTATCTTTCCAGGGTGATGAGAAAGAAGGTGCTTATGTATTCTGCAGACATTTGCGAACCTACCTTGGAATCCTGCTGGTCTCACAGCATACAAAACTATTTGTTGGTAGTTCCACTGGCTCAATGGGTCTACTTGTGTGAGCAAAGTTACTGAGGCTGCCTTTTCAGTTGTGTTAACACTTAAATTCAGATACTAATCAATAGTTACAAAAGATCTCAAATAGAAAGAGAGAGAGAGTCTGGTTCTACACCATGGATGAAAACTGGTGACTTCCAGGACTAAGCTGAAGCAGGTTTGACTAAAGGCTCTCTGTCCAGGCTGTCCCTTTGAAACATGAAAACCTGCATGGAACTGCCACTGCAGAGCAGAGAGTGACAGTCAATGGATGGGGACCTGGACATGATTACATCCACTCTACTGCCTGGCCATACACTGATGGAATGATCATTTGGAAAATGGCTACTGCCCACATTTACATTCCTTTCAGCGTTGTTCCATAGCCAATTAGAGTGGTAGCCCAGCCTATATTCATGCCAGTCTTGTACTATATTGTAAGAAAAAGGAAAGGAGCAGCTCAGAAGTCTTTAATTATTCCTCCAGCCATTTATTGACCTGCTCTCTAAAGGCCATATAGGGGCCTTCATCTGCATGCAAAATTCCTATTGACATCACTGGGAGGGCCACAGGCAGATGGAAGGTACTTTGTAAACCTCACATTTTAAAGATATTGTAAGAGAAAGGCGAAGGACTAGCAGTTCTTGAAAAGAAGTGAACAGCTTTATCTAATATAGCTCTTTAAACTTGGAATTTGAATAAGGTTTTTTCCTAGCGAGCAACATTCCCCCTCTTCTCTGTGAGCAAGCTAACTCACACGTTTCTGTAAAGTCTTCATATTTAACACTCAAACAATTGATGTCCCTATAGTATAAACAGGATAGATAATGAATATAAGTGGGATAGAAAATTAATCCTACTTGCGAGGAAAGAGAGTCATAATTCACTTAGGCTTCTCAGCTCTTACGTTATGAGGTCTTCAGCTAACTCATGGGATCCATTCCACATCCCACAGATGCTCATTATGGATTCTTTTTATGTGCAACATGTGGGGACTAACCAGTTTCATATCTCCTGGTATTAGCTACAATCCAAAGCATTTTGTATTAAAACAGAATGCAAACACAGATGCTATTTAATACAAAGGATTTGAATGCAGTCTCTGTTTTAACATCAAGTTGGTGCGTCTTAATTTGGTTTGGAGTAGAAATGGAAAGAAAAGTCAAGATGAGAGGATACCGTTAGATTAGGAGCCCAGCTGAGATTCCAGGAGGAACACATGGGAAAGGGAGAGATGGGGCAAGGTGACAGCTCTAATTTATGGAAGCAGAGGATGCGGTGCCCTCGGGGCGGCGGGGCTTTTCCAGCACTGCACACACCGAGGCACTCCCGGCTTCCTGTCCCGTCCCGGAGCTCTGTGAGCCGCTCTTCCCCGGCCTGCAGCCGGCAGCGGGCTGCTGCGGTGCAAGGTGCACTGCCGTGCGCCTGGATCGCAATGTCCCCTTGCTGCTCTGCAAAGTGCACTGCAACGCACTTTTCGCTCTGGCACGCAGCAGCACGGAGCTACAGGTCCGTGGTTCGGGAGCGCCCCGATGCGCCGGGAGATCCGCTGGGACTCCCCTGCTGAAGGGACTCTCATGTCTCCCTTCCTTCGCTCCCGAGCGCGCTGTGGGCTCGCAGTCCACGGCCGGGGTCCCCCCCGACCCGGATCCGAGAAGAGAGCGCGGGCTGGGGGAGCGGCAGTGGCACAAAGGCTCCGAGACCGCTCGTCCCGCGGGGCGGCCGGGAAGGAGGCGCCGGGGCTCGGCGCGGTGAGTGCCGCGTGCGGAGGGCTTAGCACGGTGTGATCGGTGCGCTCACGCACAACGCACACCTTACAAGTTTGAGCGGCAATAACATTGCTGCACACTAGGAGGGGAGGAGAGTCAGCTCCCTATAATAGGAAAAAACTCCGCCGCTGCACAAAAGCGGCGCGTTTCCTCGCTCGAGAAAACCGTCCCTTCAGAGAGAAAGGGGGGCTGGGGGAAAGGGGGAGGGGGGGGAGGAGAGGGAAGCAAAAGCAAAAGCAAGTTACCAAGAGCGAGAACTCGCGCAGCAACCATCCGCCGCTCTTCCTCCTCTCCTCGGGACCGGAGCGGGGCTCTCCCCCTCCCCCCTGGCGAGGGCCCAACCGCGCTCCGCCGCCTTTCTTATTACTTCATTGAGCCTGAGCGATCCTCCAAGAGTCGCGTTTTGGGGAGGGGGGGTGGGGTGGGGGGGGATTGGGGGAAGGGGGAGGTGGAGGGACGAGGAGGAGGGAAAAAGGCAACATTCGCTGCTCATCATTTCCACCGCACCGCCAAAGTAACTGCGCCCCCCTCTCCTCCCGTCCCTCAGTCTGGATTTTCTCTGTATCCACAGCCGCCGTGCTGTTAGCCGTACCTTTTTCTTTCTTTTTTTCAATTTAGGAAAAAAAATTTTTTAGCTCTGCTCCCCTCCCCCCAGTCCCTCGCAGCCCGGCATCGTCCCCCCTTACCCCGCGCCCCCCCCCCCCAGCCCCTCTCCACCTCGCCCGGCAGCTCACATCAAAGCGCCCTGCCTCACTCCCAGCGGCCGCCACTCACTAATGGGATTGCAGCGTGCCCGGCTCCGCCGCTGCAGCCGCCGGAGGGAGAGCCGCTGCCGCTGCGCCTCTTCGCCGAGAGCCGCCGGGTGCTGAGCCGCGGGGATGATCAGGATCTTCCCGGATTTCAGCGTGCAGGTGACGGCGGCGGCCGGCGGGGCGGCCGGGGGGGTGCCGGCGGCGCCGGGCATGGGGCGAGCCGGAGCGGCGGCCAACGGGAACCCGCAGAACGTGCAGGGCATCACCTCGTACCAACAACGGTGAGCAGCGGGCGGGAGCGGGCGCGCGTCTCTTCCCGGGGCTCCCCCACTTGCTTTTTCTTTGTGCTTTTGTGTTTCTTTGTTTTCCCCCTTTTTTTTCTTTTAATATATATAAAAACATCTTGCCGTTTGATTGTTGCGGGTAGCTTGGTGGGAGGGGAGGGTTTTTTTCCTTTCCGCTTCCTTTTTTATTTTCAATACAGCATCTTTTAAAATGCACTGAGAAGTAAACGCAATCTCCCAGTTTTGTCTCGGATGAGCTGGAAAGCAACAATAGCTGGGGAGAAAAAAAAAGAAAAAAAAAAAAAGAAAAAAAAAGAAAAAGAAAAAAAAAAGAAAAAAAGAAAAAAAAAAAAAGGAAAAAAAAGTATGAGCACGGTCTCGTAGCGTGGCCGCTGCAAAGTTTGGGATCCCGTCCGCTCATCCTTTCTAAAGAGGAATTTCTCAATGTCAATGCCTTGTGCAGATCCCAGTGTGTGGCAGCCAGGGGGACAATTGATCCCGGGATGCCGATTGAGAATTTGCTTTCAAGCAAGAAAGAGACCAGTTTTCACTTGGGGTTGCACACTTGCAATTCCACACTGTAGGTTAACAGCATTACTGTGTCACCTGTTACTACAGGGAAATGCAGCACGAAACCCTCAGCACTGCTATTTATTTATTTTTTTCTCAACCTAAACGCATTCTGATGCAAATGCAGGGAATTCGCAGGGAGCGCCGTTAGGAAGCGGAGCGCACAAAGTTGGCAGGAACTCGCAGAGAAGTTCAGAGAGGTTCCCACCGCCCCAGCCAGCCCCGCTCCGCGCCGGCACTGCCTGAGCTCACTGCGGGCTGAGGTCGGGGTCACGTAATACTGTGCGGGGCGAGACCCGGAGTGGGGCTCCGGAAGGGTCTCAGGAGCGAAGCAAAGTGCTCACAAGAGTACTGACAACACCTCAATGTAGGCTGAGATCGGAGCGACACATTCACGTTCCTCTAAATGCAATAATGTCCCAACGAACTGACTTTTCAATACTAAAAAAATCCTGAGAAAAATGGAGTGTAATAACAAATACTTCAGCTAAATCTCTCTATAACGTAGAAGCTAAAACCAATAGAAAGCTTTAATGTCGTATTTCAAACAAATGTTTTAGAAGTCAGACCGAGCAGTGCCTGCTTTGGTCTCAGCAACTTTGGGCTCCCCTCTCTCACTCTGGGAAACACACACTGTGTTTCCCCTCTGATGCCCACGATAGAAAATGTTCCGTGCTAACTTTTGTGGGTTTTATTAAAGGGAAAGGCACGAGCACTAATATCCTGCAACAGCCCCTGTGATGCCCCATCACCTCCTTAGAATCATTTGAACTAAGCCTGAGCCCTGCTTTGCCATCGACCGTCCCCATACACAGTGTCTTGTCTGGGAGAGAGGGAAGGAGCGGATTAAAGTTGGTTTCTTTTCACGGTTGCGCTATGATTTTTGTTCACTTATAAAATCTTTAAATTACAATGGAAACTGACGGACATTTTAACGAGGAAGTACGGGCAGCGATCACAATAGTTGAGGTTGTGAAGTGGGGAAGTCAGGGGTCAGAAATGTCACATTGGCTTTTAGACAAATAAAAGGGACCTCTGGAGACTTTAAGTTAAACAGAAAGATACAGACGAGGCAGCGTGCGAATCTGTAGTGCTCGGCGTTGGGGAGTTGGATTGCGTCAGGCTCCGAGCAGGGGTAGCTCCAAGGGCAGGGCTCTGCCAAACCGTGACGGCCCCGGGCCAGGTGCGGTCCCGCAGCAGCCACCGCTTGGACCCCGGAGCACGCCGGGTGCTTCGGAAACATTTCCGTGCTTCTTCCAAATTGTAAATATTACCGACACGACGGCATCCTTTACGCTGAACGATTTTTCTCCGAGCTTTCTGGAAAAGCTTAAACCACAGCGGGCACGGACACCTCCTTCCGCGGTTGCACAAACCGAGGTGACACCTGTTAACTTTTTATTTTTTTTCCCTCCTTGTTGGAGCCGAGGCAGCAGCCGTGCGGGGAGGAGCTGGCACGTGGCACCCACAGCCCGCTCTCTCCGCTCCCCTCCTGCCCCGGCCCCGGGCTCGCGGCCCCACTCCTGTCGGTGGTGCGCACCTGCGCGCTTTGCCCCGGGCCGCGGACCCGCAGTCGTTGCTCTGCCGGCCCTTGCCCCGCCGCCCACCGGAGCTGCCGCAGAGAGGTGTCCCGTGGGGGTGCCGGGCTGAGCCCTAGGCCGGGAACCGGCCGGGGGGCTCAGGCCTGGGGTGCCGAACTGCAGGGCAGTGGCAAGAAGTAGCTACAAAGTTACAGTGGGGGTGGAAAGCTTGTAGCTTTCTCCTTTCCAGGTGTTCTGGATGAGACAACTAGGACAGCGGTTCCGTTTTCCCTCTCCTTAATTTCCTTCTCACTTTCACAGTCGTCAGTGAAGCTGCGCCCAGCACTGCATCCCCCCCAGCAACGCGGGGCACCTCCCCGCTCCCCTTAGCACTATGCCCCACTCGGGACACGGCTGCTCGGCCCCGGAGGGAGGGGGGTGCGTGGGGCCTGCTCGGTACTCGACCCTCGTCCGCTCCCGGTCCGCCGAGGAGTGAGCTCGCGGGTTTTCCGCTCCCGTGGAGATCCCTTACCTCCCCCACCCCACACCACCCCCCCCAGCACCTCTCCCCGCCGGAGCCGCGACTCCGGAGGAGGAAAGTGTGCGAAACTGCAACTGAGTGGCGGTGTTGCGCCGACAGCGGAGGCTGCGTCCCCTGCACACAGAGCGGGAGCGGAGTCGGGGAAGCAGCTGGAAAATGCCCAGAAATACTTTCACAGCGGTCAAGCGCGGAGATCCCCGCCTGCCCTCCTTCCCGCCCCCGCCCCGCTCGCCCCACGGCCCGGCACCCCTCGTAGCCCGGCCCAAGGGCGCGGGGCCGCGAGTGTGAGCGTGCGAGCGGCTGCGTTGTGTGTGTGTGCGCGCGTGTGTGCGTGGCCGTGCCGCACCTGCCGGGCGATGCCAGCGGCCGGGCTGCCCGCCGGGGCTGCGCCGCGGCTCGCTCTCCCCGCCGTCGCCGGCCGCCGCCGCCCGCGCTGGGCATGTCTCTGGGGCCGCCGGGGCCCCGGCTCCCTCCGCTCCTCGGCTTATGGACGGCGGCAGCGGCAGCAGCAGCAGCGCTAGCGAGCGAGCAAGCAAGCAACCTGCAGCAGGACCGCGCGGAGGAGCGGGAGCCCGCTATGCTTTGGCCTCAGTACTTTTCCTTAGCCCGTCTGGCTAAGCAGGGCCACCGCTGCCGCTGCTAGACACACAACACACACCAACATCAGGAGGGGGAAAAGTAAGGGAGAGAAAGAAAAAAAAAAAAAAAAAGCCAGGAAGATGGCGCCCACCAAGCCAAGCTTTCAGCAGGATCCTTCCAGGCGAGAACGGTAACACTTTCTCTTTATTGAACCTGCAGCCGCAGCAGCAGCCGCAGCAGCACCGGGCCGCGCCGCCGCCGGGGCCGGGGCTGGCTGCCATGGCGGGGGGGGGGGGGGACGCCGCCGGCACCGCCGCTCGCCCCGCCGGGCGCCGCGAGTTCCTCCGAGTGCGCCGCCGCACCCCGCGCCGCCACCGCCGCGCACGCACCGCCGCACCGGCACAGGGCGGCCGGCGGCAGACCCCGCTCCGCAGCCCCACCGCCGCGGCTCGCAGCGGCCGACTCTCGGCAGGGCGCGTTGGCGAGCGGGTGTGCGTGTCTGCGCGTGTGTGTGTGTGCGCGCGGAGCCCCCCCCCCTCGGGCGGCCCCCATCGCTCGGCGGCTCCGAGAGCGGCGCGGGGGGGGACGGGGGACGGCGGGGCGCCGCGCCAGGCCCGGCTTGCTGGAGCGGAGGGGCCGGCCCCGCCGGTGCCGTTCAAGTGCGGCTAGGCCGGAGCGGGGGGGCCGCGCCGCCGCCGGCCCCCGCGGCCCGGCCCAGCCCCGCTGCAGCCCGGAGGGTGCCGGCGCCCCCCGGAGCGGGCGGAGCGGTGCCGGGGCGCGAGCGGGAGGGAGGCGGGCAGCGGGAAGGGGGGCGCGGGGCTCCATCCGGACCCCCCTGGGACTTTTGTTGGGGAGAGCGCTCGCTGTGAACGCGCTGCACTGCTGACAAGGATCGCCCATAGCGGATCTGTTGTAGCGAAGTGAATCTTTCTAGAAGTGACCAGGAGGAAAGAAGAGTACAAGTTCATGTGATTACTTTGTGCTCCTTACAAAAGTGCTCCAAGCTGCGGTGCGGTGCTGCGCTGCGAGGAGGGGTGCGCCCAGAAGTGGGGGGCCAGGGGTGGCTTCTTCCACCTCTTCCCTTGAGAAGTGAACTTGAGGGTGAAGGATAAGGAGGGTTCCTTGTTTGCTGTAAAAATGAAAAGTAACATTTAGACAGCTTCTAAAAGTAGCTGGGCCGTGTGTTGCTCGCTTTCTACTTCACAGCACTGAAAACATACTTAAAAATAAAGTGTAAGGGGCCACTTAAACTTTAATCTTCATTTCAGACTTCTGGTTTTGCGTAGCATCAGCATTCCTCGAACAACTTCTTAACCCCCTGGATTCTGTCTGGATTCTGTCTCTGCTTTTTTCCAAGGGAGCCAGACTGCCCCACACAAGAAACTGAGCCCAGAAACACTGAGTGTGGGGCTTGTGGGCATTAACTGTTGCACACTGGGACAAGGCTGTATTGTCATGCAGCCTATTGGGAGATGCATGCGATGGGAACAAAGTGTGTTCTCCGGAGTCAGTAAATTACAGATTTTCATCTCCAACTATAATATTTTTTAAAAATCCCCATTCTGACAGCTGTAGAGACATCTCGTCTCTGCTGTGTTCACACCGCTTCCAGCAGCAGCTTTACTACCTTAGAGTTCTTTGTTGGGAAACAATTTGTATCAATAAGTCCTGTCCCCCCATACACAATTCTGCCGCCTCCTTTCTGAGCCCCGTACTGTATTAGTGCGAAGTGCATTTGCCAGGATAGCTTCAGTAATCTCTCCGGCAGAAGCATATTTGTGTGCCATTTTGGGAATTTCTCTGAGATAGGAATCTGGAAGATAGAATTAATTTCTAGGGGAAACTTCATAGCCTGTGCATGAGTGCTTTCTTTATCACCTGTCTCCATTTGGCATTCGGAGAAGGTAAATCAAAGTGCGCGATTTGTTATTCTGCTCCACTTGAGAGCTGAACTAAATAACACTTGGTCTGAAATTCTGATTGAAGTTGTAGGAGGATATACTGTATTTAATTTAATGCCCTTTAATAGCATCTTCTTGTTCAGCTCTGGTGCTGTCATTTTAAAGGTTGGATCCGAGTGGTTTTTCCCTGTAGGGAGTGGGAGGAGTAATGATTTCAGGGGAAAAAAGTCGTCTGGATTCCTTGAGCACTGTAGCCACAAAGTTGGCCCGGCGGCCGAGCGGCTGTGCTGTGCCCTTGGGGTTCCCCTTCTTATCGCCCCTCACAGTGCTCCGGTGTGGGTGTAAATATTGCATGTAGAGGCTGAGGACATTTTTCATATCAGAAATAACGTCGGTCTACCGTTCATTAAAAAAGTTTCTGGAAAGCTGTAGCAGTGCTTCAGTGCTCAGGCCCACATGTACTTTTTCTTACAAAATTCAGTAATGTGGCTTCGAAGCCCTGCATTAACTGTTGGTGTAAGCTGTATGTGCACATCCTTCCAGCAGTACGTGCCAGGCTTGTCGAGCTGTGGCACTCAGCAGTCTCTGAAGGGGTTCTTCACGCTCTTCCTCAGTTACTGCCTCCCTAAAGGAGTTCTGGGGGTGAGGGATCCTGGAGGGAGCTGTGGTACATTCTGTGTTTGGTCTTAGTTTCCACAGTATTTAGGTGGATTGTATTACTGTTTCCAGCATGAGGTTAGTAATTACGAAACAGCTGTGAGAGGTGGTTGTCCTTGCTGCAAGCAGGCATCTGATTGTTTTGAAACTTTTCCACCTGTTCGGGGTTTTGAAAGGATGTTTGAAAAGTTACACACCTAATTTGATTTTCTTTTAAACTGTGTGTGTTAGCAAATGTTACAGTTACAGTAGGAGTTTGGGGTTTTTCAATTGTGTGGATATTTAGCCAGGAAAATTAAATAGACAGAAGTGTCATGCACATGATATGCCAGTATCGATTTGTAAAGCATATCATCATATCAGAGTGCTATTGGCTTATGGTGAAAGAGAAAAAAATCCTTTATTTTGGCATTTCTTTCTAGAGCGTGAGCTTAAACATAGCAGTGATAAATGATGATATGCATTGTCTAACACTTGCTTTTATATAAATAGCTCCAGAAGATTGCTTAAATGATAATCGAAAATATGAAATAGGGTGGCCTTCATATCACAAGGCCAAGGGTCTACAAATGGAAAAACTGAAATAATGAAATATTTCCAAGGCAACAGACTGTCAACAAGAACAGTAATGCATGGGCATATCATAGAGCTACCAGAGAGGATATTAGATCTTATAGCTCTAGAGCCAGGAGTTATAATGACCTTTATTAAATAGAGCCCTCCCACATTACAACAATCTTTCCGATTCCTGATTTATGGATTAGCAGTCACACCGCTTTTCATAATTTGAAACATTCTCTCACCATTTGCTGCATTTTTTTTTTTTTTTTTCCTCCACTGGAATCATACATTATTTAGAGCTTACACGAGAGTATTGATCAACAAAAGTTATATTACATATTTTCAGTAACTAATGGGATTCTGAATAACAAGGTTTTGTCTGCAGCACTGTTTCTACATTCTTTACAACACAACTGCTTTTTTTTTTTTCCTTACAAGTTATATCCAGTTAACTTGTTCTGTACTGATATAGGGCTACTAAATGTTATAAACACGTTATAATAATTAGAGGGTTATGAAAACAGATCCATCCAGCACTTGGAATTGTAGGTGTTTTAAAGAGAGTACCAGGATGTGTTGTCAGCATCCGTCTCCTTTTATTAGTGTCTCCGTTGAATTTCAGAGTCTCACATACTGGCAGTTTCAAATCACATTCGTTTGAAACTTGGCACACGAGTTGCCAGCCCAGATGGGAATTTTACTGTGAGAGAGATCTAAAACAGTTGTTGGAAGACTGACGTTTGAGGCATTAGTTTCATCAGCATCCTTGCTAAAAAGTACAATTAGTTTAAATAAACATTTGTTTCATAAGACTATCCTTGTAATCATGCCTTCGTTACTGGAAGATGTGCTCTAAGTCCAAATAACTGATACTGACTGTGAACACTAACTCTTACAGTTTTGTAAACATCTGCTCATGTTGTGGTCAGTAAGTTAAAGCCTTTATGCAAACATGGTGGAATTTTAATTTAGTATCAATTAAGTTTTTGGTTTTTTTTTGTTTTTTTTTGTTTTTGTTTTTGTTTTTTTTTTTTTTTTTTTTTTTTTTTTCCCCTAATTTTAAAGTTATGAGATGTTTCCTGAAATCTCGTCTCATGTGAGTAAACCTCATGCTCAGGCCATCATTGGAATTCATTTTGTATTACTGTCAGTGTTAAGTCTCACAGGTGTAAAAGCGCCTCATGTGAGATGATATTTCAGCAGTAGTCACACTGTTTTAAACTGAACTGAGTGAAATTGTTCTGTGGCATTTCAGCTTGGAAATTTGTTTTTATATTTTAAATTTAAGGTACATAGCCAATATTTTGCATTTTCCCTCCAATCATTTCTTTTTTGTTTGTTGATCTTTTCCTATTGCTTAGTGTTTTTGTTTTTAAAGAGACTGACAAAGATTTATGCCTATAATAAGAAAGGTCTTGAAATTTTATTTTTATCATAATTGTATTATTTTTCTTCCTAGAAGAAACAGTTTGTTTCTGTGTAATATGTATAAGTCTACTGCATGTTGTCTTCAACATACAAAGTCCTGGTAGTACGAGTGAGGTGTGTGACTTCTTGTTTAATAGGATTTTGCATAATAAGGATAAATTGTAATAATATTGGATTTTGCTGCATAAGAAGTTGTATCATAGTAAGAATAAAATGTTTGCTGCTGTGTCCTATATGACTAGAGCATTGTTCAGTGACTAGCTGGAGCAGTAGTTTTGCAAAACACAAAGTCCTAGGCAAATGAATAGGAGCGTTGTGCCATTGATTTGAACAGGGCTCTGAGTAGTAAAAATATCATTAATTTTGTATGCTGTGATAGGCTATTGCATAGGACAAAGAAGGTATGGTAAAGGTAGGACAGTATTTGTGTCCATAATTTGGCAGAAGCAGACCCCGCCTTTGGAGAATATTGAGTTCAAGTTGTACCTTAATCTTTAGAAAAGTTCCAAATGGAATTATACCTATAATTAAAGTACACTACAGTGAGTCACAAGCAAGGATAAAAGTCTTTTTACCGTATAATTCAATAGATATGAATTTGTTCTCACTGAGATGACAATGACAAACTTTAATGTACTTTAATGGGAGAAGGATTGGATTTTGCTTCTGTGTATTATTATAAAACATGAAAGTCTTGAGATTCTCAAGGAAAGGTGGAACAGTCCTCAAAGAGATTCCAATCTCAGCCTGCTGCAGCCCGATACTGAGAGTTATGTATCTGACGTGCAGGCAAGAGTCAGTCACATTAAAGAACAAGTGATATGTAAGCAAGAATTTGAAATGGATTAGTGAAAGCAGAGTTTTGAAGATTTGTTACAGGCGATTTTCCCAGCATTTTTTGTGTGTTGCATTTTGGACTTTCACTCTTTGGCCGTATCTTGCCATTTGTCTGTTCCAGGGAACTTCTCACTAATGTCTGAAAAAGACTTTAGCGTTAATGTCCAGCATTTCTGTTTTGTCATCTTTTATTTTTTCATATAGCCTAATGTGCTTTGAAAAGGATTTCAACACGGTTCAGCATGTTTTCCTGACGACATAGATGCAAAACATTTTTGAGAACTAGCAAAAGTGGCAGAAGACATCAATGTTAGCACTAGGAATAAAATTTGAGCCCCCATTTTGAGTGCATATTCAAAGATTATGCTGCCTTCATTAGAGGGATTTACATTTCTTTTACAGGCAAAACCTCCACTGAAATAAAGTGCTTTCAGAGAATGGCTTGATTGCAACTTAAAATTAGCTGTTAGCTTGATATATAATAGAAGTTCAGCCCTTGTGTTAAATAATTTAAGTAAAAAAGTACTGTTCCATTACCTGCAGGCATCATACGTTTACATATGTATATAGTGAACTTACGGGATATGGTCTGAATAATATGTATGTATGTAATCTGCAATAATGTCCCTGGGGCTTGAATTTTCTGAGGAGCCTATTGGGTTTAGGAATCTAGTGCACACTGCATTTCAGTGAAATATGGGCACCTAAATCCTATAAGCCCCTTTTTAAATACTTGCCTGGGCATTTAGTCTCCAAAAGGAATTTAGAACAAGCTTCATTACACAATATATTGTTTTAAACTGAATTTTATCGAGTAATGAATAGTCTTTGAACAGTCATTTTAGATTATATCCTAAAGGGATATCGTTTTGCTCAAATTTAAGCACTGAACTGATAGATTTCTTCTTTTACTGGGAGAGGGATTCATCTTATCGTGTGCATATTCATATTTATGTTTGGCTTACTCGTAGCCTAGGCTTGTATGAGTTAAGTGGCTCAGAATTATCCTTCCGAGGCTGTAATTCATTTAGCAGAAGTATAACATGGCAAATTTGAGAAGAAAGCTTGTTAGAAAGCTGTCTTTTTCTAGAGATTATGGGACGCTGAATATGTTACTTTGTAGGGAAAAGAAATGCAAGTGGGCAGTCTTCACAGGTCAGGGTTGAGGTCAATGTAGAAAGAACAGAGTGACTGAATCTGTACAGTGCTGGCAGCTGGATTAAAAAGGAAGAAAAAAATCTTAAAAAAGACAATAGCTGCTGGGGGCACTTATCCTTCAACCTTCACAGCTGCAAAAACGTATCTGATTTTATTTGTCTGAGTGTAGTCAGATTGGCATGTTTGCTTCACCTTTGCATAAATTACTTGCAGTACATGGACAAGAGGTTTAAAAAAAAATATTTACACTGTAAAAAATACAAAACCTCTCTTGGTAGGCAACAAACAGAAGATGAGCATAAAAGGAGAAACAAATGGATGCTTTATTCATTTTTTCTAAGCTGCTACTCAGACTTGCAACAAAACTTGTATTTCCTGGGGAGGATCAAAAGTACAGTATTTTTTTTTTTTTTTTTCAGTGGCTAAGTGAGCCAGATAAATGGTACTCAAGTAGCAGTGTTTGAAGGATCCAAGTAGTTTACTAGAGTATCTTAATTAATTGGATGTTCACTTTAATAGTGAGGTTTTCCTGTTTGTAGGCAGTGCTCTGTAACAAGAGCATATATTTGGTATGTACATTGTAAATATGATTTGAGAAGGTCTGGTTTTATTCAGGATCTATTTTTACTAAACAACTGCTTTAGGTTAACAAACATGAAATAAATGCAGTGACAGAAAATTCAGACTTCACATGAGAGGAATGATAGAAAAGATACAGCAGATTCCGGACCTATCAGACATATATGCTATTCCTTTTATCAGCTACTCACACTCAGATTTTGAAACCAAAAGCTGCCCTCATTTCTTTTATTTCTTTGTTAACAGAAAGAAAAATGTTTTTCTACACAACTGTGATTTGGAAACTGTTATTCTGTTCTTTCCCAGGGCTATTACTCAATTTTTGTTTTTGCACCACATCTCAAGATTAGAGTAGCAATCTGCAGGATGCAGCAAACACTGCAAATCTCTTCTTCTCCCCCACATGATTTGGCATACTGAAGGGGCATCTTTAGGAACCTTTATTATTTAAAGTCTTCCATCATTTAGGAAACATTTTTTGAATGATCTTCTTTTTTATTTCTAATTTTAAAACAATATTTTGCTTAATGATTTTGCAATGTTATTTCAAAGTATTCAAATCCCGTTCATGATTTATTTATTTATTTATTTATTTATTTATTTTTTTACTGTGGTAATTACCATATATTACAGTATTTGTTTGGTTCAAATAGGAAAAAAGAATAACATGGCCAGGGAAAAGTGTCTTCTAACTGGCAGAGAATGGCTGCATATCCCACCTGAAAAGCAAGATTAGAATCCTGTATATTCATTCTGCTTCTTGCTTCTTGTGAGGAAAACTTTAAAATATTCCACTGACTTGTAAACGTGTATTCTTTAAAGTGTAGGCATATACTGTATGTTAGATAGACACAGTATATATATTTACTTGAAAGGAAATAATGCTAGTTGATTGTCCTCAGCATGCTATAAATGTCTTACTTTAGATAAAGTTAAATGTAAATACATGCACTGGAATGGCGATTTTTTTTTTTCCTCTGGTGCTGTGAGGGAAAAGTAGGCTCATCATTTTTTTTTTTTTTTTCCACATTTTTATTGTTCTGTGTAAATGTAATTTGTTAATCCTGTGAAATTTGTCATAGATAAATTTGCTTGGATTATCTTGTCACCACCGTATCTGCATTCTTTTGTTCATTGCTTATTCATAATTTAACAGTCTGGCAGTGAGCCTTTTTGGGATGCTCACAAAAGATATATGACCTCTACCAGCTGCTACTATAACCTGCAGAATGCACAGCAAGACATTAGAAACGTGAGGATTCCTCTACTGATTAAAGTGCTCTTCATTTAAACAGTCTGTTCATAAGAATCTCAGGAATCTTTGTGGATAGCAGTTTTGATTTTTCATTTCTCACAAAATTAGTTTTAACATTATTATTATTATTTTTTCCCTGAGTGGGAAAGCTAACATTGAATCTTAAGATGGTGGTGCTTTGCTTTCCAATGGACTAATGGAAATTAAATCCCTCATTATATATGCATATGTATACATAAGTGTGCTTGTGCATATAGGCATTTGCAAATATCTTTACCTGGCTCTCTATGCACCAACATATCTGTCTCTTGGAATTTTACAGTGGGAGAAATCAGTGTCTCTGTGTAACTAACTTCTCTATTAGAATATTTTTTCAATACATATATTATTATCCAGTACTAATTTACAGAAGAGTTGTTTGATTTAACCCTGCTTTAGTCTCAACATCTTACAGATTGCATAGTGTAAATACTTGGTATTATACAGTACACGAAAGACATTAAATAGAATGTTACTTGAAGTGTAACAACATTTTAGATTTTCATTATTCTCCTGACTCAGTTTAGCATATAAATTTTTCCCCCTTTTTACTTTTTTTTTTTTTTTTTTTTTTTCTTTCTTATCTGCAGATCAGCTTGTGAGTAATGGCTAGTTTTTACCTCCCCTTTGTGCTGGCACATGATTATAGTTCAAAATAATTCATTGCTAATCCATGCAGTATTGGTTCATCTCCATCACTCTGTTTTATGATTAGAGCCTCGGGCCTGTAAGAACATCCTTCTGCACAGTTTTCTGTCCTGATTTTCTTTGACTGCAACCCATATTTTAAACAGTTCTGTCATTACTGTTCACCCAACAATCCTGCTGCATTTTTCAAATATGTATCAGTTACAATAAATGAATATTTTGGTGGGGTTCTTTTTCAGAGGTTTATGAAAAATACTTGTTTTTCACTGCACTAAGTCTCCAGCAGTGGTGTACGGGGCTTAGTTCATCTCAGTTGATGATGGAAATCTGACTTGAGGTTTTCATTTTTTCCTTAGCAGTCTGAATTTCCTGTGTATTTATTTACATTAGGTGCCTCAAGAAGCCCAGGACCTTAAAAAACAAACACAGTGTCTTTCTGAAACAGACTATGTGAGAATAGTGATTATAGCTTTGTCATTTTTAAAGCATTTGAGACAGCACTGTTGTAAAATAAAGCTGAAGTAGGAACTTTTAAAATACATAGGGCCTGATCCTCTGTGAATACTCTTGTTGAAGTCAGTGTTTAGTGGGTCAGATATGAACTGTTATGACGTTAGAGCTGGCTTACATGATATAATGATATCATATCTTGATCAGATTTAAATTTAATATTTCCAGATTATGAAGAAAATTTATCTTTTTATTTCACATCAAATAATGCCAGTTCTTTGAGAAGGTCATCCAAAAGATTTTTCAAGACTTTGTTTCAGCATCGAGTAGTCCTGTGTTCTTTTTAATAATTACTTTCATCTCATTGTAGCTGTGTGTTTGAAAGTGTAGGTCAATAAGGATGATCGCATTCAGAATTTCATGATCTGTGTAGTGGAACAAATTGAAAGCAAAGCCTGTATCAATCACTGTGAAGGGAGGGTTAATTGTTACTGCTTCTCAAGCCTCTGGACAGATAAACCAGTAATGAAATACTTATTGCTCTGATATGTGAATGGTTAAGGATGAAACAATAGAAGCAGAAGCAGTCTACAAAGATAAACAAACAAACAAACAACAACAAAAAAAAAGAGCAAAGAAAAAGTGTAATCTGGAATAAAGTAAAATGCTTTACATGCTGTGTATTAACAGTTTTAAAGCAATTTATTTCATTTAATGCAGCCTTCTGGTAATGATGTAAGAGAACAGAAAGTATTTGGTTTCTAAAGTGAGTACAAAATATGACTATAAAAGCTTTTATTATGCAAACGATTTGAAACGGCTTACACTATGTCTGGATCTTAGGTAAAAGTAACATTTCTAGCATCAAATCTTTTCTTTTCTTTTCTTTTCTTTTCTTTTCTTTTCTTTTCTTTTCTTTTCTTTTCTTTTCTTTTCTTTTCTTTTCTTTTCTTTTCTTTTCTTTTCTTTTCTTTTCTTTTCTTTTCTTTTCTTTTCTTTTCTTATCGTTTTTCATTTGCAGTACCATTAAGTACTTCTTGTTGTTTCTTTTTCTTTAAAAGCACAGCTGTGTTTACTAAACCAAGTATGTTTTATTTTCTCCTGAAGTCATTTAAAAGCGTTTTGTCTACAGCCAACCAGGACACTAAAGGATTGCTTAAAGACAGAAGCACCAAAATAAAAACAAGTGCAAAAAGAAATTATGATATTACAGTAAACATTTAACTACTTCTAGAATGCGAACTTAACATTTTAAACATCTGTTAGTTACTTATATTTTGAAATATATGCAAAAATATTTAGTCAAATTGAAGTCTTAGGCCCATGACAATCATCTCAACACAGTGGGTAGTTCTGAAAATTAATGAGAATGATAATACTGTAAAGACTGTTCCAGAGTTTGCCCAAATTCATTATCTAAGACTCTTGTTAAGAACATCTCAAAGAATTTTAACCAGGAAAATATATTAATGGTTCAAAAGCATTTTTCAAAACGGTGATTTATAAAAGTATAATGGAATTATATATGCAAGAGCTATAGTTAGAAAGACAAATAATACAGGAGCAGCACATTATGAGGGAGCATTTTCCAATAGCTGAGGTACTTGGCTTTGATTTTGTCCATAGATGTCAAGCTCTTCTTATTGATTTTTATTTCGGAATGAAGGAAATGAAAAAGTGAAGGGAACTTCACAAAATATATATTTGTGACTCCTTGTTAGTTACTTAATGAGGCCCCGAGCTGCTAAAAAGCTCAGTGAAGTAATTAATAATTTTTGAACTGGTATAAACGTCTTTTAGACAATCGAAAAGCACTTTTAGGAGGAAGGGTGATGAGACACATCTTTAGATTTCTCTTCAGAATGTTAAGAATTTCCTGTTGCCTGTTTCCTGATGGGATTGACGCAGCTGTGTATCATATGGAATGAAAGAGGGACTGAGTGCCTGACTTTGTTTTATGCAAGTTCTTTATTTAAGAAAATGTATGTGTTGATTTTGCCTTTTTCTTTATTAGACATTCCCTCACATGAATGCTCTACACAAAATTATCCAAGTGGGAGCTAATTATAATTAATTTATCTGTTTTCCAAGGGATTATTAATAACTGAAGTATATTAGTTAAGAATGCTTCTTTCTTTCTTTGATTCTATTTTTTTCTCTCTCTCTCTTTCTCTTTCTCTCTCTTTTTCTCCTCTCTCCTTTCTCTCCTTCTCCCACTCTTGCTCTCTCTTCCCCTTCCTTCCTCTCTTTCTCTTTCCCTCTTTCTTATTTTATTTCTCTTTTTCTTCCTTTCTTCCTTCAGTGAAAAAGAATGTAGAATGCCTGGAAGATTATGGTACCATTTCCATTTGTATTTTCAGAAGTTACTGGTATATAGGAGTATATGAGTATGCATGTGTAGTTACTGGAAAACTGATCAGGGAATAGAGTTTTTTACTCATTTTACCTGTTTTGCAATCTGTAGCACATTTACACAACCGTTTTCATGGAACATGTGAATGCAAAATAGAGAAAAATGAGAGGATCCAAACTTAGTTTCAAGTAGTACTATTGATTTAGGTGTCCCACTTCACAGACAGATTCTCTGAATAGATTCCATGGTGGAAAAAGAATTTGTGGTGGTAAACTGCATTCATTACATTTTTCAGTAATTGTCATTCGTGGTGAGAGGTAGTATAGCAGAAGGTGGTTATCACGGTTAAGAGAACTCAGGTTGGTTGAGGAAAAGGAGCTGCAGATGCATGGTTGTGGAGCCATCCTTTTTTTTGTGGCACAGATCGTGCTAGATGTGTGTTTCAAATCTGTGTGATATTCTGTTTCAGATAGAATTTTTACCACCTCAGTCAGTATTAATTTCCACTAAGAAGGCTATATGAGGCAAATTTATTTGCTGTAAAAAAGTCCTACAAAATGCAATTATAAGAATAAAGAGGCTGCTTAGCAATGTACTGTGCTTCTATGCTGCTTAAGAACAATAACAACAAAACCCAAACAAACAAAAAACCAAACGTTTGAGTGCTCTGAGTAATATGCAGTAGCAGTAAGGGCATGTTAAAAGGCAGAGCAGAGATGTGGACAACTAAGTGAAATAAGTGGGGTGATTGCAGTGTTGCTTCTGAGGGTGTCTCTTCCTACAAGATACTGACTTCCACATCACTGCGCAAAAATTGCAGTTCTGGTCTTAGGCTTTGATCCTCCCAACCTGCCAATCTGCTTTAAAGCATTTGACCATTTCTCTGTTCTTTCTGTCCTGTGACTTTTTGGCTAACGTCATCTTTCTGCTGCCTTTGGACAATTTGATCACTTCAGTGTATTCTTCAGAGGATCTTTCTGTTTCCCCATCCATTTTTATGTGGGAGTTCTACAGTGTGTTGTCTCTCAGCCACCCCTATCTTTTCTCTCTTTCTACTCTTCATCTTTGCATAATCTCATGTGGTAGCATAATTAAAATATGATCTCTTTATGGATGATTCACATGGCAATTCTATCTCAGTGGAAATTCAGTCTGACTTCTCTCTTCTCCTTTTTTATTTCCTGGCTTAGACTCATATAGACAAACTGCATCTGGAGTTCTTTTCAAGCATTTCATCCACATTTTGGGATAACATTGCTGTATTTTCTCTTGGGACAGGACTGTAGTTTGACCATCTCACTGGTACACACCTCTTCCTCATAGCTTAGCAACAATTAAAAAGGTAAATGGAATATCTGAAATGGGTAGGAAGGAAACAAAAAAAAAGACCTGAAAACATAAACACTGATGTAATTATGTCAGTCTGTAAATCTAAAATATAGTGACCTAGCAACTTTTTTCAAAGATTTGTAATATCAGTTCACATAAAAGTACTTAATTTCTGCCACTTTCAGAGACATAACTGATCAGTTATTTTCCTAAGTATACAAGCTTGCATACTAGCAGTATGACTAAATCCTTAGTGTTGGAATGTGAGTCACTAAATAAACTCTTACAAGTGGAAGAAAGTTCCGTGGAGATGGGCAAGGGTGCTGTACCTGTGTGTGGGAATACAAGAAAAGCTGTTCAGAGCAGCAGCTGTGGAGCAAGATAAACAGCATGAGAACCAAGGACACCTCTAGAAGGAGTAGAAGGGACTCATGGCTCTGATTGGATGTGCACCTGCATGTATGGTTGATAAGTGTTTTGTAGAATGCTCTGTTGACATGTAAAGGTGGTTGGGAAAGTTGTAAGGGCGAATGGGAAAGCTAGAAAACAAAAATTTGTGAAGGTATATAAGGGATGTGAGAACTTGTAATAAATGCTTTGGATCGTTCACATCTGAGTCCGTGCCTCAAACACTGAACCTATGGAACTGGGGGAATAATGAAATCAAAATCCTGTGCAGCTTCAAGCACCTTTCAATATCTTCTTGATATTAGGTATTATCCCTCAATGTGTGACATATATAAAAGAACCTCAACAGAGAGTTTTGGATTCTGACACAAAGACAGATCAGCGTGTGTGTAAATTAACTATACAAGCATTTGAATTCAGATTCCACTTTTGTTTAAGTGTAAGCTTGGCTCTATTAAAAAGGCTTAAGATGTACTGAGGTAGCAGGGGCCATAAACTTGGCTCCTTGCAAATTCTTCTGCCTTTAAATAATTCTTATGTTGATTTGTTTAGTGAAGAGGAGGGAAAAATAATTGACTGTAGAATACCGTTCGTCAGAATGTGTCCATACCTGACTGTAAAATGAAGATCTGATAAGCAGGTCTTGAATCAGGAGGAGAGATTTTTCAGGGTTCCAAGAGGGGAAATCAAAACTTGGTTGGATATTTCCTGGGATATGAATAGAGAAAACTGCTTGTGTTCTAGCGGGACATTGCAATCACTGTTTAGACTTCTGAATGAGCTAGATAAAGCTCTAAATCCTGAAAGAATGTTTGGGAAAGGAGTGTAAGAGGAAGCTTGATTTAATCCACAGCATATTTTGAAGAAGAGAAAGAAGAACAATTTACTTCCACATTTGAATGTCTTTCAGTCTTGAACAGGGTGTAAAGTTACTGTGTGATATCACAAGATTCTTAGGATCTAGCCTAGGA
Source organism: Excalfactoria chinensis (assembly GCF_039878825.1). Taxonomy (NCBI): domain Eukaryota; kingdom Metazoa; phylum Chordata; class Aves; order Galliformes; family Phasianidae; genus Excalfactoria; species Excalfactoria chinensis. The sequence continues at coordinate 23,588,155 of NC_092829.1, read as the reverse complement.
TTCTACATTCTTCTTGACCAACTTGTAGTGTTTGACCATGTCATGGCAAGAAAGGTTTTCCCAGTGTTTAAATGGAGTTTCTTGTCTTAACTTTGTCTTGTGAGAGCTCTACCTCACTCACTCTTGCTAAAGCTAAACAAGCCCTATTCTTTCAGCCTCTCCTGGCATTTATGTGATGTAGTCCTTTATGAATCTTGGTTGCTTTCTGCAGTAGCTTGCTCCAATATGTCTGCATATGTCTTATACTAAAGAGTTCCAAACTGGACCCATTACTTCCTGTGCAATTTCACAAGTGCTGGAAGGAAAGGACAAAAATAATTTCAAATGCTGTCTACAGTCTAGTTTACTTAGATCTGTAGTCAGTTGTTCTTCTTTGCTAAAAGGCTGCACACTGATAATGTTCCCCACGGTCTGGAAATCTGCTGTTTCTTATGGAGTAGGTTATCTCTAAAATTGTAGTTACTCAATAGGAAACACCAATTTTGTGGATTTTTGTAGAATATACTCAATTTGAGTGTGAACTTTGTAATGAAAATGTTAAAAAAAAAAAAAAAAAAAAAAAAAAAAGTTGTTCCCTGAGCACAGTAGGTCTCCTGGCATTGAGAAATATTTTTATAGTTAATACCTGTGTATCTCTAGGCATTCTGGAAGAAACCAAGGAAGTCAGTTCCATATTGTAGGTGATAGGTAACTTGACGTAAATTAGAATTTTTTCAGAGGTCCACAGTATGTTGATAAGGGAGTAGCTGAAAATGGACAATTATAAGAAAAAAAAAAAAAAAAAAAAAAAAAAAAAAAAAAAAAAAAAAGAAAGCTTTACTTCCATAAGAAATAGGTATAAGATAAAACTGCAAATAACTTCAAAAATTTCATGAAAGTTGCAGCTAGTGATGTTTGGGTTAGTTGTATTAGACGTGTCTCCTAGAGATATGCTTGAAGATGCTTGAAAAATGGAAAAAAATAGGATTAAGTATTAAAATTTCCCTTCATGATGCAAGAACATTTTACATCACACAGGCAGTATAGAAAAACACCAAATGAAGTGGAGTGGATGAATAATTTTTAACAACTACTTCAGGACATTTATAAGAGCTACTGCGAACATCCAGCAGTTCGAAGCCTGATTTTTCAACCAGAGTTGCAGTTGATTCCTGTTATTGACCTGGACACAGAATTATTACAAGAGAGCAAATCCTTGTTCTCTGGGAGAAGCAAATTCCTGAGGAAATGCTTGCTGCTCAGATGGACAACATAGAATCTCAGGCACGCATTTTGTTCTTGAAATGGAAAAAAGATTTTGCTAGATGCAGAGTCTTTCATACTTGTTACTCATGTAATAAGGTTGTGTTTTAGTCTGCAGTCATGACTTTGCTGTTCATCATGAAATGTATCATAATACCTGCTTGCATGTCTCGTGCTTGTTTCTTTCCTTAGAGCTGAAGCAGTGCTCTTTTGTGTGGAAGGGCTGAAAATTATTGGGGCAAATTGACTTGTGAATAAGGAAATACCTTCACAAAGAAGAGGAAATGTTTACAAAGGGACCAAGCTTCATTTGTGAAGAAGATCCCAAAAGGAATTCTTGAATGGAAGAGTTACATTCATCTAAGTATAACAGAGTATTATGAGTTTCATAGAGTGCTCCAACTTTTTCTAAAAGGATCAGATCATAGGTAATGCAAATTTATTACTCTAACCCAAAGGCTGGATTGAGAGTGGAAAGGGAAGTTCCTTTAGTTTGCAGAATAGAACATATTTATCAGTGGGACAGTATTTTGTCTGAAAAGACTTTCAGCCTCCAGCTGGAATTACTCAGGTCTGTGTATCATATAGACAATTCTCAGTTCTCCTCATGATCCCATGAGCAAAGTACATTCATTGTATCATGATGGCTATGTGCATCTCTCATTATGTGGCAAGGCAGAACCAGTGTCCTATGTGGTGGTCTATGTATTACTGGTTTTGTTCTTAAGGAACCTGAGATATATTTAAAGTACTGCTTGTTTCTCCTTCAAAGCGGTCAGGTGGAAGGAGCTGCTGGTGACTGACTTGAGGTTACTCTAGGAAGCAGTAACAGAACAGAATGCAAGCGTGAGACCAGACCTTGAATGCTCAGTAGCATCTAGCAGTTGGTGGCTTATAGACAGTATTTTTCATTTTGGAAGGTAAAATATACTGTAATCAAAATCTGTAACAATTACCTTTAAAATGAAAGAAAGATGGTATCTTTCATGCCTTTTATAAGTTCATGCTTTTAATTGCTTTTAAATTGGCAGGAAAATCCTGAACTCTCTTACAGGTCTACATTATTAACCCAGCTCCCTCTTTGTAAGTGGAAATATGTAATGTAGTGCAATATGCAGTATAGTACTTTTTGTATTTCATTTGTAAAATTTAAAAAATGGTTTTGCAACAGACTGGATTTAAATGGTCATGCAGTTTCTTGTGTCTAAATACCTATTCTGAACAGATATTTCCATTCTTTGCATTCTTACATTCCTTTCTTTCATTTCCTTAGTCAAGTGTTAGTGATGCTGAAGTCAATATTTCCCTTGACTTCAATATGATCTGCATGGTAACTGTTGAGTCACAGCCTGAACCACTGATTGAGCACCTGGAGAAAGGACTTGGTCAGCCCCGGGAGCACAGGTGGAGGCATTTAGTCTGTGTAACTGGAAGGGGTGGAGCCTGGCTCCATACCTCTTAGACCTCATTTAAGGGCTGACTGCCACTCTAGAAGGTTCTCTTTCTGGAGATCCATCTTTTGTGGAGTTTTCTCTTTCTGGAGATCCATCTTTTGTGGAGTTTTTTCCTAGGAGCCTAGATCCTTGAGACAAGTGAGTAATCCTTTTTTATTTTTTATTTTTTATTTTCTTCTTCTTTGTATCTCCTTTCTACTGCATTAGTCATTTTGTCATTGTACTTCTACTATCATCTTTCTACCATGTTGCTCTTGCAAATTGATACTGTGATCAAATGTTGCTCTTTGTTCACTGAAGAACTTGTAAGCATTTATTGGAGGAGGTAGACTTAGTTTAATGATAATAAAAAACTTTTTGGATATGCTATGAATTGTTGATCTTTGCACTTCTTATTGGAAGCTGTAAAGTGGTGTCTGCAGAAATTGGCAGAGGGCCTATTAAACTGGGACCATTTTTTATATATATTTAGAAAACTCTGAATATCTTTTATAATATATAAAATGTGGAAGCTATCAAAATGTAGAGAACTTTTTCTGCAGGAAACGGTATCATAGTATCATAGTATCATAGTATTGTGCGAGTTGGAAGGGACCTTAGAGATCATCGAGTCCAACTCCCGGGATTCGAGCCCTCTGTGTAGCAGAGCGGCACTTCTACCCCCTGCTCCACAGGGGGGGATTCGAACCCGGGCCCCCTGGTGTTGCAAACGGGAATTCTACCGCTGCGCCACCGGAGGCACACAATATGTATATTCATCATCGAATTGGAACTGCACAAACTACTTCATAAAGCACTAATCAGATATTTTACAAGTGCCTTGTAACAATACCTGAGATGCACCTTTTTTAATGAGATTATTTTAATATCAAATATTGACAGATCCACATTCTTAACAGTGTTTGAAATTACATCAGCTTTGAAATTTATTGTCCCTGAAGAGCTCTTAAAAACTTTTTTTAACAAACTCTTTGTTAGTGTGAAGTGATGGATCCTGAGAGATGAAATTTGACAGTTTCGCTAAGAGAAAAATCTCAAATTTGCATAAGGTCAGCAGCTGTAAACCCACAGAACTTTGAATGCTTAATATTGAGTTTTTACTTCTGTTATGATTCAGTAGAGGAAGGAATTTTTTTGCTGTATGTTTCTTCACATTGGATTTGTGAAGTAATTTTTTTAGTGCCATCATAAATTCATTTGATCATTACTTCATGGATATCTTTATTTTCTGACATATGTAACTTAAGGTACTAATTGTTTTTATTTATTTGTATTCTTATAGAAATATTTATCTTTTGTCCGCAGAGACAGCAAAACACTGTTATTGCTCAAGTAAATGCAATGCTGAGATGACATGCAGTTGCCTTTTGCTAAACTGATATTGTGTGTATAGAACCAATCTAGTAAAGTAATAACAAACCTTCTGAATTAGTTAAAAATATAAATCACTTTTGATTAAAAGTGAATCCATAAGAAAGAGGTCACTGGCTGCCTCCTTACAGGGTAAAACAGTTGAGTTTGTGAAGCAGGTTAGGTTCTATGTTTAATAAAACACATCCTTAATATTTGTAAACAAATCCTGTAAGCTTTCTTTTGCTTAGGAATGTCTTTATATCTGAGCGGCAAATTTTTTGAGAAAAGTTTTTCATGCATCCAGATTTTGTAGTTGAGACTAAATAGTTAATAGTGGGTAATTAAGTATGTATATTATATATACTAAAGATACATGTATTAGTAAATGTGGTACTTTTGTAATAGATGTAGCTACTTTTGTTTGCTATTGTTAAGAGCTGTAAGTCCTTCAGAAATAATTCCCTTCTCAAAAAAGCATGAAACTTCTCTGAGAGTGTGACTGTGAGCAAGGAAGAGGTTCTGAGAGCATGTGCTGTGGTGGAACATCAGCATTTACACTGTGTTGTGTTGTTTTTTTTTTTTTTTTAATTGGAAGGGTTTTCATCACTGTTCTGGTGATGACTTTACTACTGTACATTGTAGAGGAATTTGGTAGATGTGTATTATATTGAAAAGTTAATGTAAATCTAGCCACAAATCTTTTTTTTTTTTTTTTTTTTTTGAGAGCTTTGCTGTGCAGCAGAAGTGTACTAAAGCTTTTAAAAGCTTTTAGTGGAAAATTCTAACCTAAACATAAGAGTTAGAAACTTCAGGTTGTCTCTTGATGGGCAGCATTTTCTCGTATAGTAATAAATAGATTGCTGCAGTTAAGTCAGTTAATTTATCTGAACTGATTAAAAGGATGGAAATAATTAAATAGACTGAACAACAACAACATCAACAACAAAAAAGCTTAGTATTATAATGATTATCCTGGAAATTGAAATTAATTCCAGGAATATTTTCATTGCTCCTCAGTAATAGTATTTAAAAATCTAGTGGCAGTGCTAATGTAAATGAGGTCAAATATTCATAGTGTCAGAAGAGTTTGTATGTATTCAAAAAAATAATTGGAGTGGCATTAGGGAAGGCCAGCTTGTCAGAAATACTGAGTGTTCTTACAAACTAAAGAGTTTGATGGAGAATTTTTGCAGCTCTTAATGAATCTTGCACATAGGTCAAAATCCAAGCCTATCCGGAGTGATTTGATTTGATCCATTGATATTGAGATCTTCAAGGGAGCAGCAGTACTAGCATTTTTCCACTGAAAGTGGATTCGATGTTAACAAAGAAGTCAAAATGATTCAAATTTGTGTTTCCCAGGGTTTAGTATACTAATGGCAGCACAGGAATGGATTAGTCATGAGCTCTCCTCTGTTAGAAAGTACTCAGGAAAAAATAGTTGTAAACCATGTATCATTTTTTGTCATTAGTTGTATCCAAACTATTCCACTGGTGTTAATGAAGTTGCAGAGTGTAATTGAAAATAGAGGTCAGCCCTCTGCCATTGAAATGTAATATATATTCTAAAAATGTTTCTTGGAAAAATAAATTAGTTCTACCAATAATTTAAGGAAAAGGTGGGAGTTGCTTAGCAATAGGTTACAGTCTTGATGGGGTGAACATTTTGCCTCAAAGTTTGATTATTTGATTAATACACTGCTGTTAATTTTCAGTTTATCTGTGAGATGCTTGCAAGAAGGAGTGAAATTGAAAAAAAGAAAAAAGATTAATTGCTGCTTATAATTAAACACATCAAAACTAAAAATAAATAAATAATAGTATTGATATTTTATTTTATTTTAATGCTGGACTCCTGGGAGACAAGATTAATTGAAAGTAGAAAGAGAAGCAAGCCCTGAAGGCTGGATAATGTATTGCTTTCAATTTCACTTGCTTGTATAAACAAGGCAAATGTTGAAGTTGCTCAAGAAATTGAAATTGGGTCTGCAGGTATGTTTAAATGAAAATTTTAAGTTCTAGTAAATTATATTAAAATTACTAAGTTAAGACTTATAGTGCTTTAAAGCAAACAAATACATTGAACAATATTTAAAGTTGCAGCCCAAGTAATTCAGAACCTGAAGTCTCATTTTCAGATATGATTTATGTACACAAACTTTAATCTCACTGAAAAGCACAAATATGTGTAAGTACTTAAGGTTTGTTTTGAAAAACGGGACCTTACCTTCCAAATCAATACTGTTTTTTTGTATTTGTTGTCCATTAGCAATAAAATGTCACTTACTTGGTGTTTTTCTTCAAGGAAAATGTTGGTAACACAGGAGGTCCTCATGCAATTTTCATTAGAAGTTGACTTGAATTCTTTCTTTTTGCCAGAGTGTGATACTTTTAAAGGAATCAGTCAATTCCTTATAGATTAGAAAACTCCCATTCAAGTAAATAGCAAAGGATACCAGTATTTTGCATGTTTACATTTAGAACCTAATAAAACTGTGTGTGATGTTCAGGTACTGTCAGTTCAATTTTAAGACTAGCTCTGTGCTATCATGTGTTTTTAGGATTAATAATGTTCAACAAGCACTAGTTCTTGCAAGTGTTCTGATGCTGCAAAAATAGTCATACCCATTCTGTTCCTTTTGTAGAAGGTGTGTCCTAGCCTTTTAAATTAATACTAAGTACATGCATTCTACCCAATTAGAGATTTTTCACTATCAATTGTATATTTAATGAATATGTGCCACTCAATGGCACCATAAAGTGTGCCAGGATGTGAAGTTACTCTGTGAGTAGAGCATTCATTTAATATTTATTTAAAATTGAAATAAGTGAAACTAGGCAAACTCTGGAATGAATGCATAGCTCAGTGAGTTTTACATAATGTAGAAAAAGCAGGCCAAGGGTATAACACTGTTTTAAATATTTTCTTCAATTTAAGATATTCTTACACCTCTAATTAACTTGTAAAGGAGATCTTTTATCCTCCATATCTTAGTTCAGAGACAAACAGACAGAAATGTCTTTTAGAATATTTACATTGCTATCTAGCCTTTTTTTTACTTTAGGAGCGTTGTGCAAGTTTAGTTTTGTTGATTGTGTGGCTAGGGAAGTTATAAATGCCTCCCCAGTAGGCTGGCTGTCCTCTGAGCCAATTGAGACATTCTGTTCTGCCAGCTCCTAGGGCCAGGGAACCACTCTGCTGGCAAGAGCACCTGGCATTTCTCATGGACATTCCCTATTTTGTTCAGGCCATGCCGTGTTCACTCTAAGTACTTGAGATTAATGTGTAGCAAAAAAAGGAGAAAAAATCTCTGCCAAGCAGTGTAGTATCAAAAGATCTGCGTGAAGGCCGTATTAAAGATTACTGAAGAGGTGGCTTTTCTTCTGTCATGATAAAAATGCAATAATAATAATTTCACTTTGTAATGTACCTTGGAGCATGACCTTTCAGTCCACCTTTGAAACTCACAGAAATCAATCAGTGGAAAGACTCCCAGTGACTTCAGGTGATTTTAGATCATATTCTAACTTTCTTAAAAACTCTCCTTCAGCAGTAGCTTTAATGTGTTTAATAGTATTAATTAGGTTTGAGGAGTGAGGAAAATCAATAAATTTTAGTTTGATCCTTAGTAAATTATCAAGGATGAGAATTTCTGAAGTTTAAAACAGTACTCTTAGTACTTCTCATTTTATGGGCATAGGAGAACTGTAAAGCAAAAAAGACGTGGACTACTGTATGGGCTAGCAGGTAGACTTATAGGAGCTTCCAAAAAACCAATCTATGCAAGGCTTCACATTTTACAAATTATTCAGGTGTAAAATGACTTTCAAAAGATTTTGGAAAAAAAAAAAAAAAACAACAAAAAACTCCCACTAAGCTATTTTCATACTTTTCAAGTTCTACTTTTCATTATAAAAAAAAAAAAATAATAAAAAAAATTTATTGTTCAAGTTCATAAGTGTCAAGCTGATCATGAGTTATTCACATTTGAACTGTCCAGTAATTCCATCATTGATATGTGTGAATTTCTCAAAGAGTGTCCAGTCTACTTCACAGGTTTAAGTACCTCCTTCAGTGCTGTATCTGGGGCTCTCAGCCCTCTGTCAATAGGTTTTCCTCTATTTTTGCAGAGCACAAAGGCACGTATTGCCATGAATGCTGTGAATGCAGCTAGGAAAAATTTTCATTATGAATCTCGTAACTGAGGTTACATGAGGCTCCATTGCACTGTCATTACCCTCTTTGTCCCTTTATCATTTCTTTTGATTTGCACAGAAGATATAAGAATTCACAAACACCATTTTATTAATCAGGGTCACTTTTATATTTTAATCTCCTTGATGTGAAAGCTTGTGCTTATTTTTGACTTCATTTCAGTAGATAGAGCCAGATGATTAGTTAGTGTTAAGTACTGTGGCTCCACAGACTCCAGTGGAGTGCTGTGTTTTGCACAAGTGAAGTATGTACTGATGCAATGAAAAATCATTGCCCTTTTTCCTGGTTTTTCAATTATTTCCCCCTATGTTGTTAAACTGTAAGTTTTTATGATTTAGATGTGAAAACTTTACTCAATTTAAGTAGTAGAGCCAGAATTTTATATAGTGTCTTAATACCAGTCATCAAATTGAGTCTGTACTGGTGGGGTGCTCAGCTCTTCCTAGCACTTTTATTTAGGACATCTGATATTTTTTCATCTCTTGGGACTTACCAGTGGTGAAATCGGTAAGACTACAATAGTTTCAGTGAAAGTTAGGTCATACTGTCAATTCTATAATTCCAACTTGTAGGTAGATTCCAGAAGGCTGTCATATGCATGCAAGTGTAATTGTGAGCCTTAAAAAACACTGGATTTCTATTGCAGACATCTGATAAATATTTGGAATGTAGTAAGGTGTAGGTAAAGAAAATTTTATCAGTGTACACTATGCCTTGAACCTGTTGCTTCCCTTTTCTTTGTTAGCTTTTGCAAATGCTTGTGATGCACCTTAGAAAGTCAGTTTTCAACATCTATGGCCTTTGGCAGATAGCAGAATTCTCACAAAATCTCATTATGTTGGGAGTATTGGTTAAAAGAACAGCAATGGGTCCTGAGTAAGAATGTTTCATTGTTAACAGTAGTTATTAAAAATGTTATTTGATAGTAAAGTAAAAATTGGTATTTCCAAAAGGCTCTGAGGTGCTAAGATTTATTTTTGAGCTCTTTGGATTGCAATTTGCAGAAATTGTGGTAGAGGAAATCCACAAACTCTCTTCTCTCAATGTATAAGCTGTGTGTGTATTTAAGTTTCACTCATGCTAACCAGAGCATCTTAATCAGTACTTTTTATTTCTTTGCTTCTGAAGAGTGAAATAGTTTTGCTGAAACTTTGAGAAAGACTGTTGTCTTCTTCAAGGTGGTATAAGGTGGATCATAAATGTTCATAAATGTATAAGTCCTTTTTTTTTTTTTTTTTCCTAAAAAAAATAAGAAAAGTTCCAGCATTCCCTAGAGGGATGAGGACTAGGAAAAACCAATGAGAACTTTGTGGGGGAACATATGCCATGCTTTCAAAGTATTAGTGATGCCACTGTATTTTGCAAGGTGATGACCTGCAGGTTGGCCAAGTGTCAGTAGACGCAAAAAGATGTAGCTGGTGACCTGACTGTTTTTTCTTTTTTTATGATGAAGCAAAGTAGATTCAAAATGATTTTGTAAAGAGGGTTGCTTAGAAAATGGACTGCAAGTGCTTTAAAAGAGAAGCATGTTCTCTTTTACAAAAATATGTGAAAATGAGGAGACATAAAGGCGAATGTTAAATTGTGAGGTATGTATGCGTAACACATTTATGAGCATTTTTGTAAAATATGTGGAAAAAAGTGAAAGTAAGCCAGAAGTGAGAAAGCTGTGGTCAAATTGAAGTTTTGAATGTGAAAGCTACATTTATTCAAAAATAACAAAGGTTAAATTTAGATGATGAGTAAAAACCGTGTTAGCCATAGAATTAACAAGGTTGTCTTCATCATAGTTAGATTTGGGGGGAGGAAATGAGATGTAACTTTCATTTGTTTTGCTTTTTTTTTTGTCTTGGCATATGATAAGCCACTGCCCAGAGGCAATGCCCTGGGCACACCAAAGCCTAGAGCTTGATTAGCCTTTGGGTGCTACTGGGTTGTAAATGATGCTTTAAATATTAATCCAGAAAGAAAACAAATGGATTAACAATTTGGTATAAACTGAGGCTTAATTCAGATAGAATGAGGTTTTTTTGTTTGTTTGTGTTGATTTGGAGCTACAGGAAGAGTTGACTGGTTTGGCAGAAATTTTGCTAGGAAGTGGTTTTGGTTTACAGCTGTGGAAGTTGCAAGGAATTGGAACTGGGCGTTCCTTGAAATGCAAATTTTTGCCAGGGGTTTTTGAACTAGGCCAGGAGGCTTTAGGTACTCATTGGCATTTCCCACCCTTTTTGTGGAACTCTGTAATTAAGGGCCCATCAGTCTGGAGTGCCTGATCTGGGAAACAGAAAGCTCTTTCTTAAGTTGAAATATGCTTTCTCTGACTCAGATTACCCTCTGCATCTCATTCGCAGTTGTCTGGAGTGTCAAGTTTAGTTAATTGTATATTCCTGGTGAGTAGAAAAACTGGAAAAACTCTTCCCTTTGGTTGGCTTTTTTGTATTTTGAGGCTTTTTTTTTTTTTTTTTTTTTTTTTTTTTTTTTTTTTTTTTTTTTTTCTCCCTTGGATTCCAAGAAAGCTCTTGCAAAAGCTGAATCAGTAGCTTGAAAAATGTGAGTTATTATTGAGTGGCAGGATTGGTTTCAGCATAAACAATTGGATTGGTCTGAAGGGAAGATCTGACTCACAGAAATGAGCTTTCCGATTTTTTTTTTCCTGTGTGTGCATTTGATTGAGCTTTATCTCACTTAAAAAAAAAAAAAGCTGCATGTTAAATTTTCTACGATGGCATGAATTATAATACTGAATCCAGTGTCATTAAATTGTAGTTTTTTTGTTTCTTGTCAGCTACAACAATTTCAGCAGAGCACAGTCCGTGTGAAAGTATGAATAAAATTCAGGGAGTAGCATCAAGGACTTCTGAGCTCAGGAAACTGAGTTTGGCAGTGCTAATTTGTATTAAAGTTGTTGTTGCATGACAGCAGGAAAAAGATTTAATGCTTGCCACCTGAATCAAGCCATGGAACATTGGTTTCTATAACTGCCATGAATTTGAATCAAGGCCAATATCTCTAAATTTGAAATAAACTGATACTCTGTCTTGAAAGAAGATACAGGCCACTTATGTTACCGAAGGTATTTAGATAATGTATTTCAATTTAATTTTTAGCAGTATATATCTTTCAAAGTTTTAGGTGCTTTAGCAGTGGCTTTTTTTTTTTTTTTTTTTTTTTTTTCCTTCCCCTCGTCTGTATTCCAGCAAATGTGCAGCCTTTCAGTCATTTATTTATCAATGCCCAGTGTTGAGCTGGTACTGATTTACACAAGACCACAGATGCTGATTTTACTCCTATCACTGCACAGCCACTTACCTTAATCTGAAACTCGTTTTTCTCTTTTATAAAACTGCATTAATGGGGGAAATCAGATTTCAAGCCAAGTGGTCACACTCTGAAGTTTTAAAGGCATCAAATACAAAGCTTTGTACCCTGAGCCTAATGTAACAATGTTGCCTTTACAACACCATGGTGTGCTGCCGCCTTTCTCTAGGAAGGATCCCCAAATTCTTTATGACAGGAAGACCAAGCGCAGGATTTCTTGGCTTCTTTTCAGAAAACAGGCGTGAGTTAGAAAACTGGCTTTGAATCTCTGTGTAACAATCACACATTTAACCACTGAGATTATTTACTATTGAACAAGAATAATCAGAATATGTACACATAGTTTCTGCAAACAAAACTTAAATGAAACAGAGCCTTTAATTGCTAAATGTAAATTAAATTTTGAATGTTCCTCTGTGGCTGAATGCAAGTGGTGGTTTGTTTCAGAACTGGAGGTCTGAAGACTGAACCCAGCTGTTTTATTCCTGCCTGTACCCTGTTACCAGCATTTTCTGTTTTTCATTGGGTACAGAAGGTCCAGATAATTGATCCATTACATTGGAATAACTTAATCCACCATTGTAATTCAGCAGTCTAGGTTGCAATCTAGTAGCTGTTTTGTAGCGTGTAAGAGCAATGCACAAAGATTTTGTAATGGAAAGGGAAAAAGATACGGTATGCATCTGAAAGTGCATGGAAAACTTGGAGAGGTAGAAGGCAGCTATTCCACTAAAATTATTTGATGTCTTTGTTGTCATATAACATACTTTCTTGGGTTGCCTTTCATGTCCCTGATGGAGCCCTGAGGATACACTTCATTTTAGCCCTGTTTTTAACCTCTTGCTATGCTCAAAGACACTGCCTCCTTGGTGAGGAGGATGGGATTCTCTTCGGAGCCTATCAGTGATGCTCCTTAATCAGCTGGAGTGGTGCCGATGTGATAACAAGAGGTGCTACTCTAACCCCGGGTTGTGCCAGCTTGGGAAGCTATAGAACGGCTGGAAATGTAACCCAGATTTGTGGCATGGTAATACAGAGCAGAGCATTACCTTTAGGCTAGCAGGCCTAGCTACAGTCCATAGTTGAAATTTAAAATGATTTTAAAAAATGCATTCAATTTGAAATGCCCCAAGGTTCCTATCATTTTGTGAAGCTGTATCTTTTTCAAAATATTATGAGCAACATTGAATTTTTGCTTATGGTGGATATGCTATAAGAATGAAGAATGATAAACTGTAGGGATGACTAGTTGTGGAGGAATGTAAAGGAAAACTCATGCTGTTGAGAGTTATTGCTGTCATTGAAGCAGCTACACAGCATTAGAGCTGAGGACAACTGTTATTATTGAGTTCATACCAAAGACTTCATGAAATGAAAACACACAGTTCATAATTTATGCATTTTTTTAAGCGTGTAGGAGGTAAACTTCCTTTTTGACATTGTCTTTCTGCTGAGCATAAAAGCTGTTCTGCAGTATTTAGTTATACTCCTATGTTTGTCTAGCAGTCTCTTTTTGTGCTTGCTTCCTTTTGTGTATAGTGCTAGTGCATTTTCAGTTGTAACACAATTATGTATAGTATATTCTTATCAAAACATGTTGTACACAATATTATCACTGTTTCATGGTATAGTGTGTTTCCTTCTAGTACCAAATTTCTGTGAAATAAGCTGTATATTGAGGTGAAATAAGCTTGTTAAGTATGTTAAGTAGATATAACGGTCTTAATTTTTTGTTGTTGTGTTTTTTTTCACCACAGCAGCTCCAAATCACTGGTTAGGATGCATGCAGAAACACTGCTCTGTTTACCTTCCTCTGTTCAGCAATTCTGCCTGCAGCTGATAATCTTGTATTATTTTCACATTTAAAACCCCTGCTTTCAGCCTGTTCCTCTGAAGTATTTTAACATTCCTTCTTTCAAAAGCAGTCCCCCCTTTTTCCCCTTTCATACTTCAGTGCTCTTTAATAAGCATATGGCACAGTATTCGTGGTGGACAACAGGCTAATATTGCACTTTCAATAGATGCTGTTGCTGCTTTCTTGAAGTAAAGAGTTCTCTTCAAAAATCTATTATCATAAAGCATCTGATTGTCTTTCCTGGGATAATTTAATTTATTTTGTCATGTCAGAGGGAAGAAAGAGTAATTAAAAGGGTGCTTTTCTTGACTGCCAGTGCCACAAGCTCAACCTGGAATTTGAAAGTCTAGCTGTGTTCTTTCTGGTTCATGGATCACCAACAATGAGGACTCCACAGCTGGAACTCTGCTTCCCATTCTACTGGTGCATGAGCCAGAAGAGGATCCAGTGTGCTCTGCAATAGCCAGTCTGATTCTGTAAAAGAGCAGCAAAATATTTATTCCTATTAATGCAATTTTGATTGCTCTAGAAGAATATTAATATGGTATAGTTTTTAAAGAAATCTATCATTACTTTTCCTTTCAAGTGGTAGTAACAGTTATATCCCTGTCATCAGCACAGGATATGTGATTTAAAGTAATAGCTAGACAGTAGCTACACAGTTGAAAACCTACCAGGATTCTTTCCCTCCTCTCCACAGCACAAAATTTGGGTCCCTGTTCCAATTCACACATGGGAAGCCAATGATGTCTGAAGTCTACCTTCTGGCAGTGCCTGCTCCAGAGGTATTTCTGTGGGAAAGATAATAGAAAATAGGCCTTTCCTGTTTCACTTTCTGTGGGGAAAAAGAAAAAAAAAAAAATAGTTCACAGTGACTGCTCAACCTCCCAGTTTCTTTCTCTTAGTGTGTTTCTATCCAGTGAAGTTGGTTGTAGTTTCTTCACAAGGAACATTTGTTTAAGCAGCAGGATTTTTAATATTTCACCCAAATAATATAGGTGTTGAAATAATCATCAAAACAAGGAAACAAAATGAAAATTCCTCCCAGGAAAATGATGTAGGTTTTTGAGAACACTATGGCATTTGCCTACTTGGAACATGATGTGTTTTAGGCATGGGACATGTTGCAGGCAGCTAACTAGTTAGTAAGTCTGCAGGAAGTAGACAATGCTTGTTTCTATTGTAGGTGGCAAGGAGGCATCTCTGTGTTCTGTATATTTTATTGTATGTATATACACAAATGTTTTATCAGTCACAGTGGTACAGTTAAGACTGAATCTTAGTCCAATACCTATATCCAATAATAAGCTTAACAGAAAAGTGTCTATAAAGCTGTACTTAGAGAATGCAGAAATGTATATACATTGTGTTGGTACTAACAATTGAGATAACAGTTGGACTTTTGTAATGCAAACAGGCAAAAAAAAAGTAAGTGCAAGTATTATACACTTCTCTACTGTTAACTGACTCTCTCAGGTCTGATGAAACCTTAGGGCTGAGTCTAACATTCTGCCTACATAGCCATTTAAAATAAATAAATAAAATAAATTAAAAAGTATTTGTTAAATGAGGTCTTACTCTGTTGCTAATATGACAAACCTCTTTTCTGTCTCTCCCAAACTGAACATTTTCTGATACTCAAAATGGCAAGATTCAGACTTTGGCTTATTAGAGCTCTTCTGTACTTGAAGGTGGCAGTTCTAAAATTCATTGTCTTGAAGCTCTTCAGGGCTGGACTCAAAGTTTTTAACACCATTGGAAATTAAGAAGTTATATTTCAAGTTGTTTGTTTACTTATTTGTTACAGGTTGAATGATCAACCTTATCTCCAAGAAAATGTCTTGAAGCTTTCCAGTACTTTGTGTAGTGAGGTGGCAGTGAGGCAGAACGCTCTAGTAGTATAGTATCTAATCAAGGTTTTGTTAACTATAACTTCATCAATTATTTTGGGATAACTCCCAAATTTTGCTCCTTTTAGGAGGGAGTTCATGTTCTGTTTCTGAATAATGTTGATGATTCTTCTAAGCAATTTTACCTTATTATGCCTTCTTTTTATATCTACAACTTTGAGATAGCCCATATAGAAAAGCTAGATTCATATTCTGTGAAGAGTACTGTTTCATGCAGTGAGAATTCAGCATATTTGCAGAAACTAAAGCATTACTAGTACATGTCCTATGAAGTATTTCTTCTGTTGAGAACTTTTCATGTTTCCTTTTTCATGTGGTCTTTTTTTTTTTGTTGTTTTTCTCCTTTTTTTTCCCCTTGCTGGGCTTAAGTGAGAGTGATGATATGTAACCACACTGTGGCATAACACAAAGCTTGGTAACTGTCTGGTATTTGTGACTTGCCAAGGCTATAGTGTGGAAATTCAGGTCTTTATGGTAGATAAGATTTCATTTTTGTGGGCTGCAGAACTGCGTGAGGGATGCGTTAATGTTTTATACCTTGGCCAAATAGTGGACTTCTCTGTGATGCATGCTATTTAGTTGGAGAGGCTTTGCTGTGTGGCTGCCCTGCGGTGCTGAAAGTAAGTTATGAATGCTGTACTGTTTAAGAGCAGAAAGGTTTGCCTGGAAGAGAGTGGTGTGCCTGGGCCCCCTCCTATTGAGAAGATGCCAGTCAGAAATGAAAACGTCTTTCATGAAACTATAGCGAACTTCCCTGTGATACAGTACAATAATACAAGGAATTTTTAGTCAAAACCTTTAAAAATAAGTATAATATTTTGTAAGTTCCAAAGAGGTACTGTCTTATAAGTGACTATTTTAAGAGGTCATTGCAAAAAATATGTATGGTTTTGACACATGGTTTTAAAAGTGACAGGACTGAGGGTTTAAGCCATTCCTCCCCCCACTCCTTTCCTTTGAGTTCTCCAGTTTCTTTTGCCTTTTGGTTACAACTACAAAAGATGTCTTCTGAGAAAAATGCTTTCTGCATGACATCAGAATAAAAGAATGTTCCACACTATTCAGCATGCTTAAAAGTATTGGTTCACTGAAATAACATTACATTTAAAATGAATGCTGAACAGAAGGGTGGTTAAGGGAGAAAACAGAGCAGATCATGTTTTTGCAAACTTTTATCTTCAAGAATCTGATTTATTGGACTTTTCTTTAAAATAACAAAGTTATACTGCATGGAGCACAATAAAGAGAAGCCCTGTTTTGTTGTGTAATAGAATTCATGTAGCCATAGGTAAATCTGAAACATTTGGAAATGGAACACAAAATTGTATACATACAAGAGTTAAGGCATTATGAATAGAAAAAAGCTGTGAGAAATATTCTGTTGTGGGTTTTTTTTTTTTTAGGCATTTCCATTATTGGTTGTTACATTTTATTTTGTCTGACTTCAATTTATTTTCCCTTTAATATTAATAACAAAAGTTAATTATTCACACAGTTCATGTGTTTATAAAAATGATTATTTTTCTTGAGCATTAACAAGTGCATTATTGCTTGGACAGTAGACTTGACATTATTCTCGTACATATATAAAATCTTTGTTTTTCACCTGAAATAGTCAAAGAAAAAATTGGAAGAAAGTTAAAAATAATAAGAGGACAAAGGTAACTTTTAAGTAAATTTCTTTAAAACAAGGAATGCATATATGATAAACGGTAGTGATGCAAGTAATTATTTTGAATTAAGAATCATATTGGTTATGAATGTAGGGATCTCACTGGCCAGAATCTGAAAGTGTTAATTACTGCTTGCCAGGTTCATGGATGCCTATCACAGATCAGTGGATCTCTTGTTGGGAAGAACAGGAGGCTTAAGGTGCACTTAAGTTCATTGGCTGAGCTGGTGGAGATGTGGACCCAGGTGTCCAGCAGCCTTGGTACTGATGGGGCCACCTCAAGGAAAGGAAGCAGGGAATTCTACATTTATTTTTTTCCAGAAATGCACATTTCTATGTGGCTTTACCTGGTTCTATGCAGTAGGCACTTGTGAGAAGAGCATGTGTTTTTCTAATTTTTGTGGATAAAGGGAGGAGTAAAAGAGAAAGAACTGCATGATGAGGACTGCTACACTATTGCCAACTCTCATCTAATTATGAGTTAATGAGATGATGTATTACTTAAAATTCCCTTGCTTCATGTGTTTTTACATCACTTTTAGGCTTTCTTTCCTAAGGCTGAGAACCTTACAGGCTCAAAAGCAAAAGGTTTACACCTTGAAATTTATTGTTATTATAACTAATGTAGTTATTGTTATTATGCACCTTATGAGGTTTTTATTGCTGAAGTTGTCAGTCCTCCTACACTGGTTACTTATTTGGTGAACATACACAGTATCTCGCACTAGATGAGCCACCACTCATTTTTGCAGGTTGCAGTCTGAGAAACATCTGGGAAGCAGAATGGAGGAAGGGACATTCTGTCCTCTGCTGCAAATCACACATTCAAAGTAGAATACTTAGGAGTTTTGCTGTCTGTTTTCTTTTTACAATCATGTATGAATAATGAATTTACAGTTGTTGTAGGTTTGTTTGGAGAAATACCAAGAATAAACTTAAGGTTAAAAAAGATATAGAAATAGTAGTAATAAATAAATTTACATTGTTACTTTAAACTTTGCATTTTAGAAATAAATAGTGAAGTGGGGAGTATAACACCATCAGGCAGACAGCAGGTGGGCCAAGCAGCAGGAGGGAAATGATAGTTGCTGCACCTGCTTTGTATGCTTTTTTTTTTTAAAAAAAAAAAAAGAAAAGAAAATTTAGCTATTTCTGCATGCCACCTAATTTTATTCTACTATTTCACTTCTATGTTTTCTTAAATACCTGTGAGGGAGAGCTGGAGGTTTCAGACTGCTTCACTCTGAACCTTTGCAAATCTGCTTATTTTTGCTTTATTTATGAGCTTGAACTCTTTTTGGGAAAGCCTAGTTTTAAAATGTTAAAAAACATATTATGTTATACATTAGTGTGTGTATGTGTATAATTTATATATTTTTTTAAATTTATCACTACTGTACCTTTGGTTTGGTGTCAGTATATTAATCCTAACTCTTTTTTATGATAGACTATGTAAAATGGGGAATAGCGGTAGACTAAGTGTAGAAAGAGGCCAGTATCAATTCATGGCTTATCTGCAAACATAACTTATAGGTTATTGCTCAGTTACTTTGGAGATGGGGTCAGTGGGAAAAACAAACAACAACAACAACAAAAAAAACCCCTTAGTTTCATTTTGCTCTCTTCCTTCTTTATCTGCTGGTTTAATATCCCAGAACTTCACTGAAGAGTTCACTCTGTGATCTAATTTTATCTAGATTGTAAACAGCTGCTAGCATTAGAAAGTATATTAAATATTAGAGTGAGAAAGTGGCTAAGTCTGGCCCTAATTTTTTGGTGCCGCTAGCAGTAGAGTGGGCAACAACATCTGATGAGCTCTTGGTTGGGCGAGTGGTGCCATAGGATCTCCTGTTAACTAGTCAAAGCAGGAGTGCCCTATGAAGTTGTTATTAGGGCTGTTGTGCTGAGCAAGTGTTGCAAATCAGTCACATGGTACCAATTGTTTCCTAGAGCTGTTTTCATAGACATCATTTGTCTGAAAAATGCATTTAACATTGAAGTGTTTCTGTATTCTGGACCTCTACAATTCATTTCAAGTGACTTTAGGTAAGTCTCTAGCCTCCTCCCCCTCTTTTTCCCCATTTCTTCTTGGTGGAATCTTGCCCCCAGACAGTACAAACATTACTTGATGTGTGGTTCTCTGACCTTGTTAATTGTTTTAAATCATGCTACTACTGTTTATCTTATTACACTGAAATTATTCCTCTCACAAGTTCTCTGTTACAGAATATAGCACATACAGGGATTCTTAATTTGACATTAGCACTGAGATGTATGGAGTAAGGGATTTTAAATAAATTAGTGAATTATAACATTCCTTCCTACCTAGTTTGTCTCCTGGTGACTGTCATTGAGAAAAGTTTACACCCTTCACAAGGTGGATAATATTCAAGATACCAATAAATCCTTTTTGAAATTTAAGCACTTCATGCTATTGATTTAATAATAATAATGTGAAGAATTTTGCAGTGTAGGGCTCTAATCCTGTAAATCAGTGCTCCACGGTGAAGGCCATAACTACAGTCAAATTTAAATTAAAAAAACAAAACAAAAACACAAACTGAAAATCTTCACAAAATTAAGTACTATGACTAATTATAAGAAAAGCAGGATAGAGTCATGTGGTAGGAACTATTTTCTTGCTATATTCATGAGATAACTTTTTGTTTGTCAGTGGTAATTCAGGTTTTCTATGTTAGAATTTCTACCTTTACTTAGGACCTAGTTGTTTCCTCCTTGTGTTTGTTCAGGGCTTGTTAAAAGCAGTACAGGTGCTGCTTTTCTGTTCAATTTTCTCATTCTGAAAGGGGTGACAGATGGCTAAAGAACTTACTATAACTGAAGATAGCCCACAGACAGTTGTCTGAGGGTGGTGACACTCTTGCCTTAGGAAAATCAGCTATTTCTTATTAGAGCAGTACAGAAAACTTTAGCTGAGCTATAAACAAAACTGGTTTGAAAGAAGAGTTGTACCTTGATTCAGTAGATAAACTAAGTTCTGTATTCTTCAAATGATAACTCCTGTAGTTTGTTTCAAATGTGAAGTATGCATTACGTGGTCATTCAATGTGTGCATGTTGGTGGAAGAGCCTGTTCTGCCCACAAAAATGTGGGTTGTAGGTTAAGGCCTTTTCCTTTTGTATCTTCACTTTTAGTCCGTGTAAAAAGTTGCTCCCAAAGGAGAGTAAAGGAGAGTCTTGTTTTGAAATACAAATGTTGGGGAAGGGAAGTGGTTTATTATTTTTTCTAGATTATTTTTCCTCAAAGAATAACATATGTTTGAATAGTTATAAAACTTTTGTTACTGAATGTACAGTAGTGTGGCCAGAAGAGATGGATTACTGAAGAGAAGCTTCTAGGTTATGTGATACATTTGCATGTCAGCAGGAAGAAATTTCCCTTTCCTTCTAGTACAGATGTTTTTCAAGCTGACAATCACTATGCTTCAGAGTGAAGAAGCTGTTGCTGCCTTGGTTTCAGATATTCATTGCCAGTGAAGTTTTAATCACTGAGCTGGCTGAAGATGAAGTTCTATTTCTTCACAGGTCAGTTGCAGTGCCGATAGTCACAATGAAAGCTTCTGTAACCTGGTCTGCTTAAGACAACTCTTACATGAGCTGGAAAAACAGGGAGCACTTTTATTTATATCTTTTATTAGAGATCTGATCAAGTCTGTAGTTCTGTGATTTTGTTCGTGGGTTTGAGTAGTGTAACTATCTGAAAATAAGATTGTCACATGCTATTGCACCCAAATATCAATTTGAACATCTCATTCCATAAGTGTTTTTTTGCCTCATAACCTATCCCCCCACACACACATATACCTTCAATCTATAGTTTTCTCCTAACTGTGGAACATCTGTGATCTTTCCTTTTTTTTTTTGTAGAAATACATATGTGTATTTTTTGTTGGCATTGTTTAGCTGTTAAATTCAGTTTGTATGCTAAAAAAACAAACCAACAAAAAACCCAACTATAGTATTTTTTTAACACAGTACACATTTTCTTTAATGCATTCTGAATTTCTTTGGAAAAATATTTCTTGTTCTGAGGTTGTAAATAATCAATCTATAGACCACTGACCACTGCAGAGTCACAAAGCTACTTTTTTTTTTTTTTTTTTAGATGGTTCTGTCCTTGGTATTGTAGTACATCATCTTTGTAAATTCCTCTGATAACTGGAAATCCTTGTGCAGTGTAGGTGCAGGGACTGATAATAAAGCTTTTTGTGTTTTTGTAACCAAGGCATCTGAGGAAAGATGGAGAAAGTAATTGCTTCTCGTTGGATTGTCATCAAAATACATGACTCTAGCTGAAAGAGTATGGTGTGCTAACACACTATCTGTGCTGTGCACTGAGGACTAAATGCATTCTATATCACACAATAGTAATGACAAGTAATTGGGGAGCTCTGCAGGGTACAGAGAAAGTTTTAATTTGTATCTGCTAAAGACTGATGAAAAGACACATAGTTTCTTGCTTCCCTTTGATGCTGTGACCGTTCCTGGTTTCCTTTGCCAGCACCATAGGTTTTTTCCTTGCTATAGATCTGTAAAGCTACCCTTCTGAAAAAGAGGTTGCTGTTGATTCATATTTCTGCAGCTTCCCCTTCCTTCTGGTTTTCAACTCCATTTGTCCTTTGCCAAAGCTGACAAATGCTGTTGTGGATACTGGGCTGCACTGGCTTGTTTGATGGCAAGTACCATAGGATGATATTCATAAGTATTGATGGGGGAGTGCTGAGAGATGGAAGAGGAAGTACTTTTTCTACCTAATTACTTGTCAAACATCTTTATAGTATAGCATTTTAGACATGTATTGGTTGTATTAGTAGCCTTCAACCAACAAAATACTTAGGCTTGCATTAGCTCTAAGTCAGTGAATAATTCCATTGACTACAGTGGGCTGCTCACCTACTTAAATATTTTAAGTGCTTTTCCAGGTTGGAGTCTTTATTAATAATTTGCAATTTCTATGTGTGTAGTTTAAGCACACAGGATACCCATGTATTGAATTATTCCTGAGTCGTATTTTTGTATCTGTCTGCTGTACTCATTTTTTAACATGTTAATGACATTCATCTTGTCTGTCTGTGGCATTTTTTAATGTTCCCATCACCAAGGTATCTGCCTGTCTCTTCTGCAAAATAAATGCCTCTGAAGAGGAGATAGGAATGGTAATGCTTGTATAATTTTGTTTTAAGTTGTTACTGAAAAATAGTGCCTTTCTTTCCTCCTACACCTCCCCATCCCTGCTATATTTTTTTCCTAGTGACAAAATCTGCAGCAGAGAGCACTGAGCAACAAGTTTATCAATTTGAACAGGCCAACTGCGCAACTAAATGTATGTGAAACTTAACAAATCCCTTGGGGAGGCTGACTGTAAGAATTTCCTAGTCTGTGTCGAGTTACTGAGGTGCGACATGTTGGACTGAACTTAATGCCTTAGGCAAGCACAGTCAAATAGAGAGAGTTTAAGATTTTGCTGTGTCCATGAAGGGATCTGCTAGTAGTTGTCTAAATTAAGCTTTCAGAAAAGAATATAACACTATCATGAGCTCTTTCCCTTGAATATTTTGGCAGGTTATTCTGGTTTATAAGCAATCCAAGTAGGATTTCCTCTGTGTAAGCCTTATAGCAGATGCAAAAGTATTGAAGGGTTATTCCCCTTACAAGGAACAGCAAAATACTGGAACAGAAATTTTCCACTGCAGTATGTGGTATTTTTCTTTTTGTTGTGTTTTGTTTGTTTGGGGTTTTTTGTTTTAAGTTGTAGCATCCAAGCCAAACTAAGGATCTACCCATTACATGGGAGCTGATTAAGCTGATTACTGTGACCTGGTAACTGCTGCTAAGAGTGCAAGCACTGCACACCTGCCATAGTTTTTTTTTTTTTTTTTTCAATGCTTCCTTTCTTCTTGCTTGTGTCTTGGTAGGGGGAAAACTGATCCTGGTGATTGGTTTGACCTTAGTGACATC
The DNA here is from genome assembly GCF_039878825.1 of Excalfactoria chinensis. Classification (NCBI taxonomy): domain Eukaryota; kingdom Metazoa; phylum Chordata; class Aves; order Galliformes; family Phasianidae; genus Excalfactoria; species Excalfactoria chinensis. The sequence goes on along the minus strand of NC_092829.1, from coordinate 23,565,157 downwards.
TGACTCTGTAGTAGCAATGAAGAAGTCAGCAGCTTATGAAGGAGTCGTGCTATAGAGGCAAAATGAGATCTTCCTGTTGTTATCTAGGTGCAAGAAGCCTGAGGGCCACCAGGAAGTGAGGGAGAAGAGCAGCAAAAGTTGTTGCTTAGTCTAGGACCTGGATAGAGGGGCTGGCTTTGAGCTGCCATAGTCACAGCCCACAGGAGTCACAAAGCAGAGGGCTTCCTCTTCAGCTCAGCAGAAAAGGCAGAAATTTTAGATTTCTCTGTGTGCTGGTCTTGTTCTCTGCCCTTCTTCTCCAACGGTTTTGTTGTCCTTTTAAATTAGGTGGGTAATTATTTGTTGTCCTATAAAGTTTGGGAAGGATAACTATGTACCTGCTACTTGGGTTATTTGAAGGCAGTGTGGGGCTGAGGCACTGTTGTATACTTGTCAGCTCTGCTTAGATATCAATATTCCTTTAGCTCTTTGCACTACCAGAAGTGATGCTGATTTCAGCTGTTGAATGGGTCTGTGCTATTTCCTCATTTGTTAACTGATGAGCTCCAGCAACTAGCTAATCAAATATCATGGGACAGGAGAATTATGTTGATCTCTCCAATGGGGTCATACGTTTACATGATCTTTTTTTTTTTTTTCCCAATTATATGAAAAGACTTGGAAAGTGTATTTTTCATGCTGTCCTAGAAAGCTGGTCAGGTGGTTTCTGAAAGCCACTGATAGTTCCGCAGAGTTCCTTGTTCCAGGGAGATGAAGTGCTACTTAAAAATAAAAAATTAAAAAAAAAAAAAAAAAAAGCAATAACAGGGATTTAGGTATATGAACAAGTGTGTTTAATCTGTCTCCTCCTGCTTAGAGCAAGCAGTAGATTGTCAGTACAGTGACCATTCCCTAGAGCTAATTACTGTAATTCATTAGCAAAGCCTCACTTCCTGGCTGATTTGAGTTGATTAGTAGACACTTTGTTCTCTCACCTTTTTTGGCGAGTGTTCACTTAGATTTCAGACTCCAAAGATGTAATAGATTTACATGTAGCACTTACACAGCAGGGAGAAACAATTGAAATCTAATGCAACCTGATGCTTTTCATGTAGCCTTTGGGACTTTGCAAGGATAATGGGAGCTTTTTAACTCTGAACAGAGAAACTCTCTTCCCTTCCTCCCAGGAGCTTTCCCTCTGAGCTCTGGGACCCTATCCTCTGAACTGGTTATGGCTGACCACATTCAGAGAATAAAACGTAATTTGTTTCTGTAATACTAATAATATTGTGGAAGGCTGTAGATCTTCCTGTAGGAGACTAGGAGCTGTTTAAGTTGACTGGGGACTGACAACTATATGTTGATGTGAGCCATTATCTTTCAGATAGAGAAAAAAGTCACTTTTACCCCTGTGTGATCTGAGGATGACCAGTCTTTTTTTGTTTATGTATTTTAGTAGACCATGAACCTATAAGTCCTGAGGCTATGGGAAAATTGCAGTTACATCAGAGAATGTACAAGTTGCAGTGAATTCCAAATATGTGTGGATTTTTATCATGGCTTAATGACTGTTCTCCTACTTGTAGATTTCAGTTTTGCTAGTCTGTTTTTTCTGTGTTCAGACAAGCATTACTCAGTTCATCTATCTGTGGGCAAATAAAGCCATGATATATAGCACTATTTGAATATCTTGTTCAAGTTAACATGGATTAAAGTCAAGATCTGCTCTTCCTTATTTTGTGGTCTGAGGATGTAAGACTTTGAGGTTTTTTGTTCAATTACTTAGTTATAAAACTAGTTAAAAACGTTGAGTAAGTGGTATATTTTTGAAGACAGGCTTGACAAAAGGGTCTGACCTCGCCACAACCTCCCTTCAGGAAGTTGTAGAGGGCAACAAGGCCTCCCCTGAGCATCTTCTTCTCCAGACTAAATCTCATCTGTTCCTCATGAGACATGTGCTCCAGACCCCTCAGCAGTTTCTTTGCCCTTCTCTGGACACACTCCAGCGTCTCAATGTCTTTGTTGTAAGGAGGGGCCCAAAACTGAATGTGGTGCTTGAGGTGCAGTTTCATCAGCACTGAGTACAGAGGAATGATTACTTCTCTGCTTCTGCTGCCAACACATATGAGTCAGGATGCCATTGGCCTTCTTGACCACCTAGGCACATTACTGGTTTGCGTTCAGCTGAGCATCAACCAACACTGCCAGGTTCATTTCCTCTACACAGTCTTCTAGCCCCTCTGCTCCAAGCCTGTAGCTTTGGTTGGACTATTTCTTTGGTGTCTAGTCTATATGATGGTTTGCCTTGGTCTATCATTATTTACTACTTCAAGGATGATTGGCTGTTGGATAATATTGTACTGTGAGTTATTGTATTCTAATAAAGCTGTAGCCTTGGCCTTTAATCTGGTTACCAGAGATCTGTTTTGTCTATGTTGTCCAGAGTAGCATCTGCAAAGTAACAAATGTTTTAAAGATTTACTTTCTTCTGGTATATACTAACATTGCTCAGACTAAATGTTTCTTCCCCCAAACAAATATGTTTCTTCAAATATTTGGGGTTTTATACATATTATAAATTGCTAACCAGCCTTACTCACTGTAAGAGTGTTCTGACTAAAAAGAGAGATTTTGCAATTTTGTTGAAGTAATTTGACTGTTCTTTCTCTTCAAAGTGGATTTTGATAGAAGAAGCTGATCAAAGTTCTTGGAAAAGCAAGTATTTCAGGACACGTTAACTGGGACATATTGTTCTAAGCTCTGAAGCTTTGCTTTTAGTAACAAAAGTAATTCTGTAATGCAACAATATTCATACTTAGCTACAACTTAATTTCTATGGAAAGATGAGTAAAATATTTATCAGGGAGTGTAGCAATAGCACAGGGGGCAGTGGTTTAACCCTAAAAGAGGGTAGATTCATGTTAAAACTATGACAATTCAGATTAGGAAGAAACTGTTTACTGTGAAGGTAGGAAGATGCTGTTGCAGGGGAACAGGCTGCTCAGAGAAGTTGTGGATTTTCCAGCCTGGCCTTGAACAATTCAGGATTGGGTGAGGCTTTGAGCAACTAGATCTAGTAGTAGGTGCCCGTGGCAGGGGATTGAAACTAAGTGCTCATTGACCTCCCTTCCTAACCGTTTTAACTGTGTGATACATATAATTTTATGCTCACAACTCTTAAAACTATTTAAATGTGGTAGAAACAGCAGTTGTATGTAGGTGTCTAAGCTGGCTTTGGACCTTTACTAGATGCGGAGTTCTGCTAGTGTGCTCTGACAGTGAAAGGGTGTGCCAGATTCAGAGCTTGATGTAAGGTGAACCAAATTTAATACAAAAATGTAAGGTCTTTGAGATTAGCAGGGCATGGCTCTGGCTTTTATCCACTGGTAAATAGATCTGGCCTTCTTCCCAGTGATAAAGATGATGCTGTACCCTGGACAGGTGGTGTAACTACAGCTGTGGGAGGTAATTCATTCAGATGATTTTGTAATTTGGTTCGTGTTGCTATTCCACATCAGAACATCACGTGGGAAAATGGGTGTTAAGGAGACAATGTTTTTTTTTTTTTTTTTTTTTTTTTTTCCTGTGGATTGCCTTAAATGGGCATGGGGGGAGGGGGCGGCAACGGAGGGAAGGTCGGGAAGGGGACGGGGTTTCGCCCGGTTCCCTGCAATTAGACAGCGTGGTTGGAACTTCCCGCCTCGCACAGCCCGCAGGTGAGATTTGGACTTGGTTTTCTCCTTGATGAAACTCTCTCGTTGTTACTTAGTGTCATTGGGTTCATTAAACTGCCGTTCGTTCTCAGTCTTTTTTTTTCCTCCTAGACCCATTCGCAATCTCCCTTCCCCTCTCTCGGAGGAGTATCCTACCATTCTTTCTTGTATTCTGTGTCTGTGCCATTATCAATACTATTCTGTTAAAACTGACTGGACTTTTGATTTGTGAATATTAAGAGCACTAGTGACTAGAAACCTCTGCCAAACTTAAATGATTCAAAAGTTTGTGTCGCAGTGTTCTCTGTCCAACCTGGTGAGCAACTGAAATGTGCCTCTATTATTATGCTCCAGGAAATTGCATTGCAGCTAGTGGGGAGTAAGTACTACATTATGATATTGTAATTTTCACTATGAAATACTTGTGTTTTTTCCAAGCATGTTAACTATTCAGAAATTTAAATTGAATAACTTATGTAAATTCCTACAGATATGGGATGTGCTGTTTCTGAGAATAGTGGGTATGTACAATATGAGCTTTTTTAATTTTGGGCTTATGATGGTTTCAAGTTCCCGATTGAACTGATGCAACTTTTAAAATTAGGTATTCCAAATGACAGAGATCACAAACTCTGTGGTAAGCTAAGCACTTTTGTGCTTCCCTAGGCAAGTCTGTTAGGAAACCAGTTTGCCAACATTAGTAGAAAATAACCACAAAGTTGCTTGTGAATATCAGAGAAATTAAGTTGCTGAAACACTAAAGTGAATGCTTCTCAAACATTGTCTGCAGGGTGTGAGCAGAAGTATATGGAAATAAATGGCTGGATGTGAAGAAATATACTTTGAAAAACTCCTTTTGAGTGTTTTCTCAATTACGCTAAATTTCCAAGAATTTCTGCCCCTCTCCTGTCCTCCTTCCTTCCAAGTGAAATGCTTTATAAACTCATTATCTCCGCTCAATAATAGCATAAATATCTACTGATGGTAATTACAATTATACTTACTAATACAGAAGTATCAAATTAACTGCATTTACGTAAAATCGTGGTTAAAAAAAAAAAAACCAACAAAAAAAAACCACCCCAACAAACAACAAAACAAAAACACACAGACAACCCACTGCGTACTTTGTATACTGTATGGCTTTGCAATTCATTCCTCCAGTTGCTTGGCCTTATTAACCTCTCTGTAGCATTTCCATGACCTCTGGTTGGCTAGTTGTCAGATGTTTTTTAATTAATTTTGTGGTGTTCCTGGTAATCAGGCAGGAGTTTGTACGGCTTTCAAAAGGTATAATGTATCCCCAATACTGAAGACAGCAGGTTTCAAGAAAGCACATGTCAGTGAACTCAGAATTGGTAGGCAGCTATCAGTAGGAAGCAGGTATGTGCTGAAATGTCATGAAGATAGCTGGCAGTTCTTCAAAACAACATTAACGAGGGGTTAAGCACTAACTTTGCTAGTACAAAGAATGGAAGCTTAACACACATCTGGTTTGACTAAGTGTGACCTAAAACTTAAATGAATTGCCAAACGCTGAAATTGAGTTAGATTGTTATGGGTGAGTACAGAAGAATGGTATGGAAAGGCAGAGATAAATTTCGAGGGAGGAACTTGGGTACATAGTGGAAGGTAGCAATAAGGTGGAACAATCAGTGTAACTTCTGGAGCTACAGTCTAGAACAACCCCTCACCCCCTACCCCCCCCCCCCCTTTTTTTTTCCTCCGGTAGCAGGAACTCTCTGTAGGTAGAAGAGAAACAAAGTATGTAGTATGTCATGATTTTAATAAATGTATGTTAATAAAAATCCTAGCTTTTGGTAGATATATTTTTTTACATCAGATAGTCTGATATGATGGATATGGCTAAGATGAAATTACCATGAAGTGGAGGTGATGATGTCTAAAAAAATTTCATAATCATATGGAAAGACTAGAATACTAAGACAGGTACCAAACTTATGTGCTACAGTGAGTAACATGAGTGCAGTTTCATGTAGAAGAAGCTGGTGGGATATTTTCAGGATGTACTGGTTGGCAACAGTGCCTGTGGTAGGTGGGATAGGAACTTGTTCTTTGAGGTTCATTCCAACTAAAGCTATTCTGTGAACTGTCTTTAGTGCAAAGCATGATTTCTTTGATTTATAAGATGAAGAAATAAATATGTTTATTTTGCTTGCAGTAGTAATTTAGAGCTACTTGCAGCAGAGACAATCTTGTGAGCGCTTATGATTGTAGGGCTGGGATTCAAAGATATGTGCAGTTTTATTTCCTGAGTTTAACAATATAACTTGCTAACTGGAAATACCAGACTTAGATGATGCAAAGATTTTAAATTCTTTGAGAAAAGGTAATCTGGGGAAGAAAAGGTGTGTTGTTGTAATAGACGTTAATAGCAAGCTGAACATGAAGTTAATGTTAATACAAAAGAAAATCATTCTGAGAAGTGGAGCAAGATCTTGTTGTATATATGAGGTCTGGAAACCTTGCCCAAAGTATATGTGAAAGACTTTGAAGTAGTTTAATCAAGGAGATACTAATGAGAAGATGCAACTGTCTTTAAATTATTGACTAGTAGTGTTCCATGTATTGCTTGGAGGTAGAATGATGAAATTGAAGAAAGCTACAACCCTTTGTTTCAGTGACGCCTGAGCATTTTCTAACACTGTAGAAGGCCAAAGAATAATCCTTCTGGTACAAGTAATGGCAACAGTTTCTTGAGTTCATTTAGACTTGCTTCTCAGTCTGTATAACAAGTCAATTTTAGATTTTTTAGATTGTTCATTTTCTACTGATTTAAAAACACTTCAGTTATAACAATTGTATGCATTTGTTTTGTTCAACAATACAGTTGGTTTTAAATTATTTATTGATATGTAACTGATAAACACTTACTGTTCATGATTCTTCACAAATATACCATCTTTATGTTGTCATTACAGTTCCAATAGAGTAATCATTTTCTTTATGTGTATGCTATGACATTAGTGTGGAATCAAACCAAATGTATATTAGAAGGATGTGCTTTAGGCATGAGTTAGGGCTTTAATTTTGCACAAAATCTATAAGGCTAGGCAGCCAAATACAGAGTTAGAAGATGATACCAGAGGATTGTTACATCTGGGTTTTCCATGTTCATGATGGTGATAGGCAATAGTCCCTTGAAAGACAGCCTTTTTTTTTTTTTTCTTTTTTTTTTTTTTTTTTGTCTGAGCTTCCATGTGGTTACAATGTATGTCTTATTATTCACAGTCACTAAGGGTGAGTGTTAACAGCATTGTCTGATTTGGTTGTAAGATTCTTTCTAAATATTTCAATTTCACTCAAGTTACAAATATTTTTTATTTGATATAGGTTAGTTTTCTGTGTTATGCACTCAAAAAGATTAAATAAACCTTAGAACTATATCGTGAAATTAAAACATGGAAAAGACTGCTTAAATTATCTAGTCTTTCTGCTTGTATACGCAGAATTTGTTTCCTCCTAGTCTTTGGTTTTTTCTAGAAGCTGAAAGACTATAGACTTCTGCCACTTACCCAGGAAGGCTGTTCTTTGACCTAATATTTTTTTCCTTAAAACAGAACATATATTCTCATGATAAGCATGGCCGCAAAGTCTGTTTTTCACAGGAAGTAAATTTTACTTTATGGGGTAACTAGTGATAATTTAATCAAAAGATAATACCAGGCTTTTCCTTGGATGCCATCTTGTACCAATTAAATGAATGGATTAAATGGATGAAAGTTTCCTTGCTGCAGTTATGTCATCATAAGCAGTCCTTTGCAAATACAATGTGATGTTTCTGTCTATTAGCAGAGAATATATGTGTATTTGCCTAGACTGCTGTTATTTATTGCATCTCCTAAGCTGACCACTATGAGAAGGCTAATCAAACTATAGCTTCACATTACTAGAGGGTGCCTTGGACGTACTAAATAGGTGAAGTACATGCCTCTCTTCCCTTGCAGTCTTTGACTTTTTTATGACATCCTGATATGGTATAGTATACAGTTCGCCACTTTCTGTGATTAAACATTGGATGTGTGTATATGCCAAAACAAGGTGGAAGTTGCAGACTGCAAATGTAGCAAGTTAACAAAAGTGTTGGCAGACTTCCTTGCAGTTTCAATTCTGAACCACTGAGAGGGCTGATATTAGTTGTTGGCATATAAAGCAAAGTCTGTTCCTTCTTTGTGTGAAAGATATGTTTTTCTTGGTAAGTACAGTGCTCAGTGAATAAGTCTCTGAAAATAAAACTTTACTTAGGTTGCTTGACAAATAGTATTATAAGCAGTAAGAGACATCTTTTTGATGGAAGCTGTATCATAATGGTCAGAAGAAAGTTGGCCAGAACTATCTGAGAAAGACAGTTCACTGCATCTAATATATATTTGTTCAGTGTTAATGAAAATGATTCTTCTAGTAGTTATTTGAATGTGTTAAGGGGAAAGCATAATGGAATTTGAGCCACAAACTTAGAGGTTCATAGAATAAGATCAAGTTTTGTAGTTCTATGAATGCTAAAGAAGTTTAACAAACCAAAAACCATTTAAGACTTGTGACTCTAGATTGCAGTCCTGCAATCAGACACCCTTGCTACCCCCTCTACTTCTCCAAAGCCAGAGAAAAATAGATTCAGAGAATGATGCATGTCTTCATGGAAGATTAGGGCCTGAGCTGTTTTATCCATCACTCTGATGTACTTCTGCTGATATCCATTATCGGAATTTGCTTTGTCTTTCAAAATTGCCATCATTCTTTTACTTGAGTGGTTCATTTAGTAGAACATAGAGTGGCTTAGGTTGAAAGGGACCTTAAGTATCCTGTGGGATGAGCTGCTGACCACTAGGTCAGGCTGCCTAGGACCCCATCCAGTCTGACTTTGAACATCTCCAGGGGTGAAACATCCATGTCTTCTTTTGGGCAGCCTGTTCCTCACCACCTTCAGAGTAAAGAATTTCCCCCTAACATCTAAACTAGATCTCTCCTCTTTTAGTTTAAAGCTATTCCTCCTTGGGCAATCACTATTAAGTAGTGTAAAAATCAATCTTGCTGCTGCTTATAAGCTCTCCTTGGTTCCTGGAATTATGAGGTCTCCCTGGAGCCTTTTCTGCAAACTAAACAAGCTCAACTCATTCATTCTTTCTTCATGAGGGAGCTGCCCCAGCCCTCTGATTATGTTTGTAGCCCTCCTCTGGATCCACTCTAATAGCTCTGTGCCATTCCTGTGTGGAGGACCCCAGACCTGGATGCAATAGAGCATTCCAGGTGACTCCTCACAAGAGCAGAGTATAAGAGGACAGTCACCTTCTTCACCCTGCTGGCTACCTCTCTTTTAAAGCAACCTGGGATACCACTGGCCTTCTGAGCTGCAAGAGAACACTGGCTCGCGTTCAGTTTTTTGTCCACCAGGACTCCAAGGCCCTTCTCTGCTGGGCTACTCTCAAGGATTCTCCCCATCTGTACTCTTATCTGGGATTGCCCAAACTTCTCAAGTCTGTCCAGGTTCCTCTGGATGGTATCCCTTCCTTTTTACTGTGTCAACTGCACCACACAGCATGATGTCATCAGCAAACTTGTCCCACTGTCTGTGTTATTGATAAAGATGCTGAAGAACACTGGTCCCAAAACAGACCCTTAGTGGACACCAATTGTGACCGACCTCCTCCTGGATGCAGAGCCATTTATCACCAACCTCTAGCTGTGACTGTCCTACCAATCATTTACCCACCAAATAGCTCAGCCTTCAAATCCATATTACCCAAGAAAGATTATCTACATGTCAAATGGTTGCCTCAGCACCCCTCCATGTGGAGTCCTCAATTAGAGCTTCTGCTACATCTTGGTTGCTTGGTCACCATATGGATTTACAGCAACCTAGAAGCAAAAATATATATTCATTTTTTATTTTTTATTTTTTTAGTAGAATTGACAACTTTTTTATTTGTCTGGTAGCTGATTTAGGTGTTATTATTTACCTTTAACCATGTGAACAATTGTTTCAAGAGGTGAAGCTTAGTGGGGCAGTGAGAGCAGAGCACTAGGTCAGGGAAACTCATGACTTTTACTTGCTATGAGCTTTATTCTGGATGTCACAGCAACTGCAGTTTGCTGGCACTTCTCTCAACACAGTGGTGTAACAGCAGTGGTTAGATTTATTTTGTGAGGAAATGGTGATGTGAAAGATAGTGCTGCAATTGCTGATGGTTGTCATATGTCATGGGAGATGGCTTGACATATCCAATTCTGTATGTCCGGTGCTGTCTACAGGTTGTAACGTGCTCTGTGGCCTCTATGTGCATCATCAGTAAAAAAGAAGGGTTCCTCCGTTCCTCTTTTGTGGCACTCTACAATACTGAGAAGAATTGTAACTACAGGTCATGAGTAAAAGGCAAAGGTGCACATTACTGTAACAGACCCAGGTAGTTTCTTGTACTGTTTAATTAAAAACAAAACAAAAACCCAAACAACAACACGAGAATAATGCACACTAAAATTTGATTATTTATAATATAAAGATTAGTACATTAAACCAGATACCATTGCATGTTCTATTCAAAAAGTAGAACCTTTTGAACTGAAAGTAAATTTGTTCTTCCTTCTGTAATGGGGTTGTCTTAAATTAGTATCCAGTGAAAACCTGAGGAAAGAATTTACTAAATTCTTAAAAATGTTGTATGTTTGTTTCTTCCATGCCATGTCAACTTTCTCCCCTCTTCCATGCCTCTTCCCCCCCCCCCCCCCCCACACACACACAAAATACTTATTTTTGAAAACACTAAGTGCTGCAGTGCTACTTGGAGATCTAGAGTGATCGTAATGATAGAATCAGTTGTTAGATTGTTTTGGCTTTGTTTAGAAATCATGTGTTTTGTGCTTGTTTTGGAAAAACAGTTCTGTTTTGAGCATCAAAGCCTGGGGCATTACTGCCTGTGTAAAGCACTATCCAACACTAACAGTGGCATTCTGCAGATTGCTTCAGTATTGTTTTAAATGATTATGTGGAATACAGGACTGTAAACAAATAATCTATTTTTCAACAAATAAGAACTAAATAAAATGAAGGATGCAAGACAGATGTGTGGAGGTCATTCTGACTATGTCTGTGAAAAACCAGTGCTGGCACCGGGTTTCTATCAGTGGGATTGCAGAAGTGTAATTTGAGTATACTTAAGAAGTTGAATAGATGAAGGCAATAATGTCCCAGTGGTCCTTTGAATTTGGCCCCATGAAATTAATTTCCACCTCAGCTTGTACACAGAATAAATTAATTCATACAGACCTAGTACTGCACTTCTATAATCTGTGTAATTGCTTGTTTATTCCAGCACCTGGTAGGTCCCTTTATCTCTGAACTTTTGTGCTCTGCAATATTAGCTTGTCTAAGGCTGTAAAATTAAAAGTTACTTAAGGATTTTATTGAGCTGAAACGATTGTGTTTTCCAGCCATAGAGGGTTTGTTTACTTAGCAGTGATTCCACCCCACCCAGTTGTAAGGCCAGCCCAAGCTGTTATCACACAATAGGACTTGGTGTTTGACCATAACTGCACGTCTCACTCAACAGGCAATCAGCATTTTAATTAGTGATTAAAGGAAAGTCATTGTACTCTAGCTGCTTTATCACAATAGCCTAATAATTTTGTGTTGAATAAATAGATAATGCAAAAGAGAAACCTCCCCTCATAATGTTGTTGTCATTAAGGGCTCTTTTACTCATTTGTGTGTATATTAAAACACATGACATGAATAGAGGTAATTATAATTACTACAGGTTTTTTAGAAGATTAGCTGACATTTTTTCATTGTAAACCTTTTCCTTTATAATGCCACTCCAAAATGAATGCAGTATTTAAAAGTTCAGATAAAGGTAAGTAGTGGTGGCTCTGTCTTACCAATGTGAATGGATGTGAATGATTGATTTGCTGTATGCATCACTGGAATTAGGTAACTTGCATCATGACTGTGATGTACCGCGTAATTGATGCAAGCCATTTCATAGCATTCTGAGATTGAAATCAATATTTATTTGGAGTGCAACAAATGTAATAAGCAGCATTTCTTTGTAACTGTTGCTCCAGTTCCATTTTCAGTTTGGTTTTGCAGATTGTTCAGAAGCAGCTGATACATCTTTTGGTGTGGTTAAAGAATTATTAAAGAGGATGCAAGTAAGACATGGAAAACAATCCAGTCTGAAGCTATAAAGCCATTAGTTGTTGTTGTTTTTTGTTTTTATTTTTTTAGTGGTGAGGTCAACACTTTATTCCTAACTTTCACTCTGAACTGTATGCAGCTAAGCTTTGCTATGCTTTTATTTTTACTAATAGCAAATGTCAGTTACTAAGACATGTAATAGTTAGTGGACAATTAAGAAAATCTCCCAGAATATGGTTGCTTTTTTTATTGTAATAAACAGATTAGAACTATAGTTTTCTTAAAAGTTGTTTGTTTTACAGCAAGGATGTGTCTTTGCCTGGGATGGCACAGTGTTTTTTGTTGTTTGTTGTGTCTTCCTTTGATTAAAATCACTTTAACTTTTAATATAGTTGGCCATTTCTAACCCAACTATTACAGGGCGTGGTAGCTAAAGGAACACTGTTATTAGGATTATTTTAGGCACTTTGCAAAGGATTTGTAATCTCAGTTTTTATTATCTAGAGCAGGGACTTCCAAATACAGTACTTGTTTTCATTGGTCCCTGCTTTAACCGGTTGTGTTCAGTTATTAAGGATCTGAGAGCTGTGAGGGGAGTTTTCTCAGTCCCATTGCTTTGCTGCTTCTTTTTAAGAGTAAACACCCACTCCATTCTCTCTCAATGCTTAGTAATCCTCTCTGCTGGCATCTTAGACATGTTGAAACAACAAACTCACCCACACATGACTTGTTAAAAGGTACTGTGAGATACATGCGGTGGCAATGTACCCCTAGATTTGAGAAGTGATGTTAACTCATTTTTGTGTGTTTTTTGAAGGTCTCAGAAGCATTACATGAATGGTATAAAGAATAGCTTTTTTAAATATTTAATTAAAGTGTGGATAACCAGCATTAAATGTGAACCGCAAGGGAGGAAGATCAGTCACCCACCTCTAGAGAGACCGGATAGAGAGATGGAGGCTATTAACTCCACTTGTACACATTTAGAAATGTTGACTTTTGAAAGACTTCTTGTTGGAAACAAGAAAACCATTTCTCTTCAGTACGGGAAATGCCAAGACTGGTTCCATGCTTTTTTTTTTTTTTTTTTTTTTTTTTTTTTTTTTTTTTTTAATGGAAGTGTGCAATTAGTTGATGTGTATATAAATAATATGCTACAAGTTGTAGTTCATTATTTGCAGTTCATTATTTGCAGTAGGAATTGCTAAAGACTGGTTAACAACCTGAGATTTTTATAATGTGGTAGTCCTTAGAACTTCACAGATTCACAGGGGCTGGAAGGGATCTCAAGAGACTGTCAAGTCCAAACCCCTTGCCAAAGCAAACTTTACCTATTAAATGGAGTTGCAGTATGTAGTTTAATAAGAAGAACACATATGGAATACATGAGGTATGAGTGCTATCATTTGATCTTAAAGATGTTAACTAAGGTGTAATTACTCTTCCTTAGAAGTTACTATCCCCTACAACTGAATTACCTTGAAAAATGTCAACTCTATGCTTAGGATTCTCTCCTAATTGTGTTATTGTTGAGATGTTGCATTCATATAACTGCACCTTAAAATATTCTTGAGATAACAAAGCAGCATATTCAGTAATTGATAGTTCATACAGGAGTGCCCTACAGCTATCCAAGATAGAAAATTTTGTGTAAAATCTGAGCCTCAGTCATTGGATAAAATAGAATAGGATCATTCAAAATGTATCAGTACAGCTTCAGACATCAGATCATGTTTGGAAAGATGCACGTTTTAACCCAAACTCTTATTTTAAATCTTCCAAGTATATTCCTTTTCTGTTCTGTCAGATGTGACCAGAAGTCCACCAGAGCGCCTGTGCCAGGTAACTCATGCCTGCTAGGCTGTTAGCTCCCTGTGTGGCCACCTGACTGCAGCAAATATTGTCTCTATCAAAGCTACAGACTCTCATTGATAAGTACCAGTTAGGAGGTTTCAAGAGGAAAATCTCATGTGGTAGCTATTTCAGAGCTTGTAAATGTTACAAGGCTCCCCTGTTTTTGGGGAGCTAAGATGGTGTTAGGATTGCTCTTGAATTCAGATGACCTCTGTCATTGGTTTTGGAATGTATAACTCTTCTTAGTGTCAAGTACTAGCTGATCTACTTTATTTGTGTCTTTTTATTTTTAGTCTTTTCAAGTTAGCTGTACTTCTTCAAATTTATGGTGAAAATGTTTTTCTGCTTTCTGCTGCTGGGGATGTTAGTGTTGGCAGCTGTTCACAATCATATCCTCTTTCCTAATATATTAGAACAATGCTCTGTGAGACCTGATCAATTTATATGCATTTAGTGTGACAGGTGAGTTGTTTAAGGCATTTCTAATGAGAAGATTCATATGGAGAATGATGCTGGCCTGTATTGGCACAATGACAAGTATCCATTTCTTACTGTAAAAAAGCAACAACAAAAAACCCAGCACGAAACAATACGGGGGAAAAAATGCATCCAGTTCTGTTTGGAAGAACTAAACAAGATTTGAAGCCTAAATTTTATGTGTGATATCCCATTTATTTGACCTTCTTGAATTGTATAGAATAAATTCCACTTCACCCCCACCCCCCCATGTCTCTTATGAATAATTCTTGTGTGAAATGCAATTGTATGTTAGGCTGCTGCATTGGCCCTGTTAATGAAATAGTGACAGGTGGGGATATTCACTATTTAACTATAGTGGTGTGTCACTCATTGCTGCTACCACCATAACAATGTAATTTTAAGAGTGGGTGTTATTAAAAAATACTAACATTATGTAATAGTACTGTAATTCTTGTGATAGTTGTTGTAGCTGTGCTTAGCTCAATTTCATGCTTTTCTATCTTTCTGTCTCTGTTGTCCCTATCTTGCCATAAAGGAAGTAATGTCTTGCTTGGTGGAGCTGGCTGGGCTGGAAACAAGTAGAGGAATGGCATATGAGGATAGAGGTGGACTCTTATTTCAGAGTGGGGGGATGGAAGTGTCCTGGAAGTTGATGACATAGTAGACAATGATCCTATATACACATAGGAGGAGAAGAAGTGGAAGCCACTTAATTCTGTTGTGTGCCTCTATATCAAAGTCCCCCAGGCAAGGATAGGTTGCATGTAGATCATAATTCCTGAATAATTAGATTGTGGTTGGTAAGTGATGACTTGGTTGGAGAAGGGTGAAATATGCCTTCTAGGATGTGCAGTCTCCTGAACCTTACTGTCCTTTTTTTTCCTCTGCCCAGTAAATTATCATATAACAACTGTTAATTCAATTGACAGTTCATTTTCATATTGCTCAAAGTCTAAGAAATATCTGAAAGCATCTGCATATCTGGGAGGGTTCTAGTGTTGGTAGATTTACTTTCATTCCAAAGCGTTGAGTTATCTCCTTTGTGAACAGTGTGCTTGCATCAAGTAATATTATGATGATGATGGAGGACGATGTTTTCACTGGTGATGCTAAAAACCTATATTCCTCCTGCTGTGTATTCCTGCAGAGATTAAACATAGTGGCAACATGCCAGTTCTCCTGGAGAACCTGTTTGGTAGTGGGACGTTTGTAGGAGTGTGGTTCTTGCCATTCCTTCTTGAACAGTAAAAAGATTAGTTCTAACTAGCTGATTTAGCTAGTTCATGCTGAATTCTAGGTCATATTTCTCTTATACTCCTGGACCATCCTCATTAGTAGTTGCCTGACTTGCTGTGAAGGAGAGAAATCAGCTTTCTTCAGTCTCTTTGTCAGTTTTTATGATTTCCCTTCCTAGTGGAAGATCCCTTTGACAGAAAACCTTTGGTCTATTTGGCACTATAAATTGATAAATTGGTAACTACAGAAATTCTTGCACTTAACAGAATAAGATTTTGAGAACACTTAAATTATGGAATATATGTATTGGTTTTTTTGATGTTTTTTTTTTTAATAGGCAACATTAGCGATGTCATGTTACAAGACTATGTACCAATGCTGTTTTGTAGCAGTCGTCTGTACATATTAGCTCTTCAGAATCCTTTTTCAAACATGCAGATTCCCAGTAGTCTTTTCCCTTTCCAGTAGTTATGAGAGTGTAACTAAAAGAACAATAGAAAATTACTAAAATAACTTTCCAGTAGTTATTAATATAGTCCCTGCTTGTCAATGTTATTATCCTAATTTATCAACAGTTAATGAGTTATCAAACCTAAATTTTACTGTTCTGTATTTTGTTAGTATAATCCTATCAATAGTACAAAATTTTTACAGATATATTGATGCATTGATAATCAGTGCACAAATACTATAATTTTTAACATTTACACAAATGTTGTAATGTTTTCCTAGCCCATTGGCACAAAATGTTATTCATCAACTGTATTTTGTTGCTGTTCTCATAGTTATTGGAGATCCTACTAGGAAATAAGGTTTTCTATGAAATGTATATGCCATGAAACAAAAAAGTTTTCTGGTCAAATCAGGTGTCATGTGACTTGTTTTATTTTGTTCCTATTCTTTTATGCTATTTGCTACATCCCAGCAAAACGTTAAGGTAACTCATCATTTTATGATCTTTTTTTTTTTTTCCATAAATTTGGAATTGTTAGTTTCTGTCCACTTTGCGTAAGTCAAGTCTGATGTGAAGTGAGAGGATTCCTTTTGTCAAACTGTAAATCTGTCAACACTCTGGCTTCTCTGAAAAATGCATTTATTGTCCCTTAAATCCAGCGGTGTCAATGCTAAAGTGCCTTTGTTCACAGTTCATATTTTAAAATACTGTGATTCCAGTAATATCTTATGACATGTATTCTGCACAAATGCCTTCAGTTATTTTCAGATCTGAATTATCCCACCTCTATAAAATTTATAGGGCTTGTGTTTGCAGAATGTACTCTAATTCTGTAGTTTCTCATTTTACATCCAGTTTAGAGTTTAGATGTAATGTACACTCTGGCAAGGATAACTCTGGCAAGATTTCTTAATCACTATCATATTGTAAACTATCAAATAACATTATTTTTTGGCAGGCAGTAGTACAACCTTTTTTTCTAATTAAGTTTTATAACTTCATAAACAGAAGGTTCATTTCTAGAAGTAGAACCACAGTAGCTAACTTATTTGTTACTTGCTTATTTTGTTGCACGTTAAAAGTTTTACCTGGTTTATGAACATGCTATGTTAGTTCAGCATTGTTGGGATTGAGGAGAGGGTTTGACTGTGAATTTCCTGTTTATTATGCTCGATATTGTTTCATTTCCAGGTTAGGTGCCAAGCAGGTCTTCAAGGAACTCTTCCTTCACAGCATATTTGCATAGTGTCACTTCTAAGCCAAACTTTCAGTGTTTGTGGGTAGGTGGTGGGTCTGCTTTTCTGAACTTGTTTCATGAATATATTGTGATGCAGCCATATTTCATCAGGCGATTGGTGTTTTCTGTTTCACTAATCAAAACAAACTGATCACACAACAAATCTGAGTTGAGCAGCCTTTGTCAGAAAACAGCAGAGTGGGAAGAAATGAAAGTCATCTGTACATAGGCTAGTCATTGTGTATGCATGTGGACATTGCACGGTTGACTTGTTAGACTTATTTTGTATAGGACTTGTCACAACCCAAGTTTTGATTCTTATCATGTGCTGTATTACATTTACAGCATTGCTATAGGCCTGCTTAAAGCTGTGCCAGCCTTGTGCCAGCCCTTCCCTTCAGGGGGTCTTTACTGTCTTTGAGTTACACAGCCTTTCAAGTATACTTGATAAATGAAAGTCTGAAATGAAATTTTTACTGCAGCTTTAAACATATGCATTTTGTTAAGCTGTTCGGAAGTAAGGAGTTGAACCTACACATTGGGTTTCAGCCATTCAACCAAAGACAGAAATATGATTGAACTCAGTCTTAAATTTTATAGAACTAAATTTAATGGTGAGTACAGTCGCACTCTGTGGTGATTGTTTTCAGTACTGCTTTATTAAGTTATGTAATGGCAAGAGTTCAAACTCCAGAGATTGTTGAAATGGTATATTTAGAGACTACGTTAGAATGAAAACATGCATACTTGTTACTGACAAGCAAAGTGCAGAGATTTTTACCTAGATATCATTGCAGCTGGTGACTCTTATTTAAATAGTTTGGAGGTTTTAGACTTAATACCCCGCTTTTTAAAAAATGTTTTAAAATCTCTTCTTATTCCCCAAAGATTTGTTTTCCACTGTTGCGATTAGATGATGACAGCTAGCTGGCTTTTAAAATTGATCAGGAAGTATTCTGGCAGACATTCAGTGTTGTAATAGCACTTTAATGGATATGAGCTATTCACCCAGATCAGACTCAATGTCAAAACAGGCAAAAATACAGCTGTCACTCTGGACAAGGAGTTACACATATGCAAGCAGCTGCTAATAATACTGGAAAGTAAGCTGTGTAATAATGCCTTAAAGGTGCATAGATGCATATGCGTACATACTGATTCTATATGTAAGGACACCCCTTAACAAATAAACTTGAGAGAAACAGATTTTTCTTTCATTGTTCTATAGCCATGGATGTGTTTAGGAAAGAACAAAATATATGTGTATATATTACTCTTATCTGTGAGAAGGTGGCAACAAGTTCATTAGTACAGGTGGTCTTGCAGAAGTGTGATTTCTTAAAATTGTTGTGATCTAATGTGACTGCAGTATAAATTTTATCTTCCAAAATGATTGCACTGTTGTAAATTTTATGCACATTTTGGGGAAAGGTAATTGGATTATCTTGATATAGATAAAAGTACTGATAGTTTTGCATTGTTGGAGTGCATATGTATATACTTACAGATATACACACATATGTATTTATATATACATACAACTGATGTTTGATGTAAATGGAAATAATGATTTCGAATGGTTGTGTTCTTTTTTTCCTTCCATATGTTTACTTCTATCTTCTAATTTTGGAGTGCAGAAATACACATTTTGGCTCAACAGTGGTCACGGAACTTAAGAAGCAATGAGATGCGAGAATGTTTTGTACCACCATTTAATATACTGTAGCACATAGCTCTTGCCTAATATATCTTATTGCCAAAGCTATTTTCCTGTTGGACAATATGTGGGTGATCATTTTTTTTTTTCTGTGTTTGCTTGCATTACTGAAGTCTGGTTATTTAACTTTATTTTTTAAGGGACTTTTTCTATAGAGATTTTGTTTGATGTGTTTCCTTGCCCTGAAGTAGTATGTAATAATAGGAATATTCTCCACTGAGAATAATAAATATATTCACATAGCTTCCAAAGATAAAGGGACAAGTTCGGATATTCCAGGAGGATTAACTTGAGAAGGCCGTAAATAACACTTATACTGTGCTGTTACCTAAATGTAACAAATCTTTAATTATGAGAGTGTGTACATTTTCAGTTGTATGCTAGACCTTGCCCCTCCCACCAATTGCATTCAGAAAGCATTGGAAGAAGAATGAATTGGAAGTGGACGGTGAAGTGGATCGAGAATTGGCTGACTGGCAGAGTGCAGAGGGTTGTCGTTGGCGGTGCGGTGTCTGGCTGGAGGCCTGTGACTAGTGGTGTCCCCCAGGGGTCTGTGCTGGGTCCAGTCTTGTTCAACATCTTCATCAACGACCTTGATGAGGGGATAGTGGCCACCCTCAGCAAGTTTGCTGATGACACGAAGCTGGGAGGATTGGCTGACACGCCTGAAGGCTGTGCGGCCATTCAGAGAGACCTGGACAGGCTGGAGAGCTGGGCAGTAAGAAACCGGATGAGGTTTAACATAAGCAAGTGTAGAGTCTTGCATCTAGGTAGAAATAATTGCATACACCAGTACAGGTTGGGGGAAGACCTGCTGGAGAGGAGCTCTGCTGAGAGGGACCTGGGCGTCCTGGTGGACGACAGGTTGGCCATGAGCCAGCAGTGTGCCCTTGTAGCCAAAAAGGCCAATGGCATACTGGGGTGCATTAAAAAGAGCGTAGCCAGCAGGTCGAGGGAGGTGATCCTCCCCCTCTACTCTGCCCTGGTGAGGCCTCATCTGGAATACTGTGTCCAGTTCTGGGCTCCCCAGTACAAAAAAGACAGGGATCTCTTGGAAAGAGTCCAGCGGAGGGCCACAAAGATGGTGAAGGGCCTGGACCATCTCCCCTATGAGGAGAGACTTAGGGAACTGGGTCTGTTTAGCCTTGAGAAAAGAAGGCTGAGAGGGGACTTGATCCAGGTTTATAAATACCTGAGGTGTGGGAGCCATAGTGGCGAGGCTGGTCTCTTTTCAGTAGTGCGTGGGGACAGGACTAGGGGAAATGGGCTGAAACTCCAGCATAGGAAGTTCCGCACGAATGTGCGCAGGAACTTCTTTACGGTGAGGGTGACGGAGCACTGGAACAGGCTGCCCAGGGGGGTGGTGGAGTCTCCTTCTCTGGAGATATTCAAGACCCGCCTGGACGCCTACCTGTGCGACGTGGTGTAGGGAGCCTGCTTTGGCAGGGGGGTTGGACTCGATGATCTCTAGAGGTCCCTTCCAACCCCTATAATTCTGTGATTCTGTGATTCTGTGTGAATGAGCATCCACAAACTTAAGGATGTGCTCCCTTTTTATGTGCAGCCCAGAGGCATAGGAAGGACTCTGAATAGGCCAGTGAAGCAGTCCATCCTAAGATGGGAAGTTTTCTGCCTTTGCTATGTGAGACAGGGATGTCCTTGGGGACAGCAGGTAGAGAGGTATGCTTGTCACCTTAGATCACTGAAGCACTGAGAGGAGGAGGAATGGGTCTAGTCCGTGTGAATATCTTGTTGGCAAAGTTCTTCTGTGTGTTTTTTTTTTTTTTTTTTTTTTTTTTCCCTCCCTTGTAATTTCTAATCTACAGTGAAAATAAAAGCACACATTAGGTAGTGTTATGTGTGATGTGTGACATGTATACCAGAACCATGCACTTGATAGGCTTGTTACTGTTCCTCTTTAGTCATGCAGGTCTGTATTAGGCACGAAGTTGTGCCTCTGTAAGTGAAATAAGGTCATGTGCTGTATAGCAGATTTGCATTACATATTGCATATATGTATCTGAAAGTTAGACATTGGTTTTTGTCACCTTTTCTTGATAAAAAGGAGCTATTTGTTAGGTTATGCGTTTGCCTTGTATTTCTGGCTTTTTGTAAGGTAGTGGTTTTCTAGCCATTAATAATATATATAATTTCTGGAATTACATGGGGCTCAGGAATAGTTGCTTTAGTTACTTGAAGGAATTTCTTTTCTCTAGTGTTTTTTTTGTTGTTTTTTTTTGTTTGTTTGTTTTTTAAACAGAATATGAGCAGTATAATACTTATGCTGTTGGATTACTTCTTGCTTGTGATTTTTTTTTTTTTAAGTTAGACTAAAAGAGAAGGAAAAACTGTTTAAAATAGTAACCAGAAAGAATGCTTGCCAGTCTGCAATTTGATTACTTTCTTTCCTCTACAATCTTGTCTCCTAAGAACTTGTTCTTCGATCAGCAATGCACGATGCTCTAACACTACTTTTCTTTTCTCCTCTCTTACTGTTCTACAAGCACTCAGAAAAACTTCCCCCCCCCCGACTTAGACTTTTAGAACTGGTTCCCACCATGGTAAACAAATATGGCTGTGGAATCATGGCAGACTTGCAGCAGAGGCACCTAATGACTTGCTGTGCCTGGTATAAATTGCTCTAACAGCATCCTTCCAGGTTTTCCTCTCAAGGGAGCAAACGCTTTAAAGAGTGACCTTCCTCTGCCCCAGCACGTCAACCTGGAAAGTTTCTATTCGCTATTGAATTCCTGACAAGTAATAGGCAGTACTTAAACCTACTTAGGACATAAAATGTGAAAGATATGTTGCTTTTTCCTTTAAAACCAGCATGGTTTTCTTTAATACCACATAAAAAGAGCATTATTTGCATTGCACCTTTTTTTTCTCCTTTTCCCCCCCTCTTTCTGTACCAAGGCATCCAAAAAAGCATTTTGTATCAAAATGCCTCTTCTAAAACTAGAAGTCATACAATCTCTTTTAGCCATTGTTACCAACTTTCTAATCCTTGAATTATGCAATACTGAAGAGCTCAGTCCCTCTAATTTTAGAATAGGACATTTCATGATTTCAGTGTACTACAATGCTACAGATTTTGCAGATATGCTTCAGAAGGATGATAACCTATCAAGTCCATCAATTTTTTTATTATTTATTTTTGCTAACAAAGTTTTGATTAAGGAAGCAGACAGGCTTTTACAACATGCTTTAAGATCAGTTGTTCTGATATCTGTTCTGAACTGAGTCTTGCTCTTGCTACTTGCACTCAGAAGAAGTCCCAGAAGCTTTTCATAGTCATTTTTCTTAGTTCAAAATTGAAAATTATTAAGATTCAGGGGACAAAATATAATTATAAACCAGTAGGAATCTGTATCATTTGCCCTCTTTTTTTTTTTTCTTTTTTTTCTAAACTGAGAAAAATAATGTGCAATTATAGCTAATTACACATAATCCCTAGTAATCCCCCACAAAAAGTACAAATTATCAAGCCATGCATTTCTTCTCAGGACTTGAGTTGCTTATGTGTCAATCACTTTTCAATTTTTTTTAAATAGTCAGGTTAGTACTTTTTTTTTTTTTTTTTTTAATTGTCTTGTTATTATTTAATGTAGAATGTTGGTTAGGAAGGAACTCAATCATGCTGGAAAAGATAATTAAACATAACCAAACTGATCTTTGCCCTTCCCTAGAAAAACGAACACTTGAGACTTAATGAGACGAGTCCATTATCTTTGGAGATTCTTTTTTCCTCAGTCTAGGAAGTGGCTCATATAAAAGAAACATCTGTGAAGTGTTCACAGATATTTGCTAATGCTTTTGGGGAATATATTTGCTCCTTTTGTATTAGTTGTTTGGGGTGGGTATTTCTCCCCCCCTCAAAGGAACGGTGTGACTGTTTGTACAAAAACATCCTTTAGTTTTGGGTGTATGTTCTGGGTTTGGTGGGGCTTTTTTTTTCTGTGTTGTGTGTGTTTTGTTTTTTTTTCTTTGTTTTTTCCCCACAGGTTATGTAGATTAGGAGATACTGTAGTAAAGTGTGCTTAGCAAGTTTACTTCTCTAGGGTTTAAGTCAACTGTGCCAAACCTCTTTGTGTTCTTGGCCTATCTGTGAAAACACCTAGTGTAGAACTGAAAGTTTCTGTTCACACCATTTACTCCAAATATTGTAGTTTGGATGAGATTGTTGCTGCAGTGGTTGAATGTTTTGGTAAAAGCATCTTACATGAAGAAGATGCAATTTAATGCTTTTCACTTCATTGAGTTTCATTTTTTTTTCAGGTTGTTGTTTCTGTGTAAGTAAGCAAGCAGCTGTGCAGTTTACTTGGAACACACCCACCTGCCAGACCAATGTTTCTTAAAAGCATGTGCATCCTTTCTGCAAAGGCTTAATTTTTTTGTTGTTGTTTTGTTTTGTTTTACTCAGAAATGGTTAGTATTAACGCAAGCAATATGATCCTTTATTATTTTCAGTGCAAGGGTCTAAGGCTGATTCTTTTACAGTCAGTAAATATACAAATATATATATATGAGCGGTTAGAAAGACCCTTGATGTTTGTCTACTTACTATGACTATTTCCCAAGACCTGCATTTTATGCATGCATCTTTCCAGAGGAAGCTTTACTGCTTCCTGCTTAACCCAAGCCCCTGTGTTTATCTGTCTTCTTTCGCATTCCTGTCCTTCACTCTCTTGAGGAAGAAACTGCACTCAGTCTGAGGTTCTTTTAATCTTTAATCAACAATTTGAGGGAACTTGTGAGACTTTAAGGGAATGGTACAGATTTGTCCCAGTACCAAGAAATGCAGGATATAGAAGTTTGAGGAGTATGGAGGCTTTGGTCTGCCTAGCCCTTGCCCACATTAACTGTCCTGTTTTAACTGTCCAGCACTGCTGCCACATGCTTCCTCTACTGTGCAGTGTATAGTAGCTTCTGGTACAGACACTTGTTGCATGGGCTTCTGGAGAACTCACCCTGTGGTACCAAGTGACCTGATACATTTGTTCATACTTAAGGAATATCAGCAACAGTAACTGGCATGGACCTTTCCATAGTATGTCATAGTCTTGGGTTCCAATTGAGCTCCAGTGACAGCAAGTTCTACAGATATATATTTTCACTTTGTCATAGAATGGCCATGCTGGTGTTAGGTGGGGCAAGGGGAGGAAAAGTGGAGTGTGTAAAATGTCTGGGCCCTGTGTCACTGAGGTAACTGATCTTCTGATTAGACATGGAATTGAAACTGGGCTTAGCACGGGATAGTCTGAATTGATAACCTGTGTTGAATTATTGTATTTTGGTTGTAACTTCTTGGGATTTATGATCTGTTCCATATGGCTGGATTGCAGGCTCTGTTTTCAAGACTGCATGCTAAAACAGCTTAGTCTACAGTTGTCCCTTTTTCTTTTTTTTTTTTTTTTAATTTTTATTTATTTATTTTACGTGGGTTCTTGTCCATTGAACAATAGCAATCCTCTGGCCAACTGTAAATGGAAAAATGCCTTATTTTGTCCACTAGTATTATCTGGGAATCCGGTAACAGATGTGAGATAAAAATGTCTTGATCTCATTGTCACTTCAGAAGGCAAGGGGTGGCTCTGGATACCAAGACAGAGAGGTCAGAAAATCATTCATTCTTTCAGCATCTGCTGATGGGGCTGAATTTGCAGCTGCTCTGCAGCTCATGATATTGAGGAAAACAACCTCATGTACCACCATGCTTTTGGGCTTCGAGAGGAGCCTTCACAGGCAGTTTAACTGTACTCTACATATCAGAGGAGATAACAGAACCATATGATGCTAGGAATCAGCAGAAATTAGTAGATCTTGCTGTAGATGTCTGTATCTGGAAGGTGCTAATCCATTGGAACCTCACTCATAGCTCTGTAAGTTTTCCATGTTTATAGCACAGCATCATGGAAGTTTAAGAATTACTAAAAAGCAATAATTGTCATGGAATTTAGCAGTGATATTTAGTGATGTTTCTCAATGAATCATTCTGTATGGAGCTAGGTGTTCTCTGGTGTTGCTTCAGTTAGTTAACCATAACTTCTGCTTGAGTTTATTTATTTATTTTTTTTTCCTCACAACAGCCTCAGCTGTTCAATGGCAGGCCAGTAGCACACAAGATGCACTGCACAGCCACCTTTTGCCCTCCTCTGTCTTAGTGAGGGGCCCTTCTGCCCAGCTCCAGTGTGAGGCAGAGGGAGCATCTGGCCCTTTCTGATTGGGAACTTGCTGGGTAACTGATTCCTTATGCAGAATTAAGGATTCTGAAATAGACCCTGATGACAGCAAAGCTTTCATGAGAGACTTCAAGAAGTTGACACTGATGCCTTAGAACAGTTGAAAAGAAATAATGACGTGGAAGTGAACTAATATAAATAATTTAATAGGAAATCCTTGTGCAGTCTCAAATACAGTCATCTTTTGTTCTGAAAATATGTCAATGTCTGGCTACTTTAATAGTGTTGTGGAGCTTGTGTAAAACTCTAGAAAACTTGTATAGTCTTGTCACCAGAGGTGTACCAGAGAAGCATCATTTCAAATGAATAGCATTTTTTTAAAGAACAAATCATATAATGTGACACTAGAGGAGGGAAGGAGCACTTTATCCTTACAGGTCATACTATTTTACCTTGACTGTATGTGATCTTAACAGTGTGAGTTGACACTTATAGCAAAAATAGTGGAAATTCAGCTTCATAGTGTTGTGAAAGGGGAATTGAGCAAGGCTATCCTATAGCCCATGTAACTTCAGAAACATCCCTCTAGCATGTTTAAATCTTTACTCTATTTAGAAGAAATAAAAATTCAGAGTAGACAGTTGTTGGATAATACTAAGTGGCAAAATGTGAATAGCAACATAATCCTTCAAAAAATTAAGGACTCTTTCTGATGTTCTTTGCTAGAACCGTCAGAGTTATTTGCATTGTCACCTTGAAAATAAAATGAGAATGAACATTATTTAAAAGCTTTTTGCATGTTTACTATACATTTACAGTATTTGTTGGGAATTGCAAATTGGAACAAAGTATCTTTTTTTTTTTTTTTTTTTTTTTTTAAAGTATGTCCTTGATAATGTTTTTCTGGCTTTAATACAATATTTGTATATATTCTAAGCTGGGAAAAAATTGAACTAATGTTTTACAGTTTGATTTTATTTTTTTCCTTAGTCCTCATCTGCTATCTGGTTGCACTCTAATTTTCATTGTGTTCACTCTACTATAGAAATACTTAATGTCAGGAAGGAGATATTTACTGGAATACACGAGTCCAGAATTCATCATGATTCAGTGTGAAATCCACTCGCCCTTTGCTCCCCACCCCCTCTTGAATTGGAATGAAATGTGCCTTAAACTGAAGTGAAATACATCACATGCAGCAACAGTGGGCCCTTGCTTCGCCTCTATTCCTGGTGTGAAATCGATACACTATCTTTCCTGCTGACCTGTTCTGTGACCTCCATTGCAGCTTTCATGCTGAACAGCAATTGCTTTGAACAGTCTGGGTCTGCCACAGCTCACAAATGGTTCTCAGCTTCTGTCTAAAACTGGTGCTGATAACAAAGGCTTGATTTTAAATAATGCCATTTTAGTCATCTCCTAATTATGAATTTCATGAAAGTGCATGGTCTTCTATTATTAAACATTTTCAACGGCATGTACTCTACACACACAGCCAGAATGATTCCATACTGAGAAGATGCAGGAGTGTTGTTACTAAATGTATCTGATAAAGTTTGTTATGGCAGACAGGAAATATAGCAAATACTTCATACTTACACTGTTCATGCTATTTTTTTTTATGTGAAAAAACTGACTTCATCTCTTACTTACATGATGCCATTTAAAAATTATTTTTTTTTTGTAATGCATAAACTTGAATTTTCAGAGAAAAAATATATTGGGCGATGTGTGCGCTTACAGGAAGGGAATTGTTCATTGGACAAAGATGCTTTAAAGGTTTTGCAAAACTAGTGAAAAACTGTGCTTAAAAAGAAAAATCAAAACTGAAGAAAATTCATTCAAAACCTCTGATTATTAAATAATATGAACCAGAGGGAAAAAAAATATATATATATATATATATTTTAGTGTGAAAGCAAAGAGGAACTGAAGATATAATGGGTAGTTATACTTGTATGAAGGTGCCTGTTGTGGTATTAGCTAGATTACTTTAATAGCCTCTACTGGCTTTGAAATTAAGAAGCTACCTGAATTGCTGGAAAAACATTCTTATTTTTCAAAATTTTGTTGCAGGTAACAGGATACATACAGATTTCTTATTGAATAATGGTCTTTTAATGGAGTATTTCTGTGCCATTCTCCTAAAAATGAAAATGTCACAGTGGCTGAAGTAAAAAATCATCTTTTAACTCAATACAGTTTGTTAAGTGTCACTAAATCCTGTGTGATGATAAACATACTTGTCTGGTTTTCACTTATTTATGATACTGTTTACAATGAAATTATCCAATAGTAAGTTAGAATATTGCTTTATATACATTCTTTAACAATAGTTAACTATATAAATCAGCTACTTTCATTGCCCCTTCATTTATTAATTCCAGTTGTTACCAGCTTAGATTTCTTCTTGATTCACTAGAACCTGGGAAAGAAAGGCATATAGCAGTGGTACCTGAATAATACAAAGAAGCATAAGAGTGGTTGTGTGTCAGTGTCAGATTAAGTATTATGTTAATGAAATACCTTTTTGTTAAGTTCTAGCTGTTGGAACACCCTCCAGTGTTTTACCATTATCATTATCTTTATTTGGATAACTTAAGGTGTATTAAACTTGCTCCACTTCCAAAATGTAATCATATCTGGAACATAGTTGCTCAAAACCTACTTAATGATGCAGTATCACTATCTAGTAGCAGTATATTTACCAAGTAAGTCAAACTGTTGAAAGGGTTCTCCTAAAACATGCCCCACTGGGCTCCTAAGGGTGGCACCTTAACAGGTGGCACTGCTGAGAAGCTTTTTGTTGAAATGCTCTTTTTTTTTTTTTTGTTTCCATTCTACTGCATTTTTCTCCAAGGCTTTCAGTGCCACCAGCTGTTTTCTCTCTATTAATACATTGAGGTTGCCCTATGGTTTTTTTTCATTGTTGTTCATGTAGAGATATACCTCCAAAAAACAAACCACAAAAAACCAAAACACACCTGTCAGAATAGGTGCACGTCAGCAATAGGCAATCAGAAATTTCAGCAGTATTTCAACTGTAGTTGCAGAGACTCAGTTAATCCTTTGCGTAAACACCATCATTTTGACTTCTAAGTGACATCCACTGTTTTCTGCATAACTGTGGACTCCTTTTAGTCAATTTTAAGTAGATCCCTTTTTGTTAAACTTACTTAAAACGCTTCGCTCTAGTATGCTTAGTTCAATATTACGAAATAGGTACCCATACAAGAGTGTAGTTTCAAGGAATGCTACTATTCGCTTATCTGGAAAAAAAAAAAAAAAAGCACAGTTTCATGTAGTTGCTTATACTGTTACAAGAAAGTCATGTTTATACCCTCAGGATGGAAAGTGCATTTGCGGAACAAGAGAGCATTTTTGTTGCTCAAAAGTCAGTTCCTTTTCAGATGTGTGACTGTGGGCGTGCATTTATCTGCAAATGTAGTACTATAGCCTTGAGTTCAGAAACTGAAAAACCTTAAGCTTCATGTACATAAAGGAGAAAAATTTTCTGTTACCATTGCTGTCATTTGTTTGTAAAGTCCTACTTAAATATAACTTTCTAGGAGAGTACATTTTATGAGGAATTTCAACAGAATTGTTCAAGAACCATTCTTTTCCTTCAAAAGAAGGGCAAGATCAATAATAAAGCTTCCACATTCATAGGAATTAAGTTTTAATGATGAGAGATTTATGTTAAGAGTACCTAATACTTAATCTTTTTTGAAGCAGCACGATAGTGTACTAACCTAAAGTATTTCTCTTTTTTTTTTTTAAACATTTAAACATTCAGTTTGCTTAAGCCAGAGTGTGTTTCTATTGTTATTGTGAGCATAAGCAAGTAATATAGGATATGTTTGCTCCAATGAATAACTGTGCAACAAGACTTGATGTTAATTCTACATTTCCCAAAATCTGATATCAAGTAGTTTATCTTCTAGATAATACTCCTGAGTACTAAACCTGAAATGTTTTGGCTTCAGACCAAGTAAAACTTCTAGAAGCTTATTCTCAGGAGCATATTCCCTACCTATGTAAATTTAATTGCTCTAATGAATAAGATACACATGTTGAGATATTACTGATGAATTTTTACCTGTTTATTTTGTTCCTGAAACAGAAACATCAAAGTGACATTCTCAAGCTCACAAAAAAGTTTTAACAATGCATTCCTTTTTTTGGGAAAATTTAGAATTGTAGATTCTGCTGTGCTGGAGAAATCTCATTGTCTGAGAGGTTTACCAGACTTTAATACTTACATACATCAGGATGAAATGTTTGTCTTTGTTCTAGAGAGCTCAGCACAATATCTCTTTACACCTTGTTTCCCTAGGAGGTCCTGTCAGCAGAAATGCATGTTTTTATGCATCGCATGAATCTAGAATTCATCATCAAAAACTACTGTATGGAGTACCAAAGATTTGAACTCAGCATGTCCATTAAAATCAGCAGTCAGATTTTTTTTCTTTAATCCTGATGTTGGAAAATGAAACCTGTAGTCCTGTTCTGGATTACGGACTGAAGATTGCATTTGGTTTTATAGGCCTTGTTCTACTCCTGATTCTGTTCTTTCACATGCATGGCAAAATGTTGATTCAAACATTTAAAAAGAAAGCTTAAAACACACCAACATTTTCACTTATTCTAGTTAATGGTGTGAGGTTAAAACTTTCTTCAAAGTGTTTTTAATCTGTTTCTAATGAAGCAATAATACTTTATGAAAATAAAAAACATAGTTAATTTTTTAAAGGACATAAGGATGACCAGTTTTCTAATTTATCAAAAATTATTATTAATGTTTTTTTTTTTCCTGTTGTTTTTTTGTTTGTTTGGAGGAGAATAGAGGAAGGGAGGGCATGATATATATATTTTTTCCATTAAATGATTTTGAAATGTCCCTCATTTAAAGCTTTTTCAAAAAATTCTGTATGCTTGTGAACTGTAAAAGGAGGAATAAGGTGACAGAAGCTCCCTTCTGCATAGATTTCTAGAGATTAGAAGAAATTGAGAGACTTCTGAGGCACCTCACTGAGCTAACAAGCAGCATAATAGCAAATGCTTCATTACTGACAGATGAAAAGTAGTGCATGTTGGGGTAAAAACAGTTTGAACTACTCATACACATTGCTGGATTCTAAAATAACTATAAGCTAGAGGACAGCTCAGTGGAAAATCTTAGCGTTAGCATGCAACACTAAACAAAAACAAAGTCTTCCGCTTTATTGAGGGTTGGTGTAGAAAATGATATTGTAAATGCGCCTAATGATTCTTTAGTGTGGATGTTACAGCAAATATGTTGTAATATGTAAATTGATAGTGTGACATCACTTTACTATATTCAGCTCTGATTACTAAAGGAGGATGTAACAAGAATAGAGCTAGTCTGAAACTATGAGGATTATGTCTTTAACATGAGGAAGCTGAAGAAACTGGGTGTTAAGAGAAATAGATGAGGAATGGAAGGTGTATAAAATACACACTGAGTACTCCTGTTTTACTGTGTGAGAAGTAAGAGGATATAAAATGGAGGTAAATCTTAATTTAGGAATACTGAAATGTATTTAAACTTTCCCCAACACCAAAAGATTAATTCTTCCATTTCATTGCCCTCTACATCTTCAATATTAAAAAAAACTGTAGAAAGTCTCAGTAAATATTTGATATCTGTTGAAGTATTGAGGGCATTCACCACTTCGGCAGAGGAAGGACCAAAGTTGGGTATGCAAGACCCAGCTTCAATTCTGTCTGGTACTGACCTGCTTTGTGACCTTGGACTTCAGTTCACTTTTTCTCAGCTGTAGGTGTTTTCAGTCCTTGGTCAAGACTTACGAAAGTGTTCAACTGCTTAACTCATAAGCAAGTGTTAAGCTTACTATTTATATTTTGTCTCCTAGACTGAGTTATCTGAAGATCTCTATGTGAACAATACTAAATTTCAGAAATAGTAATAAATTAAAGAGCAGTGATATAATTATATGTTGAAAGGTACATAAGAACCAACTACTGACAGGTTGCACTTCTAAAATAATCTTATTCTTAGGACAACTGTCCCTAAAGATGTGCATACTTTATCTTCTTATCAAGTAGCATAATCAAATAGGTAATTGCTGCGATCTTCTCTGCTTTGTAGTGTTAGTGCAGAGGGAAGGGAAAGAAAAGACTGCATACTCAGTTTAGTTTATATAAGTCTTGTGCCCTGGCAATATCTTCAAGACCTAGTTAAGTGAGTTTACCATCAATTTTGCTAAAAGGAGTTTTCAACCTTGAATTTTATGACAGGAGGGGGCTCATGCAGTCAAGTTAGCCAGAATGTTGTTACTTTTCTGTTCACATGTCATATTACACACTACAATAGTATTGGTATATGTATGTAGGATGTGCTTTGATGTTCAGACTATGGACAAACATGCACGTGGACCATAAGAGATTTCTTTCTAGAAATTAAGGTCTGTACTAATGGTATTATATTTATGTTATGTTTCAATGGTACCTCTGAGATGTTGCCTGCTCATTTCTGCCTATGATGATGTGTCTCAAGTCTTGACCTTAATTATGCTTTGGGAGAGACTGCAACATTTCTGCATTCTGTTGCAGCTCTGTTTGATACAGAAAACATATTCAAGTATCTTTTCTCTTGACTGCTACACAAAATAGAGATAGAAGTGAGTGGGGACCCAACTGATTCAGACTGATTTTTTGCTTCTTTATGTAAAATATTTGGTAATATTTCACTGTCTGGAAATCAAGCAAATAGTTTTAATTTCCAGCACCAGGTTTGAAC